>NC_084798.1:130689462-132061962 GCF_963169125.1 Humulus lupulus | reverse complement strand
AGATAATCCACACATAAACAAGTCAACCATAGGCTAAGCAAACACGGCCATGCCGTCCCCGAAGCCTTACCGAAGCCTGGGGTCTCGGTCTTCACCGCAGGATCTCACACATATCCTGTGGGTCCCGGGCCCTGCCCTGACCATAGCATCCCATGTGCTAGGTGTTACTTCCGGCCCCGCTACCGTTCTCGGCCTTGCCGCCCTCGGCCATAGCCGTGCAATTCACTATAATCATATATAGCATAAATCAAACACATTCAAACAAATATCAATTCATTTAAATCTGCACCCTAACATGTAATGCAATAGAGGGCCATGCCCGGCAATCATTTCATCATGCAACATGCAATATAGGGCCGTGCCCCGCAATCACACTATGGGCCCACGCCCTATCCTACGGGTGTTATAGTTTTCTTACCTTAGTTCCAAATGCTTTAAATAGAAAACGACGGCCCCCGAGCACGATCCACTTCCCGAGCACTAGCTTAACACCTAGTCACAACCAAGATAATGGATACCAATAAGATTAATCTCCAATGAGTTTCTAAACCAAGTTCTAGTACTCAGAACGTTGAAATTCACCAAACATTGTAAAAGACTCAACCCCGAGCACCCTAGGTTAAATTCCCAAGCCCAAATTCTCAAAATCCCAAAATTCCTTAAGCGCCCCGGCATGGCCCCCAAACAGGGCCACAAAAACGCCCAGAAACAGGTAAGGGCTGCGGCCCTACAAGGACCATGCCGCGGCCCGCCCTCCATCCTCAGCACAACTTAGCCTTCAAGGGCCGCGACCCTCCAAGAACCATGCCGCGGCCCGACCCTTCGAACCCAGAAAAACGCACCATTTTCAAGCTTAAAACCTCACCTTAAGCCATCCCAAAGCTCCCAAATCAAAACCAATTAATAATCACAACATTAGGATGGCTTAAACAACACAATTCCAGCAAAAATCCAACCTAACACTCACCAAGATCCCAATTCCAAATTTCTGAAATTTCAAACCTAAAACTCAAAACCAACCATGGAAATTCTCAATTTCAACCATCAAACTTTAATTTAAACCTTACCTCAGTTGTAGAATCATTTCCCAAAGGATCCCATGACCTATCTTCAAAGTTTCAAGCCTCAAACTCCACCTTGAACATCAAAATCCATAAACATTCACAACCCAACAAAATCTCAGAAATTTAACTTGAGAAAAAGAATTAATTGCTTACCTTTACCCTGATTTGTTCTTGATTAACTCTTGAGCTAAACCTCCAAATCCCACAATCAATTTTCAGAAATTCAAGCTTGATTTCTCCTAAGATTTCTGTGGATTCATGATAGAAAGAGGAAAGAAAGAAGAAGAGGAGAGGATGGAGGCTGGGTCGGTTTCTCTAAGTCTCCAAATGGTTTCTTTGTTTTGTTTTTATAACTTAAGTTGGTTACCTCAAGGTTCGGGGTACCAAAATATCCCCGAGGCAAAAATGGTAAAATCCCCCAGTATTCCCGCCTAGACATCCTAACCTCAAATATATCTCCAATTATTTATTTTCATAACCCAATATCAAAAATACTCCTTGACTTGCCCAAAGTAAATTATAATGCCCCGTTGTGACTTTCCTCGCTATTCAGCTCTAGGATCGCCTCGTGCCGAAAGTTACCAATCACGGAAATACCCACATACCACTGTGGTCTCAACAATCATCACATATTAATACAGTTATGCCCAACATGGCCAAAATTACAATTATGCCCTTCAAACACAATCCGGGCCTACATGCATACTAATATACATAGTCATGCATCTCAAATAATCAAATAATCGAATAGTCACATAACATGCTTTAAATCATAATCATGCATTTAATTCATAAAACCACACATAAATCCCAACCTGCCCTCCTGGCACACTAATCAAGGCCCTTAAGCCTTATTAGCGAATTTGGGTCGTTACAGTTAAGATATACTCAAAAGACTTAGGAAAGGAACTAGAAACTCACAGAAATCTCTCCCCCACCTCCCACACGTTCTCTCTCCCACTCTCTCTTAAGCTTGAAGAAATCTTGGTGAATTGAAGATTTGAACCAAGGAATTTAGCTGTGGGAGCCTAAGGAGTAAGCTATGCTCATTCAAAGATACTGCTCGGGAAATTAGGCTGCAATTTGAGGTAAGAATTTAAGTCATATTCTCTAATTATATTAGGTTTATCTTAAAGGGGTTGAGCTTGCATGAGTGTGAATTTGATAATTGATTGTGGGTGTTAGGAAGGGTAAGAATTTCTTATAAGATTAAGTCTGTTGATTATATTGTGCGGATAAGAATTTTGGGTTTGGGTTCTGAGTTTGGATGAAGGTTTGGGTGAATTTTTGGAGGTTTTGGCTGGGAAAGATGCTGAGAAAACCCAGAAACCCTTGGTTCGTGGGGGCACGCCGCGACCCAGCTCATGGGCGTTGAGGCCCACATGCCAAGATTGCCCTGGGAGGGCTCTCTGTCTTGAAGGCGCACTGCGTCCCTAAGGGGGCAAGTCGCAACCTACCTCCCCAAGATGCTTGGGGTCGTGTCTCTATTTTGAGGGCATGCCACGACCCTTAGGGTGAGGTCGCAGCCCGCCTAGGGAATTTTGGCCTAAGTTGGTTTTCAGGATTAGGAAGGCTCGGGGTTCGAACCTAAGCGCTCGGGATGATTTCTTCTGCCCGGTTTAGTATAAATCGAGATCTCGGAGGCTAGCTATTGTTTCTAAGTATTTATTTGGATTATAAATTGATGATCATCCATTGACACTGTGACTAGGTTTAGTGCCAAGGCTCAAGACTGAGGATCGTGCTCGAGACCGTACTGTATTCTTTGCTCGAGATTCGAGGTAAGAAAAATGCACCCCTATGTGGTAGTGAATGGAACTGAGGTTCCTAATTATTGATTGCTTGTACTATTTGTTTGTAAGATTGATGTGATATACGAGAGCGAACGACCTAAGAGAGTCGGGGATGATGGTAAGCGTATTGAACGCAACTCGGCCTAAGCGAGCGGGGGTCAGCAAAATCAATAGGGGGCTCGACCTAAGTGTGCCAACCCTGAATAGTTGTGAACTTGAGATTATGTGTTTATCATTGATTAGTTGAATATTCATACTCTGTATTAAGATTGAATTAAATGAGTTAAGCTTGATCAAATACCACTATTGCTACATGTATCTGCTGTTTTCTTTGGTTTTCTTGTTGGGCCTTGGCTCACGGGTGCTACATGGTGCAGGTAAAGGTAAAGGAAAGCTTGACCAACCATGAGTTAGAGAGCTTTGGGGGTGAAGTGTACATTGTGAGCTGCTCATCCACCACGGTTGAGAGAAAGTGCAGGGACTGAACCTTTTAATTTGTATTTTTCCATTAGAGTGGTTTTTGGTTGTATAAAACTTTTGAGAGTTGTAAATTGTCTCTTAAACCCTATTTTTGGGATCCCATGTACCAAACATCTACTTTAATGGAAATTAACTGTTTATGATCAAAATATTTTAACCCTAATCACATAGTCGACTTTAGAAACACATTATTGTTCAAATGGCTCGATTAGCGAGTCTTGCACTATTTTAAAATACACAGTGTAACGGTCTTGGTTACCCAGGGTGTTACAGTTGAGATTATCTTGGAGATCTGATGGGCCTCTTCCAACAAGCTCGCGTACTCCTTCCTTATTGCACTTCCAATCATTGAGGTTGTCTCGCAGGTCGGCTTGTCCTCGAAACACACCATTATCTTCTGGGCGAGCCACTTCGGTCTCTCCATCGGACTCATTCATTTTTTTTACCGAGATAGTGATTCCACGTTCTCGATTTTTTGGGGCATTCCTCGAGCAGATTCCTAGACTGTTATTCCTGTGGGACTGGTTAGGTCCTGAAGGGACACCAGCTCCAGACCTCGCGCGGTCCGTGCGGGCGCATCGAGGCAGAATTCCTAGAGCTCCATGGGCGCTGACTACTTGGCAATGTCCTCGGGCCCCTGTTTCATTACATTTGTCAGCATGTTGTGGAAACTGGTGGCCTTTGGGCTCTTTACGGGCCTTCTTATGCGTCAAAGTGGGTTTATCATAAGCTCTTCCCCTACCATGGTCTTGCGATGGCATTGAGGCTCAAACTGCCGGTGGGCATCCCAGCTACCGGATCTCGTGCCTCCGCAGCTAGGTGCTCGGGAGGCACACCCGTTGCATTCACAAGTGGCATTCCAACGGGGAGTGCGGGTGGCACGCCCGTTGGGTGCTCAGCTGGCACGTTGCCATTGGGGCCAACTCACAACCCCTGGGCTGCAAGAGTGGCCTTCATGGAAAGTACCATCTACTGAAGGGCAGTGATGTTACCTTCTTGAGCATCAATTTTTTGTTGTTGGGTGGCCACCTGCTCACAGAGCACCACCACCTCCCGTGTCTCTTCTGCCTCCATGATCTGAGGATATTCATCCTCATAATACCCTTGGTCAGCACCATTATCTTTGCAGTCATACTCGGCGTATTCATCATAGTCCTCCATCATCTCAGGCACGACCTGAGGTGGTTGCCAACTGGGTTCTCCTCCTTCAACTCCGGTAGGAGGGAGCACCTCATCTGTAACATTTTTTCGTGTAGTCACCATGGCTATGAGTGTTTTAGATGCTTTCTTCAAGCTCTCAATGAAAGCACCAAAATGTTGATTGCCTTTTTCTCTATCAACCTTAATAAGAGAGATTAAAGAAATAAAATGTAAGAACGCAAGGATTTTCACATGGTTCAAGTTATATAGAACCCTAGTCCATGAGTCTCTAGTATTAAAAGGATTGTAAGCTTGTGATTGCAAGATTCAATGGTGTATTCTCAGGCAGTTTTCTCTATAAAAAACCAAACCCTTTACAATGAGACTCCCAACCCTATTTATAGAGGTTGTGGTCATTAATACTAATCATAAATAATTAATACACAATCTTCCCATTGTTGGGGGATTAATACCAATTCAATGCATTGGGCTGCAGTGAATAGAGACCATGGCCGAAACGAGGTTTGCAGGGCCCACTGCTGAAAAGCACCTACTTTATAGGGAACATGCCCCAGGTACTGTCAGGGCGTGCTGTATATACCTCCATGTCAGGCGGCGTAGTGGGTGTGCGAATTGTTGAGTCGTACACTCGACAACACTGTTGACGGATTTCCCATAAAGGTTGTCTGACGATTCTCTGGCTCTAAAAATCGGCATTTACTGACACATTGTGCCTTGTCTTAGGTTCGAGAACCAGAACCTCGAACCCGACAGACGACTAGGAGGCGTGAGCCCTCACCTTAATTTCTCGAGCTGGAGAACCTCCAGCTCCGAGAGTGAATATCGAGGAGTAATCTACTGAAGCACCTCCAACCCACTATCAAAGACAAAGTCTCATTAAGAGGACCCTTACTCCGACAAGAGGCCTCGGGCAGTAACATGCCCTAAGGATGTGTATGAGCGTCCAAGCCAGTTGCTGGGGGTTGCCACATGTCAGAGGTGAAAATACAGACAACATTTGGGATTTTAGTGAGATTTGTCTTGAAGAAATGAGGGGAAATTTTGGGTTTTCATGTCGAGCCGTAACCCTATTCTTGGGGCGTCGCAGCTCTCACGAATGAGGAGGAGGTGCTGAACCTCCAATTTGAGTCACTGCGCCTGCAGGGAGTGTCACGGTGCGTGTGTCCATAGGAGAGCCCTTGGACTCTCTGACTTGGGGCGGGCTGTGACTCTTTTGGCTTAGGCCGCAGCGCTTGATGGGATTTTGAGCCCCGGGAAGGTTTTGAGGGTGGGAACTTAAACCTAAGGGCTCAGGATAGATTCTACAACACGATTTAGTAGAATTTGACGTTCCGAAGGCTAGGACTCGGTCTGGAAGCCTTCATTTGCTCGTTATTGATGGATTCTATGTTATAGTTCTGACAAGGTTACCTCTAGGGGCTCAGAACCAGGAAATTTCTCTAGGGTCATTCTTATTATACATTGCACTCAGACTTGAGGTAAGAAAACTACACCCAATATGTGATATATGTGATTAGGGCTTGGCCTGGTTTTTAAATATATTAATGAATACGGCTCGGGCCCTTGAGAATAAACATGATTAAGATTATGATTGTGATCGTTGATTATGCATGCTTGAATGCTATGTATTCGGATAAGTGTTCGATGATATACGCTTGTTTGCATTATCTGCGTAATTAGGGCTCGACCCCGTTAAGGAACATGGTTATTACTATGTTTGTATTTAATTGGCTGAGATAAATGCTTGATATGTATGCATACTTGTATTATCTGAAGTATGCTTATCTGTATCTAGTTACTTGTCTGTCTGGCTATCTGAATATCTGGTTAAGGCATTGAGTAATTAAGTCAAGGGCAACAATAGCGCGATGTGCACTGGTCGAGAGGCTTAGGCCTAATCAGGGACGTACAATTACGTTGGTTGACCCTATGGTCGTTCGGAAAGAAACAAAGCACTTGGCTAGCTATATGGCTAGTTACTCAGAGCTTGGGAAAAGGGCCCCGGGTGACTCTATAGTCACATAGCTAGGGCATAGGGCCCCAAGTTGACTATATGGTAATCCATTCATGGCAGCGGGCCCCAGAATTATCCTATAATAATTTTATGTGTAATTGTATGCATACATGAGTAGGTTATTACTGTTGGGCATGCTAAAAATGCATATGGAATCTGTATTTACTGTTCATGCACATGTTTAAGTTTTCTTTCTGAGCCTTGGCTCACAGGTGCTATGTGGTGCTGGTAAGGTGAAAGGAAAGCTGGACCAGCCATGAGTTGGATAGCTTTGGTGGCAGTGTGTACATATGCGGCTGCTCGACCACCACAACCGGGGTTATCTTGGAGGAAATAGGGTTGTATCCCTTATTTTCCGCTTGGGTCGGCTTGGCTTGTAACTTTCAAATTGTAATAGACCTCTTACACGTTATGTTGGGATCCCATGTATAAACAAAAGTATTTTTAGTGAAAGCCAATGTCTCCTTTTTAACCAAAATTTTTAACCCTAACCCTTATCGTTAACCTTAACTACAGGTTTATAACCAAGTGACTTGATTAGCAAGTCTGGCACTATTTAAAGTACATAGTGTAATGGTCCTTGAGTAGGAGGACGTTACAACCCGTTTGTGTTTGTAGGTGCTGTGTATAGGCCCCGCGTTCCTATGATCTCGGTACTGAAGGCTAGATACCTATTGCAAGGAGGTGGCATAGGATTCCTAGCAAGCATAGTGGATACAACCAGGGATGTGCCAATTGGGCTAGCAGAAACCAGAATGGTCTATGAATTCTTAGATGTGTTCTGAGAGGATTTACTGGGGTTACAACAACATCCAGAGATCGAATATAGGATTGAGTATACACTAGGGATAGAATCAGTTTCTAGAGCACCTTACAGGATGGCACCAGCAGAGTTAAAGAAATTGAAGATTCAGTTGCAGGAATTATTGGATTTGGGATTCATCAAGCCTAGCTTCTCACCTTGGGGTGCACCAATATTATTTGTGAAGAAGAAGGGAGGGTCGCTGAGGATGTGCATTGACTACAAGGAGTTGAACAAGCTGACTATTAAGAACATGTATCTGCTACTTAGGATTGACGACTTATTAGATCAGATGCAAGGTAAGACGATGTTCTCCAGGATTGATCTTCGATTTGGTTATCACCAGCTGAGGATCAAAGGAGAGGATATCTCGAAGACGAACTTTCACACGAGGTACGAGCATTATGAGTTCTTAGTTATGTCATTTGGATTGACTAATGCCCAGCAACATTTATGGATCTGATGTACAAAGTATTCAAGGACTATCTAGACAAGTTTGTGATTATCTTCATTGATGATATTTTGATTTAATCTCAGTCAAAGATAGAGCACAAGCAGCACCTCCAATTGGTGCTATAGAGATTGAGGGAGAATAGGTTATATGGTTTAAGAAGTGTGAGTTATGGCTACCTCAGGTGACCTTCCTTGGTCACATTGTTAGTAAGGATAGAATTATGATGGATCCAGCCAAGATTGAGGTGGTGAGAGATTGGCCAAGGCCCAGGAGTGCCATAGAGATTAGGAGTTTCCTGGGTTTAGCGGGATACTATCGACGTTTTATTGAAGGGTTCTCACAGATTGCAACACCACTAGCAGAGTTGACACACAAGAACTTGAAGTTCGTTTGGTCAAACAGATGTGAGAACAACTTCCAAGAGTTGAAGCGGTGATTGATCATTGCTCCGGTCTTGAGTCTTCCTTCAAATAAGGGGAAGTTGGTGCTTTATTATGATGCCTCGAGATAGGGGTTAGGCTGTGTTCTTATGCAAGCTTGGAAGATGATTGCTTATGATTCATGATAGCAAAAGGATTACGAAAAATGATACCCTACTCATGATTTTGAGTTGGCAGTGGTAGTGTTCGCACTGAAGGTGTGGCAACACTATCTATATGGGGATAAGTGTGAGATCTACACCGACCATAAAAGTTTGAAATATTTTTCACAAAGAATGATTTGAATATGAGGCAGAGACATTGGTTGGAGTTGATAAATGATTATGATTGTAAGATCCTTTATCATCCAGGGAAAGCCAACGTAGTAGCCGATGATCTGAGTAAGAGAGGTCCAGGACATGTGTATAGTTTAAAGTAGATGTCCAGAGAGTTGGCAGAGGATATGACTAGAGATGGGATAGAGTTCATTGTGGGTAGATTGGCCAACATTACTCTTCATTCTACACTCCTTGAGAGGGTAAGAGAAGCTAAAAAGAGTGATCCTTATTTAGAGAAGCATCATGAGGACATCCTAGCTGGAGTGGCTAAGGACTTTACCATTACTGAGACGGATATGTTGAGGTACAAGGATCAGATTTGTGTTCTGATGGATGCTGGTATTAGACGAGATATTTTGAATGAGTCTCATACAACTCTTTACTCATTGGACCCAGGCACGAAAAATATGTATCAGGATCTGAAGTCTTTGTATTGGTGGTTGGGGATGAAGAAAGATGTAGTGGAATATATGGCTAAGTGTGTAACCTGTCAGTAGGTGAAGGCTGAACACCAGAGGCCAGTTGGGTTGTTACAGCCTTTAGGTATTCCTGAGTGGATGTAGGAAGACATCACTATGGATTTTGTGGTGGGCTTTCATAAAACAGTGGGGCAACATGACTCGGTATGGGTGATTGTAGACAGATATACCAAGTCGACCCCTTTCTACTTGTGAGGACAAATTTATTGTGGACTAGTAAGCTAAATTATATGTCAGGCAGATTGTTCATCTCTAAGGGGCTCTGAAGTCTATTGTATCGGATCAAGATCCAACTTTTACTTCTAAGTTCTTGGGAAGCATGCAGAAGGCTATGGGTACTCAGTTGAAGTTTAACACAACATATCATCCTCAGACAGATGGTCAATCCGAGATGACGATTAACATATTAGAGGACATGCTTAGGGAAAGTGTATTATATTTCAAGGGGTCCTAGAGTAAGCATCTCTCCTTGATTGAGTTTTCCTACAACAACAGTTATCAGTCAACGATTTGAGTAGCTCCGTACGAGATGTTGTATGGTAGGAAATGTAGATCATCCATCCATTAGGATGAAATGGGTGAGAGGAAATACTTGGGTCCTGAAGTGGTGCAAAGAACTAGTGAGGCCATTGAAAAGATTAGAGCTCGAATGCTAGCCTCACAGAGTAGACATAAAAGCAACAATGAACCTAAGTGTATGAACGTGGAGTTCCAAGTTGGGGACCACGTTTTCCTTCGAGTTTCACCATTGAGAGGAGTGAAATGATTTGGAAAGAAAGGCAAGTTTAACCCTACATTTGTAGAACCTTTTGAGATCCTAGAAACAATCAGGCAGGTAGCCTATAGACTGGCTATGCCTCCAGCCTTGTCAGGAGTACATAACGTGTTTCACGTATTGATGCTTAGTGGTGAAATATATTTGGCATACATTTGGGATTTATTGATAAATGAGAGTAATTATTGAAGAAAATAATAACATTTGAAGGATTAGAGGATTTGATTGGGAATTAGTGGTGAAATTTCTAATTTAGTGGGGATTTAGGCATAATGACCAAAATTCCCTGGGCTTAGCATTAAGGGTAAGTCAAAGTTAGGGGAAAAATGGTCATTTGACCCTTAGTATAGGTTGAGTAAAGGAACAAGTGCTGAGCATTGGGCATACACGAATCTCTCTCTGTAATGCCCTGAATTCTCCGATGTGGTTTAATAGCGGGATTAGTAGGCCGAGAGGGCCATACTTGTTTAGTTATGCCATTAAATCATATTATGCATGTATATGTGAATTATATTACAATATGATGTTAAATGCATGCATGTGGGTCCACATTTTAATTACAGGGGAGTGATGGTAATTTGGACCGTTGGGGGTATAATTGTATAATTGTATGCATCTCGATGTTATGTGTTGAGATCACATTATAATGTGGGTTTGTTCGAGCAATTCGGCATGAGACGATCTAGGAATATTGATTAGCGGTTTAGTCACAACAGGTTTAAGTGCGGGGCTCAGATTGAGTCTTGGGGTGATTTTAATGATTAGAGCGTTACCGGGTATTAAAGAGTAACAAGATGTGAATTGTTGGTGTTTGAGATTATTGAGAATAGCGGGAATTGGAGAGCGTTAATTATGATTAATGAGATAGGAGGAAAATACCAAATATGCCCTTGGGAGCATTTAGAAACTATTAAGTGACCTAGGGGTAAAATGGACATTTCACCCCTAGGTTAGATATAACTAGTGTTGGCTGAAAGAAGGTAGTAAAAACAGAGCAAGTTTTTGAGTTCTCCCGTACCTTCTTCTCTTCACCTTTCTTTGTGAGTTTTGAACCAATCTTGAGGATTCAAGCTTGGGAAGCAAGCCTTGGGAGTTTGGGGGTGTGTTCCACCATTGAAGAGCATCATAAGCTGAGCTTTGGGTAAGTTTCTAACCATGGAATTCTCTAGTTTTGTTTTGCAGCTGAGATTTCTAGGATGAATTCTTGGTTTTGTTGGGATTTGTGGCTAGGGTTCCTATGCTTGTGATGCTTGGGGTGTGTTAGGATGGTTTTTGGGTTCATTTGGCATCAAGAATGGGATTTGGAATCTTGGGAATCACGTTAGAATCGAAGGAGTTGAAGAAGGTCGGTTCAGGGAAGTTCTGGACTGGAGGTAGCGCTGTAGCGCCCACCCTAGGGAGCTACAGCGCTCTTCAGGAGGCTTTTTGGCATGTTGGTGGTTCTGAGTATAGCGCTGGGGCGCTAGGGGTTGAGCGCTGTAGCGCTACCATGTTCTTTCTAAGTCCTGTTTTGAGTGTTTTTAAGGGTTTTTTACTTGGGGTTTCAATCCTGAAGGCCCGGGATCTAATCTACTCACCGTGTGGGCACGTTTCGAGGTACCGAGAGTGGTGCTTAGGTTAAGACCCTATTCATGTGGATTCTCATTAATGGAGGTTATAATTGGTTGTGATTAGGTAACCGCTAAGGAACTAAAAGATCGATCGTTCTCAGGGGTCGTCCTTGTTATACTTCTCACTCGAACCTGAGGTAAGAAAACTGCACCCTGTGTATATATGACATGCGTGATTATTATTGAGGCATGTTGATTGATAAATGTGGACATGAATTGCATATTAAATGCTAGTGAATACTGGTTATTTGTATATGGCACTAACTAGTCAGGGGCACTGACCTAAGAGTCAGAAACGGCATAAACGTCCTGAACGCAGGGCCGAATGAAGATTAGATCTAATCGATATCAGTGTTGAATGGCTCTAAGGCATTAACACTGGACTGACCCTAAGGTTGATGAATTTATAAGCGCTTGTCTAGTCTAAGACTAGTTATACAGAGCTAGGGCATAGGGCCCCGGTGACTGTTTGTCACATGGCTAGGGAACTCTGTTCCAGGGTTATGACTCTAAGGTCATGAGGAAGGTTATGTTGGTGACTATTCACCATACACCTTTCATGTTCAAACTTATGAAAGGTTCACTAATCAGTTAAGCCCGAGTGACCCTAACGTCACATGGCTAGAGGGGGCTGTACCCACTTTTGTGACTTTTGCGACTATCACCTATTTGTTTGGACTGTTGGTCCTGAATGATTATTATGATCATTGTTGATATTATATCATGTTTTATTATGCTTTTCTTGTTGGGCTTTGGCTCATGGGTGCTATGTGGTGCAGGTAAAGGGAAAGAAAAACTCACCCAGCCTTGAGTGGAGAGCTTAGGTGGTGATGTGTACATATGCGACCGCTTGACCACCACGGTGAAGGCGTTCTCAGAGGAACTAGGGGGTTTACCCTATTTTCGCCGTTTAGGTCGGCGGGATTGTAAATTTGAAACAGTAATGACCATTTTGTACTGAGAAAAACTTGTAAATGTTTTGATTAGCTCTGCAGAGCAGTTTTGAATGAAAAATATCCATTTCTTTTTATTGGTTTTCCACCTTAACCTGTTAATCATACTTAGAGCACGTTTTTAACCAAAGGACTCGGGTAGCGGGTCAAATTTCTGGTTCACCGATCACCGTAACTATTTTGGGGAAACCAGGGCATTACGACTTGGTATCAGAGCAATGCCAAGGTTAGGGTTCCTGCAGACTGGCTGGGCATGTACACACATTACTAAAGTCTCGACTCATGGTTTGGTAACTATTTATGTAGTTATATGTATGACTGCTTAAATACAACATATATGCTTTACCTGTGCGCATGAGACACCATGTTAAACCTATGCCTTGAAATATTATATTCTCAGCAGCTGTGTGCTTATTAGTACTGGGAATTGCTGGAACATACTTATAAGTATGAATGATTATGAACTATTATGTGATACATGCTGAGTGCTAAATGCTATAAGCATGTATCTGCTTGTATATCTGTATGACTGTGGAATGTGATAATTGTCTGTTTATTCTTGGACCGTAAGGTGGCAAGAGGTTTAGTTATTACTACCTGACTGGCCATATTGATCATTATTTTAGCAAGGTATCAGTGACAGAATTATGAATCCAGGGCAGACAGACACTTCTGCTGGCCAGAGTGATCAGGGCCAGAATAATAATAATAGCCAGGGTCAAGAGAATGACCAGTCTCAGATTCCACAGCCAGCTCCTGTTAACTAGCAGCAGATAGTCAATGATCTGCAGGCTACTATATTAAAACAGGGAGAAGAGCTTCATCTCTTGAAGCAACAGCAAGGGCCTACAGTGGCTAGTGGATCAGAGGCACCTCCTGTGTCGGTGCCAGCAGCTGGGCAGCTGCCTGAGGTTGGGAATAAATGGGAACTTCTTTATGAAAGGTTCAGGAAGCAACAACCTCGAGTATTTGAGGGCAGTGCAGATCCTGCCAAGGCTGAACAATGGATGAGCATGCTTACCACTATCCTTGACTTTATGAGGGTATCTGGTAATGAGAGGGTGGCCTGTGCCACTTATATGTTTCGGGAGGATGCTCGGATTTGGTGGGAAGTGATTACCCAGACCAAGAATGTGAATGCTTTGACTTGGGAAGAGTTTCAGACTCTATTCAATGAAAAATATTATAATGATGCGATTAGAGCGGCGAAGGCCGAGGAGTTTATTAGGCTACTTCAGGGGAACTTATCAGTTACTGAGTATGCCTTGAAATTCGATTGTTTGGCAAAGTTTTCCAAGGAGCTGGTGCCCACTGATGGGACCAGGAGAGAGAGATTTTTGCAGGGGCTACAGCCCAGGTTAGCCCGAGATGTACGTATCACCACTGTGGCAGGGGTTACTACCTATGCACAGGTGGTGGAGAAGGCACTCACAGCTGAGAGTGCAGAGATCAAGATCTGGCGTGACAGTGCAACCAGAAAGGAATTTAGGAGGCCAGGTCCTCCATTTGTGGGTTCAGGAAGGGGTGTTGGCCCCAGTGATCAGAAGAGGAAGGTTCCTGACACCTTCCCAGTTCCAGGTCCTGACAGGAGGTCCCGTGGTATTTCGATGGGTCGTCCAGGAGGCAGTGAAGCCTGGAAGTCTTATCCTGAGTGCCCTAGAAGCAAGAGGCATCACATGGGAGAATGTAGGGCAAAGGCCTGCTTCTCTTGTGGAGCAGTGGGTCATCTTAAAAAGGATTTCCCTAAGGAAAGAAAATAAGAACCAAAAAAGGCGGACAGCTCGGCCCCAACTCGAGTGCTCGCGTTGACTCAAACTGTAACGCCCTGGATAGCCAAGACCGTTACACTGTGTGTTTATAAAGTGCTAAACTTGCTAGTCAAGTCATTTAATTAAAATCGTGTTGCATAAACTACAAAGGAACTAGGGTTAAAAGAATTTTGGTCTCAAAAGCCACATTTTTCATTAAGAAACATTATCTGATTACACGGGATCCCAAAAATACAAGTTTTAAGATCGTTTATAGAAGTTGTAAGACTCAGATACATTAACCAGCCATACTAAGGCAAAATAAGCAGTTAGGTAGTCCCTGTCCTGGTCCACTCCTCGATCATGGTGATCGAACAGCTGGCTATGTACATTCCACCTTGGAGCTCTCCACCTCAGGCTTGGTCCAGCTTGCCCTTGCCTTTACCTGCACCACGTAGCACCCGTGAGCCAAGGCCCAGCAAGAAAACACAGTATCAACAGAGCATAAGCAATTATCAGTCAAGTCAATATCTCACGTTGCATCACATAGCCTCAGTCAAATAACCATTCAATATAGTCAAGTATTCCACATACTAGGCATATCAACTCATAACATGTACAGTTTATAAACGATAACCAGGGCTAGCGCTCACAGGCTGCTCCCTCCGTTATCCCAGTGTTCATGGCTCCCAGTGGCCAAATCGCGCTCTGTGCGCTAATAGTATGTACGGCACCCTTAGGCCGCTTTTACATGTCCCATGGCGTAATACCAACATTGACACGATACAATTCTCGGAAGCACTTAGTTCCATCACAAACATATAACCGGGTGCAGTTTTCTTACCTTTAGCTTTCAAATGAATTAGTTACGGGCGATACTCCTTGAGCGCGATCTGATCCTCAAGCCTTATCTTAACACCTAGTCACAACCATGATAAAGAATACCATTAACAATCTTAAATGAGTTCCCAAGCCAAGTTCTAGTACCCCGAACATTGAACTTCATCAAATATGGTAAAAGACTCAACCCCGAGCACCTTAGGTTAAATTCCCAAGCCTAAAATCTCAAAATCCCTTAAGCGCCGCGGCATAGGCCACCCATGCCGTGGCATGGCCCCCCAAACAGAACCTCCAAAGGCTCAAAAACAGGTAAGGGCCGCGGCATTGCTTGGGCCATGCCGCGGCCCGCCCTTCTTCTTCAGCATGCAACCATTTCGAAGGGCCGCGGCTCGACCCTTCGAACCCAGAAAAAACCACCATTTCCAATCCCTAAACCTCACCTTAAGCCACCCCAAAGCCCCTAACTCAAAACCAATTAATATTAACAACATTAGAATGATTAAAACAACGTAATCAAACCAGAAATCCAGCCTAAGACTCACTAAAATTCCAATTCTAATTTCTGAAATTTCAAACCCACAGAACTCAAAACCAGCCATGAAAATTCTCAAATTCAACCATCAAACTTTGAATTAAACCTTACCTCAGCTGTAGAACCGTTTCTCCAAGAGTCCCCTGACCTATCTTCAAAATTCCAAGCCTCAATTTCCACCTTGAATGTCAAAACCATAACCATTTAAAACTCAGCCATTCCTTTAAGTTCCTAACCCCAAAAATGAAAATTCAAAGCTTACCTTAGCACTAGCTCAGACCTTGATCAGTTCCTGAGCTAATCCTCCTATTTGTTCCCTTCAATTCCCAAGAACACAGCTCAATTCCAGCTATTTCCTCTCAAATTCAGAAGTTCTTCCTTAGCCAAGAGAAAAGAGAGAGAGAAAGAGAGTTAGGGTCGGTTTATAATTTTCTGTCTAGTATCTTCCTAAGTCTTCCAAGTATACCCTTAGTTTATTAAACTAATCCCAAAGCTCGGGGTGCCGGAAGCGTCCCCGAGGCCAAAACGGTAAAATCCCCCAATAATCCCGCCTAGACATCCTAACCTCAAATATATCTCCAATTATTTATTTTCATCACCCGATAGTCTAAACCACTACCCGATACCTAAAATACCCCTGACTTGTCCAAAGTCAATTATAATGCCCCGTTGTGACTTTTCCTGCTATCTAGCCCTAGGATCGCCTCGAGTCGCCGGCTGCAGATTTATCCACATCATAATGTGGTTCTCGCATATACCACATATCATATTACCACATAATATAATCAATTATCATATAACCATCATGAAACATATAATAACTCATTAAATCACAGTTATTCCAGTAATGCCCTCCTGGCACACCAATCAAGGCCCTTAAGCCTTATTAGTGAATTTGGGTCGTTACACAAGCAGAAGCTGAGGCTTCTCCCTCAGTTGTTACAGGTCAGCTTCTTAGTGCTGGAACCCCTTATAATGTGTGGATTGATTCTAGTGCTACACATTCTTTTGTTGCTAGTAGTGTTATTGATAGATTGTGTAGACCTTGTGATTTTTATGCTGTGGGGTTTGGTACTTTGTTACCCACTGGAGAGTTAGTGGTATCCAGGAGGTGGGTCAGATCTTTGCCAGTGACAGTGGAAGGCAGAGAGTTGTCGGTGGATTTGATAGAGTTGGTTATGACTGACTTTGATATGATATTAGGTATGGACTGGTTGGCAAAGTATGGGGCAACCATTGATTGCAGAAGGAAAATGGTCACCTTTGAGCTTGAAGGTGAGAATCCTTTTGTGTTTGTTGGTGTTGTGCATGGACCTCGCATTCCTATGATTTCTGCATTGAGGGCTAGGGATTTATTGCAAGGAGGTTGCATTGGATTCTTAGCCAGTGTGGTTGATACCACCCAAGTCGTGCCAGTGAGACTAGAAGATACCAGGTTAGTTTGTGAGTTTCTGGATGTGTTTCCAGAAGATTTGCCTGGGTTGCCACCGCATAGAGAAATTGAGTTCGTGATAGAACTGGCACCAGGGATGGAGCCTGTGTCTAGAGCACCTTACAGAATGGCCCCAGCTAAGTTGAAAGAATTAAAAGTACAGTTGCAAGAGCTGTTAGACTTAGGTTTTATCAGACCTAGCTTCTTACCCTGGGGTGCACCAGTTCTATTTGTAAAGAAGAAGGATGGTTCTCTGAGAATGTGTATAGATTACAGAGAACTGAATAAGCTGACAATTAAGAATAAATATCCTTTGCCAGGGATAGATGATCTGTTCGATTAGTTGCAGGGCAAGAAGGTATTCTCTAAGATCGACCTTCGTTCTGGTTATCATCAGTTGAGGGTCAAGGAGGGAGATATACCTAAGACTGCTTTCCGTACCAGGTATGTGCATTATGAGTTTCTAGTTATGTCATTTGGATTGACTAATGCCCCTACCGCTTTTATGGATTTGATGAACAGAGTGTTCAAGGATTATTTGGACTAGTTTGTGATCATCTTCATCTATGATATTCTGGTGTATTCTCAGACTGAGTCAGAACATGAGCGAAGATCGAGGTGGTCAGAGATTGGCCAAGGCCGAAGAATGCTTCTGAGGTTACAAGTTTCATTGGATTGGCAGGCTATTATAGACGTTTCATGGAAGGGTTCTCAAAGATAGCTAGTGCTTTGACTGAGCTGACACGCAAGAGCCAGAAGTTTGCGTGGTCAGATAAGTGTGAGAACAGCTTCCAGGAACTGAAGCAGAGGTTGATTTCAGCTTCGATCCTGAGTCTTCCAACAGGTCAGGAGAAGTTTGTGATTTACTGTGATGCTTCTCATCAGGGATTAGGCTGTGTTTTGATGCAATCAGAGAAGGTAATTGCTTATGCTTCTCGTCAGTTGAAGGAGTATGAAAAGAGATATCCTACTCATGATTTAGAGTTGGCGCCTGTGGTTTTTTCTTTAAAGATGTGGAGGCACTATCTCTATGGGCAGATTCATGGTATGAGGCCGATAGCCAGAGAGTTAGCAGATGATATGACCAGAGCTGGTATAGAGTTACTGGTGGGCTAGTTGGCTAACATTACGCTACAGTCTACGCTGTTGGAGAGGATCAAGGAGGGTCAGCTGAGTGATCCACAACTGATCAAGATTAGAGAGGATGTTTTGGCTGGAGTGTCCAGAGATTATTCAGTGTCTGATCTAGGCTTGCTGAGATACAAGGGGCGGATATGTGTTCCGTTAGACACTGCATTGAGGCAAGAGATTATGGATGAATCTCATACTACACCTTACTCTTTGCATCCGGCCACCATGAAGATGTATCAGGATGTGAGATCGTTATATTGGTGGCCAGGGATGAAGAGAGATGTAGTAGAGTATGTGGCTAAGTGCTACATGTCAACAGGTCAAGATTGAGCATCAGAGGCCGGCAGGGTTATTCCATCCTCTGGATATCCCAGAGTGGAAGTGGGAAGACATCACAATGGATTTTGTGGTGGGCTTACCCAGGACTGTTGGTCAGTATGATTCTATTTTGGTGATAGTGGATCGCTACACCAAGTCAGCTCACTTTCTGCCAGTGAGGACTACTTATACAGTTGACCAGTATGCAGATCTTTATGTGAGAGAGATCGTGCGGCTCCATGGTGCGCCTAGGTTGATCGTGTCAGATCGAGACTCTACTTTTACTTCCAAGTTCTGGGGGAGTTTTCAGAAGGCCATGGGGACACAGTTGAAGTTCAGTACTGCTTATCATCCTCACACAGATGGGAAATCTGAGAGGACGATTCAGATATTAGAAGACATGCAGAGAGCATGTGTGCTGGACTTTGGTGGATCTTGGAGTAAGTATCTGCCTTTGATAGAATTCTCCTACAACAACAGTTATCAGTCTACCATTGGGGTTGCACCTTATGAGATGCTGTATGGTAGGAAATGCAGGTCTCCCATCCATTGGGATGAGAGAGGTGAAAGGAGATACTTAGGTCCCGAGGCAGTTCAGAGGACCAATGAGGCCATTGAGAAGATTAGAGCTAGAATGCTTACTTCTCAAAGTAGACTGAAGAGCTATGCAGATCCCAAATGCAGGAATGTGGAGTTCCAGGTAGGAGACTATGTCTTCCTTAGATTCTCGCCATGGAAAGGGGTTAGAAGGTTTGGAAAGAAAGGAAAGCTAAGCCCCAGATATGTAGGTCCATTTGAGATCCTGGAGAGGGTTGGTCAGGTGGCTTACAGGTTGGCTTTGCCTCTGGCATTATCGGCTGTGCATAATGTATTTCATGTTTCAGCTCTTCGGAGGTATGTGCCAGATGTTAATCATATTTTGAGCTATGAAGATCTGGAGCTTGAGGCAGATCTCTCCTATGAGGAACAGCCTGTCCAGATACTTGACAGAAAAGATAAGGTCCTCAGGAATAAGACGATACCTTTAGTTAAGGTATTGTGGAGGAACAGCAAGGTCGAGGAAGCGACCTAGGAGCTGGAGTCAGACATGCAGAGTGAGTATCCCGAGCTGTTCAGGTAAATTTCGAGGAAGAAATTTCTGTAAGGAGGGGATAGTTTTAATGCCCTGAATTCTCCGATGTGGTTTAATAGCGGGATTAGTAGGCCGGGAGGGCCATACTTGTTTAGTTATGCCATTAAATCATATTATGCATGTATATGTGAATTATATTACAATATGATGTTAAATGCATGCATGTCGGTCCACATTTTAATTATAGGGGTATGATGGTAATTTGGCCTGTTGGGGGTATAATTGTATGCATGTCGATGATATGTGTTGAGACCACATTATACTGTGGGTTTGTTCAAGCTATTTAGCATGAGACGATCTTGGAATATTGATAAGAGGTTTAGTCACAACAGGTTTAAGTGCGGGCTCGGGTTGAGTCTTGGGGTGATTTTAATGATTAGAGCGTTACCGGGTATTAAAGAGTAACAAGATGTGAATTGTTGGTGTTTGAGATTATTGAGAATAGCGGGAATTGGAGAGCGTTAATTATGATTAATGAGATAGGAGGAAAATACCAAATATGCCCTTGGGAGCATTTAGAAACTATTAAGTGACTTAGGGGTAAAATGGACATTTCACCCCTAGGATAGATATAACTAGTGTTGGCTGAAAGAAGGTAGTAAAAACAGAGCAAGTTTTTGAGTTCTCCTGTACCTTCTTCTCTTCACCTTTCTTTGTGATTTTTGAACCAATCTTGAGGATTCAAGCTTGGGAAGCAAGCCTTGGGAGTTTGGGGGTGTGTTCCACCATTGAAGAGCATCATAAGCTGAGCTTTGGGTAAGTTTCTAACAATGGAATTCTCTAGTTTTGTTTTGCAGCTGAGATTTCTAGGATGAATTCTTGGTTTTGTTGGAAGTTGTGGCTAGGGTTCCTATGCTTGTGATGCTTGGGGTGTGTTAGGATGGTTTTTGGGTTCATTTGGCATCAAGAATGGGATTTGGAAGCTTGGGAATCAGGTTAGAATCGAAGGAGTTGAAGAAGGTCGGTTCAGGGAAGTTTTGGTCTGGAGGTAGCGCTTTAGCACCCACCCTAGGGCGCTACAGCGCTCTTCAGGAGGCTTTTTGGCATGTTGGTGGTTCTGAGTATAGCGCTGGGGCGCTAGGGGTTGAGCGCTGTAGCGCTACCCTGTTCCTTCTAAGTTCCGTTTTGAGTGTTTTTAAGGGTTTTTTACTTGGGGTTTCAATCCTTAAGGCCCGGGATCGAATCTACTCACCGTGTGGGAATGTTTCGAGGTCCCGAGAGTGGTGCTTAGGTTAAGACCCTATTCATGTGGATTCTCATTAATGGAGGTTATAATTGGTTGTGATTAGGTAACCGCTAAGGAACTAAAAGATCGATCGTTCTCAGGGGTCGTCCTTGTTATACTTCTCGCTCGAACCCGAGGTAAGAAAACTGCACCCTGTGTATATATGACATGTGCGATTATTATTGAGGCATGTTGATTGATAAATGTGGACATGGATTGCATATTAAATGCTAGTGAATACTGGTTATCTGTATATGGCACTAACTAGTTAGGGGCACTGACCTAAGAGTAAGAAACGGCATAAGCGTCCTGAACGCAGGGCCGAATGAAGATTAGATCTAATCGATATCAGTGTTGAATGGCTCTAAGGCATTAACACTGGACTGACCCTAAGGTCGATGAATTTATAAGCACTTGTCTAGTCTAAGACTAGTTATACAGAGCCAGGGCATAGGGCCCTGGTGACTGTTTGTCACATGGCTAGGGAACGCTGTTCCAGGGTTATGACTCTAAGGTCATGAGGAAGGTTATGTTGGTGACTATTCACCATACACCTATCATGTTCAAACTTATGAAAGGTTCACTAATCAGTTAAGCCCGAGTGACCTTAACGTCACATGGCTAGAGGGGGCTGTACCCACTTTTGTGACTTTTGCGACTGTCACCTATTTGTTTGGATTGTTGGTCTTGAATGATTATTACGATCATTGTTGATATTATATCATGTTTTATTATGCTTTTCTTGCTGGGCTTTGGCTCATGGGTGCTATGTGGTGCAGGTAAAGGGAAAGAAAAGCTCACCCAGCCTTGAGTGGAGAGCTTAGGTGGTGATGTGTACATATGCGGCTGCTTGACCACTACGGGGAAGGCGTTCTCAGAGGAACTAGGGGTTTACCCTATTTTCGCCGCTTAGGTCAGCGGGATTGTAAATTTGAAACAGTAATGACCATTTTGTACTGAGAACAACTTGTAAATTTTTTGATTAGCTCTGCAGAGCAGTTTGTAATGAAAAATATCCATTTCTTTTTATTGGTTTTCCACCTTAACCTGTTAATCATACTTAGAGCACGTTTTTAACCAAAGGACTCGGGTAGCGGGTCAAATTTCTGGTTCACCGATCACCGTAACTATTCTGGGGTAACCAGGGCGTTACACTCTCGCTCTCTCTCCATTAGTTTAAGGCTTAGAACTCAAGTTGAAGATTAATTGGTGGGGGATTTGAAGAAAATGGCTAGGGAATTCAAATGTCCAAAAAGGAGTAAAGCTGCTAAGATCATCTTCTGGTACCTGTGGCCTCAAATTTCAGTGGGTAAATCCCTTCCTCTGGTTTAAGTTTTTTGTTTTCTCCGGTGATTTAGAATGTTAAGACTTTTGATTTAGAATTTTGAGTATGGGTGCATCTTGTAGTATTTTGGTGTCGGGTATAGTTTATCTAAGTAATGCGAAGTGTTTTATGGTAGAAAATATACTAGGAATCTATGTTGGGGTCGAAACTGTGGGATTGGAATGCTGGGGAAAAATGCAGTTCTGGGGAAAAATGTAGTTCTGGATTGTACATACTCAGCCTACTCAGCTGCCACGTTCAAGATATTTTGCGGAACAGTGGTTATTGGCTCGATTTTGGCCGCTTAGGTCGACTCGCTCTATAATTTTGTCGTAACTCTATTTTGATTAAAAACCTTTGGGGTCCCTCATATTTATTCAAACCTTTTTAATGAAAAGTTTAACTTCATTGACCAAAATTTTTAATACTAAAACTGTTGTTTAACCCTAATTAAACTTTTGAGTCCAAATGACTCGCTTAACGAGTTTGGCATTATTTTTAACACATGGGGTAACGGTCCTGAATTAGTAGGGAGTTACATAAACCAGACCTAATAGTACTTGTCACAGACTCGAAATGGACCAATAATAATTGTCACGGACTTAAACTGGACAGATAATAATTATCACGGACTTGAACTGGACTGATAATAATTATCACAGACTTGAACCGTACTAAAAGAATGTCTAAGGTAGAAATCATCTGCACTTTGCTCTTATAGGCGGGGTACCTACCGCATAATCTCAGAAAGGGTCTAAGCGCCCCTAGTCATTGTCTCTAATTGAGTCCCTTCCCACAACTAGTGTAATATCCTATTTATATCAATCAATACACTAGTATGTTTCATGTTGTAGCCAGAAAAGTCAAATGTTAGCTTACTTGGATTCCTTTGCTCCTAGTGTAAATCCTTAAACCATAGCTATACGCTCCTTTTAGCCAATATTGTAATTTATACAATATACTCGGATTAACTATGACAATTAAGTTATAAATAAACCATCATGGCATTTTAGTTGTTACTGTTTATTAAGTAAGGGTATTATCGCCCTTACTTAGTTTAGGCTTCTATGCGACATTTATAACTTTCGACAAAACTTCTCTTTACAAGTCTAATTATTTGAAAGTCGACTTTTTACAACATTTCTCACTTCGTTCTCACAATTGAGCCTAGTCAAAGAAGCTAGTTTCAGAAGCCTCCTAGCATAGCAAATTTTATCATTTCTTTGATTTTTACCAATAAAATCATATATTTTCTAATAAAATCACTTTATTTAAAAACTTTGATAATTAAATTTGAATTAAAACAATTAAGAAATAATTATAATAAATTTTGATCAGTTTTAGATTAATTAAGAGAATTTGGAATAAAAAGTTGATTTTTATTTAAAAGTATTATTTTAATTTAAGTGTTGTTAAAAATTTGAGTATTGGACCCCTTTTTAAATTTTCTTAAACCAATTAAATAAAACCTTAATAAAATAATACTAATTTTTTAATATTCAGATTTACTTAATAGGTTAAACCTATAACAATGATTACCATAACAAAATTATCAACACTTAGTCAATCACTTAAAACTATTTTCCATTATTTCTTTCTTAAGTATAAACTTTATAAATTTTAGTTGTAGGTGTCCTAGTTTAAAAATTTGTATTTTAAGAACTATAAATCCAACGCTGTTAAAACTTTTCAGATTTAAACTTAAATATTCCAGGAAACTTCGTGTCAAATTTCATTAAAAATTATACTTTGTTACTTGGTCAAAACTATTTTCAAAAACCTTATTACAAATCTCCCTAGAGAAAATCTCATCCTTTTACTGAATTTTTGGAAGTTCATAAAATCCATTTATTTTTTTATTTAGGTATAAAAATTATTATGCCTATACTAATATATGTGAACAATAGTTATACCAAAAAATAGATTATTTAAACCATTTTTACTTAACAAAATAAATTTTCAAACATGGCTATACAGAAGTTATTTTGAGCTTTCCATAAATTTTGTTTAACTTTGAAAACCCATAATTCTCATCCTATTTGTTTTTTTTTTTAATTTTACAGATTGATTTACCAATAACAAGATAAGGTTCATTAAAAAAATCAGCCCAAAAGTCAATTATTTGTGCATACAAAATATCATTCAAATTTGTTTGTTTACCCAGATATTGAAAAATAATTTTCTAGATTACACACAAATTTTGTAAAACTCATACCTTGATCATTATAAAAAAAAAATTGCACGTTTATAAGCCCTATTAACATCTACACATCTCAAACTTAAACTTGCAAATAAGAAAATCCAGAATCAGATCAGTATACAACTCGTTTGACCCTTTGGAACTCAGAGCTTAAACATTTTTCTTACAAAATCTTAGGTTTGCCTATGGAATGTTGAGATTCCAACCCTAACAATCATCCAAACATTTTTTCATGCATGATCAAACAGTGAATAATAAACATTATTACAGTCCCAAAATATAATTTAAACACATCAAATAAATTAATCAGAGCAGATTTAACAAGAAAATTTGAATACAACTCATGGGAAGTAACCATATACCTCTTGCTGGCTTTGATGGTGTTATAAGTGACTTATAGCTCTTCAAACCCTTGAATAGCCTTTTTTCTACATTTATTCACTCCCCAATAATACCACAAATCATTATATACTCACATGCAAACTCATCCGAGAACAAAAACTCAACTTTGACAAGTAGAGTTAAGAGTGTTACATTTGATTTGCTCTAGCTTTTTCTAGCATTTCTCTATCTTCAAATTCAACACTCAATACCCTAAAACTATGTGTATAGAAGAAAGAGGTGTGAAGTGAGTGTTTAGGTGGGAAATTGATTAAAGAAATTCAAAGAAGAGCGCATGGGGTACTCGGCCAAGCTAGAGAGAAGGAAGAGGATTTTGAGAGAAAATGAATTCTTGAGAGAGAAACTCATGTGAAAAATGAAGACTTGGCTAACTTTGTACTATTTATACCAACTCAAAAAATATGTAAAATGACCATTACACCCTTCCCCAGCTGCTGACCATAACAACTCGAATTCCAAATTAATCTTACTTAAGTTGATCAAACTTAGACTAATGGTAATTATCCCAAAAAGTTACTATTGTGGTCATTTTTCTTAATTTTTCCTAATTGAAATTTTAACCTAGGGTAATTAAATCAAATAGACCTTGCTATTTAATTTAAGTGGTCACAATCCAATATTTATTATTCAAAATATTTTAATTAGCCAAAATCCCATTTTGACTAAAATGTGCACTTTTCACAAAAAAATATATTTCTAGAGATTTTTTTCTTACAAAGTCAAACTTTTTTACTTTAATATATATTTCCAAAAAAATTTATGCCCATATTATTTTTTCCATAATTATTCAACATAATTTTATCCGGTTGGAATTTTTGTGTTGGTCCGAAACCAAAATTTCTAATTTGGCTACAATCACACATCACACTTAATGGCTATCATGAACAACGTGACTTTGGCTTCTCAAGCCTATATTATTAATCAAAATTATATTTATATAAGTTTTCACTGGTCCAAATTGGTTACTAGTAGTTGCCCACAACGCGAGGCGTTACATAACTACTATAGTATAGGATCTAATTAGTGATTATAAATATTGTAGTATAAACCCCTCCATTTTATTTTTTTTTTATTCTTCATTAGTATCTTTATACATATATTTAGATAAATTCTGAAATTGTCTCATATTTTGTTATTCTTAGCTTTATTTATTTGAAATTAAAAGTAAAATAATGAAATATTAAACCTAATGTAATATGATATTTAAAAAATAAAAAAAAAACTTGTTCTAGAATATAAAAAATATAATACATCAATTAAAATTAAATATGATTACACATTAAAAACTTTGGTAGAAATTGCTCAAAAAGAGTCTGTTTGTGCAAACTATCCTCACCTGGCATTGTGGTGTCGGGCTGCTCAACAGGAAACACCGCAGTACCGGCCTATTCTCCACCAATGGTGACATTATCCCTTTTTCCATCCAAAAATATACATTAGCTTAATTGATTTTAACACCTGTTACAATCTTCAGTATTCAAATTCAAAGATTATCTTTGTGTATTAGACATGATTTTAACACGAGTTACAATCTTCAATATTCAAATTCAAAGATTATCTTTGTGTAAATTTTATTTTACACAATCTCATTGTGTAACTCCTATCTTAGACAATAAATTGTGTATCTCATATATCTTACACAATTGTGCTTTTACGTTACAAAAGTAATTTTATAACTCTCTAATTTGAACATCAATTTTATTATTTTATTTAATCAACATAATATTATATAAAATATAACAAGATACAAAATTATTTTATATTTATGTTATTATTATTTTTTGTTTTTTGGCAAGTGGTATTTTTATTGAAAACAAACTAAAAGAGGGCTGCCACAAAGGGGCAGTTCCCCTATTGGGATCTCGCCAGAGGTCAAAGAACAACGAGATCATTTGGCAATTCCGTCGGCGAGGCTATTCAAAGATTTAGGAATGTAGCAAACATTACAACTTTAAAATAGTCTAACAGAATCCAAAACAAAAAAAAAAAGAGTAAAAGAAAACTTCCAATCTAGAATGTTATGATTATCATTAAGAAAAGAGACCAGCTCCAAGCAGTTGATTAGAATCAACAATCTAGACTAGAGGAAGTTAGTTTAGATAGTTTGTTATTTATGTTTAGTAGTTACAGAGGTTATAAATCTGTTACTTTCTGTAATTCTTGTCTTCACTGTGCATAAAAGCATGTTTTTCAACCAGTCTAAATAATAACAAACACTTAGTTTTTCTTCCTCATTATTGTTTTCTCTCTACCTTATCATGGTATTATAGCTTTGTCACTGAATATTTCCAACTTGTTCTTCTTTCTTTCTTCTTGCTTTGTTGTTCCTCATTTCTTGTCCTAATGGAGTAATCATTCGTTACTACTACTAGAGCTACGTCAAGCTAATTCCACTACTGTTTAGCTTCCATGCACTGATCTGATACAATTTAATCATTCTTTTTCTATCTGCCTTTATGAAAATAATTACCTTCTATGGAAACATTAGTTTTTCCAAGCCATCAGAGGCAATCGTCTTTAAAAGTTCCTGGATGAAAGTCAAACTGTTGGTTTTTTATCATAAGATTGACAGTGTAGCAAAAGCATGAGATAATATTTCAATGGAATAATAACAATTAGTAGAGCATAATAACGAATCACTCTAAGAACCATAACTAGAATGTGATCTTTCTCATACGACATTAATCTGAATAAAAAGAAAAATACAAATATCTTTCTTAGATATAGAACACATGTAGATAAAATAGCGTCTAAGTCTCCTAACCCACCATCTTACATATTATGGCTCGCACAAAGAGAAGGAGACAAGTGGGTGTCTATGCTATTTGAGAGGATATACAAGAACACACTTTTGAATCTCAACACATGAGAGAGTGTTCTTCTCACAATACAGAGAGAACAAAGTTCTCTATTTTTTTCTCTTGGCAAATAACGTGAAATGCATATGATTTCTTAATGTTATATTCTATTTATATAACAATAGAAAGAAGACCTAGCCCAAAACTTATTGGGCCTATGCGTGGGCCATAGTCCATTTGGATTGTGGTTGACGTCAACTCAGGGCTTTGGGCCTTGTAGTATTTTATCTCTATAAAATGCTATTTTTTTGGCCTTTATCATATTATTTTATGCAGTATACAATTATACCACAAAATTAAATATGAGTAAATTAATTTTCTACGAAGAATTAATTTTATAAAATTATCAATATAATTTTATTTTTCGTTAAATATTATTTCACAAATAATATTATTTTATGAGAATAAAAATAATACTTTATTATTTTTAATTATTTCATTTTAATACCAAAATCTTACTTCTGTGTCATTGAACTAATACGGGGACAGTATGGACCCGTAGTTCTAAGCTCCAATTATTTAATTAATTTCGCTAACTCTTAGTTTCATTATTTTATTGACTATGAATTGTTCCACTAGAAATTCATAGTTGAACTCTCAAAACTACAATCTTATATTATTACAAGCTATAACTATAAAGTCATTCATTGATTTAGTCATTGCATGAGTTATGACCCTCTGCTAGTTATTCATAATTAGAGCTAGGTCTTAATGTCCATTAACCTCTCTAATTATGTTTTTAGTAATTAATTCCATTAATCATCTAATGAACATTATTCTATAAATTTAACTAGAGAATGAAACTTATGTTCTCTAACAGAAATTGAACGCTCTATGTTCAAGCCCCCAATCAACAAAAAAAGGAACAACTAATCTATTTTCATTTAAGTATAGAGCAGATGCCATATCTGTGAAGTATGTTTCAAGCCACTTATAGTTCTATGACTCCAAGATATCAGGAATTCGATCGTAGGAATATTGAACCTTACTCGATAAGTCGAAAGTCATAAAAGCACAAATATGAGTTCATTGTTCACTTTAGGATTGAGGTCAAGTCTCAAACAACCATCAATTGATGAAGTTGAATATCTATATTTTAACAAAAATTACCAGAAGTTCTTTATTTCATCGTGTCCCAGTCCAATACAATCTGTGGATGCCAAAAATCCACCAAATAAAAACTCTATAGTCCCTGGTTGGAACATAGGGATAAAGGTTGTGGACGCTCAATATTCCGCTCCCATAAAAGAACTAGGACAGGCGCTAAGGTCCCTCGAAGGCCCAAGTGCATACTTGAGCCACGAGGCGATCGAGCCGCCACCTTCTCGCAACGGCCTAGCAAGCCTAGGATCACGCCGTGCAAGGTGATCTCGCGCACATAGGCTCACGCCCCATCACCTATAGGCTCGCGTCCAAGCTCGCATGGCCTCACTGGAGTGCCCTCGGCGTCGCGCCCATGGCCTCACTGGAGTGCCCACAGCGTCGCACCCGTGGCCTCGCTGAAGCGTCTCAGCGTCGCGTCCGTGGCCTCGCTGGAGCCTCTCGGCGTCGCGCCCATGGTCCCAAATATGGCCTCGCCCAAGTAATATGGCCTCGAATGGCCTCGCGTGGCCTCAGCCAAGTGTGGCCTCACATGGCCTCGCCAAGTATGGCCTCACCAAGTATGGCCTCGCCCAAGCATAGCCTCACGTGGCCTCGCATGGCCTCGCCCAAGTATCGCCTCGCGTAGCCTCAGCCAAATATGGCCTCGCATGGCCTCGCCCAAGTATGGCCTCGCGTGGCCTCGCCCAAGTATGGCCTCGCATGGCCTCGCGTGGCCTCGCGAGAGGAGGGGGGCCTCGTGAGCAGCTAGGGAGCCGAGTCACCAAGGGGGTCGCAAGGAGGGCATCTCGCTACGCATCCTTAGACATCCGTCAAGGCCACATGCCTATCAACCAGACTCGTGAGTGACCTCGGAAGGCTTCAGGCATCTCGTGCCAAGGACCCAAGATCTCCACCTCACGCCAGGACCATAACACACACCAAGGGTCCCATTCCTTACACCTTGAGACCCCTATGCTTAGAGGATCCAGTACGAGTCGAATGGGACTCACTTGTACGACCTAGTACTGAGTACGGATACCAGTGCCAGTGGGACTGCTGGGATAAGAGTCATGGTCCATACGTCTACGGCCGAAGGTCAAAGCCGACACCACTACCTCCTGCGCCACTATGCCTGCCACCACTCATCAGACATGGGTACAGACAAGTAGTGGAGGCATTCTCCTGACACCTGCTCCTGTACTGGATGTACGACCACAACCTCTGAAGCCACTCCCCTGACATAGTAATTATGTACCCCATGGTCTCCTGGACCACTATGTACCTAAGGCCATTAGAGCCTACTATAAAATGAACTCTAACACCACCTGAAAGGGGGTTGGAAAATTCATTGTATGCAGAGGCTACTAAGCAATATACATTTTTCACTCCATTGTTCATCTGTGTTTATCCTTTCATAAGTTAATTCTAAGTTCTTATCTAAACATCACCGCATTTACCTTTGAGTTTTCCGACCTAATTTCATTGACGAGATTTCACCGTCAACACAATCTATATTGTCTATCTTTTTGTGTTTCTACATTTAACAGACTTGATAAATTGCTCTGTCTTAAACAGAAGATAGACCACACTCATAATCTTTAGTAAATAATGCCCCCACTTTATTTAGCGATTATGGATCATTTTTATATTATCATATTGAATTAAATCCTCTTGTATATATATCATTATACATATACTTAATTCAAGACCACATCAATAATATTGGATCTTCATGATAAATGACATGTATAATTAAATACAAATATCAGTGCAAGATATTAACTTCATTTAATTAATGATAATCGTTCATACAGAAATACGCTTTAAGGGCCAAATCCCAACACAACCTCCATCGAAATATTTGTCTGAAGCAGATTGAGCTATGAATTGATTAAGAACAGCGTATCGAGAATTTTTTCAAAATCAAGAATTTGGTTGATTTACTTGCTTCCATTGGTTATGTCGCCCCTGCTCAAGTGTAGGGAAATTATGACTTTTCACTTTCTTAATCAACAATGCATAATAGGAATAGTTCAATATTACAAACCCTAGATGTTAATCAAGAATCTTATTCAAAGTATGAATACAAATCTTGATCATCAAAGAACTATATTCATGATATGAATGCAAATCTTGAAAACAAAGAATTAAGTGATTAAATTATTACATGACTTAGAAACATTTAATCATCAATACTAACAACGTAAACATAATAGAATGACAAAATACAAGATTAGGGTTAGAGAGATACAACCTTTTCTATTGGGAACTTCTAAGGCTTATACAAGAATTAACATCACTTTCCAAAATCTATATTCCAAGTCGTCCCTTTGTTGCTTGAAGCTTCAGCAAGATAGAATGAGATTTGGGATTTAGCAAGCCTTTGAAACTCACCAATTCAAGAAATACTTGGTGAGTTTCTCAGAAAAAACTAATTATCTTTGACAGCTAAAGAGAGAGAGAGAGAGGTTAGAGAAAGATTGGAGAGAGTGATCAATTCTTCCAAAACTCTATGAGAACCCTTTTATACTGTAGGCACTGTCATTAGGTCTAACCAATAGGATTAGAAATAATTCACTCATCATTTGGAGCCTATTTTACGTGTTTGTACGGACACGTCAAGTGATATGTTTCCTGCATTAGGCGATGTATCACCTGCTAGGCGATATGTCGCCTACTAGCAGACGATGTATCGCCTGCTGGGGCTTTTGAGCCCCTTCACATTTAGGTGATGCAACGCCTCTTAGGAGGCGATGCATCACCACCCCCTCTGACTTTTGACCCTTCCAATTGTCCTGAAATTGCTCAAATTGCTACAAATTTTTTGGGGATCCTTAGATACCTACATGTATCAATTTAGACCCATAAAAGTCACTTTTAGATGCCTACTGCATTATCCAATGTTTTCACTTCAACTTAAGTGAAAAACTGTTAAGAGTTTTGCACCTCATCGTGTAAAATACTTAACAATTACATTTAATCAATCTCAACATTTCCTCACTTGGTTAAGTATAATCCTCTCTTCTTAGCTCATACATTATTGGTGCATAAAATAAAGTATCTTACGATTTGAACTTTACCTTAGTGAAAGTATTACAAAGTCTTATAAAGTCATTGGTTTCTTAAAGATTGAATCAAGTACTCCTTAGTGATAAAACTGGTAACGCCTCACACACCTCCACTTGACCATTCATTTTCCCACTTTTCTCAGTTAGCACTCATATGGCCATGTGCTCATCCATTTTATGAACTTTCTTGAGAGAAACTCCAACACCCATGAGAGGCGATACCACCTCTAAGTTCACATAGGTGAAGTTCTTGCAACATCTTTGCAACCTTTAGAGATGCTTGTTGCACACAATTGAACTTCATTAAAAACCCTAGGATTAACAATTACTCGGTAGCAACCAACATTAACCATCTTTGGATAGAACTCATTATTATGTTAGTGTTGAAACTATTCACTCAATGACATGCTCTTACCAATTAAAATCTTCCCCTTGATGTATACAAGTTTGGAGTTGGGTTGCCATCATTAATGAATTTATTATTTTAGGAGTTTCAGTCCCATCCATTTTGAAGTGGAAAATACTAACCTCTTCGCAAGAGATTTTGTCAATTGATCCACCAACTTCTCACTTGTCTTAACATATGAGATTGATATAATTCCATCTTGAATCAATTGTCTCACATAATCATGTCTTAGAGTTATATGCCTAGACTTCCTAAGTCACTCGATGTCTTCGACGGTTGCCGCTAGAGAGATAAACTCGACCTCCATGGCTGAGTGTAAATTATATGTTTGTTTCTTTGAACCTAAAGAAATTGCTCCTCCTCCAACCATAAATACTCAACCGATTTTGGACAAATTATCTTCTCCACTCAATATCCAACTTGCATCGGAATATCTCTGTAATGACCCACTACTCTAAACTTTTGGACCATTAACGAAACTATACATACAAATCCTTAATAAAACTTACATTTACGAAAATACCATAAATTTATTAGAAACTTGTAAAAATAAAAGTTACTCTCATAAAATAAGTAGGATATGGGATCCCATTGTCTTTAAAAACAAAACATGATTTAAAATGAAAGGAATTACATAAGAAGTGCGGAAAATACATGTAAAGATCATAAAAAAAAAAAAGACTACATCCTCGAAAATCGAACTCTCGACTCCTTGAATCCATTCACCACCGATACACAATCCCAAGCATCCACGAACCTTACCGCCACTAAAGCTATTTTCCTGCACATAAAACAAAAAGGAATGAGCCTAATGCCCAGCAAGGAAAATCTAACACATACATCATGTACATAAATTTCATAATAAACATAAAGACATAACATAACACTTATTACATACACATACTATAATGGCCATTATTACTTGGGGTCCCATAGACTAAACAAGTCATATGCCCATGAGATTAGTGGGGTCCTACTAGCTAAGTAGGTCATATGCCCATAATCTATTTGGGGTCTTGTTAGTCATATGGGTTATATGCCCAAGCCTACAAACATACATATCATAACACTTATCATAACATAAGAAACATAAGATAACATATAAAACATATTTTCCTTACCAAAGTTACCGGGATATGAGGACAGCATTGGGACTTTGGAACACTCCTAATAACCATTATGAAAAAGAGTGAGTCTAATGAAGAAAAGAGATGAAAAGGAATGGGAGGACTAAACCATTGAGAGAAATACTTACCAAAAACTTATGTGTAAGTTCTTAGATTTCCTAACCAAAATAAGACTGAGGTTAGAAGACTGAATAGAAGACTATGAGAAAGAAAATAACATAAAACCAATGAACTAGAGTGTGGAAATACCTTTAGGACTTGTAGACCAATCTAAACCTCGAACCGAAATGCTATAGAACCTTACTTCCCAAAGTGTTTGATAAGCTTATGGTGATCAAGCTTATGATTCCCCAACCCAGGTGTTTACACTCTCACACTCACTTAGCACTTGCAGCCTCTGAACTTAGAGCAAAAGATGAATAATGGCTGGGTACTAGGTCCTATTTATAGAGTTTAGGAATGAAAAGATCTAAATTTTACTTGAATAAAAATAATAGCTTTTTAGGTGAAAATAATTTGAATAATCGTTCAGCAGAGGCTGAAGACTCGTTCAAAAAGATGCTGGACTTATCAAGAGGTTGAATGGCTGAAAGGAAAAAGAATTCAAAAACTTTTGAAATATGCTGAAGGAGGCGATATATTGCCTGGGCTAGTATGCCCGAGGCTGTCGTGCATCATCTCGTGTTTTCCGTATCTACGTGCTGCGATATATCGCCCCCTATAGCTGCGATATATCGGCACACGCTGATTAATTAAACACGAAATTACACATTTTTAGCTAAGTTTGAATGGAGTAAACAGCCTTGAGTAAGCCCTCAACGTATTCAAAGCTGCTGACAGACCTTATAGCATTCAAACTTTTACCCTTATTAAATTTAATCCTCAAAATACTTAATCCTTAATCATCCATACATAACATGTGCTTAAAATCCTATTGGTCCTTATCTAGACCTTATAGTATAATAAATATTATCCTTAATATTAGTCATATAATCAAACCTTAGGTTAACATTAATATTCTTAAACTATAGGTTAAACTTAGAAAATCTACAAGTACTACTATGAGTGTCCAAATAATTCCCGGTCTGAACCAAAAATCCACAGATACAAAGATAATACTATAAATACTATAATACTACTATCTAACTAGCTAAAGTTCTTGGACTCTACAATCTCTCAAGCATCTTAGACACTTTGAATATTGGAGGCTTAGTTTCTTGATCCTCTCTTGGTTCCCTAGAACTCTCACACTTGCCTTCCAATGTTAGATACTTGGATTGTTAGTAAACCTACTAAGTTTACTAATTGCTTTACCGTTGTTCTTTTCAAGTTTTATTCTTTAATTAAATGGTGTATTCGCCTCTTTGAATTTGAGATTACTCAAGTACTTTCTCAACAAAGTTAACTTGACTTTAAGGCATAACCCCCACTATTTCTTCTCACTTTTATACCAAATAAGGCATCGACCTCTCAAAGGTCCTTCATCTAGAAAGTGGAAGATCAAACCTCTTTGTTTCTATTATGCCTCTCATCTCATTACTCAAAATCAACAATCATCAATATATAGACACACCAAGATGACATAGCAATCGCAAGTCTTAGAGTATAAGTACTTGACCACATTATTGTGTCTAAGCCCATCCGAAACAATAGCTTTATCAAACTTCTCATGCCATTGTTTTGGTGCTTGTTTTAAACCATATAATGATTTAACAATTCTACATACTTTATGTTCATTTTCCCTTAGAAAAAAACCTTCCAATTGTTCCATATTGATCTCCTCATCGAGATCTCCATTTACGAATGTCATTTGAACATCCATTTAATGAACATAAATGTTATATATTGATGATAAGGCAAATAAAACTCTTTTTGTGGTTGTCCTAGCAACCGGTGCATACGTGTAAAAATGGTTTATTCCTTCATTTTGTTTAAACCTTTTATCTACTCATCTAGCTTTGAAGGATTTTTATGTGCCATTAGTATGATATTTCCTCTTAAATATCCACTTCCACCCAATTGGTTTTGAACCTTTGAAAGGTCTACCAATTCTCATGTGCGATTTTATATAATTGAATTCACCTCACCATTTATTGCCTCCTTCCAAAAGCATAGTCTCTCAAAGACATTGCTTCTTGGTAGGCTTTTGGATCATCATTAACTTGAAGAACCATATGAAACTTCCATGTGACTTTCAAGTCTATCGTAGAGTATCTCTACTTGAGAAAATTTCTCAATTAATCCCAACTCTTTAAGCCTTTGGCTTTTCTGAGGCAATATTGGTTGCTCATCAACCTTTGGATCTTTCTCTTCATGAGATTTTCCAACACTTGTGTGTTCTTGAAAGTTGCTACCACAATGTAACATGTTCTCAAATAACCCTACTTCTCTTAATTCAATAATAACATTATACTCTAGTTCTAATAGCCTATAGGCCTTGCTATTTGAGGCAATAGCCAATAGATGCACACTTGACAGCCTTTGGACCTAACTTGGTCATTTTATGCTCTATGCTCTTGCAATAAGCAAGGTACCCCAACACTTTAACATAGCCTAGGTTAGGCTTCTTTCCTCTCCATAACTCATATGGAGACACATTGTTATTTTTCATAGGAATTCAATTCAATATATGACACACAACAAGCAAAGATTCAACCCACAAATTATAACACAATTTAGCATGTAAAAGCATAGAGTTAATCATCTCAAGATAAGTCCTATTATTTCTTTCAACTATCCCATTTTGTTGTGGAGTGTATGGTGTAGTGCATTCTTATATAATGACATGTTGTTCACAAAATACATTGAAATCATTTGAAAAGTATTCACCACCTCTATCACTTCTAAGAGTCTTTATTTTCCTTTCCAACTGATTTTCTACTTCGGCTTTATAGATTTTAAATGCATTAAATGCCTCATCCTTACTCTTAAGTAAATACACATAACTATACCTAGAGCAATCATCTATATAAGTCATGAAGTATATATTTCCTCCTCTAGTCAACATGTCATTCAATTCACATAAATCACTATGTATTAAATCTAGCAAGTTTGAACAACTATAAAGCTTGGAAAAATGTTTCTTTACCATTTTAGATTTAACATATAATTCACATTTATCATGCTCATTCACATCACAATTAATCAATCCACATTTAACAACTCTTTTAATTAAGCTATAACCTATATGAGCAAGCCTATTTTGCCACAAAGTAATAGAACTAGGATTAATCACATTACAAGAATTAGATGTCATATAATCATTGTCGTTATCAAGAGTACAAAGTTTGATCATTCCATCACATGAATAACCCTTTCCCACAAAAGGACCCAATTTAGTCAAAATGAGTTTACCGGTTTCAAATTCCATTTTGATAACGAATTTACTCAATAGACTTTCACTCACAACGTAAAAATTTATATTGAGATTATAGAAAACATTAGTTAGAGTCACTTTCTTTCCATTAGTGAAAACACATCAATGCAGCCCCTTTCAAGTACCTTGGATCTCTTTTCATTTCTCATTTGGACTTTAAGTCCCACATTTGCACTGTCAAATGTTTTAAAAAGTGTTTTATCATAGGTTGCCTGAATGGTGGCACAAGTATCATACCACTATCCTCGCAAATTTCCTTGGCTTGCATTAACTTCACTCAAGGTTGCAATGATATCAACATCAAATGCATTGGCATTGGTCTCATTACATAGGATTTACAATGATCTCATCATCAAATGCATTGACCTTAGTATCTTCACTTTCTTTTGCAATGATCGCATCATCAATTGCATTGACATGTTCACCTTCCCATAAGGTTGCATTAGTCTCATCACTAGATGCATGAACTATGTCAATTCTCTTTAGGGTTATTATACATTCATCATCGAATGCATTATTCTCAATTAGGATTACAATTCATTCCTCATCGAATACATTAAATTTAATTAAGGTCAGAAGGATCTCATCATCAACTAAAGTAACCCAATTAAATTTCTTTAGAAGTCCAATGATCTCAACATCAATTTTCCTTAACCCTAATCTTATTATGATTACTTTTACAATTACCATATCTCACATGATGATCAATAACTTTACAAACAAAACAAGTATAACAATAACCCTTGAATTGTTTATTAACATTCACCATTGCACTTGTCACATAAGTCATAATCTCAAAGTCACAAAAATATGGCAGCAAACACATTGTTGAACTCTAAAAATATGAGCTCAATTATCTTGCTTGGGGTACAGCTGGCAAGCAATAAATGAAGGAGACTAGACTTCGAAGACATTTCATTAACTCCGGATCAAATAGCTCGAGGTTGTGCCACCAAGTTTGGGACAGCTTGAAATCCTTCAGATCGCCTCAAATGTCAGTGATAAAGATTGAGATATATGGTGTCCATATCACCCTCATCAAGCTCCAAGCATGATCCAAGTCAGATTTTCATGCTCCCATAACATCCCATTCGAGTATTGTATCCAATGACGTGCATAAGAAAGAATATCAATAGACTTGGAGATTTTTCATGCATTATGAATATTTATAATCGTTATGTATCCAATGCCTGATATAACAACTGTAGGTTTAATTAAGGCATTTATATATTCAATTATCTTGGGAAGTTACCCAATCCTTTAAGTTACCTTTTATTGTACGATTACCCAGTATTGTCTACCATAATTCCCTATAAATATAGGGGGAATCGACAGTAAAAAGGATCGACTTTTGTATGCTAAAACTCTGCAGAAATTGTCATAAACATTTTCTCCAAGAGTTCCTAAACAAAAGTAAGAGTGACTCGTGGACTAGGTGGATTTTAACCACTAAACCGTGTAAAATCTTGTGTGTTAATACTTTTGGTTTATTATAAGTCTAATCTCTCAGTTTTGAATTTCTTAATCCTCTATTGTTGAAAAATAGTGTCAATAGATTAGTGCTTTAATTGAGAGTAGATTAGGCTTGAAGTTTGTCAAAAAATATTCAACCCCAACAATCATCATGATGGTAACATGTTCTATGCGTGACAACAAATTGGAGAAACTTGGTGATCACGGTGATTACCGTACAGCTGGCCCTACTAAAGAAGGCACCTCCGTACAACGCCGTCCGAGAATGCAACACACGAACCAGGATAATATTGGAAGCTCAGCTTCACATTTTCAAAACCCAAATCCAGGGTATCTGAGTTCCATCGAAATGGAAAATACCCAACTGAGAAGCCAACTCCCCCAAGAAAACAGGCGAATATATGAGATAATGGCTTAGTTACCTCCTCCTACAACCGACGAGAATGTCAGAAGGAGACAAAGTGGGTCCAATTGACCTTGATTCCATTGGAATAACCGCCCCAATGAAAGTCGTTTTGTAAGAACAACAACCTGAGCTCTAAGCCATCGGAATGGACTCCTAGAAACAACCAACCTACTAGCAATCGCAGGAATGAACAGACGGCTTACGCCCCAGGAATCAGCTCAGTCAGGCGGGACGAGCAGGGACTGCATCAAAAAGAGTGGAAACCCCTCGACCAACAGTCCAGACATAAAGAAATGAAGGAACATTTCCATCAGTTCGTGACATAGGAGTGGATAACGGGTGAGCTAGCCTGGTACGTCCTGATGGGAAGTGTATCACCTCACCAATAAGGCACCCACGCGACCACAAAGAAATGTTCTAGCTCACGAGAACAACAGGAGAAATTATGTACCCGCAGAAGATATGTACGTCCCGCGACCTTGCTAGAATGATCAAGCCCCACGACCTCAACCACGAGCAGTAAGTTTCGCGAACAACAACTATTAGACAAAAATCCATCGTGGGGTAGATCGGAGAATATTTGCAAAAACACCCGAATTCAAGAAAACAATATGAGAAAACAGTTGAGCTCAGCTCAAAGTATATGTTATAACCCTCAGTTTGATTTGGGTGAAAGTTTGAACCCACAAAAAAGACAATCAGTGCGTAACAACGATCTGAGTTATATTCCGGCAATGGGAGATCCTTCAATTGTACACGTTAATGGGAATGTTGTAGATAACTGAGCTCCAGCTTGGAGGGACAATAACCCGTATAACGCGCAAAAAAGGATGGGAGGTAATAACTAGTTCCCAAATAACCTACAATTGAAGAATCCAACCCTTGAACGGTTGGCTCTAATGGAGTAATAGATGAAAAGTATTTTTTGCGGGAAAAATGTGGAAAAAAGCGATTTTGATGAGGAGCTCAAGTTGTTTTCTCCCCATATTGCAATAGCTCCATATCCCATTGGCTTTAAAATGCCAAACATGTCCATGTATGATGGAACAACTGATCCGTCGAACAACATCAAGAACTTCAATACTTTGATGAGGGCCCATAATGTTAACATTGACCTGCGGTGCATTCTGTTCTCAGCTACACTGGCAGGAGAAGCCAAGTTATTGTTCAAGAAATTCAAAAAACACACGATCACCTCCTAGAAATAGTTGTCAGCTGAATTCAAGAGGCTGTTCCAATCTGCAAAGGAAATTCGAATGGAGGCCAATTCTTTGGCTATTGTCAAGCAGAAGCCAGGAGAATCCCTTAAAGCATACCTTAACCAGTTCACCAACATAGCAGCCCATGCTAGAGATGCCGATGATAGCGCAAAACTCATGGACATGAGGACGGGGATCACTGTAGGAGGTGAATTGTGGAAGGAACCTGAAAGGACATGAGTGAAAAGTACGGACAAGTTCTTGGCCCGAGCTTAGAAATGGATTAACTTGGAGGAACCAGAGCATGCAATCGCTGGAACTAGCCAAAATAACATTCAATCCGCTGGAGTGGCGACAGATGTTGTATCTATGGCTCAGCTTGTTGCCCATAACAACCATGCGGGGGTAAGAAAATAAAGGGGAATGGCGAGGGTGACCAGACTGGGTCCAAGAAGAATAAGCCCAGAGTGAAATACACTTTCATATTCATCGTGTATACCGACCTAACAGATAGGCGGGAACATATCTATCTGGCTAATTCTGCCTAATTTTTGTGGAAGAAGCCAGAGCCCCTAAAACATCAGCAAGCAAAGAGAGATGTAACCAAATTTTGTCGTTTTCATAACAACATTGGCCATAACACTAATGATTGCAGTAAATTTAAGGATGTGATCGAGACACTCATCTGATCTGGGTCATTAGCACAGTATGCTCGGAATAGGTTAGCTCCCGATCCACAAGCTATGCAGAACTCTCAACTAGCTCAGGGACACCAAGGAAGTCCACCGCCAGCTCTCCCAGTTCCAGGCAACCATATTATCCCTCCTTCTATTGAAGGAAGAGATGTAGCCACCATTGCAGGCGGCCCTCATCTGACAGGCACAAGCAATGGAGCTCCAAAGAGATATATTCGGGAGCTGGAGACTCATGAGAGCGTGATATTTTCCTCAGAGAAAAGGATATCAAAACAACAACGATTGGATAAACAACCAATTATTTTCACAGAATAGGACATTAGCCACATCCAATTCCTACATAATGACCCACTAGTTATAACCATTCAGCTCGCGAATAGGAGGGTGAGAAAAATCTTGATTGATAATAGAAGCTTCATGAATTCGCTATTCAGGTCCACGCTAGAAAATATGGGGCAATCAATAGTCGATCTTAAAGAAACCTCCATGACACTCTACAGATTTTTGAGAAAAGGAATGGTAGCCATCGGGACAATCGAGCTCGTGGTGACTCTGGGAGAAAAAGCACAAGTTATTACTAAAATGCTTGAGTTCATAGTGATCAATTATCCAGTTGCCTATAACGTAATCTTGGGAAGACCATCATTAATTACATTTGAAGCTGTAACTTTTTTTCGCCATCTAGCTATAGAGTTCCCCTCCTCTTCATGGATATGTACTGTAAGAGGGGACTAGCTCACTGCCAGGGAATGCTATAGAATTTCCATGAAGGGAAAATCACAACCCAGATAGCAGGCCATGATGATAATCGAACAAAATGAGGAGCCTCACACAATGGTAATTGTTGAAGAGGCAGAAGAACCTCAGATAACAGAAAATGATGTCACCCTACTAAAGGAAATAAATCCAAGGATAGGCGAAGACCAATCTGAGCTCCACGCCTTAGAGGAGCTAGAAGAGGTAATTCTCAATACAGAAACACATTTGAGAGTTGTAAATATCATAAATAATCTAAATGTTGAACGAAAAGGATCTGGTCGAGTTTCTGAGGAAAAACCTCAACGTCTTCGCTTGGTCACATGCAGACATGGTAGGAATCAGCCTGAATGTGATTATGCACACGTTGAATTTGAACAAAATATGCTTGCAAAGCAACAGAAATGGAGACATTTGGGAAAAGAGCGAGGAAAAACTCTAGAAGAAGAAGTGGCTCACCTACTAAAATGTGGATTCATTAGGGAGGGAAAATATCAAATCTAGATAGCCAACCCCATTCTGGTTCTGAAACCAAACAGAAAATGGAGAACCTGCATTGACTTCTCTGGCCTCAATAAAGCCAGTATGAAATACTGTTTCCCCTTACCAAGAATAGATCAGCTAGTTGAGCCCGCGGCCAGCCACGAGCTCATGTCCTTTATGGACACATATTCTGGATATAACCAGACCCGATGAACCCTGTGGACCAAGAGCACACCAGCTTCATGAGTGAGCACAATGTGTACTGCTACAAAGTCATACCATTCAGGCTAAAGAATGCTGGAGCAACGTATTAGAGGCTGGTCAACAAAATGTTCGTCAACCAGATAAAAAAAAACATGGAAGCGTATGTCGATGACATGCTTGTCAAATCAAAAACTGCCAGTAACCATGTATCTAATTTGGAAGAATGTGTCGACATGCTAAGGAAATATAATATGAAGATGAATCCCCAGAAATGTTCCTTCAGGATCTTGTCGGGGAAGATTTTGGGCTTCATAGTAAAATCGAGGGGGATTGAGGCAAATCCTGAAAATATCAGATTGTTATTCGAGATTCCATCGTCGAGATCGTTGAAAGAAGTCCAGAGCCTAACTGGAAAAGTCGCAGCACTAATTCATTTTATATCCAAGTCCACGAATAAATGTCTCCCCTTATATAATCTGCTCAGGGGAAATAGACAATTCGAATGGCAAAAATAATGCGAACATGCATTTCAAGATCTGAAAAAGCATCTAGCTGAACCTGCCATATTGTCAAAACTAATAGTTAAGGAGTGTCTATATCTATACCTAGAAAAAATGTAGAACGCTGTTAGCGCCATATTAGTTCGAGAAGAAAATCAAGCATAGAGACCAGGTTACTACTAAGCAAAACGCTTTTGGGAGTTGAATCCTGGTATCCTCTGATTGAGAAGCTCACGTCTTGCCTGATTTTGGCCTCGAGGAAGCTCAAGCCATATTTTTCAGTCCTACACCATACACATCTTAACCCATCAACCTTTAAGGCAGGTCTTAGAAAAGCTTAAAGCATCGGGACATCTGTTGAAGTGGGTTATCAAGCTCAGTAAATTTGAGATATTATATAAGCCACAAACAACAATAAAGGGCCAAGCGCTCGTTGATTTTGTAGTTCAATGTATCAGATTCCAAAATAAGCCTATAAGGGAACCAGTACAAGAGTTGTGGAATCTCTTTGTTGGTGGATCATCCAAAAAAAACACAGATCTTGAGCTAGAATAACCCTGATCACACGTGAAGAACATCGCTTCCATACAACTCTCAGATTTGATTTCGAAGCATCCAATAATGAAGTGGAGTATGAGGCTTTGTTGGCTTGAGTTAAGGTAGCAAAGGAGCTGTGGGTGAAAGCAATCCAAAGCTTGAGCTATTCTCAACTCGTGGTTAATTAAGTGCTAGGGGAGTATCAAGCTTGAGAAATCAAAATGGCAACCTATCTAGCTAAAGTAAAAAGCGAGCTGTCAGAATTTGAGTTCTATTCCATCGCGCAAGTCCCTCGTGAGCAGAACACCAACGTAGACGCTCTTGCCTGACTCGCCATAACCAAAGAAGTGAACACATTGAAAGTGGTCCCGGTGGAGTTCTCAGACAAGCAGAGCATAGAAGAAGAGGAAAGTGAGGTCAAAATGATTTGTGAAGGACCAACCATGATGATCCCGATAGTAGAATACCTCACGTCCGGAAAATTGCCTCAAGAACACAGGGTCGCTCGAAAGGTGTTGTACGAGGTCCCTAATAAAAAAAAATGATATTTTTGTTGTTTGATCTTAAAAAATAGATATTTTCTACAACGATTCAAATTCAAATTTAAAATAGGTTAACTAATTAATTTTAAATATTTTAATATATTAAAATATTAGAATTAATTTATCAGATATTAAAGATATTTTTTAAATCTTTATTTGAAAATAATAATATCTGATTATTCTATAGATTTTAATAGTTAAATAATTTGAAAATTTGTTGACTAGATATTTGAATTTTTTTAACTGTTTAAAATATTTATTCAAACACAGCAGATGATATTTGTTTTAAAAATTTATAACTGGTTAATTTTTAAAAATATCACGTTTTTAAAACCAATTAATAATATATTTTGTAATAAATGTGATTTAAATTATCTTTGGTTAGTGGTTGATAAATCCTATCTAAATTATATTACTGTTTTAAAAAATGACCTAAACTAAGTTGATTGTTGGTAAATAAAATTTAAATTAGCTTTTGTTAATTGTTGATAAATTTTATTTAAATTGACTTATTTATTTATGCAAAAATTTAATTAATTCAAATTTTTGGATAAACTCTAGAAAATTCATTGTGGTATTTTTGCAAATGAAATAAAATCTTTACACTTGGGATCCCAAAATACAGTTTAGAAACATTTACAAAATATAAACTGAACCAAGTCGACTAAACGACAAAATCTAGGTTTATTTACAATCATCTCCCAAAATCCTCTGGCTGTGACTGCCAGGCTGGCCAAACATGTACACGTCGCCTCATGCCTGCTACACTCATGGTTGGTTGGCCTTCTCTTTACCCTTGCATGCACCACAGAGCATCTGTGAGCCGAAGCCCAGCAAGAAAACCCATAAACAGATAACATATGCAACACATATATCAAGCATATAAACAGGCCACCAATGGGCTAAAAAAATACGGCCCAGCCGTCCCAGGAATTTACCAAGCCCTAGGATCGCAGTCCAAACCGTGAGGATATCCTAGGTATCCTTTAGGGACTCGCCCTGGCAACTCGCACTCCACGTGGTTAACGATGCTTCCGACCCATTGCCGTACTCGGCCTTGCACTCAACGTGCCTAACGCCGTTTTGGGCCCTTTTTCGTTCCCAGCCTACACTGTTCCCGGCTCTTGCCGATCACTCACATAATAGCATAGCATTCACAACATAATAAGAAAGTACATAATTCTAGCAAAATCAGACAAAGGGCTACGCCTTGCAGTTCAAACACATTGGGCTCAGCCCTGTATACCAGTTCTATTCAAACACATTGGGCTCAGCCCTGCATACAAGCTCTATGAGAACAAGGGTTTTCTTACCTGAGTCCCAAGCTCTCCGAGCACCGATGTCCCGAGCACAGTCCTCTAACTTGAGCCTCACCGAAACCCTAGTCACAACACATTAATAATATCCATCTGTAACGACCCAAATTCGCTAATAAGGCTTAAGGGCCTTGATTAGTGTGCCTGGAGGGCATAATGGGATTTTGTGTGTGACTTTAATGAGTTAAATGCATGATTATGATTTAATGCATGTTATATGACTATTTGACTATTTGAGATGCATGACTATGTGTATTAGTATGCATGTAGACCTGATTGTCTTAGAAAGAGCATAATTGTAATTTGGCCATTTTGGGCATGACTGTGTTGATATCTGTGATCTGTGACTCGAGACGATCTTAGAATGAGCGGGTTAGCGGAAAAGTCAAAGCGGGAATTTATACCCAGCTTGGGTTAAGCCTGGGGAGTTTAAATGGGAATTTGGAAAATATATTGAGGTTAATCTAGATGATGAGGGATATATATTTGGTGATTAATTAGGTATTGGGTAGCAAGCGGGAAATTATTAGAGACACTCGAGGAATTAGTGGGAATTGGGTAAAATGACTAACATGGCCCTACATGGACAAAAAGGTTTAGAATTTAATAGGGAGGGAATTTTGGTCTTTAGGCCTTTTAGAGATAAGTTAAAGGAAGCTTTATACTTAGTGGAATTGGTAGAAAATAGTGATAAGGCTGTAGAAAAGAAAGAAGAAGGAAGAAAAAGAAAAGAGAGAAAAATCAGTGTGGGTTTTCTTCAAAGGATCGGTTTGTGGTTCTCCCACCATTTCCCTTCATTTTTCTTGGAGCTAAGCTCAGTGGTGAGCTAGGGTAAGCTGAGCATCAAGGATCCTAAGCTAGACTTGAAGATTGGCAAGGGATTAGCAAGAACACATCAAACATTGAGGTAAGTTTTAGAAATTTCAGTTTTGGGGTTTGACTGGTTTGAGCTGTGTATTTAAGCTAAATAGATGGGGATTTTTGGGGAAATCAGGCCAAGTTTGAGAAGGAGCAAGCTAAGGAGGTCTAGGGTTCAACTCAAGGTATAATTTCCATCCACGGTACGATTTCTATGTCCTTAACTTTGATGTTTGACTGAATTTCTGGGTTTAGGGTTCATTATGGTAGATCTTGAGTTTTGGGTTGCTTGAGCTTGGGTTATGAGTTCTTGGGATTCTTGGGATGAGTGTGAGGTGTTGATAAGTTTGTTTTTGGGTTTGGGAAAGTTTTGGACAAGTTTGGGGTTGAAATGGTTGAAAGAAATCGCAGAAAACGATTTTGGGTGTTGCCTGTCTGCAACTAGCGCTACAGCGCTAGTCTTTGGGCGCTGTAGCGCTAGGCCCTATTTCTGGGGATGTGTGGTTCTGCTTGTAGCGCTATAGCGCCCTCTTAAGAGCGCTGTAGCACTGCACTGTTCACAGAAAGGGGTTTTTGGGCTTTTGTTGAGGGATTTTGACCTAGGGTTCGGGGCTCGATTCCACCACCTTGTTTTGTGGATCTAGGACTTCCCGGGGGCTCGGGATTGGTCCCGAGGCTAGGTTTTGGACATGAGGTTTGGTAATGACTTTGACTTGTGGATTTTTTTTAGGTGAGCGCTAGGGCTCGAGTAGGATCGTGCTCGAGGAGTCAGGTGATCAAAGCTATCGAATTGAAAGGTAAGAAAACTGTAACACCCGAGAACAGGGCATGGCCCTAGATTGTATTACGTGCGAATGTATAACCTTAAATGAATTATTATATGTTTGAATGATTATTTCGAAATGTACTATATGTGTGATTATAATGAAATGAACGGCTAAGGCCGAGAGCGGGGAAGGCTGAGAATGGCCTTGGGGCCGGAAGTAACACTTAGCACATGGAGTGCTTATAGCTAGGGTGGAACCCAATGGATACATGAGTTATCCCTATGGTAAGGACCGAGACCCCGGGCTCTGGTATGGCCTCTGGGGCGGCATGGCCGTGCTTGTTCAGTCTGATGGTTTTCCTATTTATCAGTGGATTATATGTCAGCTATATTCTATGCATATGTTATATACTGTATGAGTTTTCTTGCTGGGCTTCGGCTCACGGGTGCTCTGTGTAGCAGGTAAAAGCAAAGAGTCAGTCAACCGGCCATGAGTATGGAGAGCGTGGGGGCGGCGCATACATGTTCGGCCTGCCCGACTGCTTTGGTTGGGGGCATTTTGTATATGGTTGTATTAACTTATTCTTTTGATAGTTAACCAGGTGTAAATCTATTTTTGAGTTGTAAATATTTTGTAAACCTTATTTTTGGGATCCCAGATGTTTGACACTTAATATTTTCAATGAAACTAAGCATTTTCAAAGACTACAGCCTTAATTTCTGATCAAGTCACACTTTTGGTTTTAGAAACCTCGTAGAGTCAGTTAGACGCACAATTTTCGTTTTAAACTCACTTAGTAACGGCTCTAAGGTAGTAGGGCGTTACACCATCCATCAAGTTCCAATTCAATAGCTAACTTTGAGTCATAACCCTAACCTCCGGGACCTTGAATTCTATCAATCCGGGTGATAAAATCCATCCCGAGCCTTAACCATTGAGTTCCCAAGGCTAAACACCCTTAAAAACACAAACTAGCTCTAAGAGCCACGACCCTACCCACAAGCGTCGCGGCTAGCCTCGAAACAGAGGCTAGCACCTCACTGACCCCCACATGGGCCGCGGCGCGCACACCAAGTGTCGTGGCGTGCATGAACTTCTCGGCCTCCCATGGCCGCACGCGCACACGGGCCGCAGCGCGCCCCTCCTAGGGCCGCGACCCTCATCTCCAACCCAGAATTTTCATCATCTTCCCTGCATTTTTCCTCAAACAAACTCACCCAAGGCTTATCTAACAGACCCAGATAAACAACACAAACATCCAGCTCAGTATCAACATCAAAACCCATCAAAATCTGCTCCAAAACTCAGCTAGAATACCCAAAAACAGATCAAGCTTAACTAACATGCAAACTCTAACAAACCAGCACCAATTCTAAACATAATCTTTATAATTAAAGCTTACCTTTGCAGAGCTTAGTCCTTGAGTTTGATCCTTAATCCTCAAGCTTTTAGCTCCTAAGTTTTCTCAGCCCAATTCCTTGCTTTAGCTAGCTTACACCAGAATTTCCTTGAGTTTGCCTTAGAGAGTGAAGAGAGAAAAGGATTAGAACCTATCTTCAGCTGGGAGGAAAAACTAATGTCGGTTTCTTAAGTTTCTAAATGTTTCATTCCTTTGTTTTATTTAACATAGTCTATGTGGTTACCTCAAGGCTCGGGGTACCAAAACGTCCCCGAGGGCAAAATGGTAAATTTCCCCAACGTCCCCTCCTAGACATTCTATCCTCAAATATATCTCCCAATATTTATTTCCTTAACCCGATAATCCCATAACACATCTAGAACCCGAACTACCCCTCGACTTGCCCCGAGTCGGAATCTCAACCCTGTTGTGACCTTCAGGCTAACTGCTCCCCAGGACTGTCTCGGACCGTGCAGCACAGACATATCACATATATATAACATTTATCACATTTATACCCCTAATATCCAGACGGGGCCCACATGCACATTTAACTCAACTAAACATGCATGATTATCATATATACACATAAATCCACATATTAGCATATTAAATCATTTATTGCCCTCCAAGCACACTAATCAACGTCCTAAGCCCGATAACCAAATTCGGGTCGTTACAACTATCCCTTCCTTACAGAAATTTCATCCTCGAAATTACCTGAACAACTCGGGGTACCGCTCCCTCATCTCTGTCTCAAGTTCCCATGTCGCCTCCTCAACCTTGTTGATTCTCCACAGCACCTTCACCAAGGCAATGGTCTTGTTCCTCAAGACTTTATCTTTTCGGTCAAGAATCTGAACCGGCTTCTCCTCATAGGACAAATCCTGATCAAGCTCCAGATTCTCAAAACTTAGAACATGCATTGAATCTGACATATACTTCCGGAGCATGGATACATGGAAAACATCATGAACCCCTGATAAAGCTGGAGGCATCGCTAGCCTATAAGCTACCTCTCCAACTCGTTCCAAAATCTTGAAGGAGCCAACGAACCTAGGGCTCAACTTGACCCTAACACCAAACCGTTTCACACCCTTCATGGGTGAAATTCTAAGGAACACATGATCACCAACCTGAAATTCCACACTCCTGCGCTTCAGGTCTGAATAACTTTTCTGTCGACTCTGGGAGGCGAGCATACGCACTCTAATCTTCTCAATCGCCTCATTGGTCCTCTGAACCATCTCTGGACCCAGGTACCTCCTCTCACCTGTCTCATCCAAATGAATAGGTGATCTACACTTCCTTCCATAAAGCATCTCGTACGGAGCCACTCCGATGGTCGCCTGATAACTGTTGTTGTACGAGAACTCGATCAAACGGAGATACTTACTCCACGATCCCCCAAAATCAAGCACACAGGCTCACAGCATATCCTCCAATATCTGAATCGTCCTCTCAGAATGCCCATCCGTCTGAGGATGATAAGCGGTACTAAACCGTAGCTGCGTGCCCATAGCCTTTTGCAGACTCTCCCAAAACTTGGAGGTGAAGGTGGGGTCTTTGTCGGATACTATCGACCTCGGAGCCCCATGAAGTCGAACAATCTCCTTCACATACAACTCAGCGTACCGTTCCACGGTATAAGTTGTCTTAATAGGCAAAAAGTGGGCGGACTTGGTATACCTATCCACAATCACCCATACCGAGTCATGTTGTCCTACAGTTCTCGGTAAACCAAGCACAAAGTCAATAGTAATATCTTCCCACTTCCATTTTGGGATCCCCAGAGGCTGCAACAACCATGCTGGCCTCTGGTGCTCGGCCTTAACCTGCTGGCAAGTTAAACACTTAGCCACATAATCCACCACATCCCTTTACATGCCCGACCACCAATATAGAGCTCTCAAGTTCTGGTACATCTTCGTCGTACCCGGGTGCAAAGAATAGGGAGTGGTATGCGATTCATCTAAGATCTCCCGCCGAATATCAGAATCCATCGAAACATATATCTGATCCTTGTACTTCAGTAATCCCATCTCTGAAATGGAAAAGTCCTTAGTCGCTCCGACTAAGGAACCTTCCCTATGACCTCTCAACTAAGAATCTTTCCCTTGCGCTTCCTTGATCCTCTCAAGGAGTGTAGACTGAAGAGTGATTTTGGCCAACTGTTCAACCACCAACTCTATACCTGCTCTGGTCATCTCCTCAGCTAACTTGTCAGATATCTGCCTCGAACTGAACAACTGTCCTGGGCCCTTCCGACTCAATGCATCGACCGATACATTGGCCTTTCCAAGATGGTACAGGATGTCGCAATCATAATCCTTAACCAACTCCAGCCACCATCTTTGGCGCATATTCAGATCCTTCTAAGTAAAGAAATACTTTAGGCTCTTATGGTCAGTGTATATCTCGCACTTCTCACCATAAAGATAATGCCTCCAAATCTTAAGTGCAAACACCACCGCTGCCAACTCCAGATCATGCGTAGAATATCTCTGCTCGTATTCCTTTAACTGTCTCGATGCATAGGCTATCACCTTACCAGCTTGCATCAACACACACCCCAACCCCTCTCTGGATGCATCACAGTAAACCACAAACTTTTCATTCTCTGTCGGCAAGCTCAGCACGGGCGCAGTGATCAATCGCCGCTTCAACTCCTTAAAACTGTTCTCACATCTATCCGTCCAAACATACCTTGTCTTCTTCTTTGTCAGTTCTGTCAATGGCTTGGCTATTCTGGAGAAGCCCTCCACAAACCGCCGGTAGCACCCTGCTAAACCCAAAAAGCTTCTCACTTCAGAAACATTGCTCGGTCTAGGCCAATCTTTGACCGCCTCAATCTTACTTGGGTCAACCAGAATCCCCTCCTTACTGACAATATGGCCCAGAAATGTAACTTGTGGCAACCAGAACTCACACTTACTGAACTTAGCATATAACTTATGCTCCCTCAACCGCTGTAGAACCAACCACAGATGTTGCTCGTGTTCTGTCTCTGACTGAGAGTACACTATGATGTCGTCGATGGATACAGTCACAAACTTGTCCAGATAATTCTTGAAAACCCTATTCATCATATCCATGAAGGCTGCTAGGGCATTGGTTAATCCAAAGGGCATAACCAGGAATTCATAGTGTCCATACCTCGTTCGGAAAGTAGTCTTTGGTATGTCCTCCACTTTAATCCTTAACTGATGGTAACCTGACCGAAGATCTATCTTGGAAAACACTGTTCTTCCCTGTAGCTGATCAAACAAATCGTCGATCCTAGGCAGTGGATACTTGTTCTTAATTGTTAACTTGTTCAGCTCCCTATAATCAATACACATCCTAAGGGACCCATCCTTCTTCTTAACGAACAACACTGGAGCACCCCATGGCGAAAAACTCGATCTGATGAACCCTAAATCAAGTAACTCCTGCAACTGAATCTTTAACTCCTTTAACTCCACTGGAGCCATTCTATAAGGTGTCCTAGATACTGGCTCCGCTCCTGGTACCAATTCTATAACAAAGTCAATCTCCCGCTGCAGCGGCAACCCTGGCAGATCTGCTAGAAACAAATCTTGAAACTCACACACCAATCTACTCTCACCCGGTCCAACCGACACCACCCTAGAGGTATCCACAACGCTTGCTAGGAATGCTATGCAACCTTCTTGCATCAGGTCTCTAGCCCTTAAGGCTGAAATCATCGGTACACGCGATCCACTAACTGACCCCACAAACACAAAGGGTACCTCCCCTTCTGGTTCAAAAGTCACCTTTCTGCGCTTGCAGTCAATCGTTGCCCCATATTTGGATAGCCAATCCATCCCTAGAATCATATCAAAGTCATCCATCTTTAACTCAATCCAATCAACAGATAGTTCCCTACCATCTACCTCTACTGGCAATGCTCTAATCCACTTCCTAGAGACTACCAACTCTCCTGTTGGCAAGAAAGTCTGAAATCCCCTATCATACACACCACTACGTCTACAAAGATGATCTATCACTCTAGCAGAAACAAATGAATGGGTAGCCCCTGAATCAAACAATGCAGTATACAAAGAACCAGCATTAGAGATCTGACCTATCACAACTGAGGGGCTAGCCTCCGCCTCAGTCTGTGTCAAAGTGAATACCCTGGCAGGAGCAAGATTGTCACTCTGCTTTTGCTCCTCCTTCTTAACTTGAGGGCAATCCCTCTTCAGATGACTAGCACTCCAACAAACAAAGCAGGCCCTAATCCTGCACTCACCCTGGTGTCGTCGCCTGCACCGCGGACACATTGGAAAACTCCTCCAGTTGTCACTGCCACCCGGACAGCCAGTGGAAGCACCCCGTGCCCTCCTATCTGAGCTGGGAGGAACAAAGGAATCTGGGGCCTTCCTCTTCTGCTCGCTAGAACCACCACCACGACTAAACCCAACAAAAGGAGACATTGTCCTCCTCGCATCGCGCCTAACAGCGCTATCTTTCCAAAACTGATCTTCGACCCTCTCAGCAGTAAGGGCCTTATCCACAACTTGGCCATAAGTAGTAGTCTTTGGATCCAAGGTATTCACATCGCGGGCGATCATAACATTCAACCCCCGCACAAACCTATCCCTTCTTGCCGCATCAGTCGGCACTAGATCTGGCGCAAACTTTGCCAATCTATCAAACTTTATAGCTCGTACTGCCACACTGTAGTACTTCTCATTAAACAAGTTTCTGAATTCTTCCCAGGTCATAACTGATACATCCCTTCTCTGAACCACCATTTCCCACCGAATGTGGGCATCCTCTCTAAACATGTAGCTAGCACAGGCTACCCTCTCATTCCCCTGAACTCTCATAAAATCCAGAATTGAGGAAATCATATTCAGCCACTGCTCTGCCCGCAGTGGGTCTGATCTACCCTCGAAGGTGGGAGGATGCTGCTTCCTGAACCTCTCATACAAAGGTTCCCACTTGTTCTCCATAGTAGACTGCACTGACACTGGCACTGCAACCTGCTGCACTGGTAGCCCAGCAACCTGAGGCGGGGCCTGCTGCCTCATCTGTCGCAACTCTTCCTCTGTTCGTTGTAGTCTTGCTTCCATCTCAGCAAACATCTCTTGCCAATTCTGTGGGGCAGGTGGAAGGTCCTGACCCTGGTTGTCATCCTTGGCCCTACTACCGCGGAGTCTAGCTGATTGTCGAGGCATCTCAACAAATATGCCTGCAACCAACGACGCCACTCATCAAGCATGATAACAACATCCAAAACCACCCCTGAAACACATCAGCCATCCACAAGCATTAACTCATACAGCATATAACACACAACGGGCCATGCCCTGGCATCATGCATAAGTTAACTCTTTCATCATGCTCTATATAAGATAAGCAGGCAAACAGGGCATTCAAACACATATTCAAACATATTAGCCAATCTTACCAACCCACCCTGAGTTGAGCCAGTCACTGACAGCGAGTGTACATGTTCGGTCAATCTCCAAAACCAATAACCTTGACTCGCTCTGATACCAAGTTGTAACGCCCTACTTCCTTAGAGTCGTTACTAAGTGAATTCAAAAACGTGCTTTCAACTCGCTAATTGAGGTTTTAGGTCAAATAATGTAATTAAGCCATAAACAGAGGAAAAACTTGTTGACCCAGATTTTATTCAACTGACACGGAGTCAGAATATGCTTAATGTGAATGAATGCGTTGAAAAGAATGTAATAGCGAAAATGATAAGAACACGATATTTTATAGTGGTTCGGCCCCAGGATCTGGTAATGACCTACGTCCACTTAGATTGTTATTGATGTGAGAATCAAAGGAGTGATCAAAGAACTAGGGTTCAATGAGTTTCACTAACCTGTGAAGAACAATACAGTGTTTCTAGTAGAATTACTCTAGTCTCAAATAATTCGAAAGCCAAGAAGTCCCTTCCTTGAGCTATCTTTCTCTATTTATAGATATTCTCTCCAGACGTCGCAGGAACCATCGACCAAACTGGTCGCAGGAAAAACTGGGCCGCTTGCTGCCTATAATGTGCCTTCTGGTCGATACACTAGCAGGATCCCTCCAGACGTCAGCCACGTGTCCAGGGATCACTTGCCACGTCATCAATGCCAGTTTTTTGGATAACATTTGCCCCCCAAGTGTATTTATTACGAGCAATAAATAAACTTTTGAATGAACGACCCTTCAGTGGGCCCGCCATACGTGTCAGAACCCTTCGTGTGTTCTTGGAAAAAGCAACCTACTCTTGTCTAATCATGACTTTTCGGTTCCCCAGTAATAATTCGATGGCTATCTCGCTTCCCCATACTTCGAAAAAGTGGAAACTGATGATTACACCTTTTTAATGCCACAGACAAACTTATATAACATCTCCGAAGTTCTTCTTTTTCTCTTCTTACGCACGCCATTACTCATTCTAGAAACCCTAAAACCAGAGCTTTCGTCTTCTCCCAGAGACCGTTCTTCTGCACTCTCAAGATTCAGCCCGAGAGCTCCTCGATTTCCGAAGACTCTTTATCATTCTCCACGATCTTCTTTCTGGTAAGTCTTCGAATCTTTATGTTTTGTATTTTTGTAATGCATGCTCCTGTATGTTGACTGTTGAGTTTATCTTCTGGGTTGAGATGTTTTTCAATAGGATGTCTTATGGGTAAAAAAAGTTACGAGTTAGTTTGATAGTTGGGATCGTACTTTTAGGACGTAAAATCGAAGTGAAAATTTGATTTTTAGGCTAGTCAAAAAATAAGTTTTTCCCACCCTAAGGGGAGTTGAAAAAGCTTTTATGAAAACCTTTTGGTTTCACCCTTTTGATCCGTTTCTCAAACTATTCGTGTGGAAAAATTTAGCTTTTTGTTAGAATGCTACTATATAAAAGCTTGGCTTTTATACTCGACCAGCGCTATCCTAAAAAGCCTTTAAAAATTCTCTATCCTCACCTCCCCATTCTTCTGTTTGCAGACTTTGATGCCAGATTTGTGGGGAGGTGAACGGCCCATCGACGACGATCTTCTCGCCCAGCTGCTCGAAGGCGAAGAACAACCAGCCGACCGAATTCACGAGATTCCTTTTTCACGATCTTCCTCCAGACCTCGTCCTTCTCCTCCTCAAATGGAACACTCTAAATCCCTAGGCAAGAAAAGACCTAAATCTGACGATAGTCCAAACCCTCCTGCCCAGCCTGATTCACAGGCCAGGGTTCCTTCGACCAGTGGCCGAGAAAATCCTGCTCCTGACCCTAACATCCAAACTAGAGCCCGCCATCGCCATCAGAATCTGCCTGATGTCGAGTGGTATTTCTCTCCGACCAGCCTAGTGACTCGTCGGATGCTTGCTAACTATCTTAGGAAGTATCCTCTCACAGGGGTCACTCTCAAAATTCCTGCTGCAGATCAAAGGGCTAACCTCCCTGGAGGTGTATATAGTGCTTGGTCTCGGTACCACATAGAGGCGGGGGCTGTGCTCCCGCTACATCCTTTTTATCAGGGGGTGGCTAATTATTTCGATGTCGCCCCCTTCCAGATTACTCCAAATGGATATAGAATGCTGGCCGCACTCTATATCCTGTACAAAATTAAAAAATGGCCAGAACCTACCCCCCATGAGGTCAATTATCTCTTTGAACTTAAGTCCAACCCTCAACAGTATGGGACGGGCTTCTTCCATCTTTGTCACCAGGAGACAAACCGGACGTTCCTGAGTGCCACCACGCACATATCCAATGTGGGGCAGTACAGCAAGGAGTACTTCCTTACTCCGGACATAACCAGCAACAACTTGGCCTTCACTCGAGGAGGTAAGTGCTGCTTTTACTGGTCGGTACTTTTCATCAGCGAATTTCCCTTCATTTTTCTTAAAGTGCGTTTTGTCTTTCAGGCCCATGGTTACGTCCGACCCCAACACCAGACATGGTGTTGAGGTCCAATGCACTGGCCAGGATGATGGATGCAGAAAAATGTGTCAAGTCCCTGGTCAATGATGATAATCTGAGGCTAGCTGGCCTCCTGGCTCCTCGCCATGAAACAAGAGGTTCCGTGGTGGCCGATGCCACTGCCGAGGGGGTTCCCGAGCAGCAACCCCCTGCGTCCCCTCCAAGTAGGAGGCCGACGGGGGTTACAATCAGGGAGCCCACGGGCAATCCTTCTGCAGAAAGGCCTTCTGCTCCCCAAGGCAAGGGGAAACAAAAGGCAAAAGAGCCGATTGTGGACTTGGGGGAATCCTCTGATGAGAACGGTAAAGTTATTTTGCTTTTAAATAGCTTGCCAATTCCCTGTCACTTGTGTGACGGGGAGGGCAACTTTACATATACTCCAAATCTAGGGCCAAACTTCTTCATGCCAGATAATGAGTGTATGACTAATAGAGTCAATAGTGTAGCGACCAGTAGTTGTAGCTCGGGTATTAACTTTGTGACCTCTTTTCTGTTTTATCGAGAGTTTTTATCTGCCTTTATCTTATCATTTGCCTGTGTTTACTTGTATGCAGATATGGCTACTCCCAACATTTTTGACATATACCAGGCTGAGGAGGAAGTAGAAGTTCCTTTGGTTCGGCGGAAGTCGTCTAGGAGACACAACGGCAAAACAAGCCAGGGACCTGCCAAGAACGGTCGAACAGAAGATCCTTCCAAGGACGTGCCAACGGGGAAAACTTCTCCTCAGCCTTCGGCTCCTGCTGAAAAGGAAACTCCGCCTACGATGACGACTCCTCAACCTGCGGCTGCCAAGGAACAGACTCAGCGGGACGAAGCCCTCGGAGCTAAACTCTCGAACTGCGCTCTACGAGCAGCCAAGGACCGCCTTGCACACATCGTGAAGTACGATCATTGCAAGGACCTGATGGCTGAGGCAGAGACCATGGGGGTCGACCAGATTCTGAACAGGACCCTAAATGAAATAGCCAGCGTAAGTTCTTCTTATCTCTTTGGCCTTAGTCTTTTATTCTTTGCAACAGGTTCTAACTTTATCTTCTGTCCTCAGGCTTTGCTGTCTGCAACTGCTGCTCGTACCCACGCCCAAGCCACCATCGAATAGGCTCGGGCAAAGGCCATCGAGAGGTACCAGGTGAAAGCAGCTGAGGAACTTTCGGCTGCAGAGGCCAGGCATGCGAAGGAGTTGGAGGCGGTCGTTCAGCAAAGGGATACTGCGGTGACAAAGCTATCAGAGGCTGAAGCTTCGAAGGCAGCTATGAGGAAGCAGAGGGAAGAGTATCAGGAGGCCAGCCGAGTCCAGTATCGCGAATGCAAGAGACTGGGCGAGGAGCTCAAGTCCAAGGACGAGGCCATCACTACTCTTGAGAGCCAAGTAGAGCAGCTGAAGCTTTCCAATGCCAAAGATCTGGAAAGGTACAAGAATGCGACGCTCCAGTGTTTTTATAACTTCTGGAAAAACAATCAGGGCGCCAACTTTGGTTATCTTTCAGAAGATGTTAGAAATGTCGAGCTGGCCTGCTGCACTGCTCAATTAGCTGAAGAGGAGGCAAGAGCAAGGATCCCTGCTTCCCCAAGCATCGCTGGCGCAGAGGAAGAAGGAGTCGTTGAGGATGCTACCAATCAGAATGCTGATAAAGACCCTCTTGCTCCTAATGCCTCTTGAGCTTTTATCTTTATTTTTTATTTCTTTTGATTACACGACCCATGGGTCGTGATGTAAAGACAATATCTTTTTTGAATTTGCTGCATGGGCAGCAAACTTTTCCTTTTATTTGAACAGTTACATCCAAGCAGTGATGCTTGGGGTGTAAAAGATTGCTTTATAATGTTATAATATTTTCATCTACTATAACATCTGTCAGCATGACCGAACTTAGCATAGCACTTTGGCTTGATTTAACAAAATATAAATTTTGAAAAATACTGTAAGTACCTTAGCATGCTTTCACTCATTTTGTTCATGTGTTTACATACCTCATGGTACGCTTTGCTATCGATGTCCCTTATATGCCCCCCAAGTGATCGAGGAGCTTTAGGTCCTTGGTCACTTGCCTTGACCATGATCTGTTCGAACATGTCTGCTCGGGTGGAAAAGTAAAACTTGTAATACAGCAAAACAACACACGTAATGAACAAATACTTGTAAATATAAATTTACAAAGGTTGGCAAGAATGACTGGCTGCGCACAGTCCCTTATAATCTCGTATTAAAAATGGACTAAACATGTCTTTACGAGTGATTCTAAAATAGAATCTTACATATACGAGTGATTAGCCATACAACGTGGCTAACCCTCTTTGCAAAACTTGTAAAAAGTAAAATTTAATACAAGGCAGTCCTTTAAAAAGGACTGTTCACTAATAATACTTGCGCAGGTGTTCTCCATTCCAATATCGTGGAACGAGATCTCCGTTCAGGCGTGTAAGTTTGTAGGTACTCGGATGAAGGACTTCTTCAATCTGGTAAGGTCCTTCCCAATTAGGTCCGAGTACTCCAGTAGTGGGGTCGTGGGTATTAAAGAAAACTCGTCGTAGCACCAAGTCACCGGCGTTGAATTTCCTTTCTTTAACTTTGGAGTTAAAGTACCGGGCGACTTTTTGCTGGTACGCAGCAACTCGGAGCTGGGCCTTTTCCCGTATCTCATCAATTGAGTCTAGGGACTCCATCATTAGTTGGCTATTCTGGTCCTGGTCGTATGTTACGCATCGATGTGAGGGGGGTTCTATCTCGACAGGTAACATAGCCTCATATCCGTAAGCTAAAGAAAATGAGGTATGACCTGTCGCTGTTCAGTGAGACGTTCTATACGACCAGAGGACTTCAGGCAGCTGCTCTGGCCATGCTCCTTTAGCGTCTTCAAGCCTCTTCTTCAGGGTGTCCTTAAGGGCTTTATTCACAGCCTCGACTTGCCCGTTTGCTTGGGGATGCGCAACTGAAGAAAAGCTTTTAATAACTCCGTGCCTTTCACAGAAGTCGGTGAATAAGTCGCTGTCAAATTGGGTTTCGTTGTCTGAAACTATCTTTTGGGGCAAACAATAGCGGTAAACAATGTTCTTGATGACAAAGTCAAGAACTTTCTTGGTTGTTATGGTGGCGAGTGGTTCAGCTTCGGCCCATTTAGTGAAGTAATCGACTGCCATGACTGCGTACTTTACTCCGCCTTTTCCCGTTGGTAGGGACCCAATCAAATCTATCCCCCACACCGCAAAAGGCCAAAGACTTTGCATCTATTTCAATTCATTTGGAGCTGCTCGTGGAATCTTGGAGAACCTTTGACATTTATCGCATCTTCGTACAAACTCCATCGAATCCTCGTTCATGGTTGGCTAGAAGTATCCTTGCCTTAGAATTTTCTTTGCCAAACTCTGCCCCCCAGCGTGATCCCCGCAGAAGCCTTCATGCACCTCCTTCATGAGTTCCTTAGCTTTTTCCGGTGTAACGCATCTGAGTAGTGGCATTGAATACCCTCTTCGGTACATAACACCATCGACCATTATGTACCTAGCAGCCTGCCTTTGTAGAGTTCTGCCTTTGTTTCTATCTGTTGGTAGCACACCGCTCGTCAGATACTCCAAGTAAGGTGCCATCCATGTATCCTCCATTCGAATCTCCATATTGGTCTTAACCGCTTGTATGCTTGGCTCACTCATTCTTTCTACTGGCACAATGTTCAAAGTGTCAGCATCCTTCGCGCTCGCGAGTTTGGCTAAGGCATCTGCGTTTGAATTCTGATCCCGCGCAATTTGTTGGAGGGTGTACTCCGTGAATTGGGCTAGCAGGTCTTTTATTTTATTCAAGTAGGCCACCATTTTTAAGCCTCGCGCTTGATATTCTCCTAGAACTTGATTCACCACCAGCTGTGAGTCACTGTAAATATCAAGCGCCTTTATGCTCATGTCTTTCGCCATTCGCAACCTAGCGAGGAGTGCTTCGTATTCGGCTTCATTGTTTGACGCAGTAAAGTCGAATCTAATGGCGCAGTGAAATCGATGCCCTTTTGGCGTTATCAATATCACTCCCGCTCCAGCGTGGGATTCGTTGGACGACCCATCCGTGAATTACTTCCACGAAGGAGCTTCCTCTTGAGGCTCAGGCGCATTCGGCGATTCACACTGCTCGTTGTCTAGGAGTTCTGTGAACTCCGCAGTAAGATCGGCCAGGACTTTTCCTTTTACTGCTGCTCGCGATGAATACGTTATATCGAACTGCCCTAGTTCGACTGCCCATTGTAATAATCGTCCAGCCGCCTCTGGTTTTTGGAGGACTTGTCGAAGGGGCTGGTCAGTTAAAACCGTGATAGGATGGGCTTGAAAGTAAGGGCGCAGCTTCCTAGAGGCCAGGATTAAGCAGTATGCTAACCTCTCGATTGGTGGATATCTCAGTTCTGCTCCAATCGGCCTCTTGCTAACATAGTAGACCGCTTTTTGTACGCCTTCTTCTTCTCGCACTAGTACCGCGCTAGCAGCAACTTCGGTAATCGCCAGGTAAATAAACAAAGTTTCTCCTTCGATTGGCTTTGATAAGATGGGAGGCTGTGCCATATGAGCTTTCAAGGCCTAAAAAGCTTGCTCGCAGTCTCCTGTCCATTCAAACTTCTTATTGCCCCTAAGTAGATTGAAGAAAGGGACGCACTTGTCTGTTGACTTCGAAATAAATCTGCTTAGGGCTGCGATTCTCCCGTTTAAACTTTGTACATCTTTGATCCTTTCTGGTGATTTCATGTTGATCAGGGCTTTTATCTTGTCGAGGTTGGCCTCGATTCCTCTTGAATTCACAATGAACCCCAAAAACTTCCCTGATCCAACTCCGAAGGAACATTTGAGGGGATTCAACTTCATCTGGTATTTGTTCAATACATCGAAGCACTCTTGTAAATCCTTCACATGTCCTTCTGCTTTCTTAGACTTTACCAGCATGTCGTCCAAGTATACCTCCATGTTTACTCCGATAAGCTCCTTAAACATGTGGTTCACTAGCTGCTGGTAAGTCGCACCTGCGTTTTTCAGTCCGCAGGGCATCACTTTGTAACAGTATAAGCCCGTATCGTTCCGAAAGCTGGTGTGATCCTCATCAGGGGGATGCATGCTAATATGATTGTAGCCCAAATATGCATCCATGAACGAGAGGATCTCATGTCCTGCGGTAGCATCAACCAGCTGGTCGATTCTTGGAAGTGGAAAGCAATCCTTTGGGCAGGCTTTATTGAGGTCTGTGAAATCCACGCAGGTTGGCCATTTGCCGTTAGGCTTGGGAACTAGCACTGGATTGGAGACCCACGATGGATAAAATGCCACCCTGATGAACCCATTCTCCTTTAATCTCTCAACTTCTTCCTTTAAGGCTCTCGATCTATCCTTATCGAGCAGCCTTCTCTTTTGTTGCACGGATGGAAAAGTCTTGTCTATATTCAGGACATGGCTGATAACTGCAGGGTCTAACCCAGCCATGTCTTTGTGCGACCAGGCAAAAACCTCCTGGTTCTTCCGCAAAAATTCCACCATTGTGTGCTTTGTGGTTGGCTCTAGGTTTTTCCCGACCTTCACAACTCTGGTTGGGTCTTTTTCGTCGAGTTGGACCTCTTCCAGGTCCTCGACGGGTCCAACGTTTTCTTCAAAATCCCCAAAGCAAGGATCTAAGTCTCTATCCTCACTTTGGGCAACACCCTATTTAGTGACTTCATCACCGGATTGGGCTTGTGTATCAACCGCCATCTGCAACCTATCTGAGATAGTGCTCTTTGGCGCTCCCTTTTTTGCCTTCGTGATTGAGGCGTTATAGCACTCCCTGGCTTCTCTCTGGTTCCCCAACACGCGTCCTACTCCTGCGTCCATTGGGAACTTCATGGCTAAGTGCTACATAGAGATGATAGCCCGTAGATCAACTAGTATAGGCCTTCCAATGACGGCATTGTACGCCGAAGGACAATCAACTACTACAAAAGTAGCGAGTAATGTCCTGGTAGCTGGCGCTGTACCTGTCGTCACTGGTAGTCTGATCAATCTGGCGGGGGTGAGTCCCTCTCCAGAGAAGCCGTATATCGTTTGGTTGCAGGGCTCCAGGTCCTTAATGGACAACTTCATGCGTTTCAGCGAAGACTTATACAGGATATTCACTGAACTTCCTGTATCGACCAGCACTCTTTTTACCATCATGTTAGCCATCTGGATATCCACGACCAGCAGATCGGAATGTGGGAACCGGACATGTTGGGCATCGCCATCAGAGAAGGTTATTTCGCCCTCTTCTGATCGAGCCTTTTTTGGCGCGCGGTCCTCCACAGTCATCATCTCGATGTCCTGGTCGTGGCGCAGGGTCCGAGCGTATCGTTCCCTGGCCTTTCCGCTATTTCTCGCGAGGTGCGGGCCTCCACAAATGGTTAAGAGTGTGCCAGTCATAGGGGCAGGCTGTAAGGGTGGCGAGCGTTGGCGCGTGGGTGCCTGCTCGTTGCTACCCGAAACTTCTCGTTGGGAATTTCCCGAGGCCCGTACGTATCTTCTCAAGTGTCCTTGTCTAATAAGGAACTCGATTTCGTCTTTCAACTGGTTGCATTCGTTGGTGTCATGTCCGTAGTCATTATGATAACGACAGAACTTGGTAGTGTCTCTCTTCGAAATATCCTTTCGAATGGGGCCTGGTTTTTTATAATGCACACTAGAACTTGTGGCCTGATAAACCTCTCCCCGAGACTCAACGAGGGCAGTGTAGTTAGTGAACCGCGGTTCATAACGGTTACCCTTAGCTTGTTTATTCTCGGAGGTGGAAGGCTCATTGTGCGGCCATTTTCCACCATTCTTGCCATTGCCGCTGCCGTTCCCGTTGCCTTTGCCGTTGCCGTTAGGTTTAGACCCATTGGCTTCTTTGGCGGGCTCGGCTACTTTCTTATCCTTGCCAGAAGGCTTTCCATCGTCGGCAATGGCATCTTCGAGCTTGATGTAACGATCAACCCGGTCCAAGAATTCCTGGGTAGTTCTAACTCCATCCTTGCGGAGGCTCTTCCATAGGGGGAGTGACGCCTAACCCCTGTGGTTATGGCCATCATTTTGCCTTCGTCCCCCATCGTTTTTGCTCCAGCTGCTGCTCGCATAAAGCGCTGGATGTAGTCCTTCAATGATTCTCCATCCTGCTGGCGAATTTCAACCAGCTGGTTTGCTTCCGTCGGATGCACACGACCTGCATAGAACTGTCCGTAAAACTCCCTTATGAACATTTCCCAGGAAACTATGCTTGCAGGAGGGAACTTAAAAAACCATTCCTGCGCGGCCTCAGAAAGTGTTGCAGGGAAGATCCTGCACCGAGCTTCTTCGGACACTTTCTGAATGTCCATTTGTATCTCAAACTTATTGACATGAGATACTGGGTCTCCGTACCTATCAAAGTTTGGAAGTGTAGGCATTTTGAACTTTCTTGGAGTTTCTGCATTAGCTATCCTCTGTACGAAAGGAGTGCATTTCCTCCTATCGTGGTCGATATAAGATGTCCTTCCCCCGACCAGCTGTTGCACTGCCTGGTTGAGGGCATCTATCTGGGCTTGTACAGCGACAGGAATCGCTGTGGCCTCTGTTGCTGGGGGTACGTTCTCGCCATGCCGCTCGCGGCGATCGTTGAGTACGTCTCTCAAATCCTCGTCTCTTCTACGCTGCTCGCTACCTCCAAGCCGGTTGAAGACATTATTTTGCCTGGGCTGCCCCCCAGCATCCCGTTTATTGGGTTGGTCATCTTGAGGTACCTGGCTCCCGCCTCTACCTCTTTCTTCATTCCTCCGACCAGTGTTTCCCTTGCCTGAGTCGGCTTCATTATACCCATGGCCATCTCTGAACCTCGATTGGCTATGGTGGGATCGATTGTTCCCTCGATTTCCATCCCTGGCTAAAACGTCCCGAGCGTTAGAGGGTGGCCTACGCTGGTCGTTGTGTCCCCGTGCATTATCATGCCATGGGGGACCCCGGACCGCAGAGCCTAACTCTGAGTTCCTCCTATTACCAGGAGGTTACTGACCTCTGTTCGGTAGGTTTGGTTCATCGCCCCTACGACGTCTAGGACTGCGAGGCTGATGCTCGGTCCTATTTTGCCTCTGTTGCGGGGGATTGTCGCGACCAGCCTAGGATGGTGGCTGTGCCTCAGGGTCCAGCGCGACATCATCATGGGAAGCCTGAGGCTGCTCGGGCCTTTGCGGGCTCGAGGGTTGGATAGTCGGGCTAGGATTAGGACCTCTTTGGGGTGGCCCATTTGTAGGATGTTCAGGCTGCGAGGCAGGTGCAGCCTGATTCCTAGCCAATTGCAAGGCTGCCTCAAGGGCTGCCATGGCTTCGCTCTGGCGGCGGTCCATCTCCGCCTGCCTCTCACTTAGCTCTGCGCCCTGCCGTTCAATCTCCTCCTGCTGTCGCGCCATGATTTCGGCAGCACTTTCTTGACTGGCCCTCAGATTGGCCAGTTCTTCATGCAACGCCCCCAGAGTACTTTTCAGTGTCGCATCATCCATTTCTTCCTCCTCAAAGTCTAAATGTGGCTCATCCTCAGCCACGCTTGCAGGAAGAGGAGGTTGCAGGTTTGACGGTGCAGCGGCGGCCGCCTGTCCAGTTTTCCTTGCAGTTTTCGCCATTGGTTTTCACAACGGTGACAAATCAAGCTCTCAATGAAAGCACCAGAATGTTGACCCAGATTTTAGTCAACTGACACGGAGTCAGAATATGCTTGATGTGAATGAATGCGTTGAAAAGAATGTAATAGCGAAAATGATAAGAACACGATATTTTATAGTGGTTCGGCCCCAGGATCTGGTAATGACCTACGTCCACTTAGATTGTTATTGATGTGAGAATCAAAGGAGTGATCAAAGAACTAGGGTTCAATGAGTTTCACTAACCTCTGAAGAACAATACAATGTTTCTAGTAGAATTACTCTAGTCTCAAATAATTCGAAAGCCAAAAAGTCCCTTCCTTGAGCTATCTTTCTCTATTTATAGGCTCAAAGGGGATTACACAAGATTGTTACAGATATTCTCTCCTAAATAATCGGATATTCAGGAGATTGTGTGAGTTAATTTCGGGATTTACAATGATCTTTATTGGAACATCATGCTGTTTGCGGAACCATCGACTAGACTGGTCGCAGGAAAAACTGGGCCGCTTGCTGCCTATAATGTGCCTTCTGGTCGATACACTAGCAGGATCCCTCCAGACGTCAGCCACGTGTCCAGGGATCACTTGCCACGTCATCAATGCCAGTTTTTTGGATAACAAAACTTTAGAAGTAATAATTCCCATAGAAAATCATAAAAGTTTTACACTTGGGATCCCAAAATACAGTTTAGAAACATTTACAAAATATAAACTGAACCAAGTCGACTAAACGACAAAATCTAGGTTTATTTACAAGCATCTCCCAAAATCCTCTGGCTATGGCTGCCGGGCTGGCCAAACATGTACACACCGCCTCATGCCTGCTACACTCATGGTTGGTTGGCCTTCCCTTTACCCTTACATGCACCACAGAGCATCTATGAGCCGAAGCCCAGCAAGAAAACCCATAAACAGATAACATATGCAACACATATATCAAGCATATAAACAGGCCACCGATGGGCTAAACACATATGGCCCAGCCGTCCCAGGCGTTTACCAAGCCCTAGGATCGCGGTCCACACCGTGAGGATATCCCAGGTATCCTTTAGGGACTCGCCCTGACAACTCGCACTCCACGTGCTCAACGCTGCTCCCGGCCCATTATCGTACTCGGCCTTGCACTCAACGTGCCTAACGTCGTTCTGGGCCCTTTTCCGTTCCCAGCCTACACCGTTCTCGGCTCTTGCCGATCACTCACATAATAGCATAGCATTCACAGCATAATAAGCAAGTACATAATTCTAGCAAAATCAGACAAAGGGCTACGCCCTGCAGTTCAAACACATTGGGCTCATCCCTACATACCAGTTCTATTCAAACACATTGGGCTTAACCCTGCATACAAGCTCTATGAGAACAAGGGTTTTCTTACCTGAGTCTCGAGCTCTCCGAGCACCGATGTCCCGAGCACAGTCCTCTAACTTGAGCCTCGCTGAAACCCTAGTCACAACACATTAACAATATCCATCCATCAAGTTCCAATTCAATAGCTAACTTTGAGTCATAACCCTAACCTCCGGGACCTTGAATTCTATCAATCCGGGTGATAAAATCAATCCCAAGCCTTAACCATTGAGTTCCCAAGCCTAAACACCCTTAAAAACACAAACTAGCTCTAAGAACCGCGGCCTTACCCACAAGCACTACGGCTAGCCTCGAAACAGAGGCTAGCACCTCATTGACCCCCACACGGGCCGCAGCGCGCACACCAAGCGCCGCGGCGCACATGAACTTCTCGGCCTCCCATGGCCGCACGTGCACACGAGCCGCGGCGCGACCCTCACCTCCAACCCAGAATTTTCATCATCTTCCCTGCATTTTTCCTCAAACCAACTCTCCCAAGGCTTATCTAACAGACCCAGATAAACAACACAAACATCCAGCTCAGTATCAACATCAAAACCCATCAAAATCTGCTCCAAAACTCAGCTAGAATACCCAAAAACAGATCAAGCTTAACTAACATGCAAACTCTAACAAACTAGCAACTATTCTAAACATAATCTTTATAATTAAAGCTTACCTTTGCAGAGCTTAGTCCCTGAGTTTGATCCTTAATCCTCAAGCTTTTAGCTCCTAAGTTTTCTCAGCCCAATTCCTTGCTTTAGCTAGCTTACACCAGAATTTCCTTGAGTTTGCCTTAGAGAGTGAAGAGAGAAAAGGATTAGAACCTATCTTCAGCTAGGAGGAAAAACTAATGTCGGTTTCTTAAGTTTCTAAATGTTTCCTTCCTTTGTTTTATTTAACTTAGTCTATGTGGTTACCTCAAGGCTCGGGGTACCAAAACGTCCCCGAGGGCAAAATGGTAAATTTCCCCAACGTCCCCTCCTAGACATTCTATCCTCAAATATATCTCCAAATATTTATTTCCTTAACCCGATGATCCCATAACACATCTAGAACCCGAACTACCCCTCGACTCGCCCCGAGTCGGAATCTCAACCCTGTTGTGACCTTCGGGCTAACCGCTCCCCAGGACTGTCTCGGACCGTGCTACACAGACATATCACATATATATAACATTTATCTCATTTATCACATTTATACCCCTAATATCCAGACGGGGCCCACATGCACATTTAACTCAACTAAACATGCATTATTATCATATATACACATAAATCCACATATTAAATCATTTATTGCCCTCTAGGCACACTAATCAAGGTCCTAAGCCCGATTAGAAAATTCGGGTCGTTACAACTTTGGTTTTAAAAATTTAAATTTCACAATTTTTTGGAGAACCATAGTTATTAATTTTAAAAAATTAATAATAAAAATACCAATTTTAATAATGAGCTTATTCTAAAATTATATTCAATCTCCACCGTTAGTTTAACAAGGTCAATAACTTAATGGGGCCTCGAGATGCTTTGATTCGTCCCCCTACGGAAGGTGTTCATTAGTTATTTTGACAAGGTTAGATTTCGAAAGATAGATAATTATAGGTGAAATTCTACTAGACTCACTCCTACGGTGACTACTAGGACTAAATCTATGATTATTGAAACCATGGGTCTAGCTCGTAAAATAAGAGATTTGGTTTTCTTATTTTGATCGAATATTAGGTTGTTAATAATGGTGTACATTATTAAATGAGTTTACAACTCTATTTAACTAATGATATTTTTTTGCTCTCGCCAACCGGAACAACGATATCATTAAATAATTAAAAACCTAAAGAAATAGAGATATGATTATTTTGGTATTTTTTTCAATATCTTACATATTTATGCTATATGTTGTGATATTTCTTGAAATTTGTGTGAATAGAAGTTTTATTGAGCAAAAGTGATTGATTTCTATTTTATTGATCATATGTAGTTTTAAGTATGGATGTGTCTACTCCCATCCTCTCTCAAATTTCGATGGAGAAACTCACTAGAGAAAACTTCCATAAGTGGAAGCAAAATACCAACATAGTGTTGATTGGTGACAATGCCATGTTCGTCATGACTGAGGGATCCCCAAAAGTTCCAGTTGAAGGAGCTACCAAGACTGTTAGAGACAAATATGAGTGTTTCCAGGCGGCCAATAATAAGGCATGGTACTACATCTTGACTAGTATGGTCAACACTCTCAAAACAAAGATGGATAATGTCGAGACGACCTATGAAATCATGGATCAACTCCAAGACATGTTTGGTGCAAAATCTGTGCAGACTCATTTTGAGGCCACCAAGAAATATGCCAATGCTTGGATGGCACCATCTCAGCACGTTCGTGATCACCTGATCAAGATGACAAACTACTTTCAGGAAGTTGAACTGCATGGAGCAATTATAGATGAGGAGACTCAAGTCGGCTTAATCCTCAACAATCTTTCTCCAGCATTCCTACCATTCACCACCAACTATGTGATGAATAAACTCAACTATGGTCTGACGCAGCTCATGAATAAGCTTCAGACTTTCGAGTCTATCACAGGTGGACCAAGTAAGGGAGGAGAAAAGAAGACTGTTGCTGGTGTTGCTGATCCAGCTAAGGTTGAAGCTAACCAAGCTTCGTCTTCGAAAGCTGGAAACAAGAGGAAAGATTGAAAAAACAAAAACCTCAGGCCTACAAAAGCTGCAAAGAAGAGTACACAACCAAGTGCACAGACGCTTAAGGGGAAGAAAAAGAAAAACAAGAAAGGTAAAGGTAAGTGTTTTCACTACAAAGACAAGGGGCATTGGAAGCAGGATTGCCCCAAGTTTCTAGTAGGGAAAAACAAAGGTAATTATTATAGTTCATATATCTTAGAAACATGTGTTTTAGAGAATGATAAATCTATTTAGATTATTGATTCTAAATCTACTAACCATGTTTGTAACTCTTTACAACTTCTTGAATCGTTGGAGGAAGTGGATAAAGGCAACTTAAAGCTTAGAGTTGGGAACGGAGCGTTCGTTATGGTCCAAGCTAGAGGAAGAGCTTACCTAAATTTTGGAAATAAATATTAAATCTTGAAAGATGTATTTTTTTTATTCCAGATTTTAGTAGAAATTTAATTTCAATTTCCATGATGCAATTAGAACAATTTGTTATGACTTTCACAAGTTCTAACATATCAATTTCTTTCAATGGATCACAATTGTGTATTGCATGTTTGGAAAATGGGATTTATATTCTGCGACCTAACAAACCCCTCGCTCTTAATAATGATTTATTCAAAGTAGCTAAGCCTAGGACCAATAAACGTCAAAAGACCAATAACGGTAACATGACGTATTTATGGCACTTGAGACTAGGTCACATTGGCTATGATAGAATTCAAAGACTTACAAGGGATAGACCTTTGAGGGAACTCACCTTAGGTGAATTACCTGTCTGTGAATCTTGTCTAGAAGGCATGACCAAGCATCCATTCTCTGCAAAGCGTGATAGGGCCAAAGAACCACTTGGACTTGTTCATTCAGATGTTTTTGGACCTTTGAATGTACAAGCTAGGGGTGGTTTTGAGTATTTTGTCACTTTCATTGATGATTAATCTAGATACTCATGTCTTTGCCTAACACATAGGAAATCAGGAACACTTTCAAAGTTTCGGGAATTACTAGCTATGGCTCAAAACCAATTAGGTAAAACGTTAAAGATCTTGCGATCTGATAGGGGTGGAGAATATTTGGATATGTAGTTTCAAGATCATTTAGCTGAACTTGGCATTTTATCACAACTTACTGCCCCAGGTACTCTGCAACAAAATGGTGTATCGGAACGCCAAAACAGAACTTTTTTGGAAATGGTTAGATGCATGCTTAGTTACTCAACTCTGCCGACTTCATTCTGAGGACATGCAATTGAAACTGCGAACGACATTCTAAATGTTGTACCATCGAAATCAATCCCAAAAACACTTTTAAAACACTGGAATGGTCATGAACCTAGCTTACGTCATTTTAGAATCTAGGGGTGTCCAGTCCACATCCTGAGGAAAAAGGAAGGAAAGCTAGAACTGCAAACCGATGTTTGCTTGTTTGTTGGTTATCCTATAGGCACTCGGGGTGGACTTTTCTATAGTCATTCAGAAAAGAAAGTGTTTACTTCTACGAATGGCACTTTTCTAGAAAATTACTATGTCCAAAACTTCAAATTGTGCAACAAAGTATTTTTAGAGGAGATGGTTGAAGAATTGACTCCAACAAATGTTCCGTCGTCATCAACGCAAGTTGATGATGAAATTCCCACTCTTCATGTCCAACCGGCGCAAGTCTTTTTAAATGAAGAAAGTACCACTGTTCCTGAGCAAATAGTCACAGAGCCTCATCGTAGTGGGAGAGTTTCTAGGAACCCAGTTCGCTATGGTTTGGATGGTGAAACCAATATGGTTGTTGATGACACTAGTAACGATGATTTGTTGTCTTTCAAACAGGCAATGGCTAGCCCTGAAAAGGAACTATGGCTAGAAGCCATGAAACAGGAAATGGAGTCCATGTACTCAAATTCCGTCTGGGATCTTGTGAAAGTGCCTAGTGACTTTATGGCCATTGGATGCAAATGGGTCTACAAGAAGAAATGAGGTGTTGATGGAAATATCAAAACTTATAAAGTTTGATTAGTTGCAAAGGGTTATACCCAAAGAAAAGGCATGGACTATGAGGAAACTTTTAGTCCAGTAGCCATGCTCAAGTCCATTCGCATCCTCCTATCCATATCAGCCGCTCTCGACTATGAGGTCTGGCAAATGGACATCAAGACAAGTTTTCTTGACGAGAAGCTTGAAAAAGTCATTTATATGGATCAGTAAGAAGGATTTAAAGTAGCTGGACAAGAAGAAAAAGTTTGCAAGTTGAATAGGTCCATTTATGGACTTAAGCAAGCTTCTCGTTCATGGAATCTTAGGTTTGATGAAATAATCAAAACCTATGGCTTTGAACAAAATATTGATGAAACTTGTGTTTACCAACTGAAGGCAAATCAAATAGTGGTATTCCTGGTTCTTTATGTAGATGATATCTTACTCGTTGGAAACAATGTTAAGAAATTGTCAGATGTGAAGAATTGGCTGAGCACTCAATTCCAGATGAAGGATTTGGGTGAAGCAAGTTATGTTCTAGGTATCCAGATCATTAGGGATAGAAAGAACAGACTCTTAGCTCTATCTCAAGCAGCTTACATTGATAAAGTAGGTGAACATTTCTCAACGAAAAATCCCAAGAAAGTACATCTACCGTCCTGCCATGGAATTCATCTGTCAAAGAAGTAGTCTCCCCAGATTCCTGAAGAGGGAGATGCAATGAGAAAAGTTCCTTATGCATCTACAGTTGGAAGTTTGATGTATGCTATGTTGTGTACTAGACCAGATATCTGCTATGCAGTGGGAGTAGGAAGCTGGTATCAGTCAAACCCAGGACTAGAAGATTGGATAGCAGTTAAGCTTATTCTGAAGTATTTAAGGCAGACTAGGGAATATACGTTAGTCTACAAGGGTGGTGTTCTGAACCCTGTATGCTACACCGATTAAGATTTTTAGATTGATGTCGATGATAGGAAGTCTACTTCTGGAATGGTGTTTACTCTTGGGGGTGGAGATGTGATATGGAGAAGTGTAAACCAGTCTGCAATCTCAGATTCGGCCATGAAGGGTGAGTACATAGCTACATCTGAAACAGCTAAGGAAATAATCTGGCTAAAGAATTTCTATTCAGATCTTGGTGTCATTCCAGATATGGAAAAACCGCTTGTGTTGTTTTGTGACAATACAAGAGCGATAGCCAACTCGAAAGAACCTTGAAGTCAGAAGAGTAGTAAGTATATAGAAAGGAAGTATCACATAATTCGATAATATGTGGCCATGGGAGATGTGAAGGTTATGAAGATTGCATTTGAAAAAAATCTTGCATATTCGTTTACAAAGACACTACCAGAAGCTACATTTGATAAGCATATCAAGGAAATGAGATTAGTAGAATTAATACAACAGTTTCAATTAGTGCAAGTGGGAGTTTGTTGGGGTTTTATGCCCTCATTAAAACCCAATTTCTTTGTAATCTCATTTTATTATCAAAAAAAGAAGAGAAATCTTTTTTTTGACTTGGTCAATTACTTTGTTCACATGTTTTATTTTCATGATTATTTGTTTAATATAAACTTCTATTAAATCCCGAGCATATAGTTAATCATATTTATAGTGACGAAATCATAGTGGAATATAAATAGTATTATATGTTCAAAATAAGTTAGTCCTAAGATTAGTCAATGCACAAGATTTTACACTGACTTGCCAATCTACAATATGATCTACTTACACATTGTAGTGTTATAATCTGTAAGGACCCGACTAACTTAAAGACATCGGACATTAAAAACTACTAAGACACACTACTATCTTTTGGATATATATACATAAAATAATATAACTTTATTATAGAAAATCCAAAATACGGGATCCCATTGTTATTACATAAAATCATAAAGAACAACAAAACCTTTAATTAAATGTTCAAATACTAAGTGCGGAAATCATAAATACATAAATAAAAGACTCAAATGACAACGTCATCCTCGATCGATTCCATCGGTCCATTCCTTTAATCCTCTCCCAATAAACATGCCTAAGCCACCTAGAATATATCCCGCCTTCCACGTTCATTTACTTGCACCATCTAAATAAAAAGGAATGAGCCTAATGCCCATTAAGGAAAAACTATTAAAGCATAACTTAAAACATAAGACAAAAAACCTAAAATATAAAAATGGACTATAATATTAATGTCCATTAACTCATTATCGTAGTATGTGATAGAAACCATCTAGGTCCTCTTGCTACTATTTAGAGGTAGGTTTAAACACAACTATAGTCTACGATAAAGATAAAAATCTTAGGATTTGCTTATTTGCTATCTAAGCAACTATATTTCCCAAGCGACTAAAAGACATAACAACATACATACATACACAAAGCACATAGCATATAAACATAGAACATAAAATCTAACTTATTTTCCTTACCAAAAATCGGGGTATTGGAGACAAGTGCGGGATTGGAAACTCCTAAAACAAAATAGTAAAACCATAAATTTCCTAAAGAAAAGAAGATGAAAAGAAGATATAAACCATAAAGATAATAACTTACCGAAAACCTTAAGTTTCAAGGAAAATAAATCACCTAACCAAAAGCCATTATAACAAATTAGGATTTGAGGTAAAAGAAAAGATTAAGAGGAATAGCAACAAACTAAACCTGATGATAAAGAGTACCTTCGATAGCTTAAAACTTTTATCTACACCTCAATACCAAAATCACACTCTGGCTTACTTCCCAAGTGCTTAGAAAATCTTAGATTTGAAAGCTTTCAACCCCAAAACCCTAGTGTTTCTCTCTAGAACAAAAATAGCAGCATGGAGGCTCTGAGAAGTGTTTGAAAGATGATGCAAATGGCTGAGTGAAGATGTAATGCCCTACTTCCTTAGAGCCATTACCAAGTGATTTATAAATGTGCCATTAGCTCGCTAATCGAGATTTTAGGATAAAAAGTGTGTTTGGATAAGAATAAAGACTCATTTAATAAACATTAAGTACAAAGAGTTTTGGTCTTTTATTGAAATTCATAAAAATATGACATTGGGATCCCAAAACATTGTTTTGAAATAGATTTACAATCCAAAGGTACAGTATAGTTGACCTAAGCGACAAAACCGAACGTTTACCACATGTTCCTTAAAATAATCCCAGACGTGGTGGCTAGGTAGGTCAAACATGTACACACCGCTCCACGCCCTCCAACTCATGGTTGTACGACCCAATTCCTTGCTCTTACCTGCACCACAGAGCACCCGTGAGCCGAGGCCCAGCAAGAGAACTTCAAGCAACAACAAATAATAACAATATATCTTCACGAAACATACTTAATTACAGCATCAAACACAATAGTCGTAGAACAGCTCAAAATCACAATGGCATAATAGCCTAATAGCATAAATGTACAATAATGCATCGGTACCATAACACGAAAGTAAAATAACTCAACACAATAAGATAGCACGTTAACATAATAATACTGTAACGCCCTACTTCCTTAGAGTCGTTACTAAGTGAGTGTAAAACGTGCAACTAACTGACTAATTGAGGTTTTAGGTTAAAAGTGTATCTAAATTGTAATAAAAATCATGTAATTTGAAAATGCAGTCATTCACTGAAAATTATAAAGAGTTATACATTTGGGATCCCAAAATACTGTTTAGAAATATTTACAACTCAAAATATGTTTAGAGTCGACTAAACGACGAAATTCAAACTAATACAAATCATCTCCCAAAAATACCCCTGGTCGTGGCAGCCAAGCAGGCCGAACATGTACACGCCGCTTCACGCTCTTCGTACTCATGGTTGATCTACCTTTCCCTTGCCCTTACCTACACCATAGAGCACCCGTGACCGAAGCCCAACAAGAAAACTCCACACAAGCAAACAACATATGCATAACTATCAATCAGCATATAACAAAGCCGCCAATAGGCTAAACACATAACGACCATGACATCCTAGGCGCTTTACCAGGCCCTGGGTTTGCGGTATACACCGTGAGGATATCCCAGGTATCCGATAGTGGTCTCACCCTGGCAACTTACACTCCGCGTGCTTAACGCTGCTCCCATCCCCTTGCCGTACTCGACCTTGCCATTCTCGACCTTCGCTGTTCCTTGCCCTTGCCATTCTCGACCTTCGCCGTTCTCGGCCCTTGCCGTACATTTAAAGATATGTAACACATATCATGAACTTAACAAATACCTAAGCAAATACAAACATAATTAATAGGGCTACACCCTGCAACACAATCACATAGGGTCATGCCCTGCAATACAAACTATAGGGCCACGCCCTGCTCTACGGGTACAACAATTTTCTTACCTGTGTCCCAAGCTTTCCGATCTCCGATATCCCGGGCACAGTCCTCTAGTCCGAGCCTCGCTGAAAACCTAGTCACAACATATCAACAACATTCATCCATCAAGTTCTAATCCATTAAATAACTTTGGGTTATAATTCTAGTCTCCGGGAACTTGAATTCTATCAATTTGGGTGATAAAATACATCCTGAGCCTTAACTTTTGGATTTTGAAGCCTAAAACCCTTCTTGGGGTCCAACAACCCACTAAGTGTCGCGGCCCCAAGGCCTTATGTCGCAGCCCGCCTCAACCAGAAACGCAACCCCCAAATTTAGCCTATGCGCGCCGTGGCCCAACCTATAGGGAGCCACGACCCGCCCCTCTTCATGGCCTTCCAAACGTTCTAGAGGGCCGCAGGTCACCAAGAACAATGCCGCGGCCCGACCCTTCCAACCTAGAAAAATCCCCCATTTTCACATCTAAAATCAAGCCAATTTACCCCAAAACTAAACTATCAATTCAGTTCAATCAACATAGCAATTCTAAAATCATCCCAGTAGCAAAACCTAACCGAGAACTAATCCCAAAACTCATCTAGACAATCAAGAGTGATTCACCACTTAGCTCACATGCATAAACTTGTAACTCTAGCAAAACTCAACATAAACTCAGATAGTTAAGTGTTAGGATCCTTACCTCAACTGATAGCTTTGCCCTTGAGCTAATCCTCAATCACAGCCAGCTTCAATTTCCTTAATAAGTAAGCCCAAAATTCTCTAACACATCAAAGTATTCAAACACAAGGGAGAGGAAGGAGAGAACCGAAGGAGAGAGAGAAAAGGGAGATAGGGTTGGTTGCCAATTTTTTATGAATGTTTCTAAGTTTTTTTTTACTTATCTAAGTCACTTAAATTACCTCCAATGCTTGGGGTACCAAAAACGTCCCCGAGGGAAAAATGGTAAATTTCGCTGATATTCCCTCCTAAACGTTCTAACTTCAAATATATCTCCAAATATTTATTTCCATAAGCCGATAACCTAATAAAATGTATAATACCCAGAATACCCTCCGACTCACCCTGAGTCGAGTTTTGGGTCCCGTTGTGACTTCCTAGCTAAACCGCTCCCTAGGACTGTCTCAGATCGTGCATCTCAAATATATCCCCACTCGCACGTGGTAAAGATCACAATATACACAAATATTGCATTTAGGCCCTCAACGGGCTAAAATTACAAACATGCCCCTAATAACCAAATGGGGCCCACATGCATATTTAATTCATCTAAACATGCATCTCTAATCACATACTCATCAAATTCACACATTAAAATAATAAATCAATTATTGCCCTCTAGGCACGCTAATCAAGGCCCTAAGCCCTATTGGCAAAATTTAGGACGCTACAACTATCTCCTCTTTACAGAAACTTCATCCAAATTACCTGAATAACTCGGGATACCGCTCCCGCATATCGGATTCAAGTTCCCACGGCACCTCCTCAACCTTGTTGTTCCTCCACAACACTTTCACCAAGACGATGGTCTTGCTTCGCAAGACTTTATCCTTCCGGTTGAGAATCTGAACCTGCTTCTCCTCATATGACAAATTCTGGTCCAACTCCAAGTTCTCATAACTCAAGCCATGAGTCGGATTTGATACGTACTTCTAGAGCATGGAAACGTGAAAGACATCATGAACCCCTGATAGAGCTGGAGGCATCGCCAATCTATAAGCTACCTCTCCAACCCGTTCCAGAATCTCAAAGGGACCAACAAACCTAGGGCTCAGCTTCCCTCGAGCACCAAACCATTTCACTCCTCTCAATGGTGAAACCCTAAGGAACACATGGTCACTGACTTGAAACTCTACGCTCTTGCGTTTCAAGTCTGAATAACTCTTTTGGCGACTCTGGGAGGCGAGCATTCGAGCTCTAATATTTTCAATCGCCTCATTGGTCCTCTAAATCATCTTAGGACCTAAGTACTTCCTCTCACCCGTCTCATCCCAATGGATAAGTGATATGCACTTCCTCCCATATAGCATCTCATACAGAGTCACCCCGATAGTTTTTTGGTAACTGTTGTTGTATGAAAACTCAATCAATTGGAGATACTTACTCCAAGATCCTCCAAAATCCAATACACAGGCTCGTAACATATCCTCCAATATATGAATCATCCTCTTAGACTGTCCATTCGTCTGAGGGTGATAAGCGGTACTCAACCGCAACTATGTGCCCATAGCCTTCTGCAGACTCTCCCAAAACTTGGAGGTGAAGGTGGGGTCTCTGTCGGATACTATTGACCTTGGAGCCCCATGAAGTCAAACAATTTCCTTCACATACAGCTCAGCATACGCTCCACAATATAAATAGTCCTGACAGGTAAAAAGTGGGCGGACTTGGTATACCTATCCATAATCACCCACACTGAATCATACTGTCCCACGATCTTCAGCAAGCCAACCACAAAGTCTATGGTGATATTCTCCCACTTCCACTCTGGAATCCCTATAGGCTGCAATAACCCTGTGGGCTTCTGGTGTTTAGCCTTTACCTGCTGACAAGTTAAGCACTTGGCCACATAGTCCACCACATCCCTCTTCATTCCCGACCACCAATACAAAGCTCTCAGATCTTGGTACATCTTCGTCGTACCTGGATGTAAAGAATAGGGAGTGGTATGAGATTCATCCAAGATCTCTCACCGAATATCGGAATCCATCGAAACAGAGGTCCGACCCTTGTACTTCAATAATCTCATCTCTGAGATAGAGAAGTCCTTAGCCGCCCCAACTAAGACACTCTCTCTGTGCCCCTCAACCGGGAATCCTTCCCCTGCGCTTCCTTGATCCTCTCAATGAGTGTAGACTGAAGAGTGATGTTGGCTAACTGACCAACCACCAACTCTATACCCGCTCTAGTCATCACCTCGGCTAACTTATCAGATATTTGTCTCAAACTGAACAATTGTCCTGGGCCCTTCCGACTCAATGCATCAGCCACTACATTAGCCTTCCCAGGATGGTATAAGATATCACAATCATAATCCTTTACCAATTCCAGCCACCGTCTCTAGCGCATATTCAAATCCTTCTGAGTAAATAAGTACTTCAAACTCTTATGGTCGATGTATATTTCACACTTCTCACCATACAGATAATGTCTCAAAACCTTAAGTGCAAATACCACCGCTGCCAACTCCAGATCATGTGTGGGATATCTCTGTTCATACTCCTTTAGCTATCTTGATGCATAGGCTATCACCTTTCTATCTTGCATCAGCACACACCCTAAACCCTGTCTGGAAGCGTCACAATAAACCACAAACTTCTCATTGTCTATTGGCATACTCAACACTGGGCTGGTGATCATTCACCTCTTCAATTCCTTGAAACTATTCTCACATCTGTCTGTCGACACATACTTAGTCTTCTTCCTCATCAATTCAGTCAACGGTGTAGCTATCCTGGAGAACCCCTCAACAAACCGCTGATAATACCCTGCCAATCCCAGAAAGCTCTTAACTTCTGGTACACTGCTCGGTCTACGCCAATCTCTCACTGCCTTAATCATACTTGGGTCAACTAGAATCCCCTCCTTACTAACAATATGGCCCAGAAACGTGACTTGCGGTAGCCAAAACTCACACTTACTGAACTTAACATATAACCTATGCTCTCTCAACTGCTGCAATACCAGGCGTAAATGTTGCTTGTGCTCTGTCTCTGGTTGAGAATACACCAATATGTCATCAATAAACACAATCACGAACTTGTCCAAATAGTCCTTGAAAACCCTATTCATCATGTCCATAAAAGTTGCTGGGGCATTGGTTAATCCAAAGGACATAACCAGGAATTCATAGTGTCCATATCTTGTGCAAAAAGCGGTGTTTGGTATGTCCTACTCTTTGATCCTTAACTGATGGTAACCTGACCGGAGAACGATCTTAGAAAACACTGTATTTCCTTGTAACTTGTCAAACAAGTCATCGATCCTAGGTAATGGGTACTTGTTCTTTATGGTTAACTTGTTCAGCTCCCTGTAGTCAATACACATCCTAAGAGATCCATCCTTCTTCTTAAACAACAACACTGGAGCACCCCATGGCGATAAACTCAGTCTGATGAACCCCAAATCTAGTAACTCCTGCAACTGAATCTTCAATTCCTTCAACTCTGTCGGAGCCATTCTGTAAGGTGTCCTAGATACTGGCTCCGCCCTTGGCACTAATTCTATAACAAACTCAATCTCCCGTTGTGGCGGCAACCCTGGCAGATCTGCTGGAAATAGATCTAGAAACTCACATACCAATCTGGTCTCACTCGTTCCAATCGACACAACCCTAAAGGTGTCCACACTGTTCGTTGGGAATCCTATGCAACCTTCCTGCATCAGGTCTCTAGCCTTCAGTGCTGAAATCATAGGTACTCACGGTCCGCTAACTGTCCCCACAAATACAAAGGGTACCTCCCCTTCTAGTTCAAAAGTCACCATTCTGCGCTTTCAGTCAATCGTCGCCCCATACTTCGATAACCAATCCATCCCTAGAATCATATCGAATTCATCCACTACCAACACAATCAGATCAACAGACAACTCTATACTGTCTATCTCTACTGGCAATGCTCTAATCCATCTCCTAGAGACTACCAGTTCCCTAGTTGGCAACAAAGTCTGAAAACCCCTAGCATACAAATCACTAGGTCTACACAACTGATCTATCACTCTATCAGACATAAATGAATGAGTAGCTCCCGAATCAATCAATGCAGTTTAAGAAGAACTAACACTAGAAATCTGACATGTCACAATCAAGGGGCTAGCCTCCGCCTCAGTCTGAGTCAAGGTGAATACTCTGGCAGGAGCGAGGCTATCGCCCTGCTTCGGCTCCTCTTTCCTGGCTTGTGGGCAGTCCTTCTTCAGATGATTGACACTCCCACAAATAAAGTAGGCCCTAATCCTGCACTCTCCCTGATGTCGTCGTCTACACCGAGGACACACTGGGAAACTCCTCCCGTTGTCACTTCCGCCCTGGCGGCTGCTAAAAGCACCACGTGCACTCCTATCTAAGCTAAGAGGAACAAAATAATCTGGAGCCTTCCTCTTCTGTTCACTAGGGCCACTACCCCGAATAGGTCCGATAAAAGGAGGCACCGTCCTCCTGGCATCGGGCCTAGTAGCGCCCTCTCTCCATATCTGATTCTCGACCCCCTCAGCTGCAAGGGCCTTATCCACTACCTGAGCATACGTAGTAGTCTCTGGATCAAAGGTAATCTTAACATCATGGGCGATCATGACATTTAACCCTTGCACAAACCGATCCCTTCTTCCTGCATCAGTCAGCACCAAATTTGGTGCGAACTTCGCCAACCGGTCAAATCTCAAAGCATACTCAGTAACTGCTAACCGGTTCTGAGTTAGGTTGATAAACTCATCAACTTTCAAAGCTCAGACTGCAACACTGTAATATTTCTCATTAAAGATGTTTCTGAACTCTTCCCAGGTCATAACTGCAACATTTCTTCTCTTAGTCACTACATCCCACCAGATGCGAGCATTCTCTCTAAACATGTAGCTGGCACAAGCTACCCTCTCATTCCCTTCCACCCTCATGAAATCCAGGATGGAGGAAGTCATATTCATCCACTACTCTGCCCGCAGTGGGTCTAGTCCACCCTCAAAGGTGGGAGGATGCTGCTTCTTGAACCTCTCATACAAAGGTTCCCACCTATTCTCCATAACAGGCTAAACCGGCACTGGCACCGTAGCCTGCTGAACTGGCAACCCAGTGGCCTGAGGAGGGGCCTGCTGCCTCAGCTGTCGAAGTTCTTCTTCTGTTCGATGCAATCTAGCGTCCATTTCGGAAAACATTTGTTGCCAATTATGTGGGGCAAGTGGTGGGTCCTTACCCTGGTTGTCATCCTCGGCCCTACTGCTGCGGAGTCTAGATGATTGTCGAGGCATCTCAACAATATGCCTGCAATCAACGACGCCACTCATCAGGCATGATAACAACATCCAAAACCACCTCCCAATTTGCACCAACCAACCAAAAACAGCAGTCCACATAATACAAATAGCATACAACACACAAGGGGGCCATGCCCTAGCATCATGCATACGTTAACTCATTCATCATGCTCTATATAAAAGAATCAGGAAACAAGGCATTTAAGCACAAAATCAAACATATAATTCAATCATTTACCAACCAACCCTGAGTCAAGCTTGTCACTGACAACGAGCATACATGTTCGGTCAATCTCCAGGAACCATAAACCTTGGCTCGCTCTGATACCAAGTTGTAACGCCCTACTTCCTTAGAGTCATTACTAAGTGAGTGTAAAACGTGCAATTAACTCACTAGTCGAGGTTTTAGGTTAAAAGTGTATCTAAACTGTAATAAAAAACATGTAATTTGAAAATGCAGTCATTCACTGAAAATTATAAAGCATTATACATTTAGGATTCCAAAATACTATTTAGAAATATTTACAACTCAAAATATGTTTAGAGTCGACTAAACGAAAAAATTCGAACTAATACAAATCATCTCCCAAAAATACCCCTGGCCATAGCAGCCAGGCAGGTCGAACATGTACACGCCGCTTCATGCTCTCTGTACTCATGGTTGATCGACCATTCCCTTGCCCTTACCTACACCATAGAGCACCCGTGAGCTAAAGCCCAGCACGAAAACTCAACATAAGAAAACAACATATGCATAACTATCAATCAGCATATAACAAAGCTACCAATAGGCTAAACACATAACAGTCATGCCATCCCAGGCGCTTTACCAGGCCTTGGGTTTGCGGTCTACACCATGAGGATATCCTAGGTATCCAATAGGGGTTACACCCTGGCAACTTGCACTCCGCGTGCTTAACGCTGCTCCTGGCCCCTTGCCGTGCTCGGCCTTCCGTTTTTGGCCTTCGTCGTTCCCGGCCCTTCTGTATATTTACAGATATGCAACACATAGCTTAAACTTAAGGAATACCTAAGAAAATACAAACATAACTAATAGGGCTATGCCCTCCAACACAATCACATAGGGTCGTGCCCTGCAATACAAACTATAGGGCCACACCCTGCTCTATGGGTACAACAGTTTTCTTACCTGTGTCCCAAGCTTCTCGAGCTTCGATATCCCGAGCACAGTCCTCTAGTTCGAGCCTCGTTGAAAACCTAGTCACAACGTATCAACAACATCCATCCATCAATTTCTAATCCATTAAATAACTTTGGGTTATAATTCTAGTCTCCGGGACCTTGAATTCTATCAATCCGATGATAAAATCCATCCCGAGCCTTAACTTTTGGATTTCCAAGCCTAAAACCCTTCTTGGGGTCTAAAAACCCACTAAGCGCCGTGGCCCCAAGGCCTTATGCTGCGGATCGCCTCAACCAGAAACCTACCCCCAAAATTTAGACTATGCGCGCATGGCCCAACCTATAGGGCACCGCGGCCCGCCCCTCTTCCTGGCCTTCCAAACGTTTTTGTGGGTCGCAGCTCACCTAGAACAATGTCGCGGCCTGACCCTTCGAACCCAGAAAAATCCCCCATTTTCACATCTAAAAGCAAGCCAATTTACCCCAAAACTAAACTATCAAATCAGATCAATCAACATAGCAATTCTAAGATGATCCCAGCTGCAAAACCTAACGAAGAACTAATCCCAAAACTCATCTAGACAATCAAGAGTGATTCACCACTTAGCTCACATGCATAAACTTGTAACTCTAGCAAAACTCAGCATAAACTCAGATAGTTAAGTGTTAGGATCCTTACCTCAACTGATAGCTTTGCCCTTGAGCTAATCCTCAATCACAGCCAGCTTCAATTTCCTTAACATGTAAGCCCAAAATTCTCTAACACATTAAAGTCTTCAAACATAAGGGAGAGGAAGGAGAGAACTGAAGCAGAGAGAGGAAAGGGAGATAGGGTCGGTTTCCAAGTTTTTCTCAATGCTTCTAAGTTTTGTTTTGCTTATCTAAGTCACTTAAATTACCTACAAGGCTCGGGGTACCAAAAACGTCCCTGAGGGCAAAATGGTAAATTTTGCTGGTAAATTTTGCTGATATTCCCTCCTAAACGTTCTAACTTAAAATATATCTCCAAATATTTATTTTCATAACCTGATAACCCAATAAAATGTATAATACCCAAAATACCCCCCGACTCTCCCCAAATCAAGTTTCGGGTCCCGTTGTGCCTTCCTAGCTAAACCGCTCTCTAAGACTGTCTCGGATCGTGCATCTCAAATATATCACCACTCGCACATGGTAAACATCACAATATACACAAATATTGCATTTAGGCCCTCAACGGGCTAAAATTATAAACATGCCCCTAATAACCAATTGGGCTCACATGCATATTTAATTCACCTAAACATGCATCTCTAATCACATACTCATCAAATTCACACATTAAAATAATAAATCACTTATTGCCCTCCAGGCAAGCTAATCAAGGCTCTAAGCCTTATTAGGAAAACTTGGGACGCTACAAATACAACATTATATTAACATAGCAACTCAATACTACAATAGTGGCCTTTGCTGATCCGGGTGCATTACTAGGCACCAAGTCCGCGATCTCAGCCGAACCCGTGTGTACAACACCCTTGAGGGTCTCACCCTGGCAGCCAACATTCAGCATGCTTAACACGGATCCCGACCCCTTGTGCTTCCGACTTTTGCCGCTCTCGGCTTTTGCCTCTCTCGGCTTTTACCGCTCCCGACTTTTGCCGCTCCCGGCTCTTGCCTCTCCCGGCTTTTGCTGCTCCCTGCTTTTGCCTCTCCCAGCTCTTGCCGATCAGTCATAATCACATGTATGACATAACAAACATAAACAATACATACAGTACAACACACCACATAGCTCTACCTGGTATCCCGAGCACAGTCCTCTAATCCGAGCCTCGCTGAAAACCTAGTCACAACACACAAGTAATGTTCTTGTTACTAACCGATCTAAAGTTGTACTCCGGAACCAATCCCGTGCTCTCGGGACCTCCCGTTTCCCCACACGAAGTGGCGAAAGCGTCCCCCGAGCCCCCTAGGCCAAAGCCCTAAAAACAATAAATCCAAGACCCTGAAAATGGCCTAGCGCCGCGGTATAGCCTTACAGGCGTCGCGGCCCCCAGCAGGGGCTCCCCTCTCCTTAATCATCCCAGTGCTGCGGCTCAAAGGAACAGGGTCGCGGCGCTTATACGAGAACCCATAAAACTGGGATTTTCCCACCATTTTCTCCAAGCCAAAACTTACCCAAATCATTCCCCAAGTATACCCAAGTTCCAATTCGACCCAAAACTCCAAATAAACAACATAGCAACACATAAACACCATAATCAAATTCAAACACACATCCTAGCTCCAAATCATCTAGCGGTTTAAAATTTCATACAAACTTAAACAACACCAGAAACTCATTTCAGAATTCAAAAGAGTCTTTACCTTAGGAATTCGACCATGAGTTGCTTCCAATCCCACTCCAAGGTTAAATTCTCAGATTCTAGAGCTTAGGCTTCTTAAAACTTCATCCCAAACCAACAAAGTAGAACACAAATTCAGCCCACAACCATATCATCTCCCAGCAAAATTCAACAGAGGAATTGAGTTAGAAGCTTACCCTCGAACTTAACTAAGCCTCTGAACTAATTCCCAGAATTCCAAGCTACTAGCCTCCCAAATTCCAGCCTTGAACCCTTGAATTCCTCGCCTAAAGTCCTTCAAAACCCAAACACCATAGACAGAGAGAGTGAGTCGAATGAGAGAGAGAGAGAGCTGAGAGTTCTTTTGGTTATTTTCCTTTCTTCCCTTCTGTTTCATCTAAATCCTTCTAGAGTCCCAGCTCCCAAACCGTGTATATCCTCTTACATAAAGGTCTAAATTGCCCCTTAGGTTAATCTAAATCCCTAAGTGCCACAAAGAGCAATTTCGTCATAAGCCACATCCCGCTAAGTTCTTGAGTACTCCTACAAATCCCCATTAAAAACTGACATGTGAAAATAACTACCAAATTACTACCCGTTATTCAATAAATCCCAAACACATACTATGTTCCCAAAATACCCCTAGGCTCCCCCCGAGCTGGGTATTTTACCCCGTTGTGACTTTCTATTTAAACTGGTCCCTAGGACCATCTCGGATCATGCATCACAAATATACCACCACTCACACGTGGTATCAATCACAATATACACAATATTGCATTTATGCCCTCAACGGCTAAAATTACAAATATGCCCCTAATAGCTAAATGGGTCCCACATGCATATTTAATTAACCTAAACATGCATGTTTAATCATATAATCATCAAATTCATTTATTAACATAATTAAATCAATTATTGCTCTCCAGGCACGCTAATCAAGGCCCTAAGCCTTATTAGAAAATTTGGGACGCTACAGAAGAGTCCTATTTATAGAGTTCAATGAGTGAAACTAACTCCCATTAAAATGAATAAAAATGGAGTATTCTGCTCAACAGATTCCCAAAACTCGGTCAAAATTGTCCGAGTGCAAGTCCATGTTGTTGAGGGATGTTTCTAGTTCGGATTCCACGGACTTTCAAAAAATGCAAGTGGAGCCAATATATCGCCCCCTATAGGCGATATATCGCCTCCCCAATATGCCCAAGGTTTCATGGTTTCGTTCGTGCGAAGTCGACGTGTTTTCCATATCATCATAGGCTATATATCAGCCCATATAGCTGCGATATATCGGCTTACATTGATATATTAAACAAGTTTTTGCACACTTTCAGCACACTTGAAGTATTTTAAACTACATTGACTAAGTAATACGAAATCCTAACAGCTGATGGAAGGTTCTAGACTTCCTAGGTTTATCCTTGATTAATGTATTCATCTAAAATCCTTAAATCCTTAATAAACATACATGTGACAAATGTCACATTCTTAATTATTCTTTCTAAACCTTAGGTTATAATAAATAATATTTCTAGGACCAACTTTAATAATCAAACCTTATGATAAAATTAATATTTCTAAATTATAGGTTAAACTTATAAAATCCATAAATATCTCTATGAGTTTCCAAAAAAAAATCCTAACTTGAACCAATAACCACGAAAACCAAAATACTATAGCACAAGCTACTTCTATCTAACTAAGCAAAATTCTAAGACGTTGCATGTTCTTTCCAGAACATTTGCGAAGTAGATAAGATCAGATGTATTTGTTACATCGGACTGGACCGATATTGACAGTAGACAAGATAAGTAAACATATCATTATTATCTATTCTAGTCATATCCTATAGTTGACCATAGGTTAATTCAATCTCAATTCTGAGTGGTTAGTATTCTATCTGATTGTATTATTTGAGTTCTTTGACTTGTTCATTACTAGCTTACCCTACGGACTAGCCCATACTTACATCTTGGGAACTCAGTAGTATAATTGAGTGGGAGTGTTAATCATAGATGTGAACATCTATAACTTCTGATGAAGAAATAAAATGATGGCTTCATTTTAGTTTGGTTCAAGGTGCTAAATGATAGAGATCTCATTTAAATAATTAATATTAGCTTACTAAAATATCATTGACAAGGAACTAAGTGTTTTAATGATAAAATACAATGAGAGATAAAATGGTATTTTATTCCCATCTCATTGTATACCGTCTATAGAGGATTCAATAATAATTATGGCTGTGACAATGGATAACTAATAATGTATCTATATTGCTTATAGAGTGTTCTATGGATTCAAGAGTGCAATTCTGAGTCTTTAGTGGAGTCACGAGAAATTAATAAGTTAGTAAATTTATTTGTTAAATTTATGATAACTTATTGGAGCTTGATTTCATAGGCCCATGGTCCCCACTGTACCTTGGATAAAATCATCTAGATAGTCTCAATTAATTGATTTAATTATCAATTAGAATTATCAAAGTAGACCATGTCAATTTTGGATAGTTTCAGAGAGTTATATAATTTAGAGAAGAAAACAGATTTTAGGGCTCTTTTATTAATTAAGACAAATTGGTGTCTAAATTAATAAATAATTACAAATCAAGGTTCAAATTATATATAATTAATTTGATAAAGGATTTAAATAATTATTTAATTAATTAAATCAATATAAAATAATACATGCCTTGATATTAAGTCCAGTGGGCTTATAATTAAATGGGAAATTTCACGGGCCTAAAGCCCATGAGAATTTTGACATAATGGTTGATATTATCTATTATTTTAATTATAATATATGACCTAATTGAGTCTATAAAAGGAATGCTAAGTGAGAGTTGAAATCAGACTTTTGAATCACTTGTTTGAGAAGATTAGAAGTTGTATTCTTGATGCTCCAAGTTTTAGATTCTCTCTACAGCATAAGTCATTTTCTAAGCCTCAATGTTCTCTTCTATTCTTCTTCTCTTTGTATCTATCTTATGTGTTTAGAATTTCTCACTCTAGTCTAGGTGATTCTAAGGATACTTTGGAAGACTGTGAAGAAATTTGAAGATCGGTTCAGTTTCTTGGTGATACCCTGTGACAGAAAGGATACAAGGGTTAGAGAAACTGAAGGAAGGACTTAGACATTCTGCTGCGTATAATGTAAGTGTTCTTATCATTATCTCTGTTTAAATTAAATTATAGAAACATGTTCTAGGTTGTCTTATATTAATTTGTTTAATATAAGATTTACATGAAAATAATTAAGATCCTATATGAGTTTTCCCCACAACGATTAGACCCAATCTAATAATAACATGTCTTTTTGCACTATATGTGGTATTTTTGTAATTGGGCTTGGATGCATATAGTGGCCCATATATTTGCTTAATATATGGATTGTTCTAAATGAAACATTCTTAAAATTCCACTTTTATTTTTGTATTAACCTATTAAAAAATACATTCAAAATTCAAATTTTTAAGAAAAATATATCGCCGGTTGCATCCAGTGAAAGTTGGTTGTCGCAGTCACGAGACGAGCTGAGCAAAAAAATGTGTGTTGGTCGCGGTCAGGGGTTGATGGTGGCTGGGGCCACTAGCTACTGACTCCCAGGCCGTGGCCAGTGGAAACTGGTGTGAAGACCCAACTAACTTAAAGACCTCAGACATTTAAAACTACTAAGACATAACTCCTATCTTTTGGATACATAAGTAAAATAATAAAATGTTATCATAGAAAATCCAAAATACGAGATCTCATTGTTATTACATAAAATCATAAAGAAAAAGAAAAACCTTTATTTAAATATTCAAACAGTAAATGCATAATTCATAAATACATAATAAAAAGACTCAAATATCAACATCATCCTTGATCGATCCCATCGGTCCATTCCTTTAGTCCTCCCCCAATACACATGCCAAAGCCACCTAGGATCTGTCCTGCCTTCCATGTTCATTTTCTTACACAATCTAAATAAAAAGGAATGAGCCTAATGCCCAGTAAGAAGAAACAACTAAAGCATAACATAAAACATGAGACATAAAACATAAAACATAAAAATGGACTGCAATATTAATGACCATTAACTCATTACCGTAGTATGTGATAGAAACCGCTATAGTCATCTTACTGCTATTTAGAGGTAGGTTTAGACAGAACTATAGTCTACAATAATGATAAAAATCTTGGGATTTGCTATCTAAGCAACCATATTTCCCAAGCGACTAAAAGACATAAAAGCAAACATACACAAAGCACATAACACATAAATCTAACTTATTTTCCTTACCAAAAACTGAGGTATTGGAGACAAGTGCATGATTGGAAACTCCTAAAACCAAATAGTAAAACCATAAGTTTCCTAAAGAAAAGAAGATCTAAACCCTCAAGATAAGAACTCACCAAAAACTTTAAGTTTCAAGAAATCAAGCACGTAATCAAAAGCCATTATAATGAGTTAGGAATTGAAGTAAAAGAAAAGAATAAGAGGAATATCATTGTACTAAACATGAGGATTAAGAGTACCTTAGATAGCGTAGAGCTTCGATCTATACCTCAATACCGGAATCACACTCTAGCTTACTTCCCAAGTGTTTAGAAAAGCTTAGATTTGAAATCTTTTAACCCCAAAACCCTAGTGTTTCTCTCCATAACAAAATTGGCAGCTTGGAGGCTCTGAGAAGTGTTTGAAAGATGATGCAAATGGCTGAGTGAAGGGTCCTATTTATAGAGTTCAAGGAGTGAAACTAACTCCCATTAAGATGAATAAAAATTGAATTTTTTGCTCAAAAGATGCCCAGAACTCGGTCAAAATCGTTCAAGAGCAAGTCCAAGTTGTTGAGGGCTGCTTCTAGCTTCAGATTCCACAAATTTTCAAAATGGCCTGATGGAGCCGATATATCGCCCCCTATAGGCGATATATCGCCTACCCCATTTTCTCGAGGCTCTGTGGTTTCGTTCATGCGAAGTCGACGTGTTATCCGTATCAACATAGGTGATATATCGGCCCCAATAGTTGCGATATATCGGCTTACACTAATATATTAAATCACGTTTTTGCACATATGTACACGTAAATTTGTTTAAACCACTTTGATTGAGTAATACGAGATCCTAACATCTGAGGGAATGTTCTAGACTTCCTAGGTTTATCCTTGATTATTTTATTCATCTAAAATCTTTAAATCGTTAACAAACATACATGTGACAAATGTCACATTCTTAATTATTCTATCTAAACCTTAGGTTATAATAAATAATATTTCTAGGACCAACTTCAATAATTAAACCTTATGATAAAATTAATACTTCTAAACTATAGGTTAAACTTATAAAATCCATAACTATCTCTATGAGTTTCCAAATAATTCCCGACTTGAACTAATAACCACAAAAACTAAAACACTACTTCATATAATACTAATATCTAACTAAGTAAAATTTCAAGGCGCTACAACTGGTGGCAGCGGCTACAGCCCGAAAAAAAAAATTCAAAATTTTTTTTGTATAATTTTTCAACCCAAAACTATTTTCTAAATAATTTTTACCATGTTTTACATCAAATAAAGCACTAATAAAAATTATTTGCAAAAAAAAAACACTACAAAATAACACAAATTTGCTAATAATCACATAAGAATCAATATGCTGCATAAAAACATGAAATTCATCCAATTACTCAACACATCAAATGATTCAATTTTTACCATGTTCATGCATGAAAATAAAGATTACCAAAGAGTCTGAGGCCAGTTGTTGGGTAAACTTATATAGGATCCTAATTATATTCATGTAAATCTTATATTAAACAAATTAATATAAGACAACCTAGAACATGTTTCTATAATTGAATTTAAACAAAGATAATGATAAGAATACTTATATTATATGCACCGGAATGTCTAAGTCCTTCCTTCTGTTTCTCTAACCCTTGTATCATTTCTGTCTCAAGGTATCACCAAGAAACTGAAACGATCTTCAAATTTCTTCAGTCTTCCAAAGTATCCTTAGAATCACCTAGACTGGAGTGGGAAATTCTCAACACATGAGATACATACAAAGAGAAGATGAATAGAAGAGAATATTGAGGCTTAGAAAAGGACTTATGGTGTAGAGAAAATCTAAAACCTAGAGCATCAAGAATAGATCTTCTGATCTTCTCAAACAAGTGAATCAAAATTTGATTTGAACTCTCACTTAGCATTCCTTTTATAGACTCAATTAGGTCATTTATTTTAATTTAAAAAATCAATAAAATAATAGAGAATATTAGTCATTAGGTCGAAATTCTCATGGGCTTTAGGCCCGTGAAATTTCCCATTTAATTATAAGCCCATTGGACTTAAAATCAAGGCATGTATTATTTTCTATTGATTCAATTAATTAAATAATTATTTGAATCCTTTATCAAATTAATTATTTATAATATGAACCTTGATTTAAACTTGTTTATTAATTTAGACACCAATTTAACTTAATTAATAAACCTGCCCTAAAATCTATTTTCTTCTCTAAATTTTATAACTCTCTAAAACTATCCAAAATTGACCAGGTCAACTTTGATAATTCTAATTGATAATTAAATCAATTAATTGAGACTATCTAGATAATTTTATCCAAGGTACAGTGGGGACCATGGGCCTATGAAATCAAGCTCCAATAATTTATCATAAATTTAACAAATAGATTTACTAATTTATTAATTCCTCGTGACTCCACCAAAGACTTGGAATTGCACACTTGAATTCATAGAACGTTAAAAAAGCAATATAGATACGTTATTAGTTATCCGTTGTTACAACCATAATTATCACTCAATCATCTATAGACGGTCTACAATGAGATGGGATTAAAATACCATTTTTCCCCTCATTGTATCTTATCCTTTATAGACTTAGTTCCTTGTAAATGATATTTCAGTAAACTAATATTGATTACTGAAGTGAGATCTCTATCATTTAGCACCTTGAACCAAACTAAAAGGAAACCATCTTTTTACTTCTTCATCAGAAGCTATAGATGTTGATATCTATGATTAACACTCCCACTCTATTATACTACCGAGTTCCCAAGATGTAAGAATGGGCTAGTCTTTAGGGTAAGCTGGTAACGAACAAGTCAAAGAACTCAAATAATGCAATCAGTTAGAATACTAAACACTTAGAATAGAGATTGAATTGACCTATGGTCAACTATATGATATGACTAGAATAAGATAATAACGGTATGTTTACTTATCTTTCCTACTGTCAATATCGGTCCAGTCTGAAGTAACAAATACATCAGGAGTCTTCCTCTTCAGATCACTGGGGCCTCCGCCCCTACCAGACCCAGAGTAGGGAGGCACCACCCTGCGGCCCTCCCACCTTACTACACTCTCCCTCCAGATCTTATTCTCCGCTTCCTAAACGATAAGAGCCTTCTCCACAGCCTGTGCATAAGTTGTTCCCCCAAGAACTGTTGTAATCCTCACATCTCGGGCAATCATAGCATTAAGCCTTCGGATATATTTGTCTTGCCTAGCTGCATCAGTAGGCACAAGATCCAGTGTGAACTTTGCAAATCTGTCGAACTTCAGGGCATATTCTGTAACTGTCATGTTGCACTGAACCAACCCCACAAATTCATTAGCCTTTGCTGCCTTGATGGAAACATTATAATACTTCTGGCCAAAAAAATCCTTAAATCCTTCCCAACTAAAAGTAGTAACAACCCTAGTCTGTGATGCCACTTCCCACCAGATTCAGGCATCCTCTCTCAACATATAAGCAGTGCAAGCCATTCTTCATGACCCTCTACCCTCATAAAATCTAGAATAGTGGTGACCATACTCATCCATTATTCATCCTTTAGGGGCAGCACTCCTTGACGAAGCCTGCTATCACAGAAGTCGGATCTGCTCATCTTGGCTTTGTAGCCATGCTTGCATGTCCGCCATAAGTTACTTCCAGTTCTTGGGAATGGCGGAGGGGTCTGGCCCTGGTCATCATCCCTTGCCTCAAACATATTGTCAGTAAGTCGTACAAATCGTCTTGGACGCATAGCTATCCAAATTAATCTGCAATCAATGACTCGGTGGTCAGACTATGATGACAGGGTAATAATCCTCCCGTAATCAATTATTGGAACTCAATCATTCACGAACAAGCAAGATATAACAACTTATTCAAATATTCATTCACATACACAGCAATGCTAATAAGCACGCCTCAATATCATCACACAATCCTCAAGGGCCAGGCCCTATCAGTATCTCATGCTTCTTATTAATCATGCAGATATCAGCATTCATATTTTTTTCTAATCATTTAAGCATATAAACATGTATACACAATTACCAAACCCTGAGTCGAGCTTCCCTTTATCGGCGAATGTACATATCCAGCCAGTCTTCAGGAACCCTTAAACCAAGGATGCATTGATACCAATTTGTAACTCCATGGGTAGCCAAGACCGTTACACTGTGTGTTTATAAAGGTGCAAGACTTGCTAATCAAGTCATTTAATTAGAAACGTGTTATTGAAACAATAATTGAACTAGGGTTAAAAGATTTTGGTCATAGAAGATACATTTCATTTAACTAAACATTTCGTACATCGGATCCCAAAAGAAATAGAGTTTAAAAGACAGTTTACAAAAATTCCAGGTTATAAACATGTACTGGCCACTCTAAGGGAAAAACAGACATTTAGGCTTCTCCCGTCCTGTACCACTCCTCGGCCGTGGCGGCCGATCAGCTGACTATGTACATTCATCCTCAAAGCTCTCCAACTCAGGACTGGTCCACCTTGCTCTTGCCTTTACCAGCATCACGTAGCACTCGTGAGCCAAGGCCCAGCAAGAAAACTATAATACAGAGTATAAACAATAAACAACAGTCAGATATTTCATGAATCATCAATCAGATACAAATAGATCATATTGCTCATGTAAACAGTGATATCAATGTAACAGCCAACAATCAGTTTAACATCAATAAACATTTCACACAATATCTAGGGTCAACGCCCTTAGGCCGCACCCTCTATATAAGTCACTGTCTTCGGCTCACTTAGGCCAAGCCCAGTGTTCAACCCACTAACTCTAGCTCGCTTAGGCCAAGCTCAGTGATTATTTGATTAACCTTAGATACCAGTGGTCAAGCCGTGTCCTGTGCGCAAATATTGATTTCGGCACTCTTAGGTCGTTTATCACATGTCCCCATGGCATAATACCATTTATGACATCATGTACAAGTAAAAGGAACTCTTAGTCCCAACATAACCACATAACCGGGTGCAGTTTCTTACCTTTGATTCCGATAGCTTTGATTAGTGAAATTGACTTTCAAGCACGATCCCGTCCGAGCCCTAGAGTACACCTAGTCACAGCCATAAATTAGAACCATCACTAAACTTCAATTCCAATGCCTAACCTCGAGACCAATCCTGTAGAGTCCAAGAACTTTACTTAGCTAGTTAGATAGTAGTATTATAGTATTTATAGTATTATCTTTATGACTGTGGATTTTTGGTTCAGACCGGGAATTATTTGGACACTCATAGTAGTACTTGTAGATTTTCTAAGTTTAACCTATAGTTTAAGAATATTAATGTTAACCTAAGGTTTGATTAATATGGCTGATAGTAAGGATAATATTTATTATACTATAAGGTTTAGATAAGAACCAATAGGATTTTAAGCACATGTTATGTATGGGTGATTAAGGATTAAGTATTTTGAGGATTAAATTTAATAAGGGGTAAAGTTTGAATGCTATAAGGTCAGTCAGCAGCTTTGAATACGTTGAGGGCTTAGTCAAGGTTGTTTACTCCATTCAAACTTAGCTAAAAATGTGTAATTTCGTGTTTAAATAATCAGCGTGTGCCGATATATCGCAGCACGTAGATACGGAAAACACGAGACGATGCACGACTACCTCGGGCATACTGGCCCAGGCGATATATCGCCTACAGGGGGCGATATATCGCCTCCTTCAGTATATTTTGAAACATTTTGAAATCGTTTTCCATTCAGCCATTCAACCTCTTGATAAGTCTAGCATCTTTTTGAACAAGTCTTCAGCCTCTGCTGAACAATAATTCAAATTATTTTCACCTAAAAAGCTATTATTTTTATTCAAGTAAAATTAAGATCCTTTCATTCCTAAACTCTATAAATAGGACTTAGTACCCAGCCATTATTCATCTTTTGCTCTAAGTTCAAAGACTGCAAGTGCTAAGTGAGTGTGAGAGTGTAAACACCTGGGTTGGGGAATCATAAGCTTGATCATCATAAGCTTATCAAACACTTTGGGAAGTAAGATTTTATAGTATTTCGGTTTGAGGTGTAGATTGGTCTTACAAGTATTCAAGGTAACCCAAAACTCTAGTTCATTTCTGTACTTGTTCTTTTAAGTTCTCATAGTCTTCTACTCAGCCTCTAACCTTAATCTTTATTTTGGTTAGGAAATCTAAGTTCTTGAGCAAAAAGGTTTTGGTAAGTATGTTTCTCAAAGGTTTAGTCCTTCCATTCCTTTCATTTATTTTTCTTCAAATCTACTCACCCTGTTATATATGGTTTTAGGAGTGTTCCAAAAGTCCTAACTCTGTCCTCACATCCCGGTAACTTTGGTAAGGAAAATAGGATAGAATCTATATGTTATCTTATGTTTTATGCTACGAAATATGTTATAAAATATGTTATGAAATATGTATGTTTGTAGGCTTGGGCATATGACCCATTTGACTAACAAGCCCCAAATAGATTATGGGCATATGACCTACTTAGCTAGTAGGACCCCACTAATCTAATGGGCATATGACTTGATTAGTCTATGGGACCCCAAGTAATAATGGCCATTATAGTATGTGTATGATATAAGTGTTATGTTAAGTTTTTATGTTTCTCATGAAATTTATGTATATGAACTATGTGTTAGATTTTTCCTTGCTGGGCATTAGGCTCATTCCTTTTTGTTTATATGTGCAGGAAAATAGCTATAGTGGCGGTAAGATTCGTGGATGCTTAGGGAATGTGTATCGGTGGTGAATGGAGTCAAGGAGTCGAGAGTTCGATTTTCGAGGATGTAGTCTTGTTTTACCTTTTTTATGGTTTTACATGTATTTTTCCGCACTTTCTATGTAACTCCTTTTCAATTTAAATTATATTTTGTTTTTAAGACAATGGGATCCCATATCCTTCTTTATATTTTATGTAAGTAACTCTTATTTCTACAAGTTTTTCTAATAAAGTTATGGTATTTTCGCAAATGTAAGTTTTATTAAGGATTTGTATGTATAGTTTCGTTAATGGTCCAAAAGTCTAGAGTAGTGGGTCATTACAAATCCTGAGCCCTCGGGAAGCCCTAATTCCACCGAACGCGGTGGTGGAATCAAACCCCGAGCCCCCGGGCAAAAACCCTAAGAAATTACCAAAAAATCCACTTTTGAAGGCAGGGTAGCGCTACAGTGCCACAGAGTGGGCGCTACAGCGCTACATCCAGGCCTAGCGCTGTAGCGCCCAAAGGCTAGCGCTGCAACGCTACTTACAGCACCATAACACCCTCTAATTTCTCCTTCGATTTTCCTCGAGCCAAAACTCCCTAAAACCCCTCCAAACCTCAACCACACACCAAATTGAACCTACCATCCCCTACATCTCATCCTACATAGCTCAACAATACAAAACTTAGCCACATGCACCATCAAACAAAGAAAACAAGATTTGAACTAGAGACTCAAGAACTCATCAGCAGAAACCAAAACTAACCTAGCAACTTAGATGATCAAGCTCATAATTTCTTACCTTTGATGGGGAATTCGACCCTAGGTTGCCCTTAGTATCCTTCCAGCCTTAAGCTCCTCAAGTCTTCAAGCTTAATTCCCTTAACTTCCATCCAAATCTCAAGTTCAGAATTCAATTCTAACAAAGTTCATAAAACTCAACAGAAACCTTTAACCTTACCTCAATTGAGTAATTAACTCCTGCTAAATCCTTTAGCTTCACCAAGGATCCTAACCCCAAGCTCCAGCCTAAGCTTTCCTTGAGTTAAATCTTCAAAAACTCTCAAGAGATGATGAAGAATGGGGAAACCAAATGGGAGAGAAAGAGTAAGCTCAATGTTCTGTTTTTCCTCTTCTTTCCTTCTTCTTTTCTTTTCTTTCAGCTTCTATTACTTTCTAAACATTCCACAAAGTCTATAAAGGCAGTATATCACTTATCCCTTTAAATCAAATGACCATTTTGCCCTCCCATTAAAACCTAAGCCTTTTAGCATTCTAAGGGTATTTTGGTCATTTGTTTCCAATTCCCGCTAATTCCTCAAGTGTCCCTAATAATTACCGTTTACTTCCCAACACCTAACTAATCACTAATTATTTTCCTCAATGTCGAATAGTCTCCAATATATTTCCCAAATTCCCATAAATACCCTCAGACTCCCTCGAGCTGGGTATAAATCCCCACCATGACTTTTTCGCTAAACCGCTCACCAGGATCGCCTCGAGTCACAAGCTGCAAATATATCCACATAATAATGTGGTCTCAACAATTTATTGCAAATAATTACATTTATGCCCTCAACGGGCCAAAATTATGAATATGCCATTTTAATCTAATCAGGGCCTACATGCATACTAATACACATAATCATGCATATCATATATCTAAATAATCATATAAGCATGCTTATCACATAATCATGCATTTAATCATTTAAATCACACATAATCCAGTTATGCCCTCTCGGCACCCTAATCAAGGCCCTTAAGCCCTATTAATGATTTTGGGTCGTTACAACTATCCCCTCCTAATGAGAATTTCGTCCTCAAAATTTTACCTGAATAATTCGGGATATTGATCCTGCATTGCTGACTCAAGCTCCCAAGTCACCTCCTCGACCCTACTATTCCTCCATAACACTTTAACCAGAGGAATCGTCTTATTCCGTAGTACTTTATCCTTTCGATCCAAAATCTAAACCGGTCGCTCCTCATAGGATAAATCTGTCTGGAATTCCAGGTCTTCATACTTCAACACATGTGTCGTTTCTAAGATGTATTTTCAGAGCATAGAAACATGAAATTCGTCATTTACTCCTGACAACGACGGTGGAAAAGCTAACCTATAAGCCACCTCTCTGATCCTCTCTAGGATCTCGAAAGGTCCGACGAACCTAGGGCTCAGCTTTCCCTTCTTCCCAAACCTCTGCACCCCTCGCAGTGGTGAAACTTGAAGAAACACGTGGTCCCCAACCTGGAACTCCATGTCCCTACGCTTAGGATCAGCGTAGCTTTTCCGTCTGCTCTGTGAGGTGAGCATCCTAGCTCGGATCTTCTCAATAGCTTCATTTGTCTTCTGAACCATGTATGGCCCCAAATACTTCCTCTCACCCATCTCATCCCAATGAATCAGTGAACTACATCTTCTCCCATATAACATCTCATAGGGAGCCACTCCAATCGCTGATTGGTAACTATTGTTGTATGAAAACTTAATTAACGGGAGATACTTACTCCACGATCCCTCAAAATTGATGACGCACGCTTGAAGCATATCCTCCAACACCTTAATCATCCTCTCAGACTGTCCATCAGTCTGAGGATGAAAGGTTGTGCTTTACTTCACCTGAGTTCCCATGGCCTTCTACAAACTACCCCAAAACTTGGAGGTAAAGATAGGATCCCGATCTGATACTATAGACTTGGGAACCCCATGGAGACGTACGATCTCCCTTACATACAACTCTGCATACTGGTCCACTGTATATGTCGTCTTTACTGGGAGAAAATGAGCTGACTTGGTGTATCTGTCCACTATTACCCACACCAAGTCATGAAGCCCTACAGTCCTGGGTAAACCTCCCACAAAGTCCATAGTAATATCCTCCCATTTCCACTCGAGAATACCCAAAGGCTGAAGCAACCCTGTTGGTCGCTGATGCTCAGCTTTCACCTGCTAACAGGCTAAACATCTGGCTACATACTCCACCATATCTTTTTCATCCTGGGCCACCATAAAACGTTCGTAGATCCTGATACATCTTTGTGGTACCCAGATGAAGTGAGTACAGTGTAGTATGCGACTCATCCAATATCTCTCGTCTGATCCTCACATCAGCTGGAACACAAATTCGCCCCTGATACCGTAGTAAACCAACCTCAGAAATAGAATAGTCTTTAGTTACTCCCGCTAAGAAATTCTCTCTAACCTCCTGAAACTGAGCATCTACCAACTGTCTTTCCTTAATCCGCTCTAACAAGGTCAACTGCAGAGTAATGTTGGCGAACCGACCCACCACCAATTCTATCCCTGCTCTGGCCATCTCATTAGCTAACTCCCTTGAAATCTAGGTGGAACTATATAACTGACCCGAGCCCGTCCAGCTCAATGCATCCACCACTATGTTGGCTTTTCCTGGATGATAAAGAATATCACAGTCATAGTCTTTTACCAACTCCAGCCAACGTCTCTGCCTCATGTTCAGGTCCTTCTGTGTGAAGAAGTACTTCAAACTCTTGTGATCAGTGTATATCTTGCACTTCTCCCCATACAAATAGTGTCACCAAACCTTCAGTGCGAATACCACCACTGCTAACTCCAAATCATGGGTAGGATACCACTGCTCATACTCTTTCAGCTGTCGTGACGCATAAGCTATAACTTTCTCATTCTGCATCAACACACAACCTAAACCCATCCTTTACGCATCTCAATAAACCACAAACTTACCTCCCTCCGAAGGAAGATTCAACACAGGTGCAGTAATAAGTCGCCGCTTCAATTCTTGGAAACTGTTCTCACACTTGTCTGACCAGACGAACTTCAAATTCTTCCGTGTTAATTCTGTCATCGGTGCTGCTATGTTCGAGAATCCTTCCACAAACTATCTATAGTAACCCTCTAAACTGAGAAAACTCCAAACCTCCGAGGCGTTCCTTGGCCTCGCCCAATCCCTAACTGCCTCCACCTTAGTTAGATCCACCTTAATCCCATCTGCACCAACAATATGTCCAAGGAATGTCACTTATGATAGCCAAAACTCACATTTCTTAAACTTAGCGTACAACTGATGCTCTCTCAACCTCTGCAGAACCTGTCGAAGATGAAACTCGTGCTCTTCCTTTGAACTGGAGTACACTAAAATGTCATCGATGAAAACAATGACGAACTGATCCAAGAAGTCCTTGAACAACCTATCCATTAGGTCCATGAAGGGTATTGGGGCATTAGTCAAACCAAACGACATGACCAGAAACTCATAGTGTCCATACCTTATCCGAAAGGCCGTCTTCGGTATATCCTTGTCCTTGATCCTCAACTGGTGATAACCAGATCAAAGATCAATCTTCGAGAACACCGTCTTACCCTACAGCTGATCAAACAAGTCGTCAATCCTTGGTAAAGGGTACTTATTCTTAATAGTCAACTTGTTCAATTCCCTTGTAGTCTATACACATCCTCAGAGTCCTGTTCTTGTTTTTCATAAACAAGACTGGAGCACCCCATGGCGAGTAGCTCGGCCTGATGAACCCCAAATCCAGAAGTTCCTGCAACTGTATCTTCAACTCCTTCAGTTCTACCAGTTCCATTCTATATGGGGACCTTGACACTGGCTCTATCCCTGGTGCTAACTCAATAACAAACTAAATCTCCATGCGCGGCGGCAACCCTGGTAAATCCTCAGGGAACACATCCAAGAACTCACAATCCAATCTGGTCTCCTTCGGCCCTGTTGGCAAGACCTTAGTGGTATCCACCACACTAGCCAGGAAGCCCATACATCCTCCCTGTAATAAATCTCTGGCTCTCAGTGCTGATATCATGGGTACGCGGGGTCCATATATCGCTCCCACAAAGACAAAGGGATCTTCGCCCTCTAGCTCAAAGGTCACCATCTTCTTCCTACAATCAATAGTAGCTCCGTATCTAACCAGCCAATCCATCCCCAAAATCATGTCAAAGTCCTCCATACCCAACTCAATCAAGTCTACTGACAATTCCCTACCGTCAACCATCACTAGCAGTGCTTTAATCCACCTCCTAGAAACTACCAGTTCTCATGTAGGCAATATAGTTCCAAACCCCGCAGTATAATACTCGCTAGGTCTACACAGTCTATCAATCACCTTACTAGAAACAAATGAATGTGTTGCACCAGAGTTAATCAATATAGTAAAAGGAGAGCCAGCACTAGAAAGCTGACATGTCACTACCGAGGGACTAGCCTTGGCCTCTGCCTGCGTCAGGGTGAACACTCGAGCTGGAGTCAAGCTGTCCACCTTCCCTACTTCCCTTTCTTCATTGTTGGGCAGTCTTTCTTGAGATGTCCTACCACCCCGCAAACATAGCAAGCCTTAGCCCGACATTCACCTGAATGGTGTCTTCTGCACCTCGTGCACTCAGGATAGCTCTTCCATGAATCACCGCCTCCCTGACGGCCACCTTGAGTACCCCGAACTCTCTTATCAGGACCAAGAGCAGTCGAAGCATCAAGGGTCTTCCTCTTCAACTCACTGGGGACTCCTCCCCTACCAGACCTAGAGTAAGGAGACACCGCCTGGCAGCCCTCCCACCTTACTACACTCTCCCTCCAGATCTTATTCCCTGCTTCCTCAGTGGTAAGAGCCTTCTCCATAGCCTGGTCATAAGTTGTCCCCCCAGGAACTGTTGTAATCCTCACATCTCGGGCTATCATAGCATTAAGCCCTCTGATAAATCTGTCTTCCCTGGCTGCATCAGTAGGCATAAGATCCGGTGCGAACTTCACAAGTTTGTCGAACTTTAGGGCATATTTTGTAACTGTCATATTTCCCGGAACCAACCCACAAATTCATTAACCTTTGCTTCCCTAATGGCAACATTGTAATACTTCTGGCTGAAAAAATCCTTAAATCCTTCCCAACTCAAAGTAGTAACATCCCTGGTCTGTGATGCCACTTCCCACCAGAAGCGGGCATCCTCTCTCAACATATATGCAGTGCAAGCCACTCTTCATGACCCTCTACCCTCATAAAATCCAGAATAGCGGTGACCATACTCATCCACTGTTCAACCTTTAGTGGATCTGGCCCTCCCTCAAAAGTGGGAGGATACTATTTCCTAAACCGCTCGTACAACGGCTCCTATCTGTTCCCAACCTCTGCTGACTGTACAACTAGTACCACTGCAGGTGGCGCAAAAGGGGCAGCACTCCCTGACGAAGCCTGCTATCACAGAAGTCGGATCTGCTTATCCTGGCTCTGTAGACATGTTTGCATGTCTGCCATAAGTTCCTGCCAATTCCCAGGGGCTGGCGAAGGGGTCTGGCCCTAGTCATCATCCCTTGCCTCAGACCTACTGCTAGTAAGTCGTACAGATTGTCTTGGATGCATAGCTATCCAAGTTAATCTGCAATCAATGACTCGGCAGTCAAACTATGATGACAAGGTAAAAATCCTCCCATAATCAATTATTGGAACTCAATCGTTCACAAACAAGCAAGATATAACATTTTATTCAAATATTCATTCACATACACAACAATGTTAATAAGCACGCCTCAATATCATCACACAATCCTCAAGGGCCAGTCCCTATCAGTATCTCATGCTACCTATTAATTATGCATATATCAGCATTCATATTCCTTTCTAATCATTTAAGAATATAAACATGTATACACAATTACCAAACCCTGAGTCGAGCTTCTCTTTAGTGGCGAATGTACATATCCAGCCAGTCTTCAGGAACCCTTAAACCTAGGATGCTTTGATACCAAGTTGTAACGCCCTGGGTAGCCAAGACTGCTACACTGTGTGTTTATAAAGGTGCAAGACTTGCTAATCAAGTCATTTAATTAGAAGCGTGTTACTGAACCTATAATTGAACTAGGAGTAAAAGATTTTGGTCATTAAAGATACATTTCAATTAACTAACATTTCGTACATGGGATCCCAAAAGAAATAGAGTTTGAAAGACAGTTTACAAAAATTCCAGGTTATAAACATGTACTGGCCACTCTATGGGCAAAACAGACATTTAGGCTTCTCCTGTCCTGTACCACACCTCGGTTGTGGCGGCCGATCAGCTGACTATGTACATTCAGCCCCAAAGTTCTCCAACTCAGGACTGGTCCACCTTGCCCTTGCCTTTACCTACATCACGTAGCACCCGTGAGCCAAGGCCCAGCAAAAAAACTATAATACAGAGTATAAACGATAAACAACAGTCAGATATTTCGTGAATCATCAATCAAATACAAACAGATCATATTGCTCATGTAAACAGTGATATCAATTTATAAGCCAACAATCAGTTTAACATCTATAAACATTTCACACAATATCTAAGGTCAACTCCCTTAGGCTGCACCCTCTATATAATTCATTGTCTTCGGCTCATTTAGGCCGAGCCCAGTGTTCAACCCACTAACTCTAGCTCGCTTAGGCCAAGCTCGGTGATTATTTGATGAACCTCAGCTACCAGTGGTCGAGCCGCGTCCTGTGCGCAAATATTGGTTCCGGCACTCTTAGGTCATTTATCACATGTCCCCATGGCATAATACCATCTATGACATCATATACAAGTAAAGGGAACTCATAGTCCCAACATAGCCACATAATCGAGTGCAGTTTCTTACCTTTGATTCCGATAGCTTTGATTAGTGAAATCGACCTTCAAGCATGATCTCGTCCGAGTCCTAGCGTACACCTAGTCACAGCCATAAATTAGAACCATCACTAAACTTCAATTCTGTAGCCTAACCTCGAGATCAATCCTGAGCCCTCGGGAAGCCCTAATTCCACCAAATGGGGTGGTGGAATCAAACCCCGAGCCCACGGGAAAAAACCCTAAGAAATTACCCAAAAATCCACTTCTGATGGCAGGGTAGCTACAGTGCTACAAGCAGAGCCAAAAGCCCCCAGAAAACCCAGGCCTAGCGCTGTAGCGCCCAAAGTCTAGTGCTACAGCGCTACTTACAGCACCAGAACACCCTCTGATTTCTCCTTTGATTTTCCTCGAGCCAAAACTCCCTAAAACCCCTCCAAACCTCAACCACACACCAAATTGAGCCTACCATCCTCTACATCTCATCCCACATAGCCCAACAACACAAAACTTTGCCACATGCACCATCAAACAAAGAAAACATGATTTGAACTCATGACTCAAGAACTCATCAGCAGAAACCAGAACTAACCCAGCAACTTAGATGATCAAGCTCAGAATTTCTTACTTTTGATGGGGAATTCGACCCTAGGTTGCCCTTAGTATCCTTCCAGCCTTAAGCTCCTCAATTCTTCAAGCTTAATTCCCTTAACTTCCATCCAAAACTCAAGTTCAGAATTCAATTCTAACAAAGTTCAGAAAACTCAACATAATCCTTTAAACCTTACCTCAATTATGTAATTAACTCCTGCTAAATCCTTTAGCTTCACCAAGGATCCTAACCCCATGCTCCAGCCTAAGCTTTCCTTGAGTTAAAGCTTCAAAAATTCTCAAGAGATGATGAAGAATGGGGAAACCGAATGGGAGAGAAAGGGCTCAATGTTTTGTTTTTCCTCTTCTTTCCTTCTTCTTTTCTTTTCTTTCAGCTTCTATTACTTTCTAAACATTCCACTAAGCCTATAAAGGCAGTATATCACTTATCCCTTTAAATCAAATGACCATTTTGCCCTCCCATTAAAACCTAAGCCTTTAAACATTCTAAGGGTATTCATGTCATTTGTTTCCAATTCCCGCTAATTCCTCGAGTGTCCCTAATAATTACCGTTTACTTCCTGACACCTAACTAATCACCAATTACTTTCCCCAATGTGGAATAGTCTCCAATATATTTCCCGAATTCGCAGAAATACCCCCAGTCTCCCCCGAGCTGGGTATAAATCCCCACCATGACTTTTTCACTAAACCGCTCACCAGGATCGCCTCAAGTCACAAGTTGCAAATAGATCCATATAATAATGTGGTCTCAACAATTTATCGCAAATAATTATATTTATGCCCTCAACGGGCCAAAATTACGAATATGCCATTTTAATCTAATCAGATCCTACATGCATACTAATACACATAATCATGCATCTCATATATCCAAATAATCATATAAGCATGCTTATGACATAATCATGCATTTAATCATTTAAATCACACATGATCCAGTTATGCCCTCCCAGCACCCTAATCAAGGCCCTTAAGCCCTATTAGTGATTTTGGGTCGTTACAATTTCTATTCTTTTATTGATAATAAAATGATATTACAAAGAAATTGGGTTTTAATTAGGTCATAAAACCCCAACAGTCTCGAGGTATATTATGGTCGGGAGGATTCTATACAGAAGAGGTCATTCCATGCCCCTTTTAAGATGTGTTACGCCCGAAGAAGCGCAAGTTATCCTCAAAGAAACCCACGAGGGATTCTGTGGAGACCACGCTGGGGGATTAATACTTGGCCTTGAAGGTACTAAGGCAGTGTTATTTTTCGCCCACACTAAAAATGGACTCGACGTCATATGTTCTAAAGTGCGACAAGTATTAGCGCTTTGCCACTATTGCTCAAGCTGCACCCATGGAGTTAACCATGATCTGTTCTCCCTGGCCATTTTCCATCTGGGGAATCTATCTAATTGGTTCGTTGCCTACTGGCAAAGGAGGAGTTTGTTATGTGGTTGCTGCGATCGACTATTTTACGAAGTGGGTCGAGGCAGAACCACTAGCGACTATAACCTTGAAGAGAGTACTGGACTTCGTAGTGAAGAACCTAATATGCCATTTTGGACTTCCAAAAAAAATCGTGTTAGACAATGAAAGTCAATTCGATAGAGATCTATTCACGAATTTTTGCAAGAAATACGACATTATTAAACGTTTCTCTTAAGTAGCGTACCCACGGGACAATGGACAAGTTGAGGGAGTAAACCAAACTCTCAAGGAGAGTCTAAAGAAATAACTAGAGGATGCTAAAGGGCTATGGCCTAAACAGCTCCCACAAGTTCTCTGGGCCTATAGGACCTCATATCACACCTTTATTGGGCACACTCCATTTTTCCTAACCTTTGGAAGTGAAGCCATGCTCCTAGTTGAGACTTTGGTGACGTCACTAACAGGTGTCGTTAGCCGTACCAAATGTAATTATTGATTTTGTTCATTTCTTATACTAGCTACTTCAGTATAGCGGTAAATAGGGTTCGAACCAACAAGGACTACTATTCAATTTATTATTTAAAAGAGAAAAAAGTTAATAAACACGGGGTTTTAAAAATAAAAGTAAAATAATTAAAAATAAAGTTAATTGTTAAAATAGTGAGGAGGTCGTTCTCCACCACTAAATACTCATTCAAGCATTTTAATAATAACATTGATCTATATTTCTAATTAAACTATTAACCTTGCAGAAAACACTTAAGCAGACAATTATCTCAGTTTCCCTATTATAATTAATTAAAGCTAAGAGCTCTTAACTAATCTTTTTTACCAAGCAATAAACCCATTAAGCATGCGATCTATTTAACCTAGGAAAAACATTACACTCTATGGAAACATGTTAATCTAGGCAACAAATTCATTAAGCGTGCAATTCATTTAAGCTATGTTCTATCTTTCATCACAATCAAGATAACTGTCAAAATACCCTAATTGCAATTTATCACTCTACTTAGAATCCTAAACTATTAGATGAATAGCAATCCTAAGATGATAGTATAATAATGAAAAACCCTAATAAGTTGGCCACCTAACAAGATCTCACAAGATTTATAGCATTCAATTGGAAAAATATAAGCAATTTAATACAAGGGAATAAAAGATCAATGAAAATTATTAAAACCAAGAAATCATATTAGGGCTTTGAAATCACCCTTAACAATAAGCAAAACAATAAATAAAAACTAAATTTACTAAAAGAAAAAGAGTAGAAGAGAATGTCTCTCTAAAAGAGAGAATAGAGAGTATGTTTTTAAATAGAGACAAATCTCTATTTATAATAGTCTCATACTAACTAAAACTAATCAAATTAAAATTTAAAATTTAAAACATAAACTAAAACTAATAGATATTATTTTCCTTTTAATATTATTGTGATGTATCCAATTTTCAAATTTTAAAAATATATGCTTGTTGGTTGCAAAATTGGAGTTTGAATCTCATATTTTCGTATTCCTCAAGAAATTGAATTTTCCCACACATCGAACCGTATATTGGCCATATCTCCATCTTTATAACTCTAAATTGGATGATTAAATATGTTTTAGAAAGTTTAGAAAAATATCTACAACTTCTACTTCTTGAATAATTTCCAAAATATGGCTAGAAAAATCTCAAAATAGCTCGTGAAGTTTAAGCTCCAACTTTGTCTCAAACTCTAGTTCAGATTTCAATGGTTTATTTTCTACATAAAAATACACAATTCCTATAAAACCACATAAATTAATTAAAAATTAAATATTTCCAAAAAATAAGAGTGACTCATGGACTAGGTGGATTTTAACAATTGAACCACGTAAAATCTTGTGTGTTCAAACTTTCAGTTTATTATAAGTCTAATCTCTCTATTTCGGATTTCTTAATCCCTTGTTGGCTAAAAACCACGTCAACACACATTTCATTAAAATTCTTGAAATCTACACATTTATAAATAAGGAATTTGATGATACCAATCCCCTTAAGTATGTAATCCCATTGTGTTGTCTCATCCTTTGTTGATGAAAACTTTGAATCCATGTCCACATTCATGTAGAGCATATCCAAATAGAACTTTCTTTGATCTTTCATTGTTATGTGTTCAACACAAACCAAATCTTGAAGCATGGATTTGAAGGTTGTAGAAGATGAACTCATTGTTGATTGTGCAAAACAAACAAACAAAATAATAGACATAGAGATTTTGATTGTTGGGAATTTATGGCATTCTACTTTCTTAATCAACAATACATAATAGGAATAGTTCAATATTACAAACCCTAGATGCTAATCAAGAATCCTTTTAAAAGTATGAATGCAAATCTTGATCATCAAAGAACTATATTCATGATATGAATGAAAATCTTGAAAACAAATAATTAAGTGATCAAATGATTACATGATGAACTTAGAAACATTTAATCATCAATACTAACAACATAAACACAATGGAATGATAAAATACAAGATTAGAGTTAGAGAGATACAACATTTTGTATTGAGCAACTTGAATCTTCAAAGTTGGGGAAATTCCAAGGCTTATACAAGAATTAACATCGCTATCCAAAATGGCTATTCCAAGCATTCCCTTTGTTGCTCGAAGCTTCACCGAGATAGAATAAGATTTGGGATTGAACAAGCCTTTTCAACTCACCAATTCAAGCAATACTTGGTGAATTTCTTGGAGAAAACTTATGATGTTTGAGAGCTAGAGAGAGAGAGATTGGAGAGAGTGGTCAATTCTTCCAAAACTCTATGAGAACCTTTTTATAGTGTAGGCACCGTCATTAGGTCTAACCAATAAGATTAAAGATAATTCACTCATCATTTGGAGCTTATTTTACATGTTTGTACAGACACGTTAGGCGATACGTCGTATGCATGTAGGCGAAGTATCACCTTCCAGCCGATATGTCGCCTGCTGGGGCTTTTGAGCTCTTTATCATTTCGACGATGTGATGCCTCTTAGGAGGAAATGCATCGCCACCTCCTCTGACTTTTGACCTTTCTAATGGTTCTAAAATTTCTCCAAAAGCTACCAAAATTTTTGGGGATCCTTAGATACCTCCATGTATCACTTTAGACCCATAAATGTCACTTTTCGATGTACTACATAATCTCATGTTTTCACTTCAACTTAAGTGAAAAATCGTTAAGTATTTTGCACCTCATTCTGTGAACAACTTATCCATTATATTTAACCAATCTAAACACTCTAGATCACATTGAAACCATTTTCAATGGCTTCACAAAAGATTATGAAGCCTTAATTTCTTCTGTTAATACTAGAACAAATACCTATATTGTTGCAGAGATTGAAGCCATCTTGATGGCTCTGATAGGATAGATTTTTAATATTTTTTTAGTCTTAGTTTTTTTAGTTTTATTATTATTATTTTATATTTTTAGTTCTTTCTATGTGTGGTTGTTAAATTTTTCAGGTTGTCATTTGTTAAATGGATATTTGAGAAATATTTCAAAATTTATTTGAAATATTATCTTCAATCAAGAGAAAAACAATAAAAAGATATTTATTTGAATTGATTGGAGAAGTAAAGGAGAATTCAAACTTAAATTGTTGGAAAAATCTTAGATATTTTGAATCTGAGACCGTTTTGGTATTATACCAAATCTCCCAACTCACTTATCCGATTTACGTGTTCTTGATGTCATTAGAAATCTTATTCAAAGACATACAAAATCTTGTTTCACACTAAAAGTCAAATTCAGACGTTTACATAGTGATATTCGACCTACAAGATTAGACAAGCTAGAGTTACGGGATTTGAAATTCAAATAAATATATTTTGGAGCATTATCAAGTAACAAATGGAAACATCTAGAAAACTCTTTTCACAACCTTATCACTATAAAAAGAATGTTTTAGACTATTTTAGATATATCTCTCTTTTTTCTTGACCTCTCTCTATTTCATCTCTTACTTCTTTTTCTATTCTTTTCCATGAACTAATTTTCTTATCTATGGTTTAATGTAGTCACTTGGATTTCTATTTAATGTTATTATAATTTTTTATTGATTCTTCTTCTTTATTCTAATCTATATAATGTTTTCTTAATGCTAGTAAATACCTAATCAATATTTGCGTGATTTATGATCTTGATTCAAAATTCAAAAGATGAGAATTGAATATGCTATCGTTATATAAACATAGGTTACATATTGGACAAAAGTACTTGTATGACTTGTGCAGTAATTACGTTTCTCTGCTTAATGTCTGCTATATGTTTAATTTTATCATAAAGATGTAGAAAACCTCCATATAGGATGAGATCTTATATCTTGAAAAAGAATAGGAATCGATTTAGGTTAACTTGCTATTAGAATAAAAAGAAAGAAATTTAGAACTGATTAATAAAATTAGTAGAATGAAAAGTTGATGAAATTAATACCCTATGTCTTTTTATTATTGATTTTCATTGTTTGATTAGTTATTTTGTTCACATTTATTTAAAATTTTATAATTAGATTTATTAATCTAAATTTTGTTTACCAAATAGAAAGTAAAGAACAATTATTGGTAATTGGTTAATAGTCATTGTGGGAATGATACTCTATTTACTATCTATATCACTTGAATCAATTGCATGCACTTGCGTATGATATTTTCACGATCAGACTCAAGAAGTTCGTAATGAAAAAGGGTTCAAAGAACTAGACATTGCAAAAGCTGAGGCAAATCTTTCAACTTGGCCAACTGAGCTAGGTGCGTCTCCCGACACCAAGCTTACGGTCTATATCAAGCGAGTGGGTATCGCACCCTCAACTTGACTCCGCCTTCACGGCCCACGTTCTGCAAGATTGTCGAATATTGATTGTACTGTCCATCCACAGAAAAATCAATGCTAATAAGCATAGCAAGCAACATAATGCATGAAGGGAAACTCTACTTTAGCAAATTCAGATATACAGATATAATTTCATCCCAATATAACTGAACAAACACCCTGCTCTATGTGCATATGCCAGTTTTTCTTACCACAGGTCCTGTACGAGAATCAAGACAACCTCGAGTGTGATCCTCTTCCGAGTCTTTCAGAAAGCCTAGTCACAACAACATAATGTAGGTTTAGTTTCCCTTAGACCACAACCTACCATAACTTTTCTATAAACCCCACTAAGCTCCAAATACACTTTAAACATGTCCAATTATGTCCTAGGAACCTTAGCTTTAGACCCCCTAAGGTTAGCCATCAAAAACCATCGAAATCGTACCCGAACCAAGGTTGACAACACAAGTCAGTCGACCGCTTGCTCAAGGCCGATCAACCAACTGCCTAAGAAAATATAGTCTACCAGCTTACAGCAGGTCAATTGACCCGCTCTGTACAGAGAGCCAAAACCTGCATTTTTTCAAAGCTCAACCCGACCCCAAATTGCCCAAACCTGCAACCAGCCCAGAATTTGCACTCCAAAGCAAACATATACCTCACATAACACCCATATACAACAACCAAAAACCCAATTACAGTTCCCATAAAAAATCCTTTCATTTAGGTCAAAAATCCCCAATTTTCCCCAATCCAAAAATTCTAATCAAATCCATGGATTCAGCAGAAATTCAAGCTTCAATTCAATTTTTAAATAGGCTTCTATTATCAATACTATAGAGTCCAAGAACTTTACTTAGCTAGTTAGATAGTAGTATTATAGTAATTATAGTATTATCTTTATAATTGTGGATTTTTGGTTCAGACCGGGATTTATTTGGACACTCATAGTAGTACTTGTAGATTTTCTAAGTTTAACCTATAGTTTAAGAATATTAATGTTAACCTAAGGTTTGATTAATATGGCTGATATTGAGGATAATATTTATTATACTATAAGGTTTAGATAAGAACCAATAGGATTTTAAGCACATGTTATGTATGGGTGATTAATGATTAAGTATTTTTGAGGATTAAATTTATTAAAGGTAAAATTTGAATGCTCTAAGGTCAGTCAGCAGCTTTGAAAATGTTTAAGGGCTTAGTCAAGGCTGTTTACTCAATTCAAATTAAGCTAAAAATGTGTAATTTCATGTTTAAATAATCAGCGTATGCCAATATATCGCAGCTATAGGGGGCGATATATCGCAGCACGTAGATACGGAAAACACGAAATGATGCACGTTTGCCTCAGGCATAATGGTCCAGGCGATATATCGCCTATAGGGGCGATATATCGCCTCCTTCAACATATTTTGAATGATTTTGAAATCATTTTCCATTCAACCCTTCAACCTCTTGATAAGTCCAGCACCTTTCTAAACGAGTCTTCAGCCTCTGCTGAACGATAATTCAAATTATTTTCACTTAATAAGCAATTATTTTTATTCAAGTTAAATTAAGATCCTTTCATTCCTAAACTCTATAAACAGGACCTAGTACCCAGCCATTATTCATCTTTTGCTCTAAGTTCAGAGGCTGCAAGTTGCTAGGTGAGTGTGAGAGTGTAAACACTTGGGTTGGGAATCATAAGCTTGATCATCATAAGCTTATCAAACACTTGGGGAAGTAAGGTTTTATAGTATTTCGGTTCGAGGTTTAGATTGGTCTTACAAGTCTTCAAGGTAACCCAAACTCTAGTTCGTTTCTGTACCTTTTCTTTAAAAGTTCTCATAGTCTTCTACTTATTCTAACCTTATTCTTATTTTGGTTAGGAAATCTAAGAACTCGCACATAAGTTTTTGGTAAGTATTTTCTCAATGGTTTAGTCCTTCCATCCCTTTCATTTCTCTTCTTCACTATATTCACTCTTTTTCAAATGGTTCTTAGGAGTGTTCCAAAGTCCCACCTCTGTCCTCTTATCCCAGTATTTTGGTAAGGAAAATAGGATAGAATTCATATGTTATATGTTTTATATGTTATCTTATGTTTTTATGTTATGAAATGTATTATGTTATGTATGTATGTAGGCTTGGGCATATGACCCATATGACTAACAAGCCCCAAACAGATTATGGGCATATGACCTACTTAGCTAGTAGGACCCCACTAATCTAATGGGCATATGACTTGTTTAGTCTATGGGACCCCAAGTAATAATGGCCATTATAGTATGTGTATGATATAAGTGTTATGTTATGTTTTTATGTTTCTTATGAATTTATGTATATGAACTATGTGTTAGATTTTCCTTGCTGGGCATTAGGCTCATTCCTTTTTGTTTATATGTGCAGGAAAATAGCTATAGTGGCGAGAAAGATTCGTGGATGCTTGGGGGAATGTGTATCGGTGATGAATGGATTCAAGGAGTCGAGAGTTCGATATCGAGGATGTAGTCTTTTATTTATGGTTTATGTGTATTTTTCGGCACCTATTTATGTAATCTCTTTTCATTTCAATTAAGATATGTTTTCTTTTTAAAACAATGGGATCCCATATCCTGCTTTGAGTTTATGTAAGTTTAAACATTGGTTTTTACAAGTTTTTAATAAAGTATGATCTTTTTCACTTGTAAGTTCTATTAAGAATTAGTGTTTATGTATAGTTTTCGTTAATGGTCCAAAAGTCTAGAGTAGTTGGGTCATTACAAATACACACACTCAAATAGCCTAAAACCAATCATTTTCAAAAATTCATCAAAAAGCCCCAATTTCCCTCAAGAACACGTGAAGAATTAAGAACTCAAGAGCATAGAAGCTCATACCTTGTTGTGATTTCGAATTCTTAGGCTAAGGGTGATCTTGGCAGCTCTAAACCTCCTCCTTGTAATTCAATTTCCTTCTAAAACTCTTCAAGATCAAAGACTAAGTAAAGGACAAGCTTTGAAGAATAGGTACTTGGAAGAGAAACTATGTGTCTTGGGAAGAAAATTTGAAGTGCCTAGAACCATCAACACTTGGCCACACTTGTCTTGTCTATTGGTCAAAAGACCATTTCACCCTTCACACTATTTACCCATCTTCACCATTAACAAGGGTATTTTGGTCATTTGTCTTAATATTCTAATTACACCTTAAACCACTAATTATCACTCCTATCCACTATACATAATTACTCCACCAATAAATTTCATCACACCAGCAATCCCAAAAAATTGAAATTCCCAAAATACCCCTAGGCTTAACCCGAGCCGGGCATCTTTCCCGTTGTGACTTTTTCGCTAAAACCACTCGAAAGGATCCACTCCTGTCGAATATCACATATATATCCACATAATAATGTGGTTTCAAGGCATACACACACAATAATTACAAATATACCATCAACAATCAAAATTACGAAAATACCTACTTTTAACAAAAGCATGTCTTTAAACACATTTGATACATATAATCATGCATACTCAATTATATAATAATATAATTCACATAATTACCCCACGTGTCCTCCCAACATGTTAATCAAAATACTAAACCTTGTTTGGAGTCTTGGGACACTACAGTTACCGATGGATCTAGCGCCACCCACCATCTCACTCTTGATCCAAATAACTTAATGAACAAATTTGAATACTTTGGAGAAGAGAAAATCCACAGGGGTAATGGTACATGGAATTGAACTCTTAGTGTAATGACCAAAATTTCCTAATAAGGTTTAGGACCTTGATTAGGAAGTCGAGAGGGTCATAATTGATTTATTATGTTATTAAATAATTATATGTATGATTATGTGAATTATATTATTATATGATGATAAATGCATGCATATGGGTCCATTTTTCATTATAAGGGAATTTTGGTAATTTGGCCTGTTGAGGGCACATTTGTATATTTTCATGCATATTGGTGATTTATGATGAGGCCACATTATAATGTGGATTTGTCCGAGCTATTCAGCATGAGACAATCTTTGAATGCTAGTTAGCGGTTTGGTCATAATGAGGTTAATTTTGGGGATCAGGGTGAGTCTCGGGGTAATTTGGTGATTAGAACATTACCGAGAATTAAAGGGTAATGGGATATGATTTATTAGTATCTGAGAATTTTGGGAATAACGGGAATTGGAGGGCGCTAATTATGATTAACGAGATAGGTGGGAAAGGATGGTTTTGCCCTTAATGGGCTTTGGGAGAGTGTTTTGACCCTAGGGGCATAATGGTCATTTTGGACCAAAATTAGTGACTTAGTCACCTTTTCCCTCAGTTGAAGGTAATCTTAGAAAATAGAGCATCATCATCATCCTCTCTCTCTCTCTCTCTCTTTCTCGATCATCTCTCTCCCTCTCTTTTCTTTGAATTTCTTTGGTGGAAAAGCTAGGATTTGAGAAGTTTAAGCTAGGGAATTGCATTGGGGGTTGCTAGGAAGCTCTTGAGTTCTTGAGGTAATGATTCTCCAAGCTTTGATCCTAAGTTTCCTCTGTTTTTGTTCAGCTTTTACAGAGTTTATAGTTTGATGCTAGTTGTGGGAAATTAATGAGGTTTTTGAGAAAGTTTGCATGGGTTTTGATGAGGTTGAGGTATAGATGAAGTTTTGGGATTAAATTACAAGTTTGGATGGTTTTTGGATTGATTTTGAAGCTTGGTATTTAGGGGAAATCGCAGGGGAGAAAATCCAGAATTTTCTGGTCTGTCAGTGGTGCCCCAGTGCCACTTCTGGCGCCCCAGCGCTACCTAGCAGCGCCAGCGCTAGGTCATTCTCAGCAAGGCCTATTTTTAGGGCTCGTGATGACTTTGGGGGCTCAGGGGATGGTTCCACTACCCCGTTTGGGTGGATTGGAAGTCCCGAGAGCTCGAGATTAGTCCCGGGAGTGAGGTTTTAGATTATGAACCTTTTATTGATTTACTTTATTGATGGATTCCATATTTGGTTATGACTAGGTAACCTCTAAGGGATCAAAGGATCGATCGCTCTCAAGGGTTGTTCTTTTATATTTCACGCTCGAACCAGAGGTAAGAAAACTGCACCACATATGTGACATGCATGGTTTTTGCTGTAGCATGTTGAGTGCTCTATTTGTATATCTGGAATGCATATCAAGTCTTTGGAAATTTGCTAAAGGTGAATGGTACTGACTTATTAGTCAGAATCGGCAATGGTGTCAGTATTAACTATGAAGCTGTGACTCATTAGTCAGGTTCGGAAGTAGTATTGAGCACTGGTCGTATGATATTGGCTTATGAGTCAAGAACGGTATTAGCGTGTTTAACGCAAGCTGAAAAGATTAGATCTAATTGACATAAGCATTATTGTCCTGAGCATGAAATGCTTGACCGACCTTAAGTTCAATGAAAAACAAAAGCGCTTGTCTAGTCTAAAGGATAGTTATTTAGAGCCAGGGCCAGAAAGGCTAAGGTGACCTACATGTCACATGGCTAGGAGGGTATGGGACCTCAGAGATAGACTTATTAGTTATCTACACAGAGATGTACTTATTAGTCATCTATCTAAGATGAACTTATCAGTTATCTAACCGAGATGGACTTGTCAATCATCTGATCGAGATGGACTTATCAATCATCTGACCGAGATGGACTTATCAATTATCTGACCGAGATGGACTTATTAGTCATCTGACTGAGATAAACCTATTATTCATCGGACCGAGATGAACTTATTAGTCATCTAACCGAGATAGACTTATTAGTCATCTGACCGAGATAGACTTATCAGTCATCTAACCAAGATAGACTTATCAGTCATCTGACCAAGATGGACTTATCAGTCGCTTGACCGAGATAGACTTATTTAGCCATCTATACAGAGATAAACTTATCAGTTATCTATTTAAAGAGTGACTTATTAGTCAACTATTCAGAAAGACTTATTAGTCATCTACTCAGAGCACAAGACTCCACAAACATTTGTTTGTACCTACTTGCATGCATGAGTAGGGTTATTACTGCTAGGCATGCCTGTTGTGACTTAGTAACATGTTATTACTTGTTCATGAGCATATTGAGTTTTCTTGCTGAGCTTCGGCTCACGGGTGCTATGTGGTGTAGGTAAAGGCAAAAGAAAGTTGGGTCATCCTTGAGTTGGAGAGCTTAGATGATGATGTGTATATCTGCGGCTGCTCGACTGCCACGGTCGAGGGTTTAAAAAGGAACTAGGGTAAAACCCTATTTTGCCGCTTAGGTCAGCTGGTTGTAAATATTTTGTTGTCATTCACCTTTAAATTATATTTTTGGGAACCCAATTGTTGACGGTGAGAACTCGTCAACCAAGTTAAGTTATCAAAATAGAAATGTAGAGATTATCAAAAGAAAAGCTTTAGAAATCTAAGTAGGAACTCCAAAAATAATTGCAGAAGAAAAATGGTGAACTCAGTTTGTATAGATTATGGTGCAATGCTACAGTAATTTTTCCAACCCCCTTCCATGTGGAATTGGGGTTCATTTTATAGAGGACTCTAATGGCCCTGGATACACTGTGGTCCAAGGGACCAGGTGGTACACAAGTACACTATCAGGAGAGTGGTATCAGGTGTAGTGGTGTTGGGAGAGTGGTGGTCGGCTCTGGTGCGTTTCAGGGACGTGGAGGTGGTGCTGCCATTCCTCGTACTACTCCTAACTGCCACTACTTGTCGGGTACAGGTGTCAGGTCTGTCCCTTGATCCTTGCAGGCATGTACATATCCCTTTAGAGGTACCCTGTTCGTATTTTTTTTGCTCTTGTGGGCCACCTTGAATGACATATCTGGTTGGCCTTCTTGTAAGTGGTTCCAATTGGCTAATTGAAGAGAGTGCACTTCGTTGGTGGCCCCAACCTCACCAAGTGACATAGGGCCTTTTCTACGAGGTGGGCATAGCATGTTATTAGGCTAGTGAGGTTTCACGTGGACGTGAGAAGGTCCTGCCACCGTGTGTACCCGCAAGGCATAAGGTTTCGTCTACACCTTCAAAGCAACATGACTGCGAGGCGCGAGGCTATGGGAGCACCTACGCGCGTTGGCCTTGGGCGAGGCCCTTTGGGGCGAGGCCTTTATGCATGCGAGGCCCTTGGGCAAGACCCATTGGGGCGAGGCCACCATGCACGCAAGGCCCTTGGCCGAGGCCCTTGGGGGCGAGGCCACCATGCACGCGAGGCCCTTGAACGAGGCCCTTTGGGGCGAGGCCTTTGTGCGTGCGAGGCCTTTGGGCGAGACCCATTGGGGCGAGGCCACCATGCACACGAGGCCCTTGGGCAAGGCCCTTGGGGGCGAGGCCACCATGCACGCGAGGCCCTTGGGGGCGAGGCCACCATGCACGCGAATCTCAGGTGGCGTCGCGAGGCCACACGTGCGCGGATCCAGTGGCGTCGCGCGGCCAGCGCGCACATTACCCATGCAACGTCGTGAGGCCAGCGTGCGCAGACCCTTGGTGATGCGCGAGGGGCTCTTTGCGGGGCTAGGTCTCGCTGGGTGTATGGGGGCTCAACACGCTAAGAATTTCCGTCAAGATGCACTGGTGTTGGGCATGCCGGGAATAGCCTCATGTGCCTCCTTGCGAGAAGAAGATCCCCCATGGGGTTCGTGGCAGAAGTAGGCGTCTAGTCATTTGGGGGACCTTGGCACGTGCTTTGGATCTTTCACAAGCATGGATTTTTTAGCATCCACACTTGCCCCCCAGTCTAGAAGAGGACCTTTAGGTGCTTTGGTAGACTATTCTCTTTAATTCTTATAAATAGGCCTTCATGCAAGGCTTATTATTTACACCTTACTTCCTTAGCTTAGTGGTTTTGAGATTCCTTCTTATTTCAAGAGGTAAGGGGTTCAATCCCCCACATCCTCACTTTTGCTATAGTTTCCTCCATTTTTTTTTATATATATATGAGCTAATAGTTGGTCTATTTATGTCCCTTCATATATTTGAAGGCTAATACATATTTTTTGTTTATTTTTGCGGATGCGTACTTTCGACCACTTGCCTCTATTTGACCGTGACGGCGCTTTTGGCCCTCGACCTCCTTTTGACCACGACAGCGCCCCATTTTACCTGCTTGAGGTATATTTTCTTTTTCCCTTATGTTCATTGGGTCCAAATTAGCATTACTCGGGATGGGGTACTTTGGCCTGAGCTTGCCATGAGTTAACCCAGTTGCATGCCCCCTTGTTTATACCCTGTAGTGGATCATTTAGGGCATTTGTATCTAGAGGTTTTAAGCCCATTCCTTTGTGTTTTGTAGCAATCCTCTCATTTATACGTGAACCCCTTTTTTCTTTCGGGACGAGGTCTCATGACAAGTGAAGGTCCGTTCGGTATCCCTCCGGGGGTCGAGTTTGTTGACTTGTCTTCAGACTCAGAGTCCCCTGAGGAAAACCCTTACCAAGACTATGACTCTTTAAGGCAGGCCCGTATCCGTAATCTTGAGCACATGGCTGAACTTAGGCGTAAAATTTGGGTGGTGGAGAGTGAAATCGACTCAGTGTTGAGAGGACACGGAGCACCTTTCCCCCCTGACCTTAGTGACCATGTAGCGAGCCTTAGGGTGACCCTTTTAGATTTGCAGGGGGGTTCGAGTTTATGGAAAGACATCTTCTACCTGAGCCTTCCATCCCATCCTTGCCTGATGACTGTCATGGGGCCGCTTCCACTTCTCTTCAGCCCTTACTTTCAATCTTCCCTAGCTTAGCGCTTCCACAGCCGGTGTCCCGATGGAAGACTCTTGCTAGGAAGAGAAAATGGAGGGTCAAGTGTTCTGTCTCTTCCTCACCTTTTTCTTTTGGTTTTGCAAATATGGCGAAAGGTGGATGACGACAGGTGTCCATTAATGATTGGGACGACGCCCCCTATTGGCATCGACCCTGGTGTCCCACGTCTCTGAGAACAAATTGAGGGAAATTGTAGATCACTACCGTGTTCCTCCGGAGTACGCCTTATACACCCCTTCGGGCAATTTCCAGGCTGACTGCCCTAGTCCTGGCTTCGTGGCCCTCAGTGAGCATATCCTGAAGGCAGGTGGTACCATCCCATTACACCCGTTCTTCGTCGCGGTCCTCAACTACTTCGACCTTGCTCCACTTCAGCTGGCAACCAACAGTTGGCTGATGTTGAGCTGCCACTTCATCGCGTTTGTGAAACTTGTCAAACGTGCTCCTACGACGCTAGAAGTGCACTTCCTGTACAACCTCATGCCCTCTCCCAGATCCAAGGGCTTCTACTTCCTACAAAAAGCCAACAGCGAAGTCCCTTTGATAGACGGCGCGGTGTCCAATCCGGGGTCCTGGAAGCTGGACTTTTTCTTCGTGAAAGGCCCTCTTTCTGTTCGCGAGCATTTCCATTTTGCTCCTAGTAAGTACCTCGAGCTACCTTTATTTCTCTCTTTTTTGTTGTAACTTATTGTTTTACAACTTATGTTTGTGTCAACAATGGTGTGGATTGTGCAGAGCAATTCGCCGTACCCGAAGTTATTGGGTCGGAAGCGGACGCTGTGAATAAGCTTATCAACGCTGACCTTGCTATGAAAAAGGCTGCGTACCTATTCACTGTGGAAAATCTGAACCTCCACAAGCTGTCCCCAGTTTTAGATCCCAGGTTGCTGTGGACCATCCCTGGGTCAAAGAAGATGAAGGCGGCATCGGCTGAGACTTGGCCGGATGAAGGTGAGGCTGAGGATGTGCCAGAGGAAGCCTCCCTTGAACGCGGGGGACCTCACCAGCTGTCCTCGTCTCCTAGGGGATGTCCTCCCTTTGTCACTTTTGACCCGAACATAGCCTCCCAATCCCAAGACCAACATGCCATTTCGGGGCATTTTGTTTGCCCCGACCCCGAGGACTACGACGCTTTCCTTCAGGCTCCCCTCGACCCTGGTCCATCGGGAGCTTGCTTTGCCAATCTTCCTGCACCCCCTTCTGATCTACCGGGGCCTCACTTTTCCAATTTTCCTGCGCCCCCTCCCGTTTCGGCGAGCGGGTCGTCTATTCTTACCCAGCCATGTGCCCCTAGCCCAGAAGGGGCACCCTAGGTGAGTCGCATGGCGACCTCTTATGGGCGACGGTACGTCCAAATTGCTTCAGACCTCCCCGAATCTGACTGGAATGGTCTTGGGAGTTTCGCCCTGTTGGACCTTGGGGAGACTCTAACGCGCACTACTGCTTGGGTGAGTTCATGCATCTTGTGTCGACCTTATTATATATAGATATATATACACATTTTTTTTTGCTACTTATCATTGATGTTGTTAACTTTCTTGTGCAGGCCTATACTGTGGCTTAGCGGTTTGCCGACTCAACTCACAATCTTTCTGCATCGAGTACCAAGAGGGACCGCCTTACGGCCCGGGTCTAGGAGCTCGAGAGAGAGCTTGGTGAAACCAAGTCTAAGCTAAAAAAGGCTCGGGCAAAACTTTCTGTCTCATCAAAAAGGAAGCAGAAGGCGGTTGCCAAAGCCATGATGCTGCAGGAAAAAGTCACCAGCCTAGAGGGCGAACTTCAGGGTGCCAAGGCTATTGCGGCTGCGTCGCAGGAGAGAGTTTGTAACGACCCAAATTCGCTAATAAGGCTTAAGGGCCTTGATTAGCGTGCCAGGAGGGCATGATGGGATTTATGTGTGATTTTAATGATTTAAATGCATGGTTATGATTTAAAGCATGTTATATGACTATTTGTTTATCTGTGATGCATGACTATGTATGTTAGTATGCATGTAGGCCCGGATCGTGTTAGAAGGGCATAATTGTAATTTTGGCCATGTTGGGCATAACTGCGTTGATATGTGTTGATTGTTGAGGCCACAGTGGTATGTGGATGTATCTGTGCTTTGTGACTCGAGGCGATCCCAGTGAGCAGGCTAGCGGAAAGTGTTGACAGGAATTTATACCCAGCTCGGGGCGAGCCTGGGGGTATGAACAGGAATTCAGAGAAATAGATTGAGATTTATTTTGATGATGGGGGATAATTATTTGGTGATTTATCAGGTATTGGGAAGCAACGGGAAAATATTAGAGACACTTGAGGATTAGCGGGAATTGGGTGAATGACTAAAATGGCCCTACTTGAACAAAAGGATTTAGAATTTATAGGGAGGGCGTTTTGGTCATTTGGCTTTTGGAGATAGGTTTTTTATAAGGCTTTATAGAGAGAGGGAATGCTGAAAGAAAAAGAAAAGAAAGAAGAAGGAAAGAAAGAAAAGAGAGAAAACAGGGGGGGTTTTCTCAAGGAACGGTTTGTGCGTTCTTGCACCGTTCCTCTCCATTTTTCTTGGGGAAAAGCTTAGTGGAGAGCAAGGATAGGCTGAGCATCAAGGATCTTGGGTTAGACTTGAAGATTTGGCAAGAACATCAATGTTTGAGGTAAGTTTTAGAGATTTTCGGTTTTCAGGGTTTTGATGGTTTGAGCTGTGTTTTGAGCTGGATTGATGGGAATCTCAGGGGAATTCTGGGCAAGCTTTGAGGGAGAGCAAGCTAAGGAGACCTAGGGTTGAATCAAGGTCGAAATTTGCAGCAATGGTATGATTTTTAAGACTTTAATTTTGTGGTTTGCTTGAATTTCTGGTTTAGGGTTGTTCATGGTAGATTTTGAGATTTGGGATAAACGATCTTGGGATTTGAGGATTTGGGATGCTTGGGATGAATGGAGAGTGTTCATAAGCTTGATTTTTGAGTTTGGTAAAGATTTGGGGAAGTTTGGTTTGAGATTGGGTGAAAGAATCGCAGAAATGCGATATTGGGATTTCTGGGCTGCAACTAGCGCTACAGCGCTAGTCAGTGGGCGCTGTAGCGCTAGTCCCTGTTTCTGGGGGGGCGCATTCTGCTTGTAGCGCTACAGCGCCCTCTTTAGAGCGCTGTAGCGCTGCACTGTTCACAGAGGGGAATTTTTGAGTTTTGATGATGGATTTTGACCTAGGGTTCGGGGCTTGTTTCCGCCACTTTGTTTTGGGGATTTGGGACTTCCCGGGGGCTCGGGATTGGTCCCGAGGCTAGGTATTCGGACTTGGGGTTCGGTGTTTACTTTGACCTATGTTTGTGCCTAGGTGTGCGCTAAGGCTCGGGTGGGATCGTGCTCAAGGGGTCAGGTGATCTAAGCTATTGATTGGAAAGGTAAGAAAACTATAACACCCGGAGGATAGGGCGTGGGCCCATAGTATGATTGCGAGGGCGCGGCCCTATATTGCATCACATGTTAGGGTGCAGACTTAAATGAATTAATATTTGATTGCATGTTGTTGTGTTATATTATATGTGTGATTATGATGAAATGAGCGGCAAGGGCCGAGTACGGCGTAGGCCGGGGCGGCCGTGGGCCGAAAGTAACACCTAGCACATGGGATGCTATAGTCAGGGCGGGGCCCGGTGGATTCATGTGTTATGTTATATTCAGGGTGGGACCCAAGGGATACATGAGTTATCCTCGCGGTGAGAACCGATACCCCAGGCTTCGGTAAGGCTCTGGGGCGGCATGGCCGTGTTTGCTTAGTCTAATGGTTGACTTGTTTATTTGTGGATTATCTGATATGATTAACCATATATATTTGCATATGTTATGTTCTGCATGAGTTTTCTTGCTGGGCTTCGGCTCACGGGTGCTCCGTGTTGCAGGTAGGGCAAAGACTGAGTCAACCAACCATGAGTACGGAGAGCGTGAAGCGACGCGTACATGTTCGGCCTGCCCGACTGCTTTGGTTGGGGGTTTATTCGAAAGTGGCTGTAATAATCTATGATTTTATGATTTCTTAACTGTAACCTTATTTCAAAAATGTAATTAGTTTTCAAACCTTATTTTGGGATCCCAAATGTTTAATAATAGAAGTTTTAATGAAACGACGCCTTTTCAAAGATTACAGCCTTAACTTTTAATTAGTCACACTTTTGTTTCAAAACCTCGGTTAGCGAGTTCATTGCACACTGTTTTGTCTTAAAAACTCACTTAGTAACGGCTCTAAGGAAGTAGGGCGTTACAACTTGGTATCAGAGCAAGCCAAGGTTTATTGGTTCTGGAGATCGACCGAACATGTACGCTCGCTGTCAGTGACAAGCTCGACTCAGGGTTGGTTGGTATGATTAATTGACATGTCTGAATATATGTTTGAATGCCCTGTTTGCCTGCTTATTTTATATGGAGCATGAGGAATGAGATGACATATGCATGAGATACTGATAGGGCCTGGCCCTTGACTGTTGCATGTTGAGATCAATGTGTGCTAAATAACATTATTATGCATGTGGATGAAAATTGGCATAATGGTTCGCATATTGAGCGTATGTGGTTAGTTTTCTGAATTAAATTCATATGTTATATCTGTTTATTAGCTTGTATGAAGCATGATGAGCATGGATATACTTAGTGATGTTAAATCTGGTAGCTAAATGTATATCATTGTGGATTTGAACTAGTTTATGCTTGTGTGTGCATTATACCTGTGGATATTTGGACCTAGTGGTGGGTTGGTTCAGAGTATGAACCACAGAGTTCAGGAGTTGGTCGGTTTTGACGGATGAACTCGTGTTGTTGGTTCCTAGAAGGGTTTGGGGACCTGATATTGTGTTGAAAAGGGGGTTTCTAGATGTAAGTTGGAGTTGAGATCTCCAGTTATCCCTGAGAGCAGCAGCAAAGGGTCACTAGTGTGTGAGTTAGCTGTGGAGTTTGTTAGTTGAGATGGGATAGAAGAACAGCGGATTCTCTGGGGAGATGGTTGAATTAGATGTTTTAACAGTAAGGTTACCGGTGATGGTTTACTGTGAGGTATGGACAGATAAGGGTACTATATGAAAGGCGTATAGGGTGTTATCCTCTAGTGTTGAGGAAGGTACGAGTTGACAAGGAATTTATCAATAGATGAGCCCAGTTAATTCCACCCTTGGTTAAGAGGACGAGAGATCCTGATTAGGGGGTTATGTTAAATGTTGAGGCAGAGGGATGCCTGGAATTGGTACTCGGGGTGAGGTACTGGCTCAATGGGTTGGAAAGAACCTAGATGATGATTGTTAGAAGGGATTATAAGACATGATTTGAACCGTGGAGACGGGTGGACTTATAAGTTCGGTTTGGACTGTTGGGGGTAACAACAGCGTAGATCAATGGGTTTGGTGAATTGGATAGTTCATTTTGGGAATTTATACTGATGGATGTATCCGGAATTGAGGGCGACCCATTTAAGGATTTGAGATATGGAATAGTCTAAGGAGTTTGGGCTGTTCTGATGTAAGGATTTATCGTCTGTATGTGGATGGCAGAGAGAGCCATGGGGTTCGAGGAACTGATGGTTGATGATTAGAGCATGAGTGCTAGAGCCGGAAGGGCAGTGCTTCCTTTGATGGAATTAGTAAGGAGAGAATTGTGATAATCGAGTTGAAGGGACCCCAGACAGTGCTTGGACACCTAATTTAAGATTTGAATGAAGCTTGATTGCTAAGGTGGTTGTCGAGCTGGCGGCAGGAACCAGGGAGGTTATTTGGTGTGCACATGAGGGAGAGGATACCACCTGAGAGGAGGTCAGGTGAGGGCATGACTTCTACTTAGAGTAACTCGAGATGTGAGTATGGATTTCCCCTGGTGAGGGAACAGAGAACTGGAATGCATCGATACGTTCAAGGTTCGAGGCTGATTCCTCGAGGATGAGTATTTAACTGAATGGTTATGCTATGGTTGCGTAACGAACTGGAAGGACTCGGTGTTGAGAATGTCCTGAGTGGGAGATGGACATAGAGAGGTCGACTCAAAGGTGCCATTTGAGAGGCCGAGGACAGTAATACTTATTGATAAGGAAATAGAGACTCTGGCAGACGGATTGTAGAGGATCTCATCTGGAGTACGTAAAGGAGACAGAGCTGACCAGTGGGAAAGTTATGGGAGTATGCAAAGAAAGATTTAGGGAATACTTCAAGGTCAGACTACAGATAGGATTGGTATAAGGGATGTTGTAAAAGACAGTATTGGCCGACAGAAAGTCTATTGAAACAATCGAAGGAATTTGACCCTGGAAAGGCCAGAGTGTTGTACTGCAGGGGTTGTTAGCATCGTCGGGTTAGGACGAAAAGTACAAGATTGGATACAAGAAGGGACGATGTCCCCAAGAGTTGATCTACGACCTGGTTATTGCCAGTTGGAAACCAGGGATAGAGACATTTCGTGGATTGTCTAGTTTGCGCCGGCTAGAGTGTGAGGAGTTGGTAACAAAGATTCTGGAATGGTTCAAGCTACAGCGGTACAGGTAAGTTCTTTAGACAGAGAATGCATGAACGGTGTGGGCATGTCCCCTTCAAGCTCACGAGCAGTGCATGTGGATTACTCCCAGACGGAAATGGTGAGCAACTGATTATTATGCTGAAGACGTTGGTACCCAGAAGGCAGAGTCTCAGGTAAGGTTCTACGGAGTGTTAGTCGGGTGTCGTCAGGAGTTCTCAGATTACGGCTGCAAGAAGAAAGGACAGGTAAGAGAAGAATTGATCTGAAGCCGCAAAGAAGCTAATGATAGGCGTCTGAAGAATTGAAAGCATAACAAGATTAGTAAGCGCGTCATCTATTGCACAAGCACCTCCGGTGATTTCTACATCCAAGATGAGGAGAACAGTAAAGCTTGAGGTTAGACGGATTGAGTGGTGTCAAATCAGAAAGAAATTCAGAAGACAAGGTAAGATTTGATTGTTTACGGACGATGATGGAATTTGCGTGTGTTTTGATTAAGTAAAGAGTGATGGCATAAAGGACTTGATCTATGATGAGGACATGGACTTGTAGGGGTGCATCACGGATTAGGCACGCCCAGGCGCATCTGGCGCGAGGATGGATCGAACCTTGCGGGAGGTGAAAGAATGAACGTGGTTGATATACTTGGAGCGTTAAGTTAACAGTTACGCGTATTATAAGGTGCTTGAGTCTTGGGTATTAGTAAGAAAGATAGCGTCGAGACACAGAGGTGGTGAAAAGTAATAGACGGATGATCAGTGTTTGAAATCCTTGATTGGGCTTGGGGAGATATGTTTGGAGATGGAACTCCTAGCTGTGAGGCGTGTGTCAGTCAGGGGATGGCGCCATAGACTGTAATAGAGTGGACAAGGCGACGACTGAGTTTGGCGTAACGCTAGTAAGTATGTTTAGCTGGTGAGTGTCAACGATCTATGGAATTCAAAGTGTTGGCTTGAGTTGAAGCAGGGAAGGACCCTGCTAAGGTAGTATAAGTTGGGATACCAGGAATGGATGAAGGATCCAATTAGATTTGGTTTATGAACGAGAATTCTGAATGGATATCATTCCACCTCCTAGGGTACGTTGTACCGGGTGGGTCGAGCGGGTGACGGAATCTAGTGTTTTCCTTTGGACCCTGAGGGGTTAAGTGATGTGGTAATGTATGATGGGAATAGACCACTTTAGACCTTGAGTAAGGTGTTTGGACATGAAAAGTTTTAACTCAGTTAATGGAGTTAATGTGGTTGGGTCAAGTGAACTGGTTTCAGGATGGAGCATCGATGATATCGAATTGAGACCCTATAGTATTTTAAATTTTAAAATGGATTTAGAGAACGAAAAGAACAGAGTGGGAACCTGGAATTATCAGTTGATTGCAAGTGAATTGGCAGTCTGAAAGTTATCAAAGATCTTAAAGAATTAAGCGCTGAGTAGGCGAATACTTGAGGTATTAAGGGAAGTGTAATCCCTGACGAGTTAGTCGTGGTGGCAGTTGTTGGTGTCTTGTTAATGTAACGCATAGTGAATACTACGGTTTGGCTTTAGTTCAGAGAGAAAGCCAAAGAGGTCGTTGAAACTTCTCAAGGCAGGGGTGTCTGCCTATTTGAAAGAATAAAGAGCAGGTAAATTGTTAAATGTTGAGGAAATAAAGTTCCGGAAGGAAAGATTTGTAACTCTACGTAATAACAGACGAGGATCTGTAAGGGGTTCAGAGAAAGAAGGGAGAGTTCTGACTCTTATTTCAACATGAAATGCAGAAGTTGTACTAAGGGTTAGGCCGGCGGGGCCTACAAGCTGATCCCACCTAGTAGAGGTGATGACTTTTGAGTATCTCTGGAATCAAGAATAAGACAGTGAATTGGTCATTGTAACCTAGGCAGACCCTGGGCTTCGGCAGGGTTGCGGTGTAACGAGAGGCTATCAAGAGTATGGCTATTAGACAAGATCTTGTGGGGCAAAATTGTTACTCTTGTAAGAGTGTGGTTGAAAAGTAAAGTAAAGGCGGTGGACCTTGGAAGTATGGTCAGAGTAGCGGGTTTACAGACTGATATGTTGGATAAATTTCGAGGACGAAATTTTTATGAGGAGGGGATAGTTGTAACGACCCAAATTCGCTAATAAGGCTTAAGGGCCTTGATTAGCGTGCCAGGAGGGCATGATGGGATTTATGTGTGATTTTAATGATTTAAATGCATGGTTATGATTTAAAGCATGTTATATGACTATTTGTTTATCTGTGATGCATGACTATGTATGTTAGTATGCATGTAGGCTCGGATCGTGTTAGAAGGGCATAATTGTAATTTTGGCCATGTTGGGCATAACTGCATTGATATGTGTTGATTGTTGAGGCCACAGTGGTATGTGGATGTATCTGTGCTTTGTGACTCGAGGCGATCCCAGTGAGCAGGCTAGCGGAAAGTGTTGACAGGAATTTATACCCAGCTCGGGGCGAGCCTGGGGGTATGAACAGGAATTCAGAGAAATAGATTGAGATTTATTTTGATGATGGGGGATAATTATTTGGTGATTTATCAGGTATTGGGAAGCAACGGGAAAATATTAGAGACACTTGAGGATTAGCAGGAATTGGGTGAATGACTAAAATGGCCCTACTTGAACAAAAGGATTTAGAATTTATAGGGAGGGCATTTTGGTCATTTGGCTTTTGGAGATAGGTTTTTTATAAGGCTTTATAGAGAGAGGGAATGCTGAAAGAAAAAGAAAAGAAAGAAGAAGGAAAGAAAGAAAAGAGAGAAAACAGGGGGGGTTTTCTCAAGGAACGGTTTGTGCGTTCTTGCACCGTTCCTCTCCATTTTTCTTGGGGAAAAGCTTAGTGGAGAGCAAGGATAGGCTGAGCATCAAGGATCTTGGGTTAGACTTGAAGATTTGGCAAGAACATCAATGTTTGAGGTAAGTTTTAGAGATTTTCGGTTTTCAGGGTTTTGATGGTTTGAGCTGTGTTTTGAGCTGGATTGATGGGAATCTCAGGGGAATTCTGGGCAAGCTTTGAGGGAGAGCAAGCTAAGGAGACCTAGGGTTGAATCAAGGTCGAAATTTGCAGCAATGGTATGATTTCTAAGACTTTAACTTTGTGGTTTGCTTGAATTTCTGGTTTAGGGTTGTTCATGGTAGATTTTGAGATTTGGGATAAACGATCTTGGGATTTGAGGATTTGGGATGCTTGGGATGAATGGAGAGTGTTCATAAGCTTGATTTTTGAGTTTGGTAAAGATTTGGGGAAGTTTGGTTTGAGATTAGGTGAAAGAATCGCAGAAATGCGATATTGGGATTTCTGGGCTGCAACTAGCGCTACAGCGCTAGTCAGTGGGCGCTGTAGCGCTAGTCCCTGTTTCTGGGGGGGTGCATTCTGCTTGTAGCACTACAGCGCCCTCTTTAGAGCGCTGTAGCGCTGCACTGTTCACAGAGGGGAATTTTTGAGTTTTGATGATGGATTTTGACCTAGGGTTCGGGGCTTGTTTCCGCCACTTTGTTTTGGGGATTTGGGACTTCCCGGGGGCTCGGGATTGGTCCCGAGGCTAGGTATTCGGACTTGGGGTTCGGTGTTGACTTTGACCTATGTTTGTGCCTAGGTGTGCGCTAAGGCTCGGGTGGGATCGTGCTCAAGGGGTCAGGTGATCTAAGCTATTGATTGGAAAGGTAAGAAAACTATAACACCCGGAGGATAGGGCGTGGGCCCATAGTATGATTGCGAGGGCGCGGCCCTATATTGCATCACATGTTAGGGTGCAGACTTAAATGAATTAATATTTGATTGCATGTTGTTGTGTTATATTATATGTGTGATTATGATGAAATGAGCGGCAAGGGCCGAGTACGGCGTAGGCCGGGGCGGTCGTGGGCCGAGTACGGCGTAGGCCGGGGCGGCCGTGGGCCGAGTACGGCGTAGGCCGGGGCGGCCGTGGGCCGAAAGTAACACCTAGCACATGGGATGCTATAGTCAGGGCGGGGCCCGGTGGATTCATGTGTTATGTTATATTCAGGGTGGGACCCAAGGGATACATGAGTTATCCTCGCGGTGAAAACCGATACCCCAGGCTTCGGTAAGGCTCTGGGGCGGCATGGTCGTGTTTGCTTAGTCTAATGGTTGACTTGTTTATTTGTGGATTATCTGATATGATTAACCATATATATTTGCATATGTTATGTTCTGCATGAGTTTTCTTGCTGGGCTTCGGCTCACGGGTGCTCCGTGTTGCAGGTAGGGCAAAGACTGAGTCAACCAACCATGAGTACGGAGAGTGTGAAGCGACGCGTACATGTTCGGCCTGCCCGACTGCTTTGGTTGGGGGTTTATTCGAAAGTGGCTGTAATAATCTATGATTTTATGATTTCTTAACTGTAACCTTATTTCAAAAATGTAATTAGTTTTCAAACCTTATTTTGGGATCCCAAATGTTTAATAATAGAAGTTTTAATGAAACGACGCCTTTTCAAAGATTACAGCCTTAACTTTTAATTAGTCACACTTTTGTTTCAAAACCTCGGTTAACGAGTTCATTGCACATTGTTTTGTGTTAAAAACTCACTTAGTAATGGCTCTAAGGAAGTAGGGCGTTACAGAGTTGCTTCCTTAGAGGCGGATAGGACAGCTATTGAGTACAGGTCCATAAAGCGCGCCCTTTACGGTGTGTGGAGGCAGGATCCCAACTTTGATTTTTCTTCTATTGGCGAGCACTTTGTTGCTCGAGCGGCAGGGTGGAGCACCCACAGCAGGAGGCCCTGAGGTTGTTATTTCATAACTTCTGTCAACTAGCTCGCTGTGGGTGTATGCTCATTTGAGCCTTTGTAATATTATTATGATTATTATTTTTTTTTTGTAAATCTTGCCATGTTACCAAGACTCATTTTTTAATATATACATGTGTGGTTATTCATCTCTTATTCCTCTGTGTTTGAGGTCTTTTTGAGCCTGTATGATGGGGTTTGGTAGGTTCCCCTCTTTTATTTATCAGGCTAGAGGTCCTTTGGAGCCCATGTGAAAGGGTTCAATGGGTCCTATTTTGGTGCCTCTTGATTATTTTTATAAGGATATTTTGACCCCTTGGGTTCTAGCTATCCTTTTATATATTTTTTCCCGCGCTTATTATTTTTTTGCGAGAAGCATCCTTCTAGTCATTATTCATAGTACTATTTTTGCAAGGGTCTCTTTTAGGACCATTTATGGCTAGCCGGCTTGGTGGCCGCTCTAGGCTTATCGGCGGGTGCTCTTTCTAGGGCTTCTCCCTTTGAGAGAGTAGCTGCCCTTATTTGGGAGCTCATTGTTGTTTTCTTTTTTTTTTTATATATATAAGACCTTTTTTCCTCCTTGGTGTTTGTAAGGGTAGCTAATCCTTATGAACTTCGGGAGATGCCTTACAAGGTCTCCTCCCTGTTTGTTAGGGTTCATCATGCCCCGATACAAGGGATCCTTTTAAGGATCCTCCTTTTTAGGAGCCCTTTTTAGGATCCTTCTGATAGAGGGTCCTTTGTAGGATCCTCCTTTTTAGGAGCCCTTTTTAGGATCCTCCTGATAGAGGGTCCTTTATAGGAACCTCCTTTTTAGGAGCCCTTTCTGGGATCCTCCTGATAGAGTGTCCTTTTTAGGATCCTCCTTTTTAGGAGCCCTTTTTAGGCTCCTCCTGTTAGAAGGTCCTTTTTAGGGTCCTTCTGATAGTGGGTCCTTTTTAGGATTCTCCTGTTAGAGGGTCCTTTTTAGGATCCTCTTGCTTGCTGTATGCTTTTGCCTCCTGTCCTGCCCCCCAAGTGTTTGGTGAAATTTATTTCGACAGGCACTTTGGCTGATGCGCGCATAGAGAAGAAAAATAACACGTGAAGTTGCAAACAGTTTCATTCATAGCATGTGGTTTACAACGACATATATAAAAAAGGGTTACATCTAATTGGGAGGTTACCTAGGTAGCCTCTTTGATTCTTACTCACTAAGCTAACATAACAAGGAACAAACTAAACATAGGTCCTCTTTGCACCGAGTGCCGAAGCCTCACTGTTAGCATTTCTCAAGGTGTTCCGTAACTCGTGGGTCCAACTTGTGTGGGTCGCGCCTTCATACATAACCATTGCCATCGGCACCGATGGTTTTGTGGCTATGCAGAGGGACATGTTATAGCATTCCCTCGCTTCCTTCTACTCCCCTTTCATGCATGCTACTCCCACAGGGGTTGGGAATTTCATAGCTAGGTGATACACAAAAGTTATCGCCTTCAATTCTCTCAGAGAGGGTCTCCCTAATACCGCATTGAAGGCTGAGGCGTAATCCACCACGACAAAGTTTGCCATTATGGTGGTTTGCCTGGGTTGTTCCCCCATGGTGAGGGCTAATTCAATTGCACCTAGGGGCTGTAACGAGTCCCATGTGAACCCGTAAAGGGAGGAATTGCAGGGTTTCAGGTGTCGGACGCTCAGTCCCATCATCTCCAAAGCGGGGCGATGCAGGATGTCTACAAAGCTTCCATTATCCACTAGGACCCAATGTACTCTCATGTTCGCAAGCTGGACAGTTAGCACCAGGGGGTCATTATGAGGGAAATGTACCCCCTGCGCGTCTTCTTCAGTGAAAGTTATTGAGTCATTCTCGCCCTTGAAACTCTTCGGGGGGCGTTGCTCCAAACTTAAGATGCACGGTGGTGGACTTCGTCTGGCCTCCTTGGCATATTTTTCTCGTCCCTTCCTTGAATCGCCTCCGAATGCTGGACCTCCAAAGATGGTCCTGACCTCTCCCTATACTTCTGGGGCCACCTCTCGCGCCCGCAGCGGGGACGCTCCTTCTTCTGGCCTCTGGTTCTCCTTGCGCACATATCTGCCCAAATGTCCCCTGTGGATGAGCTTCTTGATTTCCACCTTCAAATGGTTGCATTCCGCGGTGGTGTGGCTGATATTCTTGTGATACTGGAAATACTTGCTGGGGTCTCCTTTAGACCGGTATGTTTTCATTGGCGGGGGCCTTTTGAAAGGGACCTGGTTTTCGTTCGTAACGAAAATATGCTCTCTCGCATGGGTGAGGTCAGTGTAAAAGGTGTATGGGCCCTGTAGGCGCTCATCAGAGCGTTGATGCTTCCGGGGTCGATCATCTCTCGTTCCCTCATAAACCCCCTTCTTCTTTGCACTGTTTTGGTTTTCTCGGATCGAAGGTTTCGGGGGTGACGGGCCTTTTCCGGCTTTGAGGTTCTCTTGACCATCCTCCACGCGAATTTATTTTTATGCCTGCTCGTAGAAATCATCCAAGTCTGTGACCTCCCTCTTGAGCATGTTATCCCATAACTTGCTTCCTGGGCGTACTCCAGCTGTGATGGCCATTTTCAGCTCTCGGCGGGTCAGGCTCCCTACTTTAGCTGCCTCCATATTGAACCTGTGAATGTAGCTCTTCAGACTCTCGTTTTCTCCTTGCTTCACATTTGCAAGGCTGGTGCCTGGCATCGTGTAGTCTCGCACGGCGTGGTGCTGCTGGAGGAATTCATCAGAAAATAGTTTCCAAGATCTGATGGACCCCGGTCTAAGTCTTTTGAACCATTTGTACGCAGGTCCTTTTAATGTGACAGCGAAGCAATGACATCTCGCCCCGCTACCAATTCCCTTCAGCTTCATCAGGTCGTTAAATGTATCTAGATGGTATTTTGGATATGTGCTTCCTTCGTAGGGGGTCATATGGGGCTCCTTAAAGTTGGTTGGGAGCCGGATGGCTTGGATCTCCCTGATGAAGGGTGACTCATGATCGAATTCTTCCTCAGAAGCTTGACCTCCGAAGGCAGTGATGATCTTGCTTCGCAGGCTCCTCATTTCTATGTCCAGGTCCTGCCTCCTCTTGCTTAGGGAGTCTCTTAAAGAGGACGGGTTAAGATCCCCCTTTCCTTTGCCCTCTTGAGGCGCCATAGGGGGCATGGTCCTTTTACCCGCCCTCTTCTTGTTGAGCTCCTCCCGTAAATCTGAGGGTGCTCTCTTTGAGGTGACCTCGTCATCGTTGCGAGGGGCAGCATTGGTCTTCGGCTCTGGTTTCTGGTCCTGCTTCGGTGGTCCGGGATGTTCACGTTGCTTTGTTCAAGGGGTGTTACTAGTGGAGAGTCGCATCTTTCCATCATCTACTGGGACAGTGGTTTCTACCTCCCTCTAGTCTCTCTCTTTGTGCTTACGGAGTGTCACGTTTGATCTCCCTTGCAACAGCCCATTTAGCACTTCTTGCATGATTTCCAAGGGGGTCTCTAGCCTCTAGTTCTTGCGGTGAAGTTCTCATATCTCGTCTTCATACAAGGGAGATCAAACGTGACACTCCGTAAGCGCAAAGAGAGAGACTAGAGGGAGGTAGAAACCACTGTCCCAGTAGATGATGGAAAGACGCGACTCTCCACTAGTAACACCCCTTGAACGAAGCAACGCGAACATCCCGGACCACCGAAGTAGGCCCAGAAACCAGAGCCGAGCTGACGGAGTGGACCCAAGGGTGTTTGTCAGCCCGGCGCTTCGATGGGCCTGGATCCTGTCGACCGTGGTTTGGCACCTGCGACGGCTTTGGAGGCAGGAACTCATCGGCGCCCCTTGCCGGGGCAGTCGCCAACCTTGGCCGATCCTCCTCAGGTGGGACCGTTGGGGACAAGGCCTCCCTTTCGTCTCTGGGCGCCTCAGGTTCCCTTGGGGCCTCCATGTTTGTAGGTGGAGGAGGATCCCTCATGGAGGCTTTTAGCTGATCTCCGTCAAGGTGGACTTCCACCTCGCGCGGCTCTCTCAACCATTTCGAATGTCGCGACATTTTTTCTTATCGGAATCGACGGAAGAACAGTGACTTGTAATCTCCGTCAAGCTGATCTCCGTCAAGGTGCTGCCTGTAACGACTCAAATTCGCTAATAAGGCTTAAGGGCCTTGATTAGCGTGCCAGGAGGGCATGATGGGATTTATGTGTGACTTTAATGAGTAAAATGCATGGTTATGATTTAAAGCGTGTTATATGACTATTTGATTATTTGAGATGCATGACTATGTGTATTAGTATGCATGTAGGCCCTGATTGTGTTAGAAGGGCATAATCGTAATTTTGGCCATTTTGGGCATAACTGTATCGTTATGTGATAATTGTATTATGTGATTTGTACCACGTGAGTGTGGTGATATTATTGTGATGCACGTGCCGAGACGGTCCTAGAGAGCCAGTTAACTTAAAAGTCACAACGGGATTTTATACCCAGCTCGGGAGGAGCCTAGGGGTATTTCGGGGATTTTTGTAACTTAGTTCTTGAGAGATTATGGTAACTGGTAATTTGGTAACTTTTGTAACTGTTAGTATCCATAGAGAGTAGCAGGTTTAGATGGAGAAATGGTAGAATTGTAATGGATAGGAAATGACAAGTGAGCCCTTGGGGCTTAGTTATGAAAGGATAGGTAAGGAAAGGAAAAATGGTCATTTGGCAAGGGGTTTAGACAAATTTGACCTGTGATATAGGGGTACACGGTTTGGGCTTGGTCATTGTTGGTTTTGATAAAATTTGAAGAGAAGGAAAGAAAACTAGAAGGAGAAAAGCTAGGGCAAGAAGAAGAAGAAGAAGAATAGAAATGGCTGAAGTGGGAGTTTTGGAGGAGAATCAAGGGAGCTTGGGGTGAATTCTCCATTTGAGGTACGAATTTTTATGCAAATTTAAGGCTTGTTTCTGTCTTGATTTGAGAAATTTAAAGCATGAGTTGCTGAAATTAGAAATCTAAGGTGTGGATTTTTGGGTGTGATTGTGTTTTTGATCTTGATGATAGTGTCTATAGGTTGTTAGATGGTTCATTTGAGGTTTCAATTTGGTTTTGGGGTTGAGATATGTGTTTGGGCTGGTTTAGAGGTGTTTTGGATGAGGGAATTGAAGGAGAAAAACCCAGAAATTCTGAGTTCGCGATGGAGCGCCGCAGCCCTGTTCTTGGGCGCCGCGACGCGAGGATGTTTCCAGTCAGGGTAGGCTCTCTGACTTTCTGGGCGCCGCGGCCCTATTGGGCAGGGCGCCGCGGCCCTCTTGGGTAGCGCCGCGGCGCTAGGCCATTTTCAGGACTTGAAAATTTGCATTTTTGAGCTTTTGCTCCGGGGGTTCGAGGGATGATTCCAATGTATTGTTTTAAGGAATTAGAGGTCCCGAGAGTGCGGGATTGGTCCCAGGAAGTGGTTTTGGGTTGGTTAGTATTAAAAGGTGTTTTATGTGTGTTGTGACTAGGATTTCGGGGAGGCTCGTGCTAGAGGACCGTTCTTGTGGCCTTGGTGCATCGGAAAGCCCAGGATACAGGTAAGAAAATTGTAGCACCCGAGGATAGGGCATGGGCCCATAGTGTTATTGCAGGGCATGGCCCTAGATTGTATTATGTGCTAATGCATAACCTTAAATGAATTATTATATGTTTGAATGATTAGTTCGAAATGTATTATATGTGTGATTACAGTGCAATGAACGGCTAAGGCCGAGAACGGCAATGGAGCCGAGAACGGTGAAAGGCCGAGAACGGCGGCGAGGCCGGAAGTAACACTTAGCATATGGGATGCTTACAGTCAGGGTAGGACCCAATGGATACATGAGATATCCTTACAGTGAGAACCGAGACCCCAGGCTTTGGTAAGGCTTCTGGGGCGGCATGGCCGTGTTTGTTTAGTCTGATGGATGACCTGTTTATCTGGGGACTGTCTGATATGTTAACTGTATAATTGGCATATGTTATGAACTGTATGAGTTTTCTTGCTGGGCTTCGGCTCACGGGTGCTCTGTGTTGCAGGTAAGGGCAAAGATTGAGTCAACCAGCCATGAGTACGGAGAGCGTGAAGCGACACGTACATGTTTGGCCTGCCCGACTGCTTTGGTTGGGGGTTTATTCGAGAAATGGCTGTAATAATCTATGATATTTATAACTAATCAACTGTAAACTTATTTTAAGATGTAAATAGTTTTCAAACCCTATTTTGGGATCCCAAATGTTTAATACTAGAAGTTTTAATGAAACAACGCATTTTCAAAGATTACTGCCTTAACTTTTGATTAGTCACACTTTCGTCTTAAAAACCTCGGTTAGCGAGTTCATTGCACACTGTTTTGTCTTAAAGCTCACTTGGTAACGGCTCTTAGGAAGTAGGGCATTACACTGCCATTCCTCGTACTACTCCTAACCGCCACTACTTGTCGGGTACAGGTGTCAGGTCTGTCCCTTGATCCTTGCAGGCATGTACATACCCCTTTAGAGGTACCCTATTCATATTTTTTTGTCTCTTGTGGGCCACCTTGAATGACATATCTGGTTGGCCTTCTTGTAAGTGGTTCCAATTGGCTAATTGAAGAGAGTGCACTTCGTTGGTGGCCCCAACCTCACCAAGTGACATAGGGCCTTTTCTACGAGGTGGGCATAGCATGTTATTAGGCTAGTGAGGTTTCACGTGGACGTGGGAAGGTCCTGCCACCGTGTGCACCCGCAAGGCGTAAGGTGTCGTCTACACCTTCAAAGCAACATGACTGCGAGGTGCGAGGCTGTGGGAGCACTTACGTGCATTGGCCTTGGGCGAGGCCCTTTGGGGCGAGGCCTTTATGCGTGCGAGACCCATTGGGGCGAGGCCACCATGCACGCGAGGCCCTTGAGCGAGGCCCTTTGGGGCGAGGCCTTTGTGCGTGCGAGGCCTTTGGGCAAGACCCATTGGGGCGAGGCCACCATGCACGCGAGGCCCTTGGGGGCGAGGCCACCATGCACACGGATCTCAGATGGCGTCGCGAGGCCGCGCGCGCGCGGATCAGGTGGCGTCGCGCAACCAGCGCGCGCATAACCCATGCGGTGTCATGAGGCCAGCGCGCCCAGACCCTTGGTGACGCGCGAGGGGCTCTTTGCGGGGCTAGGTCTCGCTGGGTGTATGGGGGCTCAACACGCTGAGAATTTTCGTCGAGATGCATTGGTGTTGGGCATGCCGGGAATAGCCTCATGTGCCTCCTTGCGAGAAGAAGATCCCCCATGGGGTTCGTGGCAGAAGTAGGCGTCTAGTCATTTGGGGGACCTTGGCACGTGCTTTGGATCTTTCACAAGCATGGAGTTTTGAGCATCCACACCAATGTATACAATAAATGTTTTAGTGAAACGTTGTATCTTTAACCAAAAATTGTAATCCCTAAACCGTTAATCATACGTAGCTACATGATTATGTCCAAATGACTCGATTAGCGAGTTTAGCACTGTTTAAAATGCACACCGTAACGGTCCCTGGAGATTAGGGCTGTAATGCCCCGAATTCTCCGATGTGTTTAACGGTGTGAATAGTAGGCCGGGAGGGCCATACTTGCTTAATTGTGTTAATAATTGATAAAATGCATGTATATGTTGATTATATTATGATATGATGTGAAATGCATGCATGTGAGTCCATATTCTTAATTACAGGGGTGTGATGGTAATTTGGCCCGTTGAGGGTAAATTGTTTATTTGGATGCATGTTGGTGATATGTTTTAAGGCCACATTATAATGTGGATTTGTTCGAGCTATTCGGCATGAGACGATCTTTAAGTGTTAAAGTAGCGGTTTAGTCATAACGGGAATAAGTTCGAGGCTCGGGGTGAGTCTCGGGATGTTTTAATGATTAGAACGTTGCCGGGAGTAAAAAGGGTAACGGGACATGAATTATTGGTGTTTGGGAATTTTGAGAATAGCGGGAATTGGGAAGCATTAATTATGATTAACGGTATAGGTTCGGAAGTACCAACTTTGCCCTTGGGAAGGCTTTAGAAACTTTTAAAGACCTAGGGGGATTTTAGTCATTTGGGTTTGGATATATGTGAAGTTTGGATGGCTGTAGAAACCGTACAGAACAAAGCAAAAACAGAGCAAGAATTACCCTTCCCGTACATCCATTTCTCTCTTTCTTCCTTTGAAGTTTTTGGTCCCAATTTGAAGATACAAGCTAGGAAATCAAAGCTTGGAAGTTGTAGACTCGGTTCATCCATTGAAAAGGACTTTAATTCCATTTGAGGTAAGAATTCATCCATGAGAAACAAGCCATACTCTGTTTTACTTTATAGTTTTCAGCCTATAGTTTTGGTGTGGATAGTAGGAATCAATGGGAGTTTTTGTGTAAGATTGATTGGGTTTTGATGAGGGTATGATGTAGATGAGGTTTAGGGGTTGAATTTGGTGTTTGGTAAGGTTTTGGATTGGTTTGGAGGGTTTGGTTTCAAGATAAATCGCAAAGAAGATGAACCAGGAAGTTTCTGGTCTATTATTGGCGCAGCAGTGCCACTTAGAGCGCAGCAGCGCTATTCAGGGCTCAGAGATTGGCTCTCTGACTTGGAAATAGGGCTGCAGCGCCATTCATTAGGGCTGTAGCGCCACTCACAGGGCTGCAGCGCCATCTGATGGGGCTGCATCGCTAGTCCATTTTTCAGCAAACACATTTTAGGGCTCGGAATGATCCTTAAGGTTCGGGGTTTGGTTCCTTTGCCCCGTTTGAGTATTTTAAGCACCCCGAGAGTGGGGGATTGATCCTGGGAGTGTGATTTTAGATTGTGAACCATTTATTAATTTATTTTATTAATGGATTATAATTGGTTATGATTAGGTAACCGCTAAGGAATCAAAGGTTGATCGTTCTCAAGGGTCGTTCTTTTACACATTCTAGCTCGAACCAGAGGTAAGAAAAATGCACCCCAAGTGTGACATGCATGGAGATTCATGAGGCATGTTGGTTGTGTTAATATGGACTTGGATTGAATTAAGAATGTTTAGCATATGTTGCTCACTTGCGCATGGTACTGACTCATTAGTCAGATTTGGCAAAGGTGCTAGTATCAACTGTGAAGCTGTGACTTATTAGTCAGGTTCGGCAGTGGTATTGGGCACTGGTCACATTGAGCTGGCTCGTTAGTCAGGACGGCCTTAGCGTGTTAACGCAAGCCAACGAGATTAGATCTAATCAACTATCAGCATTGAATGGCTCAAAGAGCATTAATGACAGACCGACCCCGAGGGTCGATGAATGAAATAAGCTCTTGGAGGCTAGTGGCTTACCTAGCAGCCACTCTCCCACTTGAATTAGTGACATGCTTGTTAGTCCCTCGGTATGGTTTATCGGGACCTCATGTGATGTTCACTCATTTGTCTGAAAGCTTTATGCTCAGAATGATTATAATGATAATCATTTGATAATGTTTATGAAAAGTGTTATGTTTTCTTGCTGGGCTTTGGCTCATGGGTGCTATGTGGTGCAGGTAAAGGGAAAGAGAAGCTCACCTAGCCTTGAGTGGAGAGCTGGTGTGGTGGTGTGTACATATGCGGCCGCTTGGCCACCACGGCCAAGGAGTTCTCAGAGGAACTAGGGGGTTTACCCTATTTTTGCCGCTTAGGTCAGCGGGATTGTAAATTTTAAACAGTAGTGACCATTTTGTACTGAGAACAACTTGTAAACGTTTTGTTTAGCTCTGCAGAGCAGTTTGTTATAAAATCTCCATTTCCTTTTTATTGGTTAAATACCTTAACCTGTTAATTACACTTAGAGCACGTTTTTGACCAAAGGACTCAGGCGACGAGTCAAATTTCCGGTCCACCGTTCACCGTAACTGTTCTGGGGTAGCCAGGGCATTACAACTTGGTATCAGAGCAATGCCAAGGTTAAGGTTCCTGTAGACTGGCTGGGCATGTACACACATCACTGAAGTCAAGCTCGACTCTTGGTTTGGTAACTCTTTATGTAGTTATGTGCATAACTGCCTAAATGTGGTGCAAATGCTTTACCTGTATGCATGGGATATTATGAACTGTCATGTGATACATGCTGAGTGATGAGTGCCATAAACATGTATCTGTTTGTGAGTATTGAATGACTGTGGAATATGATAAATTGTCTGCTTGTTCTTGGACCGTGAGGCGGCAAGAGGTTTAGTTATTACTACCTGACTGGCCGTATTGATTATTGTTTCAGTAAGGTATCAGTGACAGAATGAACCCAGAACAGACAGACACTACAACTGGCCAGAGTGGTCAGGGTCAGAATAATGACAATAGTCAGGGTCAAGAGAATGACCAATCCCAGATTCCACTACCAGCACCTGCAAACTGGCAGCAGTTGTTTAGTGATTTGCAGGCTATAGTGTTGAAACAGGGAGAGGAACTTCGTCTCCTGAGGCAGCAACAAGTGCCTGCAGTGGTTAATGTACCAGAGGCACCTTCTGTGTCAGTGCTAGTTATTGGGCAGCAGCCTGGGGTTGAAAACAGATTGGAACCTCTTTATGAGCGGTTCAGGAAACAGCAACCTCCTATTTTTGAAGGCAGCGCTGATCCTATCAAAGCTGAACAATGGATGAGCATGCTTAACACTATTCTTGACTTTATGAACGTAGTTGGTAGTGAGAGGGTGGCCTGTGCTGCCTATATGTTTCGGGAAGATGCCCGGATTTGGTGGGAAGTGGTTGGCCAGACCAAGGATGTTAATCTCCTGAGTTGGGAGGAGTTTCAGGCCTTGTTTAATGAGAAGTACTATAACGATGCTATACGAGCGGCGAAGGACGATGAATTTATGAGGCTATTGCAGGGAAGCTTATCAGTTACTGAATATGCCTTAAAGTTTGACCGTTTGGCAAAGTTTGCCAAAGAGCTGGTGCCCACTGATGGGACCAGGAGAGAGAGATTCCTCCAGGGGCTACAGCCCAGGTTAGCCCGTGACGTTCGCATCACCACTGTGGCAGGAGTCACTACTTATGCGCAGGTGGTGGAGAAGGTACTCACAGCTGAGAGTGCAGAGATTAAGATCTGGCGTGACAATGTAGCCAGAAAGGATTTCAGGAGGACAGTTCCTCCATTTGTTGGTTCTGGTAGGGGTGTTGGCCCCAGTGATCAGAAGAGGAAGGTTCCTGATACCTTCCCAGTTCCAGGTCCTGACAGGAGACCCCGTGGTATTACAATGGGTCGTCCTGGGGGTAGTGAAGCCTGGAAGACTCGTCTTGAATGCCCTAGGTGCAAGAGGCGCCATTTGGGAGAGTATGGGGGAAAGGCCTGCTACTTGTGTGGAGCGGTGGGTCATCTTAAGAAAGATTGCCCTCAGATAGGGAAAGAAGAACCCAGAAAGGTGGACAGCTCGGCCCCAGCTCGAGTGTTCACATTGACTCAAGCAGAAGCTGAGGCTTCCCCCTCAGTTGTTATAGGTCAGCTTCTTAGTGCAGGAACCCCTTATCATGTGTTAATTGATTCTGGTGCTACACATTCCTTTGTTGCTAGTAGCATTATTGATAGGTTGTGTAGACCTTGTGATTTCTATGATGTGGGGTTTGGTACTTTGTTACCCACTAGAGAGATAGTGGTATCTAGAAGATGGGTCAGATCTTTACCAGTGACAGTAGAGGGCAGAGAGTTGTCAGTGGACTTGATAGAGTTAGTCATGACTGACTTTGATATGATACTGGGTATGGATTGGTTGGCAAAGTATGGGGCAACTATTGACTGCAGAAGAAAGATGGTCACCTTTGAGCCTGAGGGTGAGGATCCTTTTGTATTTGTTGGTACTGTGCATGGACCTCGCGTTCCTATGATTTCTGTGTTGAGGGCCAGGGATCTTTTGCAGAGAGGATGCATTGGATTCTTAGCCAGTGTGGTTGACGCCACTCAGGTCATGCCAGTGAGACCAGAGGATACTAGACTTGTATGTGAGTTTCTGGATGTGTTTCCAGAAGATTTGCCTGGGTTGCCACCACACAGAGAGATTGAGTTCGTTATAGAACTGGCACCAGGGACGGAGCCAGTGTCTAGAGCACCGTACAGAATGGCCCCAGCTGAGTTGAAAGAATTGAAAGTGCAGTTGCAAGAGCTGCTGGATATGGGTTTCATTAGACCTAGTTTCTCACCCTGGGGTGCGCCATTTCTGTTTGTAAAGAAGAAAGACGGTTCTCTGAGGATGTGTATAGATTACAGGGAACTGAATAAGTTGACAATTAAGAATAGGTATCCTTTGCCAAGGATAGATGACCTGTTCGATCAGCTGCAAGGTATGAAGGTATTCTCTAAGATCGACCTTCGTTCTGGTTATCATCAGTTGAGGGTCAATGAGGGAGATATACCAAAGACTGCCTTTCGTACCAGGTATGGGCATTATGAGTTTCTTGTTATGTCATTTGGGTTGACTAATGCCCCAGCTGCTTTCATGGATATGATGAACAGAGTGTTCAAGGATTTTTTAGACCAGTTTGTGATCGTCTTCATCGATGATATTCTGGTATATTCTCAGACTGAGATAGAGCATGAGCAGTATCTGAAGTTGGTTCTACAGAGACTAAGAGAACACAGACTGTTTGCAAAGTTCAAGTGTGAGTTCTGGTTGTCTCAGGTATCCTTTCTTGGACACATTGTCAGTAAGGAGGGGATTAAGGTAGATCCAGGAAAGATCGAAGCGGTCAGAGATTGGCCAAGGCCAAAGAATGCTTCCGAGGTTAGGAGTTTCCTTGGATTGGCAGGTTATTACAGGCGGTTCGTGGAAGGGTTCTCGAGGATTGCTAGTGCTTTGACTGAACTGACACGCAAGAGCCAGAAATTTGTGTGGTCAGATAAGTGTGAGAACAGCTTCCAGGAATTGAAGCAGAGGTTGATTACAGCTCCAATTCTGAGTCTTCCGACAGACCAGGAGAAGTTTTTGGTTTACTGTGATGCCTCTCATCAGGGTTTGGGCTGTGTTTTGATGCAATCAGAGAGAGTTATTGCCTATGCTTCTCGTCAGTTGAAGGAGTATGAGAAGAGGTATCCTACACATGATCTGGAGTTGGCGGCTGTGGTTTTTGCCTTAAAGATATGGAGGCACTATCTTTATGGAGAGAAGTGTGAGATCTATACAGACCACAAGAGCCTGAAGTACTTCTTCACCCAGAAGGATCTGAACATGAGGCAAAGGCGTTGGCTGGAGTTAGTAAAAGACTATGATTGTGAGATTTTGTATCACCCAGGTAAAGCCAACGTGGTAGCTGATGCTTTGAGCCGGAAAGGTCCGGGGCAGATTCATGGTATGAGGCTGATAGCCAGAGAGTTAGCGGATGATATGACCAGAGCTGGTATAGAGTTGCTGGTGGGCCAGTTGGCTAATATTACGCTACAGTCTACATTGTTGGAGAGGATCAAAGAGGGTCAGTTGAGTGATCCTCAACTGATTAGGATCAGGGAGGATGTTCTGGCTGGAGCATCCAGGGATTATACAGTGTCTGAGGTAGGCTTGTTGAGATACAAGGGGCGGATATGTGTTCCGTTAGACACTGCATTGAGGCGAGAGATTCTGGATGAATCTCATACTACACCTTACTCTTTGCATCCAGGCACCACGAAGATGTACCAGGATGTGAGATCGTTATATTGGTGGCCGGGGATGAAGAGAGATGTAGTAGAGTATGTGGCTAAGTGCTTGACATGTCAACAGGTCAAGGCTGAGCATCAGAGGCCGGCAAGGTCACTGCAGCCTCTGGATATTCCAGAGTGGAAGTGGGAAGACATCACAATGGACTTTGTGGTGGGCTTACCCAGGACTACTGGTCAGCATGATTCTATTTGGGTGATAGTGGATTGCTACACCAAGTCAGCTCACTTTCTGCCAGTGAGGACTACATATACAGTTGATCAGTATGCAGATCTCTATGTGCGAGAGATCGTGCGACTCCATGGTGCACCTAGGTCGATCGTGTTAGATCGGGACCCCACCTTTACTTCCAAGTTTTGGGGGAGTTTGCAGAAAGCCATGGGGACAACATTGAAGTTCAGTACAGCTTATCATCCTCAGACAGATGGGCAATCTGAGAGGACGATCCAGATTTTGGAGGACATGCTGAGAGCATGTGTACTGGATTTCGGTGGTTCTTGGAGTAAGTATCTGCCTTTGATAGAATTCTCCTACAACAATAGTTACCAATCTACCATTGGAGTAGCACCTTATGAGATGTTGTATGGTAGGAAGTGCAGATCTCCCATTCATTGGGATGAGACAGGAGAAAGGAGATACCTAGGTCCTGATGCAGTTCAGAGGACCAGTGAGGCTATTGAGAAGATTAGGGCTCGAATGCTTGCTTCTCAGAGTAGACAGAAGAGCTATGCAGATCCCAAGCGCAGGAACGTGGAGTTCCAGGTAGGAGACTATGTTTTCCTCAGGGTCTCACCATGGAAAGGGGTGAGAAGGTTTGGGAAGAAAGGCAAACTGAGTCCTAGATTTGTAGGTCCATTTGAGATCCTGGAGAGGATTGGTCAGGTGGCTTACAGATTGGCTTTGCCTCCGGCATTGTCTGCCGTGCATAATGTGTTCCATGTATCAGCCCTTCGAAGATATGTATCTGATGTGGGCCATATTCTGAGTTATGAAGATCTGGAGCTTCAGCCAGATCTCTCCTTTGAGGAGCAGCCAGTTCAGATACTTGACAGGAAGGACAAGGTCCTCAGGAATAAGACAATACCTTTGGTTAAGGTATTGTGGAGGAACAGCAAGGTCGAGGAGGCGACCTGGGAGCTGGAGTCAGATATGCAGAGTCAGTATCCCGAGCTGTTCAGGTAATTTCGAGGACGAAATTTCAGTAAGGAGGGGATAGTTGTAATGCCCTGAATTCTCCGATGTGTTTAACGGTGTGAATAGTAGGCCGGGAGGGCCATACTTGCTTAATTGTGTTAATAATTGATAAAATGCATGTATATGTTGATTATATTATGATATGATGTGAAATGCATGCATGTGAGTCCATATTCTTAATTACAGGGGTGTGATGGTAATTTGGCCCGTTGAGGGAAAATTGTTTATTTGGATGCATGTTGGTGATATGTTTTAAGGCCACATTATAATGTGGATTTGTTCGAGCTATTCGGCATGAGACGATCTTTAAGTGTTAAAGTAGCGGTTTAGTCATAACGGGAATAAGTTCGAGGCTCGGGGTGAGTCTCGGGATGTTTTAATGATTAGAACGTTGCCGGGAGTAAAAAGGGTAACGGGACATGAATTATTGGTGTTTGGGAATTTTGAGAATAGCGGGAATTGGGAAGCATTAATTATGATTAACGGTATAGGTTCGGAAGTACCAACTTTGCCCTTGGGAAGGCTTTAGAAACTTTTAAAGACCTAGGGGGATTTTAGTCATTTGGGTTTGGATATATGTGAAGTTTGGATGGCTGTAGAAACCGTACAGAACAAAGCAAAAACAGAGCAAGAATTACCCTTCCCGTACATCCATTTCTCTCTTTCTTCCTTTGAAGTTTTTGGTCCCAATTTGAAGATACAAGCTAGGAAATCAAAGCTTGGAAGTTGTAGACTCGGTTCATCCATTGAAAAGGACTTTAATTCCATTTGAGGTAAGAATTCATCCATGAGAAACAAGCCATACTCTGTTTTACTTTATAGTTTTCAGCCTATAGTTTTGGTGTGGATAGTAGGAATCAATGGGAGTTTTTGTGTAAGATTGATTGGGTTTTGATGAGGGTATGATGTAGATGAGGTTTAGGGGTTGAATTTGGTGTTTGGTAAGGTTTTGGATTGGTTTGGAGGGTTTGGTTTCAAGAGAAATCGCAAAGAAGATGAACCAGGAAGTTTCTGGTCTGTTATTGGCGCAGCAGTGCCACTTAGAGCGCAGCAGCGCTATTCAGGGCTCAGAGATGGGCTCTCTGACTTGGAAATAGGGCTGCAGCGCCATTCATTAGGGCTGTAGCGCCACTCACAGGGCTGCAGCGCCATCTGATGGGGCTGCATCGCTAGTCCATTTTTCAGCAAACACATTTTAGGGCTCGGAATGATCCTTAAGGTTCGGGGTTTGGTTCCTTTGCCCCGTTTGAGTATTTTAAGCACCCCGAGAGTGGGGGATTGATCCTGGGAGTGTGATTTTAGATTGTGAACCATTTATTAATTTATTTTATTAATGGATTATAATTGGTTATGATTAGGTAACCGCTAAGGAATCTAAAGGTTGATCGTTCTCAAGGGTCGTTCTTTTACACATTCTAGCTCGAACCAGAGGTAAGAAAAATGCACCCCAAGTGTGACATGCATGGAGATTCATGAGGCATGTTGGTTGTGTTAATATGGACTTGGATTTGAATTAAGAATGTTTAGCATATGTTGCTCACTTGCGCATGGTACTGACTCATTAGTCAGATTTGGCAAAGGTGCTAGTATCAACTGTGAAGCTGTGACTTATTAGTCAGGTTCGGCAGTGGTATTGGGCACTGGTCACATTGAGCTGGCTCGTTAGTCAGGACGGCCTTAGCGTGTTAACGCAAGACAACGAGATTAGATCTAATCAACTATCAGCATTGAATGGCTCAAAGAGCATTAATGACAGACCGACCCCGAGGGTCGATGAATGAAATAAGCTCTTGGAGGCTAGTGGCTTACCTAGCAGCCACTCTCCCACTTGAATTAGTGACATGCTTGTCAGTCACTCGGTATGGTTTATCGGGACCTCATGTGATGTTCACTCATTTGTCTGAAAGCTTTATGCTCAGAATGATTATAATGATAATCATTTGATAATGTTTATGCAAAGTGTTATGTTTTCTTGCTGGGCTTTGGCTCATGGGTGTTATGTGGTGCAGGTAAAGGGAAAGAGAAGCTCACCTAGCCTTGAGTGGAGAGCTGATGTGGTGGTGTGTACATATGCGGCCGCTTGGCCACCACGGCCAAGGAGTTCTCAGAGGAACTAGGGGGTTTACCCTATTTTTGCCGCTTAGGTCAGTGGGATTGTAAATTTTAAACAGTAGTGACCATTTTGCACTGAGAACAACTTGTAAACGTTTTGTTTAGCTCTGCAGAGCAGTTTGTTATAAAATCTCCATTTCCTTTTTATTGGTTAAATACCTTAACCTGTTAATTACACTTAGAGCACGTTTTTGACCAAAGGACTCAAGCAACGAGTCAAATTTTCGGTCCACCATTCACCGTAACTGTTCTGGGGTAGCCAGGGCGTTACACTGAGATATTATAGAATTATATTTACATAATTATTTCATGATGTCCATTGATATAATCACCTCATGTAGTTCTGTCCTCCAATGATTGGTTCGTTAATTAGATCTGGTCAAAATTAGCATTTTACCCTTCTAATTACCTCTTGTTCCTTAAGTCCTGTTAATTCACTAGTGAATAATTATTTTATAATCATATTATAAATTTGAGCTCAATAACTATTCAGTTCCAAAATTTACCCTTAGGGGAATCAATATCTGATCTTTTTAGGAAAGCTTGGATTCCAAATCTTGTAAGATCATGTTCTCAGTCATTCATACTATTGAATCTCCAAAATAAAAGTCACTAGCCTCATTATTTTAGAAGACTTTAACGAATGAATCAAAATACCCAATAGACATGAACAAGAGTTCTTGACTACTAATAATTTAGACTGATCTACATATGATGATCATATTGATATGAATTAAATCTTTATGGCAAACGGTATGTTTATAAAGAAATTAATTCACATCGGCTCTGTCATATATAATTTAATTATATAAACTACCTTCACTAATATGTCTATCCACGTTGGTAATCCATAATTAGATCACATGTATTTCAAAAATACTTAGCGAACCGTAATAGCAACCATTCATTAAGGATTCTTTACATTAATATGCTACTGACTATTTTATTCATTCTCTATAATCTTAATCATCCCGTACTCATACAAGATCATACTTTCATTAATGAATATGGAATTTTATGATATTTATAAGAATTATTCAAACATTTAATTTTTTTTTAAAATGTACTTTTATTTAATTCCAAAATAAAAATGTCTTTACACATGCTTTTACGACATCAACTCTAACAATACTGTCTATACTACAGCCTTACAACTATTGCACCCTAATCTTTGGGGTCCAGCCCCAGTAGTTTCATCTAGTGGCTATCAGCAATCATTATTTTTGTAGATGTCTTCTCAAGGCATACCTAGATTTACTTACTTCTAAATAAATATGAGGCTTTGCCTACATTTACCAAATTAACAGCTCAAGTCAAGCTCCAGCTTGGTGTCAAAATTAAGTCCATTCAATTGGACTTGGGGGTGGGGGGGTGAGTATCGAGCCTTTACTAATTTGCTAGAATTAAGTGGTATCATTTATAGTGTCTTGCCTGCATACTCATGAACAAAACAACGTTGCTCGGCATAAACATAAGCATCTAGTATAAAGTGGTCTCACTTCATTAGCTCATTCTTCTATGCCACTTAAATTTTGGGATAAAGCTTTTCAAAATGTTGTCTTTTTAATAAACAAAATGTCCACACCTGTATTGCACAATGCATCTCCCATAGAACTATTGTTTTAGGTCAACCCAGATTATACTATGCTCAAGGTGTTTAATTGTTTGTGTTCTCCTAACTTGTGCCCTTACAACAGAAATAAGCTTCAATATAGGTCCACACCTTGTACTTTTCTTGGCTATAGTCTCACTCACAAGGGATATAAATGTTTGTCAACGGGTGGTAGATTGTATCTCTCTCGACATGTCTTGTTTGATGAAAAATCTTATCCTTTTGTTGCTGACTCTGTCTCATCTATATCATCACTTGTTGTATCACCAAAATTACCTTTAGCTAAGCCACCTATGCAACATTCAACAACTTCTCCCTCACCTACTCCAACAACCAGTGAGTTTCTCTCTAGTCATACTATACATGTCCCACCAGATTTGTCATATAGTCTATCCTGATATATTCTTGTCAATCAATCTTCTATTGTCTCTAGTACCCGCTCACCAAATGAGACATATTCTTCCGACCAAGGTCTGATAGATGAGTCAATGCATTTGACTATTCGCCTTTTGTTAACATTAGCAATTTGAAAGGGTTGGTGCATTCGACAACTAGATATTAATAATGCATTTTTTAATAGAGAATTGCATGAAGAAGTCTACATGATTCAACTACCAGGTTTTAAAGAATCAACCTCTCCATCTAAAGTATGTCGGTTACATATAGCTCTCTCTGGCCTTAAGAGAGCTCCCTGAGCTTGGTTTGAAAAGTTATATAAAATTTCTCTAACTTTTTCCATAACTCAGAAGGACATGCTTCATTCAATACACTACAGATGCAGCGGACTGGATAGTTGAGCAAAGCACTAGTCTCAAACAAATTACACAAAGAGCACATCTTAACCCGAATTTCTTTTTTTAACCCACTAAGAAATCTAGCAACTCGTTGATCTCAAATTCATCAACATCAAGCATTTGACTTAGCTTACAAAACTCATTTCTATATTCCAATACTTATCATGCTCCTTGCCTACAAGTGTGATCTTTTTTTAATAAAATTGGATCAAAATTAGGAGGAAGAAATTTCTTACTCGAGAATTGTTTCATTATTATCCAATTTTGCACCGGAGTTTGCCCTCTTTTATTTTGAAACATCAATTGACTCCAATAATCTTGAGCACGACCCTTCAATTTATTAGCCACCTATTGAACTTGATTATTCTCCTCTATAATTGCATGATCAAAGTAAAAATATACATCTTGCATCCAATCGTATATAGCATCAATGTGTTCACTGTGTCCATTAAAATTGGAAATATTCTCAATGTTGGACACGTTATGAGAAACAACATGTGAATACAAGACCTCATTTGAAGCAACTAATAAGCAAGAATCTGCTTGGGTCGAAGGGTCATGAGCAATAGTTATTGGGATTTGGTAATTCTTATCATGGGCCAATTTGGAAAAATGGGCCTCACTTGGTGCTGCACAATCAAATGGGCTGGGATTTGAAGTAAAGCAACTCTGCCCAATTCTTTTGTCACCATTCGCAAGTTTCTGCAATGAGGAGTATCGGCCTCCATTGATGTTGCAAGAGGAGTCGCAACATCACCTTTAGTAGTCCCAAATGGTGCGGAAGTTTAAAGAATACGACCAGCCACACCTCTATTTTCCATAGTTCGTGCCCTCATTGCTGGAGTGTCCCTGCTACCATCCTTGTTAATGCAAAGGTTATGCCTCAGTGAGGTCATTGTTGCTGCACCATCGAGATCTTTTGTCCTCCGACCTCGGTGTTCTATCCAAGTCTGTAGAGTTTTTGCCAGTCGTTGTTGGTATCGTCCATAGGTCGTGGAGGCCATGGGTCGCGCGTCTACTTCTTTCTTTGTAGCATTTTGTTGGATCGTACAACCAGCAAGTTGTTGGCCATTCATGGTGGGTGTCGCGGGTTGTTGGGGTATTGGGTCATAGAGATTTTGGTGATGGAGGGTGTAGGCATTTGATCTAGTGTGGCTATGACTGGGTTGGTTTTCCGTATGGTTTGGATATAAAACTTTCTTGGATGTTGAGAGGAATGGGTAGTCAGAGGAGGGAATGTGATGAGTGTGATGTTTGGAGTATGGGTCATGGTGTGGTGGTGGGTATCGATATGGTGGAGGTTTACGGTAGTGTGGTGGTGGTGGGATATAGTAGTGTGGTGGGGGTGGATCTGAGTTTGAAATATGGTGATTTGGATGGTGGTATCGAGAATGAGAGGAAGATGAAAATGAGTGGGGTGGTGGTGGTGGTGATGGTGAAGGGTCACGGTGGAATGATGGGGAAGAAGGTGGTGGTAGGTGACGATACTGGGAAGATGAAGAGGCAAATGAAAATGGAGATGGCGATAGATTGTACCTGTGAGAAGATAATGGGAAAGACGATCATTGGTGGGCACTCCACCTTCGAAATCGACACTCTTATGAATCTCTAACTCGCTCAGATCGATAGTGAGCTAAGTCTCGCCTTCGATTTCGTTGAAGTTTCTGATTCGCCCAAAAGGCTTCCGCTTCATGTTCTTCGACATCGAAGCGATCCCAAACGGCATCGTGGCTATCTACCCATCGGGAAAGAACCAAGGCTCTCAATACCAAATGACGCATCGGATTGGATAGTTGAGCAATGCTCATGCCAACAAGGGGAAAACCCCGAATATGAAAGACTCTCAAAACACTCTATTTTAAATATCAATTCTAAAAGTTGTCATTATATTCTTTCCGCTACTCTGCCTCATTACAATAAAACTAATAAAAATAACAAAAATGCAAAATATAATAAAATAAAATTTCTAGAATATTCAAAATATATATCCTACGTGAGCTATACTTTAATTCAGTAGTAGCCAAACTTAAGCTAATAGTGATTACCGTTTTTGCTTGCAGCTCTTCACAATCTTCATCATCCGTACTCTCAAGCTTATTTCATGCATTTATCAGCCATTGTTGTACCAAAACATCTTTCATTGTGCTCTACCATATACTGCAATTGTTATTTCTATCAAAAAACTCAATCCCAAATTTTGTGAATGGCATCTTCTTTGACATATTTGGCAAAGATCTAAACTGGGTTCTGATACTACTTCTTGGGGAAAAAAAACAAGCAAACTTTAAGTGCAGCAGAAACAATAAAAAAACATGAAATTTACTCGATTGGTAAAATCACCAAACCCACAAACAGAGATCTATTTCACTTTAAATTTCAATCTTACATACACTCAAACTCTTTCAATCTCTCCACCTAATACACCATTTGCTTCTCACTCTCAACACTTCAAATTCACTCTCACTTCTCTATTCAAAAACTCACACCCACTTGACGTCTAAAAACCTCATACACTCACACATAAATAATATATTTATAGAGTTGTAAAACTTGGGCACCAAAATACTCATTTTACACAAATAAGAAATTACCCAAATTAAAAACTCTATAAATAAAAACCATAATTAATTTTACTCAATACTACTTAATTCCTTCAGTATCTAATATCCACCACACTAGATTTTTTGTTGAAGAGAATTGAAGATTATTTTATATTTGTGTTATATTCATTTGGATTGATAGATTTTACTTTCTCATGTATATTGTTACATTCCCAATTGTCGAAGAATTAAGTATAGCCAAATAAGGTTTTAGTACAAGTCCGTTGTATGTTTATAGTTCTTTGTATACACGTGAGTTTTAGCTATCAATAATGAATTTTCTTAGATGTTATTATTGTTCCATTCTCAATTATTAATGTCAATATGTATGTGTTGATTAAATATTATCCATGTCTATCAAGTTGTTGTTCGTTTTATATTTAATTAATTAACATATTTTTTTCTTCTAATTCGATTTGTTTAAGTTATTGTTGACCGCGATTTTGGCCAACGACGTGTAGACGTCAAAACGACAAAAAACATTCAACAGAAATATACAATACAGACAATTTTTATAGTGGTTCAGCCACAATGTGTTGGTAATAGCCTAATCCACTTAGAGTTATGATTATAAATCTACACTCAAGATCAGATGAACTTGAGTCAACTGAGTTTCTTCAGTGTAGATTAAAAGAATACAAGAGTTCTCTCAAGATACAATTACTCTCTCTCTGGAAAATTGAAATCCGAACCTCCTTTATGATGCCATGAGCCTTGTATTTATAGGCTCAGGATCGTACAGATAATGTCCCCCATAATTAGGATATTTTGTTATTCTTCCTATATTCAATTAATAATAATATTCAAAATACAACAAAACACTATTTTTATGGGATAATCTGAGAGATTCCCGCGCAGGTATGATCGATTATTGTTGAAGCCGTTACTGGGATCTTTTGCGTAGCCCTGCTCTGTTTAGTCGGTCCACATATACTGAAAACTGAAGTGCCAAAATTCCTCACTGGTCAGACAAGCACCCTACTGGGCGGACAAGCACCTGACTGGGCGGACATGCACCTGACCGGGCGGACATGCACCTGATTGGGCGGACACGCACCTGTCCGGGCGGACATGCACTTGTCCGGTCGGCCAAGGACATGACTGGTCGGCCAAGGGCATTGACTAGGCGGACAAGCATGTGACTGGTCGACCAAAGTCATGATTGGTCGGTCATGACACTTGACTGGTCAATCAAAAATCTTCACTGTTCTACCGGGTCACTCCTAAGCCAGATTACCTAGCCATTCCTTGCCATTTGTCACTTCTATTGCCACGTCATCATTTTCAAATTTTGGGGATAACATTTGCCCCCCAAGTTTATTATATGATGTTCTCACATAATAAACTTTTTTCTCCACTGCTGACGACACAATAAAAAAAATCCAACTGTTCATTTTCCCGCCCATGCAACAGACCACGACTCCATAGCAGACCACGATCACTGGAATTAACTGCTCACCATCGTGGGGAGAAAAATTACTCAAGGAATTCCAAGGGTCTAAAAATAAGTGGCAATTTCCACTTTTTTTCCCTTTAAATAGACCCATATGTGCTCATACCCTCATAAGCAAAAGGAGAGCAAAAAATTTCCCTCATCTTTCATCTTTTTCCCTCTTTGGCCGAATACTCCATAGTTCTCTTTCTTGGCCGAAAGTTCAAGGATTTCAAGGAAAAGCTCTAATTTCTTCAAGCAAATCCAAGGGTTCTTCAAGATTGGGTAAGTCCTTCTTCTTCATCTCTACCTATGTGTTTTTTTTCCTTTTCAAAGCTTTAAGAAAAACATGAGTAGGCCGAACCCCCCATAGGAAACATTCCCCTTGAATTTGTGTATGAATCTTTGAAATACAATGTGTTTTGTGGCTGTTTTGATGTTGTTTAGATTATGGGTAACTCAATCTTGTCTTCAATTTCATGGAAATTTGAAGAAAAATGAATTTTTCAACCTAAATTGCATGTATGTGTTTATGGGTATTTGATGATATATAGGGTCTCTAGAACATTTGAAACCTTTCAAATCACCCATTTTGATCTTGTTATTGTGTATTTTGGGTGAGGAAATGAGTTTGTGCTATATGGAATTTAGGGCTTTTTTCTTAAATGGGTTTAGGGTTGTGTGTGGTATGGTCGATCGGCCATGGCTCTTTTCTTGCTTGAAATCTTGGAAATGTCTATGGCTGTTCGAAAACAAAGATATTTGCCTTGGATTTTATGCCCACCAATCGGTCACCAAGCAGGAGCCCCTTAGTCCAACACTCCATCCGATCGGTGCCAACTGCTGCTCCTCGGACCAACCCGTGATTGCCCCTCGGAACCCCAGCACAGCCCCTCGACACCTGCTCGGAAGGCTCGGCACATCCCTCAGACGCGCGCATCATCTCCTCGGACAGGCACGACAGCAGCTCCTCGGATAGGCACGGTCTGCTCGGACACACGCATGCGCTCGGAACCCCAGCATCCCCTCGGAACCCCAGCATCCGCTCGGACACCTCGGCATGTTTCTCGGATGCCTCGGCATAGCCCTCGAGTGCCTCGGCAACAACTACTCGGACAGGCACGGTCCACTCGGACACGAACCAGCACCCGCTCAGGAGTAGCCTCACCCGATCGGTCTTACACGCTCCCAAGCCTTAGGGTTTTCAAAAAATAATTCATGCATTATTTTTTCCCTCACACACGTTCATTCTAGGAAGTAAAAAATATGTTTACTACCCAATAAAATATTTCCTGAGTAGTAAATAAATATTTTTCCTAAATCAATTGACTTATATTTTTTTTGTTACTCACCTCCCCTTATTTATTTTTTGTAGATGAATCGCTTCGACTACAGGGGAGGTGACAACCATACAAACTCTGACAATTCCATCCCGCAATCGAGCAATACTCCTCAAAGCAGCGACTCTTCATCGAAGTCTCCTAGCAGTCGCACCCCCGAGGATCGCCTTCACCGTTTTAAAAAGATCCTCCCCCGATCAGCTTTATATTTCCTCCACGAAGAGCAGTTTCTCAATCAACAGGCTAAGCAGTCATAAATGAGGGTAAAGAAATCTAACAGACTTCCTCAGGACCAGGACCCTCAGGTAGCTCGCAGAGCGGTACAGAAAGTAGTGGAACGCAGTGAGGTCCGAACTGCGGCTTCTTCAAGACCACCTTGCCAGACACAAAAACCCAGCAAGCCTCGGAGATAAATCACTCAGTAATTTACTACCGAGATCCAGCGATTAGCCGTCCAAAAACCAAGAAAAGAAGGAGAAGAAACACCTTCTTCATTTACAGCCAAACCCTCGAAACTTAACCTCGGGATGTTCGACAAACACATTCAAGCCTTGGGCCTGAGAGGGGTTAACGTGATATGTCCGCGCCCTCATCAGAGAGCCAACAAGCTTGGCGGACCTTACTGTGCCTGGTCTAGGCACCATGTATACGCAGGAGCTACCATCCCGCTACATTCCTTCTTCCGGTCAGTAGCGGACTATTTCAACGTCTCTCCCTTCCATATTGCTCCCAATGGGATTCAGGCATTGTCCGCTCTATACATCCTTTACTTCCTACAAGGTTGGGATCCACCCAGTCCTCATGAAGTGCATTATCTATTTGACTTCAGGACTAACCCAAGCCATAAGAATACGGGCTTTTTCCACCTCTTCCACAAGCATAAAGGGATTAAATACCTCCATGGTATCTCTCATAAGTCGAATCCTGGAAAATACTATACAGAGTATTTTCTCACTTCAGATATCAAAGCCAACAATTTAACCTTCACACACGCGGGTCCATTTCACCAGCCCTTGCCTACCAAAGAAATGTGTTCCCGGGCAGAAGAGTTGGCTAATATGTGCACCGAGGAGAAGAATGTGAAAGAGTTGGTTACTGTGGATAATCTTCAGATGGTGGGCCTGTTACCAAGTAACCAGAACATCGTAGTAGAGAGTGCTACCGAGGAAGCTAATGCAACTGACCAGTCCAACGCCGATACTGAGGGTAGTGACCGATCAGTTCTCTCCTGGACCATCTCCCCACTCTCGCAGACCAGGTGACCTTATCATTAGGGAACCCCAGCCAGAGGACCAACGCAGACGTGTTATTCCCACACAGCTTGGGAAAGGAAAGACCATCCAGCTTCACAGAGACTTAAACTCATCATTTGATGAAGAGGATGACTTCCTTGACCAAATCCTAAACTCAGGTCTAGTAGTCATAATGAGATGTTTGATTTTAAATAACTTGGTTATATGGGATTTATAGAGCTGTCTGGTAGTTGTAAAGTATTTACCCACATATTGCTTTATTTTTTACTAACAAATCTTGTGTTTACTCTTTTGTAGATTCAGAGATGTTCAGGCAATTCAACACCTCTCTTGCCCAAAAGAGGAAATCTGGGGAAGGAAGTGGCTCCACCCCCCCCCCCCCCAAGCAAAGTCCCAAGGACAACTCCAACCAGCCAAGGGAGACAACCCGAGGAGTCGATTACAATCCCGCAGCTAACCCCTTCCTCGATTCCTCCCTCTGCGAGCCTAACCCCTACTCGCCTGACTGGCTTGAGTGAGGCCCTTCGCACTGCTGGTAATATTGGGAAGTAACTGCTTGACCAGACTCTCCATGATGCTTCAACGATTCAAAGCTTTGAATCATTACCTCGACTTAGTGTTGAAGTCATCTTACAAAGAGGGCTCGCTCAGCTGATGAATGTAAGTATTCTATCACAAGACAGTTTGTTATTAATATTTTTACTTGTAGTAACCTCATGTTTTCCATGCAGTCGCTCATCACCATCAGTCGCGCTTAGCACCGAGCAGTAGACTATAAGGAATTGATCAAGGTCTTAAATGATCAACTAGTGGATGCTCAAGCTAAAGTGGAGACTTTAACTTCTTCGGAAAAGGATCTCAAATCCAAGGTGGAGCAGGCAGAGAAGACCGTGGCTGAGCAGAATGAGTCTCTTAGGGGGTTGTCTGACGAGAATCAAAAACAAATTCAAATCAACAAGTCGTTGACTGATCAGCTGGAGAAACTGACTCGTGAAAACAAGGAGCTAAAGCGAGAGAAAGAAGCCGATCTCACTCGCAACGAGGAAATTTGTTTCAACTGCTTTTACAAGGTGTGGAAGCTGAACAAGCCTCTCAACCTCGACTTTCTCACAGAGGAGGCCAAGGCAGAAGAGCTTGCAAAATGCGAGGCAAAGACTGCTGAGGAAGCAGCTAATCCTACTGGTACCACACCTTTTCCCCCCACGTTGTCATTCCAACTGGAAGAAGCAACTGATGCTGAGGAAGGTGTCGATCAACCTGCCATAGCCGACCAGTGAGCTCCCATCCAACCAGAGAGCCTCCATCCGACCAGAGAGGCCTTCATCCGACCAGCTAACTAGTAGACCTTTATTGTGTATTTTGCTATGTATTCTTGCTCGTATGGCCGAGCTATGAACACTTTACTTTTTTAGACTTAATCATTTAAAAGTTTTATTACATAGATGCCTTATATTTTCATATGAGTACTTAGTTTTCTAACTTAGAAATTCTAAACATTTCATAAGTTACTACTGAGCATGCTTTCTCACATTCTTATTGCTCTAACATTTTATGAGCATAGCTTTTTATTTACACACAAATTGTTGTTCTTAACTTAAAATTTGAAAAAATTCCAAGTTAATTAAGCTTTGTAAAACAAGTTAGCTTAACGGCCCTTTTGACTTCAAAGACTTACAAGTCAACCTAAAAACAAATATATTTGCTCGTGTTCTTATTGCTTGTGTTTAAGTGTATAGCAATATACCCTATGTGCCCCCCAAGTGATTGAGGGTTGAAAAATCCTCAATCACTTGCTACTTGACCGAATTTGTTCGAGCAGTTATTACTCGTGAAACACATTGAATATGCAAAGGATATTTCAGCAGTTAACACTGCAAAAACATGCAACTATTTAAAACATTGGTCATTCATCTGATGGATACCGACCAGTTGAACACTACCCGGTATTTCCTTTAGAAAACCTTTTTTGTTTTAAGTTGTAATGACAGTTGAACACTGCCAAAGCAAGAATAATCAACACATATGCAAAAAATTTAGCAAGATTCGACCGCGCTGTGCGTGATCTCTTTTATTACTCGTAAAAAAAAAAGGACAAAGCGTGTCTAATTACGAGTCTCAAACAGAATAAAATTGTTCAAAATAACATGACTGGTTAGCAAATAGCCAGTTCACAAACAAACTCAAATAACAAGTTAAACACTTGAGACAAAGCTACTACTCTGTAAGCAGTATTTATTGATAATATTTCCTCAAGTGCTCACCATTCCAATAGTCCCTGATCAGCTCTCCATTTAATCGAGCAAGTTTGTAAGTGTCGGGTGGCAAGACTTGCTCAATTTGATACGGTCCCTCCCAGTTTGGTCCTAGTACTCCAACCGCCGAGTCTCTGATGAACACCTTTTTGAGGACCAAATCTCCGACCTGGAACTTTCAATCTCTGACTTTGGAATTAAAATAGCGGGCCACCTTTTGCTAATGAGCAGCAACTCTCAAGCTTGCTTTTTCTCGTCTCTCCTCAAGGAAATCTAAAGATTCAGCTAGCAACTGGTGATTCTCCTCCTAGTCGTACATGGTTCTTCGATGAGATGGTGGGTCTACTTCCACAGGTAACATGGCCTCATACCCATATGCCAAGGAAAATGGGGTATGACCAGTTGCTGTCCGGGCAGTAGTCTTGTATGACCAAAGGACTTCTGGTAACTCTTCTGCCCAAGCACCCTTAGCTTGCTCTAGACACTTTTTTAGAGTATCCTTCAAAGTTTTATTTACGGCTTCAACTTGCCCATTGGCTTGCAGATGGGCTACCAAGGAGAAACTTTTCATGATGCCATGCCTAGTGCAGAAATCGGTAAATAAGTCACTGTCAAACTGAGTGCTGTTGTCAGACACTATCTTCTTGGGCAGACCATAGCGACATATTATATTCTTAACCACAAAGTCTAACACTTTCTTCGAGGTGATCGTGGCTAGTGGTTCGGCTTCAGTCCACTTGGTGAAATAATCCACAACTACTACTGCAAACTGTACTCCTCCTTTCCCTTTGGGTAATTTCCCGATCAGATCAATGCCCCATACTGCAAAAGGCCATGTGCTCTGCATTTGCTTCAAGACATTCGGAGGCACCCTGGGTACTTTAGAAAATCTCTGGCATTTATCACACTTCTTCACGTACTCCATGGAATCTTCATTCATTGTAGGCCAGAAAAATCCTTGCTGCAAAATCTTTTTATATAGACTCTGCCCCCCAACATGATCTCCACAGAACCCCTCGTGCACTTCAGCCAATAAGTTTTTTGATTGGTCGGGTGCTATGCACCTGAGCAAAGGCAAAGAGTACCCTCTTCTATATAGCACCCCATCCATCATAATGTACCTACCAGTTTGCCTTATAATCTTCTTTGCTTCATTACGATCATCTGGGAGGATATCTTGCTCAAGGTAAGCAATGATCGGTGTCATCCAAGTGTCAACTATTGTGATGGGCATGGCTTCTTGTTCATTAATGCTCGGCTCTGCCAAGTATTCCACCGGTACTATATTCAGAGTTTCAGCATCTTTTGCACTAGCTAATTTTGCTAGAGCGTCTGCGTTAGATTTTTGCTCCCGCAATACTAGCTTAATAGTATACTCCTAGAATTGTGCTAGCAGATCCTTGGTCTTATTCAAGTACGCCATCATGCGTAGGCCCCTTGCTTGATATTCCCCTAAGACTTGGTAGACCATCAATTGGAGAATCACTGTTTATTTCGACCGACCGGGCACGAACATCTCTAGCCAAGCACAAGCCTGCTAGGAAGGCTTCATACTCCGCCTCATTATTAGAAGCATTAATTAATGCACAATGAATTCGATGCTTCTCCGGCGTGACTAATATAATTCCAGCTCCTGAATGATGTTCGTTTGATGACCCATCAACAAAAAGTTTCCAAGCAGGAAGATCTTCTCTCTGTCCAGTTACACGCTCTTGCTGGTCGGGAATATCATCAATCCCAGTACATTCAGCAATGAAATCCGCCAAAGCCTGACCCTTAATAGCAGATCTTGGTTGATACTTGATTTTAAATTGGCCTAACTCAACCGCCCATTTAAGTAGCCGACCAGATGACTCCGGCTTCTGCAAGATTTGACGTAGGGGCTGGTCGGTAAGGACTTTAATGAGGTGTGCCTGGAAGTACGGTCGCAATTTGCGAGATGCAAGTACCAAGCAATAGGCCAACTTTTCGATCACGAGATACCTAGACTCTACTCCTATCAGTCGCTTGCTAACATAGTACACTGGATGCTGTACTTTATCTTCTTCTCGTACTAGAGCAGCACTAACAGCGTGCTCTGTGACTGCTAGGTATAAAGAGGTCTTCTCCATCAACAGGCTTCGAAAGAATAGGAGGTTGAGCCAAGTGCTCCTTTATGGCTTGAAAAGCTTACTCACATTCTTCCGTCCATTCAAACTTCTTGCTTCCTCTAAGCAGGTTAAAAAACGGGACACACTTGTCCGTCGATTTAGAGATGAACCTGCTTAGGGCAGCAATCCGCCCAGTCAAGCTTTGCACATCCCTAATTCTGGCCGTAGACTTCATTTCTACGAGCGCCTTTATCTTTTCTAGATTTTCCTCTATTCCTCGGGAGTTCACAATAAACCCAAGAAATTTTCCAAAACTTACTCCAAACGAGCATTTGAGGGGGTTTTTATTCATGCTGTACTTTCTCAGTCCTGCAAAGCATTCCTCCAAATCTCGTACATGTCCTTCAGCTTCTTTTGACTTTACCAACATATCGTCTACGTACATCTCCATGTTCTTGCCGATTAAGTCACGGAACATACCATTCACCAAACGCTGGTAGGTGGCTCCCGCATTCTTTAAGCTGAATGGCATGACCTTATAACAGTATAGCCATATGTCTGTTCGGAAACTGGTATGCTCTTCCTCGGGAGGATGCATACTAATCTGGTTATACCTCGAGTAAGCATCCATGAAGGACAATGTTTCATGACCAGAGGTTGCGCCCACCAACTGGTCTATTCTTGGCAAAGGAAAACAGTCCTTTGGACATGCTTTGTTCAGGTCGGTAAAATCCACACAAGTCCTCCACTTTCCATTGGACTTGGGCACTAACACTGGGTTTGAAACCCATGCAGGGTAATATGCCTCCCTTATAAACCCATTTTCCTTTAGCCGCTCCACCTCCTCCTTGAGAGTCTTTGCTCGATCTTTGTCAAGCAATCTTCTCTTCTGCTACACTGCTGGATAGCTTTCATCCACGTTGAGCACGTGGCTAATCACAGTTGGTGAGATACCCACCATATCCTTGTGAGACCAGGCGAAGACATCTTGATTCCTCCGCAAAAATTCTACCAGCTGTGCTTTTACTTCTGACTTCAACTTTTTTCCAACTTTGACCCCTCTGGTCAGGTCATTCTCATCTATTGGAACCTACTCTAACTCCATAGACGGTCCCACTTCACTTTCATAATCCCCAAAGCGAGGATCAAAGTCAATTCCCTCGCTTTGGGAAACGCCCTATTTGGTGACTTCATCACCGGATGGGGCTTGTTGTTCACCTATACCAAGAGTGCTTTCTTGGTCAAACATTCCTTCCTGATCGGCTACGACTGTAAAGCTTTGGTCGACATCCATCTCGTCTACCTCCTCTCTCTCGGCACATACAATCATGTTGTTTTCTTTGGCCCCCTTTCTTGCTTTAGCTACCGAGGCATTATAACATTCCCTAGCCTCTCTCTGGTCTCCTCGGATGCAACCTATGTCTGCACTGGTCGGGAACTTCATGGAAAGGTGCCATATAGAGACTGCCGCATGCAAGGTTGTGAGTAGTGGTCGACCAATAACCACATTATAGGCGGACGGGCAGTCGACTATCAAAAACTCTGTCATAACTGTCTCATGCTTGGGAGCATCCCTCGTTGTGATAGGTAACTTGATCGTTCCAGCTGGTGACAACCCTTCTCCAGTAAACCCATAGATGACTTGAGAGCATGGTTTCAAGTCGTTGATAAATAGTTTCATCCTTTCAAAGGATTATTTGTAGATAATGTTCACAGAACTCCCTATGTCGACTAGGCATCTCTTCACCTTCATATTCGCTATTTGGACTGCCACGACGAGAGGATCATTATGAGGATATCTCACGTGCTGTGCATCATCTTCACTGAAAGTGAGGGACTCACTTTTGTACCGTGGGTTCTTTGGAGTCCGCTCCTCTACAGTCATGACCTCGGATGTTGATGTTGCGTCCAACTCATACTGGAGTGTTCGAGCATACCTCTCCCTTGCCTTGTTGCTATCCCCAGCTAAATGTGCACCTCCACATATGGTGTCTAGAGTGAAGTCCACAGGCTCGGGTTGCAAAGGTGGGGATCGATGCCGCTTAAACCCAGTATTGTTGTTACTTCCCTCTCCTTGTGTTTTTTAGCTCGATATTTTTTCAATTTCCCCGACCGGAGGAGAAACTCTATCTCGTCCTTGAGATGATTGCATTCATTCGTGTCGTGACCATAATCTCCATGGAAACGACAAAACTTATTCAGATCTCTCTTACTCATCTCCTTCTTGATGGGTGGGGGTTTCCGATAGGGGACCTCCAGATGACTTGCGAGATATATCTCCGCTCGGCTAGCTGAAAGAGTGGTGTAATTGGTGAACCGAGGTTCATACTTAGTTGGCTTGTCGTTTGGTCCCGACTTAGCCTTCTTTTCATTGTGGCGGTCAGACCCGTTATTACCACGTTTCTTACTACCACCTTGATCGTTTCCACCATTCTTGGGAGGATCAATCGATCTGCTCGGATTGTTCAGGCCCTTTTCTCCCTTCTCAATCGCATCATCCAATTTCATATACTTGTCCGCCCGGTCAAGAAATTGTTGTAACGTTGAAATTGGTTTGCGATGAATACTGTCCCACAAAGGACTTCGATAGATTATGCCAGAACAAATGGCCACCATCTTCCCCTCATCTCCAACTGTAGTTGCTCAGTTGGCTTCTCTCATGAACCTTTGTATGTAGTTCTTGAGAGATTCGTCTTTCCCTTGTTTAATATCCGCCAAGTGATTGGCGTAAACTGGAGGGGTCCGAGCAGCACTGAACTGCCTGCAAAACTCTTTCCTGAAACTTTCCCAAGAATTAATGGAATTTGGCTTAAATTTCCAATACCACTCCTGGGCAGTGTCGGACAATGTAGTGGGGAAAACTCTGCACCGATAGTCATCACTCACTCCAAGCAGCTCCATCTGGTCTTTGAATTTCCCCACATGCCTTATCGGATCTGCCTTTTCTGTGTAAACTGGCAGTACCGGTGCTTTGTACTTGCCACTGCGCTGCGGGACATGCTCCTTGCCACTGCGCTGCGGTGCTTCCGAGTTTTTTCGGAAGGCTTGCCATGCGGGACATGCTCCTTGCCACTACGCTGCTGGTTGGGATGCAGTGGTGGCATTCCTGTCTGCGTTGGGCGGTCCTTTCCTCCTCGCTGGTTGTTGTCATTCTTCTCCTTAGACTGGTCAATGTGATGACTATCAACTTCATCACGACCATGCCCGTCTTTGAAGTGTGAAGTTTCTTTACCTCGAGGAGCTCTATTTTGCTCCTGCTTAGGTGGAGTTTTCTTACTACCTAACTTGTGACTTCCGGACCTGGAAGTCTCTTATCGGTGACTCCTTGAGGGGGGTTCTGGAGTTCCCCCTTTGGGTTGAGGCAGTGCCCGATCGGACCCCATCTTCTTCCTGACCAGGTGGGTTACTACCACTCCTATTTGGTCCTCGAGAATTGGGTCTATCAGTGTTTTTGCGACCAGCTTCTGTGGTCCTTGCTCCTGGGGTGGCTGCTCCTCGTGCTGCAACTTGGGCATTGGCCCGGGCCAATTGCGTAGCTGCCTCCAAAGCGAGTGCAACCTCGCGATGTCGCCTATCGGCCTCCTCCTGCTGTCGCCGGATCTCCTCGCTCCTAGCGTCCATCTCCCGTCTTTGTTGCTCAAATGCAACCTTCTGCCTAGCCATTTCTTCAGCGAACGCCTCCTGTCTGGCGTTGAATTGTGCCATTTCCTCCTGGAAAGCCCCCATGGCTTCCTAGAGTTGTTCAACCTCTGGAGTCACGTCCTCGAGCATGACTCTAGGCTCAGTCTCATGGTCTTGAGGACCAGGACCTTCTGATCTAGCAGGCTCTCTAGAGGAACCTGGCTTCTTGGAGGCCGCATTGGTGTTCTTAGGTGCCATAATGCTACAGTGATTGTCTGTCTTTCTCTTCAGGCTCTCAACGAAAGCACCAAAATGTTGACTACGGTTTTGGCCAACGACGTGTAGACGTCAAAACGACAAAAAACCTTCAAGAGAAATATACGACACAGACAATTTTTATAGTGGTTCAGCCCCAATATGTTGGTAATAGCCTAATCCACTTAGAGTTATGATTATAGATCTACACTCAAGATCAGATGAACCTGAGTCAACTGAGTTTCTTCAATGCAAATTAAAAGAATACAAGAGTTCTCTCAAGATACAATTACTCTCTCTCTGGAAAATTGAAGTCCGAACCTCCCTTATGATGCCATAAGCCTTGTATTTATAGGTTGAGGATCGTACAGATGATGTCCCCCATAATCGGGATATTTTGTTATTCTTCCTATATTCAATTAATAATAATATTCAAAATACAACAAAACACTATTTTTATGGGATAATCTGAGAGATTCCTGCGCAGGTATTGTAATGCCCTACTTCCTTAGAGCCGTTACTTAGTGAGTTTTAAGACAAAACAGTGTGCAATGAACTTGCTAACCGAGGTTTTGAAACAAAAGTGTGACTAATTAAAAGTTAAGGCTGTAATCTTTGAAAATGCGTCGTTTCATTAAAACTTCTATTATTAAACATTTGGGATCCCAAAATAAGGTTTGAAAACTAATTCCATCTTGAAATAAGGTTACAGTTGAGAAATCATGAAATCATAGATTATTACAGCCATTTTCGAATAAACCCCCAACCAAAGCAGTCGGGCAGGCCAAACATGTACGCGTCGCTTCACGCTCTCCGTACTCATGGTTGGTTGACTCAGTCCTTGCAACTACCTGCCACACGGAGCACCCGTGAGCCGAAGCCCAGCAAGAAAACCCAAGTAACACATAACATATGCAAATCAAATAGCTGGCATAATTCACTGATACATAGGAAAAACCATCATAATAAACAAGTACGGCCATGCCGCCCCCAAGGCCTTACCAAAGCCTGGAGTTTCGGTTCTCACCACGAGGATAACTCATGTATCCCTTGGGTCCCACCCTGAATATAAGCATCCCATGTGCTGTGTTACTTTCGGCCCCACGGAGGCCCCGGCCTACGCCGTACTCGGCCCCACGGCCGCCCCGGCTTACGCCGTACTCTGCCCTTGCCGTTCAATTCATCATAATCACACATATAGTACATTCAGAATAAACATTCACACACATCATGGTTCATTTAAGGTTAAGCATTTTCACATAATACAATCTGGGGCCATGCCCTACAATCACACAGTGGGGCCATGCCCTAATCTCGGGTGTTACGGTTTTCTTACCTGCATTCCGAGCCTCCTGATGCACTAAAGCCGCGAGCACGGTCCTCTAGCACGAGCCTCACCAACAACCTAGTCATAACACACAAGAAACATCCCTCATTACTAATCAACCCAAAACCACTTCCCGAGACCAATCCCGCACTCTCGGGACCTCTAAAACCTTAAAACAACACCCCGGAGACATCCCCCGAACCCCCGGAGCAAAGGCCTAAAATTTCCTAAAAATGATGCCCTGAAATTAGCCTTGTGCCGCGGCACCACATCCTTGTGCCGCGGCACCCAACAGTCAGAGGCTCCCTTGCCGCGGCACGAAAAACCTGTGTCGCGGCACGCCTTCGCAGACCCAGAATTCTGGGTTTTCTCCTGCGTTTTCTCCGAGCTAAAACCTTCCCAAATCAACCTAAACTCACACCCAAGCCCCAAAACCAACTCAAGACTCCAAATAAACCATCCAACAACCCATAAACATCACCAAAGACATCTAAACACCCAATCAAATCCCCAAAATCCACATCCTTGATTTCAATTTCAGAAAAATAAAAACTCAAACATCAAACTTAACCCATGCTCAAATTCTTAACCCATAACATAATCAAGCCTTAAATGTGTATAAAATTCCTTACCTCATATGGAGAATCCATCCCTAAGCTTCCTTCATCTCCTAGGTCTCCAACTTCTCCTTCTCTTCTTCTTCTTCTTCTTCCTCATGCCCTAGCTTTTCCCTCTCTTTTCTCTTCTCTTCAAACTCTATCAAGACCAAAATGGTTAAGCCCCAAACCATGTACCCCATAAAACTAGCTGCCATTTATCTAATTCCCAACCAAATGACCATTTTGCCCCTCCTTGCCTATCCTTTCCCACCTAAACCTCAAGGGTACTTAAGTCTTTTCATTTCTATTTCATTTCTACCATTTTCTTTCTAAAACTTGTTACTCTCAGCAGTAACTAATGGTTACCCAGGTTACTAAATCTCCAATAACCATTACCCGCTAAATCTCAACTTAACCATAAAATTCCCGAGGTACCCCTAGGCTCCTCCCGAGCCGGGTATAGAAATCCCGTTGTGACTCTGAAGTTAACTAGCTCTCTAGGACCGTCTCGGCACGTGCATCACAATAATACAACCACCCCCACGTGGTACAATTCACAGAATACAATTATCACATATCAATACCGTTATGCCCAACATGGCCAAAATTATAATTATGCCCTTCTAACACGATCCGGGCCTACATGCATATTAGTAAACATAGCCATGCCTCTCAGTTAAACAAATAGCCAAATAACATGCTTTAAATCATAATCATGCATTTAATTCATAAAATCACACATAAATCCCAACCTGCCCTCCTGGCACACTAATAAAGGCCCTTAAGCCTTATTAGCGAATTTGGGTCGTTACAACTATCCCCTCCTCATAAAAATTTCGTCCTCGAAATTTACCCAAACACATCAGTCAGCAACCCGCAACCTGACCATAATCTCCAAGGTCCATCGCCTTACCTTAGTTCCCACCAAGGCTCTTTCAGGAGAACAATCTTGGCTCGCAAGATCTCGTCTAATAGCCATACTCTCGATAGCCCCCCCTTTAACACCGCAACCCTGCCGAAGCCCAGGGTCTGCCTAGATTACAATGACCAATTCATTGTCTTATTCCTGATTCCATAGATACTCAAACGTCATCACCTCTACTAGGTGGGATCAGCTTGTAGGCCCCGCTGGCCTAACACTTAGTACAACTTCGAAATTTTATGTTGAATCAAGAGTCCGAACTCTCCCTTCTTTCTCTGAACACCTTACAGATCCTCGTCTGTTATTACGCAGAGATGCAACTCTTTCTTCCCGGAACTTTATTTCCTCCAAATTTGTCAATTTACCAGCTCTTTATTCTTTCAAATAGGCAGACACTCCTGCCTTAAGAAGTTTCGACGACCTACTTGTCTTTCTCTCTGAACTAAAGCCAAACTGTAGTATTCACTATCCTTCACCTCTTATCAAGCCCTATGTCGCGTTACATCAACAAGACACCAGCAACTGCCATCACGACTTACTTCCCAGGGATTACACTTCCCTTAATACCTCAAGTCTTCGCCTACTCAGCGCTTAATTCTTTAAGATCTTTGATAAACTTTCAGACAACCATTCCACTTGCAATCAACTGATAATTCCAGGTTCCCACTCTGTTCTTTTCGTTCTTTAAATCCATTCCAACAATTTAAAATATCATAGGGCCTCAATTCAATGTCATCGACGTTCTATCACGAAACCAGTTCACTTGCCCCAACAACATTAACTCAAGCAGCCGAGTTAAAACTTTTCATGTCCAAATGCCTCACTTAAGGTCTATTGTGGTCTATTCCCACGATACACCACCACATCACCTAACCCCTCAGGGTCCAAAGGAAAACACTAGATTCTGTCATCCGCTCGACCCTCTTGGTACGACGTACCCTAGGAGGTGGAATGATGTCCATTCAGAACCCTCATTCAAAACCAAATCCTAACTGGATCCCTCACTCGATCCTGGTATCTTACTTGTACCACCATGACAGGGTCCTTCCCTGTTTCAACTCAAGCCAACACTTTGAATTCCATAGCTCAGTGACACCCACCAGCTAACCATTACCTACTAACATCATGCCAATCTCAGTCGTTGCCTTGTCCACTCCATTACAGCCTATAGCGTTATTCCTTGACTGATACACGCCTCCCAGCTAGGAGTTTCGCCTCCAATTATAGCTCCCCTCGCTCAATCGAGGATTTCAAACACTGATCATCTATCCGTTACTTTTCACCACCTCTGTGTCTCAGCGCTATCTTCTTACTAATACCCAGTACTCAAGCACTTTATGATATGCATAACGGTCAACTTAACGTTCCAAGGTTATCAACCACATTCATTCTTTCGTCTCCCGCAAGGTTCAATCCACTCTCGCGCCAATATATTCCTGGGCGTGCCCAACTCGTGCTGCACTCCCATAATTCCATATCCTTACCATAGATCAGGTCCTTTATGCAATCACTCTTTACTTAACCTTAACACGCACGCAAATTCCATCATCGTCCGTAACCAGTCAAATCTTACCTTGTCCTCTGAATTTCTTTCTGATGTGACACCACTCAGTCTGTCTAACCTCAAGTTTTACTGTTCTCCTCATCTCTGATGTAGTTGTCTCCGGAGGTGCTTGTGCAATGGATGACGCGCTTACCAGTCTTGTTATGCTTTCCATTCTTCAGACGTTCTTCATTAGCTTCTTTGTGGCTTCAGATCAAATCTTATCGTACCTGTCCTTTCTCCTTGTAGCTCTAATCTGAGTATTCCTGATGACGCTCAAACTAACAATCCGTAGAACCTTACCTGAGACTCTGCCTTCTGGGTACAAACGTCTTTCGCATAGTCACTTGCTCGCCATTTCCGTCTGGGAGTAATCCACATGTACTGCTCGTGAACTTGAAGGGAACTTGCCTGAACCATTCTTGTATCCTCTACTTAAAGAACTTACATGTGCTTCCGTAGCTTGAACCAAATCTAGAATCTTTGTTACCAACTCCTCGCACTTTACTCAGTTCAAAACAAAATTCCTGAAATGTCTCTTTCCTTGGTTTCCAACTGGAAATTAACAGGTCATAGATCAACTCTTGGGGACATCGTCTTACCTTGTATCCAACATCGTACTTTTCTTCCTACCCCGACGATGCTAACAATCCCCGTAGTGTAACACAGTGGCTACACCAGGCTCAAATTCCTTCGATTGTTTCAATAGGCTTTCTGTCGGCCAAAACCATCTTTTACAACATTCCTTATACCAACCCTACCTGTAGTCTGACCTTGAAGTATTACCTAAATCTTTCTGTGCCTAACCATATAGCTTTCCCACTGGTCAGCTCTGTCTCCTTCACGTACTCCAGATGATATCCACAACAATCCATCTGCCAGAGCTTCTAATTCCTTCTCAATAAGCATTACTGTCCTTAGCCTCTCAAATGGCACCATTGAGGCAACCTCTCTATGTCCATCACCCTCTCGGAGCATTCACAACACCGAGTCCTTCCAGTTCGTTATATGTCCAAAGCATAAACCATTCTGTTAAATACTCATCCTCGAGGAATCGGCCTCGAACTACGAATGTAGCGAGGCATTCAAGTTCTCCGTTCCCTCACCACGGGAATTCCATTCTATCATACCGAGTCATTCCATGTAGGCGTCATGCCTTCGCCTGACCTCCTCTCAGGTGGCATCCTCTCCCTCACGCATACCAATAACCTCCCTGGTTCCTATCGCCATCTTGATAACTAGCTTCTCACTCAGGTTTCTTTCCAAACTCAAATTAGGTGCCCAAGCACTGTCTGGGGTCCTTCTACCTCAAAATTGAGAATCCGACCTCGCTGCGTTCTATCAACACAAGCACCATCTTATCAATCAGACTTTTCCCCCTTTCTGGCAAACCAGAAGCCATAGAACTATCCGGGGTTCCTTTAACTCGATTATCACGAATCTAACTTTACTAATTCCATCCAAAGAAGCACTGCCATAGCGACTCTAACACTCATGCTCCAGACATCAACCATCAGTTCCTCGAACCACATGGCCCTCTCCGCCATCCACATGCAGACGATAAGTCCTTACATCGAAGCGGCCCAAATACCTTAGACTAAACCAGATCTCATATCCTTAAATGGGTCGCCACCAATTCCAGATACATCCATCAGTATAACTTCCTGAAATGGACTACTCGCTTTACCAAACCCATTGAATTACGATGTTGTTACCCTAATGGTCCGAACCCAACTTATAAGCCCACCAGTCTCCATGGTTCTAATCATGTCTTTAAAATCTCTTCTAACCATTCATCAACTAGGTTCTTTCCAACCCAATAAGCTAGTACCTCAGCCCGAGTGTCACTTCCAGGCAACTCTCTGCCTCAACATTTAACACAACCCTCTAATCAGGATCTCTCATCCTCTTAACCAAGGGTGGAATTAACTCTGCTCGTCTATTGATAAGTCCCTTCCCTACTCGAGCTCTCCTCAAAACCCGAGGATAACACCCCCTTAAACCTCTCATATAATACTTTTATTTGTCCATACCTCACAGTAAACCAACACTGGTCACCTTTACTGTTAAAGCTTATAAATCAGCTCTTTCCCCGGAGAAATCCGCTGTTCTTCTATCCCATCTCAACTAACAAACTCCACAGCCTACTCACACACTAGTGACTCACTGCTGCTGCCTTCAGGGATAACTGGAGATCTCAACTCCAACTTATAACTAGAATCCCCTTTCAACACAATATCCAGTCCACAAAACCCTTCTAGGAACAATCAACACGAGTTCATCTGTCGAACCTAACCAAACTCTTGAACTCTGTGGTTCATACCCTGAACCAAACCACGTCTAGATCCAACTGACCACAGTTATCATGCACACACAAGCATATAATAGGTCAAATCCACAGTGTCATACATTTAGCCACCAAATTTAATCACTACTAAGTACATCCATACTTACCATGCTTCATACAAGCCAATAAACAGATATATAACTAATGAATTTCATCCAGAAAATTAATCGCATATACACAAAACGCGAACCAATATGCCAATATTCATCCATATACATCATAATGTCATTCAGCATGCATTAATCTCAACATGCAATAGTCAAGGGCCAGGCCCTATCAATATCTCATGCATATGTTATTTCATCTATCATGCTCCATATAAGTAAACAGGCAAACAGGGCATTCAAACATATGTTCAGCATATCAATCAATCATACCAACCAACCCTGAGTCGAGCTTGTCACTGACAGCGAGCGTACATGTTCGGTCGATCTCCAGAACCAATAAACCTTGGCTCGCTATGATACCAAGTTGTAACGCCCTACTTCCTTAGAGCCGTTACTTAGTGAGTTTTAAGACAAAACAGTGTGCAATGAACTCGCTAACCGAGGTTTTGAAACAAAAGTGTGACTAATTAAAAGTTAAGGCTGTAATCTTTGAAAATGCGTCGTTTCATTAAAACTTCTATTATTAAACATTTGGGATCCCAAAATAAGGTTTGAAAACTAATTACATCTTGAAATAAGGTTACAGTTGAGAAATCATGAAATCATAGATTATTACAGCCATTTTCGAATAAACCCCTAACCAAAGCAGTCGGGCAGGCCAAACATGTACGCGTCGCTTCACGCTCTCCGTACTCATGGTTGGTTGACTCAGTCCTTGCAACTACCTGCCACACGGAGCACCCGTGAGCCGAAGCCCAGCAAGAAAACCCAAGTAACACATAACATATGCAAATCAAATAGCTGGCATAATTCACTGATACATAGGAAAAACCATCATAATAAACAAGTACGGCCATGCCGCCCCCAAGGCCTTACCAAAGCCTGGAGTTTCGGTTCTCACCGCGAGGATAACTCATGTATCCCTTGGGTCCCACCCTAAATATAAGCATCCCATGTGCTGTGTTACTTTCGGCCCCACGGCCGCCCCGGCTTACGCCGTACTCTGCCCTTGCCGTTCAATTCATCATAATCACACATATAGTACATTCAGAATAAACATTCACACACATCATGGTTCATTTAAGGTTAAGCATTTGCACATAATACAATCCGGGGCCATGCCCTACAATCACACAGTGGGGCCATGCCCTAATCTCGGGTGTTACAGTTTTCTTACCTGCATTCCGAGCCTCCTGATGCACTAAAGCCGCGAGCACGGTCCTCTAGCACGAGCCTCACCAACAACCTAGTCACAACACACAAGAAACATCCCTCATTACTAATCAACCCAAAACCACTTCCCGAGACCAATCCCGCACTCTCGGGACCTCTAAAACCTTAAAACAACACCCCGGAGACATCCCCCGAACCCCCGGAGCAAAGGCCTAAAATTGCCTAAAAATGATGCCCTGAAATTAGCCTTGTGCCGCGGCATCCAACAGTCAGAGGCTCCCTTGCCGCGGCACGAAAAACCTGTGTCGCGGCACGCCTTCGCAGACCCAGAATTCTGGGTTTTCTCCTGCGTTTTCTCCGAGCTAAAACCTTCCCAAATCAACCCAAACTCACACCCAAGCCCCAAAACCAACTCAAGACTCCAAATAAACCATCCAACAACCCATAAACATCACCAAAGACATCTAAACACCCAATCAAATCCCCAAAATCCACATCCTTGATTTCAATTTCAGAAAAATAAAAACTCAAACATCAACCTTAACCCATGCTCAAATTCTTAACCCATAACATAATCAAGCCTTAAATGTGTATAAAATTCCTTACCTCATATGGAGAATCCATCCCTAAGCTTCCTTCATCTTCTAGGTCTCCAACTTCTCCTTCTCTTCTTCTTCATCTTCTTCCTCATGCCCTAGCTTTTCCCTCTCTTTTCTCTTCTCTTCAAACTCTATCAAGACCAAAATGGTTAAGCCCCAAACCGTGTACCCCATAAAACCAGCTGCCATTTATCTAATTCCCAACCAAATGACCATTTTGCCCCTCCTTGCCTATCCTTTCACACCTAAACCTCAAGGGTACTTAAGTCTTTTCATTTCTATTTCATTTCTACCATTTTCTTTCTAAAACTTGTTACTCTCAGCAGTAACTAATGGTTACCCAGGTTACTAAATCTCCAATAACCATTACCCGCTAAATCTCAACTTAACCATAAAATTCCCGAGGTACCCCTAGGCTCCTCCCGAGCCGGGTATAGAAATCCCGTTGTGACTCTGAAGTTAACTAGCTCTCTAGGACCGTCTCGGCACGTGCATCACAATAATACAACCACCCCCACGTGGTACAATTCACAGAATACAATTATCACATATCAATACCGTTATGCCCAACATGGCCAAAATTATAATTATGCCCTTCTAACACGATCCGGGCCTACATGCATATTAGTAAACATAGCCATGCCTCTCAGTTAAACAAATAGCCAAATAACATGCTTTAAATCATAATCATGCATTTAATTCATAAAATCACACATAAATCCCAACCTGCCCTCCTGGCACACTAATAAAGGCCCTTAAGCCTTATTAGCGAATTTGGGTCGTTACAGGTATGACTGATTCTTGTTGAAGTCGTTACTGAGATCTTTTGTGTAGCCCTGCTCTGTTTAGTCGGTCCACATATACCGAAAATTGAAGGGCCAAAATTCCTCATTGGTCGACCAAACCTTAACTAGTCGGACAAGCACCCTACTGGGCAGACAAGCACCTGACTGGGCAGACATGCACCTGACCAGGCAGTCATGCACCTGTCCAGGCGGCCAAGGACATGACTGGTCAGCCAAGGGCATTGACTGGGCGGACAAGCATGTGACTGGTCAGCCAAGGTCATGACTGGTCGGTCATGACACTTGACTGGTCAGTCAAAAATCTTCACTGGTCTACCGGGTCACTCCTAAGCCAGATTACCTAGTCATTCTTTGTCATTTGTCACTTCTATTACCACGTCATCGTTTTCAAATTTTGAGGATAACAGCTATCATATATGTATTTTGTATTTAAGTGTATCTAAAACCACAATTTTACCAATGAAAACCAATATTTCACTCTTCTTTCTTTTTTTTCTTTCCATGGCACATTTTATTTAAGAGTTGATATATACGTTAAAGCAAGCAATAATGATCATCCATCATGATGAGTCATCTTATGACATCTTTTTCCTGCTTTCTTCCAAGTCCAAAGGCTTGGAAGTTGGAACACAACGTTCTACGCAATCGATCACATCAATATATATATATATATATAATTTTTAAGATAATACATATCCAAATTCTCCTTTCTTTCTTCTTATTCATTCATATCCTTTTAAAACACTGTAATTATTTTATCATTAACTTTTTATTAAATATATATAATCTGATCATGAACAATTAACAAGACCTCAAAGGAGTTGGGTTTGCCAACTAGATCATTATTATCACTATCCTTCAACGTCTATGCTGTCATGGTATTGGTGGCTAAACAAGAAGAGAAAAAGTTAATAATTAAACTATGACAATTATTATGTAGGTGTCAAAAGAGACTAGAATATGATAAGAGACTTTGTAAACCACTTGCTTATTATTTTTTTATTGATAATAATATACTACTAATAATTAGGGGCCAATACTTTTTTTTGTCTAATTTTACAATGTTACAGAATAACTTATTTCATAAAAATGATATTGGACATGAACAGATTCCATCCAAATTTAGTTATAGAAGATATCATATTTTATAATTAATCATTGAAAAAAAGTTCAAATTACCCTCCACTCTTTTAGGTCAAATTAGTCTGGTGAAAATGTCATGTATATACCTTTTAAGAGTTTTAATCGTTTTTTTTTTCCAATCCTTGTAGCCAAATAAATATATAGATATACAGTTTGACATTTAAATTTAAAATGAACACTACTTTTAAATTTTTGTTTTTTTTTTTAAATGTGGATAAGAACTACTAGAAATTCAAACAAGAATATAACCACTAATCTTTGACCATTAATTAGTGGGAACTATTGAAATTTGATAAACTTAAAACATACTTTTCGGACACAAAAAGTGAGGATTTTCTTTTCATAGATGAGAAATGGAACTTTTGGATTTCTAAGGTGGTGTAAAATTGTGCTTAGCGGCCAATTGAAGTTAGCTGAAGGAGTAATAAAATTCCAGTTTGAGAAGCATCTTCTATTGACATGTGCGACAAGCAAGCACACGTGCTTTCTTTTAGAATTTATTAATGCATAAGTAATTAAATTCCGACTTTGACGGTGCCATTCATATTTATTGGCTCAAGTGTAAAGTGTCCTCAATGTTTGGATTCTAGCTACCTTACCATATATACTTCCGCGAGCGTTGAAACTTAGAAAAATGAAGAAAGATAGAAAGAAAATGATTTTTATTTTTGTTGGTTCTTAAACGTGTCCATCTATTTTTATTCCTACCTTTCTGTCAAGTTTTTTAAACAAACACCTATAAATTGAGTCTTCTTAACGTGCAAACAAACACCCTTTTCCACACTTAGTCATCCTCTCAACTTGAACACCTTTCAATACAATACAAACCTTCATTTCTTCTTCATTAGAATTCGTTAGCTTTACAACTGAGATAACTTAAACATTTGTTTTTTTTTTTTTTTTTTTGTCTTAACTCACCATCTTGGTTATGTAGAATTCACCATGAAACTATTCAGCTTGACCCTGCTTCTTCTGATCATAGCTTGTTTTTTGTTTGAAAGTATAAAATCTCTCAGCAGAACTAATTTCCCAGATGGGTTCATTTTTGGAACTGCTTCTTCAGCTTACCAGGTACACTTCTGTTATTTTTTCTCCTTATTTTCATTTAGGAAACATATTGCAATTGGAGTATGAGATATACATACATATATATATATATATAAAGAGTATTGTCGGTTCAAGAATTTGATATCTATTTCAATATGGTAGTTTGAGGGAGCTTCTGATGAGGGAAATAAAGGAGTTAGTATATGGGATACATTTACAAAACAACCAGGTGAGAACTTCAAAAAAATTGTTCGATAACTTTTAAGTAATGCATAATTTCTTTTCTAAGCATTAGATGAAGATATAGTGGTTGATGTTTGTTACTTGTATGGTATTACAGGGAGAATTTTAGACTTCAGTAATGCAAACACAGCTGTTGATCAATATCATAGATTTGAGGTATGATATTTTCTTTTAAAGAATTATAAGAGTTTTAATGTCACAAGCATAAGCTGATTATTCCATTTTCTTTCCTTATGTTTTTTTTTAGTTTTCTTTTTGGGTAGCATTTTCCTTTTTCAATTTAAAATTTATAAAAAAAGTCAATTGTTGCGTGGGAAATGAGTTTCAGCAATAAAATAACATGAAATTTGATTAATTCTTTGTCGGTTCTTGGTTCGAGAGTGACTGATGAGAGCTAATTTGTAATTTCTACATGGGCCGAAATATTTCAAGGGCCAAGAGAATCTCACGAATAAAAAAATTTAATTTCATAACACTATTGGACCTAGTAGTTACTGTTTTATGGATAATAAAGCTTCAAATAATATGTTAGGTGATGATGATGTCTTACCAACTTATAGCATAAGAAAAAGAAGCCAACATTCTCATTATTATTGAAATAAATATTAATATATATAATTTTAACTATCTTACTGACTACATATAGATGTTAAAATTTGAAATGTACAGAGTGACATAGACTTGATGAAAGATTTGGGAATGGATGCTTATAGATTTTCAATATCATGGTCGAGAATTTTTCCGAGTAAGATTGATTCTGTCCAGACAATACATCTCTTCCCACATTATTCCATGGTATATATTTTTTTCATTAATTCTATTAAAGATCAACAGATGGAACTGGAGAATCCAACCCAGAGGGAATAAGTTACTACAACAGTCTTATAGATGCTTTACTTGAAAAAGGTTAAGTAACTGAGTATATTTTGAGTGTTGAGATACACTTTTCCCTTAAAAAGATTACAAAAAAATATTGAAAGGTTAAGTGTTCTTTTCAATTAGGCATCAAGCCCTTTGTCACTCTTTATCATTGGGATCTACCACAGATGCTTGAGGACAGATATGAAGGGTGGTTGAACAAACAGATTGTGTAAGTATGAGGAAACCCTTTAAAGTCATTTTTCAGAATATTGGTCTAAGATTTTATAATATCCTTGATCTATCATTACAGAAAGGACTTTGAGCATTATGCTGTGACTTGCTTCAAAGCTTTTGGAGATAGAGTAAAGCATTGGATTACCTTCAATGAACCACATGGTTTTTCCCTTCAAAGCTATGACTTAGGCATACAAGCCCCTGGCAGATGTTCTATTGTTGGTCATTTGTTCTGTAAGAAGGGAAATTCATCTACAGAACCTTATATTGTGGCTCATAATATTCTTCTCTCTCATGCTGCTGCTTATCATACCTATCAAAGATCCTTCAAGGTATGATTTTTCCAACATTTGAAGAAGAGATAAGGAGGTCAACTTTATTTTAACTATCTTTGATCTAACTCGGTCAAACAGGAGGAACAAGGAGGTCAAATAGGAATAGTCTTGGATGCCAAGTGGCATGAACCCATATCAGATACTGAAGAGGACATTGATGCAGCAAATCGTGCAATGGATTTTGCGCTTGGATGGTATTACTCCTTTGCTTAAATTTTGATGTTGTTCATGAAATTTTGAAAGACTCAACTTTATGGTGTAATAAAAACTTATCCAACTCTACAAAATTGTGGATATCAGGTTTCTTGATCCACTTCTCCTTGGTGATTATCCTCTTTCAATGAAGAAATTTGTGGCGGAGAGGCTACCGAAAATTTCACAAGCAACCTCAAAACTCCTTGTTGGATCTTTAGATTTTGTTGGCATTAATCACTACACCACATTGTATGCTCGGAATGATAGGGCTAGAATCCGGAAGTTCATATTGCAGGATGCTTTATCAGATGTTGCTGTCACAACAACGCGTAAGCTGTTCATGTTCAAATCACAAATTCCTACATCTTATACAAGAAAATATATTACGAGTGCTGATTGTTTCTAAAATTTTTTGCTACAGCATACCGACGAGGTGTTGCTATTGGAGAAAAAGTATGTGATCAAAACCACTGAGTAAGTATTAGATTTCATTTATCAGTTTGAGATGATAATCTCAGGGCTGAGTTGTTCCTCCTTTAGGCAGCTTCAGGATGGTTACGCATAGTGCCATGGGGGATCCGGAAGCTGACAAACTATGTGAAAGACAAGTATGGAAACCCCCCAGTGATAATAACAGAGAATGGTAAGTAGTTTTAGTTTCAGTAAGTTAAACACAACATTTTTAAGATTCTTAACTTATAATCTTCATTAAGTTTTTCTCCACTAATTCTTTCATGAGTTTTAGCATATGAAATTCTGATTCTACAAACTCCTTTATAAGAACTCCATCATGTTTAGATTCATGAAAACAGGTATGGACGATCCAAATAAACATTACATTTCAATAGAGAAGGCTTTGAAAGATGAAAGGAGGATAACATTTCACACAGATTATCTTTCAAACTTATCTGCTGCTATAAGGTGATCGTGAAAAATCCAATTAGTCTCAGTCCTTAGCATACTCAACATTTTTTATGCTTAAACTGAATTTAAAACAGGCAAGATGATTGCGATATTCGAGGGTACTTCGTCTGGTCACTGCTTGACAACTGGGAATGGAACATGGGATACACAGTCCGATTTGGACTCTACTACGTGGATTACAAGAACAACCTAACTAGGATTCCAAAACATTCAGTTCATTGGTTCAAAAGTCTGCTCAGTCCGGAAGGAGATTTGAGTCACCAGATTATTTGAATGATTCTTTTGTTTACAAAGATTTTAAAGAACACATTGAAAGAGAAAATTCATTGAAAATAAAAAAACAAAAGAAGAATTTTAAGCAAGGCATTAATTCTCTTTCTACTATTTCCAACGTCACATAGAGGCTAGAGCTGTATCCGATGCAACTCATGTTGTACATTCTTATATGCCAAGAATATGTAATTGTAACTTGCAAAAATTAGTTATAAATCTATAGATTTAGTGCAATTATATGGTATATATTGTGTTGGTTTTAAAGCAAAAAAAATGGAGGGCCATTATAAAACTTCAATACATACATATAAAAATGAAGAAGCGTACAAGCTTAGTAACATATTAGCTTTTTACTCTTCAACACCGGGTCATGTTTGGTATACAATGGATTGTATTACTTTTATAGAATATGTTTGGCTTTAAATTGTAATAAGATGTGGTAATAACTATATGTATTTATTAAATATTAAGTTTTACAAAATAAAATAAAATTAACAATTTTAAATTACATCATATTTAGAAGTAATGAGATTAGAAAAGAATAAATGAGATAAAGTGAGTTGAGAAAAAACAATGTGAAAAAAAGTGATGAAATAGATAGGTAGGAGAGAGATTAAGGAGATAAGAGATGTGAGAAAAATTTGAGAAAGTGATGAGATAGAAACTAATGTGATAAAATATAGGGATCTTTATAATTATAGGGAAATTCTCCTACAAGGGCTTCACTTTAAGCCTTACCGGTAGGGCTCTTAGTGTTCTCGACCCGTGAACAGTTTTCGGCGCGATTTTTTTTTTATGACCGTATATATTGTAGCTATTTAGAGCATCCTGCAAATTTTCAAAAAATTTCGAATAGTTTACAGTACCGAAAACTAAGTTCAAACATGTTGTTGCACACGTGACTAAGTTTTTTTATACACGTGGAAAATAATATGTTTGAACCTAGTTTTCGATACTGTAAACTAGTCTGAATTTTCTGAAAATTTGCAGGATGCTCTAAATAGCTACAATATACACGGTCATAAAAAAAGTCGCACCGAAAACTGTTCACAAGTCGAGAAATACTGAGAGCCCCACTGGTAGGGCTTAAAGTAAAGCCCCTATGGAAGAATTGTCCTATAATTATATACATGTAACATAAAATAATTGCGAAAATTACCTACAAAATTTTATTTACAAAAATGTATTGCCACATCATCAAAAAATACCTAATTTAAAAAATAATATACCTGAATTGGAAACATTCTTGAAATCCTGAATTTCTTGTTTTTCTGGGTTTTCAAAAGTAACATTTCAGTTACTTATTATGGTGATAAGTTACTAATTGGTCACTTTTTTATTAAAAGCTTTATTTTTAGATCATATTATTTCAATACTTTTTTGTTACCTCCAAAATTTATTTGTTGACATCTTAATATATGAATTAGTTATGTTTAGGTTATATTATGGTATCTTATTATTTAAGATTCATTTTAGTAACCTTCAAGCTTACAACAGACTTGTCATACAGTATAATAACTTACCATATAGTTTAGTAATAAAAATTAATTTATTATACTGCATGGTGACTTTTAAATAAAATATTTTAATAGACTTTTTTAGTCGCTCATGTAATTTACATGTCTTATTATTTAATATATTTTTACATTACCTTCAAGTCTATTTTAGAAACTAATTAGTCATCATTCACTATAAAAAATTACTCTTAGAATTCCAAGTTATCAATGAATAGCTTATTAGAAAATAATATTATTTAGTATATTGCATAGGTAGTTCTAAAAGCTACATTTTTGTTCCTTTTAAAATCATTTAAGATACTAATTGGTTACCAATTGATATATGACTAAATTTTTTAGTATACCACAAATTCAAAACAACCAACAAGCTTAATGAGTTACAAAAACAAGTATTCTTATGTTCCATTTAAAAGGTTACCAACAATATCCTAAGAATCTATTTTAAAAGCGTTACTTGAAATGTTTCTAAAAATAGCTTTAAAGTTGTTTAAAATACTATATTTTCAATGTAAATTAGGAATAAAAATTTTGGTATATTAAATTTTGTTTAAGTTTAAAGTTTAGTTACTTTTTTGTTAAAAAATATAAAAAAGAAACTAAAGGTTGTTTATTCTGGTCATCTTCTTCAACGACAGCGAAAAAACATATGTTTCTCACAGATTAAAATGATCACTTTAAAAAGTAAGTCACGATAGTACCATTCTTGAGCCCCACCAACCTTCGGTGTGCCCGAAAAAAAGTTTTAAAGACATGAAGAAGAGAGAGAAAAAAAAAAGAGAAGAAACCATTGATATGAAAGAAAAAAAAAGGTTTAAAAGGAAGAAAAAAAAGGAGAGCAATATCAGATATATATATATATATATATATATATATATAAAAAGAGAGAAGATCATCGATAAGAAAGCATGAAAGCATAATAAGAAAGCATGAAGGCATGAAAAGTGGAAAATTAGAAGAGAGGGAATACAAATGGAGAATGTTATATTTTTTTTTAAATTGTATAAAAATTTGTTAGTTTTGTAAATAAAAAAGATGATATTATTACTCAGTTGTAAATTTCTCTAAAATACATGAGAACTAGAAAATATAATTGTGCTTTGTGTAGTTTTTGTTATGATTAAATAAAATTATATTTTTAAATTTTATTGGGAAGATTGTGTGGTAAAGAGTATTTTTCACCCTACCCATACAACATGTTCTGGACACATGACGCGTTTTGACTCTAATTTTTTTTATAATTGTGTTCATTGTATAACAAATAGTCAAAATGCTGAAAATAAAGTTCAAACAGCTTATTGTACGCCTAATTTTATTCATATATTTATATTTATATTTATTATCATCATCATCATCATCATTATTATTATTATACACCTTACATGATATTTTTATAAGAAGTCTAAATTATGTATAAAGAAATGTATGTTTTGTACAAGGGTTATTTTTGCCGATTACCCTTCATTTTTAAAAATTAACTGTTACACCTCGTATTTTGTCAAAAGGTTAAAAATATAAATAGATAGATCAATTATTTGAACACTCTATTTTGATCGATTACCTGTTTTGAACTTTTATTTTTTAAATTAACCTTTGGAGCATGTATGTATTCAAAATGTTCAAAACTCTTTATAAAAAGTAAATTATATAAATAATATGTTTTGTGTAAGGTTCACACCATTTTAAACATTCTTTTTTAGCCGATTACCTTGTTGGACCATTTATTTTTTTTAAAATTAACTTTTAGACCTCGTGTTTTGTCAAAACGTTAAGAATATGAATATATATAGATAAATTATTTGAAACAGATGTATTTTGGTCAATTATTTATTTTGACCATTTATTTTTAAAATGGTAAAATAAATTATTAAAAATTTATCGAACAAAGAATTCGTATTGAATTTTTAGAAAAAATATTTTACTAAAATATAGTAAATCATAATATATTTTCTTTTATATAATTATGTTGTAGTTTAATTTTTAAATCATTTAAATATATATTTATATATATATGCACATTTCATTTTAATTACAATATTTTTTAAAAATATATCTCATTTAAAAAGACATTTAAATATCTCTATTTAAATTAGTTAATTAATTTATCATTATATATATAGATGTTTAGAAACTAATAAAAAAGAAAATAGAGTTAATAGTAATTAATATATTATTATATATTGATAGATATTTAGAAACTAAAACAAAATAAAAGAGAGTTAACTACTACTGCTATTATTATTATATATTTTTTAAAATAGAATAAAAATATACTATTTTTAGAAAAGTTGAATAAAAAAAATGAGAAAAACTAAGAATATAGATAGAGTGATTTAGAGCAATTTTAGAGTGCCTATATATAAATAAATAGATTTATAATATTTAAAAAATATTAGAAAAACTAAGAAAATACATCATCTCCTTGGTGTTTTCCTTTATATAAATATATAGATTTATAATATTTTAAAAAAAGAATACAATATGAGTAAGGAAATTATAATTTTTGTATACACTTATTAATTCTTCTACTTTTCTTCAATGTTATGTATGTTTGTATAATTCACCCGAAATTATATATATATGATATAAATTTGATAAACTAAAAAAATATATAACTATTGGGCAAGATTGAGTTAAATCAATTATCATAAGAAAAAAATATTAATATTTGGACAAATTACAAAGGGAAGTGGTCCATATAACAAAATGATATCAAGCTAAAAAAATATCACATTTTTATTCTAGTATTCCCCTGGATTCCCAAAATGCCCCTATCATAAATTCCCTCTATTTTTCTCCCTCTCTGTCTTTCAAGCTCTCATACAAAAAAAAAAAAAAAAAAAAAAAAAAACAAGGCAACCACCATTATCTTAATCTATACTAATTTTCGAGCTTGGATTTCAGATCTAGGGGCAAGTTGTGAATCCTTTCAAGGGAATAACTTCATTTTGGATTTCAGATATAGGGGCAAAAATGGTATGAGTAAGTATATTTTTGTTATTTATAGTGAGGAAACTTGTTTATCTACATTGATTTTGCTATTTCGAACAGATCTGTGTATGCATTTATGTTTTATTGTAATTTTTCACTGTCGGAATGAATTTTCGTTCCTTTCTTGGTTTTTTTTTTCTGGGTTTTGTGTCTGCCTCGATGAGACTCGAAGGTCATCGATGGACCTCGATAAAACCCTCATATGTTTATATTAATTGGCTACCTCGATATGCCTCGATGGACCTCGATAAAACCCTAACACATTTATGGAAAATGGTTACCTCGATGAGACTCGATGGTCCTTGATGGACCTCGATAGAGGCATATAACTTAATGTATGCAGTATATGTCTTGATGGGCCTTGATAGGGCCAGATGGGTTCATAAGAAATTTGTTGGGCAGTCTGCCTTGATGTACATCAATTGTACTCGATAGACCTCGATTGGTTGACCTTGATAGGCCTCGACATATCTCGATAGAAATCAATTTTTTGCTGTTTTATGTTGTAGTTATAATTTTTTACCTATGTTTTTGTTTTTTTTGATACAGATTCGACTGTTTCTATATTTTTTTGCATTCAATGGTGTTTGGGAACTAGAAAATATGGATTGGATTTTCAGGGATTCTAAAAATCAAGTTCTACCTTTGGAGAAGGGTGTGACATATGAACAACTACTTGACATTCTGTATGATGAGCTTGAAGTGGATAAATGTGTGTATGACTTGAAAATTGAGGTCTCGTACACATGCCTCTCACAATCTGTAAAACCTACTGTTATGAAAAATGATAGGCATGTGTGTGCATTCATTGGGTTAGCATCGAAATTTGTGGAGAAGTTGATTCCTCTATGTGTGACATTGGTTAAGAAGGGAGGTATAAAAAATGCATTGGCCTCTCCTAGTGTTAATAAAGAAGTTCGATTTGAAGAGAACATTTCTACCCCATGTCATGGTTTCAAAGGAACTCAAAGTGAGGTTGGAACATTGTTTTCCCGAGACAAATCCAGACGTTATAGTCCATGATGATATCCCTGTTAGATATTTGCCATATTTTCATGACACAACGGAGTACGATCCCTATGGCTATGATCCTTATGTCAATGAAGATCATGTTGCTGATACAAAAGATCTTTGTGGGCCAGATATTAGGGTAGATTTGCCAACACATAGTTCAGATGTTATGGTAGTTGAGGAGTGCAGAATAGAAGATCGGAAAACACCTAGGACCAGCAGTATTCGTCCAGGTCCAAGTAGAACCAATGATAGTTTTAGATGGAGTTTTCCATTGGACTTAGGTGAAGATCGTAGAACATGGAGTGCTCCCATGTTCACCAAAGAGGATATAGAGGCCTCACATCAACATCATTCCTCAACCGGCAAAGATTCAGGAGAATTTCACCTTGGCAAGTTCTTTTTAGAACAAGGTTGAATTGAAAACCAAAGCATCCATATTTGCGATGAAGAATAATATTGAGTTTATGGTGAAGAAATCTGGGACTGATGTACCTGGAAAGATCCTGATTGTGGTTGGAGATTGAGGGGAAAAAAAAATGCTATATGAAATGTTCGAGATTACTGTATACAATGAAGTACACACTTGCTTACAAGAAATTTGAGATAAGGACCACCGTCAAGCATCACCATGGGTTATTGGCTACCTAATCAAGAGGAAATTTGTTACCGATGGTACTCGATACATGGAAAACAACATAAGGGAGGACATGAAGCACCATTTTGGGGTCGAAATGAGTTATGAGAAGGCATGGAGATGCAGAGAAAATGCTCTTATGTATGCCACAAGGACACCTGAGGAATCATACTCCAAGTTAACTGGATACCTATGTCAGTTGGAGCATAAGAACCCAGGTACAATTACTGATTTTGTAGCATAAGATGGTCGTTTCTTGTATTGCTTCTTTTCCCTTGGTTTTTAGGCGTGGATTCCAATACTGTCGTCCTGTCATTTGTGTGGATGACACATTCTTGAAGAATAAGTATGGTGGCCACATGCTCTGTGCTGTTGCACTGGATGCAAACAACCAGTTGTTTCCAATTGCGTTTACATTGGTGGACAGTGAGAACAATAACTCTTGGACTTATTTCATGAGAAAATTGAAGGAAGCCATAGGGTACGTTGACAACCTAGCTTTTGTATCGGACAGGCATAAAAGCATTAATCATGCTTTGGAGCTTGTGTTCCCAGATGCCTATCACGGTGCATGTTACCACGACATATGTATGAATGTGGTGGCAAAATTCAAAACTGACCACTATCAAGACATCATGGGGTGTGCAGCGTACGCGTTTCAAAAAATAGAATTTCATAAGTTCTTTGGCAAGATTAAGGTAATTGATCCGCCCATTGCTCATTATCTTGAGAGAATTGGTTTTGAAAGGGGGAGTAGCACTTATTTTCCTAGAAATCGATACAATATCATAACGAGTAACTACGCAGAAAGCTTTAACAATAAAACTAAGGAGTCAAGGAGCTTTCCAGTTGCCACTTTCCTTGAATTTATAAGATTCACTCTTCAATCTTGGTTTGCCGATAGATGTGAAAGAACTCCAAAAGCAACAATTGTGTTATCACCTGAGATGGAAAAAGATGTGAAGCAAATAGGTAAGAAAGCAATTTTCCTAGATGTCCAAGTCCTTGTTCATCTTGAATTTCTTGTGGTCGATGGTAATGGTGATGGTGAGGTGAACTTGACCACAAAATCATGGTCTTGTTGCATGTTCCAAACCATTGGGATACTCTGTGTACATGCTTTTGTTGCAACCAGAAAAAGAAGCATAAGCATTTACTCATTGTGTTCCCCTTACTATAGAATCGAGGCATTGGGGGACACTTATAAGGAAACTATTTACCCTGTTGAGAACGAGAATGAATGGGTAATCCCTGATCACATCAGAGATATGGTTGTCGGCGTCCCCATTGAGAAAACCCTTGTAGGATGGCCTAAGAAGCAGAAAGTGGGTAGGCGAAAGACAAACTGCTATGCATCATGCGTGGAAAAGATCGCCAAGCCAAGTAAGTGTAGCAGATGTGGTGGTAGTGGGCACAATAGGAAGTCATGTAAGGCTAGGCTTTAAAAATTTGTGTTCTTTAATAATTCAAATGATTTTGCTTCATTTATTATATTCTGGTACCTCTCCTACTAATACTTTGTTGGTTTTGATCTAAATAAATAGCTCTTCAAAAAAATGTCCTGTCTGCCTCGATAGGATTTGATAGGTCTCAATTAGCCTCGACATAGTAGTAAGTCTGCCTCGATAGGCCTTAATCTAGACCCATCTAGGCAAATCGAGTCCTATCGAGGCAAATATCATTATGTATTATTATGATCCTATCGATGCCAATCGAGTCCTATCAAGGATGTATTATTTCAAACCTATCGAGGCCAATCGAATCCTTTCGAGGTCTATCGAGGCATATTTGGTTAAGTATTATTCTGGACCTATCGAGGCCAATCGAGTCATTTCGAGGCATATCTGGTTAAGCTTTATTTATGGCCTATGATATCTCTAAGAATTAAAGTTATTTGAATGCTTTTGAACTTATATTTTTATCAAGAAAATAATGATTTAGGGTGTTTGGTAGTGTCTTTATTTTAGTTTTGTCAAATATTAATTATAATAAGATAATATTAAATATTAGTATAATGCTGGAAAAATATATCCTAAATCGTGAAATCTTTCCTTGGCAGGTGGTTGGTAGAATTTTGGACATTTTTAGAAGGATTTGAAGCTTGAATGGGAATCTAGAATTTGGGATGCTGCAGCATTGCAGCAACATCGCGTCCTACCAGCCAATTGTTTGGAAGGCCCATGTGGGAAGCTAAATCAATATCAAATTCGACCCAGTTTATATCCTTGGACTTATTTGAGTTGGGCTAATAGATAATTAAATGGCTTTTGGGCCATTAAATTACTTGGGTCCATTTTGCTCAAAATAAAAAGAGAATGGAAAGAAAGAAGAAAAAGGCCCATGTGGGCTTAATGAAAAGGAAGAAAGGGAAGCCCTAAAACATATATCAGTCATATTAACCTTTCCCCCTTTTTTGGGAGTGAGATACACGTACAGTAGACCAGCCACCATTGAGGAAATGGTGAGAATGAAGAAAAAGAAAAAGAAGAAGAAAGAGAAGGATTCAAGAGAGGATGACCTATTTGGGAACATCTTTTTAGCTTGATTCTCTTACCCTTCTTCTTAATATTTTATTTTATTATTCTTATATTTTCTAAACTATAATTTATTTTGTAATGGATGTTTTTGAGATATTGATTATGAGCTAACATTTTCATTGCTAGGATAATTAGTGAATTCTATTATGTAATTTTGATACTTGTTATTGATGCTAAATGCTAATTGGGTTTTATTCATTCAAGTATTTTTCATGCTTAATGCTTGTTATTGCTTGATCACCTTTAGTGAGTAATTGAATTAATTGTGGCTACTGAAAAGAGTTATAATTAATGGACATACAACTTTAATGGTGCAAGATTAAGTTCTTTGAATTTAATTTGTGTTAGTATAGACATATATTAATGGCTTGCATAATCTTTGTGGAATTAGTGCTTAATAAATATTCTTGAAATTAGATTGACATAGACATATGTTAGTTTTATTAGAGAATTGATATCATAGTAACTTCGATGGAAGCCTATGAACTAAATTGAAATTCTAGATTGATTATTCCCAGGTTGCCAGCATTACTACAACATTAGCATCAGATTTACATTTTAGGAGGAATTAATTATTCTAGCTCATCACCAATGTCTTGCTCTCTCATTCATTTGTTTATATTATGTACTTTCTTGGATAGTTTTTAGGCTTAATCAAATCTTTATCACTTGTTTTGTTCCAAGTTGTTTAGTATTGATTTTTGCATGATTAGTTACTAATTCAATCTATATGGAGACGATACTCACTTATCGTTTTATTACTTGTTTGTCGACTGTGTACACTTGCACAATTTTATTTGCACACACTATTAATTTCACAACAATATGTATCATATCTTGGTATCCACCACACTCAATCATCAAAAGCAGGTCGAGTTGAGCACATGAGCCCATCAATTTCACATCTTGCCAAGATTGAGGTCGTTCATAATGAAGAACCGTATGTGAGGGCATATGCCACTCTCTATGGGCGAAAGCTACTCTTTGATGAGCATTTTTCCATGAAGTCAAGCCGACGACTTTAAATCAAGCGTTTCTTGGAAAATGGAATAAAAAAATGGGCAGCAAAGTTTGGGTGATGTTGTAGCACTTTTTGAGGAGAAATATGAGTTATATTCTGGGGAATTTTTGTTGTAGCAAAGTTCGTATGATGTTACAACATCAGTTTTGAGTTGCTCTCTGACTTGGTTTTGCTGCAGCAAAGTTCGTATAATGTTACAACATCAGTTTTGAGTTGCTCTCTGACTTGGTTTTGCTGCAGCAAAGTTCGTATAATGTTACAACATCTGTTTTGAGTTGCTGTATGACTTGGTTTTGCTGAAGCAAAGTTCGAATAATGTTACAACATCAATTTTGAGCTGCTCTTAGACTTGGTTTTGCTGCAACAAAGTTCGTATAATGTTACAACAAAGTTGTTAAAACACAAGAAAAGTAAAATTTGGGCCAAAATCTCATGCCCAAAGCCCTAGTCAATTTTTGAAACCCTAATTTCATCATCTTCCCCTTCTCCTTCTCTCTGTAATCAACCCAACCACCTCCCACCCACCACCCTCGCCACCAAGAACCACGACATCACCACCCAACCCAGCCGCCACCCACGCTACCTCTGCATCTTCGTCCCTTCCATCTCCGCCTACCAGCCGCAAGAACCCCACCCCACAAGACCTAGCCCCACGCATTCTTCATCGACCCAAACCATCCCATACATGGGATTTCACGACCCCACCCCATCTATGCAAATCCTAGGTCCAAGACATCTTGGTGTGATGTGATCATTGTTCTACTTTGGCTACCCATGGTGTTCGAGAATTTGCAGGAAATGATAGCCAAGGCACCAAAAGCTCACCAACTCCTCTACTCCACCTCTCCACAATGAAACATCACTTCTAAATCGACCCTATCCCTTCGGATGATAATCCCAAAGGATAGGCGAGGGGAGTTTTCTTATCACATCTCATTTTCATTTAATTCCTATGTTGTTTTTGCTATTTTTTTTTTTTTTTGTGGTTGTAGCTTTGCTGATTTAGTGTCTTTTTAGTGTCATTGTCTTGTTTAAGGTTGTGCCTATTGTTGTTTTAGTTGTGTGTTGTTTTTGTTTTGAGGTTGTGGTTGCTTTAGTTGGTGCTTATCTTGGGGTTCGATGGTGACCAATCTAAAAAAATAAACAACTATCACAATTGCATTCATGTCACATTCCATCCCTTGCCTCTTGTTTTGTGTTCTAGGCTAATGGTACTCATGTGTTATTGAAGTTTGAAAAATCTTGACGATAGTGTGAATCCTTATCTTGTGTGCATAGCTTGACCAATAATTTCTTGAACCCTTAGAGTTAACTAGATTTTCGGGAGAACTTAAGTCTCTAGAATTGCTTAATGATTCCCTTGAGGCGAAATCCTAGACAACACTAAACTAAGGACATGATATTTGCCGTCTTTTGACCATTTGAGCATTTCAAGCCAACCATGTTATATATATTGTACCCTAGTCACCCTCATTGTGCTTAATTGAATCCATTTCTTTCTTTACCACATGCTAGCCTCGCTATATACACTTCCTTTTACCATACCCTTTGAGCACCTTGGTTTTTTCTTGGATATATGTTGAGTATTGCATCATGAGGGAGGGCGAAAGGAGTGTGCATTTGTGAGTGGTATTTTTGGTGAGTGCCTACATTGTTTTCCTTCCTTGTTTTCAACATTGGGGACAATGTTGATTGTTAAGTTTGCGGGGAGTGTGGATCTCGTTTTATTATCTTCTTGCCATTTTTTTGTTTGCAATTAAAAAAATTGAAAAAAATGTATTTTTAAAGAAAAGAGTGCACCCCTAGAAATGAAAAAAAAAAGTGAAAAAAAAAAGAAAAAGAAAAATCAAAGAGTTGCAAATTATATTCATATAGTTAAAAGCAAGTTTGGGAGTGTAGCATCTTATAAAAAAAATATATAGCATTATGTCTCATTTCCCTTCTTTCTTTCTTTGTTTCTTTCTATATTAGCAATAAAGAATAATGTCAAGAGTAACTTTGATTTTTGGGGGGTAATCTTTTGGGGAAGTGATTGTGAGCTCTTAGTTGGTCGTAGGAAAATTAATGTGCTTTTAAGGTGATTTGAGCAAAAAAACATGACTTATCTTAACCACCCTCACCTAAGCCTTACATTACAAGCTAGATAAAATGATTTTGATCTTTGGTTTAGTGTTTGTCTACATTAGTGCAGAGGGGATTATTAAGTCAACCTATGGAGACAATTATGCTTTATGATCAATGTCTAGTTTGCTTTGGGGAGATTTGAGAATAATTTGGGAAGAGCTATGTACACACTTTAGGGAGAAACGTTTGATTATTGGTTTGATAACATTATTAACATTTGAGGAATTTGGTTGAAAGCATTTGCAAGAGGCATCATCATCATCATCATCATTCATCATCTTTTTAATAAATTTTGGAGAGCATTTCCCTTGTTAAGCATAATACTAAGTTAAGTGTTTCCTCTCTCATGTGTGTGTCTTTTGTAGTGTTTAGTCGTTTTGTGTGTTTGTCTTGTTTTCAGCTGGATTTCCTTATTTATTTTCTTTTATCTTTAGAGTCATCACTCGGGATGAGCAATGAGATAAGTTTGGGGGTGTGATAACTCTAAGAATTAGAGTTATTTTAATGCTTTTGAACTTATATTTTTTATCAAGAAAATAGTGATTTAGGGTGTTTTGTAGTGTCTTTATTTTAGTTGTCAAATATTAATTATAATAAGATAATATTAAATATTAGGATAATGCTAGAAAAATATATCCTAAATTGTGAAATTTTGCCTTGGCAGGTGGTTGGTAGAATTTTGGACATTTTTAGAAGGTTTTGAAGCTTGAATGGGAATCTAGAATTTGGGATGTTGCAGCATTGCAAAAGCATCGCGTTCTACCAGCCAGTTGTTTGGAAGGCCCACATGGGAGGCTAAATCAATATCAAATTCAACCTAGTTTATTTCCTTGGACTTATTTGAGTTGGGATGAAAGATAATTAAATGGCTTTTGGTCCTTTAAATTACTTGGGTCCATTTTGCTCAAAATAAAAAAAGAATGGCAAGAAAAAAGAAAAAGGCCCATGTGAGCTTAATGAAAAGGAAGAAAAGGGAAGCCCTAAAACATATATCAGTCATATTAACCTTTCCCCCTTTTTCGGGAGTGAGATACACGTACAGTATACCAGCCACCATTGAGGAAATGAGGAGAATGAAGAAAAAGAAAAAGAAGAAGAAAGAGAAGGATTCAAGAGATGATGGCATTTTTTGGAACATCTTTTTGGCTTGATTCTCTTACCCTTCTCCTTAATATTTTATTTTATTTTTCTTGTATTTTCTAAACTATGATTTATTTTGTAATGGGTGTTTTTGAGATATTGATTATCAGCTAAATTTTTTATTGCTAGGATAATTAGTGAATTCTATTATGTAATTTTGATACTTGTTATTGATGTTAAATGCTAATTGGGTTTTATTCATTCAAGTATTTTTCATGCTTAATGCATGTTATTGCTTGATCACCTTTAGTGAGTAATTGAATGAATTGTGGCTACTGAAAAAAGTTATAATTAATAGACATACAACTTGAATGGTGCAAGATTAAGTTCTTTGAATTTAATTTGTGTTAGTATAGACATATATTAATGGCTTGCATAATCTTTGTGGAATTGGTGCTTGATAAATATTCTTGAAATTAGATTGACATAGACATATGTTAGTATTATTAGAAAATTGATATCATAGTAACTTCGACGGAAGTCTGTGAACTAAATTGAAATTCTAGATTAATTATTCCCAGTTTGCCACAGCATTATTGCAGCATTAGTATCATATTTACATTTTAGGAGGAATTAATTATTCTAGCTCATCACCATTGTCTTGCTCTCTCATTCATTTGTTTATATTATGTACTTTCTTGGATAGTTTTTAGGCTTAATCAAATCTTTATTACTTGTTTTGGTCCAGGTTTTTTAGTATTGATTTTTGCATGATTGGTTACTGTACGCCCTGGTTTTCCCACGGACTGTTTAGCAGGACGAGCCTCGGACTAAACATGATTTAGTCCGAGGCTCCCACAGGCCAGAGGCTCTATTTCCAGGACGGGCCCTTTCTAGCTCGAGGGGATCCTGTTTCCAGCTCGCTCTTGTTGCACCAGGAGCTGGGAATAACATCCGGCGGCCACGGACGGATAAGCTCGGGTTATGGATTGCTCCGGTAGCGAGCTTCTCAGGAAGCTCTGACCTTATGGGAAGTCAACACGCAAGATAAACGTGCATAATCCTGCCATCACGTGTCCGATATCCCCCTGACTTCTCGGACACGCAGCACGAACGTGCGTATTCAGACACCCACGGATGAGTTGGGCCGTGCGGCCCATTATCTCCTTCCATACTGATTAGACCACACTTGTGTGTCAGGTTTAGGAATTAATCATGAATATCACAGACTTGATATGACAAATGGTAAGGTCACGAGATGACCTCCCTACCAACTTCCAGGTGCCTTCTCCTATAAATATGGAGACCCTGGGAGTTGATAGGGGTTGGAAAAATAGTCTTTTAAGAACTATATACTTTGTAAACCAATTACCGAGAGAATATCAATAATATTGACTAGTGGAGTAGAAGGATTTTAACCTTCGAACCACTTAAAAACGTGTCTCAAGTCACCTAGTTCTTCCCACAAAGATTTCATATCTGTGACGGTTCTACTTTTAGTACTAATCTCTTTCTCTTCTTCTCTTAATTATCTGTTGCCGAAGAACCGCGTCAACAGTTTGGTGCTTTCATTGAGAGCAAGTCCGATTAGTACAGCCACAAACATACAACTATGGTGACCACTCGATCCAAACATGGCAACGAGACGGAACAGCATGATGGGCAGAAGGCCCGCCATGTTGCCCTCCCTGATGAGAAAGTTCCTAAAGTCCAGCAGAGGCCAGGAAAGCAGCTGGCCGGCCAAGACGACACTGGTAGTTCGGCGCCCCGACCGCCTAATCCGAATCCATGTTATTACACTGCGGTGGAGATGGAGAATGCTCAGCTGAGGAGCCAGCTAGCAGCAGCTGGTCAGCAAATCCAGGATATTCTGAGTCGATTACCCCCTCTCACAACCAACGGTAACGTTGGAGAGAGGCAAGGCGAGGCTCCTAAGTCTCGCCGGAGTAATCGATCCAGGAATAGCCGTTCGGGTAGACTCCCTGCAGCCAACTCCACCCCTTCATCACACCACCAAGAGGCGAACTTCAGGGAAATGCCTCAGACCGAACAGCAGCAGTACAGCCGTTCGGTTAGGACATCAACCCCTAGCTCTCAGCCTTCCTCGAGGACGCCCAGAAGAGATCGAGGAAGTTCCCAAAGGAGGGCCGAGGGCATCCGGAGACGTCAGCCCGTCCCCGAAGAACGTCCAGTTCCTCGTCAAGCTCGCCCAGCGCGAAACCAGCAAGCTGGCAGGGCCGAGAGGCCCCCACCAAATTTAGTCCGTCCGGACGGCACTAGGATCGCCTCTCCGGTCAGGCATCCTCCTTCTCCCATCAGATATCCGTCTCCTCAGACCGTCCGAGACATCTCGACCTACGAAAATAGTAGGAGAGACCCGCCATCGACCGGGCCTTCCCGGTGCAGCAGGGTGCCGGGGGAAGGATCAGGTCGGAGCCGCCAAAGACGCACCTCGAGCCTGTCCAGCAGGAGTCACTGGACCGGTAGTGCACGGAGTGATCTTTCGGGAGGATACCTGCGACAGCGACTAAGTTCAGCACAAAGTCATCATACTACCCAGGGAGGCGACCTTCGAGATCGCCTCAACTCTCACAGAGAGGATCGAGTTAGGGATGGTAGCCAGGCCCGCTCAGTTGGGGTCCGATCCGAAGTACGTAATGGCGGGAATGCCCCAAATGACCTATCTCAAGATAGGAGGGGCAACAACCCGCCTAATATGTACGACGGGTCCGGAGCTGTTGAACAGCCCCGGAATAACCCAGGATCTCGTGACAAAACCCTAGAGCGCTTAACTCAAATGGAGGAGCTGATGAAGAAGCTCCTGTCGGAGAAAGAAAAAGACGAATATGATTCAGGGGATGAGATGGAACTCCTCGCCCCCAACATAGCAGCAACGGCATACCCTTCTGGCTTTCGTATGCCTCACTTGTCAAAATTCAACGGGGATGGAGACCCATCTGACCACTTAGGGATGTTCAACACCCTAATGATGGCTCATAACATCGGGCCAGAGCTTCGTTGCTTGATCTTTCCTTCCACCCTAACTGGACCTGCCAGGCAGTGGTTCAAACAAAGTAAAAGGCAGTCAATCAGCTCCTGGAAGACCTTTTCGGCTGACTTCAAGAGGGCATTCCGCGCCTCTCAGGCCGCCAGGGTCCAGGCCGACTCCCTAGCTAACGTGAGACAGCAACCTGGAGAGACGCTAAAAGCCTACTTGAGCAGATTTGCAAATGTCACTGCTCGAGCCAGGGACGCCGACGACAGCTCCAAACTCATGGCTATGAGGACCGGGATCCTAGTAGGCGGAGATCTGTGGAAGGATATTCAAAGGAGGGGGGTCAGCTCGGTTAGTGAATTCCTTAACAGAGCCCAAGAGTGGATAAACTTGGAAGAAGCTGAAGCTTCAGCCGCGGGGACCAGCCAGGTCCTCGAGAAGCCCGCTGGGACGGGAACAGAGATCGTAGTAGCGACTCCCGACGTCACGCAGAGTAACCAGCCCGGTGGCGGCAAAAGAAAAGGAAATGGTGAAAACAGCCAGCACGGTCAAAAGAAGAATAAGTCCGTGGATAAATTCAAGCCCGTGTTCACAACGTATACCGAGCTCACCCAAACCAGAGAGAATATTTTCCTGGCCAACGCTACGCGAGTCCCCTGGAAAAGAACGGAGCCAATAAAGCACCCTAAGGGAAAGAGAGACGCTTCCAAATTCTGCCGTTTTCATAACGACGTCGGGCACAATACCGACGACTGCAGGCACCTCAAAGATGAAATCGAGACTCTCATCCGAGCAGGTCCGTTGGCGCAATACTCGCGGAACAGGGTCCCGACAAGTCGACCCGCTCCGGAGATCCCAGCCAGTCAACCTGGACCTCGGGTAGATCAGGACGTCCTTGCCCCCGTGGTCGAGGGAGAGATTTCCACCATCTCTGGAGGACCGCACATGGCTGGCACGAGCAGAGGCGCCCAGAAGAGGTACGTAAATGAGTTGAAGGCCCACAATGGAGCGGAGTTCGTCCCGGAACAGTGTCAATCAAAACAACAAAGATTAGAGAAACAACCGATCACTTTCACGGAGGAAGACGCGAGCCATGTCCAATTCCCTCATAACGATCCCTTGGTTGTAGTAGTCCAGCTCGCCAACCAGAGAGTAAGGAGAGTGTTAGTGGACAATGGGAGCTCGGTGAACCTCCTATTCCGTTCCACCTTAGAAAAAATGGGTCTGACCGTCTCCGAGCTGAAGGCAACCTCGATGATGCTATATGGTTTTTCAGGAGAAGGGTCAGCAACGATAGGAACGATTGAGCTGGTGATCACCCTAGGGGACGAGTCCCGAACAGTGTCCAAACTACTCGAATTCGTAGTCATTGACTGCTCCGCTGCCTACAATGCAATTTTGGGCCGACCTACGCTCGTTGCTTTCGAAGCTGTCACGTCCGTCCGGCACCTCGCCATGAAGTTCCCTACTTCAACAGGGGTCTGCACTATCAAGGGCGATCAGCTCGCTGCCAGGGAATGCTACAGCATTTCCATGAAGGGAAAATCTAAACCCGGGCAGGTGACGATGGCCATTCAGGATGAAGAGGAATCACAGGGACCCAAGGCGGCTCCTGAGAATGAAAAACCTCGGGTTTCCGAAGACGAAAAGCTCGCCCTAAGCGAGGACATTGACCCCCGAGTAGGCGAGGACAGGTCCGAGCTCCAAGCTATTGAAGATCTCGAGGAGGTAGGCATCGATGAACAAAACCCGTCACGGACGGTCAAGCTCGGAAAGAACCTCTGCGATAGAAGAAAGGCGGAACTGACTGCGTTTCTGAAAAGGAACCTGGACGTATTCGCATGGTCGCACGAGGACATGATAGGGATCAGTCCGAGCGTCATCATGCACACGCTCCACCTGGATAAAAGCATTCCTGCCAAGTCTCAAAAGCAGAGGCGCTTAGGGACAACCCGAGCCGAAGCCCTTGAAGAAGAAGTGGCCCGGCTAAAAAAATGTGGCTTTATCCGCGAAGCCAGATTTCCCATTTGGGTTGCCAATCCCGTGTTAGTTCCAAAGCCCAATGGGAAGTGGCGGACCTGTATCGACTTTTCTGACCTGAATAAAGCCTGCCCCAAGGATTGCTTCCCATTACCGAGGATCGATCAACTGGTGGATGCCACGGCGGGGCACGAGCTCATGTCCTTCATGGACGCGTACTCGGGCTACAATCAGATCGCGATGAATCCAGCAGACCAGGATCATACCAGCTTCATGACCCCAACTAATGTCTATTGCTATAAGGTCATGCCGTTCGGTCTTAAGAATGTCGGGGCCACCTACCAAAGGCTGGTAAATAGAATGTTCGCGGATCAGATCGGGAAAAACATGGAAGTGTACGTCGATGATATGCTTGTCAAGTCAAAGATTGCCAGCAACCACGTCACCGATCTAGAAGAATGCTTTAACATACTGCGAGAATATGGCATGAGGCTCAATCCTCAGAAGTGCACTTTCGGTGTCGCATCGGGGAAATTCTTGGGTTTCATAGTCAATACCCGAGGAATCGAGGCAAACCCCGACAAGATCAGGTCACTGCTCGAGCTTCCTTCCCCCAGGTCGCGCAAAGATGTCCAAGGCCTCACAGGAAGGGTGGCAGCACTGAACCGATTCATTTCCAAATCGACCGACAAGTGTTTACCCTTCTACAACCTACTCCGTGGAAACAAGAAGTTCGAATGGACAGTAGAGTGTGAAATCGCATTCCTCGACCTAAAAACGCACCTGGCTGAGCCGCCTGTGCTGTCAAAGCCCAAGGTAGGAGAACCTCTTTTCCTCTACATGGCCGTCACTGAGGACGCAGCTAGTGCTGTTCTGGTACGAGAAGAGGACCAGGCTCAGAAACCGGTTTATTACATCAGCAAGAGACTCCTCGGAGATGAGTCAAGGTACCCATTGATGGAAAAACTGGCGTTCTGCCTAATCACGGCCTCGCGAAAACTCAGGCCATACTTCCAGTCCCACTCTGTACACGTCATGACCGATCAGCCTCTAAGGCAGGTTTTGCAAAAGCCTGAGGCCTCGGGACGCTTGCTAAAGTGGGCGGTCGAACTCAGTCAGTTCGAGATTTTCTATACTCCCCGAACTACCATAAAAAGTCAAGCCTTGGCCGACTTCGTGGCAGAATGCGCGGGATTCCATGAGATCCCATCGGAAGACTCACATCAGCTCGCCTCCTCAAGTTCATCGTGGATGATCTTCGTTGATGGCTCATCTAACGAGAAAGGCTCCGGGGCCGGAATCATTCTGATATCCCCAGAGGGGCATAGATTCCACTCGGCGCTGAGGTTCGGGTTCAAGGCGTCTAACAACGAGGAAGAGTACGAGGCCTTACTAGCTGGACTTAGGATAGCTGGCGAGCTAAAGGCAAGCTCTGTCCAATGCTTCAGCGACTCCCAGCTCGTGGTGAATCAGGTTCTAGGCGAGTATCAGGCGCGGGGTCCCAAGATGGCCTCCTATTTGGCTAAGGTAAAATTCGAACTGTCTATGTTTGGGCAAGGGTCGATCGAACAGATACCTCGGGAGCAGAACGCCAACGCAGATGCTCTCGCCAAGCTCGCCACCTCGGGAGAGACAGAAACCCTGGGGTTGGTGCCAGTTGAGTTCTTGGAGAAACCCAGCATAGACGGAGATCGAGCAGATATTGAAATGATTGATATCAGGCCGACCTGGATGACTCCCATTGTTGAGTACCTCGTCGAGGGAAAATTACCCGAAGGGCGCAACGACGCACGGCGAGTCCTTTATCAAGCTCCGAGGTATACGCTAGTCGAAGGGGTGTTGTACCGACGTGGGCATTCCTTACCTCTCCTCCGGTGCATTCTTCCAAGTGAAGCGAAGGCCATCCTGCAAGAAGTTCATGACGGATTCTGCGGAGATCACACTGGGGGGCAAAGCCTGGCCCTGAAGATCCTACGGCAGGGGTATTACTGGCCGACTCTATCCAAAGACTCGATCTCATATGTAAAAAAGTGCGACAAGTGTCAGCGGTTCGCCGCGGTTGCACGAGCTCCTCCGACCGAGCTAAAAATGATTTCGTCTCCCTGGCCCTTCGCCATTTGGGGGATAGATCTAATAGGCGCCCTGCCCACCGGAAAAGGCGGGGTCCGTTACACCGTGGTAGCCATTGACTACTTCACCAAGTGGGCCGAAGCAGAGCCGTTGGCGACAATAACATCGAAAAAGGTGCTAGACTTCGTGGTTAAAAGCATCATATGTCGATTTGGCCTACCCAAAAAGATCGTCTGCGACAATGGCACTCAATTTGACAGCGACCTGTTCACCGAATTTTGCGAAAGGCACGGAATTGTGAAAAGCTTCTCGTCCGTGGCCTATCCCCAGGCGAACGGCCAGGTCGAGGCTGTCAATAAAACTCTGAAGGCAAGCCTCAAGAAGAGGCTAGATGAGGCAAAGGGGATCTGGCCAGAACAGCTCCCCCAAGTTCTGTGGGCCTATAGGACCTCACATCGGACTCCCACGGGTCACACTCCTTTCTCCCTAACCTTTGGAAGTGAAGCAGTCCTCCCCGTGGAGGTGAAGGTCCTGTCGCACAGGGTCCGGTCCTACGACCAAGACGGGAACCACGAGCTCCTATGCCACGCCTTAGACTTAATGGATGAAAGGCGAGAGGATTCACAACTCCAGCTCGCCCATTCTCAACAGAAAATCACTCGCTACTTCAACACTAAGGTCAAAAGACGTGCCTTTAGCGTCGGTGATTTGGTCTTGAGGAGAGTTTTCCTGGCTGGGAAAGATCCCAAAGATGGGGTTTTGGGACCAAGCTGGGAAGGACCATACCAGGTCATCGAAGTCATCAAAGAGGGAACTTATAAGTTAGCTCGACTTGGTGGAGGGGCGGTCCCGCGGACTTGGAATGCTATCCACCTAAAGAAATATTATCAATGAGCCAGTTGTAAGGCCTAGAAGGTCACCTTCCATGTATAAATAAAAATCAAATGTTTCTCGTTATTTGCAAGTGTAGTTTTAAAGTAACAACGAAAGACCCTTTCCCAGTTACTTGGGGGGCATATGGTACCTGGATATATCCAGGTCTCCTTAACGACTTAGGTGTTAATTTTTATCTACGGATAAGAGTTATCACAAACTAAGTCCTATCCTGGTCTTAACCAGGTCATAAAACTTAGAAGTTAACTAAAATTTGTTGACCGTGGTTCTTCTTTAAAGAGCCCGGGATACGGATAAAAGTTGACGCGAACTAAGTTTTTTCAAAATAAGTTCCTGGTCTTAACCAGGTCGCAAAACTTAGAAGTGAACTAAAATTTGTTGAACGCGGATCTTCTTTAAAGAGCCCGGGATACGGATAAAGTTCACTCGAACTAAGTTCATAAAAATAAAGAGATGAATTGTGACCAAATGCATAAAAATATATATGTAAAACTGGCTGAGCAAATTGTCTCGAGGCGGAAACGCCTCACATAAAAAAGAGAATTACAATAAAAAGAGTTCAAAATACTTAAACGAGAAGTGTCCTAAGCCCCATCAGTTGGCCCTTTGGAGGTCGCGGTCTCATCCTGCTCCGCCGCGGCAGAGGCCTCTCCAGTCTCCGATGGAGGAACCTCCTTATTCAGGCGAGCTTGAAGCTGCGGCAACAAGAATGCCCAGAGGTCCGGCGGCATGAAAGAAAAGTCCGCGTCCGGATTGTGGGACCAGCAGTGATAGAACAGGTCTTGTAAGGACTGCTCCGATACGACCCGCTCGTCTTTCAGGGCGGCCTGGGAGGCCTGGGCTTCGGCCTTCGCCGCCTCAAGATCTGTCCGCGATGCGGCCAGGAAGTTTTTAAGCTCTTGGTTCTCGGAGCGGATCTTCTCTAGCTCGGATGCGGCCAGGGAGTTTTTAAGCTCTTGGTTCTCGGAGCGGATCTTCTCTAGCTCGGCTTTAGAGGCCGCCAGAGCATCTCTCGCCTCCTGAGACTCCTGGAGGGCGGTCTGGCGATCAGCTTCCAAACCCTCGAGCTGGGCCTTTTTCCTAACAATGCCTCTGTAGGCGGCAGCAATGCCCTGCAAGAAAAGAATGATAAATTAACAAACTGGAAGGAAAAAGGCGGCGTGTGAGTGTTAAAGCCTTAAAAGAAGGGGGCACTTTACCGTTAAGGTCATGTCCATCGCAGACTCTACAACTTGGACCGGGCTCGTTGTTTCGATGGCCCGGAGCTCCTTCTCCCTGATATTGTAGAAATGGCTGACGGCGTAGCTGGCCGACTCATACACCGTACCCCGGAATGCTTCGGGCATCTTCTCCAGAGCCCGGGGGTCGACCGGGATACGCACGTCCGGGGCTGCCGCGGCCAGATTTCCGACCTCTATTACCCTGTCCTGGCCGGCCAGTGGAGATCGTTGGGGTGGCGGGTGCATGGGCCCTGTCCTGGCGACAGGGAGGTTCGCCCCCGCGACCTGGGATGGCGGGGCTTTCTCCTTCTCCTTAGCCGGGGATTTGGTGGAGGCCCCAGCCGAGCTCTTGGACTCGCGAAGCCTCTTTAACCTCGGCCCTGCTGGGGGATTCCCACCGAACACAACGCTCCGCAGACTATTCCCGGGCTGAGACATCTCTTCTGCCAAGAACAAAAAACATGGTTATTACAAGGTAGCAATCATGCAGAAATAAAGACAAAAGGTCCAAAGGCAATAAGAAAGCAAATACTAAGGGAGCCCTACCCCTCGAGCTGGAAGAGCCTAGGACGATTATCTCGCGAACTGGCGAAGGTTCTAGGTCCGGTTCTGACTCGGGGCTGGACTCTTCTACGTACTGCCTAATCCCCGGAGCATAGATGCCCCTCTGGAGCGCAGGCCACGTGCGTAAGTTGGTCCCGTACTCCTCAAAAGTGACCGACCTAAAGGCTAGGGTATTATCTACTACTACGGTACCCTTAGGCCGACTCTCTTGGTTGTCCAGCACGAGCTGGTCAACGCAGTGGAGCAGGAGCGTGTCCAGGTCCGGATTCCTTGAGTGACGATGGACGAGCTGCCCTAGGGTTGAACCTAACCAGCCGGGGGTCTGCAGTGGCCCTATCTACGTTCTTAAATAAGTAAGAGTTACCTTGACCGGAAGGACCCGCGGCTGCTCCGGATTGGGCCCTCTCCTCGCTCATCCCCTGGGCGACCTCCAAGGTCCTCTTCCTGTTCATCACCAGAGGAACTTCCTCACCTTCTTCCTCGCCTTCGTCGTCTGCGACCTCCTCCGCGACGATAGGTCTGTTGACCCGAGCTGGGGGAGGCCCCCGGGGCCTTTTCAAATTCAAAGTCTGATTTGGGAAAATCAGCTTGCAGAATACCATCGTCTCGTCCGTCACGAGCACGTGGTAGTCTTTCTCACTGGGGGGCAAGTTCGCCAGTGTATCGTATTGACCCCCGAGGGTCACAGACTTTTCGGTCCTCGCGTAAATGGCTGCAAGGTTGGTTGAAATCAGAAGTGGAATAAGGGACGAGCTAAAATAAGATAACCTTTAAAAGGCGAGCTAAATCAAGGATCACTTACGAGGACGGTTGAAATAGTGATGATCGCAGTTTCGGAAGCCAGTTGACATGAAAAACTGGTCTTTGAAGTCGTTTGGATGGCTCGGCAGCTCGATCACTGCTGCTGTGTTAGGGAAGCGGGTTAAGTAATAGAACCCGTCGCCTCACCCCCGCTGGTCCGGGCTGGCTTTGAGGCAAAAGAAATATAGAATATCAGCAGGAGTGGGGACCTCCCACTCATGCTTTTGGAACAAATACCTCAATCCCGCCAGCAGACGGTATGAGTTGGGGGGGAGCTGAAATGGGGCCAACCCCACATAGTTCAGAAAATCAGCAAAATACTGATCCAGGGGGAGGAAGGCCCCTGCCTTGAAGTGTTCCCCGCTCCAGGCCGCGAATGACTCGTCGAGCGGCGTGCAGCTCTGCTCCCCATCCGCAGCAGGTCGGGCGATCATGGAGGCCACCCCCAGGGGAATGTTGTGGTTGAGGAAGATTTTGGTGATCTTTGCCTGGTCGGTTATCTTCGAGACGATTCTCTCCGCCTCGAAAAATGCGTCAGGAGCCACCTCGGCTTGCTTCTCCACCGCCGGCCCAAAGTGGGGAATTGGCGAGCTGGTCACCACCGCCTTTCCTTTATCCTGCTGGGAGGACGAACTTCCCACATTCTTCTGTGGCAGATTTCTCTTTGGAGCCATCTGGTCGCCTATCGAACAAAAGAAAACACTTTAGAAAAGGCGACCCAAGCAGGAGAGTGAAGCAAGTATTATGTACACGAGCTGGGGTAAGCCCAGCCCGTGGAGAGTAGTGCCACGCGTTCCAAGGAACATGCGCCTATGCCCTCAACAGATCCCAGATTACTCGGAATTCGTGTGTCAGAGGACTCAGGGTAAAAAATTGCCTTGGGGGGAAAGTTTCAACAGGCAAGGCGTGGCAAAACCGCTTTTAAGGCGTATTCCCTAAGCTACAGTGGCATGCTTTCAAAAATAAACAGGAACAGAAGACTTACAGTATATGGTTAGATGGTGAGCGAGGTTGCTGCGCGGGTAGGAGCTTCGTTGGCACAGTGGTCTCCAAGGTTTTGAAGGAACTCGTACGCTTAAGCTTCGTGAACGGAGAAGATGAGAGCAATGGAAATGAGGGTTTTTGTTCTTCGGAAGGTCAAAGAGAAAAGAAGGAAATTTGAGAGGTTTTGAATGGTAAGGTGGCCCGTGCGTGGGATGACCACCCCTTTTTATACATGGGAAGGATCACGTGTAAAAGGCCCTTGGGAGACCCTCCACTCGAAATGTGAAACAACGGCTGGACAGTAGGCTAGGCCATTTAATGCGGTTCTCGTAGAGTGTACCGTCGCCACCCACGGCGTTCCACGTATCAGACGCCTGCGAAAAGCATGGAATGCGAAGGGTTGTGGGAGAAGTCTAAAAGCCCCTACTGTGGTCTCCCATATCTGACGTCATGGACCACGAGCAGGAGCTTGGGGGGCAGATTTACGCCCTGGTTTTCCCACGGACTGTTTAGCAGGACGAGCCTCGGACTAAACATGATTTAGTCCGAGGCTCCCACAGGCCAGAGGCTCTATTTCCAGGACGGGCCCTTTCTAGCTCGAGGGGATCCTGTTTCCAGCTCGCTCTTGTTGCACCAGGAGCTGGGAATAACATCCGGCGGCCACGGACGGATAAGCTCGGGTTATGGATTGCTCCGGTAGCGAGCTTCTCAGGAAGCTCTGACCTTATGGGAAGTCAACACGCAAGATAAACGTGCATAATCCTGCCATCACGTGTCCGATATCCCCCTGACTTCTCGGACACGTAGCAGGAACGTGCGTATTCAGACACCCACGGATGAGTTGGGCCGTGCGGCCCATTATCTCCTTCCATACTGATTAGACCACACTTGTGTGTCAGGTTTAGGAATTAATCATGAATATCACAGACTTGATATGAAAAATGGTAAGGTCACGAGATGACCTCCCTACCAACTTCCAGGTGCTTTCTCCTATAAATATGGAGACCCTGGGAGTTGATAGGGGTTGGAAAAATAGTCTTTTAAGAACTATATACTTTGTAAACCAATTACCGAGAGAATATCAATAATATTGACTAGTGGAGTAGAAGGATTTTAACCTTCGAACCACTTAAAAACGTGTCTCAAGTCACCTAGTTCTTCCCACAAAGATTTCATATCTGTGACGGTTCTACTTTTAGTACTAATCTCTTTCTCTTCTTCTCTTAACTATCTGTTGCCGAAGAACCGCGTCAACAGTTACTAATTCAATCCCTGTGGAGACGATACATAGTTATCACTTTATTACTTGTTTGCCGACTGTGTCCACTTGCACAATATTATTTGCACACACTATTAATTTCACAATAGCCTATCGAGTCCTATCGGGGCAGATTTTTTCCAGTATTATTCTGGACCTATTGAGGCCTATCGAGGGATTTGTTCCAGTACTATTCTAGACCTATCGAGGCCAATCGAGTCCTATCGAGGCAGATTTGTTTAAGTATTATTTTTTACCTATCGAGGCCAATCGAGTCCTATCGAGGTCTATCGAGGAAGATTTGGTTAATTATTATTTTTTACCTATCGAGGCTTATCGAGGTAGTTCGTTTGACCCATCTAGTCGAGGCGAATAGATTCTGTGAATTTAGTAGTTTTTTATTCAATAACTTTAAAAAAATAATGTTTGATAAAAAACAATATACAAAATTAACTATATATTGTACTATACAAAAGGTGTATCAAGAAAATGTAAAGAGCATCATCGTGACAAATTCTGATAGAATAGGTCCACTCACCACTTGCTCCTAAAATGCTGCATGTTCTCATCGATGACGCTATCGAGTGGTAGCCTAGAAACCAATTGCTCGATATGTTTGATGACAAACATACCAAAATCCCCACTGCACATAATCGATTTTGTGTCAATATAAGATAAAAATAACTTTAATATTCAGATTTCAAAAAACACTAATTAAATAGGGGAATACATTGTCTTCGTCTGAGGACACTCCTCAGGAGAAATACGACAATACGAAAAAGGCTTTGCTTTCTGCTCAGGATATGTCTGGAGATCCTCGTGGTCGTCAAACATGCTAGAACATCACAACAACGAAGGCAACAATAAGCACCAATGCTTGATCACTTCTGCCAACAGAGTTGGACTAAGCACGCTATGGTTGGAATCATAAATGTTGATGTACCACAATGGAATGGAGACTTCAATGGTAATCCAATGCTTAGCTTGATCGACGTGCACGGCAAAATATACTTCACACACATTGTGCCAGGATACAAGGAATTGATTGTCATCGCCCTTCAGCATTTTCAGCACATCGTCGTCTCATGTATACTTAGTGTCGATCTCCTTGAAATGATTCCAACGACCGAGGCACACTTGGGGGAAGGTGGTGTTCATGATCACAACATCCTGCTGAAATGTAGCATGATGAAAGTGGCGTCGGCAGCGTAGCATGTGCAGAGCGACATCAATATGCTGAAAAAACATGAAAATTTGTTAATACCATCAATATATTTTAAGATTGAATTGAAAACATAAAAGTAATTTACATACTGAATCCCAAAGCCAAGTCTAAATTGTGTGCAACTGCAAGAACCATACCACACCGTGCGTCCCAGTATGAATGTTCTGATCCTCTTGTTGTCGATCTTCCCGATGATCCACTTATGGAAGCTCTTCTCCTACTGCGGGTCACACTTCCTCAAAGGTTCAGTAACTAGCCCATGTTTATCTATTCTCATCCTCTTCGTTGGGTTAGTGAGTCATCAAAATGCTTGGGCCTGCATTTCTTCCTGACAACTTCAAGGCTAGCTGCCTTCTCAGGCTGTAGTACTTGTACAGTTGGACTACTGGTGTCACTGGAAACTAGAGATGTCTGACCCTATGGAGTAGAGGGTGGATCACCGGGCTCGTAGTCATGAGGTAATATCTGATTGTATGTGGGTGGGTCGGCTTTGTTCCGTGGATCGATCTGAGACCAATGAAATCAGCTGCGCCAAATGAGCCATGATCATAGTCTGATTCTGAAGTAAGGTTGTCTGGCCCTCCTCAACCCTCTCGAGCCTCTGCATCAACTGCTCATAATCAGGTTGGGAAACCTAACTAGAGGAAGGTGCACAGGCCTGTGAAGTGCCCTTCTCAACCCTCGCGACATCCTGGTAAAAAAATAGAACCTTCCTTTGCAACCTCTGCCAGCTTCTCTACCTCCTTCTCGAGCTCTACTTCCTCTGCTACAGTCCCAGACTCAACTACAGTTGATTCCAACTCAGGGAATAACCTAGAATCAACGTCTGGGAGGCTATTGTAGTAGACTACCTCACCAGGATGTGGCTTCAGCATGGAAAATACTACTATTTGCATGGTCGAATAGCATGTGTCAGAAAAACTTTAATAAAAGAAAATGTTAATTAATTAATTTGTGACATTTAACAAGATAAAGTGGAACTTACTCAGTGCTTGGCAAACATAAGAACCAACTCAGCTGTCGAAAGAGTGATATCGGTCTTCGTAGCCCAGCCAAGCATCCTGGGAATCTAGTTCCCACTATTCTCATCGTACTTACTCACGATAGCTGGCATGGCCTCAAAATGCTAGTACAGAAGTGCGGGGGCATAGCCATAGAAACTATACTTTGACTCCATCTTTTTTTTTTGCTTGAACCCTCTTTTTTCTTCTCCTCATAATGTTTCAATTATTTTTGCATGTCCTTTTGAACTCCTCTAATAACCTTCTTGAAGGACAGCTTCCCCCACGAATACTTGAAAAAGTAGCCAAGATCCTCAACCATCTTCAAGGAATCACCCCATATCTGTGTTGTTTTCTCTGGGGCATTCAGTACCCCTTCTATCAAATAGCACAAACTCAACTTAAATGCATCTTCTGGGTTTATCGAGGCCTTCAAAGCATCTTCCAACTGGCCGAAACTAACCTTGGAATCACCATTAATGTATTCTTGGATGATCTGATCACTTGAAAGATCCTCTCTCAACTCATTTGGGGACAGGGTGTTATCGAAATTCAACCCGGTGACTACGGCAAACTCTGCAATCCCAAATCTGGAAAGAGTGTTGCCCAAGTAGAACCGGTCCTCTTCATGATTTTTGTTTTCCACCTTCCGCAACATAAGCTGATGCAGTAGAACCCCAGAAAAAATAAAGGGCTCAGCCTTGAAGAACCGTCCCAACGGGCATGCCTCTGCCCATTTAATTAGCCTGCGCCTCCTAAATTACTCTATAAGGGTATCCAAGTAAGCACTACCCCTCTCCAATGGTACAATGAAATCAGACATCTGAAAAAAAAATACAAAAAAAAAAATTGTTAAAAATACAATTTTAAACAATCTGGTAACTATCGAGGACATCGAGGCATGTTAAGGCCCATCGAGGTTTAAAAAAATCAAACAATTGATAAACTATTGAGGTCTGTTGAGGCCTATCGAGGCCTGTCGAGGTAGCCCACAATATTGATGTTGACCATTACTGTCGAGACCTGTCGATCATGGCGTATCTCTGAGCTCCGTACTACTCTCCAAAAAGATGGTATGTCAATCATGGAGTATTTGCAAAAGTTCAAATCTCTTTGTAACAATCTGGCTACCATTGGTGAACCTGTGTCCAGGTCTGATCATCTTATCTACCTTCTCGGTGGTCTCGATCGTGAGTATAATGGTTTTGTTGGCTCTGTTATTATTCATGCCGATAAGCCTTCCCCTGAACAAATTTAGTCTTCTCTTACAATATGATTTTCTCCTAGAACGAAAAAATGCCGACCAACTTACTAATTTGCAAGCTAATCTTGCTCACTTGAACCCCCCTCGTGCCCCTTCTAAATTTTCTTCTCGTTTTCCTTCCCTTACTCAATCTCAACAAAATTTCTCTCCCTCCCCATTTCCACCCCAATTTTCTAACGCTCAAACTGGTCTATTGGTGTTCATGTTATTGGGTGGTTGTGAGGATTCTGGTATTTTTATGGGTCAATTGAAGCAAATTTGGACAGGTTTCGCGTTAGGACTTGGAGATATTTATGGTTGGATTCCTGATGATTTGAATTCTAGAAAGTCTTGGAGTGATGGTGCGACTATGTTGTCAGACTCTTTAGTGATGTTGCAACATTGGAGATAGGCAAGATTTGAGAATTTTTAAGCAGGTTTGGGAAATTTATTTTTGCAAGAAATCACGGGGCCCTGTGATACATCGCAGAGTAGAGGCGTGGTATCACCATTTAAAAAAATGATTTCAGAAATTACCCCAAATAAAAATTATATTTTTTTTTACCAATCCCTAATTCTACCCCTCTCAAACTCACAGCTCCTTCCCCAACCTGATACCCCCACCTCCATAGCCGACCCTCACCTCCTTGTCACCACTACCTTCTGCACCTCCGACCACCCTAACGAGACCCCACCGCACCACCGAGCTCTGCCTCCCTGAAACCCGCCCACGACCCTTCCTGAAAGTATGCCGCCAAACCCACACCCGCAAACCCACCTCGCCCACATAGTCGTCTCCCTCCACCACAAACGTCACAACCCATGAAGCCCCATCAACCACCCACGAAACCCAGCCACACCCCGTACTTCCCAAACCCCGACCCCTCGAAGCCCCATCTCCGACCACCAGCCTACAGTACGAAGGCCCTGAGACCCCAGCTCCACTGTCTCGCACCCACGCAACTAATCGCCCAAACATCACCATCACCTCCTGATCTGTCTCAAGTCAGTGTCTCTCTCTCACCTGAGCACAACTAAGTATCAATCACATTTCTTGTGAGGTAATATTCAAATTGTAATTGTCATTGATGGGCTATTGCAGCTGAGTGCCTGCGTTTTGTGCCACATTTTTATGTTGGGATTCCTTGTCCTTATGCTTGTTAATAGACAACTGGGTATTATTGTTTGATTGGTAATCTTGTTTGCTGAATTGATGTGGGTCTGATCCTTGTGCAAATTGAAATGAAATTTTTGGTCTATAGTGAAGCTATGTGGATTGGTAGCTCATGGTTTTCAGGTGCATATTGGATGCTGAATTTTTGGGGGCATTTTAGCTTTGTTCTGAGCAGTTTCGGGGCAAAGTGAGGAACTATTGTGCAACGAATGTGAGGGATACAATTTTGGGAAGTTTTGTTATTCTTGGGAATCTACTGAAGCTGAATTTCAGAGACATTTTGCTATACTTTTGGGTACATTTGACTTGATAAACAGGGGCTTGTTGATAAGCCAAACTTTGGGCTGCATTCTCTTGTTTTGATTCCTTGTTGAGAATGCCTCGGGGTAAGAAGCAAGTTGCTAGGAAGCTAAGTTCTTTTGTTAAGTTCAGCGGTACTGAGGTTGTTGATCACTATGAGAACACATTTCACACCCAAGTCTTTTTAGCGGACAAGGGATTTAATTTGAATAGTGTTGATGAAACAGAAATGCCCCTTTATGTTCACACTCCTATTGAAGCACTCTGTTGGCAGCTGTTTTGTAGCCCTCGCCTTATGCCCGATGATACTGTTGTGAGGGAATTCTATGCCAACCTTTGCCCCAGCCAGTCACCAAGTGTCATTGTTCACGAAACTAAAGTCCCATTGACATCCGCAGCCATCAATGCTCTTTATAGGTTACCGGATATTGAGGACGATGACTATGCAGCCATGTTTCAAAACTATGATCTGGAGTTATGCCAACAAGTATTGGATGATCTTACTATTACTGGCACTCAATGGATATCCTCCTCCACCCAAGGTTGCCTCACTTGTAGGCAAGAATTCTTGTCACCTGAAGCTAAAGTAGGGTTCTACTTTGTCTGCAACAGTTTTATGCCCACCATGCATACTTCCACTATCAATATGGAGCGAATGTTCCTGTTGCTTGCCATCATCGGAGGGCATATCATCACTGTGGGCAGTAAGGGTGTTCATAAATCCGCCCACACCGCATAAACCGCCCACACCGCACCACAATTTGCGGTTTAGAACCCTTCCCGGTGCGGTTGCGGTTTGTATTTTTGCCAAACCGCGCGGTGCGGTGCAATTTGCGGTTTTAAATTTTATAAATACGGTTCAAACCACACCACACCGCATCATTATATATATTAACTTTTTTATATTATTTTTTTTCAATTTTACTACATTTAAAGTTAATGCTTAAATATTTATATAGTATAATATAATATACACAATATCTAAAAAGAAATATAATGTTTCATACGATGCTAACACATATTCTACTTCAATCTAAAGATATTCCTCCTTAATTAAAATAATATTTACTTTTATATTACATTTTTTATTTGTTATTAGTTTGTTATATTTTTATTGTTTTGCTTAAAGTTTATTAGCTTGTTTTACATTTAATTATTTTGTTAAACACTCTATGGTTATGAGATTTATTATGAATCTTTTTTAATTATAATATTTAATTATTAAATTATTTGGCGATAGGTATAAACCGCCAAAATCGCACCGCATTTTTGCAGTGCGGTTTATGCGGTTTGAGGTCCATGCGGTGCGGGTTGCGGTTTGGAAAATTGTTCAAACCGCATATGCGGTGCGGTCCAAAAAATTAGAGAAAAACCGCACCACGAACACCCCTAGTGGGCAATTGCATTGCCTAAGCAATACAAGAGTGTGACAGTAAAAAGGTAAAGCACACCTTCTTTCCCTCACTGATCACGCAGCTATGTTGTCAGGCAGGTGTCCCAATGTCTGAGCAGTGCCATGAGAAGTATATCCTAGGTCGCATCACCCAATATGGCATAGCTCGAGTGTTACGGACTTCTGATTCACATAAGCATGGGGAAAGTTCTTCTGTTGCTCCAGATGTTGACCATGACCCACCTGTTGCACCGCCAGTTGAGAATGAGGCCCTGGCTATGCCTTCTAATGCCTCCTCTGATGCTGCTCCTGTGGTTGACCCTCACCACAACAATATGAAGGAAATTATGCACTTTATGCATCAGCAGCAGCATGCTTACTGGCGCTATGCTCAAGTGCGTGACCGGTCCACAGAAAGCATACTTGAGAGGAATTTCACCAAGCCCTTCACATTCTTGTCTCAATTCCCGTATAGCATCCTAGCACCATGGAGAGGATTTAGCACCGCAAACGCTGAGGAGACTAGCGATGAGGACGTCGATGGCGGTGATCAGTGATAGGAGGGAGTTTTCTTTTTCTTTTGCATTTATTTAGTTTTTATTTGGAATGCTTCTTGTTGTTGTGATGTTTTCTGGTTGTTTTGTTGTTTATGTTTTGTGTTGGATACTAATGAGGACACTGCTTTCTCTTAAGTTTTTGGGGGAGGGGACGGGGGTGGTGTGTTGTTTCTAATTGCTATTGTGTTGTCATAATTTCTTGCATTGTTTTTTCTCTTAAGTTTTAGATGTTTTTTAGGATTGTTTTATGTTGAGTCTAGAGTCTAGGTTGTATTGGAATCAATTCTTGTAATGGTTGTGTTTAAGTGGGGGTGGCTCGATGATAAAATTTCAAAAAAAAACAAAATGTCAATATTTGTTAACTCTTGTGTATTAATGAGCCTTTAGTACTTAAAGTTTTTTGTGCTAATTCAACGATAGTGAGAATGTGTCCTGATTGAGTGTGAATAGTTTGACCATGAAATCCCTCACCCAAGATTAAACTAAGTATTCATGAAGGTTTAAGTTTTTAGAATTGACTTGATAATTCCCTTGAGGTGAAATCCTAGGAAGCTTGGTCCGTTTGAGCTTTTTAGCCTACCTTGTAACTATTATCCCTAGTGACCCAACTTTGAGCTTATTGGCCTATTTTGTTCATATAACCTCAACTTGATAGCCAATCCCAATTTGAATATCCCATTTTAATTTCTCACCAAACCTTAGGCTTAGTTTGTCTTGCATATTATTTGAGATAAGTTTGGGGGGAAGAGAAGAAAGAGTATCTTGGTTATTGGGATGTTCATATTGGTTCATTAATACACTTATATGCTCAAATTTGTTAATTGTGTTTATGTTTAATTATCTTCAATGTTTTTATTTTAAGTATATTACTTGTTAGTTGTCTTGTTTTCGTATTACTAAAAAAAAAATTAAAGAAAAAAAATCAGAAAAATATGAAAAAAATAAAATTCAGAAATAAAGGACATATGTGTATACATAGTTAAGTGTAAATAAATAAGTTTGTAGTTGCATTGTAACCATATTTGAGCATATAAGTGTAGTGTTCATAAAAAGAGGGAATTGAGTGTTATTGAGTGAGTTGGGGGGATTGAGTTCACTTGTAATTGGTAGAGGATAATGAATTAAGTGGGTCCAAGGCAAGCTATGTCTTAAGGTTGTAGCCTACAGAATCCATCTTAATTCATGCCTTTAGCCTAGCCTACATTACAACCATGTAAAGACCTATTGATCTAAATCACTTTGCCAACTACATTAGTGGAGAGGGGTTATTGAGTTCAACATATGAAATCATGAATTAAACCTTAAGATTGTTGCTTAGCTTAATCTAGGGAAGAGAGATTGATTGGGATTTGTGCACTATTTGGGAACACATTTTGGGTTAGCATCTTAATACTTGAGGAATTTGGCTTGCTTATACACTGGAGTTATCAATTGAATATTTTATTTGAGAGCTTATTCCCCACTTAAATATGATCATTTTCAAATTGATTTCAAGCTTCTTGTTTTGTTGTGTCGTTTGTGTCTTTTGTTGTGTTGTGTGTTTTAGGGAGTAGAGTCATTACTCGGGACGAGCAATGAGATAAGTTTGGGAGTGTGATAACTCTAGAAATTAGAGTTATTTTATAGAAAAGAGTGGTTTAGGGTGCTTTGTAGTGTTTTTATTTTGGTTTGTAAAATATTAATTATAATGAGTTAATATTAAATATTAATTAATGCTTCAAAAAAATATCCTAAATTTTGAAAATTTTCCTTGGCAGGTTGTTGTTAGAATTTTGGACATTTTTAGAATAATTTGAAGCTTGAAGTGAATAAGGAATTTGGGATGCTGCGGCATTACATTCTGCCAGCCAGCTACTTCAAAGGCCCACGTGGGAAAGTAATTGGCCAACTCAGTTGTTGGGATTTATGTGATTTGGGTTGAGTAGTAACTAAAATGATTTTGGGCCCTTAAAAGCTTTTGGTCCATTGGGCTTTAAAGAAAGAACAAAAAAAATAATAAAAGAGGAAAGAGGCCCACGCGGGAAAGGACCTAAAAAAACCATATCATCATCTTTTCTGAATTGGGAAATAAACTCATGTTCATACCATGGGGATAGGTAGCAGCCGCCTGGTATATTGGAGACATATATATTTTTGGAGAGCTTTGAATGTGAGAGAAGAAGATCAGAACAAAGGGAATGACCTAGAAGAAAAAGACAACTTGGAGACATCCTCCCATTGGCTTGCCTCTCTCTACTCTGAGTATCTTTAATTTTTCTTGTTAAATGTCTGAATATCAAATACTTTTATTTGGCTGTTTTTGAGTTTGTAACTATGAGCTAAACTCTAATTAGCTAGGATAATTTGAACCATAATATGTGACTGATGATATTTTGATTTTGATGCTAAATGCCACTTGAGGTTTATTCATTCAAATATTTCTTATGATTAAAACTTGCTAATGATTGATCACCTTTAGTAAGTAGCTGAGTTAATATTCAAAACTGAAAAGTTTGGATTTAATTGACACGCAATTTGAATGGTGCATGCTTGAATTCATTGATTTCAATATTGTAGTGATATAGTCATATATTATTACCATGCATAGTCTTATGGAATTGATGCTTGAATTAAATCTTTGAAATTGAATTAGCATAGACATGTGTGTTTTAATTAAAAGATTAGAATCATAATTCTTTGACGAAAGCCTATGAGAATTAATTAGAATTCTTGACTACTAGACCACCAGTTGTTGCAGCATCAATCCAACATCATTGTCAGAGTTGCATATTAGGGGGATAATTATTCTAGTTGCCATCATACCATTTGTTACTCCTTGATACAATTTTCTTGAGTTGTTTCTTTTATTTTTCTGCATTTAATTAGTGTTTGATTACTTAGTTCATAGACCAAAATCTTTTTAATTAATTTTAGTGCCTTTAAATCATTTTGTTTGAATTTAGTTTCACAATCAAAAACTAAAAAATAGTCCTAGTGGAGACGATATCTGGTACTTGCTACTGTATTACTTGTTGTTGACAGTGTACACTTGCATTTAGCTTTATTTTATGCAACGTATATGCACAGTTCTTCACCTTCCAGTGGCTTTGAAAGGATAGGGGGTTATGCCAGCTTCTGCTTTAGAGCTTGGAAGGCTTGTTCACACTCCTCGGTCCATTAAAATTTCTTGGTTCCCTTAAGGATGTTAAAGAATGGAATGCACTTATCAGTAGATATGGATACAAACCTGCCCAGTACTGCTATACGCCCTCTCTGGCTTTGCACGTCTTTGACCTTGGCTGGTGAGTGCATATCCAACAGCGCTTTTATTTTCTCAGGGTTTGCTTCTATTCCTCTGAAGTTCACTATAAACCCCAAAAACTTACCCAACCCCACACCAAAGGAGCATTTCAAGGAGTTCAGTCTCATCTTGTACTGCCTTAGGATGTTGAAACATTCCTCCAAGTCGTCGATGTACCCCCTAGCTTTTTTGGACTTCACTAACATATCGTCAACATAAACCTCCATCTTCATTCCAAATTGATCTCTAAACATTTAGTTTAACATCCGTGAATATGTGGCTCCAAAGTTTTTTGGGCCGAATAGCATGACTCTATCGCAGTATAGCCCTACGTCTGTGCAGAAGCTGGTGTGTTCCTGGTCAGGTGGATGCATGCTTATCTAGTTGTACCCTGAGTAAGCATCCATAAATGTTAAAATTTTGTGACCGACTGTAGCATCCACCAGCTGGTCAATTCTTGGAAGTGGGAAGCAGTCTTTTGGGCATTCTTTATTCAAATATGTGAAGGCTATGCACACCCTCCATTTGTCATTAGGCTTCGGTACCATCACGGGATTGGACACCCATACTGGGTAGAAGGCCTCCTTAATAAAAATTTTATTCCAGAGCTTCTCCACCTCCTATTTCAATGCCTTAGCCCTCATTTTATCAAGTAACCTCATTTTATGTTGTACAGGCATGAAGTGGTCAGTATTGATATTAAGGGTGTGGCTTATAACAGTTGGGCAGATCCCAACCATATCATCATGGGACCATGCGAAAACATCTTGGTTGTCAGGAAGGAACTAGATCAAAGCGGATCTTATGTCCTCGGACAGCCCTTTCCCCACCTTGACAACCCTGGTCGGGTGCTCTGGGTCAAGTGGGACTTCTTCTAATTCTTTGAATGAGCCAACCCCTGTTTCAATATCCCAAAATGGGGGTCTATGCCCCCCCCCCCCCCCCCCCCCGCTTTGGGCTGCATCATATTTCTGGTTACTGGGACCTGTAGGCTGCGCGGTACAGACTGCCTTTCCTGCCTTTTTTACTGACGAGTTATGACATTCCCTGGCCACCAATTGATTTCCTTTAAGAAACCCAACACCTGCCCGAGTTGGGAACTTAACAAGCAGATGAAAGACATAAGTGACTGCTCTGAGGACATACAGGGATGGTCGGCCAATCATGGCATTGTATGGAGAAGGGAAGTCAATTACAACGAACAAAGCCATTATAGTGTTGCTTGTAGGTGTCGTCCCTACCGTCAAGGGCAACTTTATGCTTCTTGATGAGGCCATGTTGTTCCCTGTAAATCCATACAGCAGCAACTCGCATGGTTCCAAATCTCTGATGCTTAAGTTCATTCTCTCCAAGGTACTCAGAATGTTGGCGAATGATCCATGATCGATCATTGTTCGGGCCACAATCATGTTGATGATCAGGACTATTACTACCAAAGGGTCATTATGTGGATGATGTACGTGACTTGTGTCTTCCTCGTTTAATATGATGGGCTCACACTTGTAGCGAGGATGTTTAGGAGTACGCTACTAGACAGCCAGTACATCATCCTCCTGCTCATGCCTAAGGGAACAAGTGTATTTTTCCCGTGACTTGCCGGTATTACCAGCCAAATGTGGTCTTCCAAATATCATATCCAGTCGACCAGCTACTAGTGGCAGTAGGAGAGGTTGGTTATTTTGGTACTGTTGCAGAGACTGTTGTTGAGGATGTTAGTCAACAGTTGGCCGTACATACCTCTTCAATTGGGCGTTATTCTGCCGAGTGAGGAATTCTATCTCCTCCTTTAGGTGGTTTCATGACCATAGACATTGTGAAACCGACAGAATTTCACCATATCTCATCTGCTAGTGTCATTTCTTATCGGTGGAGGTCTTCTGTATGGTACGACCCTCTGGTTAGCATTGAAAACATCTGCTCGGGACTCCATCAAGATGGAGTAAGTAGTAAACTTAGAAACATATTCTCATGGTTTGGGATGCTTGGTAGTTTTAGGCTTTGTGCTGTCATTCTGATTATTACTACTTCCAGCTCCATTACCGTGTTTGTTGTTTTTGGCCCCATTTTTAATTCCTCCTGCTGTGTTAATGGTGCTCCCAACTTTTGTTTTCCCCTGCCCAGCAACTGCTTGAGTTGGATTATCTACTTTCCGTTCAAGCTCCTAAAGCTTAATAAATTCTTCTGCCCGATCAAAGAACTCTTGTGTGGTACACGCAAACTTCCTCATCAAGCTGCTCCAAAATGGGCTTTTTACTTTGATTCCTGAGTTGATGGCTATCAATTTACCATCATCGCTTAGGGATTTCACCCTGGTGGCCTCCTGCATAAAGCATTGAATGTAGTCCTTTAAAGGTTCATTGTCTCTTTGTTTTATGTCCACCATGTCATTCAGCTCGGCTAGAAGGGGCACTGCCTGAGGCTGTGCTGTATTGCGGACCTCATCCATTCTCGGGTCCCGAACAGACTCAGGTAGAGCTATGTTATTCGAGTCCCGGTTTTCCCTGCTGTGATTAAGAGCATTTCGATGGTCTTCACCTCCCATGGGGCTCATTCGGCTGAATACGGAGTTTGTCCAAGGCCTTCCCCCAGCATTTTGGCTATTTGCTCGGCCTGGTATTGGAGGTACTCCTTAGAATCCTCCACCCCGGGGTGGTTGGTTGATTGGGACATCCTGCCCTTGTGGGACAAACGGTCCTTCAAGCTGGTTAACCCTCTGATCCTGATTATTCTATTGGCGGACTTGGCTCGCCGCCTCATCATGGTCATAACCATCGACATAATGGGGTCTGTACGCTCTACTAACCTCTGGCTCCCTTCTAGATCTTGGTCGGTACTCTTGGTGCTGTCTGTACCAACCAGGTTGTTGCTGGTTGTTTCAGGGTTGACCACTCCTATTCGGCATTGGTGCTCAGGGGTTGCCATCCCGTCCTGCAGCATCAGGATTTCTTTCATGGCCACTTCCTTGAGAACTCAGACAAAAGTTTCCTGATCGGTCCTATCCCATTTAGTGCCTTGGAAGGACCTGTTCGTCAGCTGGTAAGGGATGCCTATTGTTGTTGGCTTGGGCTCCCCGACCAGATCGGTGACTCCTAGTCGGACCCTTATTCCCATTCTGGGGTCGAGCCTCTGGTCCATTCATGATTCCATCACCGATACCAAAAACAGGAAGATGTTGTTGGTTGTGAGCAATAGTTCCAGCTGCCTTCCCCATACCCTGAGTCTACTTGTGATGTCCTCCTAATCCATTACCGTTACACTGTGTATTTTAAATAATGTCAGACTTGATAATCAAGTCATTTGTTCATAAACGTGTAACTAAAGTTAATGTCAAGGGATAGGGTGAAATTTTTTTGTCAAAGGAAATGTTGACTTTTCATTAAAGATTTTAATACATACATGGGTTCCCAAAATATTACAAACAGATGTTTAAAATGGTTTATACAAGTCAAAAGTACAATCAGTCGACCTAAGCGGCAAAATCAGGGATACAACCCTAATTCCTCTGAGATATCATCGGTCGTTGTGGACGAGCAGCCGAATATGTACACGCCGCCACCGAAGCTCTCCAACTCATGGCTGGTCAAGCTTTCCTTTTCCCTTACCTGCACCACAAAACACCCGTGAGCCAAGGCTCAACAAGAAAACTTAAACATGTGCATGAACGGTAAATACAGATTCCAAATATTTATCTAGCATGTCCGGCAGTAGTAACCTACTAATGCATGCATATAATTACAAATAAATGATCATTGGATCACTCTGAGGCCCGCTGCTCTGAATAGTTGACCATAAAGTCAATCTGGGGCATGTGACATAGAGTCACCTAGGTTCCTTGCCCTTAGCTCTGAGTAACTAGCCATAAAGCTATCCAAGCGCTTTGTTTTTCAATGACCATAGGATCGGCCAACATAATAGTACATTTCTGATTGGGCATAAGCCTCTCGACCAGCGCGCAGCGCGGTATTACCACCCTTGACTATTAAGTCAAGGCTTTAACCAGACAAACAAATACAGATACAGAGAAGCTACTCCAGAAAATACAATTATGTATACATATAATTCATGGTATCTTAACCAATCAAGCACAAACACAGTAATAACCATGTTCCTTAACGAGGTCGAGCCCTACCTATGCAACAAGGAAAGTATTCATTAAACAATTAGTCAGACATAGAGCATTCAAGCATAACCTAATTCATGTTCATTCTCAGGGGTCGACCCCTATTCACAATTATAATAAAAAATCGTACTAAGCCCTAAATATACCACGCATTGGGTGCAGTTTCCTTACCTCAGGTCCGAGTATAGCGTAATAATAAGAACGACCCTTGAGCGCGATCCTGGTTCCGAGCCCCTAGCAATAACCTAGTCACAACAATAATATAGGATCCCGTCAATAACGGGCAAATAAAGGGTTCCGGACCGAGTCCTAGCCTCCAGGACATTGAACTCTACCAAACCGAGTAGTAGAATCGATCCCGAGCCCTTAGGTTTGAGTTCCCGTTACTCAAGATCTATGGTGGCCAAAACAACCCAGGGGGCCCACGACTTGCCCCTAAGGGTCGCGGCACGCCTCCTAGATTAGAGGGCCTTCCTGCATGGAATAAGGACACGGGCCACGACTTGCCCTAGAGGGTTGGGACGCACCTCCAAAGCAGAAGCCCCCACCTGGCCCTGGCTTCGCTTGGGTCGCGGCGCCCCAAGAACAGGGCCGCGACCTGACCCTACGAACCAAGAATTCCTCTGTTTTTCTCAAGCCAAAAACCTTCCAAAATCTTCCCAAATGATTCCCATAACTATAATTAAATCCCCAGAACAAATTCAACATCTTCGCAGCAACAAAACCCAACCTAAAACTTGATTAAAAACTCATCAAAACTCACAATCCAACACTTGAGCTACAAAGCTCAAGAACACCTCAAGAACACTATGAAACCATAGCCGAATTCAACTAAAATAGGGATTAGAGCTTTACCTCAGATGTGATTTATGTCCTCCTAGATATAGCTAATCCAATCCCAAGTTCAGGCCTTCAATTCCCAAGCTTTTAGCCAAAAATCTCCTTAGTTTCTCAAGCAATTCACTCAAAAGTTGAGAGAGAATGAGGGAGAAAGAGGGAGTCGATTAGGAGAGCTGAGTGTTTTGTGTTTTGTTTTCTTAAGGTTCAAGTAACTTAAGCTAATTCCGAGGCTCGGGGTACCAAAAACGGCCCCGAGGGAAAAATGGTCAAAATCCTCGATATTCTCTCCTCACTAACTCCAAATATATCATCAAATATTTATTCTAGTTACCTAATTATCCGGTAATGTACTAGTTACCCAAAATACACATTGACTCTCCCTGAGTCAGGTATTGGGTTCCATTGTGACTTTCCCGCTAATTTGCTCCCTAGGATCATCTTATGCCGAGTAACCCAAATAAACCCACATAATAATGTGGTCTCTCGCATATATCACATATATATAATTATGCCCACAACGGGCCAAATTACGAAAATTGTCTTTCTAATAAGAAGCAGACTCACATGCATATTTAATACACCTAAACATGCATATCTAGTCATATTATCATAAAACTCATATAATCAAATAATTACACACAAATAATTCCATAATTTTCACATAAACATATAGTTCCATAAAACTCATATATTTCACATAAACATATAATTCCATAATTTTCCCTCATGGCCCCTAATCAAGGCCTTAAGCCTTATTAGGTAGTTTGGGACGTTACACTATTTGTAACGCCCTTGGTAGCCAAGACCGTTACACTGTGCGTTTATAAAGGTGCAAGACTTGCTAATCAAGTCATTTAGTTAGAATTGTGTTACTGAAACTATAATTGAACTAGGGTTAAAAGATTTTGGTCATAAAAGATACATTTCATTTAAATAAACATTTCATATATGGGATCCCAAAAGAAATAAAGTTTAAAGACATTTTACAAAATTCCAGGAAATATACAATTACTGGCCACTCTAAGGGAAAAATAGACATTTTAGGTTCTCCTGTCCCTGTACCAATCCTCGGTCGTGGCGGCCGATCAGCTGACTATGTACATTCAGCCCCAGAGCTCTCCAACTAAAGACTGGTCCACCTTGCCCTTGCCTTTACCTGCACCACGTAGCACCCATGAGCCAAGGCCCAGCAAGAAAACTATAATGCATAGCATAAGCGACAACCAACAGATAGATAATTCACAAATATCACTCAGATATACAACAGGTCATATTGCTCACATAAACAATAATGCCAACCTGCAAGCCAATAATCAGTTATTCAGATAACAAACTCGTTACAATCATTAGTATAAACAACAATAAACTTATCACACCAAAATCCAGGGTCGACGCCCTTAGGCCGCACCCTCTGATTATCCCACTAACTCTGGCTCGCTTAGGCCGAGCTCAGTGATTATGTACTTAACCTCAGCTACCAGTGGTCGAGAAGCGCCATGTGCGCAAATATTGATTCCGACACTTTTAGGCCGTTTATCACATGTCCCCATGGCATAATACAATCTCATGGCATCACAAACAAATATAAGGAACTCTTAGTCCCAACATAATCACATAACCGAGTGCAGTTTCTTACCTTTGATTCCAAGCGCTTTAGTTAATTGAAATGATCCTCGAGCACGATCCCGTCCGAGCCCTAGCGTACACCTAGTCACAAACGTAACATAGAACCCTCATTAACATTCAATGTCGTAACCTAACCTCGGGACCAATCCCGAGCCCTCGAGAAGCCCCAATTCCACCAAACGGGGTGGTGGAATCAAACCCTAAGCCTCCAAGTGAAAATCCTAAGAAAATACCCAAAAATCCATTTCTGAAGGTAGGGTAGCGCTACAGCGCTACAAGCAGAGGCAAAATCCCCCAGAAAACCTAGGCATAGCGCTGTAGCGCTCTACTGCTAGCGCTACAGTGCTACAGACAGCACCAAAAATCCCCTAAGTTTTTCCTTCGAATTTCCCTAAGCCAAAACTCCCTAGAACCCCTCCAAACCTCAACCACACTTCAAATTAAGCCTACCATTCACTGCATCTCATCCCACATGGCCCAACAACATCAAACTTGGCCACATGCATCATTAAACATAGAAAAACAAGAATTGAGTTTGAAACCCAAGAACTCATCATAAAAACCAAAAACAACCCAGAAACTCAAATGATCAAGTCCATAATTGCTACCTTTAATGGAGAATTCGACCCTAGGTTGCCCTCTATGCCCTTCTAGCCTTTAGCTCCTCAGTTCCCACAGCTCAAATCCCTTAATTTCCATCCAAAGCTCAAGTTCAGAAATCAATCTCATCAAAACTCAGAAATCTCAAAAACAACCACAAACCTTACCTTAATTTGATAGTTAATTCCATCTAACCCTCTTCAATTACTTCAAGGATCAAAGTTCCAAAACTTAGGTTAGACTCTCTCTGAGTTTACAGCTTCAAATTCCACAAGAAATGGTGAGGAAGACAACCATTCGAGAGAGAGAGAGAGAGGTCATGTACTTTTTTTTTTTTTTTTCCTTATTTCTTTCTTTCCTTCAACTTCTATAACTTTCTACAGCTTCCACTAAGTATAAAAAGCAGTATAACCCTTATCATTTTTCTAACTATCAAATGACCATTTTGCCCTCCCATTAAAACCTAAGCCTTTAAAGATTTTAAGGGCATTTTGGTCATTTGTTCCCAATTCCCGCTAATTCCTCAAGTGTCCATAATAATTACTGCTTAAATCCTGTCACCTAACTAATCACCAATTATTTTTCCCAATGTCACATAGTCTCCAATATATTTTCCCAAGTTCCCAGAAATACCCCCAGGCTCCCCCGAGCCGGGAATAAATCTCCACCGTGACTTTTTCGCTAAACCGCTCACTAGGATCGCCTCGAGTCACCAGCTGCAAATATATCCACATAATAATGTGGTCTCAACAATTTATCACAAATAATCACGCTTATGCCCTCAATGGGACAAAATTACAAATATGTCCCTATAAGCTAAACAGGGCCTACATGCATACTAATACTCATAATCATGCATCTCATATATCCATATAATCATATAAGCATGATTATCACATAATCATGCATTTAATTATTTAAATCACACATAAACCAATTATGCCCTCCCGACACACTAATCAAGACCCTTAAGCCTTATTAGTAATTTTGGGTCGTTACACTATTGTTGTTGCATATAATTGCAGATAGATTCATCAACCTCCCTTGTTCGGCATTCCTTATCTTCTGGGTGGGCCTGCATCTCCCGGGCATGTTGATCTATCCATTCTTTGAAATCTCTATGTTGCTTCTCGAAAGCCTCGTTAATTGTCTATTGGGTGGTAGCCTGCCCCTGGTTCATGGTGGCAAGTTGATCTTGCATCTGGCCCATGACTTCCCTCATTTGTTCGATCTCGGGATCGAGTCCTTCGATATCTACATGTGGTTCATACTGTCCTGGACTTCCAGCTCTCGGTCCTAGTTGGTCGGTACCTCTTGTGGCACCTCCACCTGAAGTTCCTGCGTGGGTGATTCCTACAGAGGTTGCAGCCCCACGTCCTAATGCAGTAGGTCCAATAGTTTGCCCCCCGACACCAAGTAGGTTCCTGAGCGGCAAATCAGTTCGCTACCCATTCTGATTGGTCATCGACAAAACTTGGTGAGAGGATTCAGCTTCGGTTTCTGGTGGCTCTTAGCTTGATCTTCTAGTTGAAACAACCATCTTTGCAGCAACAGAATCTAAATGTGATTGTCTTTGCTCTCAACAAAAGCACCAGAATGTTGACAGGTTTTTTTGCCAACTAACGTGGAGTTAAAATAATTAATTCGAGAGCTTTCAATAAGACAATCAATGAACAATAAATAGACCAAGATCCAAACTATGATGAGCAATAAATAATAAAAGACTAGAAATTATAGAGGTTCAGCCCCAAGAAATGGTAATGACCTACTTCCTCTTGGGTTTATATTAATCTCGAAGGTTTACACAAGATCACAAGGGATTACATGTGGATTTCTATGTGTAAAAACAATACAATAAGGCAGAATCACTGCTAAGTAAGAAATCGGGCTTCCTGGTATATTTCTAATGCGGGTCGGTAAGCAAATTTTTTTCCACCTTCTCCACTGTGGTGGAGGGTTTGTATTTATACCAATCCAACAACCCAAGGGTTGCGCCCGAGCGTAACTGATTGGGAAAATATCCTTATATTCTCATAGGCAGTTGTTGCTCTATTCTTTAGGAGCTTTAACCGAGTTTTCAGGCTGTTAGGTGCGTGGTGAACGTAACTGCTTTCCACCGACGAGGTTTATCTGTCTGTCATACCGACCAGCAAGTTTTTTGGTGGTCCTGCCAAGCAGTAACTATTATATATTATGTGAGTATATGCCGACCAGCCTGCCCGGCCTAAATCCATGTGTCTAAAGCATAATGCCACTGTTCAAGATTAGTGTCACGTAATATATGCCAATTTTTGGTATAACAAGGATATATATAGAACATGATGTACATATTCCACATACGGAGAAATATACGAGCATATCTCTTTCTCAAATATCATTCTCTACATCTTCTATCAAATCATATATTGTCGATTCTAAGAAATCACACCACCTTCATATAGTTCTTATTTATATAAGTATATAGATATAAGAAAAAATTATATTGTATAATACAATTTAAAATATATATATACCATATAATACAACCAACTTTTTTTATTATTAAATAATACAATTTGTATCATATAAAAATTAGATATTATATTATGTAATACAATACAAAAGTTCTACGCTGCACCAAACATATCTTGAAGGATAATAGTTGCCAACAAAAACACAAACTTACTGAGACCGTTGATTTTTTGGTATACAAAAGCTTAAGGAATCAAAATCCTATTTACTCTATCAAGAATACCAAGAACAATAGAAGTAAAGAAAAGAACTCTATTCGAAAAATCAATTTATTCCAAATATGTGATTTCAAATGAAGACCATAAAACCTCCAACATTCAGACATGACATCAAAATATATTTTTTTAAATGAAAATAAAGATATTTAAACCTTCAATATCATACAATACACCAGAACTCTTAAATCCTCTAAAAAATTATATGCCAACCTTTAGAATAATAAATTCCTAACAATAAAGTGAAGATCTTAAAACATCACCTCTAACTAAAGTTTGAGACTTTTGCTGTTCTCATCTTCTAAAAAAAAAAGACTTTTGATGTTCTCAAAAGTGGAGACCTTAAAACTTTAACCATTTATTTGCTCTAATGCCTGGTGAAAACTACACCTCATTATTAATTTGTTTTACTGGTCACTGCTCCAAAGAAAACTATAGTTTAGTGTAGTTAAACTCCAATTCTGCAAACAATTATCTTATTGCAATGACTTAAGTTCTTTGTTAGAGGATATTGCAAGTTTGTTGTCCAATTTTCCAGGAGTGTCATCGATCCATGTACGTCGTACAATTAATAAAATTGTGCATAAATTCATAGTGCATGCTCTTAGGGTGGACGACATTATAAAAAATATTGTATGGCTAGAGAATATTGTAAGTTTAGTCTATTAGACTGTATGACATTATAAAAAATTTCAATGAATATATTTCATTGCGACAAAAAAATATTCCAATTCTGCACCACTTACAAAAAAAAATCCAATTCTGCGTAATTTTGGTTGACGTTATCACAAAAAAAATTGAACCATCCGCTTGTCCCCAAAATGAGTTGAGTTGATTACAAGTTTTCAATTTTATAGTTGTTTCGGTCAAAATCCTCCACATGAATCTTCTAGGGTTGCAAACTTTAGATCACCGGATTGTTGATGTTGATCCCTGCTAATCTACGCATTCCATTAGTTTAACCAATGGTATAAATGCGTTCTTCTGTGGAATGAACAGAAAAAAAAAATCATAAGGAGTGTACCTGCAAAAGACACTCTGATACTTAAGTCAGCACAATGTTCCTTCTCTCAGTCCTCAATCCTTACAAACTTTAACTGGATTAAAGCTCGGTGGTCCCAAATGCGGTCCCTCTGTCATCTATTTATAGAAAAATAATGAAGGGTAAGGTCAAAAGAATGTATCCTTATTGTCCATGTGTCGGACTTAACTCACCCTTCATTCTTTTTCCCTTTTTCCTTACACGCTGAACTCGACTAACTTATTCAATCAATTGAGCGCTGAGCTCAGCTAACTATTCAATCTGATGAGCATTGAGCTCAGCTAACTTATTCAATCAATTGAGCACTGAGCTCAGCTAACTTATTCAATCAATTGAGCACTGAGCTCAGCTAGCTATTAAATTTGATGAACGTTGAGCTCAGCTAATTTATTCAATCAATTGAGCGTTGAGCTCAACTAACTATTCAATCAGGTGAGCGCTGAGCTCAACTAGCTTATTCAATCAATTTAGCACTGAGCTCAGCTAACTATTCAATATGGTGAGCGTTGAACTAAGTCAACTTATTCAATCAATTGAGCACTGAGATCAGCTAACTATTCAACCTGGTGAGCGCTGAGATCAACTAACTTATTCAATCAATTGAGCGCTAAGCTTAGGTATCTATTCAATCTGGTGAGCACTAAGCTCAGCTAGCTTATTTAATCCATTGAGCATTGAGCTGAGCTACCTATTCAATCTGGTGAGCGCTGAGCTCAGCCAGCTTATTCAATCCATTGAACACTGAGCTCAGCTAACTATTCAATCTGATGAGTGCTGAGCTCAGCTAACTTTTCAATCAATAAGATGTCGAGCTTGTAGCATTTTTCTTGTGTCCACCTATAAAATCATGCCACATCAATTATGTTGAAATTATACCCATCCAATTTCCCCTTGCCTTTTTCCATTTAAGCCGCTCGATAATGGATAAAGGAAGCTTCCAATCCTGACTGCCTCCTCTCCTTTTTTTTTCTTTTTGCGCTTAATCCTCTATTTACTGCATGCGCACACTCCCTGCCATCATTTATTATCAGTCCCATCTTTCAAATCTCAAGTCAATCACGCGAGAAAAGTTCCCATCTTTTTATAACTGCCACGTATTTTCCCATTCTCTCTTTCTTCTTCAACTTCCCATTTTCCCCCAAATTACCATTCTCCGATTTATGCCTGATTTTCTCTCTTTCTTGTACTTTCCGAATTCAACTTGCCATTTTATGCTCCCATAGTTTTTCTGTTCCAAATCCTCTTTTCCTCATAGAAATCATTCAAGAATGGATTCAAAACGTTCTAGCAAATCCTCAACTAACGCTTCATCCTCGTCTCTAGCCATTAATCTTGCCAAAAGCCCTAAATCATTGACAGAGAAATATGATGAGGCATGCGCAGAACTTTGACGTAAACACATCATTCCTCCCACCGTCTCGATTTGTCGCCTCTCCGAAGAAGAAATCAAGAAATGTCGTTCTGAAGATATCTGTGCCTCAAACAAAATCATCATGGGTTCCAGACATTTAGAATTGATTCAACTTCCGCTTCCTCCCCTTCTAATTCTTCTATTGGCAATCACAAAAATCCACCCGATGCAACTCGTACCAAACACTATTCAATCATTATGCGGTGCTGATTTGATTGGTCCCCTTTACAAGACGTCTATCAATGTTTAGGATATTTTTGCTTACTTCTTACGCATTTTTCACCTTCGAAGCATACACGATTGTCTATATAACACTTATTATCTCAGCCCAAGGAGGAAGCGCTTCATGTTTAATGATCGAGTACCATCCAATAAATAATGGGATGAACTTCCTTTTATGGTTAGTAGAGAATGGTATCCCTTTTTTGTGCCCAAGGATATCTTTAATCTGCCCCATGTTTTCCAATCAGGTTCGTCGTTGCTCTTATTCCTATTTCTTTTATTTGTATTTTCCTACACTCTTCAATTACAAACTTTCTTTGATTCTCAACTTGTTTTTATTATATTTTCTTTCTTTAGAAAGTCAATGGCCTTCCGTCATCACATGGTCTAAGCAGCATGACTCCCAACTCCGTTTTCTCAAAGTCATTCATGAGCATAAAGACGACTCTAGCCTGATCGGTCGTTTGTTCAAGAGACCTCTAAAGGGTTGGATGTCTAGGCTAAGATTCTCGCATATTATTGACCTCCAAGCAAATTTTCTCCTTGCCACTGGTGACAACCAATTGGAACAGCAATACTTCAAAAAGTATAACGCACGTGTTCTGTCTTATAACAAAGACCCCAATTATGTTCTCAATGCTCCCTTTCCTCTGGATCAAATTTCCACTTTGCAGCGCTTGGTCTCAACTAATTCTACACAGACTGACAGTGCTTGAGGGGCAGCCTCTGAATTTGAAGGAGATCCTGACGCCGATCCTACACAACATACACGCTCCGCTTCTTTGTCTCACCCTTTGGATGACCATTCTGATCCTTCGTCATCTGCTGACCCCCCTACTACCCTAGTAATCACTCCTAGCACTAATCCCTCTCTTGTTGTAGTTGTATCCAGTGTTGCTGCTCATCTTGATGTAGTAGAATTCATGGTTGCCTCATCCCCAGTCACTCGTCGTTCTAAGAGAAAGACTCTTGCCAACAAGGGTAAAAGTGTTAAGGATTCTAGTTCTAAATCAAGAAAAAGTAAGCGACCTTCCCAATCTTTTACGCCTACTGAGTCCCTCCACCCTCCAAGGGCAAAAAACTTCCCTTCATTCTTGAAAACAAAAATGAGATGTCCCCTTCAGGTTCCTCCACCGGTACCTTACCTCCCAGCCTTAGCAGCTATCCTTCCTCTAAGATTCCTCCTTTGGCAACTATCCTTAATCTCTCCGACTAAGAGAGGAGGATTAATTCCAGGCTTCAAAATATGCTTACTAGAGCTCAGAGCATTACAACCTCATTTACTAAGTCAAGTTCTCTTCATCCTTCCTCTTCAAATGTTGCCCTTATCTCTTCACCAGATCCAAGCTGCATTCTTCCATTAGATTCTGTCATAGTTTCTACTACCGTTGCCCACATCCTGGCTCTATTTCGACTAAAGTCAATTCCTCAAGTGTCACATCATCTATTCTGCAGCCCAGAGGTGTTCATGCTTCAGATATTTCTACTACTTTTAACGCCCCTTCTAAATTTTCTTCTCGTTTTCCTTCCCTTACTCAATCTCAACAAAATTTCTCTCCCTCCCCATTTCCACCCCAATTTTCTAACACTCAAACCGGTCTATTGGGTCGCCCACCTACTCGCCATAATGCTCTACCCAATCATGCTTGACTTCCTTCTCTTCCAAACCTTCCTCCTGATACTAAACCACATTGTCAAATTTGTGGTAAACCTGGACACATTGCTGCTCTTTGCTATCATCGGATGAATGTAAATTATCAACCCATTGGCCCTCCTCAGAATTTCAATACATATACTGTGTCTCCTGGTTCTGAGTTTCATGATTCTTCTTCTATGGTTGGCCTTCATGCTACTGACTCCATTGTTGCTGATTCTGCCTGGTACATGGATTCTGGTGCTACTCATCATTTCACACCAGATCTTACTGCCTTGGACGCTGCTTCTCCATATGTTGGTTCTAAATAGGTGTTGGTAGATGATGGTAAGGCTTTACCCATTGCTCATATTGGTCATTTAAATTTATCTTCTTGTTGCCCATATTTTCCACCAAGAACACATGGCATGGTCAAACAGGCTTCATGGACTCTCAGAAGAGGCTCGGGCCCAACCAGGGTCCAGCAAACAATGAGCAACCAAACCCTATAGGCCTGAACCATGCTAGGCCAAATAACTAGCGAATAACGCAAGCATAGAAAAGAGCTCGAACCTAAGACGTGGGCCAAAACCAACATCATGGGCGCACCCAATCTCCATCCTCCGGGATTTAGATCATTATGGTGGGCAGTCCATTCCAGGGGACGGATCCCACCATGTGGGATCCAGATGAAGTTTTCGGGTCCATCCTCACATTTCAACTTACTACCATGATACGTCCTTTGATCTGTCATCGCTAATTGATGTCCATCTTGGTAAATGAACCCAAGCCTTGGTAAATGACCTCAAGCCTGAGTAAATGAACATGAACTCAGTAAATGAATCTGGACCATACATCCTGGTAGAACAAGACCATTTCTTCATACAGCTGGCGTGTCCCCGAGAAGCCTGGCAGTTGGTCTCCTCAACTAACCTGCAGAAAGGGGTACGCATGGAATGTACAATGTTCCTAGGGATCAGTTCTGTGACTTCTCTGACAGATCTTGTCCCCCGAATCCCACTGAGGGCTCATGCACACCAGTTCGTATTAACGTACAAAGGGCAGCTGTAATGTTCTACCATGATTAAGTCGGCCAAGTGGACCTAGATTAAACATTATGTAGTCATGTTATACACTTGTAGTATAGCTCCATTAGAGAGAAATTATGATGATATCTTTATTGGGCCCAAATTAGTCCGGCCCAAGCTACATGGCCACCTATAAATAGGGCCATTAGTGCACTGTAGCAAGGATCCGATTTTTTATGCACGAAAAGACGTTGTTGAACTTGCTAAAAACCTCCATTGCTAAACTCTTTAAAGCTCAATACTATTGACTCATGGACTAAGACTCATTAACGCCTCAACCACGTAAAAACTGTGATCTTGTTCATTTATTTTCCTTTCTTTCTAGCTCTTACTTCTCGATATCTTTGTAGTTTTCAAAAAACTCGGTAAATATTTTGGTGCTTTCATTGAGAGGCAGAAGAAAGCTTGAACCAGTCTTTGTCATCTATGAAGATGGTGAATACCAGACACACTGTGTTTGATCCCGCTCAACAGTAGCAGCAATAGGACAATGGAGAACCATTGCAAGACCAGCAGCTTCCTCAAGACTAACTAGATGATGTACCTTATCACGGGCCCCTGCCTGATGACTCCCAGAACTTCAAAGAAGAGGTGAATACGATGAAGAGTATTACGAGGAAGACGAAGAGGAGTACGAAGACCATGAGGCTAAGAATCCCATCAATCCCGATGAGAATGATGTGGAACTTGAACAGGAGGACCCGGAAGTGGTTCGTTTGAGACAATAGATCCTTGATCAAGAAGCAAGGATGGTAGAACAACAGGAGACCACCCGCCCGATGCAAGAATCCCTCCCGGCTCTTCAAGCATTTATTGCTGCTTAAGGATTTACAGTTAATCCCCCACCTGTTCCTCCCCCAAGAACTCAGCCAGTTGTCATACCTACAGGGATTGGCGCTCCCAACAACGCTACAACCCTTACTCTTCCTCCGGGACGATCCACTCATCCCGGAGCTAGTCCTTCTAACCTAGCTCAAGATAAAAGGAAGGCCAAAGCGGTCGATCCCATAAAAAAAGCAAACCCCCAAAAGAAGGTTCCTCCGCTCCAAGAACTAGGGTGGACCCTGGGCATTTCCTTAGGAAAGAACGGATGAATCTTGTCCCAGGACGAAATCACTCGAACAATCCGCAGAGGAAACGCCAGGGCACCAAGTCCCAGAATGTTCCAAGACATGATGACCAGTGAAGACATTTTTATCCTAGCGCATTCGTGAAGACCACGGAGGGCGTAAGCACGGGGAGGATCCGGAAGTTATTAGTTCGGGAGATGACACATCCCGCATAGATTTGCATAATGGCCTCAATGCTCGAAAGGAGCAGGCCCGTAAAGGAAAGATTCACCTTAGGGGAGGCGACATGAGGAATAACCTCAACGACAAGAGGAACGAGAAAGTTCCCATTGATGACGGAATGGCCAGGCAGTTCATGGAGTAGCTGGCTAATCTCAAAAAGGTCACAGACTGCTTGGTCCAAAAATAAGAAGGCAGAGGTTCCGATTCCGAAGATGAAGAAAAGGAACCGTGTGCAAAACACATCCTAGATGTCGTGTTACCTAAGGGGTTCAAGATGTCGGATACACCCGCCTACACTGAAAACACCGACCCTAGAGACCATCTATCCCACTACAATCGCCTGATGACTGTAGCCCATGTTTGCGACAAGGGAAAATGCCTGTGCTTTTCAATCACCTTGGCCGGATTTGCTAAAGAGTGGTGGAAGGCTCAAGACAGGATCAATCCAATCTTGGTCTGGATTGCATTCGGCTTTCCGTAAGAAATTTGTAGCTGCCCGAAAACTGGACATGGAGGTCAGTGCGCTGACCAACATTAAGCAACATCCCACTGAGACCCTTAGGGCTTGCATCCAACGCTTCACAGAGGATGCTTCAAAGACTAAGGTGGATGATGGGCAACGCTTAGTAGCCATCCAGTCTGGAATCAAAATTGGATCCCCTCTCTGGGATGACATTCAACGCTGTAAGGCGGCCACTCTTGAAGAGTTTATAAGAAGGGCTCAAGGCTTAATCAACTGGGAAGAAGCTGGAATTCAAGCTTTTAGATGGCCTCCGGCACCGCAACCAACAACACAGACCATCCCTGGGTGTGGGGCGTAATACCCAGAAAATCCCTATCTGGCACCTCCAACAATGTCCGAGCCCGCTGGAACTCTCGAGATGCAGTTCATGACCTCGACCGTCTATGTGCTTGCTTCTTCATGATATGCTCCAACGTCTTCAACCCATTTTTCTAGGTACAGAGTGGCATTGACCGGATATAGTGTCGCTCCTTTAGCGGTTCAACCATCCCAAAATGAAATGGTAGAGGCGAGCATAAACCCTTCCCGGGGAAAACGATCCAGTAAGAATCAGACCAGGATCGAGCCCCCAAAAAAGGGAAAGAGGCAGTACGAGCCCCAGTACACAAAATACACGAACTTGGTGGGCACCCGGAAGAATATCTGCTTTGCAACGGGCAACGTATTCCACTACCCAAGAGACGTGAGCAAAATATGTGCTTATCATAAGAACATAGGCCATACAACTGAGGAATGTCGTCAGCTGAAGAACGAGATCGAGAATCTAATCAAGCTGGGGCACCTCCACCAATGGGTCAAAATGCCGGCTGGAGTTCCAGGACAACCCATAGCTCCCTGACAGCCTTTTTCCCAGGGAACACAAGAACAGTTCAGACCTCCTCAGGGAGGGTATGCTCCGGGACCGGGAGCACAGGCCCCTCAGGGGGCCCCAATAGTGCGACCTCTTGGAGGCCATATGGCTTCTGGATCCGGGATGTTGTATCCGCCTAGAATTGCGCCCCCTCGAGTAGATGGCCACGTAGCTACCATATATGGATGCACGCACCTGGGAAGACCATCCCGGAATGACCAAAAGAGGTACCTCAATGAACTCGACCACAACCATGAGATGTGTGTGTTGGTCCAAACTTCGGCCCAATGCCCAAAGCTGATGAATCTACCGATAACGTTCATGGAGGAAGATGCCCGGAATGTCCACATCCTGCATCACGATCCCTTGGTCATTGACTCCCAAATCGCCAACAAAAGAGTATCCCGATTATTGGTGGACAATGGGAGTTATGTCAATGTCTTGTTCAAGCTAGCCTTCCATCGATCGGCCTAACATAGGCGGACCTAGCATCGTGTCCAACGCAGATCTACGGCTTTAATGGCAATTCATTACTACCAATGGGAAAGAAACAACTCCCTGTTACATTGGGGAATGATGTTCAAAACACATTCAAGTATTGCAAATTCGTGGTGGTGGATTGTTCCAATGCGTATAATGTAACTTTTGGGCGCCCCGCTCTAGTCGATTTTGGTGTCGTTACCTCCATCTGTCACTTATGCTTGAAGTTCCCGTGTGATAACGACGGAGTGGGGACAGTACGGGGAGATAAAAAGAGCGCCCGAAAGTTTTTTCACGTCTTCGCCAGACCAATCTTCATGGTCCGCGAAGAGCCTCTCGAAGAGGAGAACGTCGATCCGGTCCCACAACCACAGCCAGCACGAGGGTGGTCCGGGAAGACGACGAGTTGGATCCCCGGATAGAGGCGGCCAGGGCATTAGAACCAATGGAGGATATAGAAGAGGTGTGCATCAGTGACACCTTCAAGACCAGAGAAATTCGAGTAGGAAAATTTGAATCTGAAGGTTAGGGCTGCCATAGTCGCCCGAGTAAAATTGAACCATGACGTCCTAGCCTGGTCCCACTCGGATATGACTGGGATTGACTGCAACATCATATGTCACGCCCTGAACATCGACGAAAACACAACTCCATTCCGGCAAAAGCGAAGGCCATTGGGCGCGGGACTAGCAGAGGCCCTCAAACTAGAAATCGAGAAGTTATCCTCGATTAACTTCATCTAGGAAGCACTGTACCCCATTTTTCTGGCAAACCCTGTGCTGGTGCCAAAACCAAACGGGACATGGAGAACTTGCATGGATTTCATGGACATCAACAAGGCATGTCCAAAGGACTGCTTCCCATTGCCCTAGATAGAGCAGATGGTGGATGCCATGTCTGGGTACTAGTTGCTTAGCTTCATGGATGCCTACTTCGGCTACAACCAAATTTCGATGCATGTAGTAGACCAGGAATACACCAGCTTCAAGACAGACAAAGGTGTATACTGCTACATTGTCATGTTTTTCGGGCTAAAGAATTTCGGAGCCACGCTATCAAGGCTTGTCAACAAAATGTTCTAGGACCTGCTCGAGAAGATCGTGGAGGTCTACATGGACGACATGTTGGTCAAGTCCAAGACGTCGGCCCAACATGAAAACGACTTGGCAGAAGCCTTTGCCATTATCCGGAAGTACAGGATGATGCTAAATCCCAAGAAGTGCACTTTTGGCGTGGCATCCGGGAAGTTTCTAGGCTTCATAGTAAGCTCGAGAGGGATAGAAGCTAACTCGGAAAAAATCAGAGCTTCGATCGACATGCCATCGCCACAGAAACATAAAGACCTTCAGAGCTTGACGGGAAGAATAGCGGCTTTGAGCCACTTTGTGTCAAAGTCCACAAACAAGTGCATCCCATTTTTCAACATACTTCGCGGAAATCAGAGGTTCGAATGGACAGCTGAGTGTGAAGAGGCTTTCCAAAAATTGAAGGAGTATTTGGCACAAGCACCAATCTTGCCAAAGCCGGTGGATGGGGAGCCACTGTACATATATTTGGTTGTGTCAGAACATGATATAAGTGTCGCCTTAGTGCAAGAAGAAGGAAAGGTCCAACTCCCGGTCTATTACGTAAGCAAAAGGTTGCTGGCCGTGGAGTCAAAATACCCTTTGATTGAGAAACTAACATTTTGTTTACTGACCGCCTCCAGGAAGTTAAGACCTTACTTTCAAGCTCATGCCATCAGGGTACTAATGAACCATCCCCTACGAGAAGTATTACAAAAACAGGAAGACTTTTGAAGTGGGCCATGGAGTTGAGCCAGTTCGATATCGCCTACGTCCCCAGAATCTCCATCAAGGGACAAGCCTTGGCCGACTTCATCGTAGAATGTATCGGTATTGCTGAGGACGAAGAGCCAATCGACCCTAATGCCCTTTTGGAAGATCTTTGTTGACAGAGCCTCCAATAGGAACGGAGTTGGGACCAGGATTATCCTAATATCCCCCCAAGGTCATCAATTGCAAAGCGCCCTATGCTTTTAGTTTGAATTGTCAAACAATGAGGTTGAGCACGAGGTCATGCTGGTCGGATTACGCTTGGCTCGGGAAATGGGGGCTGAGAACATTGAAGTCCACAACAATTCCCATTTGGTGGTAAGACAGATATCGGGAGAATACCAAACGAATGGGGAGAAGATGGCGGCCTACGTGGTGCGAACCCAAGAGTTACTTCAATTGTTCAAAAGATACGTCATCCGCCAGATCCCCAGGGAACAGAATGTGTTCGCAGACACACTGGCAAAGTTGGCCACTGATGTTGAAGCAGAACTCTCCGGAGTAGTCCTAATCAACCATCTACTCGCGCCCAGTATTAAAGCCCCCACAATCGCCAATGCCATTGATTACACAATGTCCTTGATGGGGCCTCTCATCCAATATCTAACCACTTGAGAGTTGCCCACGGACAGGGCTACCGCTAGGAAGCTTCAATACTATGGGGTTGTGATGGAAGGCAAGCTTTATCGCAGGGGGTTGTCCATGCCATATCTTCGATGTGTATCTAGGACCGAGATGAGTGCGATCATGCATGAAGTGCACGAGGGCTTTTGCAGAGATCAATCAGCCGAACTTAGCTTGTCCAAAAGGATCCTAAGGCAAGGATATTTCTGGCCAACAATGAAGGACTGTGTAGATTACATCCGCAAGTGTGAGCAATGCCAGAGATATGCAAAGATGAAGGACTGTGTAGATTACATCCGCAAGTGTGAGCAATGCCAGAGATATGCAAAGATCCTGCGAGCTCCTCTCACGAAGATAACCTTGATGACCAGTCCCTGGCCGTTTCCAATTTGGGGAATTAATTTGGTAGGATCCTTCCCGACCGGGAGGGGCTGATTGAAATATGTCATTGTAGTCATCGACTATTACACCAAATGGGTCTAGGCGGAACCAATGAACACCATTACCTCCAAAAAGGCCTTGGACTTCATCATTAACAATATTGTGTGTCGATACAGCCTCTCTCATAAAATCGTGTTCGACAACGAGAAGTAGTTTGATAGCATCCACTTCACCGAATTTTGTGAAAGACATGGAATTGTAAAATGCTTCTTTGTAGTCACAAGACCTCATGCAAACGGGAAAACAAAGGTTGTGAACAAGATTTTAAAAGGGACACTAAAGAAAAAGCTACAAGCTTGCAAGAGCAAATGGCCAGAAGAGTTGCCCCGCGTCCTCTGGCATACCAGACCACGGAAAGAACTTCGACCGAACATACTCCCTACTCGATGGTTTACGGATGCGAAGTAGTCATCCAATTAGAAACGATAGTCCCATCCCACAGACGAGACATGTATGACCCCGTCCAGAATCACGCCTTGCTCCAGGAATCCCTGGGTCTCATCGAAGAGATCCGAGAAGAATCGCAAGTGCAGCTGAAGATGTATCAGGAGAAGATCGCAAGGCACTTTAACTCTAGAGTTAAGAGCCGAAGGTTCGGGACCGGTGATCTGGTCCTGAGAAGAGTTTTCCCTACATCTCAGGACCCGGGAGTGGGGGTTCCAAAACGTAACTGGGAAAGACCGTATGACATCCAAAGTGAAGTATGTTCGGGAACATATCGCCTAATGCGGCTAGACGGAACAGAGGTACCAAGGACCTGGAACACTGAACACCTTCGCCGGTACTACCAGTAGTCAAGAGGATTTAGCCATATCTTCTCAGTTTAACATGTTATTCTCAAGTAATGTACGCCATGGAGGCATTTCTTATTTAATGTAAATGGTGTGAACAGAACACCATAAGAAATTTTTTAAGAGAAGAACAAGTTCATGTCCGTCTTTAATTTTCACACAAACAAGTGACCTAAGACTATACTCTTTGGTCACTTGGGGGGTAGGACCATCTATATAGTCCAGGAAAAAGAAAGAATGCAAGGCTCAGAGCTTAGTCCTAGTCTAGATTTGTATGGACTGGGGGTTCAAAACCCAACTTTCAAAAAATTGGTCTAGACCTAACATGGTCCGAGACAGTTTAACCCTTATTTATTGTTTCCACATAATAGTCCAAGATTGTTTGAACTCGAATATTAGGTTTGAATTGATCAAATTTAGAACTCTTTAATGGTCCAGTCCATTAAAACTAAGTCATATCTGATAAGTCCATAACGATCCAGGTCGTTGCAACCTGAACCTTAGATTCGGGACAAAGCATTTAAATTCCATAAGAAGTCCATAACGATCCAGGTCATTGGAACCTAAACCTTAGATCCGTGATAAATTAGTTAAATCATAATTTGCAAGTCCAAAATGGTCCAGGTCGTTGAAACCTGAACCTTGGTTTCTGCATAAATTAATTAGCTTCCACAATTTTTCCTCTAATGGTCCTGGCCATTGGAACCAGAATTCCACATTTAAAAAATTCATGCATAGTGGTAAAACACTTCGTGAATTTTTAAAGAAATAAATTAGTATAAAGCGAGAAATCATTGTTCAAGGATAGAAACCAATATAATAACAGGATAATAAGATAAATCATTGTCTTAAGCGCATCCGCGCCAGTAAAAGATATGTTATAAAAAGAATAAAAAAAAGAGAGAGGAAGTCCTAAATAAAATTACAAAGGCTCAGGTCTGGGCTATGATCCGGAACATCTGGAGCAGCTTCATCCTATGGATCCTCAGCAAGGAGCTTCGCATCTTCTTTCTTCTTGGCCTCAAACTCGGCCCTCTTTACAGCCAAATCATAATAGACGAGGAGATTCATATTCTTGCCCTAGAGCCAAGCCATGTAAATGGCTTCATTAAAAGTGGTCGCCAGCAACTCTTCAGCTTGCTCCTTTTCTTTGCGAGCCTCCTCGCTCCGCTTCAACTCCAGCTGGGCCTGGACCTCCAAAGCCTGGACTTGGGCCCTGAGAGATTTCACCTTCTCATGCTCTTAACGAAGTTGGGCCTCAGTCGCCTATAAGAGTACCTTGGTCGAAGCTTCTGAGCCGCGGGCACGGAACAATTCTACCTCTAGGTTGTCCTCCACCTTCTTGTGTGGTCAACATCCTTCCTGGACAAAGTTTCCTCATGCTGAGCTTGAACCCGGGCAGTCTCCTCGGTGAAGGCCTCCTTGGCAGCTTCCCGTTGGTTAACGACCCCCTCTAGCTCCATCTGGGTCGTCTCCAGCTTCATGGCCATCTCGGCCACCAAGTCCGCATTCCTATAAGCCAACAGTGCCTCCTAGAACAAAGAAAAGTTAGAAACGACATAAAAAGATAAAAAGATAACGGTAATAAAGAAACGAGTTGAACAGTTGGCTTACCACCGTGGCCTGATGACAGATGGCCTGGGCAATGAAGAGGGCATCATTACTAGCTAGAGTGGCGTAGCATTTGAGCCGAAGGAAGGACATTGATCTCCCCACCTGGGCCAGCAAGTCCGCAGCGAACAGGGCCACGTCCTGCCCCAACGTAGGCCGAAATCCAATCTCAGCTCCGAACCAATCCACGATCTGTAGGGGAGCGTTAAAAGCCTCGGGACACTAGGAGAACTCAACGTTTCAGCGATTAATCAGAGCCTGGGCCACCTCGTCCCGTTTGTCGCGCCCCTCATCTCAAGCCCGGGATACCATCCTCATCCTGACGACCGACTCCCTTCCCCAGGAAGAGCCTGGTGGATGGGAGCATGGGAGAGTCTAGGACCTTCAGTCTAATAATAAGGCCATCTTCAGGGGAGTATGTCTCATTCACAATGGAGTACCCCACTATCTTGTCCTTCCTGGCCCGCTTTGTGGACGGCAAGGTAGTGGCGTCCGTCTTCCTTTTACTCACCCTGCCTTCTACCAGAGGTTCACACTCCAAATTTATGACTTGAAGAGGTGTAGGTTAGGGTAGATGCTGCTCAACATATGCCATAATGGTCGGGTCGGCAACCTAAGCTCCCTCTTGGGCCCCCGCGACCGGTTCTGTGGACTCGAACATCAAATAATGATCTTCGTCCTGGCCAGACCCTTGCCGGCCTTCTTCGCTGACGCCTTGGCCTTGGCAGCCCTGGCTCAATCATTTCTTTCATCTAGGCCACAGGTTCAGTCATGTTTAGTTCACCTGAAGTAAGAACAAAATACAGATTAGTAACAACGCGGGAAGGAAAAATACAAAAGAAACATGCAAGTCTAAGTCTTCCGGGACAGACCCTTATCTATGGAACAGGCCCAACTAAATTCTCCTAGGGAAAAAGCATGAATTTGATCCTCCATGTAATCTAGGCCCAAAAAGCTACCGTATTAAAGAAACCAGAACGAATGCATGAAGGTCAGCGTGTCCACGGCAATAGGGTAAGGAAGCCCCACATAGCTAATAATCCCGGTTAAATAGTCCCGATGTCGTTCCCTATTCCTAACAAAGCCCTCAATATGACGAGCATAAGTAAAAAATGGAGGCATTTTACCTTGCCTCGAGATGTTGGCCCCGGGAGCTCCAGTGTTGGGCTACCTCCCCTCAAGCAAGGCATCCAACTCCTCGGACTCGGCCCGCTCCACCTTCAACCTCTTTGTGTCTGCCCCAACTGTGGCCTCTGCCTCCTCAATGTGAATGAGGCCCAACTCTTTCCTCAGAGTAGGGTCCATCTCGCATTGCAGTCCCCAGACGTTGGGGGCGTCTATCGATTGATGGCTGGCAAACAACCCAAACAGCCGAAGATTCTCCGTGCTTACTAACCCCCCACATCCAAATCTTCGTGGTGACATATATTTTCTTCCGGTCCAAGATGAACTTGGTTAGCCGGGCTGAGCATATGGACCTGTTCAAAGGAACATGAATATCCTATATAAAAAAAGACGAGACATAGAATGGGAAAGGATAACTTACCCACACGCTTAAAATCCAATACTAAAGTGAGATTCTTCTCCAAAAGGAACCCGAATGTCATAAACCAGTAGTGTCTAACATCCGGAGGGTGTTTCCAGGAGTTGTAGGGAGCCAAACAGACATTACGACTCTTCAATCGGTAAAACTCATCCCACGTCTTATCCTTGGAGTTCAGCTGCGGCTCCAACCGATAGTAGTACAAGACCTTCGCGGGGGTGGGCTCAGACATCTCATTCCAAGTGCAAAATGCATGCCACCCCGCAAGCAACTTGTAATTTTGAGGCAAGAGTTGGAATGGCATGATCCCCAAAATCTTGAGAAATCACACAAAATAGTCGTGGAGCGGGAGATTGGCTCCCGCATTAATGTTGCATGTGCTCCAGGCCCCGAATACGCCCACTCCAGTATGGGCCTTCTCTTTCTGGGCCAGCCTGTTGAAGAAGAACCACGGAGTCAACTTTATCCCAAAGGATTTCTCCAACTCGTTCAACATCCGGTAGTTTCAGAACTCGTTTATCTTAGCGTTCATTTCCCACGTGTTGCCAGTCGGAAGCTTATGCCCCTCCAGGACGATGGGGCCCACCTTTACTGCATCTTCCGGGTAGCATGTGATGTCGCAAGCCATGATCAAAGACCTGGAAGAGACAAGAAAAGAAAGAACCAAGCAGTTAGCACCAAAACCGAAGAAAAATTGTTAAGGTACGGGGATTCTCCTAAACTTCTTGTAGAGGTCTCCTCCAAACACTGCTCCGAGAACAATTAAGGTCCCAGGAGCATGAGTCGAGAACTAAAGGCAAAATATTTTTGCAAAAGGAAACTAATTCACCCAGACGGTTTAGAGGCGCTGGGGTTCGTTGATTCAGAGCGATCTAGCCTACTCTATCTATGGAAAGAAATGTCACCTAGAAAGTTCTCTATTATTTATCACTACCTAGAACCGCCCTACACGGAAGAGACAAGAAAAGAAAGAACCAAGCAGTTAGCACCAAAACCGAAGAAAAATTGTTAAGGTACAGGGATTCTCCTAAACTGCTTGTAGAGGTCTCCTCCAAACACTGCTCCGAGAACAATTAAGGTCCCAGGAGCATGAGTCGAGAACTAAAGGCAAAATATTTTTGCAAAAGGAAACTAATTCACCCAGACGGTTTAGAGGCGCTCGGGTTCGTTGATTCAGAGCGATCTAGCCTACTCTATCTATGGAAAGAAATGTCACCTAGAAAGTTCTCTATTATTTATCACTACCTAGAACCGCCCTACACGGTGGTCGTGGCCATAAAGGCCCCGTGGTCGCGAAGGCAATATGATAATAAAAAATAATGAGGGAAAACAAAGAATTGGCCAGAAAACTTACTGAAGAAACTTGAACTTGGGATTTGTTGATGTGCATGCAAGAACACCAGCAAAAGCTCAATCTTGAACTTGAGGAGGCGGTAGAACAGCTCGTCGATTTTCTCAGAAGGGTCGTCCAAGGCGAAGTTGTCCTCTTGATGAACGAAGGGCGACTTCGATGGAAATAAGTGGGCTCAAAAATGCAGCAAACGTTGGAAAACTTCGTCTACGATTTCGGACATTCAAGGTCTTTGCTCTCTGCTCTCTGGTTTGAAAATTTAGAATCATTAAAAGTGAGGAAATGAGCCCACTGGCGTATTTATAGGAGAAAAATCTCCTTTTCAATCCAACGGTCCATATGGAATATCCCCAAAGGATCCACATCCGACGGTTCCAGATAGCAAAGGCGCAGTAACTAGCCCAATCAAGTGTTAAATCATCGATTCATCAATCAGCAATCTGCGCCTCTCTCGTCCAACGGTCCACATTGAAAATCACAAGACAATCCTCATCCAACAATTCCGGACAATGCAGAAACATTAAGTAGCTCATTCGAGTGCTAAAAGTGCCTTTTCACTTAGATAGGACACCTCGGAAAACACGCTGACTTCCATCAATCACCCAGGACCACGAAAGGGTTTCCACACGTCTCTTGGGCGCGCCATTCAGCTGGAGACACGTCACTACTAAAAAATTGACGCGGTACCAAAGTTATAAACTGTGGTAAGAATGTTCATAAAACAGTTCTGATACTGTTGTACCATGCAGTGTAGTGCCATACTAACAGGAGATTGTCGTCTCATGTACCACAGGGGACAACAATTGCCGTGAAAATATCATCCCCTGCAGTACATGATACAACAATTTATGGGCAACTGTTGTAACATGAGACAACAGGTTTTAGGCAAACGTTGTGCCATATGGTACATGAGACGACATAATGCTTTGAACTGATGTACCACACAGAAATTGGAAAAAAAAATTTCCCTGTTTTAAATCTCTACATTCATTCAAAATTTCTTGTATAATTACAGTATAATCCAAACAAAATCACCCAGCATACAAAATTAACATAATTCAGTATATTATAAAGCTAAACTTACAAGATTAAAATGTATAATTCTTGCCTTAACTATGTAAATACATCCTTTTCCTAACTATGCAAGTATGCTTACAAGATTAAAATGTAAATACATTCTTGCAAAAAAAAAAAAAATTATGTAAGAATCCTTGCATTAACTATATAAGTGCATGCCTTAACTATAATTAGTTTGTTTATGAATTCTAAGTTCAAAAGTTATCCCAGCTTCGGCTCATCCGCTCAAGGAGCTTAGCTGCCCATTCATTTAGAGTTTCATTGATTTCCTCACGGTTATATGTGTTCTTCCCACCATACTACACAAATCAAAATAAAAAATTAAGTTAGAAACTAAATTGAATAGAATTGTAGTTCAACTATTATAAATATCTTCCCCTACACTTTCCAATCACTGGTGACCAGACACCACACTTTGCTAAACATCTCAAGAGAAAATATGGTTGTTTCAATGCATATTTGTAAAACATAGATGGATAAACCATAAAGCAGAGAGTGTAGCAACCTATAGATACAAAATATGCAACCAAAACAGAAGAATGAAACAAAGCTGAAAGTCAAAACCAAAAAAGATATGCAATGAAATAATATTACAGCTTCAAGCTTCCTTCTTTGAACCCACATTTGGATTATGCACTTATCATTACAAATTCATCACTACTACAAATTCATCAGTATACAATGGAGTTCATATGTGAAAAATGCATAAAACTAATGAATATGATACATCACAGACTCAAAGATGAATGAAGCTTCATCTTTATCGAATCAAAAAGAAAAGAAGAAATGCATAGATTCATGCTTCGTAATTACATGAATAAAACCAAATCACAACCTCACACTCCAAAAGAAAGTACAAAAAGTATATTAAAATAAGTCTTGTAATCACAACACATACAACTTAAAATAGTCTCATGTTAAAAACTCAATAAAAAACCAACTAATATGCCAAAAAAATCAGTCCATAGTGGTGTCTCTAGTACCCTATTAGAACATCTTGAACAACAGCATAAGATTGCAGTGCATAATCCCGAAAATGCAATAGTTAAATGTCAATGGAAGTACATGATCTTGAATGTGATCTGCGAAGCAAGTAAATAATGAGAGGCTTTGTGGAGGTCAGACACTGCAAGATAGCATTTGAAAAGTAATTGCAAAACAAAATACAATTTGCAAGATAGGTGCAAAAGAGACACAAAGACTACTGCAACACTCAAAGGAAATTGAGACCTCTCATCCAAATATGAAAGAATCATACTTTGAATTTTTCCATAAGCAGAGGAAAGTAGGCATCAAGAAAGTTGACAGGAACAAAGATAAATCAAACTCAACATTTATTGATAGGATCCCAACATATTTAAGTAGCACACAACACAAGAGAAATTTATTTCCTATATTTGAACAACTACATCCAATTGTGAAATGACATGATATACTATCTCAGTGAACAAGTGATGATTATCCTAATTTTTCTTTTATATGAAACATACAGACGGAATTAAAAATACACAAGTAAATTGTAAGCCATAGATTAGTCATATACGATAATCTAGCAAGTATAATGCCACTGAATAAAATAAACTAAACTAAAGCATATTTATATTTTTCCAATTTTTGAACTATTTTTAAAAATATGGTATCTCAAATTACATCCTAAACTAACAATGTTTTAACTCAAAAAACTAACAATGTTTGTAAGCCGCAACTAACTAGTATGTTTCAGACCTGAAAGAGATGACCAACCACTTGACATTAGCAATGGAATTTGTATCTCCTAATCACTCCAAAAATTCTTCAAGAATACCCAGGCTTTGCTTGCTATTGGTTTTAGCAGCTGAGTTTGTTCTGGTGTTCTGTTTTTGTTTCTCTTTTCTCAGTTTCTTATGGATTTATGGTTAAAATTGTAGCCTTAGAATTACATAATTATTCAAATGGCTCCTTTATTTATTTTCCAAAACAGTCTTGCATTTGCAGCAACTGGCAGTCATGGAGCATAGTTGAACCGTTTTTATGTCCCTTCCAACAAAAAAATAATTTTCATTTATGTACTATTATATTTATGATTCATCTTTTTTGAACGTTTGATCTTTTTGTTGATTTCTTGTTTGATGTGATTATTATATATGAATTTGTGAGTTATTGCTTTACTTGAGTTAAGGATTTATTTAATATATATATATATATACATTTATATTTTTATATAAATGACTATTTTAGTAAGCTTTTTCATCATGATCTTTATGTTGATAATATGTGTAGACTTGTAGCTAAAGAAAGTGGAAACAAATAACTTCATTATGATTGAAGTTAATCACTTACAAGTTATATATATGAGGATTACAAGTCATTATGGAGGAAATGAGGTCCTGACTTGTTATTGTCTTATTTAGTATAAATGTAAGAGAAGTCACTTCTCAAAGTTTGAAAAGTGTGCCTTGTGTATTACTAGGCCAATCGGAGGTTGGAGAACATATGCATATCTATTGAGCTGAACCAAATTTTCCTTTCATTTTTCTGCATATTACAACTACATATCAAGTGACTAGCATGACTTCTACAACTACAACTGAGGTGTCTTTTATTGTATCACAAATATATTAGTTCAAAGTCCCTACATGGTAAAACTAGACCACTTTGTGGCCATGTAGAAATTGGTCCATTGTTTAAGCAAGCTGGAAAATGCAATTTATTTTTATTAATGACAATTAATGTACTTAAATATATATTAAGAGCAGATGGAGATATTATTATCAAGCATGCTTCTCTAACTAGGCCTATCACTTGTTTTATTCTCTATGGAATTGTTGCATTAGTTTGGGGCCACTTGTTTTGCAAGCATTGATTAAAAAAATTTATTTTCTTTGTATAGTGTATCTGTTGCTTACATTTCTCTCTTTAGATAATAAAGATATTAGCTTCAAGAGTTGGGAATATGAATAAAGCTAATGTACTAGAGTTACTTGTTATGAAATAATGTAGGAAAAGACAAAGATATTAAAGTGAATTTCGATGAGGAAGATGAATTTGAAGTAGGAGAAAATGACAATGAAGATGTAGATAATGGTCGAGCTATACAATTTCATGTCTTGTAGATTTAATGCATTTCATCAATGATTTTAAGACTTATAACTAGTATTTTTATGACTTTTATATGAAATTATGTGTTGTTTGTTATGAATTCTATGAATTTTATGATATTTCATTCATTTTATGATATTTTATAAATTTTATTTGATCTTATTGTTGAGGCTTACGCCTCGTGGTGCTAAGAGAAAACACCCCTCCTCACGATTTCGCCTTAAAATAGGGACTTAACTATCTGTCAACTACAAGTCAAACAATTAAAACAGCACACAATAAGTTTCTTTATTTTATCTCCGCAGCACACAAACAAATTTCCCAGAACCTACTTCATTAAAACACACAAGTTCTCAACCTTCTGTTATCATCGCAGCACATAATTTTAATCTCAAAACCTACTTCACTATAGATGAATATTTAAGATATTCAAACTTCTCTAACATTTGTATAATAATAATAAAAAATAAAGAAGGGAGCATACATTCCTCTTGCAACTAACAATCACAATCCATAGAAATTAAATTAAAAGAGCTTAAAGAAATAATTTCACTTCAAATATACACAAGAGCTAACTAAAAAGCGTTAAAGAAAAAAATACAATTATTAATTAACAAGAGACAAAGAGTCTATATCCTATAATAATAAAATTAATGACGAAAACTCATATTCTCTTTAGGCAATTATAATAATTAACACATTCTCTTTATTTTAAACTATGGTTGATAACATAATTATCAAAATAAATAAAAAAACAATCGAACATGCAGAATATAACAAACAAGTAAAATACATTATCAAATAATTCAAACAAGATTGATAGTAGCAATCACATAAAATTGAAATTCTTCAATAACCAATTTCAGGGATCCTAAAAACAAAAAGTCTAAGAGCAAACATTGGACTTATTAATGAAATTTTTGTCCTAACATTATATTTTCTCCAAAAAAAAACTTTTTTTTTTACAGTAAGTTATTGAGCTGAGTATGATTATCGTTCAGTACAACATAAAACAATAAAACTTAACTCTTATAATGGTGACAAAAACAATAAAACTCTCACCTTGAACTACAAGGAGGAACCCGTATGTGCAGGAATCTCCACAAAACAAACAGAAAGCATGTGTATAGATATATCTATAAATATATACACACAAACAAGCATATGAGAATTAACAAACTTTCATTAGAACCTTTCTTGAGCTGCTTGTAGTCAGCAGCCTGTTGAACATGGTCCAATATGGTAATGTTGCGTTGGGAATCAGCCAAATGATAGGCCTTTGACTTCACTTCTTCGCCTGGCTGTAAAATCCAAACCAAACCCATACATCAAAAAATTGAATCAACAACCATGATTTTCATATGAACAGTGGAACAGAGAGATGGAGGATGCATTACCAGTGTCGAGGAAGGGTTTAGAGCAAAAGAAAACATATATATTCAGAGTATATTTAGTAGTAATACCTTATGTGTGGCTAATGGAGAAGGGGATGATCGGACCAAGCGTGCAGTTAGGCGGGGCGGCAAGTCGGCGTGCAGTTAGTCGCCCGTTCATGGCGAAGAAGCTTCAGTAAACGGAACTTCAGGGAACCAGTCGCGACGGAGGCCGACGAGTGGGGAGGCACGCATCACGGGTTGGGGGTTTCGGGGGCCAAGGAAGCTCGTGGTGGGGTGCGTGTCATTGGGTGGTGGCCGGAGATGGCTCATCTGATCTAGCCGACTGAGATGCGAGAGAAGAAAAGAAAGATGGTGGTATCGGGCAGGGAAGAAGAAAGAGGACAGAGCTGATACAATTTTAATTTTACTCTTTTGTTAATAAAATATTTATCTAAGTCATTTTTTTTTTGGCATTTTAAACCAATTTATCACCATTAGTTAATAAAATTATATTTTTATCAAAATTAAAAATATTTTGATATTATTTTTATAAATAATATAATAATTAAGCAATCAATTTTTTATTTATTTTAAATCTCATAATTTAATATGTAAAATCTTTAAATATTAATAAATTTCATTTTTAAATTAAAAAAGTTCTTATTATTTTTTCATTTATAAATAACGATAATACGAATTAAAAAAAAATAAAACTCTTTAAATCCTAATTATTTTTTATTTTTAAATTTTAATATCATTAATTAATTATTCCAAAGAATAATGCATAAATTGGGACATAAAAATCTATTTATTATCCTAATATATAATTAAATTAAAACTAATTTAATTTTGATAATTTTCCTAATTAAATTATTTTTTCAATTAAATATTAATCTTTCCTTAAAATTTTTAATGTGGAATTTGCGGGATGTTACAATTTTATACTCCTACAGTTATAAAAAATAATTTTACATATTACAACTTTACAAATTTTCTTAAAATTTATAATATAATGATAAAATTTATTATGACTAAATATATTTTTAATCACAATAAATTACATTTTGTGTTACTAATAAGTTAGTCATAGATTTTTTAATAATAACATAATATTGATGAAGTTTTCTTGGATACAATGTTTATATATTTTAGTCACAAAATGTATTGTGATTAAAGATAATTTGTTTTTGTGATGATATATATTTTAAATATTTTAATTTATATAATTTTCCAATTAAAATTAAAAAATAATTTTACTTATACTATTATCACTAACAATGCATAAATACTATATATACGTTTTGGTGACTTATCTTATGAAAAATTGGACATAAAAATATAATAACCAATTGAATTAGCAATTAATATTATAAATTATTAAAAAAATAGAAAATTATTTGAAAATTTTATTTATATAAAAAAGCTCATTTTTTAACTAATAGTTATTCGATGTTGCAAATTATTAATTTAACATTTTTTATGGATAGATTTATATAATATATTAAAAAATACAAATTTATTAATACTCGATCAAAAAAATTGTATTTGGATAAGACGATAGTTTTTGTAGAAATGTTATCTCGTGTTAAAAGTAGACATGTTACGATAGTCTCACTAAAATTGTTGTCTCATGTAAGTTTTAATTTGCATGACATAGCAGTTCAAGTAATATTGTCGTGTCATGTCTATTTTTGACACGAGACGACTGTTCTATGAAAAATGTTGTCTCTCGTGTGTTGCCTAAGTACAGTTTTGTAGTATTGCGTGTCTAGGTCATTGGGAATTTGAAAAGGTCGGGGATAGTAAGTTAGCCCCCAACCCATCAAACCTAGACTTAGGTAAACAAAGTGGAACCATGGTAAATGAACCGGGAACTAGGTAAATGATCCTGGAGTTAAGTGATTGAACCGGGAAAAAGAAGCAAGTTACCACCGCGCGAACACGGATGAAGACTTGGGGGGTAAATGTTGCCCATATTTTCCACCAAGAACACGTGGCATGGTCAAATGGGCTTCATGGACTCTCAGGAGAGGCCTGGGCCCGACCAGGGCCCAATGAACAATGAACAACCAAACCTTATAGGCCCGGACCATGCTAGGCCCAATAACTAGCGAATAACACAAGCACGGACCTGAGATGTGGGCTCGAACAACCTTCATGGGCGCACCGAATCTCCATCCTCTAGAATTTAGATCATTGTGGTGGACGGTCCATTCGACGGGACAGATCACACCATGTGGGATTCGGATGAAGTTTCCGTGTCCGTCCTCACAATTCAACTTGCTACCAGATTACGTCCTTCGATTCGTCATCGCTAACTAATGTTCGTCTTGGTAAATGAACCCGGGCCTTGGTAAATGACCTCGGGCCTGAGTAAGTGAATCTGAACCTTGACAAATGAACCTGGACCATACGTCCTGGCAGTATAAGACCAGTTCTTCATATAGCTGACGTGTCCCCAAGAAGTCCGACATTTGGCCTCCTCAACTAACCTGCAGAAAGGGGTACGCACAGAACGTACAATGTTCCTAGGGATCGGTTCTACCACTACTCTTACACATCATGTCCCCTGAATCCCCCTTAGGGCTCATGCGCACCAGTCCATATTAACGTACAAAGGGCAGTTGTAATGCTCTACCATGCTTAAGCCGACCTAGTGGGCCTAGATTGAACATTATGTAGTCATGTTATACACATGTATTATAGCTCAATTAGAGAGCAATTATGCTGATATCTTTATTGGGCCCGGATTAGTCTGGCCCAACCTACCTGGCCATCTATAAATAGGGTCATTAGTGCACTGTAGCTAGGATCCAATTTTTTATGCACAAAAAGAGGCTACTGAACTTACTGAAAACCTTCATTGCTAAATTATTTAAAGCTTAATACTATTGACTCATGGACTAAGGCTCATTAACGCCCCAACCACTTAAAAATTGTGATCTTGTTCATTTCTTTTCCTTTCTTTCTAGCTCTTACTTTTCGATATATTCGTAGTTTCCGAAAAACTCGATAAATACTTCTAATTCCAACAAAGTCTCCTTATGTCATGTTCTCATAGTCCTGCTATTACTCACAATTTAATCTCTGTCACTTGGTTATGTCGAGATAAAAATGCTTTTATTTAATTCTACCCTACTCACTTTCTTATTAAACATCAGGTCTCCAAAACTATTCTACTCCAAGGTCTGCTTGATAGAGGTCTCTACAGTGTCACTCTTTCTCCTCAATCTTCTCCGCCTAGTTCATCCACGCCCCAACTCTTTCTTGCTCGCACCAATTATTCTTCTATATAGCATCTTCTCTATCATCCCTGCAATATTTCTCATGTTTCTTCTTATAATACTTGTCAGGTAACAAAGAGTCATCGACTCCCTTTTCAAATATCACAATCTTGAGCTGTACGACATTTTGATTTAGTGCATTTGGATCTTTGGGGTGCTGCCTCTGTTGTTTCTGTTAAAGGTTTCAAATATTTGATGCTTTTAGTTGATGATTACTCTCATTTTTCCTGGATTTATTTACAAAACTGCAAAGGCCAAGCATACTCTACTTTCATTAAATTTCAAGCTATGGTTGAAAGATAATTTGATTCTAAAATTAAGACTGTGCAAACTGATTGTGGGGGTGAATTTAAACCTCTAATTCCTTTTCTTGAAAAACTAGGGGTTCATCATCGTTTTTCTTGTCCCCATACCGTTGCCCAAAATGGTCGTGTTGAGCGTAAAAATCGTCATGTCATTGAAACAGATCTTACTCTCCTTACTCAATCTTCTATGCCTCTTCCTTATTGGGCATATGCATTCCAAACTACAGTCTATTTAATTAATAGAATGCCTGCCCGTGTCCTTGCTTACTCCTCTACCTATTCAATTCTCTACAACTCCTCCCCATCATATGATCATCATAGGGCCTCCGGTTGCTTGTGTTTTTCCTTTCTTCGTCCATATAACAGTCATAAATTTCAACTTCGCTCCAAACCTTGTATTTTTCTTGAATCCTTTACTCACGACAAAGGCTATTTGTGCCTTGATAATACTTCTGCCTGTGTTTACATTTCTCGTCATGTTATGTTTAATGAGTATGCTTTTCCCTTTGCCTCTTGTTGCGGATTTTCCTAAGTGTGTGCAAGTGTACACAATCGTTGAACAAGTAATATAATGAAAGTAATTTTTATCGTCTCCTCAAGGATTGCCAAACAAATATTGTAAAAATCATCATCAAACAATTTGGGGTGCAATTAACTATCCCCTTTTTTTTTATGACTAATCAATTAAACTAAAGGACAAAAAGAATTAAACAAGATAATTAATTTAGGCGATTAACAATAAAGTTGGAAAATGACAAATTGCGATTACTATGGTGATAACAGTTAGGCATATCAAATCCCCCTAATTTGTAGTTTTGCCCCTGATGTTACAACAAAGTTCATAGCAAAGTTCTCTTGTAACTAGGATTTCCAATTTAATGCACATGCCATTTTTCCAAATGCTCATGTTAAAATTCCATCAATTAGATTCACATATTCCTATGCTAAATTTAATTTCAAGAACATAATTCCTAGCATCAATCCTTCAAGTTTGCAAGGTGAATAAAATATTCCTAAGTTATTCACTAATCAATACAAAAGTATCAACATGCATCAATCAAGCATTTCCACTAATTTTTACCCTTCCGGAATTAAAACTAACTTGTCTCTCACATAAGTTGATCATTCCCAAGCAAGAGATTTGCACAATAAAAATATCTCAATTGAACAAGAGAGAAATTTCATAAAATAGTCAACAATTTGGGGGCAATTACAAATTAGGGTTCATCAATATCCCTAACACAAATAATTTAAGTCATAGTAAAAATACCCAAGTCACCACAATAAATATTCAGCATTATCTCAAGAGTTCAAGGAAGGAAGAAAAAGAAAATAAAATTATATGAAAGTTGAGTTTAGAAAAACAAGCCAAATTGATAGAGATATTCTCTTCTTGTCTTCTAACTCTTAATCCTCTTCTTCTTCTAGCTTCCTTCTTTTTCCTCTTCTCTTCTTGATGATTCAGCTCAAAGAAATTCAGAGGAGACCCCTTCAATGGAGCTTGGGCAGCTGGTTCTCTTCCTCTTTCTCTATTTTTTTTGGGTTGTAGAAGATAATCTCTTTTTGGGCTCACAAAGGGTATAAACCCTCTCCTTCTCTCTCTACACGTGGGGGACAACATTCTATTCCTTTTTAGAGTTTTGCAGCTCCTTTCCACCTCATCTAAGTACATGCCAAGTGTGCAGACTTTATGTTGCTGACTGTCCATACTTTGCTGCAGCAAAGTTGACTGATGTTGCAACAATAGCCAGAATTTCAGCTCTAATATGATTTCCTTCCACATGCTTCACTAAGCTTTCCAAGCACCCTCTTGCTATGCCTTCAAAATAAATACCACCTTTTTAGAACATAATTCCATTATTTTCCACAAGAGTTATCATTAATTAAAACAAATTACACAAACAAAGCTAAGAGACAAAGTGACTAAAACCACACAATAACAGCACAAACACTCTATTTCACCTAACTTTTTAAGTCCAAAAGCTCAATTAATAACTCTAAAATATAGAGTTATCACCTCTCCCTCTCCTCCTCCCAATCTGTATTTTTCCCTCTTCTTTTCCCTCCACTTTTCCTTATGCTTTTCCTCTACCCTCTCCACTGCTGCCTCCTCCTTCCCCCTCTTCCCCTCCGCCTCTTTTCTCTTCTCCTATACCCGCTTCTGCACCATCTTCTTCTACTTTTGCTACCCTTTCTCTTCCCTCTTCACCTCTATCTTCGCTTCTTATGTCTCTTTCCTCTTCTCCTCCCTCTACTTCTCCATCTTCTGTCCCATTAGAGGTAGATTTAACTTAATGTGTTGCTCCTACCTCATCTACTACTAATGTGCACCCAATGATTACACGTGCTAACACTGGTATTACTAAACCTCGTTTATTTTTTAGCCTTTATACAGGTCATACTCCCGAGCCTCATACTTTTACACAGGCCACCAAGTACGCTTATTGGCAGCAAGCTATGGCCCACGAAATTTGTAACACCCTAGATAACCAAGACCATTACAATGTGTATTTAAAATAGTGCATGACTTGCTAATCAAGTCATTTGATTAAAAGTGTGGTCCTAAAGTCAACAATCAGGATATGATTAAAAGTTTTTTTATCGTAAACAGTCAATTTTCATTAAAATAGACGTTTGGTACATGGGTTCCAAAAAACAAGGTTTAAGAGACAAATTTACAAAATTCTCAAAGGTTATATACAATCCAGTGGCCATTCTAATGGAAAAATACAAATTTTAGGTTCTGTCCCTGTACTTTCCCTTGGCCGTGGCGGACGAACAGCTGACAATGTACACCTTGCCCCCAGAGCTCTCCAACTCATGGTTGATGCATCTTACCCTTGCCTTTACCTGCACCACGTAGCACCCGTGAGTCAAGGCCCAGCAAGAAAACCATAATAGTAATATAATCAATGATGATAATCAATCAATCATAAAACAGTCATTCAGATATTCAACAAGTCATAGACATCAAACTACTAATAGTAAACATATACATTCAGCAATCTATCTCAATCAATATACAATACCCAGGGTCGGTGCCCTTAGGACGCGCCCTCTTTTTACTCCACTAACTCTGGCTCACTTAGGCCGAGTCCAGTGTTTATCTAGCTGACCCCGGCTCACAGTGGCCAAGTCGCGTTCTGTGCGCAAATCATTAGCCTCGACTCTCTTAGGTCGTTCATTTCAAGTTTGCATAACGATATCACAATTATACAACACATACATATCTAGATACAGGGAATCTCAGCCCCAACATAGCCACAAAGGGGTGCAATTTTCTTACCTTGACTTCCGAGCGGAGATAAAAGAATGGTCCCGAGCACGATCCTCAGTCTTAAGCCTTGGCGGTAAATCTAGTCGCAGTGGCCAATGGGTAATCTTCAACTTTTAATCCAAATAAATACTTAGGAGATAAAAACTAGCATCTGGGACCTCAATTTCTACTAAACCGGGTAGTAGAAATCATCCCGAGCGCTTAGGTTCGAACCCCCGAGCCTTACCAATTCTAGAACCATCCCAAGGTAAAAATTCCTAGGCGGGCCACGACTTGGCCCCAAGGGTCACAACTTGCCCTCAAGTCAGAGACCAAAAACCCAAGAGGCAGGCCGCGACTTGCCTCTTAAGGTCGCGGCGCGCCCCCAAATCAGAGAGCATACCCAGGCCCTTTTGGGCACACGCACCGCCGCGCCTCAGAGCTGGATTGCGGCGCACCCTTGGAACCCAAAAATTATGGGTTTTCTTCACACTTCACCCAGCCAATTTTCCCAAAACTCAAACTCAGTAAAGCCTCCCAACCAGAATCGAACCCATCTACGAGTTCATGATTTTAATCACATATTTAAACATAAAACTCCTAACAATTATACTAAAATCAATACCCCAATTCAGTAGAAATCATCACCCAATACTCAACTTAGATTCCACTCTAATAATCTAAATTTTCAAACAAAATTAGTGACTAGAACTTACCTCAATTGCCTGTTAAATCTCCACAAGCTTCTTCACCCTACTCTTGAGCTTAATTCTCCTAAGTTCCCAGCTGAACTTTCTGGATAAAGGCTTCAATTCCTCAAGACTTCCCAGCAGAATTTCCTTAAGCTCTAACCTTCAATTGGCCCTTTTCTTCCCTTAGCTTCAAAGCACAAGTGAGAGATAGAGAAACCATGAGATGGAGAGAGAGAGTTTGAGTAGCTTCCTTCAGTTTCTGGTTACCTCTACTCCTCTAAGTATATCACTTAGCCCCTAAGAAAAAGACTATAATGTCCCATTTAAGCTTATTAATCATCAAATTGTTCCTAGGGGTAAAATGGTCATTTTGCTCCCGATTCCCGCTAATTCCTCATGTGTTCCTATTATCTACTGATTAATCCCCTTCATCCATTAATTACCAGTTACTTATTCATTACTCAATAAATCCCAAATATTCCCTAAATTCCCAAAAAAAATATCCCCAAGCTCCCCCCGAGTCGGGTATTAAACCCCGCTATGGCTATTTCTCTAATTCGCCCACTAGGATCGTCTCGAGCCATATATTGCAAATATATCCACATAATAATGTGGTCTCAACAATTAATCACATATAAACACATTTATGCCCTTAACGGATCAAAATTACATATATGCCCTTATAAGCTAGAAAGGGCCCACATGCATATTTAATACTCATAGACATGCATATCAGATATTCATATAATCATTTTAATCATGCATTTAACCATTTAATCACACGTATACATCATATGCCATCCCGACACGCTAATCAAGGCCCTTAAGCCTTATTAACAATTTTGGGTCGTTACAAAATTGATGCTTACACAAAAATAAGACTTGGACTCTTGTTTATCCTCCTCTAAATGCAAAGATTATTGGTTGTAAGTGGGTTTACCATCTTAATTTACATCTTTATGGGAGTATTAACCACTACAAAGCACATTTGGTTGCCAAGGGTTATCACCAAACTAAAGGGCTCGATTATTTTGAAACTTTTAGTCCTGTTGTGAAGGCGTCTACATATAGAGTGGTTCTTAATGTTGCTCTCTCTTCAACTGAGTTATCCGTCAATTGGATGTTTCCAGCACCTTTTTACATGGGGATTTGCATGAAAATGTTTACATGGAACAACCAAAGGATTTGTGGATTCTACTCAACCACTTTATCGTCTAAAACAGTCACCTCGTGCTTGGTTTCAGAAATTGAGTACGGCCTTATTATCTATGGGATTTTTTGCTTGCAAATATGATAGTTCCATGTTTGTTTCTCGTTGTTCCAGTTCCATTCTCATTGTCCTCATTTATGTGGATGACATATTACTTACTGGCAGCTTATTATCGGCTATTACTGACTTAATGGCTCAACTTCAAACTCATTTTGTCCTTAAGGACTTGGGAAATCTTCACTATTTTCTTGGTTTAAAGGCCACTCTCAACTCTGATGGTCTTCACCTTTGCCAAGCAAGATATGTTTCTGAATTTTTGACCCGTGCTTCTCTTTCTGATGCTAAACCAGTAGCTACATCTATGGCTGCTGGTGCTATTTTATCTATTCATGATGGTGTCCATTTGGACGATGCTTCTAAGTACCGCAATATTGTGGGTTCTCTTTATTATTGCACTATTACTCGCCTCGACATCTCCTTTTCTGTCAACAAATTGTGCCAATTCATGCATACCCCTACTGATACTCATTGGCTAGTTATCAAACACCTCATTCGATGTCTCAAAGGTACGCCACACTTTGGTTTATGGTTGCAACACCCCTTTGATTTCAACTGAGTTGTTACCCTGATGCTGATTGGGCTTCTTGCCTGGATGACAGAGGCAATATTAGTGCATATTGTATATTTCTTGGTTGCAATCTTGTCCTTTGGGCCTCTTCTAAGCAAAAATTTATTTCTCGTTCAAGCATCGAAGTTGGATATCGCAGCCTTGCCAATGGTACTTCTCAACTTACTTGGATTGAGTCTCTACTTTCTGACCTTGGTATTACCTTGCCTTCTGCCCTATTGTGTTCTATGATAATTTGAGTGCCACTTACTTGACTACAAATCCTATTTTTCATGCTCTCACCAAGCACGATGAGATTGATTTCCATTTTGTGCGAGAACGTGTTTCTGCTCACATACTTTAGGTTCACTTCATTCTAGCGAAGGAGCAACTAATTGATTGCCTTACCAAGCCTCTGCCTACTCAGCCATTTCAGTTACCACGCACCAAGTTCTCAATTCTTATCAGCCCTTGAGCTTGCAGGGGGATGTTAAGTAATATATTTATATATTGTTTTGTATCTTGTACATAGGCCCATTTGGCCCTTTACTATTATTTAATTAGGGATATACTTCTTTTAGCAAGTATTGTTGACAGGCTTTTTGGCCAACTAACGTGGAGTTAAAATAATTAATTTGAGAGATTTCAATAAGACAATCAATGAACAATAAATAAACCAAGATCCTAATGATGATGAGCAATAAATAATAAAAGACACCAGGAATTATAGAGGTTCAGCCCCAAGAAATTGTAATGACCTACTTCCTCTTGGCTTTGTATTAATCTCGAAGGTTTACACAAGATTACAAGGGATTACAAGTGGATTTTTATCTGTAAAAAACAATACAATAAGGCAGAATCCCTGCTAAGTAAGAAATCAGGTTGCCTGGTATATTTCTAGTGCTGGTCGATAGGAAAATTTTTGTCCACCCCCTCCACTGTGGTGGGGGGGTTTGTATTTATACCAATGCAATGGTCTAGGGGTTGCTCCCGAGTGTAACTAATGGGAAAATATCCCTATATTCTTGCAGGCAGTTGTTGCCCTATTCTTTAGGAGCTTTGACCAAGTTTCAGATTGTTAGGTGTGTGGTGAACGTAAATGCTTTCCACTGACTAGGTTTATGGTTACTTAGCTGACCGAGCAGGTCCAGGAGCTGCAGCGGAGTTCCAAGCAGGTTACCAAGGATAACGAGGGTCTCCAAGCCGCTGCTGAACAAAGGAACTTGGACGTAAACCAGTTGGCGAGGAGGGTGGAAGAGCTGAAGGACATCGTCAGGAAAAACGTTGCTGAGGGGAGAGTCGTCCAAGAAGAGAGACAAGTTGGTGAAAGCCCTTGATGAAGAGAAAGCTGGAAGGGCTTCTGATGCTAAAGCCTTTTAAGACTTTGGCATGAGCACTTTTTATGACTTTTGGGTTGCAACAAAGGGGTGGATTATAGCTACCTGGGGGAGGACTTTGATGAGCTCATGCATTATTGTGCTGAGCAGGAGAAAATTGAGGCCCAAGTTGCTTCTTCCGACCAACTTCTAGAGGTCCCAAACCCAGTCGTGCCAGTCTCTGAGCCAATTAATGCGGCCCCGAAGAGAACGTCCTGCCTTCTGGACAAATTACTTCAACTGACGCCCAAACCCCTACCGATCAACTTCAAGGCCCTTCAACCGACCAGGCTCACATCAAACCAGATAACCAAACCCATGATTTTTGAAGCACTTTATTTATTTTTTGTTTTTAGTACTTTACATTCTTGCACTTTTTTCTTTTCTGTCTGGACAAAAATGGCTGAGCTGAGCAGCCTTTATTCTCTAGTAATCTCTTATTTTTGTAAAGATAGCATTGTTGAACCGAATAGCCTTGAATCTTGAGCATTCTTAACACTTATCTATGAAATGCTTCTCGTTTTGACTGTATTTTTGTTTGTATTATTTTTCATTACTGCTAAACGTACTATTTTTTGGAGCTATGCGGCTCTGTCTGGAGTTGTACTGCTCTGTAAATTGGAGTTGTTCAATTTTATCGAATGAGTTGTAAACAAAAACAATTCAACCCTATCTATAGACATTGTTTTATTGCTATTTTTTTGCTTGGTACATACCGAGCAACGTGCAATCACTTTAACATTAATAAAAATTAATGTTTCTAAGTCCTTTTAATTACACGCTTTTCCCTTTGTTTGTCCATGTATGATTATGGTGCCCTCCAAGTGACCAACAAAGATTCATAACTCTCTGGTTATCCTCTTGGTCACTTGCTAACTGACAAGAGTTGCTCATAATAACCTGTTTGGGACCACTTGGGTTGGCCAAAACCTATAAAGGTTTCATACATTGCCGACAATCCATGAAATAATTAACTAGTTAGCAAGATAATCATTGTAATTTAAGGCCTGTAAAAAATTGACAAAAATCGTGTCTTATTGATTAAAAATTAACCATACAAGTTGTCTCACTACAATCGTAGCCTACATTCATAAATATTAATTATTACAATAAATGATAAAATCGTGCTTGTGCATAATTAGTATAGCTAACTTGAGCTAGTCGGTGGTAGGGACAGTTCGTGCCTGTACCGATCAGTGAATGACTTCCCCAGCTTGGACCTAGTAACCCTACTGAGGCATCTCGAGTCTCTGGGAATATTATCCGCAGGACTAGATCTCCCACGTTAAACATTCGTTCCTTAACCCTAGAATTAAAGTATCAGGCAACCTTTTGCTGGTGGGCAGCCAAGCGTATGTTGTATTTTTCACGTCTTTCTACAATCTGGTCTAAGGCTTCGGCCAACAATTGGTGGTTACGATCTTCGTTGTATGTCGTACACCAGTGAGATGGGGGAGTGACCTCAACGGGCAACATTACTTCATACCCATATGTGAGTGCAAATGGGGTATCACCAGTGGCTGTTCATTTGATAGTCCTGTATGAACTGAGTACTTCAGGCAATTTCTCAAGCCAGTTTTGTTTAGCCTCTTCTAGACGCTTCTTCAGAGTGTCTTTGTGTAGCGTCCCAAATTTACTAATAAGGCTTAGGGCCTTGATTAGCATGCCTGGAGGGCAATAATTGATTTATTGTATTAATATGTGAATTTGATGAGTATGTGATTAGAAATGCATGTTTAGGTGAATTAAATATGCATGTGGGCCCCATTTGGTTGTTAGGGGCATGTTTGTAATTTTAGCTTGTTGAGGGCATAAATGCAATATTTGTGTGTATTGTGAGTGTTATCACGTGTGAGTAGTGATATGTTTATGATGCACGATCCAAGACAGTCCTAGGGATTAGTTTAGCTAGAAATTCACAACGAGGTCGAATACTCGACTTGGGAGGAGCCAAGGGGTATTTTGGGAATATTATATGTGTTTGGGAATTATTGAATAATCGGGGACTTAGCGAGATATGGAAAATGACTAAATTGCCCTTGGTGGCACTTAAGGTTTTAACTAAGTTTAAGGGGTATTTTGGACCTTTTGTTTAGGAGGGGATTTTGATCATATAGGCAGCTGTGATTCCTGGGTTATGTAGAAGGAATCAAAAAGAAGAAAAAACAAAGTACAGAAACTCTCTCCCTCTCTATATTTCTCTCGGTTTTCTCTCTCCCTTTAGGGGACTTGGTGGATTTTGGAGTTTTGAAGAGGAAATTCATAACTAAGCTTGGGACTTGGGGAGGATAAGCCTAGGGTGCTGGAGAGCTAAATTAAACTCGAAATCTTTACTGAGGTAAGGTTTCTTTCAAGTTTTTGAGGATCAATTCTGCTTAAATTGAATTTAGTTAAGCTTTTGAGCTTAAGTTTGAGGTTGGTGTGGATTGGGATGAGTTAGTTTCTGGGATTCTAGAGTTGCTTAAAGTGTATTAGATTGATTATGGGACTTAATTCTGGTGTTGGGGTGCATTTGGAATGATTTTCAGGGTAGTTAGCTTGTAAAAGTTGCATGGAATTTCTGGGTTTCGGGGTTGATCCGCAACCCTGTTCATTAGCGCCACGACCCGCTTGAGTTTTTAGGCCAGAGGGACTTCAGGAATGGCCCAGGCATTGTGGCACAAGTATGGGCGCCGTGGCCCGAGTCTGTCAGATGAGAGGCATTTTGCCTCTAATTTGGGGCGTGCCGCTGCCCAAATGCAGAATTTTGGCAAATTGAGGGTTTTTAGCTTGGGAACTTGAACGTTAAGGCTCGGGAAGGTTTCTACTACCCAGTTTGGTAGAAACCAAGGTCCCAAAGGCTAGATTTATGTCTCGAAGCTATTTATTGGGTTAGAACTTGATGAACAATTGTTATAATCATGTTGTGACTAGGTTATCAGCGAGGCTCGGGTTAGAGGACTGTGCTCGTGATCGCGGTGATCAGATAGCTTGGAAATTTTGTCCTTGGAAGTGTTTAAGAATTGTTAGGGCTCGGGGGTTCGAACCTAGGTGCTTAGGACAATTTCTACTACCTGATTTAGTAGAAATTGAGGTTCCAGAGGTTAGTTTTGTTCCCTAGGTATTTTATTTCTGATTGGAAGTTGATAGATATCAATGACCCTTGTGACTAGGTTTATCACCGAGCCTTGAGGCTAAGGATCGTGCTTGGAACCAGTTCACTTTCTTCGCTCAGAATCAAAGGTAAGAAAACTGCACCCGTTTGTGTGGCTATGTTGGGGCTAAAGGTTCCCTATACCTGTATACAATGCTGTATGATTGTGTTATGCCATGTGAGCATGAAATAAACAACCTAAGAGTGTCAGAATTGATATTTGCGCACAGGAGGCAGCTCGGCCATTGGTAGCTGAGGTTAACTATATAATCATTGAGCTCGGCTTAAGTGAGCCAGAGTGTTGACTGTGATTTTAGCCAACGACGTAAGAACGTCAAATACGACAAGCCTTCAAGAGAATTATAAACGACAATAGACAGTTTTTATCAATGAAAGTAAATAACACGAGATTTTATAGTGGTTCAGCCCCGATAATCGGTAATAGCCTAATCCACTTAGAGATTTTATTACTGTATTCACACTCAAGATCAGATGAATAGTGTCAACTGAGTTTCTTCAGTGCAAAATATTCCAGAATACAAAAAGGGGTTCTCTCAGGGAAAAACACTTTCTCTCTCTAAAACACAGGTTAACTCTTAATTTCGCCAAAAGTCCTTTTACGATCCTCCCAACCCTCTATTTATAGACCTGGGATTCTCAACTGATATCCCCTTTAGATAGGGATATTTCATTATTCACCTTATATTTATATTACAAAATAAATGTTTAAAATAAAACTGATCCTAAATTCGAGTGAGGAGTGAGAGATTCCCGGATGCTTAGACCAATTCTCATTGAAGTCGTTTCGGGAAGTTTGACGTAGTCTCACATGCATGTTGATTACTCCTTCAAGCTTTCCGTGGGTCAAAGGTGGTATATGCATGGCTCTCCTCAGACCAAAGGTCATATAAGTTTGGCTCTCCTCGGACTAAGGTGGTCCGAGCCCACCTCCTTTACTCCTTACCTCGGACAAGTCCGAGGTAAGTTCCTCCATGATTTGTCCGATCAGACACAATGGTTTTTTCCTTGGCTTAAGGTGGTCCAAACCACCCTCTTTGGCATCTCACCTCGGTCAAGCCCGAGTCCATTTCCTTCAATCAAGGTCCGATCGGACATTGTAGTTTTCTCCTCGGACCAAGGTGGTCCGAGCCATCTTTTCCATATCATCTCCTCGGACCAAAATGGTCCAAGGCACCTCTCCTATGGGCATGTCCGATCGGACATGGTGCCCTTCTCCTCGGACCAAAGTGGTCCGAGCCTCTCTTTCAACCAAGGTCCAATCGGACCTTGTAATCTTCTCCTCGGACCAAGGTGGTCCGAGCCTACCTTCCTCCTTCTTTTCACCTCGTACAAGCCCAAGCCTACCTCTTCCATGGCATATCCGATCGGCCATTATGTGGCCTTCCCCTTGACTAAAACTTAAGTCTTAGTCATTCTCTTTGGACACATTCGAGCCAAAATATCAAGAGGCTCCCCAAGCTTAGGTCCGATCGGTCCTGTTGCTTTTATCCCTTGAACCAAAATCCAAATTTCTCCTTCAATCTTCTTGGACTTGGCTTCAGATCAATTACTAGGGTCTTCAAACTGGGGTCTGAGCCAAGCAACCCTTAGACCAAATATTCTCTTCGGTCGGGTGTATTTGCCTTGACTATCCGTCCAATTTCTTAACTGGTGTATTGGGCCACTGCTAAGCCAGATCACCCCACTAACTCACGCCATGTGCCAATTTTATTGCCACATCATTCTTTTCAAATTTTTGGGATAACATTTTCCCCCCAAGTTTATTATATGATTCATTCACATAATAAACTTTTTCTCCAGCTGACGTCATTATAAAAAATAATAACTGTTCATCTTCATGCAGCAGACCCACGATCACTGCAAAAATCCACCCATGATCGTGGAGAAAAAAATAGTCCCAGAATGCCAAAGGTCCAAAAGTAAATAAAAACCCACTTTTTTCCCTTTAAATATCCCCACTCTACACCTTTTTCTTCACACATACGAAAATCACTCTAAAAAAGAAACCTCTCATCTTCTTCTTCTCTTTTGGCCGAAATCCCCAAGGGTTTCCTTCTCCTTGCCAATTCCAAAAGCTTCAAGGGGAGCTCTTCATATTCAAGAAATTTCAAGCAAACCAAAAGTCTTCCAACCTTGAGTAAGTCTTCTTTTCCATGCCTTTTATATTGTTATTTCTTTTTTTTTTTTTCAGAAATTTTCTAAAAAAAATATGCCATGGCCGAACCCCATAGCTTTGCATGTTCTTGGAGTTCTTGTGAATGTTTTGTACAATGTGTTAGCTTGTTGTCTTGATGATGTTTGTGGCATGGGCAACCCGAAATTGCTTCTAATTTCATAGGAATTTCAAGATAAATGGGCTATTTTGACATGAATATGAATATGGGTTTTGAGGGTTTTGATAGTGTAATGGGTTTCTAAGAACATGAAGAAAAACCTTTCATTTCTATGCTTTGATCTTGTTTTTTGTATGTGTGAATGAAAGAATGTGTTTAAAGTAGGGATTTTAGGGCTTTGCCCATTTGATTTGGATTTGGGGTAGGCAAAGTGTGCAATTAGGGACTTTGTCTACATGATTTTGCCAAAAAATTCTGGGTATACGTGTGGTCCGATCGGACCACACTTTATCCTCCTTGGGAGCTCACGTCCGATCGGAGACGGTGGGTTGTGGCTAAGGCTTGAGGCGTGCACTTCTTTGAACGGGGCAAGTGATCACTTCCGATCGGGCATTGAAAACTTTTTAGGCAAGTGTGTGGTCCGATCGGACCACACTTACCTTTCTTTGCATTGAAGTGCCCAACTCTCTTGACAGCAAATTTTGAACCCCCTGAGACGCCCATGCCCGATCGATCGTAACGTGTTGCTACTGGCTAGGAGCTTCGGAAACATAAGGCACACCAGGCGCCTGGACCTTCGGACCGTGGGTGCGTATCCTCTCCTCGAGCGTGCTACGTCCGATCGGACATCCTGGGGGACTTCACGTTGGGCTCGCGCGGTGGCAAGGCTGGACGTCTCCTTGGCCAGATTGTGTCCGATCGGACCAATATTGTTTTGCTCTGGGCTCGCATGGATGCATGGTTCCTTGACTCCATTAGCTCTGAATGCCCATTTGGTCACGCCTCGTCCGATCGGGCGTACCACGGGCGATTTCTTGGTTAGGCTGTGTCCGATCAGATGCATTTAGATAAGACCATTTCCTTGAGCCCAAAATGTGGTCCGATTGGACCACACCTAATCTCTTAGGCCTTGGCCTTCTTTCCTTCCAAATGCATAACCAACTCCTTAGTATGTTATCTTACACGTATAAGGAATTTAGCCTCAGAGGAAAACCTCAAAAGTGCCCATTTCTATAGACTTTAATAAGTTCAACACCCCAAGTAATTTTTAGGCATTCTTGAGCATTAAAATTATTTTTTTCATATGTGTCATATTTTTATAACTTAGACATAATTTTCTAAGTATAAAAATAACTTTTATTTTCGATGAATTTTTCCTGTATGGTTACTCACCTCCCCATGTTTTATTCATTTTTGTAGATGAATCGCTCTGACTATAGGGGAGGTGACAATCATACGGACTCCGACACATCCGTCCCGCAAACAATCGAGACTCCCTTAAATAGCGATTCCTCATCAGACTCGTCTACTGGTTGCACTCCAGAGGACCGTCTTCGCTGCTTCAAGCAGATTCTCCCTCGCTCAGCCTTGTATCTTCTCCACGAGGAACAGTTCCTTCGACAAGTCTCTCAGTCGGCGATGAGGGTGAAGCAATCCAACAGACTTCCTCAAGAACATGATCCACAGGTTGCCCGCAGAGCGGTGCAGAAGGTGGTAAAGCGCAATCATACTCGCACTACCACAGCTTCAAGAAAACCTTCTCAGGAATTTGCTACGGCGATCCAGGATTTGGCTGTCCAGAAGCCACGTAATGAGGGAGAAGAAGAACCCTCTTGGTTCATTGTTGATGCTTCAAAACTTAATCCCGCGCTGTTTCAAAAACACATTGAAGCTTTAGGCTTGAGCGGGGCAAACGTGATATGTCCAGGCTCGCACCAAAGAGCCAATAGGCCCAGTGGAAGATACTGCGCCTGGTCCAGGCATCATGTGCACGCTGGAGCAACACTCCCGCTACACATCTATTTCCGGTCTGTAGCAGATTACTTCAACGTCTCCCCATTCCAGATCGCACCGAATGTGATCCAGACACTCTCAGCGTTGTACATCCTTTACTTCCTGAATGGTTGGGACGAGCCCACCCCTCATGAGGTGCATTACCTGTTTGATCTTAGGACCAATCCTTCCCACAACAACTCAGGCTTCTTCCACTTCTATCATAGGCAAAGGGGGATTACATATCTCAATGGTATTTCTCACAAATCAAACCCCGGGAAGTATCATAAAGAATACTTCCTTACATTAGACATTGAGGCCAACAACTTGGCCTTTACACGCTCGGGTCCATTCGAACTACCATTTCCTACTAAAGGGATGTTTAAGCGGGCCCAAAAGTTAGCTAATATGAGCCTTAAAGAGAAGGATGTGAAAAAATTGGTCACCTTGGACCTCCTTCAGATGGTGGGCCTGGTGCCGTGTGACCAAGATTTGGCGGTGGAAAGTACCACCGGGGAGAACGACACTACCGATCAGTCCAACGCGGGAACGAAGCTAGTGACTGATCAACTTTCTCCTGGACCTTCTCTGCTTTCTCGTAGACCTGGCGACTTAGTCATTAGAGAACCCGAACCTCAGCGCAGATCTACTATTCCTGCTCAGCCTGGGAAAGGAAAGGCTATCCAGGTTAAGGGGGAACTTAGCTCATCCTCGGACGACGAGGATGAGTTCCTTGATCAGATCCTCAACGCAGGTAACAAATGTCTAGTGAACATAGGAAATTTTTTTATAGCTTGGTGATTCGAGAGTAACAAAATTGTAGTATACACTTGTACACATTTTATTATGTTTATATCTCTAACAACCTTGTGTTTTCCTCCTTTGCAGATTCAGACATGTTCAGAGAGTGCGTTGCTTCAAAGAGGAAAACTGGTGATGGAAGTGGCTCTATGCCTCCGCAGAAGGTTCAGAAGGTAGTATCGCCCAGTCAAGGGAGGCAAACTGAGGGGCCGACTACACTTCCGCCACTGACTCCCTCTTCGCTTCCTCCTTCTGCGAGCTTAACTCCTACCCACCAGGGTAGCTCGAGCGAGCTCTTTAGTGCTGTTAGTGATCTAGGCAAGGGACTTCTTGAGGAGATCGGCCACGATGCTTCAACGCTCCAAAGCTTAGAATCCTACCCTCGGCTTAGTGTTGAAGTCGTCTTGAAGAGGGGGCTTGCTCAACTGATGAAGGTAAGTATTTTCTCTTAAGACAATTTATTATTAGTATTTTTGCTTGTAATAACCTTTTGCCTTCCATGCAGTCACTTGTCACCATTGGTCACGCTCAGCTCCGAGCCGTAGACTACAAGGAGTTGATCAAGGTGCTGAACGATCAACTGGTGGAGGCCAAATCCAAGCTGGAGCAAGCAGAGAGAACCGTAGCTGAACGGGACGAGTCTCTCAAGAAGCTTTCTGATGAGAACCAGAAGCAGGCTCAAAACAACGCTTCCTTGACAACTCAATTGGAGAAGCATTCCCTCGAGAACAAAGAGTTAGCTCGGGACAATGAGAGGTTAATCAGCGAAAACGAAGAGTTGAAACAAGAAAAGGAGCTCGACTTGATTCGCTTTGAGGAGGCCAGTTTCGACTGCTTCTATAAGGTCTGGAAGTTGAACAAACCTCTCAATCTTGATTGTTTCTCCAAGGAGGCCCAGGCAGAGGAGCTTGCCAGATGTGAAGCAAGGGCCGCTGAAGAAGCTGCCAATCCTCCTGCACTCACTCCCACCTCTTCTGCTTTATCATTCCGAGCGAGAGGGGCAGCTGATGCCGAGGAGGGGGTCGATCAACCCATTAGAGGAGCACGCCAGTGACTCCCTCTCGTAGTTCATCACAGTTTACTTTACTTTGTATTTTGTTGCTCGAACTAGTGAGCTATTTTGACACTTAGCACTTTACTCTTTCTTTTTCGACAACTTTAAACTCTTAAGTTTTTATTGTACATAGCAAAGTTCTTAGATTGCCTTTAATTTCACATGAGTATTTAGTTTTCTAACTTAGAAATTTTTACCATTCCATAAGTCATACTAAATATACTTCCTCATGCTCTTATTGCTCTAACTTTTTATGAGCATAAATTTTATATTACACGAATATCCGTTTCTAACTTAAAATTTGAAAAATTCTAAGTTACTTAAGCTTTGTAAAACAAGTTAGCTTAATGGCTTTTTTTAGACTTCCAAGCTTACAAGTCAGCCCAAACAAATATATTTGCTCGTGTTCTTATTGCCTGTGTTGAAATACATATCAGTATACCCTATGTGCCCCCCAAGTGATTGAGGGTTGATAAATCCTTGATCACTTGCTACTTGACTGAATTTGTCCGAGTAGTTACTACTCGTGAAACACATAAAATATACTAACTATCTCAGTAGTTGATCACTACAAAAACAATATTTAAACGTTGGTCCTTCATATCATGATATCGACCAGTTGAACACTGTCCGGTATACATTTACACTTAGCTTTTAGAAGACCTGTTTTGTTTAAATCATTATGACAGTTGAACACTGCCAAGCAAAAATAATCAACACATATGCAAAATTTGTAGCAAGATGCGACCACGCTGCGCGTGGTCTCTTTTATTACTCGTAATAATAAGTGACAAAACATGTCTAACAACGAGTTCCAAACAAAATAACATTGTTCAAAATAGTGCGACTGGGTAGCAAATAACCAGTTCACAAACAAAAAACTTTAAATAACAAGTTAAGCACTTGATACAAAGCTACTACTCTGAAAGCAGTATTTACTGATAATATTTTCTCAAGTGCTCGCCATTCCAGTAGTTCCTGATCAGCTCTCCATTCAACCGAGCAAGCTTGTAGGTGCCGGGCGGTAAGACTTGCTCAATTTGATACGGTCCTTCCCAGTTTGGTCCTAGCACACCAGCTGCTGGGTCTCTAACAAACACCTTCCTTAGGATCAAATCTCCGACCTGGAACTTTCGATCTCGCACTCTGGAATTGAAGTAGCGTGCCACTTTTTGCTGATGAGCCGCTACTCTGAGGCTTGCCTCCTCTCTTCGCTCCTCAAGGAAGTCCAGTGATTCTGCTAACAACTGATGGTTCTCCTCTTGGTTGTACATGGTCCTTCTATGAGAGGGTGGGTCAATCTCCACAGGTAACATGGCTTCATACCCATATGCTAAAGAGAATGGGGTATGACCAGTTGCCGTCCGAGCAGTACTCCTATATGACCAAAGGACCTCTGGTAACTCTTCTGCCCAAGCACCCTTAGCTTGCTCCAGGCGCTTCTTTAGAGTGTCCTTCAATGTTTTGTTCACCGCTTCAACCTGCCCATTGGCTTGAGGATGGGCTACCGAGGAGAAACTTTTGGTGATGCCATGCCGAGTGCAAAAATCGGTAAATATGTCGCTGTCAAACTGGGTGCCATTGTCAGACACTATCTTCTTAGGTAGACCATAGCGACATATTATGTTTTTAACCACAAAATCTAATACTTTCTTCGATGTGATCGTGGCTAATGGCTCGGCCTCAGTCCACTTAGTAAAATAATCTACCGCGACCACCGCAAACTGCACTCCTCCTTTTCCCTTGGGAAACTTCCCAATCAGATCAATGCCCCACACTGCAAAAGGCCATGGACTTTGTATTTGCTTCAAAAGATTTGGGGGCGCTCTGGGCACTTTAGAAAATCTTTGGCATTTGTCACACTTTTTCACATATTCCATAGAGTCCTCGTTCATAGTGGGCCAGAAAAATCCTTGCCTCAAGATCTTTTTAGATAGACTCTGCCCCCCAGCATGATCTCCACAAAACCCCTCATGCACCTCAGCTAATAAGTTCTTTGACTGGTCGGGCGTTATGCACCTGAGTAGAGGTAAGGAGTATCCTCTCCTATACAAAAATCCATCCGCCATGGTGTATCTAGCAGCTTGCCTCATAACCTTCCTTGTTTCATTACGACCATCTGGGAGGGTCCCTTGCTCAAGGTAAGCAATGATGGGAGTCATCCAGGTATCGGCTATCATAATTGGCATGGCCTCTTGTCTATCAATGCTCGGCTCCGCCAAGTATTCTACTGGTACTATATTTAGAGTTTCGGCATCCTTTGCACTAGCAAGCTTTGCTAGAGCATCGACATTGGAATTCTGCTCCCTTGGTACTAACTTGATGGTATACCCCTCAAACTGGGCTAGCAAATCCTTGGTTTTGTTTAAGTATGCCACCATGCGTAGGCCCCTTGCCTGGTACTCCCCCAATACTTGATAAACCACCAATTGGGAATCACTATTTATCTCCACTGATCGGGCACGTACATCTCTAGCCAGTCGCAAGCCTGCTAAGAGGGCCTCATACTCCGCTTTGTTGTTAGAAGCATTAAATCCGAATCTTAGTGCACAATAAATTCGGTGCTTCTCTGGTGTGACTAGTATAATCCCAGCCCCTGAATGGTGCTCATTCGACGACCCATCAACAAAAAGTTGCCAAGTAGGAATTTCTTCTTTCTGTTTAGTAACACCTTCTTGCTCGTCGGAGACCTCAGCGATCCTCGTACACTCAGCGATGAAATCTGCTAAAGCTTGACCTTTAATAGCAGTCCTTGGTTGGTACTTGATTTCAAATTGGCCTAGCTCAACTGCCCATTTAAGCAGCCGACCAGACGACTCCGGCTTTTGTAAAACTTGGCGAAGAGGCTGGTCAGTGAGGACCTTGATGGGGTGTGCTTGGAAGTAGGGCCTCAACTTTCGTGACGCAAGTACCAAGCAGTAAGCCAACTTCTCAATCATGGGGTACCGGGCTCCGCTCCTATCAATCGCTTGCTAACATAATATACTGGGTGCTGTACCTTATCCTCCTCACGTACTAAGGCAGCACTAATGGCGTGCTCCGTAACTGCTAGGTACAGAAATAAGTCTTCTCCATCAACAGGCTTGGAAAGAACAGGAGGTTGGGCCAAATGCTCCTTTATCACCTGGAAAGCTTGTTCACACTCTGCGGTCCATTCAAACTTCTTGCCTCCTTTAAGCAGGTTAAAAAACGGGACGCACTTGTCCGTTGATTTCGAAACGAACCTGCTTAGAGCCGCAATCCGCCCAGTCAAGCTTTGCACATCCTTTATTCTTGTCGGAGACTTCATCTCTATGAGAGCCTTGATCTTCTCTGGGTTTGCCTCTATTCCTCGGGAGTTAACAATAAACCCAAGGAATTTTCCAGAACCCACTCCAAATGAACACTTGAGGGGGTTTAACTTCATGTTATACCTCCTTAATATTGCAAAGCACTCCTCCAAGTCTCCCACGTGCCCCTCAGCTTCCTTTGACTTCACCAGCATATCGTCTACGTATACTTCCATGCTCTTGCCGATTAAGTCACGAAACATACCATTCACCAAGCGCTGGTAGGTAGCTCCTGCATTCTTCAATCCGAAGGGCATCACTCTATAGCAATATAGCCCTATATCCGTTCGGAAGCTGGTATGCTCTTCATCAGGAGGATGCATGCTGATCTGATTGTACCCCGAATACGCATCCATGAAGGACAAAGTCTCGTGACCAGAGGTTGCATCTACCAACTGGTCTATTCTTGGTAAAGGAAAGCAATCCTTCGGGCACGCTTTGTTTAGATCAGTAAAATCTACACAAGTCCTCCACTTCCCATTGGGTTTGGGCACCAAGACTGGGTTTGAAACCCAAGCTGGGTAGTATGCCTCTCTAATAAACCCGTTCTCCTTTAATCGCTCTACCTCCTCCTTAAGAGCCTTTGCTCGATCCTTGTCAAGCAACCTCCTTTTCTGCTGTACCGCTGGATATCTTTCATCCACGTTGAGCACGTGGCTGATCACAGTTGGTGAGATACCCACCATATCCTTGTGAGACCAGGCGAAGACATCTTGATTTCTTCACAAGAATTCTATCAGCTGTACTCTCACCTCAGCTTTCAACTTCTTCCCAATCTTGACCCCTCTTGTCGAGTCATTCTCATCTATAGGGATCTCCTCTAACTCCTCAGACGGTCCCACATCACTCACATAATCCCCAAAGCGAGGATCAATATCTCTTCCCTCGCTTTGGGCAACGCCCTATTTGGTGACTTCATCACCTGATGGGGTCTTCTGCTCTTTTAAACTAGGAGTGCTCTCCTGGCCACACTCCTTCAACATCTCTTCATCGTTCACTACTACAAGACTTTGGTCTACATCCATCTCATCCACCTCCCCTTTTTCAACACTCACAATCATGTTGTTCTCCTTGGCACCTTTCTTTGCCTTAGCTATGGAGGCATTATAGCACTCTCTAGCTTCCCTTTGGTCTCCTTGGACGCAGCCTATGCCAGCGCTGGTCGGGAACTTCATAGATAGGTGCCAAATTGAAACTACGGCATGCAAATTGGTGAGTAATGGTCGACCAATAACCACATTGTAGGCGGATGGGCAGTCAACAATCAAAAACTCAGTCATCACGGTCTCATGCTTGGGGGCTTCCCCCGTGGTGACTGGTAACTTGATTGTCCCAGTTGGTGAGAGTCCCTCTCCAGTAAACCCATAAATGACGTGAGAGCATGGCTTCAAGTCATTGATGGACATCTTCATCTTTTCAAAAGAGGACTTATAAATAATGTTTACGGAGCTTCCCGTATCAACTAGACATCTTTTCACCTTCATATTAGCTATTTGGACTGTCACAACAAGAGGGTCATTGTGAGGATACCTCACGTGTTTAGCATATTCTTCAGTGAAAGTGAGGGACTCACTTTCATACCTTGGGTTCTTGGATGGTCGCTCCTCCACCGTCATGACCTCGGAGGTGGATGCTGCACCCAACTCATGACGAAGGGTGCGAGCATACCTCTCCCTCGCCTTGTTGCTATCTCCAGCAAGATGTGGCCCTCCACATATTGTATCTAGTGTGAAGTCCACAGGTTCAGGTTGCAAAGGTGGGGACCGTTGCCGCTTGAACCCAGGATTATTGCTGCTCCCCTCTCCTTGGGTCTTCTCTGCCTTATACTTTTTTAGTTTCCCCGACCGGAGGAGAAACTCTATCTCATCCTTAAGGTGATTACATTCATTCGTGTCGTGACCATAGTCTCCGTGGAAACGACAGAACTTGTTCTTATCCCTCTTACTCTTTTCCTTCTTGATTGGTGGGGGTCTCCGGTAAGGGACCTCTTGATGGCTAGCTAGATAGATCTCCGCTCGGGTCGCCGAAAGAGTGGTGTAGTTGGTGAATCGAGGTTCATACTTTGTAGGCTTGTCATTCGATCCCGACTTAGCTTTTTGCTCATTGCGGCGGTCATACCCGTTATTCCCACGTTTCTTACTACCGCCTTGATCATTTCCGCTATCCTTCGGAGTTTCATCTGATCCACTTGGGTTGTTCAACCCATTCTCTCCTTTCTCAATGGCATCATCCAACTTCATGTACTTATCTGCCCGGTCTAAAAACTGCTGTAAAGTTGACATTGGATGGCGGTGGATGCTGTCCCACAAAGGACTTTGATAAATAATACCGGAGGAGATTGCAACCATTTTCCCTTCATCTCCAACCGCGGTAGCCCGATTGGCTTCTCTCATAAACCTTTGAATGTAGTTCTTGAGAGACTCATCTTTACCTTGCCTAATGTCCACCAAGTGGTTGGCATAAACAGGAGGGGTTCGGGCAGTACTGAACTGCCTGCAGAACTCCTTCCTAAAGCTCTCCCAAGAGGTGATGGAGTCGGGTTTGAACTTCCAGTACCACTCCTGGGCAGTGTCTGACAAGGTGGTGGGGAAGACTCTGCAGCGGTAGTCATCACTCACCCCAAGCAGCTCCATCTGATCTTCGAACTTCCCAACGTGTCTCACCGGGTCTGCCTTTTCTGTATAAACTGGCAATACCAGCGCTTTGTATTTCCTTGGTGGTTGGGCTACTCTTATTCTAGCACAAAAAGGGCTACCACTTCTGTGGTCTACCGGATCAATAACTGGTTGTTTTGACAAACTTTGGACTGCCGCCGTTAAAGCATCAAGCTGGGCTTGGATGCCCGGGGCCACTGCTGGGGACGCACTCTCGGGACCGTTTGGTCGGGCACTCCTATCCGGCGTATCAACATCGAGTATTTCTACTCGACTGGTAGGACGGATTGGCTCTTTCCCTTCGTCCGGAACGGTCCTCCTTCTGTCATCAATGACGTCCCTTAGGTCCTTCTGAGCAGTGTTCTTTCCCAACCGGTCGAACACCGTACTCCGAGTCTTCTCGGAAGGTCTACAAGGTGGAGCGTGCTCTTTGCCATTACGCTGGTTGGGATGCCATGGTGGCTTCCCCGTTTGAGCCGGTTGATCCTCACCTCCTCGTCGGTTATTATTCTTCTCCTTCAACTAGTTGTTGTGGTGACTGTCAGCTTCATCACGCCCATGTCCATCTTTGAAGTGGGAAGTCTCCTTGCCACGAGGAGCTTTGTTGTGCCCCTGCTCAGAGGGTGTTTTCTTGCTACTTGACTTATGACTCCCTGACTTGGAAGTCTCTGATCTGGGGCTCCTTGAGGGGGTCTTGGAGTTCCCCCTCTGGGTTGAGGCAGTGCGCGATCGGACTCCCTCTTCCTCATGACTAGGTGGGTTACCACCATTCCTGCCTGGCCTATTAGTTTTCTTATGACCAGCCTCTGTGGTCCTTGCCTTTGGGGTGGGTGTCACCCCAGGCACAGCTTGAGCATTGGCTTGGGTCAATTATGTAGCTGCCTCCAGAGCAAGTGCAGCTTCGCGATGTCGCCTGTCGGCCTCCTCTTGCTGTCGACGGATCTCCTCGCTCCTAGCGTCCATATCCCGTCTCTGCTTGGCCATTTCCTCAGCAAAGGCCTCCTGCCTAGCATTGAACTGGGCCAACTCCTCTTGGAACGCGCTCATGGTCTCCTGAAGCTCCTCAACTTCAGGAGCTACATCCTCAAGCACGACCCTGGGCTCATTCTCACGATCTTGAACGCTGGGACCTTCTGATCTGGCATGTTCCCTAGAGGTGCTTGCCCTCTTGGAGGCCACGGTGGTGTTCTTAGGCGCCATATTGCTTCAGGGACTGTCTGTCTTCTCTTCAGGCTCTCAATGAAAGCACCAAAATGTTGACTGTGATTTTAGCCAACAACGTAAGAACATCAAATACGACAAGCCTTCAAGAGAATTATAAACGACAACAGACAGTTTTTATCAATGAAAGTAAATAACACGAGATTTTATAGTGGTTCAGCCCCGATAATCGGTAATAGCCTAATCCACTTAGAGATTTTATTACTGTATTCACACTCAAGATCAGATGAACAGTGTCAACTGAGTTTCTTCAGTGGAAAATATTCCAGAATACAAAAAGGGGTTCTCTCAGGGAAAAACACTTTCTCTCTCTAGAACACAGGTTAACTCTTAATTTCGCCAAAAGTCATTTTACGATCCTCCCAACCCTCTATTTATAGACCTAGGATTCTCAATTGATATCCCCTTTAGATAGGGATATTTCATTATTCACCTTATATTTATATTACAAAATAAATGTTTAAAATACAACTGATCCTGAATTCGAGTGAGGAGTGAGAGATTCCCGGATGCTTAGACCAATTCTCACTGAAGTCGTTTCGGGAAGTTTGACGTAGTCTCACATGCATGTTGATTACTCCTTCAAGCTTTCCGTGGGTCAAAGGTGGTATATGCATGGCTCTCCTCAGACCAAAGGTCATATAAGTTTGGCTCTCCTCGGACCAAGGTGGTCCGAGCCCACCTCCTTTGCTCCTTACCTCGGACAAGTCCGAGGTAACCTCCTCCATGATTTGTCCGATCGGACACAATGGTTTTTTCCTTGGCTTAAGGTGGTCCAAACCACCCTCTTTGGCATCTCACCTCGGTCAAGCCCGAGCCCATTTCCTTCAATCAAGGTCCGATCGGACCTTGTAGTTTTCTCCTCGGACCAAGGTGGTCCGAGCCATCTTTTCCATATCATCTCCTCGGACCAAAATGGTCCAAGGCACCTCTCCTATGGGCATGTCTGATCGGACATGGTTCCCTTCTCCTCGGACCAAAGTGGTCCGAGCCTCTCTTTCAACCAAGGTCCGATCGGACCTTGTAATCTTCTCCTCAGACCAAGGTGGTCCGAGCCTACCTTCCTCCTTATTCTCACCTCGTATAAGCCCAAGCCTACCTCTTCCATGGCATATCCGATCGGCCATTATGTGGCCTTCCCCTTGACTAAAACTTAAGTCTTAGTCATTCTCTTTGGACACATTCGAGCCAAAATATCAAGAGGCTCCCCAAGCTTAGGTCTGATCGGTCCTGTTGCTTTTATCCCTTGAACCAAAATCCAAATTTCTCCTTCAATCTTCTTGGACTTGGCTTCAGATCAATTACTAGGGTCTTCAAACTGGGGTCTGAGCCAAGCAACCCTTAGACCAAATATTCTCTTCGGTCGGGTATATTTTCCTTGACTATCTGTCCAATTTCTTAACTGGTGTATTGGGCCACTACTAAGCCAGATCACCCCACTAACTCACGCCATGTGCCAATTTTATTGCCACATCATTCTTTTCAAATTTTTGGGATAACACGGAGTTAGTGAGATAAACAGAGGGTGCGGCCTAAGGGTGTCGACCCTGGGTATTGTATGATGTGTTTACTGTTGTTAATCCGATAACGATGGCATGTTGATTACCTGGATGATAGATTATTGATTTGTTGATTGATATCACTGATTATGTGAAGGTTATGGTCTACTGAATATTTGGTTAATGTTTTGTGAATTATTTGAGTACTGTTATTGGTTATGCTTTGTATTATGGTTTTCTTGTTGGGCCTTGGCTCACGGGTGCTACGTGGTGCAGGTAAGGGCAAGGGTAAGCAGGACCAACCTGGAATTGGAGAGCTCTGGGGGCGGAATGTGTTAGGAAAACTTTATACAAGATCTTTATTTATTTTCATGTATATCTAATATTAAACAAATTAATATGAGATAGCCTAGAACATGTTTCTAAAATTGAATTCAAAGAGAAACAATGATTAGAATACTTACAGTATACGCAGCGGAATGAATAAGTCCTTCCTTCAGTTTCTCTAACTCTTGTATCCTTTCTGTCGCAGAGTATTATCAAGAAACTGAACTATTCTTCTAATTTCTTCACAGTCTTCCAATGTATCCTTAGAATCACCTAGACTAGTGTGGGCAATTCTCAACACATGAGATAGATACAGAGAGAAGAAGAGAAAATAACTAAGAGGCTTAGAAAAGACTTGTGTTTAGAGATAATCTAAAACCTATCAGAAAATCTGACTTATGACTTATCAAACTTATGTTTTGACTTCTCTCTAAGCACTCCTTTTATACACTCAATTAGACCATTTATTTTAATTACAAAATCAATAAAATAATAGCCATTTTAAAGCCCTGGATCGAAATTATCATGGACTTAAGGCCCGTGAAATTTCCCATTTGATTATAAGCCCATTGGACTTAAAAACAAGGCCTGTATTATTTTCTATTGATTTAATTAATTAAATCCCTTATCAAATTAATTATTTATAATTTGAACCTTGATTTAAACTTATTTATTAATTTAGATACCAATTTATCTTAATTAATAAATCTGTCATAATTTCTCTTTTCTTCTCTAAATTACATAACTCTGTGAAACTATCCAAAATTGACCTGGTCAACTTTGATAATTCTAATTGATAGTTAAATCAATTAATTGAGACTATCTAGATGATTTTATATAAGGTACAATGGGGACCATGGGCCTATGAAATCAAGCTCCAATAAGTTATCATAAATCTAACAAATAAATTTACTAACTTATTAATTCTTCTTGACTCCACTAAAGACTCGGAATGGCACTGTTGAATTCATAGAACGCCCTATAACAAATATAGATACGCTATTAATTATCCATTGTTACAACCATTATTATCACTCAATCCTCTATAGACGATCTACAATGAGATAGGACTAAAATACCGTTTTACCCATTATTGTATTTTATCCTTAAAATACTTAGTTTCTTGTAAATGATATTTTAGTAAACTAATGTAATTACTGAAATGAGATCTCTATCATTTAACACCTTGAACCAAACTAAAAGGAAACCATCATTTCCCTTCTTCATCAGAAGCTATAGATGTTCATATCTATGAGGAACACTCCTACTCAATTATACTACCGATTTCCCAAGATGTAAGTATGGGCTAGTCCGTAGGGTAAGCTAGTAACGAACAAGTCAAAGAGCTCAAATAATACAATCAGTTAGAATACTAACCACTCAGAATTGAGATTGAATTGACCTATGGTAACCTATATGATATGACTAGAATAGATAATAACAGTATGTTTACTTATCTTATCAACTGTCAATATCGGTCCTGTCTGATGTAACAAATACACCCGATCTTATCTACTTTGCTAATGTTCTGGAAAGAACATAACACTGCAATGTGTAAGTAGATCATATCATAGATTAACAAGTCATGATCATAATACTGTGCACTAACTAATCTTAGGACTAACTTATTTTGAACATATAATCATATTTATATTCCACTGTGATTACGTCACTATAAATATGATTAGCTATATGCTCGGGATTTAATAAAAGTTTATATTAAACAAATAATCATGAAAATAAAACATGTGAGCAAAGTGATTAACCAAGTTAAAAAACGATTTCTATTCTTTTATTTATAATAAAATGAGATTACAAAGAATTTGAGTTTTAATTAGGGCATAAAACCCCAACAGAATGTACATAGTCGGCTACTCGGCCGAGGGATGGTACAGGGACATGAGAACATAAAATGCCTATTTTGCCATTAGAGTGGCTTGTGGTTGTACATAACCTTTGAAACATTGTAAACTGTTCTTTAACCTTGTTTTTGGGATCCCGTGTATCAAACATTTATTTAAATGAAATTTATCTTTTATGACCAAAATCTTTTAACCCTAGTTCGACTATGGTTTAATATCACATTTTTAAATTAAATGACTTGATTAGCAAGTCTTGCACCTTTATAAACACATAGTGTAACGATATTGGTTATCCATGGCATTACATTGAGTTAGGGGGAAATAAGCTTTTGGACAAAGGTTTCAAACCTTGTTCAAGTTGGTTGTGTGAGTGAGAGTTTTTTGGTTTTTGTTCTTACTTTTTATTCTATTGATTTTCTTCTCATTATTCTTGTTCTATTTACTTGTATCTTTGTTTAGAGTTGTAATCTTTTATTTCTTTTGTTTCAAACACTTTTACTTTATTTGTATCCTTTTGCTTAGAGTTGTATTTCTCTATCCTCTTCTTCTAATTCTTCTATTGTTTATTTGTATTTTCAGTCATAGAGTTGTAGCACTTTTTAATCAATAATGATTTATTTGTAATATTTAGTCTTGAGTTATTTTTTCTTACCGATTTCCATTGAGGCAAATTACATTTTTCCTAAATTCAAAAGCTTATTCTTTGTTTGTTTCAATGGAAGGTGAGACTATCAAGATCATGAATCAAGACCTAGTGAGGTTGGATAGGTTTGATGGGTCCAATTTCACTAGATGGCAAGACAATCTGAGATTCCTTTTGACCACTCTCAAAATCGCCTACATTCTAGAGTCCATTCTAGAACCTCTCCCAATGCCATCCGACAAGGACACTCCCGAGGAGGTGGAGAAAAAAACGAAGAGGGAGGAGGACAATCTCCTTTGTAGGGGTCATATCCTCAATGCCCTTTCTGATAGGCTCTATGACCTCTACACCGAGACCAATTCGGAAAAGGAGATATGGGATGCACTTGAGACAAAATTCAAGGCAAAAGAGGAAGGTACCAAAAAGTTTTTGATATCTCAATATTTTGATTTCAAGTTTTTTGGTGATAAACCTATTCTTCCTCAAATACATGAATCATAAATAATTGTTAACAAACTAAAAGTTTTGAAGATTGAGCTTCCCGAGGCCTTTCAAGTTGGTGCTATAGTGACTAAATTACCACCAACTTGGAAGAGCTATAGGAAAAGAATCCTTCATAAAAATGAGGATTATTCTTTGGAGGAAATCCAAAAGCATATTCAAAATGAGGAGGAATCAATATGTAGAGATAACTTATGGAGGGGTCTAATGAAGAAACTTCCAAAGGAATTGCGGTGTCACAACCAAAACATCCCAAAAGCAAAAGGAAAGGCAAGAAGGGTAATGAGACATCCTTGGGTCCAAGAACCAACCCAAACAAGTTTAAGGGCGAGAAATGTTTTTGCTTTGTATGTGGGAAAAATGGTCACTATGCTAGAGAGTGTAGGCATAGAAAAGACCAACAAGGATCTAAGGTAAACGCAACTCAAGAGGAAAACATGGTTGCTACCCTTAGTGAGGTGAATGCGGTCCAATGCAAGGTGAAAGGGTGGTGGTATGATACATGTGCCACCGTTCATATCACCTATGACAAATCATTGTTGATAACTCTACAAAATAGAGTTATTTTACCACTTTTTATGTGCTAATTGTTGCTTAGTTCTTGAGTTTTTAATTGATTTATTAAGTTTTAAAGTAATTTTGAATTTATTGGGTTTATTTTGATTTTATATATTTTTGTGCGTTTTTATAGTTATTTTGTTGTAAAATGTTATAGTTAATTATTTGAATTATTATTGTTTAGTTTGAGGTAAAAAAAATGTTGTATTATTGAAATTAAATGTTAAATATAAATTAAGTTATAATTAATATTTTCAAAGAATTAAATTGATTTATTTTATAGTTGAAAATATTTTATTATGATTTATTTTGTAGGGAATTTATGACATTTTTGCTCTTGAAAAGAAAGAAAAATGAAGGAAATGTGGCATTTTCAAGGAAAGAAAGAAAAAAAAAGAATGACATTTTTTAGATTGGAAAGAAGCAGCCAGGCCCAAGCCTCCTAGGCTCACTGCGCGGCCCAACCGGCCCCTACCCAGCCCTAGCCGTGCCTGCTGCCTCCTTCCAGCTACACTCCTTCGACCCTTCCTCCAACCGCCTACTGCCACCCTCTCCTCAGCAAAGGCCCAACTGAAGACCCCCTCACCCAGCAGCTGCCCCACGCCTACCAGCCAATAGCTCACCAGCCCAACCATCTGCCTGGCACTCCACCAGCCCATGCGTGGGCCTGCCAATAGCCACCAAGCCCAGCTGCCCTCTCCTCTCTTGAGCCCAACAAATGCCTCCTTGTCTCTTTGTCCCAAAATACCACATTTTCACCAAATTTTTCTACACATTTTACCCCTAAACATCATCATTACACCTTATAATTTACCAATATTTGCCATATTATTATTAATTTAATCAATTTAATTAACTTAAATTGATTATTTTAATACTCTCATTTTGGCTATAAATAGGGAATTTTCAAGATTGTTGGGGTGTGTTAATTTCGGGGAGAGGTCATACCACAAAGTTTCTACACTTTCAAACTTCTCTATTCTCTTCATCTTCTTCTTCTTTTTGGTTAATTTTCTATGTATTTTTAGAGGAACAATTTGTGGGTTTTCCTCCAAATTTTCCAAAGTTATGTTTGTAATTTTTTTGTTTGTATTTTCTATTCTAGTTATGAGTTTCTAATATTTTTAAGATTATTAAGGTGATGATGAAACAATATGTAACTAGATAGTATTTATTTTGTATGTTGATTTCCCATTTTGTGCAACAAAGTTTATGGATTTTTTTATTTTTCAAATATCTTCTTTCATCTTAAATATCATGTATTTTTTATTATTAGCACATATTTACACTTTGTTCTTCATTAGTGCAAAAACATAATATTCTTTGCGTAAGATGTGTCATTAAATTGTACACATCCAATGCTTAGAACAAAAATATTATGTTTTGTCTTATAAATAATATTATTTGATTTTTTGTTGTTTCATTACGTTGATTTACATTAAATATTTTGAAATTATACTTTTTGAAAAGTGAAGAAAAATCTTATCTTTTTAGAAGTAATTTGTGCTTAAAATTATAAATCTATTTTGAAAATGATAGTTTGATTTATTTTGACTATCACTAAAACTTGGGAATCAATATACTAATAAGTATTATTAAACTTACATTTTGTGGATTCTAATACCTTAATAATTTATTTTACTATCTTGATTTCTACTAGTAATTTATTTTTATTTATTTTCTTAAATTTTTTTATTATTGTCTCTTATTTGATTTTCTTGTCACAAATTCTCATCAATCTTTAGAGCTAGGTTAGAATTTATTAATTTTGGTTTAAAATAGTTTTCTTTTTTATTTTAGACAACTCATTTGGGTTCGATCTCGTGCTTACACGAACACTATATTCCATATACGATTCGTGCGATTGCGAGTATAAATTTTTAAAACATACCCGTTTTTGGTCCATCAAGGAAGCATTCATCCAAGGGAGTAGTTCTTAACTTTTTATATTTTATTACTCATTGAGGACAATGTTTCATTTAAGTTTGGGGGTAGTGTGCATGTGTTTTTTTTAGTGTTTATATGTTTTTCTTTGTGTTTTTGCATGTTTTTCATTTGTTGTAAAATTAAAAAAAAAATTCTTTATTTGTTTTTCTTTTTTTTTTGTTTTTATGTGATTTTCATTTGTTATATAATGTTAAAAAAAATAAATTATTTTCTTTGTTTTGTTTGAAAAAATATTAGTGATTTTCATTTTCCGATGATAAGAATTATGATTAAAATTGTTCTTAGTTCTTAGAAAAATATAAATAAATCTTAAGCTTTGTTTTTAATGTTTGAGTTAGTTTTGTTTAATTATAGATTTTTTTTCTTCATTATATGACACTTTTCTATTCTATTTGAATTATTGTGATATTTAGACAAAGTTTATTTAAACATTAAATTCTTTAAATCTCTAAATTTTTTTATTTTTGAAAAATCCTAGAATTTGCTTGATTATCTCTTGAGATTTAATTTGTTTTTGTTTGCATAAGTTTGTCTAATGTTCACATGATGATTTGATGTTTTTGTGTTTGCATGTTAAATATTTATTTTGAAAATAATTTTAACTTTTTAATTAATTACATAAGCTTTACTTTTATTTGTGATTTTCTTTAAACTATTTCCATTATGTAATTTTTAACGAAAACATTTGACATCACCAATTAAAAAAAATGTGTGTTTTTAATTTTTCTTTTGCTTGAGGACTAGCAAAATATTAAGTTTGGGGGTGTGATAACTCTACAAAATAGAGTTATTTTACCACTTTTTATGTGCTAATTGTTGCTTAATTCTTGAGTTTTTAATTGATTTATTAAGTTTTAAAGTAATTTTGAATTTATTGGGTTTATTTTTTATTTTATATATTTTTGTGTGTTTTTATAGTTATTTTGTGTAGTTTAATTATTTAAATTATTGTGTTTAGTTAGAAGTAAAAAAATGTATGTTTTATTGAAACTAAATGTTAAATTAAATTAATTTTTAATTAATATTTTCAATGAATTAATATGATTTATTTTACAAATGAAAATATTTGATTTTGATTTAATTTATGTTTATTTTGTAGGGAGTATGCTGTATTTTTCTTGGGCTTTGAAAATAAAGAAGAGAAAAGAAAACAAAAGTGGTAGTTTTGAAAGAAAAGAATGACAAAATGGTGAGTTAGAAGCCGAGCCGGCCCACCAGCGCCTCCCTACTCCAAATAGCCAACCAGGCCCATACCTTCACTCCTCCCAGCCACCTGGAGCCACACGCCTGGAGTCGCCAGCCTCCTGCTCAGCTCCATGCCATCACCCAACTCGTTTCTCCTTCCCAAGCATCTGTCAACCCAGCCCCCACGGGCCCAATCCCACCAGCAAGGCCCAACGCCCCTGCACCACTCTGCCCAGCCCGTGTACTCCTCCCAATCAGCCACCTCCCAAAGCTGCCACAGTCATTTTGAGCTCATAAAAGGCACAAATTGTCCCCTTTGCCAAAAATGCCACCTTTTTACCCAAAATTTTCTACACATTTTACCCCATAACATCATCATTACACCCTATAATTTACCCATATTTACCATATTATTATTAATTTAATTAATTTAATCAATTTAATTAACTTAAATTGATCATTTTAATACTCTCATTTTGGCTATAAATAGGGAATTTTCAAGACCATTTGGGTGTGCTCATTTTGGAAGAGGTCATACCAAAAAGTTTCTACACTTTCAAACCTCTCTATTCTATTCATCTGCTTCTTCTTTTTGGTTAATTTTCTATGTAATTTTAGAGGAACAATTTGGGGGTTTTCCTTCAAATTTTCCTAAGTGATGTTTGTAAATTTTTTGTTTGTATTTTCTATTCTAGTTATGAATTTCTAATCTTTTTAAGATTATTAAGGTGATGATGAAACAATATGTAACTAGATAGTATTTATTTGTATGTTGATTTCCCATTTTGTGCAACAAAGTTTATGGATTTTTCTTTTTCAAATATCTTCTTTCATCTTAAATATCATGTATTTTTTATTGTTAGCATATATTTACACTTTGTTCTTCATTAGTGCAAAATCATAATATTCTTTGATTAAGGTGTGCCATTAAATTGTGTACATCAAATGCTTAGAACAAAAATATTATGTTTTGCCTTATAAAGAATATTCATTGATTTATTTGTTATTTCATTAGATTGATTTACATTAAATACTTTGAAATTATAATTTTAAAAGTGAAGATAAATCCTATATTTTTATAAAAACTTGTGCTTAAATAGAATATCTAATTTGAATAAGTGATGGTTTGATTAATTTCTACTATTACTAAAACTTGGAAATCAATGTACTTATAAATATTATTGAACTTATGTTTTGTGGATTCTAATACCTTAATAATATTCTTTTACCATCTTGATTTCTATTATTAATTTATGTTTATATATTGTCTTTAATTTCTTTATTATTGTCTCTTATTTGATTTTCTTGTCACAAACTATCATCAATCTTTGGAGTTAGGTTAGAATTTATTAATTTTGGTTTAAAATAGTTTTCTTTTCGATTTTAGACAACTCCTTTGGGTTCGACATCCTTGCTTACACGATCACTATTCTATATAAACAATTCGTGCGCTTGCGATTTATAAATATTTAAAACATACCCGTTTTGGGTCCATCAATTGTTCAAGACCTTTGAAGAGTCAAAGAGCAACCATGAGATTCAAATGGGCAATGAGGGAAAATCCAAGGTACTTGGCAAATGTACCATTGAAGTCTTTTTCACCTCTGGCAAGAAAGTTACATTAGTGAATGTACTTTATGTTCCCGAAATGAGTAGAAACTTGGTAAGTGGTGATTTTCCTGACAAGCCCGGCATTAAAGCAGTTTTTGAGTCCGGTGAACTTATTCTTACCAAATCAAATGTATTTTTGGGAAATGGGTACTCTTGTGAGGGTATGACTAAGTTGTGCACCAATGATGTAATTTTCAATGTTATCAATAAAAATGCTAATTCCGCTTATATAGTTGAGTATCATTCTTTTATTTTTGTGGCATCTTAGACTATCTCCCATAGGTTTTTCAACCATGAAAAGAGTAGTAAGATGTGGTATGATTGCATGCAATATTAAACTATGGTAAATGTGAAATATGTGTTAAGGCAAAAATAATTAAGAAACCATTTCCTAGTGTTGAAAGATCATCTACTTTGCTAGATTTAATCCATAGTGATCTTTGTGAATTAAAGGGTGTTTTAACTAGAGGTGGTAAAATGTATTTTCTTACTTTTATAGATGATTTTAGTATATATTTACCTATATTTTTCTTTTAAAGCATAAAGATGAAACTTGTGATGCTTTTAAAGTATATAAATTAGAAGTTGAAAATCAACTTAATAAAAAGATTAAGGTGCTAAGAAGTGATAGAGGAGGAGAGTACTTCTCTAATGAATTCAATACATTTTGTGAAGAAAACGGTATCATTCATGAGGGCATTGCACCTTATACACCACAACACAATGGTGTTGTCGAAAGGAAAAATAAGACTTATCCATAGATGATAAATTCTATGTTGGTGTTTTCTAAGTTAAATTTCAATTTATGGGGTGAAGCGTTGTTAACCACTTGCCACATTCTTAATCAAATACCGATAAAGAAAAATGAGATATCTCCTTATGAGTTATGGAAATGAAGAAAACCCAACATAGGGTACTTCAAAGTGTGGGGGTGTCTTGCATTTTGCAAGAAAAACAAACTTAGGTTCAAGAACCATAAAGTGTGCTTTTGTTGGTTATGCCAACAATAGTAAATCTTATAGGCTATTAGACTTAGAGTCTAATGTTGTGATTGAATCTAGAGAAGTTGGATTTTTTGAGAACATCTTATGTGACAACAATTCTCAAGCTTCAACATCTTTAAAGGAGAATTTGTTATATGAGAACAATTCTCAAGCTTCTACATCCAAAAATGATTCTCAAGAGGAAAATTCTCAAAAGAATGTAAAGCAACCCTTTGAACTTAGAAGAAGTCGAAGGCATAAAAATGAGAAAAGTCTAGTAGTGGATGAGATAGATTCTCAACGAATTTCATTCTACATGGTAGAAGGAGATAGAGAGGAAGTCATTAGGAAAATTCCTATTGTACTTCTAGTTGAGGATGATCCTAAGACTTATAAAGAAGTTATGCAATCGAGAGATAGTGCATTTTGGAAAGAAGTCATCAATGATGAGGTGGATTCCATTCTTTCCAACAACACTTGGGAATTGGTAGACCTCCCATCGGGGTTTAAGCCAATTGGGTGTAAGTTGGTATTTAAAAGAAAATACCACACTAACGGCACTGTCCAAACTTTTAAAGCCAGATTAGTTGCTAAAGGGTTTAGACAAAAAGAAGGTATCGATTATTTCGATACCTATGCGCCTGTTGCAAGAACAACTTCTATAAGAATTTTGTTCGACTTAACTTCTATACACAACTTGTATGTTCATCAAATGGATGTCAAAACGTCATTCCTTAATGGTGACCTCAATGAGGAGGTCTATATGGAACAACCCGAAGAGTTTGTCCTACCAAAATATGAACATAAAGTATGTAGACTTGTAAAATCCTTATATGGATTGAAACAAGCTCCTAAGAAATGGAATGAAAAATTTGATCAACCCATCATGTCTAATGGGTTTAGACATAACAATGGAGACAAGTGTTTGTATTCCAAAACTTGTATGGGATATGTTATCATTGTTTGCTTATATGTGGATGACATGCTTATTCTAAAGTGATAGCATGAAAAGGATAGAAGAAACGAAGAGGTTTCTATCATCAACCTTCAAGATGAAAGATCTTGGAGAAGTTGACACCATACTTAGTATCAAAGTAAAGAAACATAGTGAGGGTTTTGCATTAGGGCAAGTTCACTATGTTGAGAAAGTATTGACCAAATTTAACCATCCCAAGGTTAAAGATGACAATACTCCATTTGATCATAGTGTAAAACTAGAGAAGAATGAAGGAAGAGTGGTGGCTTAATTGGAGTACGCAAATGCTATAGGGAGTGTGATGTACGATGCCCAATGTACTAGACCTGATATAACATTTGCGGTGAGTAAACTTAGTAGGTTTACAAGTAATTCAAGTGTGGATCACTGGAAGGCTATTGGAAGAGTCCTAGGTTATCTCAAGAAAACAAAGGACTAAGCCTTCACTACTCCAAATTTCCTTCAATCTTAGAAGGATATACAGATGCAAGCTGGATATCCAATTTCGGGGACAACTTGTCCACAACTGGATGGGTATTTACACTTGGTGGGGGTGCAATTTCTTGGGGTTCCAAGAAACAAACCGTTATATCTCATTCCACTATGGAAGCATAGTTTATAGTTCTAGCTGCTACTGTCAAAGAGGCTGAATGGTTAAGGGATCTATTAATAGAGATTCCCCTAATCAAAGAGAATGTATCCACTATATCAATACATTGTGATAGCCAAGCAGCATTGGCTAGAGCATACAGTGGAGTGTATAATGGGAAGTCTAGACACATCATTCTAAGACATGGATATGTAAGAGAATTGATTCAAAGAGGAGTCATCTCAATATCCTATGTGAGAACAAGTGAAAATCTGGCGGATCATTTCACTAAGCCACTAACGAAAGATTTAGTGGCTACATTATCTCGAGGGATGGGATTTAAACTCCCTAAAGAGATTCACGATTGATAGTAACCTATCTTAACACTTGTTATTTAACTAGTGTTAGGTTCAATAGGTAACAACAAGTTAATCAAGTGAATATTAGTTGTACTCAAAACAAGTCCCATTTGAGATGTTGAGTACTTGTGAGTTACCAAGTTGAGGGTTAAAACCGAAAGGTTTTTTAATAGAATTCAGTCTTGTGGAGACAAGTATTTTTTGTAACAAAATACTGTAAGAATTCTACCTATATGGACCTAGAGGTGGTGCCGCCTCTCATGAGAATTGGGAGTATTCTCAAGAACATCCATGAATGGAAAGTGCACATGGCCATTAATGGTGCAAAGCGAGACATAAAGGTCTCAAGCAAACATCGCAAAGGTGTGTGTGTTATCACCATTTTGTAATCATGAAAAGATGGTTCAATGCCTAGTGCAACCAAATTTTTGACAAATTTTGTGATAATTACACTATAGTAAAGTTCAAGTTGAAAAACAATTTATTTTATGCACCAATGCAATGACTCCTATAAGAGAGATTTCTTATTTAATCAAGTGGTGGATATGTTATATTTTAAAATATAATGATTGATTAAATAAATGTTACAATAGATAATTATTTAATCTAGTGGGGGAATGTTATATTATTTTATAATATAATGTTTTAGATTAAATAAATGTGACAAAGAGTGTCACATATTGTAACATATAATAGAGAGTTACAACATTTAGATATATGTGAAATATCAAAATATGTAACATATTTGGTGTTACAAATTCAATCACAAATTTGTAACTTCCAAATATTGCCAATTATTGTGTAGATTTGTTGTTACACAATATTGAGATGAATTTCTTAAAGCCATATGTGAAATGACTGTTAGAGATATGATTTTAACCCCAATAATGTGTTTTGGGAGTTACAAAATCAATTGGGAGGGTGTTGGAACCGTTTGGAAAAACAACATATTTTTGTGTGCTGAAATTGGTCAGCGGTCGCGGCCTGGGGAACAGAGTCTGGTGGCCGCGGCCACAGGTGAAAAGCTGACAAAGTTTTTTCATTTTTTTCAAACCTTTTTGAACGGATCCAAAAACCCAAATAACTCCCAAATCTCATTTTAATTCCATAAACATCCAATTAATCATTGGTAACAGTCATGGGGTTGGTGGAATTTGAAATTCAAAGGGTGTCTCTAAACTCTATAAATAGAAGTCTATTGCTCAATTGCAAGACACAACTTTTCTATCCATTAAAGCACTTGGCTTGAAAACGCCTAGAGGTTTGATTATTCTAGAAAGCATTTCCAAAATTTGTGAGAGATCCCTTAGTGCTTGAGTTATGGGGAAATAAGCTTTTGGACAAATGTTTCAAACCTTGTTCAAGTTGGTGATCCCCAATACTCTTCATTTTGGTTGTGTGAGTGAGAGTTTCTTAGTTTTTGTTCTTGTTCTTACTTTTTCTTCTATTGCTTTTCTTCTCATTATTCTTGTTATATTTGCTTGTATCTTTGTTTAGAGTTGTAATCTTTTATTTCTTATTTTTTTCAAACACTTTTACTTTATTTGTATCATTTTGCTTAGAGTTGTATTTTTCTATCATCTTCTTCTAATTCTTCTATTGTTTATTTGTATTTTCAGTCATAGAGTTATAACACTTTTTAATCAATAATTATTTATTTGTAATATTTAGTCTAGAGTTGTATTTTCTTACCAATTTCCATTGAGGCAAATTACATTTTCCTAACATCATCACTAATCACTCTTAACTGACACGTGCCAGGAGGTGAAAATACGGACAACAAACTTTATCTTAAAATATTGGTTTTAAATTAAATTAATAAAAACCATATTCTAAACAAGTTATTTATTATTCTCTCTCTATATATTAATCCAAACAAGATTAATATTAATTTTAACCTATAGTTTTTCAAAATATAAACTATATAGTTAAATAATTAATTAATTCATAATTAATTAATTACCCATAACTATCACATAATTATTTCCTTGCCCTTGAAAATTAATTCATTCTCTCTACAAATCTTTCTTTTGACATCCTTTCCCTTGAAAGTGTAGGACAGAGGTTGTACGCCCTGATATTCAGCTCGGGTCTTTTATGCAGCTCGAGTACAACTGGCCATCTAAGAATAATACTGAGGGACCCACAAATTGACATCTCCTCGGGAGAGGCAGTTCAACCCCCAGATAATAACACGAGCTGAGAAGCACGAAACATTAAGGTACGAGTTGGAGATGGGTGTAACTTACAGACTCATGGACACGAGCTGACATTATGCTCAGGTCGGAGTCCTCTGACCACTTGCCATGCCCACGAGTTTATTTAGTTGGATACGTATACATAAACATGCGTGGTCAGGGATCGCATGCCCATTTATCCCTGAATTCTCAGACACGTAATATAAACGTGCGTAATCAGACATCACGTGTCTGATTACGCCAGGCGGCCCACGATCATTTTTACCTAATGATTAGACCTTACCTTAAGATATGTTGTAATATTCACCATTTGTAGGTGACAGGTCAAAAAGAGGGATGTATATTCACGTGAGAACCCCAACACCACCCCTGGGATGGTTCTTCTATAAATACCAAGACCTTGGATAGAAAATGGATGGGGTTTTCTCTGTGTAATGCAAATATTCTGTCAAAATATAGAGAGACATACAGTAATAATATCGACTCGTGGACTAGGGGGATTTTAATCTCCGAACCACATAAAAAGGAACGAGTGTTCTTACTATATCATTTTAAGTATCTTTAATTGTGATTATTATTCTTACGGTTTACCCTTAAGCACTAGTTTATTCTAGCTAAGTTTCGCAATACACTGTTGGTGAAAAACCACGTCAACAGAGGTGATCAGGGGACCATGGACCTATATTACGAAGCTCCAATAAACTAGATTATTAATTAAACTCTTTAATATAATAATATTATTTATTAATTCCATGATTACTCAACTATAAATATGGAATTGCACTCTAGATATTTATAGAATTTTATTTACTAAGTTTTCTCTTGTAGTCCATTGATATAATCAATAAATGTAGTTTTGTCCTTCATTTATGGGTTCACTAATTAGTGCTGGTCAAAAATACCATTTTACCCTTCTAATTACCACTTGATCCTTAAGTGCCATTAATTATCTAGTGAATAATTAATCTTATAGATTTGAGCTCAATAACAAATCAATTCTAGAATTAACCCTCAAGGGAACCAATATTCGATCCGTTAGGAAAGTATGGATTCCATTATTGTAATTCATGTTCCCAGCCATCCATGATATTGAATCTCCAAAACAAAAGTCATTAGCCTCATTATACTAAGAGGCCTTAACGAGTGAATTAAAAGATCCAATAAACACAAATAGGAGTTCATGAATATTCAGGATTTAGACTGATCTACAAATGATCGTCTATTATGATAAGAATTAAATCTTTATGTCAAATGACAAGTTTATAAAGATAATAAATTCTCATAAGTCCTATCATATATAATCTTTATTATATACACCAAATTTACTAAGATGTCTATCCATATCAGTAATCTGAATCTAGATTACTTGCATCTCGTATGCTTAGCAAACTGTACTAGTAACCATTCATTAAAGATTCCATACTTTAATATGAACTGATTATTTTATTCATTATATATAATCTTAATTCTCTCGTACTAATACAAGTTCTTATTCTCGTGAATGAATAAGGAATTTTCTTGATATTAGCATATAATTAATTCAAACAATAATTATAACATTCAAATATAATAAAATCGTTCTTTTATTTAAATTCAATAAAATGTGTTTACATGCTTTTAGGGTATTAATCCTAACATGTATGGGGTCATGTGATGTAACGACCCCAAATCCTAAATATGGTTTGCATGAATATATTGATTTAAATGCATAATTCTATGATTAATAATGTTTGTATGATAATTGATGATAATATGATATACATATGTGACATATGTGAGAACCACATTATTATGTGGGTAGGTTTGTGGAGCACGACTTGAGGCGATTCTAGAGCTAGTTAGCGGGGAAAAGTCACAACAGGGCTTAACAGCTGACTATGGATAAGTCAGGGAGATTTTAGGTATCGGGTAGTTATTTAGACTATCGGGTTATGAAAATAAATATATGGAGATATATTTGAGGTTAGGAAGTCTAGGCGAGAATATTGGGGGATTTTACTGTTTTGCCTTCGGGGACGTGTAACGCCCTGGATAGCCAAGACCGTTACACTGTGTGTTTATAAAGTGCTAGACTTGCTAATCAAGTCATTTAATTAAAAGCGTGTTATTGAAGCTGTAAAGGAACTAGGGTTAAAACGTTTTGGTCTCAAAAGCCACATTTCCATTAAGAAACATTTCCTGTTTACACGGGATCCCAAAAATATCAAGTTTAAAGACCGTTTACAAAAGTCATAAGGTTTAGATACAATAACAAGCCATACTAAGGCAAAACAGACAGTTAGGCAATCCCTGTCCTGATCCACTCCTCGACCATGGTGATCGAACAGCTGGCTATGTACATTCAACCTCGCAGCTCTCCATCTCAGGATTGGTCCAGCTTGCCTTTGCCTTTACCTGCACCACGAAGCACCTGTGAGCCAAGGCCCAGCAAGAAAACACAACAACAGAGCATAAGCAATCAACAGACAAATCAATATCACACATTGCATCACATGTTCTCAACCATATAATCATTCAGTATAATCGAGTATTCAACATACTAAACATATCAACTCATATCCTATATCAGATCACAAATGATAACTAGGGCTAGTGCTCTCAGGATGCTCCCTCCATTATCCCATTGACTCCGACCCGCTTAAACCGAGCTCAGTGAATATTAAGCTGTCCTCGGCTACCAGTGGCCAAGTCGCGCCCTGTGCGCAAATATTATGTACGGCACTCTTAGGCCGCTTTCGCATGTCCCATGGCATAATACCATCATTGACACGATACAAATATCGGGAGCACTTAGTCCCATCACAAACATATAACCGGGTGCAATTTTCTTACCTTTCGATTTGCTAGCTTTGATCACTTGACTCCTTGAGCACGATCCCTCTTGAGCCCTAGCGCTCACCTAAACACAACCATAGGCCAAAGTCATCATCAAATCTCAAGTCCAAAACCTAGCCTCGGGGTCAATCCCGAGCCCCCGGGAAGTCCTAGTTCCACCAAACAAGGTGGTGGAATCAAACCCCAAACCCTTGGTCAAAAACTCTTGCAAACAACCCTAAAATCCCCTTCAGAAGATAGGGTAGCGCTACAGCGCCCAAAGGCTAGCGCTGTAGTGCTAGTCACAGACAGATACCACCCCAGTTTTCCTTCCTGCGATTTCCTCGAACCAAACTCAACCAAAACTTCTTTAAACCTTCACCAAACTCAAAAACAACCTTATGAACACACTCTACTCATCCCAAGCATCCCAAATACCCAAAACTCAAGCACATGCAATCCTAATCCCAAAATTCACCATAGCTGACCCTATATTCAGAACTCAACATAAACCAGTCAAAACACCAAAGTCTAGAGCTCAAACCTTCATACCTTTTAATGGAATTCGATTTCAAGATAACCTCTACACCTCCTTAACTTGATTTTCCTCAGCCTTTGGCCTGAATTCCCTAAAGTTCCCATCAAATTCACCTTAGACACCATAGTTCAAAAAACAGAATCAGAAACTGAAGAACTCTAAAGTCTTACCTCAAGTGTTAGTATGTTCTTGCTAAACCTCTGCCAATTTCTTCAAGCTTAGCTCAGGAACCTTATGGCTTAGTTGACCTAACTCCCCTCTGAAAGTTACTCCAAGAAAACGCCCAGAAATGGTGAAGAGATCACCAACCGACTCCAAGTAAAGCAACTCTGTTTTCCCCTTCCTTTTCTCTTTTCTTTCTTTTCCTTCTTTCCTCTCTTTCAGACTTCTATTACTTTCTACAATTCCCACTAACATAAAGCCTCAGCATATCTATCCCTTACAAGCCAAATGACCTTAATGCCCTCCCCTTTATTTCTAATCCTTTAAACCACTTAAGGGCATTCTAGTCATTTTACCCAATTCCCCGCTAACTCCTCGAGTGTCTCTAATATTTCCCGCTTAACTCCCGATACCTAATTAATCACCAATAATATTCCTCAATGTCAAGATAGACTCCAGTATACTCACTAAATTCCCATTTATACCCCTAGGCTCACCCCGAGTTGGGTATAAATCCCAGCCATGACTTTTTCGCTACTTTGCTCACTAGGATCGTCTCGAGTCACAGATCACAGATATATCCACATAATAATGTGGTCTTGACAATTATCACATATATCAAAGCAGTTATGCCGATAATGGCCAAAATTACGATTATGCCCTTCTAATCTAATCAGGGCCTACATGCATACTAATACACATAGTCATCCATCTCAAATATTCAAGTAGTCATATAACATGCTTTAAATCATAATCATGCATCTTACTCATTAAAATCACACATAATTCCCATTATGCCCTCCAGGCACACTAATCAAGGCCCTTAAGCCTTATTAGCAAATTTGGGTTGTTACAGGACGTTTCCAGCACCCCGAGTCTTAGGTTGACCTAAGTGATAAGGATAACTTACTAAAAATAGAAATTTGTAGATAGAAGAAATAAACCGACTTAGAATTTCTTCTTAGCTTTTCTTTCCTCTCTCTCAAGGAAAGCACAAGGAAGGGAAAAACAGGGAATTTCTGGGACTTTTGAGCTGGGAATTGCTGGGAATGAGGCTGGATTTTGAGGTTTAGTTCAAGACTCATCCAAGGAATTGAATCAACACTAAGGTAAGCAGGGATTTCTCTCTCTCTTTAGTTTAAAAATTCTGATTTTTCAGCTGGGTATTGAGGTGTTTGTACCATTGATGTTTAGGGTGGAATTTGAGCTGGAAAGCTTTGGAAACTAGCTGGGTTTTGATTAGAGAAAGGATCCAATTGAAGAGGTAAGCTTTAATTCACAAATTAAAGGTTTGAATTTGAGTTTTTGACTGGTTATCTTTGAGTGTTTATGTTCTTAAGTTTCAGGAATTAAGAGTGTGATTTCTATGAGTTTTAGGTTGAATTTTCTGTTGAATTGTGTGGCTTAACTTGCTCTGAAAGTGTTGGGGTTGTTGGGTGTTGAAATGGGAAGCTTTGGGATGGCTTTGGATGAGGTTCAGATGCTGGAAATGGTGGGTTTTCTGGGCTCGAAGGGAAGGGCCGCGACTCTGTTCTAGAGCACTGCAGCCCTAGGTTGAAGATGAGCCAAGGAGGCTCGGTCAGGGGTGAGCGCCGCGGCGCCCATTGCTAGGGCCGTAGTGTGTGTCTTTGCCCAGGGTGGTCCTTGGTTCTGTTTTGAGGCTAGGGCCGCGGCTAAGCTTCAAGGGCCGCAACCCTTAGTTGTGCACTTGAACGTTTAAGATTTTTAAGGTCGGGAATTGAGCCTAAAGTGCTCGGGATCGATTTCACCACCGTGCTTGGTGGGATTCAATTTCTCGGAAGTTAGTTTTGTACCCGAAAACCTATATTTGGATATTAATGGAACCCTATACCTTGGTTGTGACTAGGTGATAAAAGCTTGGGCTCGGGAATGGATCGTGCTTGAGGAGCGTTGCTCGTAATCAGAAAACCGCAAAGATTAAAGGTAAGAAAACTGCACTTGGTTGAATATATGTAATGGGACTAAGGGTTCCCTATTGTGTATGCTTGAAAAGATGGTATTATGCCATGCAAGCTAATTAGTGAACCAACGGCCTAAGGGTGCCAAGGGTTACACTAGCGCACAGGGCGCGGCTTGGCCACTGATAGCCAAGGACAACTTAATATGAACTGAGCTCGGTTTAAGCGGGCCGGAGTCAGTGGGGTAAACAGAGGGTGCGACCTAAGTTGTTTGCCCTGATTATTATGTGATATGAATGTTATAAGTGTTTGATTGCATCCATGATTCTGAATAAATGCTGAATGATTAATGTGGATTATTTGATGAGAGTTCATGCTTAGTGGATTTACTATCTGTTATTACTGTTTGTGTTGCATATGGTTTCTTGCTGGGCCTTGGCTCACGGGTGCTATGTGGTGCAGGTAAAGGTAAGGGCAAGCTTGATCAGCCTTGATTGGAGAGCTCTGCGAGCAGAATGTACATTGCCAGCTGCTCAGCCGCCACGGTTGAGGTTTAGGCGGGGACGCGAGACCCAAAGATTGTCTATTTTTCCTTAGTATGGCTAATAGTTGTTTATGTATCTTCAGAAGTCTGTAAACTAAATTTTAACGCTGTTTCTTTTGGGATCCCGTGTATATAACTGTTTAATTATATAAAATGAAACTTTTGAGACCAAAACCTTTTTAATCCTAGCTCGTACATGATTAGTGACACGTTTTTAAACTAATGACTTGATTAGCAAGTCTTGCACTTTTATAAGTACACAGTGTAGCAATCCTGGCTATCCAGGGCGTTACATGTGAGGCTCCATGAAATTGGCTGGGAGTCGCTCCATCTGGATTTCCCTAATGAAGGGTGATTCGTAATCAAATTTATCATCGTCCAAGTGTCCTCCTGATGCGGTAACTATCTTGCTCTGAAGGCTTCTAATCTCAAAGTCTAGCTCTTGTCTCCTCTTATTCAAGGAGTCTCTGAGGTCGGAAGGGTTTGTCTTCCCCTTGCCTGCATCCTTAGGGGGGGCCACGGGAGGTATTTTCCTTACGTCTGACTTTCTCCTACTGGGTTCCTCTCTTTAGTCATGGGGTGCTACTTTGGAGGTGACTCCAGTTCCATTTCTATGACCAGCGTCGTCCCTTTGTCTTTGCTCTTGGGGGTAGTTAGCTAGCGTAGACCCTTCATGGTGCTTTCCCCAAGGAGTATTGCTAGTGGAAAGTTGGGTCTTCCCATCGTCCACTGGGATAGTGGTCTCTCTACTCTCATGCTCTTTCTCCCTATGCTTGGGAAGGGGCATGCTTGACTTCCCTTGCAGTAGGTCGTTAAACACCTCTTGCATGTTCTCTAGAGTGGTTTCCAGCCTTTGATTCTTTTTATGCAAATCGCGTATCTCACCCTCATAAAAGTGAGTTATGGAGCTGGAGCTCACGGAGTGTACCCGCAGAATCTTGCCATGCCTGCAAATAGAGGGACCTGGATCCAAGTGGCGGGAGCACGGTGCAGTCGATGGTCGAGGGGGAGGGAGCATAACCAGGCCACCCACAGGGGTGGAAAATGATTCTGGATGACACTGTTAGTTTGGACAGCCGCGGTTGACGCCTCGTTCTCCTCTCCAGAGGCTGCATGTTCCTTCGGCATACCTCCATTCTCAGGTGGTGGAGGGTCTCTTCTAGAGGCTCTTAGTTGGTCTCCATTAAGGTGGATCTCAACACAATGAGATTCTTTAAGGCTTCTTGAACGCCTTGGAATTTCTTCTAGTCGGAATTGATGGAAGAACAATGGCTTGATACTTGTCCTTCCCACAGACAATGCCAAACTGTTGACGATAAGAACTCATCAACCAAGTTAGATCGAAAAAATTATGAGCTTAAGAGTAAATTAAGAGTTGTAAAGAAGCTTAGAAGAACTTAGGATAGCTATACAAACTTAGAAACAATTTTCTGAGTGATTATGGAGAGAATATTTGCACTACTCAATAGTCTCTGGTTACAACGCCCAATCTTTTGTCTCCTTTCTCAGGTGAAGGAAGGTCTTATATATAGGTGAGCACTATTGGCTCCAAATACATGGTGATCCTGAAGAGACAGTAGGACTCATCTGTAGGCTGTAGGCATTCGTGGAGCAAGTGGTAGTGGTGTTTGAGGTGTGGTGGTCTGTCCTAGTACGTGTCAGGGGTCTACATACTCCTGCCATGATACCATGTCGTACCTCCACTACTTGTTGGGTACGAACCTCATAGGCGTTCTGGGGAAGTCCTTACTACGTTCCATTCTTGTACATCCACTAGTTATCTGGCGTGGATATTGTCCCTCTACTCAAACTCCTCTTGATTGCGATATACATTCTGTACCTACATGTGTACCACGTACTTAATAGATTCTCTCAGCTTCCCCAGCTATGCCTATGCCTCAAGCCTCATTGCCTTATGCTAAGTATTAGACAACTTGTGGCCTTGATTGTGACACGTATGGGAGGCGTGCCCCACTGGTGGCACCTACCTTAGAAAATAGGGCAGGGCCTCGTCAGCGAGGCGCATGTTTCAAAATGTCTTGGGAAACAATTGCCTCGTGGGTTGGATTATAGGGGCGAGATGTGAAAGGTCCTAGGGGGTGCTCAGGCGCAATGCCATCTCAGGAGATCTTATGCGCAAGGCCTTGTTGCAGGTGCTTAGGCGCAAGGCCATCTCACAGGTTCCCAACCGCGTTGTCGTGTCTCAAGTGCTCAGGCGCAAGGCCATCTCATGGGTGAGCTTAGGTGTGAGGCCATCTCGCGAGGGCTTAGGCGCAAGGCTATGAGAGGTGCGCCTGTCCTGGGTGCGAGGTGCCTCTGTTAGCACGAGACGCATGCTTCGCAAGGTGCTCCCCTCCTGGGTGCCAGGCATCTTTGTTGGCGCGAGATGCATGCTTCGTGAGGCTCGCCCCTCCTGGGTGCGAGATGTAGGCTCAAGGCTTTGTGAGGCGCCTTTGTTGGCGCAAGACACAAGCTTCGTGAGGCAATGCATGCACCCCTGCGAGACCCTCAACACGAGACACAATGCCAGGTGCAAGGGGTGGTGACTTTGTGAGACCCTCGACGCAAGGTCTGGCATTGTATGCAAGGTGTGTGACTCGCGAGACCCTTAGCATGAGGTGCGAGACCATGTTTGGTTGTTTCCATCCTGAGTTTATATTTTGAGAGATACGAGGTGGGGTCTTTGTAAGCACAATGTTTTGGCATCCACAGTGGCCACCGACTCCCAAGTGTTATTCTTCTTTAAAGATAACATTCTTTCTGCATTGCTTGAATCCAAAACTTACATTTTGGACTCTTAATAGTTTCTTGAAATGATGTAGGGTTTGAATTAATTACTTTTTTTTTTTGCAACAGTTAGAACAAATGCAATAAAATCAACATAACCAAGTCTTTCAGGTGTTCTTATTTCTCTTCTCTCCCTATCTCTAGCTAGCTAATAACTTTGTAAGTCAATTTGGTATTCATGACTTTGTACTTGATCCTTTTGAGTTTGAATTGATTGTTCTTGTTGGATAATTGAGTTGACCCAAAAAATCCAAATGTTATGCCCATTTTGGCCTAATGATGTGGCAGATGATGTGGCAAAAATACTTGACTAAGAACACCCAAAAAATGTAGGTAGATTGCTATATATGAGTTGGAGTTACTAATGTCAGAATTGCTAGGCTGGGATCACTAAATCATGGTTGCATAATCGTGGAACTTGTGTTAGTAACCTTTCTACAAATAAGAGGGAAAGTGTTAGATACATTCCCATGGATTTTGGGACTTATCCATATTAGACAAGGTAATTTCAAGTTGTTGACCCTCGAATTGGTCAACGACACGGAGTCAGATAAAATGAGATGAAAATGAGACGAAATCAAGATGAAAAGATAAACAACACAAAAGATTTATAGTGGTTCATCCCCAATAAAATGGTAATGACCTATGTCCACTTAGTGTTCTTATTGATGTAAAATTCCAAGAATGGTGATCAATTAACTAGGGTTCACGAGCTTCACAAGCTCCCAAAAGAATGCAATAGTGGTGGTTAAAAATACTCTCTTTCTCTAATAGAATTCCGAAGCTTAAAATATCAAAGTCCAAAAGTCCCCTCTCTTGAGCCTTTTGATTCTTATTTATAGGCTCAAGGAGTTCTACATGGGCTAATGGGCTTTAATTACATTTAATACAGGTGTATCTAAATAATAATGAAAATTACAATTAATATGTAATTACAAGATCACATATCTGAAGGAAATAAATGAATATATGCGACCAGGCTGGTCGCCCATAACTATGATATCTGATGAGCCAATTCTCTTCTGGTCGATGGCCGAACAGATTATACTCACTTAAACTGCCACGTGCATCCCACGTGTAGGCCAATCCTGCCACATCACTAGTTAGTCCATTTTTGGGTAAACATTTGCCCCCAAGTTTATTTTACTGCAACCAGCATAAAGAAAACTTAATTGACCGACCCTTCGTATGACCTGTCACGCCTGTTAGTGCCTTTTCAAAAAAAGTAACTAATCATGTCGTTGCAGTTTCCCAAAAGCATTTTGACAACTAACATGTTTCCCCATGTTTCAAAAACTCATCCCCCATCATTACCTTTTTATCCGTGCCTCGATCAATATAAATAACCCCTCCTTTTCACTTTTCACTTTTTACCAATCTTTTCTTTTTTCCAAGAACTTCGAAGAACAAAGCAAGAAGAACTCAAAAAAACTCAGAAAGCTTTGGTGATCCGTGGTGTGTCTGTCCAGCCATCTGAATCAACGCTCGTGTCTTCACTTCAATTTTTCATTCAAGTAATTTTCTTGATCGATTCATCTTTGCTATGCCATGCAATGTCTACTTCTCTGGTTTTCTCATATTTGGTGCTTTGAGTTTTTGAATGTTCTTGAGAAATAATAATTTTGGGTAATCGGGCTCGTAGGTAGTAACATGATAAGATAGGGTCTAAACTAGCAAAGACACTAAATGAGGCTTAAGAATTTGCTTGGGAGGTAGGAATACTAATTTAGGATGTGAAATTGAAGTAAAAATTCGATTTTTATGTACTCAGAAAAATCTGGGTATTTCCCACCTTTTTTCAGAGTCGAAAAGTTTTCTTGAAAAAACTTTTCACTTCTGCTTGTTAATCCATCTTTCAAGACTACTCGCATGTTTTTAGTATTTACGTTAGAATGTTGCTGGTCGTATAAAAGCTTATCTTTTATACACGAGCAACATTATCCCAACGTTTCCACTTCTTCTATCTATTGGCCGTAGATTCTCATCTCCCTTTTCCTATTCGTAGATTTTCATTCACGATCCACGGGGAGGTGAGAGGCCGATTGACGACGACTTTCTCGCGCTACTATTAGAGGATCAAGAACAGTCGTCACTGCCTTTCTCAGAAGTTCCCTTTTCACAACATAACCCAAAAATCAGACCTCCGACCAGCTCATCAAACATGGGTCGTATAAAATCGATTGCTCAAAGGAAGAAGAAAACAACCAACCCTTCTTCCAATCAACCTGCCCCTCACACTGAGGCTCCTTCTAGCAACCCTCAGCCCATAAACACTTCACCACCAGAATTTCAACCTCAAGTTTGACCACGCGATGGCCTTAGGCCAGAGGTTGAATGGTATGTAGCGCCTCCGAGCATTATTTCAGCTAGGATGGTAAACAACTTTCTCAAGAAGTATGGTCTTCCTGGGATAACGCTTATTAAACCTTCACCTGACCAGCGGGCAAACGTGCCTGGGGGTGCCTTCAGCGCCTGGTCGAGGTATCACATCGAGGCAAGGGAAATCTTGCCTCTGCATGATTTCTTCCAAGGGCTGGCCAATTATTTCGAGGTTAGAGTACTCTCTGCACTCTATATCCTTTATAACCACAAGAAGTGGCCAGTACCTACGCCACATGAGATCAACTACCTATTCGATCTCAAGTCTAACCCCAACCACAACAACACGAGGTTCTTCCACTTTGACCACCAGGAGTCCGCTCGTACCTTCCAGAGCGACATCACCCACAAGTCCAATGTAGGGAAGTAATTCCAGGAGTACTTTCTTACAATAGACCTGGTCGCTGATAACCTGGCCTTCACCCGAGGAGATAAATCTTTTACTCATTGGTTGTTTAATTTCTTATAGCTTTTCTATATTGTCTTTAGAACTTTGGTGTTGTTTAGGTCCATGGTACCGACCAGTCCCTACTTCAGAGATGGAGATAAGGGCAGCAGCTCTGGCCAGCATGACGGACATTGAAAAGAGTGTCAAAGAGTTGGTCACGGAGAGCAACTTAAGGCTGGTCGACCTTCTGGCACCTCACTAGGATGTGAGGGAATCCACAGCAGGGAGTGCTACTGGTGGAGAGATCCTCAAGCAGCATCAGAATGTGTCACAGCCCCCGAGGAGGCAGGCTATAGGAGTGATCATCAGGGAACCTACCAGCACCCCACGAGCCGTTGCTGTTCTTACTCAACATGGGAAGGGCAAGTAGAAACTTCCTGAAAACCTTGAGCCATACTTGAGTCCTCGGATGAGAACGATACTGACTTCTCACTCTTAGACAGTTTGCCCATTCCCTGTCATTTATTTGATAGGGATGACAACTTTAAATACGCGAGTAGTTTAAATTCTGACTTCTTCAAGGCAGAGAGTGAGTGTAGCAGTAGTACAATACATTAAGTATTGACCAGTAATAATAGCTCGGTATATTACTAAGAATTTTTCTTACTCTTATTTCCTTGCTTTAGTAAGTACCTCAATTTATATTGCCTGATCGTTTGTTTCTATCTTGCAGTCATGCCTTCTAACGACGCATTTGACCTGTACAGCCCACCCAAGGCCAATGCTCTTGCGAGCAGGAAGAAGGAAAGCAGACGTCATCCTGGGGAAAGCAGCAGCGATCACTCGAAGAAAAGGGCCCGGATTGAGGATCCTCTTGTGCCCGTTCCTTCCAAGGAAACTACTCCTCCACCAACTCCCATCGACCAGACTCCTCCACCAGCTCCCGTCAACCCAACTCCTCCTAATCAGTTAGGAAATACTCAAGGAGAGGCTATCATGAACATAGCCTTCAACTCACCAACGACAAGCTGAAGAAGTTATCAAGGCATCGACGCAGCCGAGAAGCCATCAACAACACCGACATCATGAAGGTCGACCAGATCTTCAACTGTGGGTTGAACGAAGTACTCAGCGTGATTTGCCATTTTTTATGTGCTTTAATTGTTTTTCTTATCCTTTTATTTCCACTAACAACTTTATCTTTTCTCTAATCGCAGGGGGTTCTAACCTTGAGTACTGGTTGGCGCCACTCGGAGGCGATGGCTGCCGAATGTGCTAAGGAGACTAAGGCTGTTGAGGAGCGACTTGGCGAGCAGCTCAAAGTGGCCGAGGCCAAACATGCCGAGCAGCTCAAGGCAGCTGAGGAGAAAAATGCCGAGCAGCTAAGAGCTGCTGAGGAGAAAATCGCCAAGCTGGGCGAGGAGTTAAAGCAGCACAAGGAGGCGTTGACCAAAGTGACTGAATCCAAAGAGTGGTACAAGGAGGCTTCATTGATTAACTATAAAGAGGCCTCCAAACTCCAAGATGAACTGGAAATCAGCAGAAAAGAAACTGCTAAGTTGGAGGAGCGAGTTAAATTGCTCGAAGAAACCAACGCTAGTGATCTAGAGCGGTTCAAGGGAGCAACCTTTAACTACTTTTATATGTTATGGAAAAACAATCGCGAGGTGAACTTCGATTATTTACCAGAGCGTATGAAGTAGGCTGAGCTGGCAAAATGCGTTGCTCGCCTTGAAGAGGATGAAAAAGTTTAGGCTTCCCCCAAGATCTCTTTGGCGACGGGCATTGACGGCATCGACGAGGAAGCTGGGACCTCCATCGACCAGCAGCCTCAACAAGACCCTCCAGCTGATCCTGCTGCTTCATAATTTATATTTATTTTATTTTAATTTGTAATTGGGACACACGAACCACGGTTCATGATGTCAAGACAATTTTTTGCTGCGTAGGGCAGCTTTCCTTTTGATTAAAAATTATATCCGAGCAGCAACTGCTCGCGGTGTAAAACATTTACTTTTGATATTATAATATTTGCAATTTATTATAACGCATGATCGAACTTAGCATAACACTTTGTTTTGATTTAACAAAATTTACACAAAATTTTGAAAAATAATCTAAGTACCATAGTATGCTTTCCCTTATTTTGCTCGTGTGTTTACATATACTTGTTGATACGCTTTGCTTGCTTAGTACCTTATATGGCCCCCAAGTGATTGAGGAGCTTAAGGTCCTCGGTCACTTGCCAAGACCAAGACCTATTCGAACATTACTACTTGTAAAAATACTTTTAAAAAGTGATTATATAGCAAAGCAATTCATGTAATGAGAAAATACTTGTAATAAATACAATAATTGGCAAGAATAACTAGCAGCGCACAATTCCTTTTATTTCTCGTAATAAATGAACAATCATGTCTATACGAGTGATCAAAAATTGATCTTACACTTATAAGCAATTAGTCATATGACAGACTAACCCTTGTTAAGAAACTTGTAAAAAGTGAAATTAATACAAGCCAGTTCTTTAAAAATGACTTTTTATTGATAATACTTGCGCAGGTGTTCTCCATTCCAATAACGAGGAATGAGATCTCCATTTAAGTGAGCAAGTTTATAGGTGCCTGACTGAAGGACTTCTTCGATTTGATACGGACCTTCCCAGTTAGGTCCAAGCACTCCAGCAGCTTGATCGGGGTGTTAAGAAAAAATCTTCTAAGTACCAAATCTCCCACGTTAAATTTTCTTTCGCGTACTTTAGAGTTGAAATACCGAGTGAATTTTTGCTGGTAAGCTGCTACTCGGAGTTGAGCTTGCTCACGTCTTTCATCGACCAAATCCAAAGATTCCATCAATAACTGACTATTAACATTCTGATTGTATGCCAACCTTCTATGCGATGGTGGATCTAATTCAACAGGCAACATGGCTTCATATCCGTAGGCCAAAGAAAATGGAGTATGGCCCGTTGCTGTTCGATGGGACGTTCTATACGGCCAAAGGACTTCAGGTAATTGTTCTGGTCATGCCCCCTTCGCTTCTTCAAGCCTTTTCTTCAAGGTATCCTTCAGTGTCTTGTTGACAGCTTCAACCTGTCCATTTGCCTGTGGATGAGCTACTGAAGAAAAATTCTTGATAATCCCATGCCTTTCGCAAAAATCTGTGAACAGATCGTTGTCAAACTGTGTGTCGTTATCTGAGACAATCTTTCTTGGCAACCCATAGAGACACACGATGTTCTTGACCACAAAATCCAGCACCTTCTTGGTCATTATTGTTGCGAGTGGCTCAACTTTGGCCCATTTTGTGAAGTATTCAACAGCGACCACAACATACTTGACGTTTCCTTTTCCCATGGGTAAAGACCCAATCAAATCTATTCCCACACTGCGAATGACCACAGGCTTTGCATCTATTTTAGCTCATTAGGGGCTGCTCGCGGTATCTTGGAGAACCTTTGGCACTTGTCACACTTCCGAACAAAATCCACAGAGTCATCATTCATCGTTGGCCAGAAGTATTCTTGATAAACTCTACCCCCCAGCATGATCACCACAGAAACCTTCATGGACTTATCGCATTAATTCTTTGGCCTTTTCCTTTGAAACACACCTTAGAAGTGGCATCGAGTACCCTCTCTTGTATAAATTTCCATCGACTAGAATAAAATGAGTCGACTGCCTCTAGAGGGTTCTTGCTTTGTTTTTGTCCGTTGACAGCACTCCATGCTCTAAGTATACAATGAAGGGCGTCATCCATGTGTCTGTTGCTTGGATTGCCAGGGAAGACTCTTCTACTCGAATACTCGGTGTGGACAAATGTTCGACGGGAACTATATTCAGGGTGTTAGCATCTTTCACGCTTGCTAACTTGGCCAAAGCATTAGCGTTTGAGTTTTGGTCGCGAGGTACTTGTTGGAGAGTATATTTTTCAAATTGTGCCAATAAGTCCTTTGCTTTGTTCAAATAAGCAACCATCTTTAGACCCCGGGCTTGATATTCTCCAATAATTTGATTAACCACTAACTGAGAGTCACTATAGATTTCAAGTGACTTTATGTCCATGTCCATTGCTAATCTTAATCCTACGAGTAGAGCTTTGTATTTGGCTTCGTTATTGGATGCTGTAAAGTCGAATTTGATTGCACAGTGGAATCGATGTCCTCAGGCGTGATTAAGATCAAACCTGCTCCAGCATTGTGCTCGTTGGAAGAGCCATCTACGAACAACTTCCAAGAAGGAGTTTGGCTTTGGATTTCAGGTTCTTCTAACAGCTCGGTATCTTGGAGCCCAGTGAGTTCTACGACAAAGTCTGCTAGAGCCTGTCCCTTCATAGCTACTCATGGCAAGTAAGAAATATCGAACTATCCAAGTTCAACTGCCCATTTCAACAATCTAACAGTGGCTTCTGGTTTCTGCAAGACATGCCGTAGTGGCTGGTCGGTGAGTACTACTATGGGGTGAGCTTGGAAGTATGGTCGCAGCTTTCTGGAGGCTAAAATTAAGCAATAGGCTAATTTCTCAATGGGAGTATATCGCAGTTCTGCTCCTACTAGCCTCTTGTTTATATAATACACAACTTTTTGCACATGTTCCTCCTCTCTGTTCAGGACAATGTTAGCAGCATACTCAGTGACTGCCAGATAGATGAACAAAGTTTCTTTCTTGACCGACTTGGATAAATTGGCGGTTACAACATATGAGACTTTAAAGCCTGGAAAGCATGCTCGCACTCTTCCGTCCAATCGATTTTCTTATTTCCCCTATGTAGATTAAAAAATGAAACACATTTGTCCATTGATTTGGAAATGAATCTACTCAAAGTGACAATCCTCCCAGTTAGACTTTGAACATCTTTAATTTTAGCTGGAGACTTCATCTCGATCAGGGCCTTGATCATTTTGGGATTAGCTTCAATACCTCGTGAGTTCAATATGAATCCCAAAAATTTCCCCGATCAAACTTCGAAGGAACACTTAAGGGGATTCAGCTTCATCTGATATTTGTTCAAGACGTTGAAGCACTTTTGCAGGTTTCCGATGTGTTCTTCTGCCTTTTTTGACTTAACTAGCATGTCATCAACATATACCTCCATGTTAACACCAATCAGCTCTTTGAAAATGTGATTGACTAGTCGCTGGTAAGTTGCACCAGCGTTTTTCAAACCGAAAGGCATTACTTTGTAATAGTAAAGCCCTGTATCGGTTTGAAAGCTAGTGTGATCCTCATCAAATGGGTGCATACTAATCTAATTTTATCCAGAGTATGCATCCATAAATTATAAGATCTCATGCCCTGACGTGGCATCGACCAGCTGGTCGATCCTTGGGAGTGGGAAACAATCCTTCGGGCAGGCTTGATTGAGGTTTGTAAAATCCACGCACATCCTCCACTTTCCATTCGGCTTGGGAACCAACACGGGATTAGAGATCCAAGATGGATAAAACGCCACCCTGATGAATCCGTTCTCCTTTAGCTTTTCAACTTATTCTTTTAGCGCTTTTGATCTATCTTTGTCGAGCAACCTCCTTTTTAGTTGTACTAGTGGAAAACTTTTATCTATGTTCAAGACATGGCTGATAATTGCTGGGTCAATCCCAACCATATCCTTATGTGACCAGGCAAACACCTCCTGGTTCTCTTTTAAAAATTCCACTAATTTTTTCTTTGTTGTTGTCTCTAAGTTTTTACCGACTTTCACAACCCTGGTCAGATCTGCCTCATCAAGTTGGACCTCCTCGAGGTCCTTGACTTGTCCTACATCTTCTTCAAAATCTCCAAAGAAAGGATCTAAATCCCTATCCTCACTTTGGGCAACACCTTATTTGGTGACCTGTTCACCTTATTGGGCTTGTACTTCATTGGCCAATAGCAACCCTTTCTCGGCTCCTTCTATCGATCCATCCTTTTTTGCCTTGGTGATTGAGGAATTGTAGCATTCATGTGCTTCTCGTTGGTTTCCTAACACGCATCCTACCCCTGCGTCGGTCAGAAACTTCATGGCTAGGTGCCCGACCGAGGTCACGGCTCACAGGTCGACTAGAATAGGCCTTCCAATCACAGCATTATATGCAGAAGGACAACCAACTACTATAAAAGTAGTGAGTAATGTCCTGTTCCCAGGTGCAGTTCCTGCTGTGACTGGAAGCCTGATCGACTCCGTTGGCACGAGCCCCTCGCTAGATAAATCATAAATGGTTTGGTTGCATGGCTCTAAATCCTTCACTGACAACTTCATCCTCTCCAGCAAAGACTTGTACAGAATGTTTAATGAGCTCCCTGTGTCAACTAACACCCACTTAACCATCATATTGGCGATCTGGACGTCCACGACTAGAGGGTCCGAATGGGGAAACCAGACATGCTGAGCGTCAAGTTCAGAGAAAGTTATCAGTTCTTCCTCTGTTCGAGCTCGTTTGGGAGTCACTCCTCTGTGCTAAGCATTTCAATGTCCTGGTCGTGACATAAGGTTCGGGCGTATCGCTCCCTTGCCTTCCCACTATCTCCTGCCAGGTGTGGGCTACCACAAATGGTCAGCAATGTACCTGCCACTAGAGCTAGCTGTAAAGGGGGCGAGCGTTGGCATACAAGTGCCTGCTCGTTGCCTCCTTGAGCCTCTCACTGAGAACCTCTAGTGGCTCATACATATCTTCTCAGGTGTCCTTTTCTGATAAGGAACTGAATCTCATCTTTAAGTTGGTTGCACTCGTTGGTGTCATGAGCATAGTCTTTGTGAAAACGAAAAAACTTGGTTGTATCTCTTTTGGAGATATCTTTCATGATCGGGGCTGATCGCTTGAAGGGAACAGTGGTACTAGTTGCCTGGTACACTTCTGCTCTACTTTTGACTAGGGCCGTGTAATTAGTGAACCTTGGCTCGTATCTGTTACTTTTAGGGCACTTATTCTCAGATGTTGATGGCTCATGGTTCACCCTTTTCCTCCATTTTTCCCATTATTTTTGCCATTGCCATTGGGTTTCCCCGACCCATTGGCAGCTTTGGCGGGATCTTCCTTCGGACCCTAGACGTCTACGGGTGCCTTCCCTTCGTTGGCAATTGCCTCTTCGAGCTTAATGTACCGGTCTGCTCGGTCTAGGAATTCTTAGGTACTCTTCACCCCATTCTTCCTTAAACTGTTCCAGAGGGATGAATGTCGCCGTACTCCAGCAGTAAGTGCCATTATCTTCCCCTCATCATCAACTGTCTTAGCCCATGCAGCGGCTTGCATAAAATGCTGGACATATTCCTTCAAGGATTCGCCCTTCTTCTGGCATATCTTGACCAGTTGGTTGGCTTCGGTCGGATGTACTCGACCAGCATAAAACTGTCCGTAGAATTCTTTCACGAACATTTCCCAAGACACTTACTAGCATGAGGGAACTTGAAAAATCACTTCTGAGCAGTATCGGAGAAGGTGGCTGGAAAGATTCTACATCGAGTGTCATCTGACACCTTCTGGATGTCCATTTGTATCTCGAATTTATTCACATGAGATACTGGGTCTCCAAATCCATTGAAGTTGGGTAAGACCGACATCTTAAACTTACTTGGGGTCTCGGCCATCGCTATTCTTTGTATGAACGGAGTGCCTCTTCTTCGATCATACTCAATGTGGGATGTTCGGCTCCCCACTAACTGCTGGACGGCCTGATTTAGAGCATCAAGCTAGGCTTATAGAGCATTTGGAATTATTGGGGCGACCGATGTTGGAGGGGCATACTCGTCGTGCCTTTCTCGCCTATCGTTGAGTACGTCTCTCAAGTCATCTTCCCTATGCCTTTGCTCGCTAGTGCCCAGTTGATCAAAGATGCTGGGTTGCCTAGGTTGCCCCCTAGCATTCTGGCTCATCGGCTGATTTTCTCTTGGTGGGGGATTCCGTTCTCCACCCATTTCTCCCTGCCTTCGACTAGCATTTCCTCTACCAGAATTAGCTTCATTGTAGTCATGGCCATCCCTAAAACGCGATTGACTATGACGCGACCTGCTGATCGCACTATTTCCCCCTTCCCTTGCTGGCATGTCCTGAGCGTCAGGTGGAGGCTTGCGTTGGTCGGTGGGTCCCCAGGCATTATTATGTCATGGGGGGCCCCTGACTGCAGAGCCTGACTCAACCTGCCTTCTGCCAGCAGAAGGACGTTGTCCCCTGCTCGGTGGATTTGGCTCCTCAGCAGTTTAGCGTTTAGGGCTTCGGGGAGGCTGCCCGAACCTATTCTGCCTTTGATGATGGGGATTATCTCGATCGATGTGGGAAGGAGGCTACTACTTAGGATCCTAAAATGGAATATCCTGTTGAGCAGCAAGAGGTTGCTCCGACCTATGAGGGCATGCCGGTTGAGGCGGAGTGTGGTGATGTTGTGGATGTGGACCTTGCTGTGGTGGTACACTTGGTGGCTGATCCGATTGAGAAGCTGGCGCAGGTTGTCCCCGGGCCAACTAGATGGCTGCCTCTAGAGCGGTAGTAGCGTCCCTCTATCAGCGGTCCATGTCAGCATGCCACTCATTCAACTCTTGACGTTGTCGGTCAATTTCTCTTTGCTGTAACGCCATCGTTTCAGCCACATTCTCCGTATTAGCCCTCAGATTGGCTAACTCCTCTTGCAACACAATTAGTGTTGTCTTGAAGGTCTCATAATCCATTTCCTCTTCTTCAAATTCCAATTGCGGCTCATCTTCAGCCACATTTTGTGGATGGGTTGCTGCGACACTTGAAGTTTGTCCAGTCTTTCTGGATGTTTTTTCCATTTGATCTTGTTGGAAGTCTTGAATTTCGCTCTCAATGAAAGCACCAAAATGTTGACCCTCAAATTGGTCAACGACACAGAGTCAGATAAAACGATAGAAAATGAGATGAAAATGAGACGAAATCAAGATGAAAAGATAAATAACACAAAATATTTATAGTGGTTCGACCCCAATAAAATGGTAATGACCTACGTCCACTTAGTGTTCTTATTGATGTAAAATTCCAAGAACGGTGATCAATGAACTAGGTTTCACGAGTTTCACAAGCTCCCAGATGAATACAATTATGGTGGATAAAAACACTCTCTTTCTCTCTTAGAATTCCGAAGCTCAAAAGTTCAAAGTCCAAAAGTCCCCTCTCTTGAGCCTTTTGATTCTTATTTATAGGCTCAAGGAGTTATACATGGGCCAATGGGCCTTAATTACATTTAATACAGGTGTATCTAAATAATAATGGAAATTACAATTAATATGTAATTTCAAGATCACATATCTGAAGGAAATAAATGAATATATGCGACCAGGCTGGTCGCCCATATATGATGTCTGATGAGCCAATTCTCTTTTGGTCGATGGTCGAACAAATTATACTCACTTAAACTGCCACGTGCATCCCATGTGTAGGCCAATCCTGCCACATCATCAGGTAGTCCATTTTTGGGTAAACACAAGTCAATTTTTACCAATATTTCCACTATAAATACTAGAATGTAGAAAGAACCATGAATGGGTTGGTAAACATATTCCCTCAAGAGACCTTCTTGTATTCGAGAGCATTTATCCTTTATAATCAACCCCTTAACTTCTTCAAGAAATTCATTTGGCTTATGTAGCGTCCCAAATTTGCTAATAAGGCTTGGAGCCTTGATTAGTGTGCCTGGAGGGCAATAATTGTTATACTGTATTAATTTATGTGAATTTAATGAATATGTGGTTAGAATGCGTGTTCAGGTGATTAGATATGCATGTGGGCCCCATTTGGTTGTTAGGGGCATAATGGTAATTTTAGCACGTTGAGGGCATAAATGTAATATATGTGATATTTTTGATATAATGGTGATATATTTGTGATGCACGTTCCGAGACGGTCCTAGAGAGCTATTTCGCTTAAAGTCACAACATGATTAAATACCCCGCTCGGGAGGAGCCTAGGGGTATTTCGGGAATATTATAAATTTAGTTGGGGACTTTTAATTAATGGTTAATGGCATTTTAGTATCTTGGGTAACCATAGGTAACCATTGAGGATAGTTACTCTAGGTGAGAAAATTGTAAGTTTGTAAGAAGATAGGAAAGGTCTAAGTTGCCCTTGAGGATTAGTTAGAATATGGGTTAGATGGAAGGGCAAATGGGTCTTTTGGCTGGGATTTAGATAACTTTGGTTGAGTGGGAAAGCTATTCACGTTTTCTACACTTAATTCATCTCTTGCTGAAAGCTAAGGAAGAGTTATAAAGCAAGAAGGAAAGGAAGGAAGGGCAAATCTCTTGGGATCAAGAAAGGGGTTTAGGGCTGAGATTAGAGCAATTGAATTCAAGCTTTAGCTCAAGGGTGTGTTAATCACAGAGGTAAGAAATTCATCCATGGTTTTTCTTTAAGGTTTAAGCTTGTTTTGAGGATTTGAGAATGAGGGTTGAAGCTGAATTTGCTGCTTGTTGTTTGTGAGAATTCAGCTGAGAATCAAAGGGATTTAGCTTGGAGTTGGAGTAGGAAGAAGCTCAAGGTCGAATTCCATCTTGAGGTATGAATTTCATGGATATATGAAAGTTATTTCTCGTTTAGTTTAAGAATTCTGAAGGCTGGTTTAAACTTTGCAAGGGCTGGTTTAAGTTTTGAGAATTTTGAACCACTAAGTGATTCTTGAGTTTGATTGTGTATCTAGGCCTGTTGTTGATGTTTATAAGTTGTTAGATGGCTTATTTGGGGTTTTGAATTGAATTTGGGACTTAGGTAAGCCTTGGTAATGATTTGGGAGTGTTTTGGCTCGGGGAAAACATTTGGAGAAACCTAGATTTCTAGGTTTGCGAAGGGGCGCCGCGGCCCTGTTCTTCTGCGTCGTGGCGCTAGGTTGCATCAGTGGACGGGGGCCCTTTTGGGCGCCATGGCCCTCATAGGGTGGTGCCGCGGTGCTAGGCCATTTCTGGGCAGGGGGAAATTTCAGTTTTTAGGCTTTTGCCCAGGGGTCTCGAGGGACGCTTCCGCCACCTTGTGTGGGGATCCGAGAGGTCCCGAGAGCTCGGGATTGGTTCCGGAGGATGTTTTTTTGAATTTATTAGTAATGGGAGTGTTATTTGTGTATTGTGACTAGATTCTCAGAGAGGCTTGGATTAGAGGACCGTGCTGGAGGGTTCAGTGCTCAAGAAGCTCGGGACACAGGTAAGAATGCTGTTGTACCTATAGAGCAGGGCGAGGCCCCATAGTTATGTTGCAGGGCACGACCCTATATGATTATGTGTTGGGTGTAGACCATTGATTATGTTAGTATATGTTTAAGTTATATTTTAATTATGCTGTGTATGCATATATTGTTAGGAGTGTGTCCTAAAAGCATGTAAAGACATTTGTTTTTTCTGTGAATAAATAAATACAATGGTTTATTATTATTGTCATATTTAGATTGTTAAATTATTGTTTGAATAATTTTGTAAATATCAGAAAAATTCCATATTCATTATTGAGGATGTGATCTTGTATTAGTACGAGAGAATTAAGATCACATGAATGAATAAAAATGGTCAACAACGACAAATTAAAGTTATGGAATTCTTTAATTGGAGTTGTAAGTACGGTTTACTGAGTATCATAATGATACAAATAATCTAGATTCGGATTATTGATGTGGAAAGACATCTCGGTAAAGGTGCTTTATATAATATGATTATATATGACATGGATCGATGTGAATTAAAGTCTTTATCCAAAAAACCATTTAACAATAAAGACTTGTAATTCATATCATAACAGATGATCATTTATAGATAAACCTAAATCCTGAGTGTTCATGAACTCCTGTTCATGTTTATTAAATCTTTTGATTCACTCGTTAAGGTCTCTTCAAAGAATGAGGCTAATGACTTTTGTTTTGGAGATTTAATATCATGGATGGCTGGGAACATGTATCAACAACACGGAATCTAATCTTTCCTAACGGATCGTATATTAGTTCCCTTAAGGGTTAATTCTGGAACTGAATGATTTTGAGCTCAAATCTATAATTAGATTATAGATTAATTATTCACTAGTGAATTAATGGTACTTAAGGAATAAGAAATAAATTAGAAAGGTTAAATGGTAATTCTCCCATTCTAATTTATGAACTAATTAATTAGAGGGTTGAACTATTGTAAGATGGTTATATCAATGGACGACTTAAGAAAAAGATTTCTGTAAAAGTATATCTATAACATAAAGAGTGCAATTCTGAATTTATAGTGGAGTAATATCAGAATTAATAAATTAACTATTATAATTAAAGAGTTTAATTATTTAGTTTCAATTTATTGGAGCTTAATGTTATAGGTCCATGGTCCACAGAATGGCTCAAACAATCACTGTCAAAGGCAAATACAAAAATGGGTAAAAAGGACTTATGTGATAAGTAAAATATTTTTCTATGTATCAAACATAATTATTGTTTAATTATGTGTAATTAATTAATTATTTGATTTAACAAAAATATAATTAATTTTGAATTAATTTATTTTTGGGATTTTTGGTATTTAAATAATAATAAAAATTGGGAAAAATCACATGCATGCACATGCATGTGGTACACGTGTGGCACAGTGCACATGCACTGTGCTACACGCATAAGAGATAGACTTGGTCTTTTGATTCCACAATTTTAGTTATTTAAATATTAAATAAATAATGAGATATTTTGATTTGATTTAAATATTATTATTTAAACAAAAATCTGATAACTGATCAGTTATTTTGAATTTTTTTAAAATAACAAATATTTTAATATATTGGATATTATTAAATATTGGATATCAGTTTTCACAGAACGTAAGTTTTCAGGGATAGAAAAATATCTAGGATTCTCTCAGAGAAAAAGATCAGTGACAAAACAAATGTCATTGTTCTTCACAAAACTTAGGTCCAAACTTTATCAGATCTCATGTGTTGAGAATATCTGATAAATAGTTATTGCCTATTATTTGTATAGCGAGCCCACACTCGTTCTTTGGGTGACTGAGAACATTTTGGAAGATCTTGGTGTGAGATCTCAAGGATTCAGCCATACGAAAAGATAGCAGCAAGGAAGGACCTGAGGTAATGTTTCTATTCTTGTCCTTGATTCAATATATATATGAGTGTGAAGAAGTAGATCTAGAAATCTTATGGGATTAATCTGACAATTTGATTGTTGTTCCGCTGCGCATAATCTCTGATTTGATCAATAAAAACCAACATATATGTGAATGATCGGCAAGGGCCGGGAACGACAAAGGCCAGGAACGGCAAAGGCCGGGAACGGCAAGGGGCCGGGAGCAGCGTTTAGCATGCGGAGTGCAAGTTGCTAGAGTAAGACCCTAAAGGATACCTAAGATATCCTTACGGTGTAGACCACAATTCAGGGCCTGGTAAAGCGCCTGAGACGGCATGGATGTTTGTGTTTAATCTGTTGACAAATTGGTTATATGCTAAATGGTTCATATGTGTATGTTATCTGTTTGTGTGGAGTTTTCTTGCTGGGCTTCGGCTCACGGGAGCTCTGTGGTGCAGGTAAGGGCAAGGAGAAAGTCAATCGACCATGAGTATGGAGAGCGTGATGTGATGCGTACATGTTTGGTCTGCCTGGCTGCCACGGCCAGGGGTATTTTTGGAGGTTGTTTGTAAATGACCCTATTTTGTCGTTTAGCCGACTTTAAATATATTTTGAGTTGTAAATATTTATAAACAGTACTTTGGGATCCTAAATGTTAAATGTTTTATGATTTTCAGTAAATGGGATTATTTTCAAAGTTTAAGACTCTATTTATGGTTTGATTACACGTCTGCCTTAAAACCTCGATTAGCGAGTTAAAAGCACGTTTGAAACTTACTAAGTAACGGCTCTAAGGAAGTAGGGCATTTCAGCTTAAGCTCGTTTGATATTGGTAGTAAAATGAAATACAATAATAATATTGTAACGCCCTAAACTCCAGGGACCGTTACGGTGTGCATTTTTAAACAGTGCTAAACTCGCTAATCGAGTCATTTGGTCATAATTGTGTAACTAAGTATGATTAGCGGTTTAGGGTTAATAATTTTGGTTAAGATATAACATTTCACTAAAATGTTAACGTATACATTGGGATCCCAAAAATATAATTTAAAGGTTAATTACAGCAAAATATTTACAACTAGCTGACTTAAGCGGCAAAATAGGGTTTAACCCTAGTTCCTCTTTAAACCCTTGGCCGTGGTGGTCGAGCAGCCGCATATATACACATCCCCACCTAAGCTCTTCAACTCAAGGATGCCCTAGCTTTCTTCTGCCTTTACCTGCACCACATAGCACCCATGAGCCGAAGCCCAGCAAGAAAACTTGATATGCTCGTGAACAAGTAATAACATGTTACTAAGTCATAACATGCATGCCTAGCAGTAATAACCCTACTCATGCATGCAAGTAGGTACAAATACATGTTTGTGAAGTCCTGAGTAGATGACTAATAAGTCTCTCACTCTGAGGTAGATGACTAATAATTCATTCTTTGAATAGTTGACTAATAAGTCATTCTCTAAATAGATGACCGATAAGTCTATCTTGATCAGATGACTGATAAGTCTATCTCGGTCAGATGACTGATAAGTCTATCTCGGTCAGATGACTGATAAGTCTATCTCGGTCAGATGACTGATAAGTTTATCTCAGTCAGATGACTGGTAAGTCTATCTCGGTCAGATGACTAATAAGTTTATCTCGATCAGATGGCTGATAAATCTATCTCTGTTAGATGACTGATAAGTCTATCTCGGAGGTCCCATACCCTCCTATCCATGTGACGTGTAAGTCTATCTCGATTAATCGCCATCTACATTGAATGACTGATAAGTCTATCTCGGAGGTCCCATACCCTCCTAGCCATGTGACGTGTAAGTCTATCTCGATTAATCGCCATCTACATTGAATGACTGATAAGTCTATCTCGATCAGAGCCAGAAAGGCTAAGGTGACCTACACGTCACATGGCTAAGAGGATATGGGACCTCCGAGATAGACTTATCAGTCATCTGATCGAGATAAACTTATTAGTCATCTGACCGAGATAGACTTACCAGTCATCTGACTGAGATAAACGTATCAGTCATCTGACCGAGATAGACTTATCAGTCATCTGATCGAGATAGACTTATCAGTCATCTGATCAAGATAGACTTATCGGTCATCTGGCCAAGATAGGCTTATCGGTCATCTGGCCGAGATAGACTTATAAGTCATCTGGCCGAGATAGACTTATCAGTCATCTGACCAAGATAGACTTATCAGTCATCTATTTAGAGAATGACTTATTAGTCAACTGTTCAAAGAATGACTTATTAGTCATCTACCTCAGAGCGAGAGACTTATTAGTCATATACTCAGAGCATAGGACTCCACAAACATTTATTTGTACCTGCCTACATGAATGAGTAGGGTTATTACTGCTAGACTTAGTAACATGTTATTACTTGTTCATGAGCATATTAAGTTTTCTTGTTGGGCTTTGGCTCACGGGTATTATGTGGTGCAGGTAAAGGCAAAAGAAAGCTGGATCATCCTTGAGTTGGAGAGCTTAGGTGATGATGTGTACATATGCAGCTGCTTGACCTCCACGACCGATGGTTTAAAGAGGAACTACCTGGTGAGTGTGTGTACGCGCACGCGAGGGGTGACAGTCGACGGTGTGCGCGCAGCTGGGGGGACGCGTACAGGGGGCGCGCGCATGGGTGTGCACGCGTGTGTGTGTGCTGGGGCACGTACGCACGGGCAGCCAGGCCAAAAAAAAAATTCAGAAATTTTTTTGTGCATTTTTTCAAACCAAAACCATTTTCTAATTAATTTTTAACATGTTTTACACAAAATAAATCATATATAAAAATTAATGGCATAGAAAATACAACAAAATAACCTAAAAGTTGCTAATAATCACATAAAATGAACATGCTTCATAAAAACATGAAAAACCATCCAATTATTCAAACACATCAAATAATCTAATTTTTAACATGTTCATGCATAAAAATAAAGATTACCAAAGGCTCTGATACCAGTTGTTGAGAAAACTTATACAGGATCTTTATTTATTTTCATGTAGATATAATATTAAACAAATTAATATGAGATAACCTAGAACATGTTTCTAAAATTGAATTCAAAGAGAAAATATGATAAGAATACTTACAGTATACGCAGCGGAGTGAAAGAGTCATTCCTTCAGTTTCTCTAACCCTTGTATCCTTTCTGTTGCAAAGTATTATCAAGAAACTGAACCCATCTTCTATAATCTTCACAGTCTTCCAAAGTATTCTTAGAATCACCTAGACTAGAGTGGGCAATTCTCAACACATGAGATAGATGCAGAGAGAAGAAGAGAAAATAACAAAGATGCTTAGAAAATGACTTGTGTTTAGAGAGAATTTAAAAACTATCAAAAAACCAGTGTCTATCGTCTTGTGACTTTTTTTTCTTTTCTCACTTAGCACTCTTTTTATAGACTCAATTAGGCCATTTAATTTAATTAAAAATCAATAAAATAATAGCCAATTAATAGCTCTAGGTCAAAATTATCATGGCTTTAGGCCCGTGAAATTTCTCATTTGATTATAAGCCAATTGGACTTAAAATCAAGGCCTGTATTATTTTCTATTGATTTAATTAATTAAATAATTATTTAAATCCTTTATCAAATAAATTATTTATAATTTGAACCTTGATTTAAAATTATTTATTAAATTAGATACTAATTTATTTTAATTAATAAGTCTGCCATAATTTCTCTTTTCTTCTCAAAATTACATAACTCTGTGAAACTATCCAAAAATTGACCTGGTCAACTTTGATAATTCTAATTGATGACTAAATCAATTAATTGAGACTATCTAGATGATTTAATCCAAGGTACAGTGGGGACCATGGGCCTATGAAATCAAGCTCCAATAAGTTATCATAAATCTAACAAATAAATTTACTAACTTATTAATTCCTCGTGACTCCACTAAAGACTCGAAATTGCACTCTTGAATTCATAGAACGCTCTATAACAAATATAGATACGCTATTAATTATCCATTGTTACAACCATAATTGTCACTCAATCCTCTGTAGACGGTCTACAATGAGATGGGACTAAAATACCGTTTTACCCCTCATTGTATTTTATCCTTAAAACACTTAGTTCCTTGTAAATGATATTTCAATAAACTAATTTAATTACTGAAATGAGACCTATATCATTTAACACCTTGAACCAAACTAAAAGGAAACTATCGTTTCACTTTTTCATTAGAAGCTATAGATGTTTATATCTATGATTAACACACCCACTCAATTATACTACCGAGTTCCCAAGATGTAAGTATGGGCTAGTCTGTAGGGTAAGCTGGCAGCGAACAAGTAAAAAAACTCAAATATATAATACAATCAGTTAGAATACTAACCACTCAGAATTGAGATTGAATTGACCTATGGTCAACTATATGATATGACTAGAATAGACAATAATGATATGTTTACTTATCTTATCAATTGTCAATATCGGTCCTGTCCGAGGTAATAAATACATTTGATCTTATCCACTTTGCTAATGTTCTGGAAAGAACATAACACTACAATGTGTAAGTAGATCATATCGTAGATTGACAAGTTAGTGTAAATCCTGCGCATTGACTAATCTTAGGACTAACTTATTTTGATCATATAATCATATTTATATTCCATTGTGATTACGTCACTATAAATACGAATAGCTATATGCTCGGGATTTAATAGAAGTTTATATTAAACAAATAATCATGAAAATAAAACATGTAAGCAAAGTGATTAACCAAGTCAAAAAATGATTTCTATTCTTTTATTGATAATAAAATGAGATTACAAAGAAATTTTGTTTTAATTAGGGCATAAAACCCCAACAGGTCGCCCAATCCAAATCTACGCGTCTTAACTTTAGAATTAAAATAACGAGTGATTTTTTGTTGATAATGGGCGAGTTGTAACTGCGACTCTTCTCATTTTTATTCAATTAGATCAAGGGATTCGTTAAGTAGTCCCTCATTATGCTCTTGGTTGAATGTCCTTTTCCAGTGAGTGGCTATCGTGGCTTTGACTAGAAGGATGACCTCGCTTCCAAAAGTTAAGGACAAAGGAGTATGTCCCGTGGAGGTTCTGTGAGAAGTTCGGTATGCCCAAAGTACTTGCAGGAGCTGTTCGGGCCATAATCCTTTGGCCTCGTCTAACCTCTTCTTCAGGCTCTCCTTTAGGGTTTTGTTCACAGCCTCGACCTGTCCATTGGCCTGCGGATACGCTATTGAGGAGAACTCTTAATAATGTTGTACTTTTCACAGAAGTCAGTGAAGAGATCACTGTCGAATTGTGTCCTATTTTCTGACACGATCTTTTTAGGAAGCCCAAATTAACATATAATACTCTTCACCATGAAGTCTAGGATTCTCTTTGAAGTGATGGTCGCCAGAGGTTCGGCTTCTACCCACTTCATGAAATAGTCGATCGCCACCACCGCGTAACGAACTCCTCCCTTTCCCATAGGTAGGGACCCCATTAGGTCGATTCCCCATACCACGAATGGCCACGGGGATGAGATCATCGTTAACTCAACTGGAGCAGCTCTGACAATTATGGCGAAACGTTGGCATTTGTCGCACTTCTGGACACACGAGATTGAATCTTTTGTTAAAGTGTGCTAAAAATAGCCCAGCCTCAGTATTTTCAGTGCTAGGTTTTGCGCCCCAACATTATCTCCACAAAAGCCTTCGTGCACTTCTTGCAAAATGGTTTTAGCTTCCTTGGGCAGAACACATCGTAGGAGAGGCAATGAATAACCACGTCGGTACAATGTCCCATCCATCATCACATACCTCAGAGCTTGATATAGTGTTTTTCTTGGATCCTTTCTATCCTCTGGTAGCCTTCCTATTGTGAGGTATTCCATTATGGGAGTCATCCAGGTCGGTCTTGTGTCGATCATTTCGACTTCTACCATTTCTGTTACACTCGGATTCTCCAAGAATTCCACTAGCACTACATTTAATGTCTTAGCTTCTTTGGTGGTGGCAAGCCTTGCCAAAGCGTCAGAATTAGAGTTCTACTCGTGAGGTATCTGTTCAACAGTACTGTACTCAAATTCGGATAGCTCTCCCTTCACCTTAGCTAGGTAAGCCGCCATCTTTGTACCTCGAGCTTGATATTCTCCCAACAGCTGATTAATCACGAGCTGAGAATCACTATAACATTGGATGACTTTTTCCTTGAACTCCCTTGCCACTCTCAACCCAGCTAGTAAAGCCTCATATTCAGCTTCGTTGTTGGATGCTTCGAATCCGAATCTCAGAGTTGTATGGAATCGATGCCCTTCCAGAGAGATTAAGATGATCCCTGCTCCCGATCCGTTCTCGTTCGATGATCCATCCACGAAGATTTTCCATAATTCCTGCACTGGTTCCTTCAAGAGCTCCTCTTGAAATCTGGTGCATTCAGCCACAAAATCAGCAAGGACCTAACTTTTGATTGAGGTCCATGGCACGTACAGTATCTTGAACTGGCTAAGTTCGATAGTCCATTTTAACAGACGTCCTGATGTTTCAGGTTTTTGAAACACCTGCCTTAAAGGTTGGTTGGTCATGACGTTGATTGACTGAGACTGAAAATATGGTCGGAGCTTCCTGGAAGCCAATATCAGACAGAATGCCAACTTCTCTATCAGTGGGTATCGTGACTCAGCTCCAAGAAGTCTCTTGCTTATATAATATACTGGTTTTTGAGCACGGTCTTCTTCTTGGACTAACATGGCACTGACTGCATTTTTTTGTCACAGCTAAATAAAGGAACATAGGTTCTCTAGACATAGGCTTAGAGAACACCGGGGGCTCGACCAGGTGCGTTTTTAGGTCGAGTAATGCCTGTTCGCATTCCTCAGTCCATTCAAATTTCTTGTTTCCCCTAAGCAAGCTGTAAAATGGGAGGCACTTTTTAGTAGATTTTGAAATAAAACAATTCAAAGCTGCCACCTTTCTAGTCAAGCTTTGAACTTCTTTACACGACCTGGGTGAGGGATTTCTACCAGCGATATGATTTTCTTGGGATTTGCCTCTATTCCCGTCGTGTTGACTGTGAAACCAAGAAATTTTCTCGACGCCACTTCGAACGTGCACTTTTGAGGATTCAACTTCATGTCATACCTCCTTAAGATTTCAAAACATTCTTTTAGATCGGATACATGGTTATCAGCAGTCTTGGATTTGACAAGCATATCATCGACATACACTTCCATATTTCTCCCAATCAGATTAGCAAACATTTTGTTGACTAAGAGTTGATATGTAGCTCCGGCATTCTTCAGCCTGAAGGGCATGCCTTTATAACAATATACGTTATTTGGGGTCATGAAGCTAGTATGTTCTGGTCCGTAGGATTCATCGCGATCTGGTTATATCCAGAATACGCATCCATGAAGGACATGAGCTCGTGACCTGTCGTGGCTTCTACCAACTGATCAATCCTTGGTAGTGGAAAGCAATCTTTGGGACAAGCTTTGTTCAGGTCAGAGAAGTCGATGCAGGTCCTCCATTTCCCATTTGGCTTTGGCACCAGCACGGGATTGGCAACCCAGATCAGGTATTTTTCCTCACGAATAAACCCGCACTTTAATAGTCGAGCTACTTCTTCCTCAAGAGCTTCAACTCAGACTGTTCCCATGCGTCTCCATTTTTGGGATTTTGCAGGCACATTCTTGTCCAAATTTAGAGTGTGCATGATTACACTCGGGCTTATTCCCACCATGTCTTCATGTGACCAGGCGAAAACGTCCAGATTCTCTTGTAAGAACTTGATCAGGTCCTTCTTTCTTTTATCATTTAGATTCTTCCCAATCTTTACAACTCTTGAAGCTTCATTGGGGTCAATGTTTACCTCCTCGAGCTCCTCTATAGCCTGGAGCTCTGACTTGTCTTCGCCTATACGTGGGTTAATCATCGTGTTGGGCATCGTTACTGTCCTCTTTTTGCTGAGGTTCTTCCAACCCACAAGTATCTTCTACTTCTCGGGACTCCTCGCCTCCATCATTTTTAACCATAGCTTGCTGCTCGGGTTGTGATTTTCCCTTCATAGAAATGCTATAGAATTCTCTGGTAGCGAGCTAATCACCTCTGACAGTGCATATTCCCGAAGCTGAAGGGAATTTTATTGCTAGATGGTAGATAGAGGTTATGGCTTCAAATGCCATCAACGCATGTCGGCCCAAAATCGCATTGTATGTGGTTGGACAGTCGATTATCACGAACTCAAGTAACTTGGAGTCAGTTCGTGTGCCTTCTCCCAATGTTACCACTAATTCAATTGTCCCGATGGCTGCTGACCCTTCGCCAAAAAATCCGTACAGAGTCATTGAGGTCGCCTTCAACTATGTTACAGACAACCCCATTTTTTCCAAGGTGGACCTAAAAAATAGATTCACAGAACTCCCATTATCTACTAGTGTCCTCTGGACCCTCCAGTTGGCGAGCTGAACGGTTATGACCAAGGGATCGTTATGTGGGAACTGGACGTGGCTAGCATCCTCTTCTGTAAAAATGATTGGTTGTTTTTCCAATCGTTGTTTTCGATAACCGTTGTTCTAGGATGAACTTCACTCCGTTATGGGATTTCAGTTCGTTAATGTACCTCTTCTGGACCCCTCTGCTCGTGCCTGACAGATGAGGTCCTCCTGAAATGGTGGCTATATCTCACCTATTATCGGAGGAGGATCGTCCTGATTCGCTTGAGCTCCAGTTTGACTTTCTGGAGCTTCGGGGGCTAACAGAGGGTTTGGTCCAGCGGGCTGATTAGGGATCACCCGATTTCAGGCATACTGGGCCAAAGGACCTGCTCTAATGAGAATTTCATTCTCATCCTTCAGCTGTCTACAGTCATCAGTGTTATGACCAATATCATTACGAAAGCGACAGAACTTTGAATGATCTCTCTTCACTCTTTGATTTTTCAACGATTCTGGCTTCTTCCTTGGAAGACAAGTAGAATTTGATAGGAAGATGCGCTCCCTAGTATCCGTGAGGTCGGTATAAGTGGCATAAACATGCTTGAATTTCTCCCCAGACTTATTTTTCTTTGTTCCACTCTGGTCGCCCTCACTATTTCCCTTCCTTTTGTTACTCCCCCCTTGGTTATTCTGGGTAACGGTTTAAGCCGTAACTACAACGTCTGTTACCGCTCCAACGGGTTGGACATGGATCTGGTTGGTTCTTGCGACGGAAGCTTGCGCCTCTTCTAGGTTAATCCATCTTTGAGCTCGTGCCAAGAGCTTGTCCACACTATTAACTCCTTTTCTTTGTAATTCTTGCCACAGGTCACTCCCAACATGGATTCATGTCCTCATTGCCATGAGCATGGAGTTGTCATCAGCATCCTTAGCTCGTGCAGCGACATTGGCAAATCTACTTAAATATGCCTTCAACATTTCGCCAGGTTACTGCTTTACATTGGATAATGAATCAGCCTTAACTCGAGCTGTCTGGGAAGCCCGGAATGCTTTTTTGAAGTCAGAAGAAAACTTTTTCCACGAACTTATAGAATACCTCTTATATTGCTTAAACCACTGCCTGGCTGACCTGATCAAAGTTGAAGGATATAAAATGCACCTTAGATCGAGTACGACATTATGGGACATCATCATGGTATTAAACATCCCGAGGTGGTCTGACAGATCTCCATCTCCATCAAACTTTGACAAGTGTGGCATTCAGAAGCCTATCACATATGTGGTCACCGCAATATTTGGAGTGAAAGGCACGAGCTCATCCTCTGAGTCACAATCATCTTTATCTTTTCCAGATAAATGCCTCTTCATTTGCTCTTCCATCAGAGCTAGCCTCTCAAGGGTTTTGTCTATGGTCCCTAGGTTATCTAGGGGTTTTTCAACAACTCCCATCCTATCGTACACGTTTGATGGGTTATTGTCCCTCCAAGCTTGAGCTTGGTTTGGTGGGGCATTCCCATTATCACGTACTATGGAAGGACCCCCATCTTGCCGAGTATAACTAATATCTTCATTCCGAGCTGGATTTCTTCTCTGCGAATTCAGACGATCATGCAAATCAGGTTGTGAATCGTACCGAGGGCTTTGTGCCGAACTCAGCTAATTTCTCAGATCGCACTTGGACCTACCACTTCGAAAACTTTTGGTCCAGTAACTCCCATTTGCAAAGCTTACAGTTTGTGGTTGGGGCCGAGGATCTAGGTTTTCAGCACGTGTCCGTGGGATGTAGGTATTGGCAGATGGAGGAGGATTTCTCCTGCTGTCTCCATAAGCTGGAATGTCCCATGTAGGAAGAGGTGGCGTTGGATGTCTTATAGGTGATGGGGAATGCCTTATTAGCAAGGAAATTCTTGTCCCATCAGGGTGAACTAGATTAGCCCGCCTTTGTTCTACCCCATTATTTCTAGCTCTCTGTGCCTGATGATCCGATCGTGATGTAGGAGGGTTTATTGGAACATTTTGTCTCTGTGAGCTTGTCCCAGCCCTTCCTCATGGGCTGCCATGGGCATTCGTAGGTGCTTGTGAAGGAGGTACCAAACTTGGGGTTACGGTTCTAACCGATCGACTGATATGCTGATGACCCCTATGAGGGCCACTGAGATGAGCATTATGGAAATCTCGCCCTGTAGGCACATAACTTGGGGTAGCAGTTCTGACTGAATGACTTGGTTTGGATCGGTTATTCCTGTGGGACTTGTGAGACCCACTTTTCCTATTTCCGACATTAACGTCGGTTGCGAGAGGGGGTAACCGAGCCAAAACCTCCTCAATTTTCCTGTTTTCCTTAGCGAGATGACTTCTTAACTGCATATTTTCCATCTCAACGGCAGTTAAGTAGCTAGGTTTGGATTTGTTGGCAATGACACCGAACTCCCAGTGTCGCTATGACCCGCCGGTTGTTTTCCCAGACATTGCTGGACTTCAGGACCATGCTCATTCGGAACAGTGGTATGATGGGCCTCCTGCCCACCAGGCTATTCTATTTCATTGTTGTGCATTGAGCGAGTGAGAACCGTGATGAAATTCGACTGAGATTTTGATGAAGCATTAATTTCTCTCTCAATGAAAGCACCAAACTATTGACACAGTTTTTCGCCAACAGTGTATTAAGAAATAAAAACATAGATTAGTGCTTAGTAATAAACCGTAATGAAAAATGAAATGAATTCATAAGAACACAAATCTTTTATGTGGTTCAGTGGTTAAAATCCACATTGTCCACGAGTCTATATTATTGTTGTTTTCTCTCTATTTTGGCAGAGTTTCAGTATTACAGAATAATAGTCCCCCTCCCTGTCCTACATTCCCAGTATTTATAAGGGAATTCCATAAACAAGTTTGGGTAACCACGTGAGTCAATCACGCATATACATATTTATTACATTTAATACATATATTTCCCATTTTTAATGGGATATGATTTGATCATACAGTAAATGTTCTCCTAATATCTGAGACATTAAATATGACAACCTGGTCATAAATAAACGTATAAGAGGACCCGAGTCTCTGGGGATCCGCAGATGTGCAATATATTTGAATTACCACGAGCTGAATATCTCCTCCAAGCTCGTACTTCGACTGCCATTTGAATATTATGAGCTCGCGCTTCACAACCTTCGTGTATGTAGCTCGGGTTAAACTCAGGATGCCTAATACCACACATGTCCACATGAAACTGGAGTTGTCTACGTGGATAAAGCAGATATCATTCCCATGGTTATTTCTCCGTATATTTATTTGCCAGTTGTACCCGAGCTGAGTGAATGAACTCGGGCTAAACTTAGGGTACAAGAATCTTGTCTAATTTTCATTTAGGTATCTTTGATTTAATTTCGCATGTTCATAAAATCTTGCGTTTTGATCATCTAGAAGTTTTCTCTAATTGCTTTGGGCTATTTGGAACAATAAGAATAATTTTCTCTTTAATTAGCCTTGTTTGCCTTTCCATGAAGTTGCTTATTAGGTTAGTCTTTTTGGAGGAATTTAAGAAGGTTGTTGTAGTTTCTTCTGAGAAATTAGATTATAAAATATGCAAATTTAGTGTGGTTTGGTAGCCTCCTCTAGTAGGTGGAAATAAATTAATTACTGATGCTTCTATCTTTTCTAAGCTAAGGAGAATTGCAATAAGAGCCATTGTTGAAGATCATAAGAGAAATATTGTAGTTGGTTTGGCTATTCCTCCAAAGTGTTTGTTGTCTCCCTCAATTATGGAAGCTTATTGCTTACTTTTGGCTTTAAAGCAGTGTAGTATATTTTGTTTGCATATTTCTCGTATGGAGACTAGGGGTGTTCGCAGTGCAAGAGGTGCAGTTTTTTACCGAATTATTAGACCTCACTGCATATGAAATTTGAGCAATTTTCTAAACCGCACTTGTACCACACAAACCTCATACTACACCACGAAAATGCGATGCAATGTGGTCGGTTTACACCTATTGCCAAATAATTTAGTAGCTCGATTTGCGTTCTTTCTTTGGTTATGTTTGTGCTATTTTGACTGATATATATAGACATATGTACATATAAATATATATGTATACAGTCTTTGATTTCTCAATTAAGAAAAAAAAAAGGCTAAAAAATAAAATAAATACAAGAGTAAATAGAGTATTTTTCACATGTTGCTTAAGCTTAATGACTTAATTTTTCAAATTCATATATAGATACGAGTGGAATAAAGCATGGTTGGGTAGATATGAGTGGAATAAAAGAATGTTGGGTGGGTATTTAATAATTAAGAAAAGTTACTCGACAAACCAAAAAAAAATCCCAATGCTACTGTCTATCGCTCTTTATAGATATATATATATTTATATCTATATAAGAAATTTTTTGGGTGGTGATTGTTTTTAATCACTACCTATAGGTATTTTTAGTATTTTTAATACATAGATAAGTTGTAACTCTATTTTTTTACATGACGGTGTATAACGTAGTCACATGAGACCTCCCACAAATTTTCAAAAAATTTCGAATAATTTAGGATACTGAAATAAATATTCAAATAGTTTGTTGCACGCACATATAATTATTAAAAAAAGCACGCGTGAAAACTCCCAATAATATACATGTTATCCTCTTATATCACCAATAGCAAGGTATATAATATAGAGATTTTAACATAAAATACTCAATTTCGCAAAAAAATTACTATTTAATGGTCAAACATTTTTTTTTTCAATTTTAAGGTTTTAAGGAAATTTTTACGGTTTTGTCATTTTTCTTTTTGTGTTGTTTTCAAGTTGTTTTGTAACGCCCTGGGTAGCCAAAACCGTTACACTGAGTGTTTATAAAGGTGCAAGACTTGTTAATGAAGTCATTTAGTTAGAAACGTGTTACATAAACTGTAATTGAACTAGGGTTAAAAGATTTTGGTCATAAAAGATAAATTTCATTTAAATAAACATTTCATACATGGGATCCCAAAAGAAATAGAGTTTAAAGGACAGTTTACAAAATTCCATGATATATACAACTACTGACCACTCTAAGGGTAAAATAGACATTTTAGGTTCTCTTGTCCCTGTACCATATCTCGGCTGTGGCGGCCGATCAGCTGACTATGTACATTCAGCCCTAGAGCTCTCCAACTGAAGACTGGTCCACCTTGCCCTTGCCTTTACCTACACCACGTAGCACCCATGAGCCAAGGCCCAACAAGAAAGCCATGTTACAGAGCATAAACGATAATCAGCAGTCAAGTATTTCACAAACCATCACTCATATATACAACATGTCATATTGCCCACATAATCAAAGACATCAAAATATAAGCCAATAATGTGTCATCAAGATAACAAACTTGTCACAATCATCAGTTAAACAACAATAAACATATCACACAATATCCAAGGTCGACGCCCTTAGGCCGCTCCCTCTAATTATCCCATTGACTCGGGCTCACTTAGGCCGAGCTCAGTGATTATGTACTTAACCTCAGCTACCAATGGCCGAGTTGTGCCTTGTGCGCTATTATTGATTCCGGCACTCTTAGGCCGTTTATCGCATGTCCCCATGGCATAATACCATCTTATGACATCACATACAAATAAAGAGATTTCTTAGTCCCAACATAATCACAAATCGGGTGCAGTTTCTTACCTTTGATTCTGATTGCTTTGATTAGTGAAAACGACCTTCAAGCACGATCCCATCCGAGCCCTAGCGTACACATAGTCACAACTGTAAAATAGAACCATCATTAAACCTCAATTTCGTAACCCAACCTCGGGACCAACCCCAAGCTCCCGGGAAGCCCAATTCCACAAGACGGGGTGGTGGAACCGACCCCTGAGCCTCCAAGGAAAAACCCTAAGAAAAATAACCAAAACCCATTTCTGGAGGCAGGGTAGCACTACAACGGCACAAGGTGGGCACTATAGCGCTACAAACAGAAACAAAATCCCCCAGAAAACTCAGGCATAGCGCTATAGCACTCTACTGCTAGCGCTACAACGCTACAAATAGCACCAGAAATCCCCTGAGTTTTTCCTTCGAATTTTGCCAAGCCAAAATTCCATAAATCCCCTCCAAGCCTCAACCATACTTCAAATTAAGCCTACCATCCACTACATCTCATCCCACATGGCCCAACAACATTAAACTTGGAAACATGCATTATTAAACACAGAAAAACAAGAATTGAGTTTGAAGCTCAAAAACTCATCAGAAAAACCAGAAACAACCCAGAAACTTAAATGATCAAGTCTAGGATTGTTACCTTTAATGGAGAATTCTACCCTAGGTTGCCCTCTATGCCCTTCCAGCCTTTAGCTCCTCAATTCCCAAAGCTCAAATCCCTTAATTTCCATCCAAAGTTCAAGTTCAGAAATCAACTCCAACAAAACTCAGAAAACTCCTCAAAACTTTTAAACTTTACCTTAATTGGGTAGCTAATTCCTGCTAATTCTTCTAGCTTCACCAAGAACACAAGCCCCAAGCTCTAGCCTAAGCTTCCTCTGAGTTACAACTTCAAAAATACTCAAAGAGAGTGAGAGAGGAAGTGACCAATTGGCCCACCACCAGTTCTATCCTTGCCCTGGTCATCTCATCAACCAGCTCTCTTGAATCTTAGTAGAACTAAATAACTGTCCCGAGCCTCTTCAGCTCAATGCATCCGCCACTACGTTGGCTTTTCCTGAGTGGAAAAGAATGTCATAGTCATAGTCCTTTACCAATTCCAACCAATGTCTCTGCCTCATGTTCAGATCCTTCTAGGTGAAGAAGTACTTCAAACTCCTGTGGTCGGTGTATATCTCGCACTTCTCTCCATACAGATAATGTCGCCACACCTTCAGTGCGAATACCACCGCTGCTAATTCTAGATCATGGGTAGGATACCACTGCTCATACTCCTTCAGTTGTCATGATGCATAAGTTATAAATTTCTCGTTTTGCATCAACACACATCCCAAACCCAACCTCAACGCATCGCAATAGACCATAAACTTTCCTTCCTCCGAAGGAAGACTCATCACAGGTGCAGTAATGAGTCATCGCTTCAATTCTTGAAAACTGTTCTCACACTTGTCTGTCCAGATGAACTTCAAATTCTTCCATGTCAATTCTATCATCGGTGCCGCAATCTTTGAGAACCCTTCCACAAATCGTCTGTAGTAACCTGCTAACCTGAGGAACCTCCGAACCTCCGAGGCATTCCTTGGCCTCGGCCAATCTCTCACTGCCTCCACCTTAGATGGATCCACCTTAATTCCATTTACACCAAAAATATGTCCAAGGAATGTCACTTTTGGTAGCCAAAATTCACACTTCTTAAACTTGGCGTACAACAGATGCTTTCTCAACCTCTGCAGAACCTGTCGAAGATGTCGCTCGTGCTCTGCCTCTGAACTGGAGTACACTAAGATGTAGACGATGAAGACAATGATGAACTGATCCAAGAAGTCTTTGAACACCCTGTTCATTAAGTTCATGAAAGTCGCTGAGGCATTGGTCAAACCAAACAACATGACCAGAAACTCATAGTGCCCATACCTCGTTCGAAAGGTCGTCTTCGATATATCATCATCCTTGATCCTCAGCTGGTGATAACCAGATCGAAGATTAATCTTCGAGAATATCGTCTTTCCCTGCAGTTGATCGAACAAGTCGTGAATCCTTGGTAGCGAATACTTATTCTTGATAGTCAACTTGTTCAATTCCCTGTAGTCTATACACATCCTTAGAGTCCCATCCTTCTTCTTCACAAACAAAACTGGAGCACCCCATGGCGAGTAGCTCGGCCTGATGAACCCCAAATCCAGAAGCTCTTGTAACTGTATCTTCAATTCCTTTGGTTCTGTCGGTGCCATTCTATATGGTGCCCTCGACACTGGCTATGTCCCTGGCGCTAACTCAATAAAAAACTGAATCTCCCTATGCTGCGGAAACCCTAGTAAATCCTCAAGAAACACATCCAAGAACTCACAAACCAATCTGGTCTCCCCCGACCCTGTTGGAAAAACCCTAGTGGTATCCACAACATTAGCTGGAAAGCCCATACATCCACCCTGTAATAAGTCCCTGGCTATCAACGCTGATATCATGGGTATGCGGGGTCCACATACAGCTCCCACAAAGACAAAGGGATCCTCGCCCTCCAGCTCAAAGGTCACCATCTTCTTCCTACAGTTAATAGTAGCTCCGTATCTAACCAGCCAATCCATGCCCAAAATCATGTCAAAGTCCTCTATACCCAATTCAATCAAGTATACCGATAACTCCCTACCATCAACCATCATTGGCAGTGCTCTAATACACCTCCTAGAAACTACCAATTCCCCTGTAGGCAATATAGTTCTAAACCCTGGTGTATAATACTCACTAGGTCTACACAGTCTATCAATCACCTTACTAGAAACAAATGAATGTGTAGCACCAGAGTCAATCAATACAGTAAAAGGAGAGCCAGCGCTAGAGAGCTGACCGGTCACTACTGAGGGACTAGCCTCAGCCTCTACCTGCGTCAGGGTGAACACTCAAGCTGGAGTCAAGCTGTCCACCTTCCCTGCTTCCTTTACCACCCCGCACACATAGCAGGCCTTAGCCCGACATTCGCTAGGATGGTGTCTTCTGCACCTCGTGCACTCTGGATAGTTCCTCCATGTATCATCGCCTCCTTGATGGCCACCCTAAGTACCCCTACCTTTCCTATCAGGACCACGAGCGGTCGAAGCATCAGGGGTCTTCCTCTTCAAATCACTGGGGCCTCTGCCCCTACTAGACCGAAAGTATGGAGGCACTGCTCTGCGACCCTCCCGTCTTGCTGCACTCTCCCTCCAGATCTTGTTCTCTGCTTCCTCAGTGGTAAAAGCATTCTCAATAGCCTGAGCATAAGTTGTCCCCCCAGGAACTGTTGTAATCCTCACATCTCAGGCTATCATAGCATTAAGCCCTCTGATAGATCTATCTTGCCTAGCTACATCAGTAGGCACAAGATCCAGTGCAAACTTCACGAGTCTATCAAATTTCAGGGCATATTCTGTCACTGTCATATTGCCCTAAACCAATCCCACAAATTCATTAACCTTCGTTGCCCTGATGGCAACATTGTAGTACTTCTGATTGAACAAATCCTTGAATCCATCCCAACTAAAGGTTGTGACATCTCTAGTTTGTGCAACCACTTCCCACTAGATGCTGTCATCCTCTCTCAACATATATGTGGCACAGGCCACTCTGTCATGACCTTCTACCTTCATAAAGTCCAAGACAACGGTGATCATACTCATCCAATGTTCAACTTTCAGTGGATCTCGTCCCCCTTCAAAAATTGGAGGATGTTGTCTCCTGAACCGCTCATACAACGACTCCCATTTGTTCTCAACTTCCATTGGCTGAGCAATTGGTGCCACTACAGGAGACACAATAGGGGCAGCACTCCTTGACGGAGCATTCTGTCTCAGTAGACAGATCTGCTCATCTTGGCTCTAAATTCGTGCTTGCATATCTGCCATAACCTGCTGCTAGTTCTCCGAGACTGGCGGAGGATTCTGGCCCTGGTCATCATCTCTAGTCTCAGACCTAGAGCCGACTAGTCGTGTAGATCGTCTTGGACGCATAGCTATCCAAGTTAATCTGTAATCACTGACTCGACGATCAAACTATGATGACAGGGTAATAATCTTTCCATAATCCCCCATTGAAACATAACCAATCACAAGCAGTCAAGATATAACAGTTTATTCAAATATTCATTCACATACAACAACAATGCTAATAAGCATGCCTCAATATCATCACACAACAGTCAAGGGCCAAGCCCTATCAGTATCTCATGCTCCCTATTAATCAAACAGATATCAGCATTCATATTTCTTTCCAATCATTTAAGCATATAAACATGCATAAAGAATTACCAAACCCTGAGTCGAGCTTATCTTTAGCGGCGAATGTACATGTTCAGCCAGTCTTCAAGAACCCTTAAATCTAGGATGCTCTGATACCCTATTGTAACGCCCTGGGTAGCCAAGACCGTTACAATGAGTGTTTATAAAGGTGCAAGACTTGTTAATCAAGTCATTTAGTTAGAAACATGTTACAGAAACTATAATTGAACTAGGGTTAAAAGATTGTGATCATAAAAGATACATTATATTTAAATAAACATTTCGTACATGAGATCCCAAAAGAAATAGAGTTTAAAGGACAATTTACAAAATTCCAAGATATATACAACTACTGGCCACTCTAAGGGTAAAATAGACATTTTAGGTTCTCCTGTCCTTGTACCATATCTCGGCTATGGCGCCCGATCAGCTGACTATGTACATTCAGCCCCAGAGCTCTCCAACTCAGGACTAGTCCACCTTGCCCTTGCCTTTACTTGCACCACGCAGCACCCATGAGCCAAGGCTCAGCAAGAAAGCCATGTTACAGAGCATAAACAATAATCAACAGTCAAATATTTCACAAACCATCACTCAGATATACAACATGTCATATTGCCCACATAATCAGACATCAAACTATAAGCCAATAATCAGTCATCCAGATAACAAACTTGTCACAATCATCAGTTAAACAACAATAAACATATCACACAATATCCAGGGTCGACGCCCTTAGGTCGTACCCTCTGATTATCCCATTGACTCTGGCTCGCTTAGGCCGAGCTCAGTGATTATGTACTTAACCTCAGCTACTAATGGCCGAGTCGCGCCCTGTGCGCGATTATTGATTCTGGCACTCTTAGTCCGTTTATCGCATGTCCCCATGGCATCATACCATCTTATGACATCACATACAAATATCGGGAACTCTTAGTCCCAACATAATCACAAAACCAGGTGTAGTTTCTTACCTTTGATTCCGATTGCTTTGATTAATGAAAACGACCTTCAAGCACGATCCCGTCCGAGCCCTAGTGTACACCTAGTCACAACCGTAAAATAGAACCATCATTAAACCTCAATTCCGTAACCCAACCCCGGGACCAATCCCAAGCTCTCGGGAAGCCCAATTCCACAAAACGGGGTGGTGGAACCGACCCCCGAGCCTCCAAGCAAAAACCCTAAGAAAAATAACCAAAACCCATTTCTGGAGGCAGGGTAGCGCTACAGCGGCACAAGGTGGGCGCTACAGCGCTACAAATAGAAATAAAATCCCCTAGAAAACTCAGGCATAGCGTTGTAGCGCTCTACTGCTAGCGCTACAGTGCTACAGACAGCACCAGAAATCCCCTGAGTTTTTCCTTCGAATTTCCCCGAGCCAAAACTCCATAAATCCCCTCCAAACCTCAACCACACTTCAAATTAAGCCTACCATCCACTAAATCTCATCCCACGTGGCCCAACAACATCAAACTTGGCTACATGCATCATTAAACATAGAAAAACAAGAATTGAGTTTGAAGCTCAAAAACTCATCAGAAAAACCAGAAACAACCCAGAAACTTAAATGATCAAGTCTAGAATTGTTACCTTTAATGGAGAATTCGATCCTAGGTTGCTCTATATGCCCTTCCAGTATTTAGCTCCTCAATTTCCAAAGCTCAAATCCCTTAATTTCCATCCAAAGTTCAAGTTCAGAAATCAACTCCAACAAAACTCAGAAAACTCATCAAAACTTTTAAACTTTACCTTAATTGGGTTGCTAATTCCTGCTAAATCTTCTAGCTTCACAAAGAACCTAAGCCCCAAGCTCTAGCCTAAGCTTCCTCTGAGTTACAGCTTCAAAAATCCTCAAAGAGAGTGAGAGAGGAAGTGATCGATAAGGAGAGAAAAATGAGTCTCTCTATTTTTCATCTTTCTTTCTTCCTTTTCTTTCCTTCAGCTTCTAACATATTCTAAAAATCCCACTAAGTCTAAAAAGGCAGAAAGACCCTTATCCTCTTTTTAACCATCAAAAGACCATGTTGCCCTCCCATTAAAACCTAAGCCTTTTAGTCATTATAGGGGCATTTTGATCATTTGTTCCCAATTCCTGCTAATTCCTCAAGTGTTCCTAATATTTACCACTTAAATCCTGTCACCTAACTAATCACCAATTATTTTCCTCAATATCCAATAGTCTCCAATATATTTCCCAAATTCCCATAAATACCCCCAGGCTCCCCTGAGTCCGGTATGAACCCCCGCTGTGACTAGTTTGCTAAACTGCTCACTAGGATCGCCTTGAGTCACAAGCTGCAAATATATCCACATAATAATGTGGTCTTAACCCTGAGTCGAGCTTGTCTTTAGCAGAAAATAATTACATTTATGCCCTCAACGGGCCAAAATTACAAATGTGCCCTTATAATCTAAACAGGGCCTACATGCATACTAATACTCATGATCATGCATCTCATATATCCATATAATCATATAATCATGCTTATCACATGTTTTTACGTCGTTTTACGTTTTTTTTGTTGATGTTTAGTTGTTCTAATATATATTATTTTTTTAGTTTATTTTGGGATGATGCAGTGAGTTGTTTTCAAGTTGCTTTCAAGTTATTTTTCCTAAGACCATATTTTTGTAATTATGAAACTTTGAAAATCGTAATTTTGAAAACTTGAGTACGTATTTTTGAAAAACAAAATTAGGAATAGTAAAACATAAAAAATATATATAAGTATTTAAGAAATGACCCCTATAATATATGAACAGTATATGTGGTTATGAAAACTCCACAAATAAGAAATTTTATATAGAGAGTGAAGTTAATTATAATATAAATATTTGTCTAATATTGTGATGCGGTTTAGTTTGAATCATATTTATCAAATTTCAAACTATACATCACACTATACTACATGGTTTGAAAAAAAAAATACAATCTACAATTGCACCAGGAAAGGTTTCAAACTGCATGATTTGGTGCAATTTAGTGGTGTAAGTGGTTTGATGAACACCCTCAACAATGGTAGTGTAACGACCCAAAATTACTAATAAGGCTTAAGCGCCTTGATTGGTTTGCCGGGAGGGCATAATTGGAAGTTATGTGAATTAATGGCGAAAATGCATGATTATGTGATATGCATGATCCTATGATTATATGGATATGTGAAATGCATGTTTATGAGTATTATATAAGCATGCGGGCCCTGTCTAGTATGTAAGGGCATAATTGTAATTTTGGCCCGTTAGGGCATAAATGCGATTATTTGTGATAACTGTTGAGACCACATTATTATGTGGATATATTTATGTTTGTAGCATTCGACCCGAGACAGTCCTGGGGAGCGGTTTAGCCAGATAGTCACCGGTGGGAATAATTAGTGGTTAGTGGCATTTTGGTAACTTTGGTGACTATAGGTAACTCTTGAGGATAGTTGTTATAAGTGGGAATGTGGCACTCTTGCAAGAGGTTAAGGAAAAGTCTAGGCTGCCCTTGAGGATTAGTTAGAGTCTAAGTTAGAGGGGAGGGCAATTGTGTCATATGGCTTTAGTAGTAGATAGGCTTTGGCTGAAGAAAGGTTTGATACGTTTCTCTCATTTTTGGCTTATACAAGGGTTACTTTTGGGAGCTCTAGAGAAAACCAGGAAACAAAAAGAAGAAAGACCTTTGATCTTGTGGGATCAAGTGGGGAATCAAACCAAGGAAGCTAGAGGGTGTTCTACATATTTGAGGTAAGGATTTTAAGTGGTTATTTTGTGGAATTCAGCCAAGAAATGTTATGGTTTGAGAGCTGAGTTGTGTTTTGTCTTCTGGATTATTGGAGTGAAATTCAGCTATGGAATCAAAGGATTTGGGCTTGGAGTTGAATTTGAAAGAGGCTCAGGGACGAATTTCTACTCAAGGTAAGGGTTCTATGCATCTTTGAGGTTATTAGCTTGTGTGGTTTAAGTTTTCTAGTTTGTGGTTTAATTTTTGTAAAGTTTGAAACCACTTTGTGATTTTGAGTTTGGAGGAGTGTTTGGGTGTGTTTCTGGTGTTCATAAGTTGTTATACTGTTTATATGAAGTTCTAGGCCGAATTGGGGACTTGGGTGTGCTTGGGTATTGATTTGGAAGAGTTTTGGATCGGGAAAAATGCTAGGAAAAACCAAGTTTTCTGGGTTCGCGTATGAGCGCCGCGACCCTGTTCTTTCATGTCGCGGCGCTAGGTTGAATCAGGAGGAGGGAACCACTCTGGGTGCCGCAGCCGTATAGGGCTGTGCCGCGGCGCTAGGCTAATTTCAAGAAAAGGGAAAATTGAGTTTTTAGGGTTTTGGCTTAGGGGGCTATGCCGCGGCGCTAGGCTAATTTCAAGAAAAGGGAAAATTGAGTTCACAACCTCCTCTTTCTTGTACATTAAGTGGATTGCTAACATCCGTATGTACTAGCTGAAGTGGTTCTATGGCTCTTGAACCTTTTGCAGAGAAAGGTCTCTGGGTCATTTTGTCTTCTAGACAGGATTCACAAATAGGGAGAGATCCAATAGATAGTTCTCTTAAAGGACTATCCTTTACAAGCCTATTTTTTCTGTCTAGACCAATATGGCCCAATCTCAAGTGCTACAGATATGTCTCACTATCGGAATCAGTTTAATAGATCTAGGGTTAGCTGTTTTAAATAATTCAAAATTATAAAAAATTTGTCATTCATCATAAGTATGTAAACTTTGTTTATCCCAAAGAATTTGCATAACAAGTAAATAGATAATTTCTTTAAATAATAACTACTTTATTAATAAAGAAATAAATATTATGCAAAAATAGAAATAAGTTTCTAAACATTAATAATCAAAATTACTAATTATAAACTAAATTTCTAGCTGTAGTTTTCTTAGTTTAAAGAAATCTAAAATTTCTAAAACAAAATAAAGCAATTTAAATTGTTCAACTAACAATAAAATTACTAAATAAAACTACTCTCCAACTTCTCCATCTCTTTACTTGCTACCAAAATCCTCATCAGTCTCTTCCTCCTTTTCAGGGTTCTGATTCTGCAAAAGGAAAAACAAAAGAAAAATAGATTAGTGTCATATATTTTTGAATCTACTATCCAAAAATTTGAATATGATATTCATAGTATTTGAATCTATTATTCAAATTTGAAAAATATATGTAAATCTTATTTACCTTTTTCGTTTGATATAAACGATGACACTTAGCAAAGACTTCCTCTGTCATTGCTTGCCACATCTCATGTGCTGAGTCATAGTGTATATATTTTTCCTTTGTTTCGTTAGTCATGGTTGAAAGCATGCAATAACGTGCCAACCGATCGAATTTCATCCAATTTGCATATTTTTCTTCTACTTCATAGCTAGTAGCCAAAGGTGGTTTTGTTGGAGGTTTTTCACAGACTGTTGACATCATCTTCTTATAAGAAAAAATGGTCAACATGCCTCGAAACCAGTGTTGCATATTTTCAGGTTAAAAAACCAAGGGTTTGAGAAAAGCATCGGTGTGTAATTCACCAATAGACATTTTTGCTGGCAATAAATAAATACAAATAAATATTATTATATTTAGAAAAATAAATATCAAAGTTTCGGAAATTAAACGTGATGCATGAGCACAATTAAAACACATAAAATAAAGATTAATTTCCACGATAAAATTTTCTAAAAATTAAAGTGCCGCTTTAGGGTCGGTCAAATTAATTTTAGAGAATTTATAAGACATTCTTATCTTTATTGTTTAAAACTTAAAATAACTCTTTATTTTCTCTTTTAAACATTAAAGTACCGCTTAGTTTGGTCAAGTTATGATTATCCACTGCAAAAGCTTAATCATAACTTTGTGAGTGTAACCCATTATTTCGGAGTTCATGACTTAACTTAGGACATGCCGCCTTAGGGTCGGTCAAACCTAAAATACATCATTAGTTCTTATCTTTGTAAGAAATACAACCTTGCTATTGATATGTCTAGACACTTTCCTTAGGGGGACGAAAACAAAGCCGTCGCAAGGCGCTATTCATAGCTCACGGTGTTATATTAATAATGGAGACCATGGGTTATGTTTGAGATATCAACCCTCTCCCACTCACTATTTTGAAATAAGTGTTTTTAACCTAATTAATTCCAAATTAATTATAACATCTTTAAACCTTGTGAACATAATTAAAATTGGAAAGAAAGCGAGTTTCTAGGTCCATATCCAATTTTAAATTACCAATCATGTTCATCTAAACTTTACTAAAAATACAATTTTAAAAATAAAGTTGGTTTAAAGAAAATTAAGTTATAAAGACTTAAAAAAAATTGGTGTGATATTTTACCAAGTTTTCAAAAAATAAAACTAAGTAATTTACACGCAATTGATTTCACAAAACAATTCATATAAACATATAGGACAATCCTAATAATTATGTTTCTACTAATGAGATGCATGATTATGACTGTGTGGGTTTTTATGTATGTCATAAAATGCATGAACATGTTATCAATCACATTAATCACATGAAAATAATTATTTAAATAAATAATAAATGTTGAACCGGGTGCTTTTGGGTATTTTTAATTTTACAACCACTTTATAAAATTAAAAAATAAAATAAAACCGCATTGATCTTCATCGGGCTTCTTTACTTTACTGTCGGTAGGATATGTGTCGTTGGTCTAGAAAAATAATAAGAAAACAATTTTCTAATTATTTTGATTAATTAAAACAAACTTTTAAATAATCATTATTTTTCTTTTTCTTTTTAATTAAAACAACTTTTAATTAAAATTAGAAACGGAAATAATTAAATAAAATCTATTATTTTTTAAAATTAAATTTTGAAATAAGATTTAAAAAAATGTTTGTTAGGATAACAAAATTATCACATTATTTAAATATCAAATTTCGAATAAATATGATATTTAACATTTTAAAATTTTAAAAAAATAACAGAATAATTTCATAAAAATAAAAAAAAATTGGAGCAGCAGGACGGGGACACGTGGCGTCAAACGGGGCTGCCGGGGCTGGGATGTACGGACTCGTTCGTACGACGTCCCGAAAGCGGCTCGGAGGGCGGCCTCGGAGGAGCGGTGGCTGAATTCTGAATCCCGGGCTCCGTTCTGACTTTTGTGTGATCAGAATTACAATTTTGTGGTGTCAAAAACCAAATAAAATTACATAAATCCTATGCCCTTTAATGGCTCACACAATGATCTAATCATAAACAAATCCTAACCCAAAAACACCATACAATTAACGATTCAACATTCCCATGCATTCAATCATATTAAACCATCCATTCATTCATCAAAATAAATAAATGCATAAAAGTAAACCCACACAGATTCAATATATATATATGTGAAGATGTCTCTGGTACCATTTGTTGGTTTTTATTGATCAAATCAGAGATTATATGCAGTGGAACAACAATCAAATTGTTAATTTAATCCCACAAGATTTCTAGATTTACTTCTTCACATGCATATATATTGAATCAAAGACATGAATAGAAAATTACCTCAGGTCCTTCCTTGCTGCTATCTTTTTGTATGGCAAAATCCTTGAGATCTCACACCAAGATCTTCCAAAATGTTCTCAACACACAAAGAACGAGTGTGGGCTCGCTATACAAAATAATAGGCAAAATCTATTTATCAGATGTTCTCAACACATGAGATCTGATAAAATTTGGACCTAGGTTTTGTGAAGAACAATGACTTTTGTATGTATCACTGTTCTCTTTCTCTAAGAGAGATTTCAAGATATTTTTCTATCCCTGAAAAGTTACGTTCTGAAAAACTGATATCCTATATTTAATATATCCAATATATTAAAAGAAAATCTTAGTTTTTTTAAACGATTTGAAAATCACTAATCAATTATCAGATTTTTGTTTAAATAATAATATTTTAATCATATTACAATATCTCATTATTTATTTAATATTTAAATAACTAAAATTGTGGAACCAAGAAACTGTTCTGAGTCTCTTATGCGTGTAGCACAGTCACTGTGCACTGTGCTACACGTGTACCACATGCCAGTGATGGCATGTGATTTTTCCCAATTTTATTATTATTTAAATACCAAAAAATCCCAAAAATAAATTAATTCAAAATTAATTATATTTTTGTTAAATCGAATAATTAATTAGTTCTTAATTAATTAATTACACATAATTATACAATAATTATGTTTGATACATAGAAAAATATTTGCTTATCAAATAAGTCATTTTTTCCATTTTTGTATTTACCTTTGTCAGTGTTTGTTTGAGCCATTTCGGGGACCATGGACCTATAACATTAAGCTCCAATAAATTGAAACTAAATAATTAAACTCTTTAATTATAATAGTTAATCTATTAATTCTGATATTTCTCCACTATAAATTCAGAATTGCACTCTTTATGTTATAGATATACTTTTACAGAAATCTTATCTTAAGTCGTCCATTGATATAACCATCTTACAATAGTTCAACCCTCTAATTAATTAGTTCATAAATTAGAATGGAAGAATTACCATTTTACCTTTCTAATTTACTTCTTATTCCTTAAGTACCATTAATTCACTAGTAAATAATTAATCTATAATCTAATTATAGATTTGAGCTCAAAATCATTCAGTTCCAGAATTAACCCTTAAGGGAACTAATATACGATCTGTTAGGAAAGATTAGATTCCATATTGTTGATACATGTTCCCAGCCATCCATGATATTAAATCTCCAAAACAAAAGACATTAGCCTCATTCTTTGAAGAGACCTTAACGAATGAATCAAAAGATTTAATAAACATGAACAGGAGTTCATGAACACTCAGGATTTAGGTTGATCTATAAATGATCATCAGTTATGATATGAATTACAAGTCTTTATTGTTAAATGATTTTTTTTGGATAAAGACCTTAATTCATATATGTTCATGTCTTATATAATCATATTATATAAAGCACATTTACCGAGATGTCTTACCACATCAATAATCCGAATCTAGATTATTTGTATCATTATGATACTCAGTAAACCGTACTTACAACTCCAATTAAGGAATTCCATAACTTTTATTTATTGTTGCTGACTATTTTTATTCATTCATGTGATCTTAATTCTCTCGTACTAATACAAGATCACATCCTCAATAATGAATATGAAAATTTTCTGATATTTACAAAATTATTCAAACAATAATTTAACAATCTAAATATAACAATAATAATAAACCATTGTATTTATTTATTCACAGAAAAAACAAATGTCTTTTACATGCTTTTAGGACACACTCTTAACAGCTATTGCATGTGAATGAATACTTGGATAATGGTTTGCATACTGATTGTATGTGGTTAACTGCCTGAATTGGATTTATATGTTGTTCCTGTTTATAGTATGTAGGAAGCATGGTAAAGTGTGAATGTACCTGGTAGCAATGAAATTTTGTAGCTAAATGTATAGAGTTGTGGATTAGAGTTTATTATGCTTTATGTGTGCATGATTATTGTGGTTATTTGGACATGGTTGTGGATTGGTTCGGAGTGTGGACCTCAGGGCTGAGGAGCTTAGTCAGCAGTGGCGGTTGAATTCAAATTGTTTGCGTCCAGAATGGTTAAATGGACTTGGCATTGTGTTATAGGGGGTTGCAGATGATAGTGGGGTTGGAAACCTCCATCTGCCCCTGAAGGTCGCAGCAAGTGTTTACTAGTATGTGAGTAAGCTGTGGAGTTTAATAGCTGAGACTAGATGGAAGGATAGCAGACTTTTCTGGGGAAGGAGTTGCTTTGTGTACTTTGACAGTGAGATAACCTGTGTTGGTTTAATGTGGGAATACAGACTGATGAGAGTACTATAGGGAAGGCCTAAAAGGTGTTACCCTCTGGTTTTGAGGAAAGTTTGGGTTTGCCTAAGAATTGGACGGTGGATGGGGAAAGTTAATTCCATCCTTGGTTATATGAAGATGAGAGATAATGACTAAGGAGTTGCGCTAAGTATTTGTGACAGAAGGGTACCCGGAAAGGGTATTCAGACCGGGGTATTGGCATGATGGGTTGGAAAGAACTCGAATGGTGATTTGATAAAAGAAGTTATAAAGACATAGTTTGAGCTGCAGAGACTAATAGGTTTATAAGCCTGATTTGAAATGATAAGGTAACAACAGTGTATGTCAATGAGTTTTGTGAGTTGGGTAATTAATTTTGGGAAATTGGTACAGGCGGGGGTGGCTGGAAATGATCACTCATTTAAGGATTAAACTCTGGAAGGGTCCAGAGCGTCAGGGTCGCTCCAACGTATGAGATCTTCATTTGTATTTAGGTAGCAGAGAGAACCATGTTATTCGAGATATATGGAATGAAGTATAAGGCATGAATGTCGTAGGGCAAGAGATGCACATGACAATATTTCCATTGGTGGAACTTAGTAAGGACAGATTCTCGGTAATCAAAGCAGAAGAACCCCAGGCAGTTTTATGGCTCCTGGTTTTGACAGGAAGGGGGTCTGATTTGCAAGATAGTCGTTAGGACAGTGATGGGAACCAGTGGGGTTATTTATTATGCACCAGAGGCAGGAGACGCCACCTAGAAAGATGCCAGGTGAGGGCACGACTTGTACATGGGATGATTTGATATGCTAGAATGGATTTCCCATGATTAGGGAATGGAAGACTGGAATGCCTTGTTACGTTCGAAGCCTGAGGCTAGTTCCTCAGAGAATGTCTCAAGAAAGATTCAGACAAAGAGAAGATGCCTCAAGGGTACTGTGCGAGGGGCTGAAGGTATTAGTATTTGTTGAGGAGGAATTAGAAACTTATGGAAGAGGAATTGGAATACAAGTAGTAAAGAGGTTTGTAGTGAGAGCAATAAAACTTGTCATATGGGAACCTTGATATGAGTCAGAGTGAGAGTTAAATTGTTAAGAGACAACCATGGGTTGTAGGGGATATCACTTGGAGAATATTAATTGGACTGAATGGGAACTAAGCTGACCAGTAGGGATTCAGATAGGTATACAAGGAAGGATTGGATACGCTTCAGGACTGTGCTACGGATAGGTTTGGTATCGGGGACATTATGGAAGATGGTAATGGTTTGACAGAAAGAATTACTGAAGCAGTCGAAGAAGTTTGACCTCAGGGTGGATCGGACAGAGCATCATATTGTGGGAATTGTTGGCACAGTTTGTTAAGGATGAAGAGTTTAAATGCCCGGTTACAAGACAGGACAATGTCTTCAGAAATTGATCTAAGATTTGGTTATTACCAGCTGAGGATCAAGGAAAGAGACATTTCAGGAATTGCTACTTGTACCAAGTAGGGTGTGATGAGTTGGTAACAAAGGTTCTTAACTAATTCAAGCTTCAGCAACACAGGTAAGTTCTACAAGCAGAAAATATAAGGACAGTGTGAACAAGTCACCTTCAGATTTGTTGGCGGTATGTTGGACTACTCTCCAGTTAGAAGTGGAATGTGAACGACTACTACGCTGATGATGTTAGTACTAAGGAAGCAAGGTCATAGGCAAAGCTCCATGAAGTATCAGTTTGGTCTTGCTAGGGGTATTTAGAATAATGCTACAAGAAGAGAAGGGGGTCAGGTATGAAGAGGTTTGACCTGAAGCCTCAGAGAAGCTACTGAGGAACGTCTGAAGGATAGGGAGCGCAGCGAGGCCAGTAATCGTGTCATCTACTACATAAGTATCTCCGCAGGTAGCTACACCAGAGATTATAAGGGCAATAAAACTTGAAGTTAGACTGAATGGATAGTGTCAGATCAGAAGTTCAGAAGACAGAATGAGAATTGATTAGCACTTGGTGATGTAGAAATATGCGTGTTATGGTTGAATACAGAAGGGTAGCATGAAGGACCTAATTTTTTATAAAGATGTGAAACTGTGAGTGGTACATCACAGGTTGAGACGCGCCCAGGCTCCAACTGATGAGAGGATGAGTCGAGCCTCGCAGGAGGTAAAAGAATGGGGACATGGTCGATATACATGGAACGTTAAGTTGGCAGTGTATGCATAGTATAAGGTATTTGAGCGTTTGGTCATTTGTAAGAAAAATAACCTTGAGACCAAAATTTAGTGAAACACAATGGATGGGTGGTTGATGTTAGAAATCCTCGACTGTACGAGGAGGAGATTTAATTGGAGACAGATCTCTTATTTGGGAGGTGTGCGTTACTTGAATAGAATGCCGCAGGCTATAGTCGAACGAACAAGGTAATGATTGAGATTGGTATAGCATTGGTGCGTGGTGATGAACATATATGTATCTCTTTGGACAATAGAATCTAGAGTGATGATTTTGTGGAGATGGGAAAACCCTATGAATGTAATACAAGTTAAGGTACAAGGATCGGATGAGTGGTCCGATGGGAGTTTGGCATGGAGATGGGAATTCTAAGTGGGTGTCATTCCACCTTTTAGGGTATGTTGTACCGGAAGGTTTAAGCGGGTGACAGAATTTAATATGCTCGGATATTGGAAGATAAAGTTATATGGTGGTGGATCATAGGAATGGCCCACATTAGTCTATAAGTAAGATGATTGGACAACGAAGGTTATAACTCAGCAGAATGGGTTAATGTAATTTGGTTCGTGTGAACTGGTTATGGGGCAGAGCATTGATAATGCTGGGTTGAACTCTATAGTTTTCTAAGTTTTGGAAAAAAACTAGAGAACAAAGAGAATAGAGTGGAAACTTGGGGTTAGTGGTTAATTACAGATGGAATGGCAATCTGAAGACTTAACGGTTAATTAAGAGAGTATGCATGGAATGTGCGGATATTCGAGATATCCAGGAAAGTATAATCCTTTGATTGAATGGTCACAGTGACGAACGCTGGAGTACAACTAAGGTGACACGGCATAGGACTTGGTAAGATAAGAAGCAAGGAGTATTAATCTATATAAAGAAAGGAAAGGTAGTGGATACTACGGTTCAATATTGATTTAAGGGAAAACCAAAGATGTTGTTGGAATTCTTAAGGCAGAAATGTCTGCCTATCTGAAAAGACATAAGAACTTGTAGATTGCTAACTTTGGAATACAAAGTTCCTAGATGAGAGATTTGTATCTCTCCAAGTAAGTGTAGACAAGGAAAATTATGTTATTCTGGGAAAGAAAGGGGAGTTCTGACTCCCGATTCAACAGGAATTCTGAGGTTATACCAAGGGTTAGGCCGGGGGCCTATAAGCTGGTCTCACCCTGGTAGGGGTGATGACTCATAGGTATTTCTTGTATCAATGATAAGATAATAAAGCAACCATTGATGAATTAAGCAAACCCTGGAGTTTTCGCAGATCTGATGTGCAAGCGAAGGTTAACGAAAGTATAGTTATCAGACAAGATCTTGTGAACCAAGATTGTTACTCACGTATGAATGTTATTGAAGAGTAAGAGTAAAGGTGTTGGACCTTGGGAATTATAGTCAGAGGTACAAGGTTTACTATCTGATGTGTTCGAGTAAATTTCAAGGACGAAATTGTTATAAGGAGGGGATAGTTGTAACGACCCAAAATTACTAATAAGGCTTAAGAGCCTTGATTAGTGTGTCGGGAGGACATAATTGGAAGTTATGTGAATTAATGGAAAAAATGCATGATTATGCGATATGCATGATCCTATGATTATATGGATATGTGAAATGCATGTTTATGAGTATTAGATAAGCATGCGGGCCCTGTCTAGTTTGTAAGGGCATAATTGTAATTTTGGCCCGTTAGGGCATAAATGCGATTATTTGCAATAACTGTTGAGACCACATTATTATGTAGATATATTTATGTTTGCAGCATTCGGCCCGAGACAATCCTAGGGAGCGGTTTAGCCAGATAGTCACCGGTGGGAATAATTAATGGTTATTGGCATTTTGGTAACTTGGGTGACTATAGGTAACTCTTGAGGATAGTTGTTATAAGTGGGAAAGTGGCATTCTTGCAAGAGGTTAAGGAAAAGTCTAGGCTGCCCTTGAGGATTAGTTAGAGTCTAAGTTAAAGGGGAGGGCAATTGTGTCATATGGCTTTAGTAGTAGATAGGCTTTGGCTGAAGAAAGGTTTGACACGTTTCTCTCATTTTTGGCTTATATATGGGTTACTTTTGGGAACTCTAGAGAAAACCAGGAACCCAAAAGAAGAAAGAGCTCTGATCTTTGGGATCAAGTGGGGAATCAAACCAAGGAAGCTAGAGCGTGTTCTATGTTATATTATTTTATTATATTATAATATAATGTTTTAGATTAAATAAATGTGACAAAGAATGTCACATATTGTAACATATAATAGAGAGTTACAATATTCAGATATATGAGATATATCCAAATAATGTAACATATTTGGTGTTACAAATTTGTAACTTCCAAATATTACCCTTTATTGTATAAATTTTTTGTTACACAATATAGAGATGAATTTCATAAAGCCATATGTGAAATGGCTGTTAGAGATATGATTTTAACCCCAATAATGTGTTTTGGGAGTTACAAAATCATTTGGGAGGGTTTGGAACCGTTTGGAAAAACAGCACATTTTTTGTGCTGAAATTGGTCGGTGGCCGTGGCCACTGAATGTTGGTGGCCGCGGCCTATGGGACAGAGACTAATGGCCACGGCCACTAATGTCTCTAGCCGCGGCCACAGGCCAAAAATTGACCAATTTTTCAGTTTTTTCAATCTTTGTTGAACGACTCAAAAAACCCAAATAACTCCCAAATTTCTTTTTTAATTCCATATTAATCCAATTAAACATTGGTAACAACCATGGGGGTTGATGGAATTTGAAATTCAAAGGGTGTCTCTATACTTTATAAATAGGAGCCTATAGCTCACTTGTAAGACACAACATTTCTATCCATTAGAGCACTTGGCTAGAAACACCTTGAGGCTTGATAATTCCAGAAAGCTTTTCCAATATCTGAGAGAGATCCCTTATTGCTTGAGTTAGGGGGAAATAAGCTTTTGGACAAAGGTTTTAAACCTTGTTCAAGTTGGTGATCCCTAACCCTCTTCACTTAGGTTGTGTAAGTGAGAGTTTCTTGTATTTATGTTCTTCTTTCTATTGTATTGTTTTCTTCTTATTCTCTTGTTCCTATTACTTGTATTTCTTGTTCAAGAGTTGTAATCTTTTCTTTTCTTTTGTTTCAAACACTTTAATTTATTTGTAACATTTTGCTTAGAGTTGTATTTTACTATTCTCTTCTTCATCTTCTTCATTTCCTTTCTTTTATTTGTATTTTCAGTTATAGAGTTGTAACTCCTTTTAATCAAACATTATTATTTGTAATATATTGCATAGAGTTGTAATTTCTTACTATTTCCATTGAGGCAAATTTATATTTCCTAACATTCAAAAGCTTATCCCTTTTTGTTTCAATGGAAGGGGAGACCATCAAGATCATGAACCAAGACCTAGTGAGGTTGGATAGGTTTGATGGATCCAATTTTACTAGGTGGCAAGACAAGGTGAGGTTTCTTTTAACCACTCTCAAAATCGCCTACATCCTTGAGTCATCCTTGGCACCTTTAGCCGAGCCATCCGACAAAGACACTCCCGAGGAGGTGGAGAAAAGAAGGAAGAGGGAGGAGGACAATCTCCTTTGTAGGGGTCATATCCTCAACACCCTATTCGATATGCTCTATGACCTATACACCAAGACCAAACCGGCCAAGAAGATATGGGATGCACTTGAGAAAAAGTTCAAGGCGGAAGAGGAAGGTACCAAAAAGTTTTTGATATCTCAATACTTCGATTTCAAATTTTTTGGTGATAAACCTATTCTTCCTCAAATTCATGAATTGCAAATTATTGTTAATAAATTGAAAGTGTTAAAGATTGAGCTTCCCGAGGCCTTTCAAGTTGGTGCTATAGTGGCTAAATTACCACAAACTTAGAAGAGCTATAGGAAAAGAATCCTTCATAAAAATGAGGATTATTCTTTGGAGGAGATCCAAAAGCATATTCGAATCGAAGAGGAATCGATATGTAGAGATAAACTTATGGGTCTAATGGAGAGACTTCCAAAGCAAATGCAGTGTCACAACCAAAACATCCCAAAAACAAAGGGAAAAAGGGTAATGAGAAACCTTTGGGTCCAAAAACCAACCCAAACAAGTTTAAGGGCGAGAAAGGTCCTTGCTTTGTATGTGGGAAAAAGGGTCACTATGCTAGAGAGTGTAGGCATAGAAAAGACCAACAAGGACCTAAGGTGAACGCAACTCAAGAGGAAAACATAGTTGCTACCCTTAGTGAGGTGAATGCGGTCCAAGGCAAGGTGAAAGGGTGGTGGTATGATACATGTGCCACCGTCCATGTCACCTATGACAAATCATTGTTCAAGACCTTTGAAGAGTCAAAGGGCAACCATGAGATACAAATGGGCAATGAGGGAAAATCCAAGGTACTTGGCAAAGGTACTATTGAAGTCTACTTCACCTCCGGCAAGAAAGTTACATTAGTGAATGTACTTTATGTTTCCGAAATGAGTAGAAACTTGGTAAGTGGTGATTTGCTTGGCAAGCTCGGCATTAAAGCCATTTTTGAGTCCGGTAAACTTATACTTACCAAATCAAATGTATTCTTGGGAAAAGGGTACTCTTGTGAGGGAATGGTTAAATTGTGCACCAATGATGTAACTTTCAATGTTATCAATAAAAATGCTAATTCCGCCTATATTGTTGAGTATGATTCTTTATTTTTGTGGCATCTTAGACTATCGCATATAGGTTTTTCAACCATGAAAAGAGTAGTAAAATGTGGTATGACTGCATGCAATATTAAAAACTATGGTAAATGTGAAACATGTGTTAAGGAGAAAATGATTAAGAAACCATTTCCTAGTGTAGAAAGATCATCTAATTTACTAGATTTAATCCATAGTGATCTTTGTGAATTAAATGGTGTTTTAACTAGAGGTGGTAAAAGGTATTTTCTTACTTTTATAGATGATTTTAGTAGATATACCTATGTGTTTCTTTTAATGCATAAAGACGAAACTTTTGATGCTTTTAAATTGTATAAATTAGAAGTTGAAAATCAACTAAATAAAAAGATTCAGGTGCTAAGAAGTGATAGAGGAGGAGAGTACTTCTCTAATGAATTCAATATATTTTGTGAAGAAAATGGTATAATTCATGAGTGCACTGCACCTTATACACCACAACACAATGGTGTTGCCGAAAGGAAAAATATGACTTATCTAGAGATGATAAATTCTATGTTGGTGTTGTCTAAGTTTAACTTCAACTTATGGGGTGAAGTGCTTTTAACCGCTTGTCACATTCTTAATCGAATAGCGATGAAGAAAAATGAGATATCTCCATATGAGTTATGGAAAGGAAGAAAACCCAACATAGGGTACTTCAAAGTGTGGGGGTGTCTTGCATATTGCAAGAAAAACGAACCTAATAGAACAAAGTTAGGTTCAAGAGCCATAAAGTGTGCTTTTGTTGGTTATGCCAACAATAGTAAAGCTTATAGGCTATTAGACTTAGAGTCTAATGTTGTGATTGAATATAGAGAAGTTGAATTTTTTGAGAATATGTTATGTGACAACAATTCTCAAGCTTCAACATCTCTAAAGGAGAATTTGTTATATGAGAACAATTCTCAAGCTTCTACATCCAAAGTTGATTCTCAAGAGGAGAATTCTCAAAATAATGTAAAGCAACCCTTTGAACCTAGAAGAAATCAAAGGCTTAAAAATCATAAAAGTATAGTAGTGGATGAGATAGATTCTCAACGAATTTCATTCTACATGGTAGAAGGAAATAGAGAGGAAGTCATTAGGAAAATTCCTATTGTACTTCTCGTTGAGGATGATCCTAAGACTTATAGAGAAGCTATGCAATCTAGAGATAGTGCATTTTGGAAAGAATCCATCAATGATGAGATGGATTCCATTCTTTCCAATAACACTTGGGAATTGGTAGACCTCCCACCGGGTTCTAAGCCAATTGGGTGTAAGTGGGTATTTAGGAGAAAATACCACACTGACGGCACTATCCAAACCTTTAAAGCTAAATTAGTAGCTAAAGGGTTTAGGAAAAAAGAGGGTATCGATTATTTCGATACCTATGCGCCTGTTGCAAGAACAACTTCTATAAGAATTTTGTTCGCTTTAGCTTCTATACACAACAAAACGACATTCCTTAATGGTGACCTCAATGAGGAGGTCACTATGGAACAACCTGAAGGGTTTATCCTACCAAAATATGAACATAAAGTTTGCAGACTTGTAAAATCCTTATATGGATTGAAACAAGCTCCTAAGCAATGGCATGAGAAATTTGATCAAGCCATCATGTCTAATGGGTTTAGACATAACAATGGAGACAAGTGTTTGTATTCCAAAACTTGTAAGGGATATGTGATCATTGTTTGTTTATATGTTGATGACATGCTTATTCTAAGTAATAGCATGAAAGGGATAGATGAAACAAAGAGGTTTCTATCATCAACCTTCAAGATGAAAGATCTTGGAGAAGTTGATACCATACTCGGTATCAAAGTAAAGAAACATAGTGGGGGTTTTGCGTTAGGGCAAGCCCACTATGTTGAGAAACTATTGAACAGATTTAACAATCTCAAGGTTAAAGATGCCAATACTCCATTCGATCATAGTGTAAAACTAGAGAAGTATGAAGGAAGAGCGGTGGCTCAATTGGAGTATGCTAGTGCTATAGGGAGTCTAATGTACGCTGCCCAGTGTACTAGACCTGATATAGCATTTGCGGTAAGTAAACTTAGTAGGTTTACAAGTAATCCAAGTGTGGATCACTGGAAGGCAATTGGAAGAGTCCTAGGTTATCTCAAGAAAACCAAAGGACTAAGCCTTCACTACTCCAAATTTCCTTCGATATTAGAAGGATATACAGATGCAAGTTGGATATCCAATCTTGGGGACAACTTGTCCACAACTGGTTGGGTATTTACACTTGGTGGAGGTGCAATTTCTTGGGGTTCCAAGAAACAAACCTGTATATCTCATTCCACTATGGAGGCAGAGTTCATAGCTCTAGCTGCCACCGGCAAAGAGGCCGAATGGTTAAGGGATCTGTTGATAGAGATTCCCCTAATCAAAGAGAATGTATCTACTATATCGATACATTGTGATAGCCAAGCGACATTGACTAGAGCATACAGCGGAGTGTATAATGGGAAGTCTAGACACATTAGTCTAAGACATGGATATGTAAGAGAATTGATTCAAAGAGGAGTCATCTCAATATCCTATGTGAGAACAAGTGAAAATCTGGCGGATCCTTTCACTAAGCCACTAACGAGGGATTTAGTGGCCGCATCATCTCGAGGGATGGGACTTAAACTCCCTAAAGAGATTCACGATTGATGGTAACCTATCTTAACACTAGTTATTCAACCAGTGTTAGGTTCAATAGGTAATAACAAGTCAATCAAGTGAATATTAGTTGTACTCAAAACAACTCCCATCTGAAATATTGAGTACTTGTGTGTTACCAAGTGGAGGGTTAAAACCGAAAGGTTTTTTAATAGAATTCAGTCTTGTAAAGACAAGTATTTTTGGTAACAAAATACTGTAAGAATTCTACCTATATGGACCTAGGGGTGGTGCCGCCTCTCATGAGAATTGGGAGTATTCTCAAGAACGTCCATGAATGGAAAGAGCACATGGCCATTAATGGTGCAAAGCGAGACATAGAGGTCTCAAGTGAACATCGCAAAGGTGTGTGTGTTATCACCGATTTGTTATTATGAAAAGATGGTACAATGCCTAGTGCAACCAAATTTTTGACAAATTTTGTCATAATTACACTATAGTAAAGTTCAAGTTGAAAAACACTTTGCTTTATGCACTAATGCAATGACTCCTATAAGAGAGAGTTCTTATTTAATCAAGTGGGGGATATGTTATATTTCAAAATATAATGATTGATTAAATAAGTGTTACAATAGATAACTATTTAATCTAGTGACGGAATGCTATATTATTTTATAATATAATGTAATATTATATTATATTATAATATAATGTTTTAGATTAAATAAATATGACAAAGAATGTCACATATTGTAACATATAATAGAGAGTTACAATATTCAGATATATGAGATATATCCAAATAATGTAACATATTTGGTGTTACAAATTTGTAACTTCCAAATATTACCCTTTATTGTGTAAATTTGTTGTTACACAATATTGAGATGAATTTCATAAAGCCATATGTGAAATGGCTGTTAGAGATATTATTTTAACCCCAATAATGTGTTTTGGGAGTTACAAAATCATTTGGGAGGGTTTGGAACCGTTTGGAAAAACAACACATTTTTTGTGCTGAAATTGGTCAGTGGTCGCGGCCACTGAATGTTGGTGGCCGCGGCCTATGGGACAGAGACTAATGGTCGCGGCCACTAATGTCTCTGGCCACGGCCACAAGCCAAAACTGACCAATTTTTCAGTTTTTTCAATCTTTGTTGAACAGCTCAAAAAACCCAAATAACTCTCAAATCTCTTTTTTAATTCCATATTAATCCAATTAAACATTGGTAACAGCCATGGGGGTTGGTGGAATTTGAAATTCAAAGGGTGTCTCTATACTCTATAAATAGGAGCCTATAGCTCACTTGTAAGACACAACATTTCTATCCATTAGAGCACTTGGCTAGAAACACCTTGAGGCTTGATAATTCCAGAAAGCTTTTCCAATATCTGAGAGAGATCCCTTAGTGCTTGAGTTAGGGGGAAATAAGCTTTTGGACAAAGGTTTTAAACCTTGTTCAAGTTGGTGATCCCTAATCCTCTTCACTTAGGTTGTGTAAGTGAGAGTTTTCTTGTATTTCTGTTCTCCATTCTATTGTATTGTTTTCTTCTTATTCTCTTGTTCCTTTTACTTATATTTCTTGTTCAAGAGTTGTAATTTTTTTTTCTTTTGTTTCAAACACTTTACTTTATTTGTAACCTTTTGCTTAGAGTTGTATTTTACTATTCTCTTCTTCTTCATGATCTTCTTCATTTTCTTTGTTTATTTGTAATTTTCAGTTATAGAGTTGTAACTCCTTTTAATCAATCATTATTATTTGTAATATATTGCATAGAATTGTAATTTCTTACTATTTCCATTGAGGCAAATTTATATTTTCCTAACATTCTACATATTTAATGTAAGGATTTTAAGTGGTTATTTTGTGGAATTTAGCCGAGAAATGTTATGGTTTGAGAGCTGATTTGTGTTTTGTCTTGTGGATTATTGGAGTGAAATTCATCTTGGGAATCAAAGTATTTGGGCTTGGAGTTGAATTTGAAAGAGGCTCAGGGACGAATTTCTACTCAAGGTAAAGGTTCTATGCATCTTTGAGGTTATTAGTTGGTGTGGTTTAAGTTTTCTGGTTTAAGTTTTGTAAAGTTTGAAACCACTTTGTGATTTTGAGTTTGGAGGAGTGTTTGGGTGTGTTTCTGGTGTTCGTAAGTTGTTATATTGTTTATATGAAGTTCTAGGCCGAATTGAGGACTTAGGTGTGCTTGGGTATTGATTGGGAAGAGTTTTGGCTCGGGAAAAATGCTGGGAAAAACCCAATTTTCTGGGTTCGCGTATGAGCGTCGTGGCCCTGTTCTTCCGTTCCGCGGCGCTAGGTTGAATCAAGAGGAGGGAACCACTCTGGGCGCCGCGGTGCTAGGCTAATTTCAGGAAAGGGGAAAATTGAGTTTTTAGGGTTTTGGCTCAGGGGGCTCGAGGGACGCTTCCGCTACCTTGTGTGGAGAAACGAGGGGTTCTGAGAGCATGGGATTGGTTCTAGGAAATGATTATGAATTGATTAGTAATGAGAGTGCTATGTATGGTTGTGACTAGGTGAATGCTTGGGCTCGGGGCAGGATCGTGCTCGGGGGTCATCTTTCTTAATCAAAGCACTTGGAACTAAAGGTAAGAAACTGCACCCGGTTGTGTAAATATGCTGGGACTAAGGGCTCCCTATACTTGTATGCATTATTGTACGATGGTATTACGCCATGTGAAACATGAAATATATGGCCTAGGAGTGCCGGGAACAATATTGGCGCACAAGGCGTGACTCGACCACTGGTAGCCGAGGACAGCTTAATAATCACTTAGCTCGGTTTAAGCGGGCCGGAGTCAGTGGGGTGAACACTGGGCTTGGCCAGAGTGAGCCAAAGACAGTGGATTAAATAGAGGGTGCGACCTACGGGCGTCGAACCTAGTTGTTGCTTGACATGTATATTATTGTTAATTTGATGTATATGATATGCTGAATATCTGGAAACTAGATCATTGATTATTGACTGATGTCCTGGATTGAATGAATGTTATGGCTTGCTGGGTAATTGATTAATGTCTTGTAAATCATTTGGTTATGCTCTATGAACTACTTGGTTATTGATATTGATTGTGCTATGATATTATGTTTTCTTGTTTGACCTCGGCTCACGGGTGCTGCGTGGTGCAGGTAAAGGCAAGGGTAAGATGAGTCGACCATGGGTTGGAGAGCTCTGGGGGCGAGGGGTACATTGTCAGCTGCTCACCCGCCACGGTCGAGGGTTTGTACAGGGACGGAGACCTAAACTTTGTATTTTGCCATTAGAGTGGCTTTGATTATTTATAACATTTGGAAATCCTGTAATTATGTCATTTAAACCCTGTTTTGGGATCCCATGTACCAAACATTTATTTTAATGAAAATTGTTCGTTTATAACCAAAATCTTTTAAACCAAACCCGTTTATGTCTCTAGATTCATATTTTTATTTAAATGACTTGATTAGCAAGTCTCGCACTATTTCAAACACACAATGTGACAGTCTTGGTTATCCAGGGCGTTACAGGTAGGCTCTTAGCTTATGGTGAATATAATCAATAGATGTTTTAGCAATTAATTATTTCTAAATGGTTTTATCCATAAAATTAAAACTTCATTATTTTCTTTCCCTTATGTAATTTTGTGCCACATGTGGTGAAAAAAACTAATATTTTTATTCTATTACAAAATTTGCTTTAGGACTAGATAGTGAGCTATTATGGAATGGTAATATTATATGAGTAATGATATGTGCACATAAAAATTATACACAAACACAACATACACTTATGTGACAAATCACTTTTACTTAGTGGGACTCATCTTAAATAAATATGATTGGTTAAAGTTATTTGCCACATATGGTGCCTAACATGACATGAGGTAGCACATTTCGAGTGGTTAGTGGTTTCTAATATTACTTATTAAACTAAAATATGTGGGGCTTAATATTGAATTACACCAACCACAGTATGACACCTCATATAGTGTTGGGCACCAATGGTGTCGCTTAGCAATACTCTAATTTGTGTGTGCACATGTAATTACTCATATTATATGTGGGAAATATCACTTTCTATACTTAAAGTGATTCCCTATAACTAAAAAAAAATGCTCTCTATCCTTCCTCTTACAAAAACATGGCAATCTTTCTGTTGTGAGATTTTAGTGTGTAAGTATACGCAATCGTGGACAAGTAATAATAGTGATAATTAAGAACATTCCCATAAGGATTGTTTACCAATTACCAATAATTAATATTTATTTCTATTTGGCTTATAATAATTGATTAAAAGAATAATAAAACTAAGAAAACTGGAACTAACACTAGTAAACTCAAGAAACAATTTGTAGAAGATAGTTCAATGGAAATAAAACTAGGACTTTTAATTTCATCTTCTACCCACTCTAATATTTCATTAATACAAATTCTATTAATCTTCTCCCTATTGTGATATCAGATTAACAAAAGAAATTTATATTCGCACCACGTTATATAAATCCCAACCTACATGCGAACTTTCTACAACTCTGTGATAAATTCAAACACATAGCAGACATTAATCACAATAATCCTAAAGCTACACAAACAATGTACTCTCGTCTAATACCAAAATTTGTGTTTATTCAATTAAAACATAATTAACTCTCACTTCTCAAATTTCGAATTAAAATCATATAGAACATGTAATAGATGGCCAGTCAATCACAACCATTAAAAATAAACTTGAATAAATCACAATATAAAAGAAGAAATCATAGAAATTGCATTAAATCAAATAACAGTTTCAAGAGACTCCATTAAAGCCCTTGGAAAAAAAATAGTTCATATCCATATCCATAACATCCATCGAATCATAAAATAACATGGAAAGAAGAAATTAAAGATGAAAAGAAGAAAAACTCTTAATGAAGTCCCCAATCTTGATCTCCAAGTGCTCACTATGTTTCTCTTGTTCTCCAGCTGCCCAAAAGTACTTAGAATCGCTTATAATTTTTTTTATAGTAACCCTAGAGATTCTATGTGAAAAGACCATTTTGCCCTTAATAAAATCAAGTTTTATGGACTGTACGGACTATGGGCACTGCAACACCCCTTATAGAGCGATGGGGGTGCTAATTCATACTTCTTGGAAGTCTGTTTTCTGACTTCGGTAGCGCTACAACGCTATATAATGGCCCAGATGTGCTAATTGTACACAACAAGATTGAAACTCGCTTCGAACAACTTGCACCGCTAACTGAACGTATTTTTTTGATAACTCTCTCGATATAACTCCAAATTAGACAATTCAAAAAGTTATGAGAATCTAAGAGAAATATCTTAAGCTTCTATTTCTAAGAGTTTCTCCAGAAAGTGAAGAAATCATGGTTAAATTGCAACTTGAAGGTTCAGCCATGCATTACAGAGCATAATTGAAGCGTGTTGAGCATCTTCAACGTAGTATTTTCCACCCATAATATCTTGAAACTCCACACTCAACACTAAATCCATCACATTCATCATATTGAACATGTTTCTTCTCATTTCACTCCATATTATGTACTTTTCCATTAAAGCATGAAATAAGAAACAAACAAGCATACATTTGCACAAAACAATCATAAGTAACTAAAACATAACATAAAATGAACCTAAAATGATCCTTACACTTTCCCAAAATTCCCCTATCATAACTTCTTGCCTCTCTCATTCTCTTCACTCTTTTCTCTCTCAAATTTTTTTCCCAAAACCCATCTCTTCCACCTGATCTACCACCTTGGTAGCACGTCCACCCCGAAAGCACCTCCACCCCATGACAACTCCAAATCCTCCAAAGTTTTCTCTTGGAGCACAAAATCAATAGGTAAGTTCATATAATGTTAATATTGTGATGGATATTTTTTTTACACATATTATCATATTTTGAACATATATGTTGTTATATTTTCCTTTTATCTGGATTTTTCTACATTTTTCTGCAAAAAAAATTGATACACTTCATCATACTTCATCAAGTTTTACCAGACCCGATAAAATTTAGCATGAACACATCTCACAAAACCTAGTTAAGTTTCACCAAACCACGATGACATTTAACATGAAAACATCTCACCAGACCTCGATAACATTTAACATGAACACATTTCACCAGACCTCTGTAACATTTAACATGAAGACACCTCACCAGAGCTCACCAAGTCTCACCAGACCTCGATAACATTTAACATGAGCATACCACCATACCTCGATAACATTTAACATGAACACATCACCAAGCCTCACTAGACCTCAATATTTTTTTTATTTCTAATTTTTTTTCTGAAATATATTTTCTTTCCTTTGCAAATGCGTGACCTGAAAATTCCTATTAATATGCAGTTTCCTATCTGTGTGAGATACAAAAGAAGTAAACATTTGACAATGATTACAAAGAGATTTCAGAAGTATGGTTTGATGGAAATGGCAATGTCATCCCCTTTCCAACAATTCTTCAAAGCAAAGGAATTACAGTTCTTCAAAGATGGATTTGTTTTCAGTTTTATCTAACTCTATCATTGTTTATTTTTTCTTCATTTGGACTTGATCTAACTATTGTTCTTGGTATAGCATGGTATTCTATTGACTTTATTTATCAATTAAACGATACCAATTTGGAGCCTTTCAATGAAGGCAATTTAGTTTAGGATATGTTTTGTATTGCTTTCAAACCAAGGCATCATAATTTATTGTCTATGTCAGCAATGATAGGTGAGATATGTTGAGGATCATCAAGTCACCTCGATGAACCTCACTACACATTGATTGGCCTCGCTAATCAATAACAATCATAAAAAAGAAAAATGCTAGATTTTTTTCAAATAAAATGACAACAAATATAAAGAGAAAAATGAGAGGGTTTTCTCAAATAAAATGGCAACAAATACAAAGAGAATGAAATTGTTAAAAATAATTCAAGGTCTATATTTACACGATTTCCTATTGTGGCATTTACCACCGCATCTACTACATTTACGTTCCAGCACTAATTGTTTTCCTAGTGACAGTAGATGTTTTCTCTTCAGACTTCCCAACTTCTTCTTCCTTGGATGACCAATTGGATTTTTCTCAGATGCTCCCACTTGGTTCTCACCATCCTTAAAAAGCCAATTTCTACCTTCTAATTCCCAAACATAATTGTATGAAATAAATTTGTGGATTTTCAAACCTGGGATGAATAATATTTACAAAAATATTTAGAAACAATAATTAAGCATCGAGCCATATTGAAAAAAAATAAGGGCTTTGATTTTTTTTCTTCTTATTTTTCCACAAAATGAAAATAATCGAGGTGCCTTGAGGTCTGGTGAGGCTTGGTGAGGTCTGGTGAGGTATCTTCATGTTAAATGTTATCAAAGTCTGGTGAGATATATTCATGTTTAATGTTATCAAGGTCTAGTGAGGCTTGCCGAGGTCTAGTGATGTGTTCATGTTAACTGTTATCGAGGTCTAGTTAGGCTAGGTGAGGTTTGATGAGGTGTGTTCATGTTAAATGTTATCGAGGTCTAGTGAGGCTTGGTGAGGTTGGATGAGGTGTCTTCATGTTAAATGTTATCGAGGTTTGGTGAGGTCTAGTGAAGTGTATTAATTTTTATTTTTGGAGAAAATCCATTAAATTGCAGAAAATTATAAATCCATTTAAATACAAGAAAAACAAAAAATGAAGACAAATATAACAACTTATATATTTAAAATATGACAATAAATGTTAAAAAAAAATCAATAACAATATCAACATTAGATCTACTCACCCATTGATTTTGGGGAAATTTTGTACTCCAAGAGAAAGCTCTGAACTTCCTTAGTGGAGACACTACTACAAAAAATGCTTTTTAGGACTCGCGGGGCGCGAGTCCTCTATTTGAGAGCCTTAAAAAACTGAGGTTCTTTTAGGACTCGAATATTTTTTGAGTCCTAAAAAGTTTTCACTACTTCAAAAAAGGCTTTTTAGGACTCGCAATGTGTGTCCTAAAAAAATTCGTTGAGTACCTTTTAATTAATTATAATTTTATTTTATAAATTAATATTTGGGTATAATGCCCATTTTTTTTAAATCCCACTATTGCCGAATGAATAATAAATATATATACTTATATATTTAAAATAAATATATTATAGAAAATATTAGAAATATTACTATGATTAGTTGAATGAATATATTAAAGATACACAAAAACAAAATCAAAGCAAACATTGTTGAGATAACTACAAGCATATGCAAATATTAATGTACACCAATAATATTATATGATTATATACATATGCTTAGTTAACTAATTCTCAAACAAACCTTTTCCATGTCAAAGTAATAAAGATCCAAGCTGTACGCCCTGATTTTCCCATGGGCTGATTAACGAGCTGAGATACGGCCTAATCATGACTACCACGTGGACCTCCCCGAAATCGGAGCTGCCATCGTAAGGCCCTACCTCTTTAGCTCGAGGTAAACTAAGGGTTCACCAAGATTGCTCAAGGACTGAGTCTGGACCCTGAAGGCCGCAGGTCGAGGTAAGCATCCAGCTCGTGGTGCAAGCTGGATGTGGAGGCTGTGACCTTTTATGAAGTTAACCACGCAAGGTAAACGTGCATATATCAGACATCACGTGTTTGATATATCCCTGACTTCTCGGACACGCAGCAGGAACGTGCGTATTCAGACACCCACGATTGGGTTGGGCCGTGCGGCCCATTATCCCCTTATCTATTGATTTGACCACACTTATGTGTCAGGTTTAGGAATTAATCATGAATGTCACAGAGTTGACATGATAGGTAGGAAGGTCACGGGATGACCTTCTTGCCAACTTCCAGGTGCCTTCTCCAATAAATATGGAGACCTTGGGAGTTAATAAGGGTTGGATTCTCGATTGTAAGAAATACCCTGTAATCAAATACTTAGTATATAACAATAATACTGACTAGTGGAGTAGAAGGATTTTAACCTTTGAACCACTTAAAAAACGTATTCAGAGTCACCATTTCATTTTCTAAGATCCTTTATCTATTTCGGTTCAACTTGAGCACTAATCCCTTTCTCTTCTTTTCTTAATTACCTGTTGGTGAAGAACCACGTCAACAGTTTGGTGCTTTCATTGAGAGCACGTTCGATTAGTGCTGTCACAAACACCCAACTATGGTGACTACTCGATCCAGGCACGGTAATGATACAGAACAGCATGATGGGCAGGAGGCTCATCATACTGCCATTCCTGGTGAAAAAATTCCTGAAGTCTAGCAGCGACCCGGCAAGCAGCCGACTGGCCAAGACGACACCGGAAGTTCGGCGCCCCGGCCACCTAATCTGAACCCATGTTATTACACTACGGTGGAGATGGAGAATGCTCAGCTGAGGAGCCAGCTAGCAATAGCTAACCAACAGATCAAGGATGTGCTGGCCCGACTACCCCCTCTCACAACCAATGCTAACGTCGGAGAGAGGCAAGGCGAGGCTCCTAAGTCTCGCTGGGGTAATCGGTCCAGGCATGGCCGCTCGGACAGACTTCCGATAGCCAACTCCACTCCCTCGTCGCACCGACGAGAGGCATACTTTAGAGGAATGCCTAGAGCCGAACAACAGCAATACAGTCGTTCGGTCAGGACTTCAACTCCTAGCTCCCAACCGGCCTCGAGCACGCCCAGGGGAGCTCGAGGAAATTCCAGAAGGAGGTCCGGCGAGGGCTCGCAGTGTCAGCCCGTCCCCAACAGCCATCCTGCGCCTCGTCTAGACCGCCAGGCGCGGGACCCGCAGGTTGGCAGGGCCGAAAGGTCCCCACCTAATTTGATCCGACCTGACGGAACTAGGATCGCCTCTCTAGTCAGGCATCCTCCGTCTCCAATCAGATATCCATCTCCTCCTCGGCCCGTCCGAGATATTCCGGCCTATGGAAGTAGCAGGCGAAACCCGCCATCAGCCGGATCGTCCCGACGTAGCAGGGCACCAAGGGAAAGCTCAGATCCTCAGCACCAAAGGCGAGCTCCCAGCCTCTTTAGCAGGAGCTACTGGACCGGCAGTCGCTGGAGTGACCTTTCTGGTGGAGACCTGCGTTAGCGTTTGAGGTCGGCAAAAAGTCCACAAGCCACCCAGGGGGGCGACCTGCGAGATCGCCTTAACTCTCATAGAGGGGAGCCAGCATGAGGAGACAACCATGCTCGCTCAGGGGGGGCCCTGTCCGATGTACATAACGGCGGGAATGCCCCAAATAACCTATCTCAAGATAGGAGGGGCAATAACCCACCAAATATGTACAATGGATTCGGAGCTGTTGAACAGCCCCGGAATAACCAAGGACATCAGGACCAAACCCTCGAGCGCCTGGCCTAGGTGGAGGAGCTGATGAGGAAGCTCCTGTCAGAAAAAGAAAAAGATGAATATGATTCAGGGGACGAGATGGAGCTCTTCACTCCTAGCATAGCAGCAACGGCTTACCCACCTGGTTTCCGTATGCCGCACCTGTCTAAGTTCAATGGAGACGGAGATCCGTCGGATCATCTGGGGATGTTTAACACCCTGATGATGGCCCACAACATTGGCCCCGAGCTGAGGTGTTTAATCTTTCCTTCCACCCTGACTGGACTAGCCAGGCAGTGGTTCAAGCAAGGCAAAAGACAGTCAATCAGCTCCTGGAAAACTTTCTCGGCTGATTTCAAAAGGGCATTCCGAGCCTCCCAGGCTGCCCGCGTTTAGGCCGACTCTCTGCTAACGTGAGGCAGCAACCCGACGAAACTCTGAAGGCCTACCTGAGCAGATTTTCGAACGTCGCTGCTCGGGCCAGAGACACGGATGATAACTCCAAGCTCATGGCCATGAGAACTGGAATCCTCGTCAGAGGGGATCTCTGGAAAGATATACAAAGAAAGGGAGTCAGCTCGGTTAACGAATTCCTCAACAGGGCCCAGGAATGGATCAAAGCCGAAGCCTCAGCCGCAAGAACCAGCCAGGTCCCTGATCAGCCCGCTGGAGTGGGGACGGAGGTCGTGGCAGCGACCCAAAACGTCACACAGAACAACCAGCTCGGTGGAGGCAAAAGAAAGGGGAATGGTGAAGGCAGCCAGCACGGCCAAAAGAAGAATAAGTCCATGGACAAGTTCAAGCCCGTCTACGTGACTTATACAGAGCTCACCCAGTCTAGGGGGAATATTTTCCTAGCTAATTCTACTCGCCTCCCTTGGAAGAGGCCCGAGTCGTTGAAGCACCAAAAGGGGAAGAGAGACACCTCCAAGTTTTGCCGCTTTCACAACGATGTTGACCACAACACTGATGACTGTAGGCATCTGAAAGATGAGATCGAGACTCTCATCCGAGCTGGCCCCTTGGCTCAGTACGTGCGGAACAGGGTCCCAGCGAGTCAACCTGCTCCAGAAGTCCAGGCCAGTCAGCCCGGGTCTCGGATAGATCAGGACGTCCCTCCTCCCGTGGTAGAAGGGGAGATATCCACTATCTCTGAAGGTCCGCATATGGCTGGCACGAGCAGGGGTGCCCAGAAGAGGTACGTGAACGAACTGAAGGCACACAATGGAGTAGAGTTTGTCCCGGAACAGCGCCTGCCAAAGCAACAGCGATTGGAGAAGCAACCAATCATTTTTACAGAAGATGATGCGGGCCATGTCCAGTTCTCGCACAATGACCCTCTGGTCGTAGCAGTTCAGCTCGCTAATCGGAGGGTTAGGAGGGTGCTGATCGACAATGGGAGCTCGGTGAACCTCCTATTCCGGTCCACGTTAGAAAATATGGGTTTGACTATCGCCGAGCTGAAGGCGACCTCCATGATGCTGTATGGTTTTTCGGGAGAAGGATCGGCGGCCATAGGGACGATCGAGCTAGTGATCACCCTGGGAGAAGGATCTCGGATAGTCTCTAAACTCCTTGAGTTCGTGGTCATCGACTGCTCCGCTGCATACAACGCAATTTTGGGACGACCTACGCTCATAGGTTTTGAGGCCGTCACTTCCATTCGCCACCTTGCGATGAAATTCCCTACTTCCACGGGAATATGCACTGTCCATGGCGATCAGCTCGCTGCCAGGGACTGCTACAGCATTTTCATGAAGGTAAAATCTAAACCCGGGCAGCTGGCAATGGCCATCCAAGGTGGTGAAGAGGAATCTCGGGAACCCTTAGCTGATCCTGAGATCGAAAAACCTCAAAGCGCCTAAGGGGAAAATATCGTCTTAAGTGAGGATATTGACCCCCGAATAGGCGAGGACAGATCCGAGCTCCAAGCTATTGAGGAGCTTGAGGAAATAAACATTGATCCGCAGAACCCATCACGGATGGTCGAGCTCGGAAAAAACCTCTGCAGCGAGAGGAAGGCGGAGCTGGTCAGATTTTTGCAGGATAACCTGGATGTGTTTGCGTGGTCACACGAGGACATGGTGGGAATCAGCCCGAGTGTCATCATGCACATACTTCATCTGGATAAAAGCGTTCCTGCAAAGTCCCAGAAGCAGAGACGCCTAAGAACAACCCGGGCTGAAGCCTTGGAAGAAGAGGTAGCCCGGCTCATTAAATTTGGCTTTATCCGTGAAGCCAAGTTTCCAATATGGGTCGCCAACCCCGTGCTGGTCCCGAAGCCCAACGGGAAATGGCGGACCTGCATCGACTTCTCCGACCTGAATAAAGCTTGCCCCAAGGATTGTTTTCCACTGCCAAGGATTGACCAATTGGTGGATGCCACGGCGGGGCACGAGCTTATGTCCTTTACGGACGCGTACTCAGGCTACAATCAGATCGCCATGAATCCGGTGGACCAGGAGCACACCAGTTTCATGACCCCGACTAACGTTTATTGTTACAAGGTCATGCCCTTCGGGCTGAAGAACGTCGGGGCTACGTATCAAAGGTTGGTGAATAGAATGTTCGCAGACTAGATCGGAAAAAACATGGAAGTGTACGTCGATGACATGCTAGTCAAGTCAAAGACTGCCGATAACCATGTTTCCGACTTGGAAGAATGCTTCAAGATCCTACGGGAGTATGGCATGAGGCTAAATCCATAGAAGTGCACTTTTGGAGTCGCATTGGGAAAATTCCTGGGTTTCATCATCAATACCCAAGGAATCGAGGCAAACCCCGACAAGATCAGATCACTACTCAAGCTTCCCTCACCCAGGTCGCGCAAAGATGTCCAAGGCCTAACAGGAAGAGTGGCAGCCCTCAATCGGTTTATTTCTAAGTCCACCGATAAGTGTTTGCCATTCTACAACCTGCTCCGAGGAAATAAGAAGTTCGAGTGGACAGAAGAGTGCGAAAGCACTTTCCTCGACCTGAAAGCACATCTGGCCGAGCCACCCGTACTATCCAAACCAAAAGCAGGAGAGCCTCTTTTTCTCTACCTGGCTGTCACGGAGGATGCAGCTAGTGCCGTGTTGGTCCGGGAAGAAGACCAGATTCAGAAGCCAGTCTACTACATCAGCAAGAGACTTCTCGGAGCTGAATCCCGGTACCCATTGATGGAGAAATTGGCGTTCTGCCTTATCACGGCCTCGCGAAAGCTCAGGTCGTACTTCCAGTCCCACTCAATACATGTCATGACCGATCAGCCTTTAAGGCAGGTTTTGTAAAAACCTGAAGCATCGGGACGCTTGTTAAAGTGGGCAATTGAGCTTAGCCAGTTCAAGATTCTATACACCCCGCGAACTGCTATAAAGAGTCAGGCCCTGGCTGATTTTGTAGCTGAGTGCACAGGATTCCGGGAGGATCCTGCAGAAGACTCACCCCAGGTCACCTCGGCCCAGGCATCGTGGAGGATATTTGTGGATGGTTCATCCAAAGAGAACGGCTCCGGAGCTGGAATCATTTTGATATCCTCTGAAGGACATAGATTCCAATCGGCGCTGAGGTTCAGGTTCAAGGCCTCCAACAACGAGGCCGAATACGAAGCTTTGCTGGCCGGGCTAAGGATAGCTCAGGAGCAGAAGGCGAACTCCGTCCAGTGCTTCAGTGACTCCCAGCTCGTGGTAAACCAGGTTCTGGGCGAATATTAAGCGCGGGGACCTAAGATGGCTGCCTATCTAACAAGGGTAAAGGTTGAGCGGTCCGCGTTCGGGCGGGGCTCGATCAAGCAGATACCCTGGGAGCAGAACGCTAACGCAGACGCTCTTGCTAAGCTCGCCACCTCCGGGGAAACAGAGACCTTGGGGTTAGTGCTGGTAGAATTCTTGGAGAAACCAAGTATAGAGGAAGCCAGGGCGGAGGTCAAGATGATTGGCGCCAGGCCGACCTGGATGACCCCCATCCTTGAGTATCTCGTCGAGGGAAAGCTGCCTGAAGGGCATAATGAGGCGCAGCGAGTTCTGTATCAAACTCCCAGGTACACTATAGTAGATGGGGTGTTATACAGACGTGGGCACTCCCTACCTCTCCTACGATGTGTTCTTCCAGACGAAGCAAAGGCCATCCTGAAGGAAGTGCATGAGGGTTTTTGCGGAGATCACACAGGGGGGCAAAGCTTGGCCTTAAAGGTCCTGAGGCAAGGTTATTACTGGTCAACTCTGTCCAAAGACTCAATCTCATACGTGAAGAACCGCGACAAATGCCAGCGATTCGCCACAGTTGCCCGAGCTCCCCCAGTCGAGCTGAAGATGATCTTTTCCCCATGGCCGTTTGCAGTTTGGGGGATCGACTTGGTTGGCGCCCTCCCTACTGGAAAGTGCAGGGTCCGTCATGCCGTGGTAGCCATTGACTACTTTACAAAGTGGGCTGAGGCAGAACCCCTGGCAACGATAACTTCCAAAAAAGTCCTTGACTTCGTGGTTAAAAATATTATCTGCCGATTCGGGCTACCCAAGAAGATTGTCTCTGACAATGGGACTCAGTTCGACAGCGACCTGTTTACCAAATTTTGCGAAAGGTACAAAATTGTGAAAAGTATCTCCTCCATGGCCTATCCTCAGGTGAATGGCCAGGTCGAGGCTGTCAACTAGACTCTCAAGGTGAGCCTAAAAAAGAGACTATATGAAGCGAAGGGGGTCTGGCCAGAACAGCTCCCCCAGGTCCTATGGGCATACCGGACCTCGCATCGGACTTCTACAAGTCATACTCCTTTTTCCTTGACCTTTGGGAGTGAGGCAGTCCTCCCTATGGAGATTAAGGTGCTTTCGCATAGGGTCCAGTCATATGACCAGGATCGCAACCACGAGCTTCTTTGCACCTCTTTAGACTTGATTGATGAAAGGCGAGAAGATTCGCAACTCCCGCTCGCCCATTATCAGCAGAAGATCACTCGCTATTTCAACTCAAAAGTCAAAAATCGCGCCTTTAGCGTTGGCGACCTGGTCCTCAGGAGAGTTTTCTTGGCAAGTAAGGACCCCCAAAGATGGAGTCTTGGGACCGAACTGGGAAGGACCATATCAATTCATCGAGGTCATTAAGGAGGGGACTTATAAATTAGCTCATCTTAATGGAGGGGCAGTCCCACGGACCTGGAACGCCATCCATTTGAAGAGATACTATCAATGATTCACTTGTAAGGCTTGAAAGGCCATTTTTTATGTATTAAGCAATGAGAATCAACTTTTTGTTTATATTTGTGCATGTTTTCAAGTGTAATCTAAAGTAACCACGAAAGACCCTTTCCCAGTTACTTGGGGGGCATATGGTACCTGGATATAACCAGGTCGCCTTAATGACTTAGATGTTGATTCATATCGATTGATCGTTGTTTTTCTTAAAAAACGCGAGATATTGGTAAGAATTAACACGAACTAAGTCCTATCCTGGATTTAACCAGGTCATAAAACTTAGAAGTTGATTTAAATCTATTAATCGTTGTTCTTCCTAAAGAGCTCGAGATATTGATAAAAATTAACACGAACTAAGTTTTCAAATTAAGTTCCTGGATATAACCAGGTCATAAAACTTAGAAGTTGATTTAAATCTATTGATCGTTGTTCTTCCTAAAGAGCTCGAGATATTGATAAAAATTAACACAAACTAAGTTTTCAAATTAAGTTCTTGGATATAACCAGGTCATAAAACTTAGAAGTTGATTTAAATCTATTGATCGTTGTTCTTCCTAAAGAGCTCGAGATACTGATAAAAATTAACACGAACTAAGTTTTCAAATTAAGTTCCTGGATATAACCAGGTCATAAAACTTAGAAGTTAATCTAAATCTATCGATCATTGTTCTACCTAAAGAGCTCGAGATATAGATAAAGATTAACGCGAACTAAGTTTTTCAAAATAGTAACTAAAATGCGTAGAGGTAAAGGGCAGTAAATCAATTAAAAATAAAGTTGATAGTTAAATTGTCTCGAGGTGTAGGCACCTCATGCAGAAGTTACACAAATTTTTTTAAAAAAATATTCAAGAAAAGGGCACAAAGAGGAAGGCCCTAAGCTCCGCCAGTTGGCCCCTTGGAGGTCGCCGTCTCGCCCTGCTCAGCTGTGCCAGAGCCTTCCCCAGCCTCGGAAGGCGCTTCTTTATCGAGGCGAGCTTTGAACTTCTCCAGCAAGGGCTCCCAGACGGCCGCTGCCAGGAAGGAGAAGTCGGCGTCCTAGTTGTAGGCCCAGCAATGGTAGAACATGTCTTCCATGGCGGCATCTGAAGTTGCCCGCTCAGCCGCCAGGGCGGCCTTGGCCTTCGCCTTCGTGGTATCTAGGTCTGCCCGCACAGTGTTGAGGGCGGTCTCGAGCTCTTGAAGCTTCGGGCAAGTCTCTTCCAGCTCAGCCTGCGAGGCCGCCAAGGCATCCTTAGCCGTCTGCAGAGAAGTCTGGTGGGTAGCCACGGCCGCCTGGTGCTCGTTCTTCATCTCCTCGAGCTGAGTTTTGGTCCTGGCGATGCTCCGGTGAAGGGCAACGGCGCTCTATGAAAGCGGAGAGGCAGTTGCCTTAGGAAAAAAGAAAGAAAAAATAGGGCAAAGTGTAATAATCAAAAACCATAAAAGTTTGAGGTTAGCTTACCGTTAGGGCCATGCCTAGTGAAGACTTTAGCACGCCCACCGGGCTCCTGGTTTCGATAGCCCTGAGCTCCTTCTCGTTGAACTTGTATATGTGGCTGACGGCGTAGTTCGCCGACTCATACACCGTTCCCCGGAAGGCCTCTGGAATCTTCTCCAAGTCCTGGGGATTGACTGGGATGCGTACCTCGGAGGGTACAATCGCCGAAGCCTCGAGCTCCGCCCCTGCGTCCCGGGTGGGGGTCGGAGCTCGCGGAGGGGGTGGGGGCATGTTGCTTCCCCCTGCAGCAGGGGGAACAGTTCCCGCTGCTTGGGCGGTTGGGGGCTGCTCTTTCTCCTTTGCAGGAGACTTAGTTGAGGTTCCGGCGGCTTTTTTTGATGTCCGGAGCTTCTTCATTTTTGGCCTAGGGGCCTCGGCTGAGGGGTTCCCCCCGGCGAACGCAGCTCGCAAACTCCCGTCGGGCTGAGACATCTCTTCTGTCAAAACAAATGCATGGTTAGTACAAAAGTTAACAGCCATTCAACAACAAAAGCAAAGAGAGATTCAAGTGTATATATATATACTAAAAGGGATCCTACCCCCCGAGCTAGAAGAAGAACCTATGGTTACGACCATCGGCCCCGGAGCTCCTGTGGGAGAATCTAAGTCGATTATTTCCCGAGCTGGCGCAAGTTCTGGATCCGACTCAGGCTCCGGACTAGATTCTTCTACATATTGCCTAAGTCCCGGAGCTACGGCACCTCTCCGAAGTGATGGCCATGACCGAAGGTTTGTCCCATACTCCTCAAATAAGATCGACCTAAAGGCTAGGGTGTTATCTACGACTACAGTACCCCTAGGTCGGCTATCTTGGTAATCCAGCACGAGCTGGTCGACACAGTGGAGCAGGGTTGTATCCAGGTCCAGATCTCTTCGGTGACGTTGGATGATCTGTCTGGGATTGAACCTAGCTAGCCGGGGGTCGGCAATGGCCCTATCTAAATTCCTAAACATGTAAGGGTTACCTTGGCCAGAAGGACTCGCAGCTGCTCCGGACCGGATCCTCTCCTCGTCCGTTCTCTGGGCGACCTCCAGCGCCCGCTTCTTATTCCTCACGAGGGGAACCTCATCGTCCTCGTCTTCCTCATCTTCGTCCCCCGCGACCTCCTCCACGATGGTAGGTCTGGTGTCGCGAGCTGGGGGAAGCCCCCGGGGCCTCCGTAGGTTCAAAGTCTGATTTGGGAAAATCAGCTTGCAGGCCACCATCGTCTCGTCTGTTACGAGCACGCGGTAATCCTTCTCACTGGGGGGCAAGCCCGCCAGTGTCTCGTATTGAGCCCCGAGGGTCACAGATTTCTCTGTCCTCGTGAAGACAGCTGCAGGATTAATCTAAGTCAGAAAGGGATACAGGAGGAGCTAAACGATACTTAACTTACGAGGACGATTGAAGTAATGGAGCTCGCAGTTTCTGAACCCCGTCGACATAAAGAATTGATCTTTGAAGTCATTGGGGTGGCTGGGCAACTCGATGACTGCAGCCGTGTTGGGGAATCGGGTTAAGTAATAAAACCCGTCGCCTCGCCCCCGCTGCTCCGGGCTAGCCTTGAGGCAGAAAAAATACAAAATGTCTGCAGGAGTGGGGACCTCCCACTCCTGTTTCAAGAATAAATATCTTAACCCCGCCAACAGCCGATAAGAGTTGGGGGGGAGCTGGAAGGGGGCCAACTTCACGTAATTGAGAAAGTCAACAAAATACTGATCCAACGGGAGGAAGGCCCCCGCCTTAAAATGCTCGTCGCTCCAGGCCGCAAATGCCTCGTCAAGCGGCGCGCTGCTCCGCTCGCCCTCTGCGGGAGGTCGGGCAATCACTGATGCTCTCCCCAGCCCGATGTTGTGGGAGAGGAATATTTTGTTGACCTTTGTCTGGTCGGTAATCTTTGAGACGATCCTCTCCGCCTCAAAGAACGTGTCAGGAGCCACCTCGAGCTCTTGTTCCACCACTGGCTCGAAGTGGGGGATTGAGGATTCGGCCATCACCGCCTTTCCTTTGTCTTGTTGAGAGGTCGAGCTGTCGGCGGTCCTTTTCGGGGCATTCTTCTTCGGTGCCATCTGGTCGCCTAGCGAACAAAAGAAAAGATTTCAGAAAAGGCGACCTGAGCATGAGGAAAAATAAAATGTTCTTTGCACGAGCTGAGGTAAGCCCAGCTCGTGGAGAGTGAGACCATGCGGTTCTATGAACGCGCGCCTGTGCTCCCAACAGACCCCCGATTACTCGGAATTCGTGTGTCAGGAGGGTCAGGTTAAAATTTTGCCTTGGAGGGAAAGTTCCAATAGGCAAGAAAGGAAAAACCGCCTGTGAAGCGTGTCCCCTAAGCTACCCGGTTTGCACCCAAAATACTGAATATTTTGAACTAATATCCCAAAAATCATACCCAAAAATTTTGCCCAGAAAATGCATCCTGTAAACCATGCTCCTAAACTGCTTCCTACTACAAACAATACCCTAACCTAAAAGGCTTTCACCCTTCATTCCCACAAAACCCAGCAAACCCTTGCATGCGGCTACAATAAATATTTACCTAAGCTACAGTAAAAAATAACTTCGAAACATGCATAGTCAGGAGACTTACAGAGTGTTTGGCTGGGAAGTGGATGAAGATATCACCTGGGTTGGGGCTTCGTCGGAGCAGTTGGTTCCAAGGCTTCGAAGGAGTCTCCGCGCCTGAACCTCTTGAACGTTAGGAATGGCGGTCGGGAAGAAAAGGGTTTTTTCTCTTGAAGATGAAGAGAGAAGAAGGGAAAAATTTCTGAAAAATTGCAAATGAACGGGTGGCCCGTGCGTAAGGTGGCCACCCCTTTTTATATGCATGAAGGGTCACGTGAAGAGGGCCGTTGGATTGCCCTGATGTGGGATCCAAGGCCCTGCACTCGAAAGATGAAACGACGGCTGGGCATAGGCTAGGCCATTTAATGCGGTTCTCGGAAGACGTACCGTCACTAACCACGATGTTCCACGTATTAGGCGCCTGCGTAGAATGTGGAATATGAAGAGTTCACGGGGAAGCCTAAAAGCCCCTACTGTGGCCCTACACGACGTCGTGTACCACGAGCAGAGGCTTGAGGGGCAGATGTACGCCCTGATTTTCCCACAGGCTGATTAACGAGCAGAGATACGGCCTAATCATGACTACCACATGGACCTCCCCGAAACCGGAGCTGCCATCGTAAGGCCTTACCTCTTTAGCTCGAGGTAAACTAAGGGTTCACCAAGATTGCTCAAGGACTGAGTCTGGACCTTGAAGGCCGCAGGTCGACGTAAGCATCCAGCTCGTGGTGCGAGCTGGATGTGGAGGCTGTGACCTTTTATGAAGTCAACCACGCAAGGTAAACGTGCATATATCAGACATCACGTGTTTGATATATCCCTGACTTCTCGGACACGCAGCAGGAACGTGCGTATTCAGACACCCACGATTGGGTTGGACCGTGCGGCCCATTATCCCCTTATCTATTGATTTGACCACACTTATGTGTCAGGTTTAGGAATTAATCATGAATGTCACAGAGTTGACATGATAAGTAGGAAGGTCACGGGATGACCTTCTTGCCAACTCCCAGGTGCCTTCTCCTATAATTATGGAGACCTTGGGAGTTAATAGGGGTTGGATTCTCGATTGTAAGAAATACCCTGTAATCAAATACCTAGTATATAGCAATAATACTGACTAGTGGAGTAGAAGGATTTTAACCTTTGAACCACTTAAAAAACGTATTCGGAGTCACCATTTCATTTTCTAAGATCCTTTATCTATTTCGGTTCAACCTGAGCACTAATCCCTTTCTCTTCTTTTCTTAATTACCTGTTGGCGAAGAACCGCGTCAACACAAGCAAATACAAATCGGACATAGAAGACCCAAGACCTAAAAATCCAAACAAACACAACCTGCAAGCCACCACTTGAAAATGAAGACCCGCCTGCAAGCCACCGCCTCTGTGAGCCACCACTGCCACGAGCTACACTCACTGCCAGCACTCGCCTGCGAGCCACTGAGATGCGAGTCCCACCCCCGCAAGCCACCATTGCAGCGAGCCCCCCACCCGTCGTGAGACACCGGCGTTGATGTGGCGTATCTGCTTGAGCGAGTTGCGGATCTCGTCGGCAGCGTCCATGTGTGGGCATGTGCTTGGTCTTGGAAAGGCTGAGGGAGACGAGGAGAAGCAGGGGTCGGGATGGGGAGAACAACAGCTTGGAAAGGCAGGGGAGAAGAGGGTCGGGAGGGAGGAGAATTCGAGAGAGCAAGAGGGAGGCTGAAACATTTTAGGGTTAGTGTGTGTTTTAGACTTTAGTTTTAGGTCAGATTATTTTTTTTTTAAACACAATATTCGGGTATAACCCGAAATAAATAAAATAAAATTTTCTTTCTTTTTTTTAAAATAAAAATAAAAGAAATCTTTTTTTTTTAATTTAGTTCTTAAAATAAAGCTTTAATTTATTCATTTATTTGTCATTTTTTACTTAAAAGTTTTTAGGACACCCAAAGTGAGTCCTTAAAAGTCACCACTAATATTAAACTTAAATTTTCTATTAAGGATTTTTAGGACCCACATATGTTTTTAGGACACTCATTGCGAGTCCTAAAATGTATTTTTAAGGACTCTCAATGAGTATCCTAAAAAGTCCAGAAACTTTTGTTAAAAAAAAATTCAAACTTTTAGGACACATATCAATTTTTAGGACTCGCTTAAAATAAATTATTTAGGACTCGCGTTGCGAGTCCTAAAAAGTCAATGAGCTGTTTTTAGGACTCGTATCTAGGTGAATGCCCTAAAAAAGTGTCATAAAAGAGTGCTTTTGTAGTAGTGAGAAGAAGGTCGGTGTGGTGTTGGGTTTCATCAGGCGTCAGTGGTGATTGCAGGTAGGGAGGCTAGCGGTAAAGGATGTGGGTGTGGGTGTTGGGTTTTCCTAGTAAGATAGATAGAGAAGGGATAGTGTGAGAGTGAAGGAGAATAGACAGTGTTGGGAGTAGTTTGGAAAAGTTAGGAATGAATAGCATAAATTAATAACAGTGAAAAAATTGAGTATATTTTGGTTATGAGTAATGCTACACATGATATTATTGGGGATCACTCTATACATATACCCGTTAATTTCCCATATATCTCTTCTATATAAAAAATGTGTAGATAATAGAAATTTTGGTTTAACGGTTTCTTTCGTTAACTTTAACAAAATATTCTAAATATTTAACGGAAAATACTTTTAAAACCAATTAAAAACAAAAAATTTATTAATTATATTAATATAAATTTAAATATTATAAAATATCATTAGATATTTATTAATTATTTTAATATAAATTCAAATGTTACAAAATATCATTGATTATATATTCAAATGTTATAAAATATAATTATTATATTAATACTAGACTAGATATTTATTAATTATATCCATATAAATTTAAATGTTATAAAATATTATTATAATAATATATAATATATAATCCTAATTTTATAAAAATTTACTAGTATAAATATTTAGTAATTATATTAATATAAATTCAAATATTATAAAATATTATTATTATAATAATATTTAATATAAAACTAGATATTTAATAATTATATTAATATAATTTCACATGTTATAAAATATTATTGTTATTCAGATTTCCGGATAGCGTTTAGATTGATGTCCTCGGGGAAGCAGAATTATCGATGTCTTTCACGGTAGGTGACCAGAGCTCGCGGATGGACAGAAAGGCTTCGCCTCTCCTGTTTAGTGTCCGGATTACTCTTCCAAGCAAGCACAACACGGAAACTCGTCGACTCTCCCGGACTCCCGAAGGGGTATCCTTCGGGGAAGCCCCTTCCAGGAGAAGCTCTTCGAGTGGTCTCCGCGGAAACAGTTCCGTGCCTCGCACAGAACAAAACCGAACGGTCGAGTCCGGGAGAAGGCATATTTGGAATGATATCCGTCTGACACAGGATCCCGCCTGACACGCCCGTCAGGTCAAAGCCGCACACATCCCAGCACGCCTAAGGGTACCTTTTCGCCTACTGTTCCGCTGACAACTTGGAAAAGACGGCTGACTTTGTGTGTTCCCCATACTTTCACGTAAATATACCCACATAGAGTCTTGTAGCCATGCTACTACAGTAATTGTATCCCCTATTTATGGCTGGTGTAATTAAGACTCATGTACGTAGAGAAAAACCCTAATCCGAAACCCTAGCTATAAAGACCCCTTCATTTTACAAGAAGGGGGACGGCCAACAAATCACATAGCAAAAACTCTACCAAAATCTCTCTAGCTTCATCTTCTTCAAGAGAACCCGAGAGAAACACTGTGAGTGTGTGGAGTTCTTGTACACCAGCCATCTTACTGTAACCTTTTCCAAGTATAATAACATCGACTCGTGGACTAGGGCTTGTTAACGCCTGAACCACGTAAAAACACTGTTTGTTTAGTTACATTTTAGCACTTCTACAGTTCTTATCTTTTTATTATTCTGTTTGTATTCGTTTCCGAAAAACTCGGTAAACATTTTGGTGCTTTCATTGAGAGCTGTAGGAAGTTGTTAGTCAGCTCTTTTTCTGTGTACGTTTTTTGTATTCACTTCGTGCTAAAGAGATGGTGACTACGAGAAAATCCGATGTTGACAAAAATGCTACGGTCAACCCCGATACTGTGATGGAAGATGTGGTGCAAAGCGAACCCTTGGACTACCAAGGTGAAGACCTGACATCCCGCTAGGATCGGGTCAGTACCGAAGATACAACATACTTAGAAGACGAAGAAGAGTATGTCCAAGACGGTTATTACAAGGACGGCTGCTACTATGAGAAGGACCCAGAACTGGTCCAAGTAGCCGAAGAACTGGAGGTCACCAAAGCCAAGCTTGCTGAGCAGGAGCGCCTCTCCGAAAAAATGCAGCGCATGATGGAGCGCCTCCAAAGCAAGTTCGGAGACCTAGGCGACTCGGACGAGGACGCCTCTGTTTTAGGTGGTGCTGATGCCGCTATGCCGGATCCAGCCGCTGCTGGACCATCCAAAGCCGCCCCTAACAAGGGCAAAGAAAAAGTTGGAGAGCGTGTGCGCGCTGACGCCCCTGCACCTCCTAAAGGCGTGAATCACAAGGCCGACTGCCCCCCCGCGCGCAGAAGGTCTCTGGCGCTCCTAAGCCCAGACCTCCTTCAGCCCCAAGGGGGCACTCCGTGCCTAAAGGGCCCAGTGCTAAGGCACCCAGGCCTAGGGGAAGGAATAACCGCCCCAGTGATTCCGTCAACCAGGACGGTCGGGCTGCGAACTCGTACTCCGAAGATAGCTGGTCCACGGTGGACCTAAGAAGAAGGTTGGAGGCCAAGTATGAAAAGGCCAAAGGAGAAAAGGCCCGGCCTCGCGGAGATGACCTCCGAAATCATATTAATGACAAGCTCCGGGGACGTGACCTCCCGGAGAGTGATACGAAGAGGCTCGAGGAACAGATTGCTGCCTTGACCAAGCTGGTCCGGAAGCAAAGTGGGGCCCTGTCAGACTCTGAGGAGGAAGACCCGGAACCATGTATTCGTAGGATCGCGGAAACGTCCCTCCCGGATAACTTCAAAATGCCCCACATAGAATTATATGATGGGAGGATAGACCCGCGTACCCACCTAGCTAAATACAACAAAATGATGCAAGTGGCGCGTGTCAGTGAGGACGCTAAATGCATGTGCTTCTCACTCACCCTTACCAAGTCCGCGGAGGACTGGTGGAAAAGATTAGCTCCCGGATCAATCCACAGTTGGAAGGAGCTACAGTCCGCATTCAGGAGGCAGTTTATTGCTGCCCGCGACCACGACATGGAGGTTGGTTCCTTAACCAACATCAAGCAGCAACCCACTGAGAACCTCAAAGCTTTCATTAAGAGAATGATGGAAGCTGCTGCAAAGACCAAGGTCAGCGATGACATGAAGCTGATCGCCCTCCAATCGGGCCTTACTGTCGGCTCCCTGCTATGGGGGGAAATGCAGAGGAGACGGGCAGAAACGCTGTCCGAATTCATGTCAAAGGCTCAGGGAATCATCAACCTTGAGGACGCCTACCAGCAGACCTTTGGAGTTCCCCCAAATCCAACGCCTTCCGTGACTGCGCCGAGCTTTGCTTCGCAAGCTCCCGCACCAGCCCTCACGCTTCCAGGAGCCCAATTCACTCCAAGTGTGTACGGGCCTTCCGCGTCTGCTCAGACGCCGAGTCAAACCCATTTCTCTGGGTACGGAGCTGTACAAACCGGATGTAGTATCGCTCCTGGCATGCCACAGCTGCAAGCGGAAGCCCCAGAACGAAATTTGAGCCAATCGCGGAGCAAACGAAGCGGAAGAAACTCCAACCGGGGAGACCATTCAAAGAAGCCCCGGAAGGACTATGAGCCCAAGTTCACGGAATATACCAGTTTGATAGACTCGCGAGAGAATGTCTATCGGGCGACCTGTAATATGGTCAACTACAGGAAGCCCCCGAAAGTGTCTCACGAAGGAAGACGTCCGCGAGACTCCAATAAAAGGTGTGAGTTCCACGGAGACGTGGGGCACACCACGAACGAGTGCCTTCAGCTGAAGGATGAGATCGAGTCCCTGGCAAGAGCGGGACACCTCGGTCAGTGGGTGAGGATACCCATTATCTATCCCGGACAGGGGGTAGTTCACGGAGCTGCATATTCCCCGGGACAGAGGGGGACCGCTAGCGCTCCTGGAGCCGGTCACCCCCAAGCTCCCGGGTCTCAGTACCCAGCGCTTCCTGCTCCACCCGCTCCGGCGCCCATTGCCTTGTTGGCTCCAGGACCGGGCAACCCATATCCGCCCGGCCTTGCTCCGCCACCCGTTGACGGATACGTAGCCACCATTTCCGGAGGACCGCACCTTGCCGGAAGCACCCGCAACTCCCAGAAGAGGTACTTGAGGGAGTTAGAACACGCCGAGGAGATGTGCGCCTTGGTTCAATCACCTGCTCAACGTCCCCGAATGATGGATCTTCCCATCACCTTCACGGAGGATGATGCTCGACATGTGCACTTCCCCCACAACGATCCCCTCGTGGTGGAAGCCCAGATTGCCAATAAGAAGGTCTCACGGATCTTGGTCGATAACGGAAGCTCCGTAAACATCCTCTTCAAAGCGGCCTTCCACGCGATCGGATTGACCGAGACAGACCTGGCCCCATGCCCCATCCAGCTTCAAGGGTTCAATGGGGACACACTCATGCCATTAGGCAAAATTCAACTTCCAGTCACCCTCAGAGGAGAAAGCGACGCTTGTGCCTTCAAGCATAGCACATTCGTGGTGGTCGACTGCCCCACGGCGTATAATGCCATCTTAGGCCGACCGGTCCTAATCGATTGTGGGGCCATGACCTCGATACGCCACTTATGTTTGAAGTTTCCATGCGACGATGGGCGTATTGGCACCCTCCGAGGAGACCAAAGAAGTGCACGGAGCTGTTATAACGTCTCCATCCGATCCGTCTACACGGTCCAAGAGACGTTTGCTGCCATTCCTTTGGCGGAAGAATTACCAGAAACTGGGGGTGCTCAGGAGGCATACTTTGACGAACTCGACCCAAGAGTGGGAATCGAGAAAGCAATAGAGCCGATGGAGGAATTCGAAGAGGTGATCCTCAACCCGGGAGAACCCACCAAAGTCATTCAGGTGGGGAAAAACCTGCCGTCGGCCATTCGAGATAAGATCGTGGCCACTGTGAAGGATAATCAGGATATCCTGGCATGGTGCCACGCTGATATGACGGGGATTAATCCCAATGTTGCGTGCCACGCACTCAACATAGACCCATCTGCAACTCCAATTCGCCAAAAGAGGAGGCCGTTGGACCCAGTGAGAGCCGAAGCCGTCAAAGCTGAAGTGGACAAGTTGATGTCCATAGGCTTTCTCCAGGAGTCGCACTATCCCGTGTGGTTGGCCAACCCAATTCTGGTCCCGAAACCCGATGGGTCCTGGAGAATGTGCATTGACTTCACGGACCTAAACAAGGCCTGCCCGAAAGATTGTTTCCCTCTTTCGCGAATCGATCAGATGGTAGACGCTACTTCCGGGTACGAACTCTTATCCTTCATGGATGCGTACTCCGGATACAACCAGATCAAGATGCATGTCGCGGACCAGGAACACACCAGCTTCCTCACGGACAAGGGTGTCTACTGTTACGTGGTCATGCCTTTCGGTTTGAAGAATGCTGGGGCGACGTACCAGCGTCTAGTAAACAGAATGTTCAAGGACCAACTGGGGAGGAACATGGAGGTGTACGTGGATGACATGTTGGTAAAGTCCAAGACCTCCAGGGACCACAGTGACGACCTTGAGGAAGCTTTCGCCGTGATCCGAAAGTACAGGATGAAACTAAATCCAAAGAAATGTACTTTCGGGGTCTCGTCTGGAAAGTTCCTCGGTTTCATTGTCAGCTCCCGCGGAGTGGAAGCGAACCCTGAGAAAATAAAGGCGTTCATAGATATGCCTTCCCCCCGGAAACATAAGGATGTCCAGAGCGTTACCGGAAGGATAGCTGCTCTCAGCCGCTTCGTATCCAAAACCACTGACAAGTGTATCCCCTTCTTCAATGTGTTGCGAGGAAACAAGAAGTTCGAGTGGACCCCCGAATGCAAAGCAGCCTTCCAACACCTCAAAGAACATTTAACCCGAGCTCCCATTCTGTCCAAACCTGTCGAAGGAGAGGCGTTGTTCTTATACTTAGCTGTGACTGAGCACGCAGTGAGTGCCGCTCTCGTCCGGGAAGATGGCCGTATCCAGCTCCCTGTGTATTACGTAAGCAAGAGGTTATTGGACGCCGAGTCCAGATATTCAATGATCGAGAAACTCTCCCTCTGCTTGCTAATTGCTTCACGGAAGCTGAGGCCATATTTCCAGGCGCACACCATCAAAGTACTCACCAACCACCCTCTCCGACAAGTCCTGCAGAAGCCCGAGTCTTCTAGCAGATTGCTTAAGTGGGCCATGGAACTGAGCCAGTTCGACGTCCACTACCAACCACGTGTTTCCATAAAAGGTCAAGCTCTCGCGGACTTTATTGTGGAATGCTCGGGAATGAATGACCTCCCGGAAGATCCTGTCCCGGAACTTCCCACCTGGAAGGTCTATGTAGACGGAGCCTCAAATGAAAAAGGAGCTGGAGCGGGGGTCATCCTAATATCTCCCCAAGGGCATAAGCTCCAGAGCGCCATCCGTTTCGCGTTCCCAGCATCCAACAACGAGGCAGAACACGAAGCCATGTTAGCTGGGTTACGACTGGCCAGAGAAGTCGGAGCCCAAAAAATCGAAGTATACAGCGACTCCCTACTTGTGGTAAACCAAATATCCGGGGAATACCAGACGAAAGGCGAAAGGATGGCTGCCTACGTATCTCTCTCCCGTGACCTACTGCAGCATTTCAAAGGCTACCAAATCCGCCAGGTCCCCCGGGACCAGAACTCACTCGCGGACACGCTGACCAAGCTTGCAACGGACCCGGAGATTGAACAGTATGGCTTAGTCCCCATCGGGCACTTAGAAGCCCCCAGTACTGAGACACGAAGGATAAACGCCATCATCGACCATTTCCACTCCTGGATAGGACCCATCCTCAGATTTCTCACCACCGGAGAGCTCCCCACTGATAAAGCTGACGCAAGGAAGCTCCAATATCAAGCTCCCCGATACGTGGTTATGGATGGAAAGCTTTACCGCAGGGGGTTGTCCATACCCTTCCTTAGGTGTGTTGCCGGAACCGAAGTCAGCACCATCATCCATGAGATTCACGGAGGCTTCTGTGGCGATCATACCTCCGGGCTGAGCCTCTCCAAAAAGATCCTTCGACAAGGATACTTCTGGCCCACCATGAAGAAGGATTGTGTGGATTATGTCAGGAAATGTGAGCAGTGCCAGAGGTACGCCAAGGTTCCGCGAGCGCCGCCTACAGAAATTACCCTAATGACCAGCCCCTGGCCGTTCGCCGTTTGGGGCATTGACCTAGTAGGTTCCCTCCCAACTGGAAAGGGTGGAGTGAAGTACGCCATAGTCGCGGTAGACTACTTCACCAAATGGGCTGAAGCTGAACCTATGAACACGGTCACATCTAAAAAAGCACTGGACTTTGTCATCAGGAATATAGTGTGTCGTTTTGGGCTTCCACGAAAAATTGTGTCCGACAACGGAAAGCAATTTGACAGTGAACACTTCACGAACTTCTGTGCTTCGCATGGAATTATCAAAAGCTTTTCCGCAGTCGCCAGACCCCAGGCTAATGGGCAAGTGGAAGCTGTAAACAAAATATTAAAGACCACGTTGAAGAAAAAACTCCAAGCCTGCAAGGCTCACTGGCCGGAAGAACTTCCGCGAGTACTTTGGGCCTATCGCACAACAGAGAGAACTTCGACGGGGCACACGCCTTATTCCATGACCTTCGGTTGCGAGGCCGTCATCCCAGTAGAAACTATGATCCCCTCTCACAGGCAAGATACCTACGATCCTACCCGGAACCATGCCCTTCTCCAGGAGTCCTTGGACATGATCGAAGAGCTCCGGGAGCAGTCGCAGGTCCAACTAAAAATGTACCAAGGCAAGATAGCCCGACACTTTAACACGAGAGTCAAGAGCCGTACATTCGAAGTTGGGGATCTTGTCCTACGGAGAGTATTTCCTGCTACGCAGGATCCGGGAGTAGGAGTCCTCAGACCCAACTGGGAAGGCCCCTACGAAGTCCAAGAAAAAGTGGGCCATGGGACGTATCACTTAAAGAGACTCGACGGATCTAAAGTCCCGCGCGCCTGGAACGCGGAGCACCTCCGCCGTTACTACCAGTAGGCCCCGGACCATCCAGTCGGAAGTCCTTGGTGAAATTAGCAAAAGTGAAAAATGTGGAAATAATCCTCCCTGTTGTAAAACTCACGCCTAGCAGGCTAATTTAATGAAACGCGGAGAGATTCACTCCGCTTTTACTGCACTTTTTATCCCTGTGTTCAAAGCTGCGTTTTAACAAGTGACCACGCGGTCCGGAGACGTCCGGACCCCACGCTCACTTGGGGGGTATACATGGCTAAGGCATAGCCATACGCCCCTTGAACAAAACGTACACAGAACACCACTTATGTGCTAGCATTGTGTTTGAAATTTTTAAATTGTTTGAAATGTTTAAATTGTTAAGCTTAGGTTTATTTGTTGCCATGAACATGCTTGCATTACGTGTCATATGTGCATTATGTGCTTATGTGAAAATTGCCATGGAAATGCCTGCCATTATGTATCATGAAAATTATCTCCTGTGTAGCCCAGCGATGGACGGGACTGGGGGTTGAGGCACGTTCATAGAGCTACGCCAAAACACCCCCAACTCCCTGACAAGTCCTTTGCAGAATACTCCACGATCGCTATAGAGCTTTGCTTCGCAAGCTCCAGCTCCGGGTCTCGGAAGGCGAAAGATGGCAAGATCCGCGAGCGCTGTAGAGCTTTGCTTCGCAAGCTCCAGCTCCGGGTCCCGCAAGGCGAAAGATGGCAAGATCCGTGATCGCTGTAAAGCTCTGCTTCGCAAGCTCCAGCTCCGGGTCCCGCAAGGCGAAAGATGGCAAGATCCGCGACCGTTGTAAGCCTTGCTTCGCAGGCTCCAACTCCGGATCTCACAAAATAATGCATGGCGAGCTCCTTGGCCATTGCAAGTTTCAGCTCCAGAAGCAGACATGGTCGATCCCCCACTCACAGCCGGCCTTGCTTCGCAAAGCCCCTGCTCCGGGATCACACCTGGTGGGCGTGGCGATTTCCCCGACAGCAATGAGCCTTGCCTCGCAGGGCTCCATGCCAGGTCCCTGAAGTCAGCCACCATGAGGTTCGCAACAACAGTTAGTTTTGCTTCGCAAAGATCTAACCTTAAGTCTAGCGACGCTCACCAAAAGAACTCCCGTTCCAAACCATGGAACGGCTCACCTTAGCAATCCCAGCGAACAGTATAACTACAAGTCCCGGGATTAGCTATTTGCCTCAGGAAAGCTAAAATACGGTGAAAGGAGCCTGGCCGTTGGAACCAGGAAACCTTCGTAACCTAGAAACTACGTGGGAAAAGACATCATCCGTTAAAGCTTCAAGTGGGAAGTGCATAGGTTTTGGCTGTTGGAACCAAAACCTCATACGCCCCTACAACAGTTTCTACCGTATAAATGTCTACCCTAAGCGCAAAGATAAATAAAGAACTCGGCAGAAAAGAAAGGAGAATGCTATAATTATGGCAAATATGTCCGCAATGAAAAACTCAAAATGAAAAATAATTAAAGATAAAACCCCTTCAAGCATTGGGGGTAACTACAGCTTCCACGACCGCAGCTTCGGGGGCATCGGTTTCAACTGAGGCTGGCGGAGTCGGCTCATTGGAAGGCGGAACTTTGTCATGAGAAGGTTCAGAGGTCCCCGCCTCTCCGGGATCTCCCACCTCAGGAGCTCCAGCACGTTCGTCAATGTTGTAAGTTTGGACGTACACCTCTGGGCCTTGATCCCACACGAGTAGCTTCTCCCTCATGGCTTCGGCATCATCTCCCAGATAGCCTAATACCTCCGGGTTCACTTTCCAGAGTTGATGCATGAGGACCACATGCGATATATTAATCGTCCTGTTCAGTATCACCTCAGCATCCTCCTTCTCCTTCAAGCGCTCCGCCTCGGAGGTTGCCAGCTGTGCCTCCGCGACAGTTAGTTGAGCCCTCAATTTTTCCATTTCGGCCTTGGAGGCATCACGCTCCCCCTTAAGAGAATCAATCTCCTTGCGCTGCTCCCTATTTTGGCTCAGCACGGATTGCTTCTCGGTCACATGCCCCCTGGCAGTGAATTGTAAGGCCCCGATCTCTTTATCCTTCTCGGCGAGCCCCAACTGCAGCATAGACACGAGATCCCTGCTCCTCTTATGGAGTTGCTCCTCCTCGTGCAGCTTACTCGAAAGGGTGGAATATTCCTCTTGCTGCTTAAGGAGGAGATCATTTTTTGATTGCAAGCGAGCTTCCAAGGTGTCCTTCTCCACCTTGGCTTGGGACAGCTCTTCCCGGAGCTTGGAGTTTTCGGCCTTCATCCCATCCGACCGCTGTCTAAACTCATTCTCTGCCTTGGCCCGGTACTCTTGATATTTGGCAAGATATTTCTTGTCCGCCTCTTCCTCAGCTGTGCGCCGGGCCTGATCAATCTTCTCCGAGGCCCCCAAGGCCTGTTGGGCCAGTTTCTGCTTCTCCGCCTCCAAGGCCTGGCGAGCCAGCTGGCTCTCCTCCAGCTGAACCAGAACTGCACCAACCTCCCGGAACGAGCGTTCCGCGATCATAGAGGCCTGCAAGGAAAGACAATAGAATGAGTTAAGCCGGACCAAAAGACAGATGATCCCAAAACACAACAACTGACGGCTTACCCCGGACAGTTGCTGCTTCATAGCGTGTGTCAGCAACAGCGGATCCTTACTGCTACTGATGGCCCATTTCTCATAATTGAGCTCGCACAAGCTCAGGGCCATGTCCTCCTTCATCTCAGCTCCGAACGGCGCCAATGCACGTCCGAGCCTAGGCACCAGCCTCTTCTCCAAGGCTGGGCCATCCAAAACCGCTCCGGCCGGGTGAAGGGATCTCACCCCCTCGGCCAGCTCAGCTCTCTTCACGGCAGACAAGTTATCTGCCCTTCCCTGAGTAACAGCCTTCTCCGCCTCTAACCGCCTCTTCAAAAAACTATCGGCCCGTCTTACACCCTCCAGGAGGGCAGCGAGGAAACTGGTTGGCTTCCGAGGGAAGTGGAATTTCAGGCCAGGCAGAGGAAGGTTTGTTGGCTGAGAAGGAGACCCCGAAAGGGTGGACTCCCTTTGGGCTGGAGGAGGAGGCAGACGGGGTATTAAAGCCCCGGTCTGTTGCTTTTGATACTGCGGTAGCGGAAGTGGTTGCCCTTGTTGCTGCTGTTGGTTTGGATGTTGTGGTTGCTGCAGCTGTGACGTTGGTGATTGTCTCTGTTGTTCTTGTTGCTGCTGTTGTTGTAGTTGTGCTTGCTGTCGTTGCTGTTGTTGTTGCCTTCGACCAGGAGAAGAGTGTCTAAGGCGTTTCTTCTTAGCACCCTCAGCATCTTCTCCGGGACGCTTACTCACCCCAGTTGTCTTCACGGGGAACACAAGCCCTTCCCCGTCGCTGCTGCTACTCGAGACCATCATGGTCTCGGAAGGCCCGTCAGCAGGAGACTTCTCTACCCTCGGAGACACTTGCGCCTCGCCACTCGTCTTCTTGGGGGAGGCAGTTTTACCTCCCCTACCAGCCTTGGTCTTCCGTCCTTTCCCCGTGGACGGGTCTTGGCTAGTGGCAGCCTTCTTAATGAGCAATGTAACCCTCCCCAACATCTTGGCTTCTGGATACTCTGCAAGAAACGTACAAAGCAAGGTTAACGAACCAACAAGCAATGAGAAAGAAAATAAGTAAGAAGCGGCAATCAACAAAAAAGCACAAGCAAGCCCGCCAGCAGGGAACAAGAAACAAGAAAAAGAAAAGTTTGAAAGGGACGACCATGCACGAGAAACGTGGATGGCCTTCCCCGAGCAAAACAAAACATCGCTTCCTGCTCCAGGAAGCTCCCGTACTCCTTGAAGTCCGGGAATGACATGCTGAGGGAAGAAGGGTCAACCATGATGACACCTTCTGGCAGACTACCGTCACTCAGACACCCGAGGAGCTCATCTACCCTATCGCAATATCTGTCGAAGGGTATCCTACGCGGATCTAGCCTAAGGAAACGGGGATCAAACCCCATCTGAGAGGTCCGGGAAACCTCAGACAGGCTGGGGGTGTGGATCAATTGAAAACTAGTCTTACCTCTCCCGGAGGTACTAGCCCCCGGAGTCCCTTCGTTAGGGTAAGCCGCGGCGTGGCGAGCCTCGATCTCCTCTTCCTCCGGCTGGGGGTCGGGGAACCTCTCCGCCCAACTAGGAGATAAAGTATTTTCGTCCCGGGCTGCTTGGGTGATCACCTTGGACAGCTCCAGGGCAATCTGCTCCCGGATGTCAGCTGACACCTGACTTTGCCCCCTGCCACTCACTGGCTCGATGTTTTGGAAAGAGGCGAGTAGCCCATACTCCCTCAACGATTCGGAGGTCACAAGTCCCTCCACTTTCAACTCTTCCTCAGAAAGCCCTTCGTAGAACTTGGACCTCCTTATCATCTCCGCGCAAAGAGGTGTCCGCGGAACGACTTCTGCAAAAATCAAATACAAGCATTAGAGATCCTCCTAAAAGGCAAATCAAACGCAAAGAAACAAAGTTGAAAAGGAGAGGAAGGAGCACTTACCAGGGATTTTGAAGTCCAAAGATAGGGCTGGCACCCTCTTCAGCGGGAAGCCAGTCGTCAGGAACCAGTATTCCCGGAGGTCTGGAACCCTCGCGGTATGACAAGTGGGGCACATCACGTCCGGGTGCCTTTCCAGCCTGTAAAACCCCACCTTGTCTGAATGACCCCTCATAGGCTGAGACTTCAACCCGTAGAAGTACAGCACCTCCTCCGGGGTAGGAGCTTCCAGTTTCCGGGACTTGCAAAAGATGAACCACCCTGCTAGGAGCTTGTAGCTGGGAGGAATCAACTGGAAGGGGGCAATCCCCGCCTTCACACAGAAATTGGCAAAGTAGCTCCTTAGGGGCAAGTGCGCCCCACACACTATGTGTGCCCAGCTCCAGGCACCGAAGCCCTCGTGACTCTGGCTAGCCGACTCGCCCAGCACCGACAGAAAATGCCACATCAGACCTGGGATGTTCTTCAGGCCTGCCTCGGAGGAATACAGCTCCAGCATGCCATAATTCCTGAAAAGGTTCGGCTTTTGGTCCATCTCCCAGATGGAACTATTGGAAGTCGGTGGACTAGCCGCGACCACTTTCGCCTTTCCTTTCCCCTTTGCACCAGCGACAGGGGAACCCTTCTCTTGGGCAGAATCAGCCTCCCCCACAGCAAGGAGTTGTTCCTTTGAGATGTTCGTCACTGGACAAAAGAAAAAAAGAAGAAAACACTCTAAGCAGTCAGCACCCTTGTCATACCCTAGTGGTGTCAAAGGCGTCGGGGAGACCCTCCCCGAAAACTGCTTGGAGAGGCTCCCACCGAGCTTACCGAGGGATTGGCACCATGCCACCCGAAGGGCAGCAAGGAACCAGACTCCGACTCCGAGCCTAAGCCCACCAAAAGAAGTGTTTTTCCAGAGAAAAACACCCTAAAGGCGTTCATGCTTATGCCCTAAAACAGCAAAACAAGGAACGACTTTCCGAACGCAGATCGCCCAAGCATGCAAAAAAGGCTACTTATCGACTCACATCAATCACATGCCTACCAAAGCCCTATTCACGCATGCACATAAGCGATAATGGCAGAAACCTCTACTCTAACAACTACCAACAACCTAAGGTTTGGGAGGAAAGAGCAAAGTAGAAATACTTACTGATATTCGGGTAGTTGGAGGTTGAAGGAGTAACTGGATCACTGCACAGCACGATCGCGAGAAGTAAAAGCTGCAAAGACGAACGGCGATTCAAACCAGGAACTTCGGCGAATAAACCCACTGCCAAATCAAAAGAAAAGTTTCCAGATCCTTACCAAAAGAAGTGGCAAGTTCGGAGGAACGGAAGCTGGGAAGCCTGAAAGTTCGAAGGTTTGGAAATTTGAAAATCCGAAAGATAGAGAATTTGAAAGCGTAAAGAGGAAGAAAGGTCCTTTCCCTCGTTTTTATAGCAGGGAAGAAGTCGTTTCGAATTCCTCAAATGGACGGTCCCGATCTTCCCATTCCGTGTGCATCAGATCCAACGGCTGGAGATGAAGCGACGATCCTATTTATGACTCCTCGGATGGGAATAAAGTATTTATTTCCCATCATTACACCACCTCGAGCCCGGAGTACCATTAAAAACCGTCAAATCATTACTCAGATGACTGACGCACGCATACTCAACCAGTCGCCTCACACACACGTCTTGGTCGCAGAACCATTCCCAGAATGACACGTGGTCCTTGCCGCACTTGAGTACTTGAGTTCAAACAGAAGAAATTCCCTTTCTTTTTCATACTAACACTCAGGCGAGGAAAAGGAACTCTTCCGGGAACGCAGAAGGTGGCCCCTCGCCTAATCTAAGAGACCGAAATACCCGGAGGACTGTACAAGCGCCCGGATCTCTCAAAGCTCCGTGACCTTGGGGGGTAAATGTTATCCAGATTTCTGGATAGCGTTTAGATTGATGTCCTCGGGGAAGCAGAATTATCGATGTCTTTCACGGTAGGTGACCAGAGCTCGCGGATGGACAGAAAGGCTTCGCCTCTCCTGTTTAGTGTCCGGATTACTCTTCCAAGCAAGCACAACACGGAAACTCGTCGACTCTCCCGGACTCCCGAAGGGGTATCCTTCGGGGAAGCCCCTTCCAGGAGAAGCTCTTCGAGTGGTCTCCGCGAAAACAGTTCCGTGCCTCGCATAGAACAAAACTGAACGGTCGAGTCCGGGAGAAGGCATATTTGGAATGATATCCGTCTGACACAGGATCCCGCCTGACACGCCCGTCAGGTCAAAGCCGCACACATCCCAGCACGCCTAAGGGTACCTTTTCGCTTACTGTTCCGCTGACAACTTGGAAAAGACGGCTGACTTTGTGTGTTCCCCATACTTTCACGTAAATATGCCCACATAGAGTCTTGTAGCCATGCTACTACAGTAATTGTATCCCCTATTTATGGCTGGTGTAATTAAGACTCATGTACGTAGAGAAAAACCCTAATCCGAAACCCTAGCTATAAAGACCCCTTCATTTTACAAGAAGGGGGACGGCCAACAAATCACATAGCAAAAACTCTACCAAAATCTCTCTAGCTTCATCTTCTTCAAGAGAACCCGAGAGAAACACTGTGAGTGTGTGAAGTTCTTGTACACCAGCCATCTTACTGTAACCTTTTCCAAGTATAATAACATCGACTCGCGGACTAGGGCTTGTTAACGCCTGAACCACGTAAAAACACTGTTTGTTTAGTTACATTTTAGCACTTCTACAGTTCTTATCTTTTTATTATTCTGTTTGTATTCGTTTCTGAAAAACTCGGTAAACAATTATTATTACAATAATATATAATACATAATAAATAATTATATATAAATGTCGTGTGTATACAAATAGTATGACTGTGTAACTAAATAAACAATTAAAATATTATTTATTTTCTATCAAGAATAAAGAAATTTATTTTCCAATTATTAAGGTGTGGTTTGAATAATATCATAAATGTTTTATACTTTAAATAGGGAGTTTGTGACCTAAAAAGTTATCGTATTGTTTTTTCTAAAAAACCATAAAAGATGTTTTGGTTGAATTTTTTTTAATATGTTTATGTCATTCTTTTATATATAATATTATTTATTTAAAATTTATATGGCAATTATAAAAATTTAATAAAAATAATTATTAAATTTTCTAAATAAAATTAAGCAAACATACTTTGTAATTTAGCAAATTTTTTTAATATGCCGACATAAGCTACTATCCCAAATATATGACAATTTCAATATTTTAGACAAAAATACCCCTAACATTCAAACACTCATTTTCTCTCGCAATCCAAACTCTCTCTCTCTAACATCTCTCATTTTCTCACTCTCTCTATCATTCTAATCACCAAAATTTAAAAAAAAAATAGTCTGAAACTGACATTTGAGTGAAAAAATATGAATCTCCAAAGTTTTCGTCAAATTTCAGTGCAGAACATCGAAAAAGCAACGTTTTGGACAAAAATCAAGTTTTCATAATTGCATCGCAACAATATCAAATACTATCAATTTTGCATTGAAACACCATCAATTTGGCATCGAAACACCATCGATTTTGCATCGAAATGCATCGTTTCGGCCAAAAAACAAGTTTTCATGATTGCATCACAAGAGCATCGAAAACACCATCAATTTTATATCGAAATTGCATCGAAATACTATCAAAAAAGCATCTAAATTGCATCAAAAAAATGCATTTTCGATGCTCTTGTGATGCAATCATGAAACTTAATTTTTGGCAAAAATGATTAAAAAATCGATGGTGTTTCGATGCAAAATCAATGATGTTTTGATATTCTTGTGATTTAATCATGAACACTTATTTTTTGGCCAAAACAATGCATTTTCGATGCAAAATCGATGCTGTTGCGATGCAATCATGAAAACTTGATTTTTGGCCAAAACGAAGCTTTTTCGATGGTGTTTCGATGCAAAATCGATGATGTTTCAATGCAATCATAAAATCTTGTGTTTTTTTGGCCAAAACGATACTTTTTTGATGCAAAATCGATGGCGTTTTGATGCTATTGCGATGCAATCATGAAAACTTGATTTTTTGCCAAAATGATGCTTTTTCGATGGAGTTTCAATACAATTTCGATGCAAAATCAATAGTGTTTCGATGTCCTTGTGATGCAATCATGAAAACTTGTTTTTTGGCCAAAACTATATTTTTTTCGATGCAAAATCGATGGTGTTTCGATGCTATTGCGATACAATCATGAAAACTTGATTTTTGGCCAAAACGATGTTTTTTCAATGCTTTGCACTGAAATTTGACGAGAATTTTGGAGATTAGTATTTAATCACTTAAATGTCTCTTTCAGATGATTTTTTTTTTTTAATTTTGGTATTTTTTCGAGATAATGAGAGAGTGAGAGAATGAAAGATATTAGAGAAAGATGGTTTAGATTGAAAGAGAAAATGAGTGTTTAGATGGTAGATATATTTTTGTCTAAAAATTGAAATTATCATAAATTTAACATAATAACTTAGGTTGGTAGGTTAAAAAATATATTATGGATATAACATGAAATGCTTCATGTCTTTTTCTTCTTTGGTGGGGTCCACCAATATTGTTACACGAAAATCTAACTTTATAGATATTATTATATGAGAATTGCTAAGGTGTGGTTGCCACCTCCTCATGTGTTGTAATAGCAAACTCTTATTATATATTCACTCTCTTCTTTCTGTATATATACCTCGTTTTCCCCAGATTTCCGAGTAGTACGTAACACTCGGTGGTGCAATAAAATTCCCAATCCATTCCAGAAGGTTAACTTTTTTCCATTCAACTTTTCCACCATGGGAGGAGGAGCAGCTATGAGAGCCGCTTCCAAGGTCGCCGGAGTTGGGGCAGGCGTCATCCATCACGGTGGTCTACGCGGCGCCACGGTCGTTCCGCCTGTCGAGCAATCCGTACGCAATCCTTCGATTCCCGTCTCCGCAATCCTTACGTCGTCGTCTCAGACAGCCAAGGCTACGGCGGCTGATGTTGCGGGGATCCAGAGGCAGGTGTGGGAGATAAATGATTGGGAGTTCGCCGGTGGCGAGGATGATATGGTTATGGGGCCAGGTGAACCTTTGCCGAGGGTTGTGTTTGATGCGGTCCCTAGCTTCCAGGAAGCTAAGGAGGCCACCGTTGAATTGAAAGACGCTTTAGATAAGTATGTTTCTGATCCAAATTATTATTATAATTTTGAATTCGGTAATTGATTCGGCAAAATTCGTTTATGGGAAGTTCTTTCCTTTTTTGAAAATTGTATGAGGAAGTTGTAGAATTTTCTTTGTTGCATTAGTTAAAAGGAAGGATTATATGGTGATATTTGAAATTTGAGTGGAAAAGTTGTTATTTGCATATCGGAGAGTATCAAAGGAAATGATATATGGGGTTAATTGAAAATTTGTCAATAACTGACGTGCAGTTGATTGATTTTGATACTTTATTTTGTAAGAGGCAATATTGAATTGCTCTGTATGAGAAGTTTCATGTGGTATCATTTGCGGGCGCTATAATATCCAGGAGAATGAGGGTTGTCGCCACGGAAATTGGGTGAAATAGATTAGAATGGCTTAAAAATTTCTTTCTCTTCGGTGTTTCTTGGTTTTTGAGATTGCGATTTGATTCTTAAAAAATAATATTCTGAGTTGTTGGGATGTATTAGCTGATAGTTGTGATAATGGAGGTAGAAAGGCTCTTCTTTAAATAATATCATAGTTTTCATAAATAATAGCTCACATTCTTTGCTGAACTCTTACGAACGATTACTTATGTTTTGTATATTATGAACTATCATTGTATGTTTGAATATGTTATGTTTTAGGGTATATCTGTCCTCGCCCAAGTCCTCTGGATCTGAGGAACTAGCTGCTAGAGATCAGATGTCTGGTCTATCTCTGTTTTCAAATCCTGACCTGGAGACTAAATCTTGTCTTGTTGTTGACACTGTTAGAAGTCCTACTGTACCGAATCATGCTTTCAAGGCCTTTAAGCTTCTAAGTACAAGCCCTGAAGCACAGGTAATGACCGACTTTCTTCTCGTTGATACAATTTCAAGAAGATCTGATTTTTTTAAATCAGAGATCTTTGTAATATTTGATTAATCTCTGTTTTAAGACTCTCTGCCTATACACCAACTGATTTTCTTCTTTTGGGTTCTATATTCAGAATGTTGTAGCCTCCATTGCCTCTGACCGCAATGTCTGGAATGCCGTGTTGCAAAATCCTGTGCTGAAAGATTTCATGGACTCTAACCAGTCCAGTAAGACTCCTATAATTATCTATTATGTTGCACAAATTGTTGATTTTGTTCTGCTTGTTTGTTACATGGATTTTTTACTTGAAGTGCTCTGTTGCAGTTGCTGAGTTTCAGGAACCAGTTTTTGCTGAGAGTTTTGAGAATTCCTCTGATTGGAGCGAGGCTGCAAAGGGTGGGAATTGGTTGATGGGCGTCCTGAAGAACGTCAAGCTTAGTGTGACTGAGATGGTTAGCAACCTTTCCGGTTATTTTCAGAGCATATTTGGACCTTCTCCAGATACCAAGGGAGACGCCAAAGCAACTTTTGTGGATATGAGCCTTGGAGCATCCTTTATGGGATTGGCAACCCTGGCTGTCATGGTGATTTTGCTGAGACGTATTTAGAGTCTGCTGAGTCTGTTTTGTTTAAAAATTTGTCGAATTTACCTATAATATAAGTGGTATCTTGTGGATGGTTGTTGTTTTAAAAAGGATTTTTATTATGATATTTTGAAACGTATCCATAAGCTTTTGAAGAAATGTATAGCCTTGGATTGTGTCATTACTCTGATTATGTCTGTCCAGGAATTAGTTTACTATAGCAATCAGCTCTTTTGCTTGTATTGAAGATGGTATGATACACTTGTATACTAATGCGTACTTATTTACAGAAACTGATTCTGGTTTGAGGACACACGAGATTTTTAAAATGCTCAAGTACTTCAATTAAATCCAAAGCAATGCAATTTTGGATTGGATTGGTTAATGCAATTTTGGATTGGATTGGTTAGTAACTATTCTAATATGAAATTAAATACATGAGAGTTGTAATTTTGCTAAATAACTACAAATGCACATTAGACCACTTTGAATTAATCCAATTATGAGGAACTTTCTTAGATATGGCACTGATGCTAACGAGTTTGGTTTGATATCTTTCGTTTCTTTTACTATTGTATGGGTACAATTTAACCATAATTGATGTGGTGTGATTTTAAAGTTTGGGACCACCGAGCTTTAATTAAGTTAATAAGGAATGAGGACTGAGAGAAGGAACATTGTGCTGACTTAAGCATTGGAGTGTTGGAGTGTCTTTTGCAGGTTCACTCCTTATGTTTTTTCTACTCATTTCACGATAGAACACATTTATGTCATTGGTTAAGCCAATGAAATGTGTAGATTAGCAGGGATCAACATCAACAATCCGGTGATATGAAGTTCACAAGCCTAGAAGATTCATGTGGAAGATGTTGACCGAAACAATTGGCACCATCTGTGAGAAACTAGCGAGAAAGTGATGTGCAAATCGTTACATCGATTACTCATTGAGAAATGAAAATATACATAACAATATGCATTTTTTTTAACGAGGGATTATTGTGTCTTTTGCAGAGTTGGATGGTGACTAGCAAAGATAAGAGGAATCTACGATAAAAAACACAAATGGAAGAAGGTGCAAGCCAGTCATCACCAACTGATTATACACAAGAGTTGCACAAGGTGATGCAATTTATGCAGTAGATGAAAGAACATGATGATGCCATATTCAAACAAGCAGAAGAATGATGACAGCAGGCAGAAGATCGTCATAAAAAACGAATAGCGGAGATGTTCGCGCAACAAGCTAGGTTGATGACTGAATTGGATATGATTAGAAAATAGAGAAAGTCACCAAGGGCGAGTTAAAGCTGCTGCAATAGGTGTTACGGATGAAGCTCGACCAGGGCCGACATTGCGTGGTTCAAGCAGTTAAAGCCGAAGTCGGTTAACTCCTTTACAGAGCTAGGCGAAATGTTTGTACACAGTATGGAGGGAATACCGAAATGTCAAAAACGATGGGAGATCTATATTCTGTGCAGCAAGGAGTAAATAAACATCCTCGAGCGTATCTGAAGCGATATTTGAAGCTGGTGCATCAGATAAATAATGTAGACAAAGTAGTGGCAACGAATTTGTTCAGGGAAAGCTTACAGAAAGGGTCATTGCTAAGCGAACAACTTTATTTGAATGCTCCAAGGGATCTCACAGACATATAAATGAAGGCGGAATGGGTGTTCAAAATATTGGAGATAAGGGAGGAAGAAGCAAAGCGCACTGCACTGATAACTAAACTGGCAGAAGGAAACCCTCATCTGGGGGAAAAGCAAGATAAAAGAAGGGCAGAACAGCCGCTCGTCGGAAACAAAAACGGGTCGAAACATACAAGAGAGGAAAATGGGGCAAAATACCCACACATAGAGACTACAATATCGGTGGATCAGATTTACATTTAAAATAAGGACAAATCCATTTGGCGTGAACCATTCAAGATAACTTCGCCAATAGAAAGAAGAGATTAAATGAAATATTGTACGTTTCACAAGGATGTGGGCCATATGCTAGCAGAATGTAGGTCGTTGTACAACCAAGTGCAACACATCCTAAGAATGAGAGGGTTGTCGCAATACATCAAGAGTGCACAGAATGTAATGCCCCAATATCAAGCATCACCAAAGTCACCTGCGTAGACAATGACTGAACCAAATCTACAACCATCGGTGATGATAAAAGAGCAACCACAACAACAACTGAAACAAATTCTAATGATATTTGGATATGCGGAGCCCTCAATAGAAAGGGAAGCGAAGATGAAATTTGAGAAAAGAACCGAAGAAAAGGTGAAAAGAATGCGACATCTGAACCACACAGTCAATTACGTGGCTCAAACTGAACGATATTTTCCAACACACCCGATCAGTTTCACTGAAGACGATTTGAAGAAAGTAAATTTTCCCCATGATGACGGGCTAGTGATTAAGTTGCAGATAGAAAATTTTCAATTGGGCCGAGTGCTAGTGTACGGGGGAAGTACTATAGAGCTTCTATTCTACGATGCTTTCTAGGCCATGGGAATAACAAATGAAAGGCTGAGAGCATCCACTTTCCTTATCCACTCGTTCAACAGCTCAAAAGTAGTTCCGAAGGGAGCAATCGAATTGAAAGTGACTGCTGCCAAGCGCACTTTGGTAGTAGACTTTGTGGTCATAAATGTTTATTCAGGGTACAATGAGATCATGGGAAGACTGTGGGTTCACAAAATGCAAGGTGTGGCTTCAACCATACACCAAGTATTAAGATGTCAGTCGTCGTGTGGCACTTATACTATCGATATAAAAGGGTGTCAAAAGCAAGCTAAGAAATGTTGCATATTGTTGAAGGAAGTAAACCAGATGGGGAGTGAGGAAAAGATAGGTGAAGAGGAGGCATAGAAATCGAAAGGAAAGTTACCAGCTTATTTTGAGAACCCTGGAAGACGAGGAAGAATTCACAGAGCCACAATCAACTGTAGATAAGCTGGAGGAAGTACAGTTAAATGTAAACTGTGCAGAAATTTTTTTTCCTGGTAAGTGCCCAATTAAGCAGTGAGCAAAAAAGATTGATCAAAGGGTTTCTGATGGCAAATATTTCCACGTTCGCATGGACAGCTAAGGATATACCTGGAATAGATCTTGCGGTCATGACTCATCAACTAAACATAGATAAATGATTTCTTGTTGTAAAATAGAGACAGGCGATTCGCCCCAAAAATAAACCAGGTGATCAATGAAGAGGTGATGCGCCTAGTGCAAATAGGATCCATCGAAGAATGATTATATCCGTTGTGGACATCAAATCCTGCAGTCGTGCCAAAGAAAAATGAGAAAAAGTGAGTTTGCATCGATTTTACCAACCTGAATAAAGCATGTCCAATGGATAGTTTTCCATTGCCTAGAATAGACTAGATGGTGGGCGCAACTACATGGTACAAACTGATGAGTTTTTTAGACGCGTACTCCAGGTACAACAAGATCCCAATGGCTGAGGAAGACAAGATCCATAGAGCCTTGAAAATAGAAATAGGGTTGTACTGCTACAAAGTAATTCTATTTAGGTTGGGAAACGCTGTAACGATATATCAGATGCTAATGAATACGATTTTCTCTAAGCAACTGGGGCATATAATGGAAGTATACATTGATGATATGGTCATAAAATCTATGAAGGAGACTGATCATCTAGAACATTTGAGAGAATGCTTTGGTGTACTAAACAAATATAACATGAAGCTAAATCCAACAAAATGCGCGTTCAGAGTAACCTCAGGACATTTCCTGGGGCATATCATCAGTAAAAGGGGGATAGAGGAGAACCCTACATAAATAGCGACTTTGTCCGAGGTTACCGAGTCACGCACTGTGCGGGATGTACAGAAGATCACAGACAAGATTGATGCGTTAAGACGATTAATTTCCCGAATGTCAGATTGCTGTGAACCCTTTTTTCAGTGTATAAAGAAGAATTCGAAGTCTATGTGGGGGGAGGAACAACGCAAAGCATTTGAAGAATTGAAGAATTATGTGACTTCGCCACCAGTGTTAAGCGCACTGGATCTAGCAGTGTCCGCAATAGCGGTGAGTGCAGTGTTGTTTAAGGAAGAAAAAGGAAAACAAAAATCGATTTTTAATTTGAGTAAAATGCTATTATATTTTGAAACACGTTATAGCCTTTTAGAGAAATTGGTGCTAGCTCTCATGACGACTAAAAAACAGCTAAGACAGTACTTCGAGGTTCGTGTGGTGACTATGCTGGCTAAATTCCTTTTGAAGCAAATCTTATCAAAACCAGACCTATCGAGACGTATGTCTAAGTGGGCAATCGATCTCTCTGCGTATGATGTAAGGTTCGCGCCCAAGAAATAAAAGAAAGGATAGGTTTTGGAAGACTTTCTAGTTGAAATCAATTCCTTTTCCAATGAGCCAGAACGAGCAGTGCCACTCATGGAAGAAGATTGGGTGTGGGTGATGAGCAAAGATGGGTCGACAAAGCACGAGTTTGGCGGGCATAGGTGTGGTATTGGAAGTCCCATCAGGTCTGAGGATTGAAGAAGCTTTACAATTAAACAGGTAAAGATTTAATTCTCATTGCTTGATAAACAAAAAATGGCCTTTCTGAATAAGCCTTACAAGGGTGTTACTGATAATATTTCTTCAAATGGATGGCATTCCAAGTTCGTGGGACCGCTTCTCCATTAAGCCGAGCTAACTTGTAGGTTCCTTCCTTTATGACCTCGGTTATTTGATATGGCCCTTCCCAGTTTGGTCCCAATACTCCATCTTTGGGATCCTTACCGGCTAAGAAGACTCTCCTGAGGACTAGGTCGCCAATGCTAAAGGCGCGTGTTTTGACCTTTGAGTTGAAATAACGAGTAATTTGTTGCTGGTAATGCGCGAGCTGGAGCTGCGAATCTTCTCGTCTTTCATCAATCAGGTCGAGGGATGCGCAAAGCAGTTCATGATTGCAGTCCTGGTCATACGCCTGGACTCTATGCGAATATATCTTTATCTCGACAGGAAGGACTACCTCACTCCCAAAGGCTAGGGAGAAAGGAGTATGACCTGTAGGAGTTTGATGCGAGGTCCGGTATGCCCACAGTACCTGGGGGAGCTGTTCTGGCCAGACTCCCTTGGCTTTGTCTAGCCTCTTCTTAAGGCTCGCCTTTAGCATCTTATTGATGGCTTCGACCTGCCCATTAGCCTAGGGGTAGGCCACGGAGGAGAAACTTTTTTCAATGCCGTACCTTTCACAGAATTCGGTCAAGAGGTCGCTGTCGAACTGAGTCCCATTGTCGGATACGATTTTCTTTGGAAGCCCGAACCGGTAGATAATGCTTTTGACCACGAAGTCGAGGACTCTCTTGGAAGTGATTGTTGCCAAGGGTTCTGCCTCAGCCCACTTGGTGAAGTAGTCGATAGCCACCATCGCGTAGCGGACCCCGCCCTTTTCAGTAGGGAGGGCACCAACCAGGTCGATTCCCCAGACCGAAAATGGCCACGGGACGAGATCATCTTCAGCTTGACTGGGGGAGCTCGGGAAACTGTGGTGAATCGCTGACATTTGTCACATTTGTTGACGTAGGAGATCGAGTCCTTTGACAGAGTAGGCCAGTAATACCCTAGCCTCAAGACTTTCAGGGCCAAGCTTTGCCCCCCAGTGTGGTCCCCGCAAAAACCCTCGTGCACTTCCTGCAAAATGGTCTTTGCTTCGCCTGGCAGAACACATCGTAGGAGGGGTAGGGAGTGCCCATGCCGGTACAACACCCCGTCTACCATCGTATACCTTGGAGCCTGGTACAGTATCCGCTGTGCGTCATTACGCCCTTCAGGTAACTTTCCTTCGGCGAGATACTCGAGGATGGGGGTCATCCAGGTCGGCCTGGCGTCGATCATCTCGACCTCTGCCCCGACCTCTTCTATACTTGGTTTCTCCAAGAACTTTACCGGTACTAACCCCAAAGCCTCTGTCTCCCCGCAGGTAGCGAGCTTGGCGAGGGCGTCTGCGTTAGCATTCTGCTCTCGAGGTATCTGCTCGATTGGGCCCGGTCAAATGCGGACAGCTCGACTTTCACCTTGGCCAAGTAAGCAGCCATCTTGGTTCCCCGTGCTTGATATTCACCTAGCACCTGGTTTACCACGAGCTGGGAATCACTGAAGCATTGAACGGAGCTAGCCTTTAGCTCCTGGGCTACCCTTAGCCCGGCCAGCAAAGCTTCGTATTTGGCCTCATTGTTGGATGCCTTGAATCCGAATCTCAGCGCCGAGTGGAATCTATGCCCTTCTGGGGATATCAAAATGATTCCAGCCCCGGAGCCGTTCTCATTAGATGAGCCGTCCATGAAGATCTTTCATGACGCTTGGGCCGAGGTGACCTGGGGTGAATCTTCCACAGAATCTTCTATGAATCCTATGCATTCTGCCACAAAATCGGCCAGGGCCTGGCTTTTTATTGCAGTTTGTGGGGTGTACAAAATCTCGAACTAACTGAGCTCAATAGCCTACCTCAACAGGCGTCCCGATGCTTCAGGTTTTTGCAAAACCTGCCTTAAAGGTTGATCGGTCATGATGTGTATTGAGTGGGATTGGAAATACGGCCTGAGCTTTCGAGAGGCCATGATAAGACATAATGCCACCTTTTCCATCAACGGGTATCGGGACTCGGCCCTGAGAAGTCTCTTGCTGATGTAATAGACTGGTTTTTGAACCCGGTCTTCTTCTCGGACTAATACAGCACTAGCTGCATCTTTTGTGACAGCTAGGTAAAGGAAAAGAGTCTCCCCTACCGTGGGTTTGGACAATACGGGCGGCTCGGCCAGATGTGCTTTCAGGTCGAGGAAGGCACTTTCGCACTCCACTGTCCACTCAAACTTCTTATTTCCCCGGAGCAGGTTGTAGAATGGCAAGCACTTGTCAGTGGATTTAGAAATAAACCGATTAAGGGCTGCAACCCTTTCTGTCAGGCCTTGGACGTCCTTCCGCGACCTAGGTGAGGGGAGCTTGAGCAATGACCTGATCTTATCGGGGTTTGCCTCGATTCCTCTAGTGTTGACAATGAAACCCAGGAATTTTCCAAATGCGACCCCGAAAGTGCATTTATGCGGGTTAAGCCTCATGCCGTATTCTCTTAGTATCTTGAAGCATTCCTCCAGGTCGGAAACATGGTTATTGGCAGTTTTTGACTTGACCAGCATGTCGTCAACGTATACTTCCATGATCTTCCCGATCTGGTTGGCAAACATCCTGTTCACCAATCTTTGGTATGTAGCACCGGCGTTCTTCAGTCCGTAAGGCATGACCTTGTAACAATAAACGTTAGTTGGGGTCATGAAGCTAGTGTACTCCTGATCCGCTAGATTCATGGCGATCTGATTATAGCCCGAATACGCATCCATAAAGGACATGAGCTCGTGCCCCGCCGTGGCGTCTACCAATTGGTCGATCCTCGGCAAGGGGAAACAGTCCTTGGGGAAGGCTTTGTTCAGATCGGAGAAGTCGATGCAGGTCCGCCATTTCCCGTTGGGCTTCAGGACCAGCACAGGATTGGCGACCCAAATCAAAAACTTGGCTTCACGGATAAAGCCGCATTTCTTGAGTCGGGCTACTTCTTCTTCTAGGGCTTCAGCTCGAGTTGTTCCCATGCGCCTCTGTTTCTGGGACTTCGCAGGAACGCTCTTATCCAAATGAAGGGTGTGCATGATGACACTTGGACTGATTCCCACCATGTCCTCGTGTGGCCATGCGAACACATCCAGGTTCTCCTGCAGGAACTTGATCAGCTCCGCCTTCCTCATGCCACAGAGGTTTTTCCCGAGCTTAACTATCCGTGAGGGATTTTGTGGATCGATATTTACCTCCTCGAGCTCTTCGATGGCTTGGAGCTTGGATCTATACTCGCTTACTCTGGGGTCAATATTCTTACCTAGGACGATATTTTCCCCTTCGGCGTTCTGAGGTTTTTCAATCTCAGGATTAGGCAAAGGTTCCTGAGATTCCTCTTCTCCACCTTGGACGGTCATCGCTATCTGCCCGGGTTTTAATTTTCCCTTCATGGAAATGTTGTAGCATTCCCTGGCAGCAAGCTGATCGCCACGGGCTATGCATATCCCTGTGGAAGAAGGGAATTTCAGCGCGAGGTGGCGGATGGAGGTGATGGCTTAAAAAGCTATAAGTGTAGGTTGACCCAAAATGGCATTGTATGCGGCGGGACAGTCGATGCCCACGAACTCAAGGAGTTTTGAGACTGTCCGAGGTCCCTCTCCTAAGGTGCTCACCAGCTCGATCGTCCCAATAGCCATTGATCCTTCTCCAGAGAAACCGTAAAGCATCATGGAGGTCGCCTTCAGCTCGGCGACTGATAAACCCATCTTCTCCAGCGTGGATCGGAATAGAAGGTTTACCGAGCTCCCATTATCGACCAGCACTCTCCTAACCCTCTGATTAGCGAGCTGCATTGCTATAACTAGAGGGTCGTTATGAGGGAACTGAACGTGGCTGGCATCTTCCTCAGTAAAAATGATTGGTTGCCTCTCCAATCGCTGCTGCTTCGGCAGATGTTGTTCGGGGACGAACTCCACTCCATTACGAGCCTTAAGTTCGTTGACGTACCTCTTTTGGGCACCTCTGCTCGTGCCAGCCAAATGAGGACCTCCAGAGATTGTGGAGATCTCTCCTCCTATCATTGGAGGAGGGACGTCCTGATCTATCCTAGACCCGGGCTGATTGACCGGGACTTCCGGAGCTGGACGGGCTGCGGGAACTCTGTTCCGCCCGTATTGAGCCAAGGGGCCGGCTCGGATGAGAGTCTCGATCTCATCCTTCAGGTGTCTACAGTCATCGGTATTGTGGCCAACGTCGTTGTGGAAATGGCAAAACTTGGAGGGGTCTCGCTTTCCCTTCTGGTGCTTTAATGGCTCCGGCTTCTTCCAGGGAAGACGAGCAGAGTTTGCTAGGAAGATGTTCTCCCTAGAGTGGGTGAGCTCCGTATAAGTCGCATAGACCAGATTAAATTTTTCTACGGACTTATTCTTCTTTGGGCCGTGCTGGTTGTCCTCGCTGTTCCCTTTTCTCTTGCCTCCACCAAACTGGTTATTCTATGTAACGTTCTGGGTTGCTGTCACAACCTCCGTTCCCACTCCAGCGGGCTGCTCAGGGACCTGGCAGCTGAGGCTTGGGCCTCCTCCAAGTTGATCCACCCCTGGGCCCTATTTAGGAATTCGTTTACTAAGCTGACTCCCTTCCTTTGTATCTCATTCTAGAGTCCCCCCCCCCCCCCCCCGATAAGGATTCCAGTTCTCAAAGCCATGAGCTTGGAGCTGTCATCTGCATCTCTGGCCCGAGCAGCGACGTTCGCGAACCTACTCAGGTAAGCCTTCAGAGGCTCGTCGGGTTGTTGCCTCACGTTGGTCAAGGAGTCGGCCTTGACGCGGGCAGCCTGGGAAGCTCGGAATGCTCTCTTGAAGTCAGTAGAGAAAGTTTTCCACGAGCTGATTGATTGTTTCTTGCTTTGTTTGAACCACTGCCTGGCCAGCCCAGTCAATGTGGAGGGAAATATTAAACACCTTAGCTCGGGGCCAATGTTGGGGGCCATCATCAGGGTATTGAACATACCCAGATGATCTGACGAATCTCCATCTCCGTTGAATTTGGACAGATGCGACATACGAAAACCGGGCGGGTATGCCGTTGCTGCTATGTTGGGGGCAAAGAGCTCAAGTTCGTCCCTTGAATCATATTCTTCTTTTTCTTTTTCTGACAGGAGCTTCCTCATTAGCTCCTCCATCTGAGCCAAGCGCTCAAGGGTTTTGTCCTGATTTCCTTGGTTGTTCCAGGGCTGATCAACATCTCCAGATCCATTGTACACGTTTGGTGGGTTATTGTTCCTCCTATCTTGAGATAGGTTATATGGGACATTCCTACTGTCGCATACCTCGGACAGGTCTTCCCTTGGGTGAGCACGACTGCCATTTCCCATTGGGTCTCCCCTTTGAGAGTTAAGACAATCTTGGAGGTCGCCCCTCGGGGTGGCTTGAGGACTTTGTGCCGAGCTTAGGCGTTGGCGTAGGTCTCCACTGGAAAGGTCACTTCGGCGGCTCCCGTTTGAGAAGCTTGGAGCCCGCCTCTGGGGATGAGGATCCGGGACTTATCTGGGCGCCCTGCCACGAGGGGAAGGTCCAGCGGAAGGTGGGTTTCTCCTACTGCTCCCATAAGCTGGAATATCTCGGACTGGCCGAGGAGGAGACGAATATCTCATCGGTGAAGGAGGATGTCTGACCGAGGAGGCAATCCTGGTCCCGTCAAGGCGAATCAGGTTAGGTAGGGGCCGCTCGGCTCTGCCAACCTCCGGGTCCAGCGCTCGGCGGTCTGAGCGGGGCGCGGGACGGCTGGCCGGGACGGACTGTAGCTATGAGCCCTCCCGGGCCTCCTTCGGGAATTCCCCCGAGCCCTCCTGGACGCACTCGAGGGCGGCTGTGAGCTGGGAGTTGAAGTTCGGACCGATCGGCTATACTACTGCTCGGCCCTAGGTAGTTCTTCTAAGGCGGTCTCTCGGTGGTGCGATGAGGGAGTAGGGTTTGATGTCAGAGGTCTGCCCGACCGGCTAGGCCTGGACCGATTACCCCGACGGGACTTATGAGTCTCACCTTGCCTCTTTCCGACGTTGACGTCGGTTGTAAGAGGGGGTAGTCGGGCCAACACCTCCTTAATCTGCTGGTTAGCTTTCGCCAGCTGACTCCTTAGCTGAGCATTCTCCATTTCTACCGCCGTGTAGAAATCTGGGTTCAGATTAGGTGGCCGGGGTGGCGAACTTCCAGTGTCATCTTGGCCTATCGGCTGCTTGCCCGACCACTACTGAACTTCAGGATTCTGATAATCGGAAATGGCGGCACGATGGGCCTCCTGCCCATCATGTTGGTCTGCCTCGTTACCGTGTCTTGAGCGAGTGACCACCATGGTTGGGTATTTGTAACAGCACCAATCTGACAAGCTCTCAATGAAAGCACCAAACTATTGACGCGGTTCTTCGCCAACAGGTAATTAAGAAAATAAGAGAATGGTATTAGTGCTAAGTAATGAACCGAAACAGATGAATGATCTTAAAATGAACTGATGATACCAATACTTTTTTAGGTGGTTCAAAGGTTACAATCCTTCTACTCCACCAGCCAATATTATTGCTATATTTATGGTATTCTTTACAGGGTATTTCTTTACACAATAGAATCCAACCCTTTGCAATTCCCAGGGTCTCCATATTTATAGGAGAGGACACCTGGGGGTTGGCAAGGGGGGTCATCCCGTGACCTTCTTACCCATCATGTCACTTCTATGACATTCATGATTAATTCCTAAAACCTGACAAATGAAGTGTGGTCTAATCAATAGGTAAGGGGGATAATGGGCCGCACGGCCCAATCCAGTCGTGGATGCCTGAACACGCACGTTTATGATGCGTGTCCGAGAATTCAGGGATATATCAGACGCGTGATGTTTGATATATGCACGTTTACATTGCGTGGTTGACTTTATAAAGGGTCACAACTTCCAACTCAAGCTCGCGCCTTGAGCTGGATGCCTTCTTAACCCGCGGTCTTCATACCTCTGACCGGCTCCTTAGTAATCTTAATAAACTTTTAGCTACCTCGAGCTAAAGAGGTAGGACCTGATAACAGCAGCTCCGGCCACGTGGTATCCACGTGGTTGATATAATTATGCCATATCTTAGCTCGCTAATAGCCCGTGGAAAATTAGGGCGTACAGGTATATAATTTAACATAGGCAATAAGAGCACGAGTTAAGATATCTGTTTTTAGGCTGACTTGTAAATTTTCGAAGTCCAAAAAGGCCATTAAGCTAACTTGTTTGACAAAGCTTAAGTAACTTGGAATTTTTAAAAATTTTAAGTTAGAAGCAGATATTCGTGTGACAATAAACATTATGCTCATAAAATGTTAGAGCAATAAGAGTGTGAGAAAGTATACTTAGTATGGACTTATGAAATGTCTAGAATTTCTAAGTTAGAAAACTAAGTACTCATGCGAAAATATAAGGCATACATCAGAGTGACTTTGCTATTCATAAAAAACTTATAATGTTTTAAGTCTAAAAAGACTTAGAATGTTTCAAGTTAGCCAAGAAAAAGTAAAGCATAAATGCCAACAACTCGACCATACGAGCAAGAGTATATAACAAAATACAAAACAAAAGTATGATAGAGAGCTGGTAGGATGACAACTTGTATGGTCGAGCTGAGGCTTCACTGGTCGGATGAGGGATCATTGGTCGGCTCTGGCAGGTTGATCGACCCCTTCCTCAGCATCAGCTGCTCCTTCCGGTCAGAATGACAGCATGGGGGAAGCAGATGTAGTGCCGGTAGGATTAGCTGCTTCCTCGGCAGCCCTGGCCTCACATTTCGCAAGCTCCTTTGCCTTAACCTCCTCCGTCAGAAAGTCGAGGTTGAGAGGCTTGTTTAGCTTCCACACCTGATAAAAACAGTTGAAGCAGATCTCCTCGTAGCGAGTAAGATCGGCTTCTTTCTCCTGCCTCAGCTCCTCAATCTCGCGAATCAGTCCCTCGTTCTCGCGAGCCAACCCCTCGTTCTCACAAGTCAGTTTGTCTAGTCGATCAGTCAGCAACTTGTTGGTTTGGGTTAGTTTGTCGTTCCCATCAGCCAACCCTCTAAGAGACTCATCTCGCTCAGCCACAGTCTCCTCTGACCGCTCCAACTTGAATCTAAGATCCTTTTCTTAAGAAGTCAGAGTATCCACCTTAGCTTGGGCCTCCACTAGTTGATCATTTAAGACCTTGATCAACTTCTTGTAGTCTACTGTTCGGTGCTGAGCATGACTGATGGTGATGAGCGTATGCATGAAAAACAAGAGGTTACTACAAGTATAAATATAAATAACAAACTGTCTTGTGATAGAATACTTACATTCGCCAACTGAGCAAGCCCTCTCTGTAAGACGACATCAACGCTAAGTCGAGGGAAGGATTCAAAGCTTTGAATCGTTGAAGCATCATGAAGAGTCTGATCAACCACTTCCTACCCAATACTACCAGCAGTGTGAAGTGCCTCACTCAGGCCGGTCGGACGAGTGGGGTTAGGCTCGCTGAAGGAGGAAGTGAGGAAGGGGTTAGCTGCGGGAGTACAACTGACCCCTCAGGTTGTCTCCCTTGGCTGGGCGGTACTGTCCTTGGGACTTTGCTCGGAGGGGTGGAGCCATTCCCTTCTACGGACTTCCTCTTCGGGGCAAGAGGGGCGTTGAAATGCCTGAACATCTTTGAATCTGCAAAAGAGAAAACACAAGATTTGTTAGTAAAAGAAATATATATAAAGCAATATGCGGATAAGTATATTACTACTACTAGACAGTTCTATAAATCCCATATAACCAAGTTGACAAACATATCGCTATGAATACTAGACCTGAGTTAAGGATTTGGTTGAGGAAGTCGTCCTCGTCATCAGATGATGAGCTCAAGTCCCTCTCAGGCTGGATGGCTTTTCCCTTCCCAGGCTATGTGAGAATAACAGGTCTGTGCTGGTCCTCTGACTGGGGCTCCCTAATGATGAGATCGCCTGGTCTACGGGAGTGAGGAGATGGTCCACGAGAGAACTGATCAGTCACTACCTCAGTGCCGGCGTTGGACTGATCAGTTGCATTATTTTCCTCAGTAGTGCTCTCCACTGTGATGTTTTGGTTACATGGTAGCAGGCCCACCATTTGAAGATTGTCTACAGTAACCAAAATTTTCACATCCTTCTCCTCGATACACATGTTGGCCAACTCCTCTGCTCGCTTAAACATCTCTTTTGTGGGCGAGGGTTGCTGGAATGGACCCGCATGCGTAAAAGCCAGGTTGTTGGCTTTGATGTCCGACGTGAGAAAATACTCTGTATAGTATTTCCCAGGGTTCGACTTGTGAGCGATGCCACAAAGGTATTTAACCCCTTTATGCCTGTGAAAGAGGTGGAAAAAACCTGTGTTCTTATGGCTTGGGTTGGTTCTGAAGTCGAACAAGTAATGTATCTCGTGAGGAGTAGGCTCATCCCAGCCTTGCATGTAGTAAAGAATGAACAGGGCAGACAACGCCTGAATCCCATTAGGAGCGATCTGGAAGGGAGAGACGTTGAAATAATCCGCTACTGACCAGTAGAAAGGGAGTAGCGGGATAGTCGCTCCTGCATATATATGGTGCCTGGACTAGGCACAGTATGGTCTGCCAGGCCTGTTAGCTCTCTAGTGAGGGCGCGGACATATCACATTCACCCCTCTCAAGCCCAAGGCTTGGATGTGTTTGTCAAACATCCCAGGGTTGAGTTTCATAGGCTTGGCGGTAAACCAAGAAGGTGTTTCTTCTCCTTCCTTCCTTGGTTTTTGGACAGCCAGATGCTGGATCTCGATAGCGAATTTCTGGGAAATTTTTCTCCGAGGCTTGTTTGGTTTTGGTATCTGGTGGGGTGGTCTCGAAGAAGCTGCAGTGCGGACCTCACTGCGTTCCACCACTTTTTGTACCGCTCTGCGGGCTACTTGAGGATCCTGGTCCTGCGGGAGTCTGTTGGACTTCTTTACCCTCATTGTCGATTGCTCAGCCTGATGAAGGAACTGCTCTTCGTGAAGAAAGTATAAAGCTGAACGGGGGAGGATCTTCTTTAAGCGGTGGAGGTGATCCTCAGGAGTGCGACTGTCAGGAGACTTTGACGAGCAGTCGCTGCTTTGAGGGGTGTCGATCGACTGCGGGACGGACGTATCAGAATTCGTGTGGTTGTCACCTCCCCTATAGTCAAAGCGATTCATCTACAAAAAATAAAAATGGGGAGGTGAGTAACCATACAAATATAAATCAACAAGAGCAATGTTTATTTTTCTACTTAGAATTTTTTTTTTATCTAAGTAGTGAAAATATAGCAGGCATGAGGGAAAGATAAAGTTTGTGCCTAAGATCCCTAAAATTAGCATGAATGAAAAATTATGATGATAGGAAATTTTTTTGGTGCTGTGTGTGCCTGTGTCCGAGCGGATTTTCCTAGTGTCCGTGTGTGCGTGCGTGGGGCGTCTGAAGAGTTGGGCAAGTGGCCGAGTGGATGCTAGGGCATCCGACCAGCCATGAGGCGTCCGAGTGAGTGCGTGTGTGGGGCGTCCGAGGAGAGCAGCCATGTCTGATCGGAAATCACGTGTAGTCGGATCGAGCCGTGAGCGATGCGTCTGAGCAGATCATGCCTAGCCGAGGGCTGTTGGTGCCGAGGCACCCGAGGCACCCGAGGAGCCAAGGGGTGCCGAGGGGCTACGTCTGGGCATCTACTATCCGAGGAGTCGTGTTGTGTCCGAGCGGACACCTTGGTCCGAGGAGTAGCTTGCGTGTCGGAGGGGCTGGTGCGTGCGTCCGACCAGCAGCGTGGTGACCAAGGGGCTCGCCTAGGGTCCGAGAAGTGCAGCAGTTCCAACCGATCGGATGCGCCTGGTCCAAGGATGCATGTCCGAGGGGTGCCGAATCTAGTCCGAGCCCAAGGCTAGAGGCCGATCAGACTAGAAATTTTCAAAATAACATGAGCAATGGCCAATCGGCCATACCCCATATCCCATACCCGAACCTCAACCAAAAACCTATTCCGAAAAAGCAAAGTCCTAAATTCCATCTAGCACAAACACCATTTCTCATCCAAAACACACAACCATAAGATCAAAGTGGGGAAATTGAAAGGTTTTCCAATGTTCTTGAGACCATATATGCCATCAAATATCCAAAAACCCATATTCATGATTTAGGTTAAAATGACTCATTTTTCTTTAAATTTCTATGAAATTGAAGGTAAAATTGGGTTACCCATAACCTAAACAACATCAAAACAGCCACCAAACACATTGTATTTCAAAGATTCATAGACAAACTCAAGAAAAAAATTCCCTAGGAGGGTTTCGGCCATCTCATGCATTTTTCTTGAGGTTTTGAAAAAAAAAAAAAAAACTACACAAGTGAAGGTGAAGGAGAAAACTAACCCAATCTTGAAGAGACCTTGGAGAATGCTTGAAGAAATGAAGAGCTTCACCTTGAGGACCCTTGAAGTTTCGGCCAAGAGAAGAGAAAATCAAGAGGGTTTCGGCCAAAGGAGGAAAAAGAAAGAAGATGGGAGGGTTTTTTGATTTTTTGCTTTCTTGTGTGTGTGGAGGTGTGGGAGTATAGGGGTCTATTTAAAGGAAAAAAGTGGGTATTACCCCTTATTTTTGGACCCTTGGAATTCCTGGGATATTTTTTCTCCCCATGATTATGAGCAGTTAATTGCAGTGATCGTGGTCTGTGGAGTTGTGGTTTGTTGCATGGCGGGAAGGTGAACAGTTAATTTTTTTTAATAGTGCCGTCAGCTGTGGAGAAAAAAGTTTATTATGTGAGACATCATATAATAAACTTGGGGGGCAAATGTTATCCCCAAAATTTGAAAACGATGATGTGGCAATAGAAATGACAAATGGCAAGGAGTGGTTGGGTGACCTGGCTTAGGAGTGACCCGGTAGAACAATGAAGAATTTTGACTGGCCAGAGAAGTGTCATGACCGACCAGGCATGACATTGTCCGACCAGTCATGTGTTTGCCTGCCCAGGCATTACCTTGTCCGGCTAGTCACATGTTTGTTTGCCCAGGCATGACCTTGGCCGATCGGTCATGACCATGTCCGACCAGCCAAGTGCATGTCTGCCCAGGCAAGTGCATGTCTGCCCAGTCAAGTGCATGTCTGCCTAGTCAGGTGCGTGTCTGCCCAGTGAAGGTGTGGTCGACCAGCCTGAATGAGATATGGATCGACTAGACAGAGCAGGGCCACGCAAGAGATCCCAGAAACGGCTTCAACAAGAATCAGTCTTGGCTTGCGCGGGAATCTCTCAGTTTATCCCATGAATATAGTATACTATTATATTTTGAATATAATTGTAAATTAAATATATTGAGAATAGAAAAATATCCCGATTATGGGGGAATATCATCTGTACGATCTTGAGCCTATAAATACAAGGCTTATGCAATCATAAAGAGGACTTTTGGACTTTTGATTGGATTCTTATTTTCTAGAGAGAGAGAGTACTTGTATTTGAGAGAATTCTTGTATTCTTGTAATCTTCACTGAAGAAACTCAGTTGACTCAGGTTCATCTGATCTTGAGTGCAGATCTCTAATCACAACTCTAAGTGGATTAGACTATTACCAACACATTGGGGCTAAACCACTATAAAAATCGTCTATGTCGTTTATTTCTCTTGAAGGTTTTTATCGTTATTGACGTCTACACGTCGTTGGCCAAAAACGTGGTCAACAATTATCAATAAAAGAATAGAAATCATTTTTTGACTTGGTCAATCACTTTGCTCACATGTTTTATTTTCATGATTATTTGTTTAATATAAACTTCTATTAAATCCCGAGCATATAGCTAATCTTATTTATAGTGACGTACTCATAGTGGAATATAAATATGATTATATGTTCAAAATAAGTTAGTCCTAAGATTAGTCAGTGCACCGGATTTACACTGACTTGCCAATCTACGATATGATCTACTTACACATTATAGTGTTATATTCTTTCCAGAACATTAGCAAAGTAAATAAGATCGGATGTATTTGTTCCATCGGACTGGACCGATATTGACAGTTGATAAGATAAGTAAACATACCATTATTATCTATTCTAGTCATATCATATAGTTGACCATAGGTCAATTCAATCTCAATTCTGAGTGGTTAGTATTCTAATTGATTGTATTTTTTGAGTTCTTTGATTTGTTCGTTACCAGCTTACCCTACCGACTAGCCCACACTTACATCTAGGGAACTCGGTAGCATAATTGAGTGGGAGTGTTAATCATAGATATGAACATCTATAGCTTCTGATGAAGAAGTGAAATGATGGTTTCCTTTTCGTTTGGTTCAAGGTGTTAAATGATAGAGATCTCATTTCCGTAATTAAATTAGTTTACTGAAATATCACTTACAAGGAACTAAGTGTTTTAAGGATAAAATACAATGAGGGGTAAAACGATATTTTAGTCCTATCTCATTGTAGACCGTCTATAGAGGATTGAGTGCCAATTATGATTGTAACAATGGATAATTAATAGCGTATCTATATTTGTTATAGAGCGTTCTATGAATTCAAGAATGCAATTCCAAGTCTATAGTGGAGTCACGAGAAATTAATAAGTTAGTAAATTTATTTGTTAGATTTATGATAACTTATTGGAGCTTGATTTCATAGGCCCATGGTCCCCATTGTACCTTGGATAAAATCCTCTAGATAGTCTCAATTAATTGATTTAATCATCAATTAGAATTATCAAAGTTGACCAGGTCAATTTTGGATAGTTTCACAGAGTTGTGTAATTTTGAGAAGAAAAGAGAAATTATGACAGATTTATTAATTAAGATAAATTGGTATCTAAATTAATAAATAATTTTAAATCAATGTTCAAATTATAAATAATTAATTTGATAAATGATTTAATTAATTAAATCACTCGAAAATAATACAGGCCTTGATTTTAAGTTCAATGTGCTTATAATCAAATGGGAAATTTCACGGGCCTATAGCCCATGATAATTTCGACCTAGGGCTTCAAAATTGCTATTATTTTATTGATTTTTTAATTAAATTAAATGACCTAATTGAGTCTATAAAAAGAGTGCTTAGAGAGAAGTCAAAACATAATTTTGATAACTCACAAGTCAGATTTTCTGATAGTTTTAGATTCTCTCTAAACACAAGTCTTTTTCTAAACCTCTTTGTTATTTTCTCTTCTTCTCTCTATATCTATCTCATGTGTTGAGAATTGCCCACACTAGTCTAGGTGATTCTAATGATACATTGGAAGATTGTGAGGAAAATAGAAGATCGGTTCAGTTTCTTGATAATACTCTGCGACAGAAAGGATACAAGAGTTAGAGAAACTGAAGGAAGGACTCTTAATTCCGCTGCGTATACTGTAAGTATTCTATTATTTGTTTATCTTTGAATTCAATTTTAGAAACATGTTTTAGGCTATCTCGTATTAATTTGTTTAATATTAGATATACATGAAAATAAATAAAGATCCTGTATAAGCTAATCCAACAACTGGCCTCAGAGACTTTGGTTATATTTATTTTTATGCATGAACATGTTTAAAATTGGATTATTTGATATGTTTGAATAATTGGATGGTTTTCATGTTTTTATGAAGCATATTGATTTTATGTGAATTTTAGCATTTTTTAGGTTATTTTGTTGTGTTTTCTATGCTATTAATTTTTATATATGATTTATTTTGTGTAAAACATGTTAAAAATTAATTAGAAAATAGTTTTGGTTTGAAAAATTGCTCAAAATTTTTTTTTTTGGAAAAATTTTGCCTGCCTCCCATGTGCGCGCGCACACCATCCACCGGCGATGAACAGTGCCCGTGAACAATACCACGGGTACTATTCATCTTTTTTTTTTAGAAAAAAAAATTAATAAAATTTGTAGAAATAAATTATTAATAATCAAAACCAAAAATATTTTTTTGTTTTATCATTTATTTATTTTTTTTAAAAAAGATATTTTTGTTAGTTGAGATTTAAATAATTAGATATTTACTACAAACATTCAAATTCAAATTTAAATATAGACTAACAAATTAATTTTAAATCTTTTAATATATTAAAATATTAGAATTATGATATCAGATATTTAAGATATTTTCATTTAAATTCTTGATATTTTTATTAAATCTTTATTTGAAAATATAAATATCTTTTTATTCTATAGTTTTTAATATTTAAATTATTTGAAATTTGAACATTGTTAGTTAGATATTTTTATGGATATTTGAATTTGTTTAACTATTTGAGATATTTTAGGCTTGTTATAACTATTTGTATTTTATTATTTTTAAATGGTTAAAATATTAGATAATAGTTGTTACAACACAACATATTTTTGGAAAATAGTTTAGATATTGATTTTAAAATTTAAAATTGGTTAAATTTTAAAAAATATCATTTTTTTTCAGCCAATTTATAAAATATTTTTTTAATAAATGGGATTTAAATTAACTTTGGTTAATTGTTGATAAATCCTATTTAAATGAAATTAATATTTTTTTATCCAATTAACCTAAAACAAAGTTGATTGTTGATAAATGAAATTTAAATGAACTATTGTTAATTGTTGATAAATTTCATTTAAATTGACTTAGTTTTTGTAAAAATTTAATTAATTTGAATTTTTTTTGATAAATTCTAGATAATTAATTGTGGTATTTTTGCAAATGAAATAAATTGTGGTATTTTTGCATAAATTCATAGAATTGCTCATATAGTAACATGATTAGCCCATCCAATTATAACATGTCTGTTTGCACTATATGTGGTATTTTTGCAATTGGGCTTAGATGCATATACTGGCCCATATGTTTGCTAGATATATGGTATTTTGCCAAATAAAATATTCATAAAATGATAGGTTTAGTTGAGCCCATTAGAAAATGTAAAGTTTAAATTCCTCTCTTGTGGGTGATTCCACTTGTGAAGGCCCATTTGCTTTGCATGACTATAGTGGACCTAATCAATTAATAACAATTAATAAAATGAAGGTTTAAATTCCTGTCTTTTGGACCTTGAATGGAAGATAGGGGGCCTTTGTAGTGGGAACGACATACTGGACCCAGCCCTCCTCCATACAAGCCCAATTGTTAAGGCCCATTTACCTGAGTTGGACTTAATTCTATAGGTTCATTATATTAGTTAAACCTAAATATTGATTAGCAACAAATTAATTGAATTTGTTTCAATGTGACACTTTAGGATTAATAAGAAATTAAAGGACTTTGGTTTTAAAAATTTTAATCTGTTTAATTTTTTTGGGAAAACCATAGTCATTAATTTTCTAAAAATCAATAATAAAAATACTATTTTTAATTTTATAATGAGCTTATTTTAAGAATTTTATTCGATCTCCACCGTTGGTTTAACATAGTCAATTGCTTAATGGGGCCTCGAGGTGCTTTGATTCGTCCCCCTACGGAAGGTGTTCATTAGTTATTTTGACAAGGTTAGATTTCGAAAGAGAGATAATTATAGGTCAAATTCTACTAGACTCACCCCTACGGTGACTACTAGGACTAAATCTATGATTATTGAAACCGTGGGTCTAGCTCATAAAATAAGAGATTTTGTTTTCTTATTTTGATCAAATAGTAAGTTGTTAATAGTGGTGTCCATTATTAAATGAGTTTACAACTCTATTTAACTAGTGGTATTTTTGACTCTCGCCAACCGGGACAAGGATATCATAGATTAGTTAAAAACCTAAAGAAATGGAGATATGATTGCTTTTGGTATTTTTTCTCATATCTTACATATTTTTGGTATGTGTTGTGCTATTTCTTGAAATTTGTGTGAATAGAAGTTTTATTGAGCAAATGTGATTGATTTCTATTTTATTGGTAATTTGTAGTTTTGAGTTATGGCTGTGTCTACTCCCATCCTTTCTCAACTTTCGATGGAGAAACTCACTGGAGAAAACTTCCTTAATTGGAAGCAGAATATCAACATAGAGTTGACTGGTGACAACTCCGAGTTCGTCATGATTGAGGAATCCCCAGAACGAGCACCGTGTCTGCACATTAGTGATGGCACCGTCAATGCTCGTGATGGTACCGTAAATGCTTGGATAGCACCGTCTCTGCACGTTCGTGATGGCACCGTAAATTCTTGGATGGCACTGTGTCTGTACGTTCGTGCTCAACTCAACTATGGTCTGACGCAGCTCATGAACGAGCTTCAGATTATTGAACCTGTCATGGGTGGACCTAGTAAAGGAGGTGAAAATAAGACTACTGATGTTGCTGCTCATTTAGCTAAGGCTGAAACTAACCAAGCTTCATCTTCGAAAGCTGGAAACAAGAGGAAAGGTGGACAAATAAACAACCCCAAGCCTACAAAGGCTGCAAAGATGAGTGCACAACCACGTGCACAGACGCCTAAGGGGAAGAACATGAAAAACAAGAAAGGTAAAGATAAATGTTTTCACTGCAAAGAGAAGGGGCATTGGAAACGAGATTGCCCCAAGTTTCTAGCAGCTAAAAACAAAGGTAATGATTATAGTTCATTTATCTTGGAAACATGTATTTTAGAGAATGATAAATTCGTTTGGATTATTGATTCTGGATCTACCAACCATGTTTGTAACTCTTTACAACTTCTTGAATCGTGGGAGGAAGTGAACGAAGGCGGCTTAAAGCTTAGAGTTGGGAACAGAGCGTTCGTTGCGGTCCAAGCTAGAGAGCTCGTCTGAAGTTCAGAAATAAATTTTTAATTTTAAAAGATGTATTTTTTATTCCGGATTTTAGTAGAAATTTAATTTCAGTTTCCATGTTGCAATTAGAACGATTTGTTATGACTTTCACAAGTTCTAATATATCTATTTCCTTCAATGGATCACAATTGTGTATTGCACGTTTGGAAAATGGGCTTTATATTCTGCGACCTAACGAACCCCTCGCTCTTAATAATGATTTATTCAAAATAGCTAATCCTAGGACTAATAAATGTCAAAAGACCAATAACAATAATATGACGTATTTATGGTACTTGAGACTAGGTCACATTGGCTATGATAGAATTCAAAGACTTACAAAGGACGCACCTTTGAGGGAACTCACCTTAGGTGAATTACCTGTCTGTGAATCTTGTCTAGAAGGCAAACTGATCAAGCGTCCATTCTCTACAAAGGGTGATAGGGCCAAAGAACCACTTGGTCTTGTGCATTCAGATGTTTGTGGACCTTTGAATGTACAAGCCAGGGGTGGTTTTGAGTATTTTGTCACTTTCATTAACGATTACTCTAGAGACTCATGTCTTTACCTAATGCATAGGAAATCAGAAACATTTTCAAAGTTTCAAGAATTCCTAGCAATGGCTCAGAACCAATTAGGTAAAACGTTAAAGATCTTGCGATCTGATAAGGGTGGAGAATATTTGGATATGCAGTTCCAAGATCATTTAACTGAACTTGGGATTTTATCACAACTTACTACCCCAGGTACTCTGCAACAAAATGGTGTAGCGGAACACCGAAATAGAACTTTATTGGAAATGGTTAGATGCATGCTTAGTTACTCAACTCTACCAACTTCGTTCTGGGGACATGCAATTGAAACTGCGAATGACATTCTCAATGTCGTGCCATCAAAATCAATCCCCAAAACACCTTTAGAAAGCTGGAATGGTCGTGATCCTAGTTTACGCCATTATAGAATCTGGGGGTGTCCCGCTCACGTCCCGAGGAAAAAGGAGGGAAAGCTAGAACCGCGAACTGAAGTTTGCATGTTTGTCGGCTATCCTAAAGGTACTCGGGGTGGACTTTTCTATAGTCATTAAGAAAAGAAAGTGTTTACTTCTACAAATGCTACTTTTCTGGAAAATGACTATGTCCAGAACTTTAAACCTCACAGCAAAGTAGTTTTAGAGGAGATGGTTAAAGAATTGACTCCAACCAATGTTCTATCGTCATCAACGCGAGTTGATGATGAAATTTCCACTCTTCATGTACAACCGACACAAGTCGATTTAAATGAAGAAAGTACCACAGTTCCTGAGCAAACAGTCACGTAGCCTCGTTGTAGTGGGAGGGTTTCTAGGAACCCTGTTCGCTATGGTTTGGATGGTGAAACCAATATGGTTGTTGGTGACACTAGTGATGATGATCCGTTGTCTTTCAAACAGGCAATGGCTAGCCTTGAAAATGAATTATGGCTCGAAGCCATGAAACAGGAAATGGAGTCCATGTACTCAAATTCCGTCTGGGATCTTGTGGAAGCACCTAGTGACTTTAGGGCCATTGGGTGCAAGTGGATCTACAAGAAGAAACGAGGTGTTGATGGAAATATCGAGACTTATAAAGCTTGATTAGTGGCAAAGGGTTATACCCAAAGAGAAGGCGTGGACTATGAGGAAACTTTTAGTCCGGTAGCCATGCTCAAATCCATTGGCATCCTCCTATCCATAGCAGCCGCTCTCGACTATGAGATCTGGCAAATGGATGTCAAGACAACTTTTCTTAATGGAAAGCTTGACGAAGTCATTTATATGGATCAACCAGAAGGATTTAAAGTATCTGGACAAGAAGGAAAAGTTTGCAAGTTGAATAGGTCCATCTATGGACTTAAGCAAGCTTCTCATTCCTGGAATCTTAGGTTTGATGAAATAATCAAAACCTATGGCTTTGAACAAAATATTGATGAGCCCTGTGTTTACCAACTGAAGGCAAATCAAATAGTGGTATTCCTGGTTCTTTATGTAGATGATATCTTACTCATTGGAAATAATGTTAAGAAATTATCAGATGTGAGGAATTGGCGGAGCACTCAATTCCATATGAAGGATTTGGGTGAAGCAAGTTATGTTCTAGGTATCCAGATCATCAGGGATAGAAAGAACAAACTTTTAGCTCTATCTCAAGCAGCTTACATTGATAAAGTGCTTGAACGTTTCTCAATGACAAATTCCAAGAAAGGGCGTCTACCGTCCCGCCATGGAATTCATCTTTCAAAGAAGCATTTTCCTTAGACTCCTGAAGAGGAAGATGCAATGAGAAAGGTTCCTTACACATCTGCAGTTGGAAGTCTGATGTATGCCATGTTGTGTACTAGACCAGATATCTGCTAGGCAGTGGGAGTAGTGAGCAGGTATCAGTCAAACCCAGGACCGGAACATTGGATAGCAGTTAAGCATATCCTGAAGTATTTGAGACGGACTAGGGATTATATGTTAGTCTACAAGGGTGGTGTTTTGAACCCTGTAAACTACACCGATTCAGATTTTCAGACTGATGTCGATGATAGAAAGTATACTTCTGGAATGGTGTTTACTCTTGGGGGTGGAGCTGTGATTTGGAGAAGCGTAAAGCAGTCTGCAATCTCAGATTCCACCATAGAGGCTGAGTACATAGTCGCGTCAGAAGCAGCTAAGGAAATAGTCTGGCTAAAGAAGTTCTATTCGGATCTTGGTGTTATTCCAGAAATGGATAAACCGCTTGTGTTGTTTTGTGACAATACAAGAGCGATAGCCAACTCAAAAGAACCTCGAAGTCACAAGAGGAGTAAGCATATAGAAAGGAAGTATCACATTATTCGAGAATATGTGGCCAGGGGAGATGTGAATGTTATGAAGATTGCAACTGAAGACAATCTTGCAGATCCGTTTACAAAGACACTACCAGAAGCTACATTTGATAAGCATATCAAGGAAATGTGATTAGTAGAATTAAGGCATTAGTTTCAATTAGTGCAAGTGGGAGTTTGTTAGGGTTTTATGCCCTAATTAAAACCCAAATTCTTTGTAATCTCATTTTATTATCAATAAAAGAATAGAAATCATTTTTTGACTTGGTCAATCACTTTGCTCACATGTTTTATTTTCATGATTATTTGTTTAATATAAACTTCTATTAAATCCAGAGCATATAGCTAATCTTATTTATAGTGACGTAATCACAGTGGAATATAAATATGATTATATGTTCAAAATAAGTTAGTCCTAAGATTAGTCAGTGCACCGAATTTACACTGACTTGCCAATCTACGATATGATCTACTTACACATTATAGTGTTATGTTCTTTCCAGAACATTAGCAAAGTAGATAAGATCGGATCTATTTATTACATCGGACTGGACCGATATTGACAGTTGATAAGATAAGTAAACATACCGTTATTATCTATTATAGTCATATCATATAGTTGACCATAGGTCAATTCAATCTCAATTCTGAGTGGTTAGTATTCTAACTGATTGTATTATTTGAGTTCTTTGACTTGTTCGTTACCAGCTCACCCTACGGACTAGCCCACACTTACATCTTGGGAACTCGTTAGCATAATTGAGTGGGAGTGTTAATCATAGATATGAACATCTATAGCCTCTGATGAAGAAGTGAAACGATGGTTTCCTTTTAGTTTGGTTCAAGGTGTTAAATGATAGAGATCTCATTTCAGTAATTAATATTAGTTTACTGAAATATCATTTACAAGGAACTAAGTGTTTTAAGGATAAACTACAATGAGGGGTAAAACGGTATTTTAGTCCTATCTCATTGTAGACCGTCTATAGAGGATTGAGTGACAATTATGGTTGTAACAATGGTTGTTATAGAGCGTTCTATGAATTCAAGAGTGCAATTCCAAGTCTATAGTGGAGTCACGAGGAATTAATAAGTTAGTAAATTTATTTGTTAGATTTATGATAACTTATTGGAGCTTGATTTCATAGGCCCATGGTCCCCATTGTACCTTGGATAAAATCAACTAGATAGTTTCAATTAATTGATTTAATCATCAATTAGAATTATCAAAGTTGACCAGGTCAATTTTGGATAGTTTCACAGAGTTGTGTAATTTTGAGAAGAAAAGAGAAATTATGGCAGATTTATTAATTAAGATAAATTGGTATCTAAATTAATAAATAATTTTAAATCAAGGTTCAAATTATAAATAATTAATTTGATAAATGATTTAAATAATTAAATCAATAGAAAATAATACAGGCCTTGATTTTAAGTCCAATGGGCTTATAATCAAATGGGAAATTTCACGGGCCTATAGCCCATGATAATTTCGACCTAGGGCTTCAAAATGGCTATTATTTTATTGATTTTTTTAATTAAATTAAATGACCTAATTGAGTCTATAAAAGGAGTGCTCAGAGAGAAGTCAAAACATAAGTTTGATAAGTCACAAGTCAGATTTTCTGATAGTTTTAGATTCTCTCTAAACACAAGTCCTTTTCTAAACCTCTTTGTTATTTTCTCTTCTTCTCTCTATATCTATCTCATGTGTTGAGAATTGCCCACACTATTCTAGGTGGTTCTAAGGATACATTGGAAGATTGTGAAGAAAATAGAAGATCGGTTCAGTTTCTTGATAATACTCTGCGACAGAAAGGATACAAGATTTAGAGAAACTGAAGGAAGGACCCTTAATTCCGCTGCGTATACTGTAAGTATTATATTCTTTGTTTCTCTTTGAATTCAATTTTAGAAACATGTTTTAGGCTATCTCGTATTAATTTGTTTAATATTAGATATACATGAAAATAAATAAAGATCCTGTATAAGCTAATCCAACAGTTCTTTGATTCATTCTCGCTCGAATCAGAGGTAAGAAAACTGCACCCTGTGTATGTGACATGCATGATTGTTATTGAGGCATGTTGATTGATAAATGTGGACATGGATTGCATATTAAATGCTAGTGAATGTTGTTTACTTGTATATGGCACTGACTAGTCAGGGACACTGACCTAAGAGTCAGAAACGGCGTAAGCGTCCTGAACGCAGGGCCGAATGAAGATTAGATCTAATCGATATCAGTGTTGAATGACTCTAAGGCATTAACGCTGGACCGACCCTAAGGTATATGAACTTATAAGTGCTTGGCTAGTCTAAGACTAGTTACTGAGAGCCAGGGCCAAAGGCCTAGGTGACTGTTCGTCACATGGATAGGGAATGATGTTCCAGGGTTATGACTCTATGGTCATGAGGAAGGTTATGTTGGTGACCAGTCATCATGGACCTATCCTGGTTAAGCTAATGAAAGGTTCACTTACCTGTTAAGCCCCGGTGGCTCTATCGTCACAAGGCTGAAGGGAGCTATTCCCAATTTGGTGACTTTTACAACTGTCACCTATCTGTTTTGGACTGATGGTCCTGAATGATTATTATGATCATTGTTGATATTACATCATGCTTTATTGTGTTTTCTTGCTGGGCCTTGGCATACGGGTGCTATGTGGTGCAGGTAAAGGGAAAGAAAAGCTCACCCAGCCTTGAGTGGAGAGCTTAGGTGGTGATGTGTACATATGCGGCCGCTTGACCACCACGGCCAAGGAGTTCTCAGAGGAATTACGGGGTTTACCCTATTTTTGCTGCTTAGGTCGGCAGGGTTGTAAATTTGAAACAGTAGTGACCATTTTGTGTTATAAATAACTTGTAAATGTTTTGATGAGCTCATGAACAGTTTATATACTTAACAAAATATACCCTTTCCTTTTTATTAGTTTTCCACCTTAGTCTGTTAATAACACTTAGAAGCACGTTTTTAACCAAAGGACTCAGGTAGCGAGTCAAATTCCGGTTCACTGCTCACCGTAACTGTTCTGGGGTAGCCAGGGCATTACAATAGAACACTCTAGCCCCTTTCCTCTCCCTCTTGATTGTCTTCCTCCTCTTTCTCTCTTGATTTGATTTTTGGAGAAAAGTAAAGAATCATTGAGGCCAAGGCTTAGGAATTGAAAGCTTGAGGTTAGGTGTGATTAGCTGCAGCTAAGGGGATTGAATTCAGAGCTGAGGTAAGGATTGTAACTTTGTTTTTAATTGTATTAAGCTTTGGTTTTTTTTTTCTTGTGCTTGAAAGTTCAAGGTTTTGGATTTGAGTTTTTGTGGTGTTTTGAGTGTGTTAAAGCTTAGATTTTGCTGTTGAATTAGTGTTAATGCTATGCTGGGATTGAGGTGTGATTTTGCGATCGTTTGGAAAGAATTTTTGGTGAGTTTTTGGGTAAGGAAAACAGAGGTTTTGGGTTCGTAGGGTCACTCCGCGACTCATGTGAACCCTAGGGCCCAGGAGGGGCTCTATTTCGGAGGCGCGCCGCAACTCTAAGGGGCAAGTCGCGATTCGTGTTTCCATTCCAGACAGGGTGGTTTTCTGGTTGGGAGGAGTGCCGTGACCCTTAGGGACAAGTCGCGGCTCGCCTAGACAACTTTGGTCACCTTAAGTTTTTAGTGACGGGAATTCAAACCTAAGGGATCGGGATCAATTCTACTACTCGGTTTAGTAGAATTTGAGGTCCCGGGGGCTAGGACTCAGTTCGAAAGCCTTTATTTGCTTGTTATTGACGGGATTCTATATTTGGTTATGACTAGGTTACCACTAGGGGCTCAGAATCAGGATCGTGCTCAAGGGTCGTTCTTGTTTTACATTACACTTGGACCTGAGGTAAGAAAACTACACCCAATACGTGATATACATGTTTAGGGCTTGGCCCGAATGTTGAATTTACTCTTGAATGGGCGTGCCCCCTGTAAATGTGCATGATTATGATTATGCATGTTGAATGCTCTGTTTACGGATATTTGTTGTATGATGACTGCTTGTTAGCATTATATAATTGGGAAAAGCATTGACTTATTAGTGAAGGACGAAAATAGCGTTGAGCGCTGGTCGAAAAGCATTGACTTATGAGTCAAGGGAGGCAATAGTGCACTAAGCACTGGTCGACATGGTTAGATTTAATCAAGAGCGCATCATACACTTGTCCGACCTAATGGTCATGGAAAACTAAAGCTCCAAGTACACTGGGCTAGATCCATGGCTGGTTATTTAGAGGATAGGGCAATGGGCCCCGGGGTGACTTATTAGTTCCATATCCTAGGGCGCTGAGCCCCACTGTGATTTATTAATCATGTAACATGGGCAACGGGCCCCGATATGATTCATTAATCATTAAATTAGGGCAGCTGACCCCATATGATGCTTTTGTCATTTATATGAATGGTAGGCATGCATGAGTAGTAAGGGTGTTCATATAAACCGCAAACCGCGGTTTGGAACCAAACCGCACCGCACCAAACCGCCAAAAACCGTAACCAGTGAAACCGTTTTTCGATGGTTTGGTTTAACCGGACCGCTCAAATTTAATGGTTTGGTCACGGTTTCTAATTTTTTAAAACCAATTAAACCGGACCGGACCGTGATTTTTTCTAAAAAAATAATTTTTAGAAATGATGGTTCAAAGGTTTGAACCCCTACACTTAAGTTAATATAAAGTCTACCAAACCATCCAAGCCAAACAATTTAATTGTTTAGGATATGTTTTTAGTGGTATTTAATGCACGCACAAGTTTCTAAAACTAAAAAAAGAGAAATGTAAAGTCCCACATTGTTTAGAAAGTAAACATTTTTTTTTTCTCACTTCTATAAAATGATTCAAAATACTTAAACTTACAACAAAAAAGACAATAAGCTTCTTGTAGACTTTTATGGTCTTAAAAGTAAAGCTAAAACTATTATTATTTAAATATAATTATTTAGTTAATTATTTTATAATAAAAAAAGTTTTAAATTTTAATAATTTAGTTATATGGTTAAAACCAAACCAAACCGCACAAAACCGTTTATTTATGGTTTGGTTTGGTTTGGTTTTTTAATTTTAATGGTTTGGTTTGGTTTTTCATTTTGAAAAAATCGCATTAGCGGTTTGGTTTTAAAATTCTTCTAAACCGCACCAAACCAAACCGTGAACACCCCTAATGAGTAGGGATATTACTACTAGGCATGCTTGTTATGATTTGGTAATGTGCTAATAACTGCTTATGAGCATGTTTAAGTTTTCTTGCTAGGGCTTTGCTCACGAGTGTTATGTGGTGCAGGTAAGGGGAAAGGAAAGCTGAACTCGCCATGAGTTGGAGAGCTTAGGTGGCGACATGTTTATATGCGACCGCTTGACCGCCACGGCCAAGGTTTCTCAGAGGAACTATGGTTAAACCCTATTTTTTTCGCTTAGGTCGGTAGGTAGTATCTTTTGAGTTGTAATTACCCTTTTGGAATTGTAAACAACTTTGTAAACATTTATTATGGGATCCCATGCACTGCTTAACGTTTTAATGAAATATCCAATCCTTTTAACCAAAATTTTTAACCCTGGACTGTTAATCACATTTAGTTGCACGTTTATGGCCAAATGACTCGTTTAGCAAGTTTAGCACTATTTAAAATACACAGTGTAACCGTCTTGGCTAACTAGGGCGTTACATTGCTTCTGCTTCCCTAGAGTTTTGTAACACTCATCCTAAAACCCAGTCTCCCATTTTGAACGTTCGAGTGGAGATGTTTTTGCTATAATGTCTGGAAATGCTTTGCTAGTAGGCTAAGATTCTCAAGAGTGCTTTTTCCTTTTTTTCGTCAACATTGTTGAGGTCATGGCATATGTTCTCCCAGTTTTCTATGTCGGTTGTCAGTTTATATCTGGTTGTTGGAACTTCACTTTCGGTAGGGATGACTGCTTCCATACTATAAGCTAGAGAGAATGGTGTTTCTCCTATTGAAGTCCTGGTTGTGGTTCGATAAGACCATAAGACTCCCTGCACCTCGTCGACCCACCTTTCCTTGGCCCTCTTAAGGCGTTTCTTGATGGTGTTCATGATTGTCTTGTTCAATGACTCTGCTTGTCTGTTTTCTTGGGGATATCTTGGCATCGAGAAGTTGAGCTAGATGTTCCAAAATTTGCAAAATTCCCAGAAGTCGAGGTTGATGAACTAAGATCCATTGTCTGTCACGATCTCTTTTGGTACTTCGAATATGCATATTTCATTTTTCCAAATGAAGTTCTTGGCTTCCCTGTTCATCACTTGGTGGTGGGCTTTTGCCTCGATCAATTTACTAAAGTAGTTTGTCACCGTGAGTATGTATACTTTCTGAATTAGTGCGGTTGGAAGCTTGCCAACTATGTTCATCCCCCATTTCATGAACGACCATGGGGAAGTGATGGATGCTAGACCTTATGGAGGTTGATGAGATACCTGAGCAAACATTTGGAATTTATCACAACGCCTTGTGTATGCAGAGGATTCAACTCTCATGTTTGGCCAATGGTATCCTTGTGTCAAGGCTCGTTGTGCTAAGCTTTGTCCTCCATAGTGGTTTTCGCACTCCTCTTCATGTAGTTCAGCCAACACGTACTTTGCCTCTGTAGGGTTAATGCATCTTAAGTATGGACCAGAATAAGATCATTTGTAAAGTTTACCTTGTATGATAGTGAAGTAGGCTGAATGAGCCTTAATTTGACGCGCATCCTTCTTGTCCTCAGGTAGTGTGTCTCACTCTAGATACTCCAATAAAGGAGTCATCCATGTCTGATTTGTGGAGATGCTGCCAAATTGCTCTTCTTCATTCTTCCAGACAGTGGGCCACTGGAGATAGACTACTGGTATTGCCTTAGAGCTAGTTGTCTGGATGGAGGACCCCAGGTTGGCTAGTGCGTCTTCATGACTGTTTTCCCATCTCGGGACATGGCTGATTGTGAACTCATCGAAGCCTGATTATATCTCCTTGGTTATGTTGAGGTAGGTTGTCATCTTGTTATCCCAGGCCTGGTAGCTGCCTTGCATTTGATTGACTACTAGTTGTGAATCACTAAAAAGATTGAGCCGTTTGATTCCCATTTCCTTGGCTAGTCAGAGCCCTACTATCATCGCTTCATACTCTTCTTCGTTATTGGTGTGCTTTCTCTATTATGTCGCCTCTGGGTGAGGTTAAGACGAGTCCAAGTCCACTTCCTTTTGTGTTTCTTGAGCCATCTACATATAGTTTGCAAGTGATGGTTGGTTGTCCCTCGACCAGGCAGTACAACTCTCTTTCTGCCTGCATTTGCATGTTAGGTGTAAAATATGCAACAAAGTCAGCCAATACCTGAGATTTTATGGAGGTTTATGGCCTATACGTTACATCATACTCTCTAAGCTCTATTTCCCACTTGGTCAGTTTGCCTGATAGTTCTGGCTTGTGCATGATGGTCTTAAGTGGGAAGGTGGTCAGGACTATTATTGGATGACATTGGAAGTATGGGCATAGCTTCCTTGCTGCGTGGATGAGTGCCAATGTGACATTTTCTAGTTGATTGTATCGTGTCTCTGCATCTATTAGTGATTTGCTAACATAATAGACTGGGTGTTGTCTATCTTCGTCTTCTCGGATTAAGACTGCACTGACTGTTGTCTTGGATACAGCCAGGTATATGAACTATGTCTCACTGTCTTTTGGCTTTGACAGCAAGGGCGGGCTAGTCAGGCAGCGCTTAAATTTAGCCAAAGCTTCCTCCGCACTCTGTCGTCCACTCAAATGTCTTTGATTTCCTCAACGTGTTGAATAATGGATTGCATCCTTCAGATGATTTTGAAATGAAACGACTGAGTGCAGTGATACATTTAGTTAACTTTTGCACCTCAATGCATGTTGGGGAGGGTATTTGGATTGAATCTATTTGTGCTGGGTTGGCTTCAATTCCTCTCTGAGTAACTAGGTAGCCGAGAAATTTTACTGTGATGACAGAAAAAGAGCATTTAGTTGGATTTAATTTCATATTATATTTTCTAAGAATATCAAATGATTATTTAAATGGTTGATATGGTCCTCTGCAATGAGGGATTCGACGAGCATGTTGTCGATATAGACTTCCATTGTCTTCCCCAGCAAGTTAGCAAACATTTTTTCACTAAACATTGGTAAGTTGCCCCTCGTTCTTCAATCCGAATGGCATAACTTTGTAGCATAATATGCCTAAGTTGGTCATGAAGGCAATCTTCTCTTGGTCATCTGGGTGCATTAGGATCTTGTTGTATACTGAGTACGTGTCCATAAAGCTAAGGAGTTCATGGCCTGCTGTGGCGTCTACCAGCATGTCTATGTGTGGTAATGGGAATGAATCCTTAGGACATGCCTTGTTGAGGTCCGTGAAGTCGATGCACACTCGCCATTTCCATTCTTTTGCTTCACAATGACTACATTGGCCAGCCACTCGGGGTAATGCACCTCCCTTGTGAATCTGTTTTCAATGAGCTTCTGGACTTCATTGTTGATTGCCTTGTTTCTTTCAGGGGCGAACTTCCTTCTCTTTTGCTTTCTTGGTGGGTAGTCTAGGTCAACCTACAATTTATGAATAATGATCTCGGGGTCAATTACAGTCATGTTTGCGTGGGACCAAGCAAAACAATCATAGTTATTAGAGAGAAATTCGGTAATCTTTGTTTTGATGTTAGGGTCTAGTCTCGATCTAATTTGAACTTTATGGTCTAGATAGTCTGGATGGATCTGGACTTCATCTAACTCCTCCATGTCAGGTTGGTCAGGTTGTGAGTTAGTCAGCCTGTCTTGTTGCAGTTGGTATAATTTGGCAGGTTTGGCCTTTATGGTAGTTTGGTAGCATGTACTTGAATCTTTTTGTTGGCCTTTGATTTCCTTCACCCACTACTTGGTCGGGAACCTCAACACTTGATGGTAGGTTGAAGGACTACTTCCATTTCATGTATCCAGAGACAACCCAATATGACGTTGTAACTAGAGGGAGAGTCTACCACCAAGAACCTTGTGCACAGGTTGACTCCTTCGGCATAGACATGTAGCTCGATCTTCCCAACTTTGTTCTTTTGTTCTCCACTGAAGCGAATGAGGACGTTTGTCTTATTTACGATCTTGGATTCATTTATCCCCATTTCTCTAAGAGTACTAAAAAAAAAAGCATTGGTTGAACTACCATTATCAATGAGAATATGTTTAGTCAAACAGTTAGCAATAAAAAGAGCATCATGATGTGGGTTGAGAAGTCTGGTTGACTCTAAATTTGAAAAACGGATGGTTTGAGTTGGCATGATGGTTGTTGTTTTTTTTGACTTGTTGGCTTCCCCTTTGGTCCACTTAGTCTGTATGATATGTTTTTTTGCTGCTGAATAGGTGACTCTGCTTACCTCAGAGCCACATGTTATTACATTAACGGTGCGTTCATGAATGGGCAGTCTGGGTAGAGTCAGCTCTCTCTGGTTGCCTGACTTATCGTCCCTGCTCTGGAAAGTTCTTTTGCCTTTGTCTATCAAAAGGTCGGCCAACTGTCCTCGTTTCAAAAAGTTTGATACTTAGAGTTTCAAGGAAATGCATTCATCTGTCCAGTGGCCATGATCAGCATGGACGTCGCACCATTTGGTTTTGTCCCTCTGATCGGCTAGTGTTCTCATTTTTTTGGGCCACCTTACTTTATTTGCGAGCCCCTTATATCTTACTACTACTGCAGTAGGTGATATTGATAGGTTGTACTCTGGTATTTTTGGTCCATCTCGGGGCATGTCTCAAATGACTGCCTATACTCCCTTGTTTTGTTCTTAGGCCTGCTAGGATATGGGTAAGAGTAAGATCATCTGTCACTCCACCGTCTGCCCACCCTTGAGTCTTTTCGAGAGTCCTTCCATGGGGAGGATCAATAATAGTTGGCTTCATCATCCTCCCATTTGATCTTTGCCCATGTCTTGGCGAGGATGTCTTCCATTATTTTGCAAGGGTACTTGGTAAGCTCTTTGTACAAGTTTGAGTCATGCGGAGCCCTTTCTGGAGGGCTGAGATGGCTGTGTACTGATTACAGTTGGTAATTGAGACCTTCTCCTTGTTGAAAGGACTTACGTACAGAAAGGCTCACCACGCCGCTGGACTATGACATACAAATCTTCTGCAGACTTTTCGAGTTTCCTACTACTGGAAAATTGCTCAACAAAAGTGTCAGTTAATTGTGCAAAAGTAGAAATTTAATTATTAGGTAAATTAGTGTACCACTGAAGGGCTGGTCCAATCAAACTAGAACCAAACCCCTTACGCATGCATGCTTCCCTCATGCCATGTGGGATGGCAACGGTGAACATTCTCTATCTGTACTGAGCGATATGGTCCATAAAATATCTTCATGTGGGGGAAGCTAAACTTCTTAGGCATCTCGACCATGGCTATGTCATCGACGAAAGGTGAGTCAGCGTAGCAGCTTGTTGCACTCTTTTTAATTGGAGCTAGATTCTAGGAATCTGCTGGATGAGTGCTTCCATCTCGGCCAATTTATGAGCCATCTCAGGATCTTGGATCAGATGTGAGTTGATGGTGGTATGGTGGGCTGGATCGCACACGGCTGGGTGATTCAATCGAATTGTTTGCTTCTCAAGTATACTCTGACTAGCCCCAATGATGATCTGTCTGGCTCCAGTGGCAAGCTGACCGACACCTGGTGTTGGAAATAATGATACATGATCTTATTTATTTTCATGTAAATCATATATTAAAAAAATTAATATAAGAAAACCTAGAACATGTTTCTATAATTGAATTTAAATAGAGATAATGATAAGAACACTTACATTATGTGTAGCGTAATGAATAAGTCCTTCCTTCAATTTCTCTATCCCTTGTACCCTTTCTGTCACAGGGTATCACCAAGAAATTGAACCGATCTTCAAATTTCTTCACAGTCTTCCAAAGTATCCTTAGAATTTCCTAGACTAGAGTGGGTAATTCTCAACATATGAGATAGATACAGAGAGAAGAGAAAAAGAAAATATAGACTTAGAAAAAGACTTTTGGTGTAGAGAGTCTAAAACCCTAAAGCATCAAAACTAGATCTTCAGATTATCTGTTCATCTGTTTTCATCTCTCACTTAACATTCCTTTTATAGGCTAAATTAGGTCACTTATTTAATTAAAAAATCAATAAAATAATAGGCAATTATAGCCTTTAGTTTGAAATTATCATGGGCTTTAGGCTTGTGAAATTTATCATTTAATTATAAGCATGTTGGACTTAAAATCAAGGCCCGTATTATTTTCTATTGATTAATTAATTAAATAATTATTTAAATCCTTTATCAACTTAATTATTTAGAATTTGAAACTTTATTTAAACTTATTTATTAATTTAGACACCAATTTGTATTAATTAATAAATCTGCCCTAAAATCTATTTTCTTCTCTAAATTGCATAACTCTGTGAAACTATCCATAATTGACATGGTAAACTTCAATAATTCTAACTAATAATTAAATCAATTAATTGAGACAATCTGGATAAATTTATCCAAGGTACAGTGGGGACCATAGGCCTATGAAATCAGGCTCTAATAAGTTATCATAAATTTAACAAATAAATTTACTAATTTATTAATTCTTCATGACTCCACTAAAGACTCATAATTGCACTCTTGAATTCATAGAACGCTCTATAACCAATATAGATACATTATTAGTTAACCATTGTTACAACCATAATTGTCACTTAATCCTCTATAGACAGTCTACAATGAGATGGGACTAAAATACTGTTTTACCCCTCATTGTATTTTATCCTTAAAACACTTAGTTTCTTATAAATGATATATCAGTAAACTAATATTAATTACTAAAATGAGATCTCTATCATTTAGCACCTTGAACCAAACTAAAAGAAAACCATCATTTTACTTCTTCATCAGAAGCTATAGATGTTCATATCTATGATTAACACTCCCACTCAATTATACTACCAAGTTCCCAAGACGTAAGTATGGGCTAGTCCGTATGGGAAGCTGGTAACGAACAAGTCAAATAGCTCAAATAATACAATCAGTTAGAATACTAACCACTCAGAATTGAGATTGATTTGAACCATAGTCAACTATATGATATGAATAGAATAGATAATAACAGTATGTTTACTTATCCTATCTACTGTTAATATCGGTCCAGTCTGATGTAACAAATACATCTGATCTTATCTACTTTGCTAATGTTTTGGAAAGAACAAAACACTACAATGTGTAAGTAGATTATATTGTAGATTGGCAAGTCAGTGTAAATCCTGTGCACTGACTAATCTTAGGACTAACTTATTTTTGAACATATAATCATATTTTTATTCCACTGTCATTATGTCACTATAAATACGATTAGCTATATGCTCGGGATTTAATAGAAGTTTATATTAAACAAATAATCATGAAAATAAAACATGTGAGAAAAGTGATTGACCAAGTAAAAATGATTCCTATTCTTTTATTGATAATAAAATGAGATTACAAAGAACTGGAACCTGCTGCAGTTCAGGTCCAGTGGCTGGCTGACTGGCTCCTGGAACCTGGTACTGTCCAGCTGCCGAGGTTGGCTGGCTGGCTTCTGGAGTCTGTTGTGGTTTGGGCACAGATGAATGTTCTTGTTCAATCATGGTTACCTATTCTCCTGCATTGACAATAGAATTATGTATGTTAGGCATCATGGGTGGAGTTTGATTATTACTTACCGAGGATGATGGATCTGTTTGACTTGGTCCATCATTGTTAGAGATAGAGTGAGGTCTCCCAAAGGTTGTAACAGGCTGATTAGGCCTCTGAAGCAGGATGGTTGAACCTCGGTAGCCTAAGAGAACATGGCCTCCATTCGCACGAGCAGGTCACTATTCTCAGCTTCGAGCCTCCTCATTTTCTCGCATTCTTCATTCATCTGGGTAGTAAGGGCAGTAAGCTGGGCGACCAGATCAGGTGTCTCAGTCACGTCTGACATGGTTCTCTGAATGAACTCTTGGATCTTTTTCAATAGTTTGATTACTAGGGCCCCATGGTGGTCTCCAAATCATAGAGGTAATTCCTACAATTGATTAAATGGGCACCAACAACCTGTCAAGAATAAAGAGAGAGACAAGAGTTCAATTGGGAGCACCAGTGGGGTGTCAACCAAAGGAACGCTGATGCTCTAGTTGCTCTGATTGTAGTAATAGTTAATCGAGAGTAGTAAAACAATAATGTAAATAATGATAAATGAATGAATAAAATAAAGGTCAAGGTGATGGCGGTGGTGACAATGAAACTTGACAATCGGGTCAGGTCCAGTCAGGTCTAGTGAGGCTGACTGATTCGATTCGCTTGACTGGATCACTTCGAGAGAATGGTCCTAGTCAGAGTTAATAATTAGAGTAATAGTTATCCGATGGATTACTTCTCCCCCCTTAGATTATTCCTTATAGTCTTTTTCCTTACCATTGCTTATCCGCCTTCCTGATTTTCCTAACTCGCTCCAAGTGGTTATCCTCTGAAATTCGTGGAAAATGTTATGCGTATCCTGACTATTTTGAGGTCCCTAACTGACTGAGTGTATTCGGATCAGGTTTCGGGTCCGGGTCTGGGTCCGGGCTTTGATTGGTCATTCAAATGGTTTTATGTGTGAGTCCATTTGCATCAGGCTGGGCCGCACTAACCAGTCTGGCTGGCTTATTGGGCCTGACAGGCTAGTCTGTCTGGCTTATTGGACTTTTTGACATTTGGATAGATTTTTCCCACAACACAAGATAATACATCTGACACCACGCAAAGCTCAATGCAAGTTAATGTTAACACATAGCACAAGAGAGTGGTCGGCCTGACCCCTACCCCAGGGGTGGTCGGCCCCAGTATGCCCAAGGATCCCTAGGGGTGGTTGGCCTGACCCCAACCCCTAGGGTGGTCGGCCTGACATGCTCAAGAACCACCTGGGTGGTCGGTCCACCCTATTCTTCATAGGGTGGTCAGCTCAAACCCCCAAGTACACTTCACTGAGAAATACTCACTCTCGTTCAAACTGAGATCAACAGGCATATCACCCAAAGGATCAACAGGTCCAGCACCTAGAAGGTCACAGGCCTAGCACCCAAGCTCAGGTCGTTGGGCCTAGCACCTAAGTCTCACATACCAACAGAAATTTAACATCTTCCTCAGAGGTTTCTATCGTGCATTATCCACCACGATCTAGAGAAACAACGAGAAGACCCAAGATCTCATGATCATGGGGAGGTGGACACGTATCTCCATTACCTGATAATCGTGTACCAAACCAGGATCCCAGTATTACTGGTGTTTATCCAAAAAATAGCTGTGGATGATGTGGCAAGAATTTTTGACACGTGGCCGACACTTGGCAGAGATGCTGCTCGCCTATCGACCAGAGATACTTCCATATGCGAGGTTCAAGTTTTATATACGACCAGGCTGGTCGTATACTCCGTTTATTTATGTATAAATTTGTATAGTTGTAATGATATCCGAGAATATCTCTTCATTATAACTTGAATATCCGTTTATTAAGGAAAGATATATTTAATTGACTCATGTAACCCTCCTTGAGCCTATAAATATACAAGAAATAGCTCAAGAGGGGATCTTTTTGATCTTTTCCAAATTGTATTGCTATTATCCATCGTCTGTATTGTTTTCTCCTTCTAAGGTCTGTGAAACTCAGGAACCCTAGTTCTTTGATCACACCTTTGAAGCTCAATATTAATAATAGTATCAAGTGGACGTAGGTCATTACCAATCACTGGGGCCGAACCACTATAATTCTTTGTGTTCTTTATTTTCCATTAGATTGTTTTCTCAAGCATCGTACTATTTTCTTGTCATATATTTGACTCCGTGTCGTTGACCAAATTGAGGGTCAACATTCTGGTGCTTTCATTGAGAGCTCGTGAAAGAGTCTAATGGAAAAACTACCAAGAAGACTAGACAGGCTGCTGCCGCTGCATCGTCCCAACCTCCTCCCCCAAATGTGGTTGAGGACAAACCTCATTTGGAGTCTGATGAGGAGGAGTTAGATTCTGAGACCCTGAAGGCAACACTGGGGATGTTGCAGGATGAGTTGGCCAATCAAGAGAATGCTGCCGAGACAATGGCATCCTAGCAAAGGGAGATAGAGCGCCAGGGTCAGGAGCTGAGCGAGCGGCAGGCTGAGATGGACCGTCGCCAGATGGATGCCATGGCCGCCCTTGAAGTAGCCATCCCGCTGGCTAGGAATCAGGCTGCGCTAGCCTCCCAGCCAGATCAGCCACCAAGTGGGCCACCTCAAATGGGTCCCAATCCTAGTCCTCTGCTCCCGCCAGTAAGCCCTCAGAGGCCAGAGCAGCCACCTATGGCTGAGGATGATATCCCACCTAGGGATCTTAAGCAGTAGCCTCCGTCTCAGGCTGGTCGAGGCAATCCCCTGCGCCCAAGGCAGAATAGGGCCGAGCAACTGCCTCGTAGCCCTAGACGCCCAGGGGATGAAGAGCCGCATCCATCGAGCAGGGGGCAGCATCCTTCTGCCAACAGGAGGAACTCAGAGACAGGCTCTGCGCTCAGGGTCCCCCCATGGCATAATAATGCACGGGGACCCACCGACCAGCGCAGGCCTCCCCCTAATGCTCGAGAAATGCCAGCCCAAGGAGGCAATAGAGGAAATAGTCGGTCGCACCATAGTCAGCCATGATTCAGAGATGGCCACGGCTAAAATGAAGCTGACTCTGCCATAGGAAATGCTGGTCGGAGGAACGAAGAGAGAGGTGGACGCAGGAGCCCCCCACCTAGAGAAGACCGACCAGTAGGTCATGATGCTGGGGGGCAGCCTAGGTAGAATAACCTCTTTAGTCGGCTTGGAGCCAGCGAGCAGCGGTGAAGAGACGATTATTTGAGGGATGCACTTAACGACCGCCGGGAAAGGCACGATGAGTACATTCCCCCGGCACCAGAGGCCCCAGCAATCCCAGAAGCTATTCAGGCTCAAATTGATGCCTTGAACCAAGCTGTGCAGCAGCTGGTTGGGGGGCGAACATCCCACATTGAGTACTATCGGAGGAGAGGCACCCCCTTCGTACAGAGGATTGCTGTGGTTGAAACCCCCAGTAAGTTCAAGATGCCAACACTGCCAAATTTTGACGGGTATGGAGACCCAGTATCTCATGTCAAAAAGTTTGAGATACAAATGGACATTCAGAAAGTCTCTGAAGACGCTCGCTGCAAGATCTTCCCAGCAACACTATCTGATGCCGCCCAGGAGTGGTTCTTTAAGTTCCCTCCTACGAGTATAGTATCCTGGGAGATGTTCGTAAAGGAGTTTTATGGACAGTTCTATGTGGGTCGTGTGCACCCCACTGAGGCGAACCAACTGGTCGAGATACGCCAGAAAGAGGGGGAGCCCTTGAAGGAATACGTTCAACGCTTCATGCGAGTTGCGAGGAAAATGAATTTGTCAACTCTTACCAACACGTCTTCAATTTTCCCATTAGGGTGAGCGAGGGATCTATCAGCTAGTTGAAGAGTAACTGCTGTAGGTCTAACCTCTCCAATCCCTAACCGCTTGAAAACAGACATTGGCATCAAGTTTATGATATTCTTCTGTTCTTACTTCAATATTCCACTGACTTCTATGATATTCTAACAAAAATCTAATTATATCCTCTTAATAACAAAAAGACCATTTTACCCCTCCAAGCAAAACTAATCTTTAACTTAAACTAAGGGTATAATAGTCATTTGTTCCCAATTCCCAATAATTCCTCAAGTGTTCATAATATTTACCACTTAAATCCCATCATGCAATTATTTACCCAATGTCTAATAATCTCTAAAATATTTCCTAAATTCCCTAAAATACCCCCAGGCTCCCCCGAGCTGGGTATAAATCCCCACCGTGACTATTTCGCCAAACCGCTCACTAGGATCATCTCGAGCCATATGATGCAAATATATCCACATAATAATGTGGTCTTAACGCTTTACCGCAAATAATCACATTTATGCCCTCAATGGGCCAAAATTACAAATATGCCCCTATAAGCTAAACAGAGCCCACATGCATATTAATACTCATAAACATGCATTTCACATATCCATATAATCATATAATCATGCATTTAATCATTTAAATTACACATAAGACAATTATACGCTCTTGGCACACTAATCAAGGCTCTTAAGCCTTATTAGTGATTTTGGGTCGTTACACTCAAGCACTAAGGGATCTCTCACATATTTTGGAAATGCTTTATGGAATAATCAAGCCTCTAGGTGTTATCTAGCCAAGTGCTCTAATGGATAGAAAAGTTGTGTCTTACAAGTGAGCAATAAGCTCCTATTTATAGAGTTTAGAGACACCTTTTGAATTTATTGTAACATAATCCTTTGTGTATTAATTTAACATTAATACCCTAATATTTATGAGGGATGATTAGCATTAATCACCCCAACCTCTATAAATAGGGCTGAGGTATCTTCTTGTAAGGGGTTGGATTTTTTAGAGAGAGAAACTTTGTACTCAGTGCAATATACATGCTGCCAGAGAATCACCATTAAAGCTTGATACCTTAAGTGAAGAGGATGCCGACAGCTCAACAACTTCATTCGTCGAGCACAAGAATATATCAGCTGGGAGGATGCCCGAATTGGAGCATTTGGAGGGCCCGTCACCTTTCCCGCTTTGCATGACCTATCCCCGTCGCTTGGGGGATCCAGTATCTGCCTTACACTCCGTCCAACCAAGTTTTGGGGGAGTCCAGTCCAGTTCGAGTGTCCCACCAACTGGCTTTAGTGCCTTGCCGACTGTTGGTTTCAGTGCGGCTCCGATGGGATACAGAGCGACGCCTACTGGGATAGTGCTTTTCAGCCTGCATTCAGTGCTGGAGTTGTTGCTCCATCCCAGTTAACCGCATCCAATTAGACCCCCAGCAACAGTAGACGTGGGGGCAAGGGCAAGGGTCGAAAGCCCAAGGGAAATGGGATCTCGCAGTCTACATAGAGAAATGCCTCTGGTAAGATGTATGTCTCATAGTACTCCGAGTACACTGACTTGGTAAACTCCTCTCAGAATATCTTTGTGGCTACAGAACAACATGTTCATTATTGGAAGCCATAACCCATCTAGAGGGACAGGGAAAGGTGAGATCCTGACAAGTTTTGTCGTTTTCATTACGATATAGGGCACCACACCAATGAGTGTTGCGAGCTCAAGGATGAGATCAAGAATCTCATCAAGTTAGGACACCTCTACCAATATACTCGGAGTGGGCCTTACTAACCACCGGCCCTAGCAGCAGGAATACCTGTGCAACCTGCTGCTCCTATATCTCTGAGCGTGGTACTCATAGCTCTACCGTAGCCGATAACAAACAGGCCCCCTTTGATAAACGACAGAATGGGGACCATTTCGGGAGGACCCCACCTGGGGGACACTTCTAGAGGCTCGCAGAACAGATATGTGCGGGCCTTAAACAATGATGATGAGGTGTTGGCCTTGACTCAACTGCTAACCCAGATGCCGCGAATGACTAACCAAGTCATCACATTCTCCGAGGACGATGCTTAGAGAGTTCACTTTCCGCACCACGATCCTTTAGTGATCAAGAGCCAGGTGTCCAACAAGATTGTTGCTAGGATCCTGGTGGACAATGGGAGTTTGGTGAATCTCCTATTTAAGTCTACTTTCGAGAAGATCAGGCTGACCACAAGCGACCTGTCCCCGTGCAACTCGACTCTTTATGGATTCTCGGGAGAAGGTTTCATACCAATGGCCAAATCAAGTTACCCGTGACACTGGGGAAAGAGCCTTGCTAGGCCTTCAAGTATTGCACTTTCGTGGTGGTGGACTGTCCCTTAGCATATAACGCCATTTTTGGGCATCCGACCTTGGTGGAATTCAGAGTCGTCACCTTAATTTGGCATCTGTGCCTGAAATTTCCCATGAATTCAGGAATTGGTACAGTCCGAGGATACTAGAAGAAGGCGAGGCAATTCTACAATGTCTCCTTTCAGCAACGAGTAATGGTAGTCGAGACAAGGGACCATGAGCAGTCTCTTCCCAAGAATGTGGAAGTGAAAACGATAATGGCTGAAGAGGCAGATGAGCTAGATTCATGGGTTCAAGAAGAAAGGGCGGTCGAGCCTATGGAGGAAGTCGAGGAGGTGGCTCTCGATGCAGCCACTCTTGGTAGAAGAACCAAAATTGGAAAAAATCTAGAGGAGAATGTCTAAGACTCGCTCCTAGCCTTCCTCCAAGAGAACCACGATGTCTTCGCCTTGTCTCATTCCGACATGACAGACATTGACTCGAATATTATTTGCCATGCCTTGAATGTCGATCCAAACATCACTCCAATCGAGCAAAAGCGAAGGACGTTTTACCAGACTAGAGCAGAAGCCGTAAAGGTGGAGGTGGACAAACTGCGTGCGAATGGTTTCATCCAGAACACACTATATCCAAAGTGGGTATCAAATCTGATCCTCATGCCTAAGCCAAATGGCACCTGGAGGACCTGCATAGACTTATCCAGACTGAATAAGGCCTGCCCTAAGGACTGCTTCCCGCTCCCGAAGATCATTCAGATGGTCGATGCTACCTTTGGGTATGAGCTTTTGTCCTTCATGGACGTGTACTTGGGGTATGACCAAATTTCCATGCATGTCGCGGTTCGAGAGCACACCAGCTTTCAAACGGACAAGGGAGTTTACTGCTATAAGGTGATGCCCTTTCGGGCTAAAGAATGCTGGGGCCACCTACCAAAGGCTCATGAACCGAATGTTCAAGGAGCAGTTGGGAAAAAATATGGAGGTGTATGTGGACAACATGCTGGTAAAGTCCCGAATGGCCCCCAACCAGATGAGGGACCTTGCAGAGGTGTTTTCGGTGCTTCGCAAGTTCGGGATGAAGCTGAATCCTCAGAAGTTCACTTTTGGCGTTGCAACGGGAAAATTCCTGAGCTTCATCGTCAGTGCTCAGGGAATAGAGGAAAACCCTGAAAAGATTAAAGCCTTGATCGACAAGCAATTCCCTTGAAGGCATAAGGATGTCCAGAGCCTCACTGGAAGTATTGCTGCAATGAGTCGTTTTGTTTCTAAGGTGATGGCCAAGTGCATCCCGTTCTTTAACATCCTTCGGAGGGGCAGAGGTTTGAATGAATGTAAGAATGTGAGCAAGCATTCCAGTAACTAAAGGCTCATATGAAAAACCCTCCTATCCTATCAAATCCCGTAGACAAGGAACCCCTATTACTTTACATGGATGTTTCTGAGAATGCCATCAGCGCTGCCTTAGTAAGCCAGGCAAGCCATGTCTAGCATCCATTGTATTATGTGAGCAAGAGACTCCTCGAAGTGGAGTCCAGATACCTACTAATGGAAAAGTTGGCCTTCTGCCTAATGATGGCTTCTTGGAAGCTAAGGCCCTACTTCCAGACATATCCCATCAAAGTCTTCACGAACCACTCCTTGTGGCAAGTCCTCCAAAAGTCAGAGTCATCTGGGAGATTCCTAAAGTGGGATGTCAAACTCAGTTAGTTTAACATCACTTATATCCCGAGGATGACCATAAAGGGGCAGGCACTGGTGGATTTCATCTTCGAGTGCACGGGAAATCATGAGGGATCTATGGACGCCCGAATAGAAGGGCCCACGTGATAGTTGTATGTCGATGGGTCTTCAAATGAAAATGGGGTTGGAGCAAGTCTCATTGTAATGTCTCTCAAAGGGCACAGGGTCCACAACGCCCCAAGATTTAGGTTCGATGCCTCTAACAATGGAGCAGGTATGAGGCGATGAATTTTGGGCTTCGTGTTGCACTCGAGCTTAAGGCCGGGGGCCTTGAGGTTTTTAGTGACTAGCTGCTTGTAGTTAATTAGGTACTCAGGGAGTACCAAGACAGGGGAACAAAAATGGCCACATACCTAGCAAAGACCTTGGAAATGTTGCATGGCTTCAAAAAATTTACAATTCAACAAGTACCGAGGGAACAGATTTTGAACACCAACGCCTTTGCCAAGTTGGCAACCACCAAGGATGCTGAACTAATCAATGTAGTTCCCATTGACTACTTGTCTTCTCCAAGCATCTCAGCTCCCAAGGGAGTGGAGGCAATCCAGCCCCAGGATGGGTGGATGGAACCCATAATCAAATATCTAGTCTTAGAGGAGTTGCCACAGGACAAAAAAGTAGCTTGAAAGCTACTTTACCAAGCGACGCGGTACATTACCATGGACGACAAGTTGTAAAGGTGGGGATATTCTTTGCCTCTGTTACGGTGTGTGTCCCAGCAAAAAGCTAGCATGGTACTCTGGGAAGAGCATGAGGGATTTTGCGGGGACCATGCCGGGGGACAAAGCCTCGCCAAGAAAATCTTGAGGCAAGGATAATTTTGGCCCACAATGAATGGAGATGCGATGAAATATGACAAGAAATGTGAAAAGTGCCAACATTTTTCCAACATACCTCGAGCTCCTCCGAATGAACTCACTCAGATGATGAGTCCTTGGCCCTTCGGGGTCTGGGGCATTGACCTTACTGGGTCACTGCCCATGGGAAAAGGAGGGGTAAAGTATGCGATAGTGGCGGTCGACTACTTCACGAAGTGGGTCGAGGCCGAGCCATTCGCTACTATCACTTCTAAGAAGGCTCTAGATTTTGTCATGAAAAACATTAATTGCCGCTATGGGCTCCAAAGGAAGATAGTACTCGACAATGGTCTACAGTTTGACAGCGAGGTATTGTGGAGCTACCGTACCACTGCCAGGACCTCCATCAGCCACTCGCCATTCTCAATGGCCTATGGATACAAAGTCATGCTCCCAGTTAAAGCAGCAGTCTCCACACACTGTCGGGATACATATGACCCCACCACAAACCATGCTTTACTGTGAGAAACCCTGGACCTCATGGAGGAGCTCCGCGAAGCTTCTTAGCTTTGGGTAGTGTCCTACCAGCAGAAGGTAGCCATGTATTTCAACTCTAAAGTGAAGGATAGAAAGTTTAGGTTCGTAGATCTGGTGTTGCAAAGAGTCTTCTTAGCCACCCGAGACCCCAGTGTAGGAGTGCTGGGACATAACTAGGAAGGCCCATACCAAGTCGAGAGCGTTGTACGTCTGGGGACATACAAATTGGCCCGGCTAAGTGGGGAGTTAATAACCCACGCCTGGAATGCCGAGCATCTTTGCCGGTATTATCAGTAGTATGAGCAGTGAGCCTTTTTAATTTTTTTGCAATCTCCCTTGTAGTCTCTGGGTACATTTAATAGAAACCGTGTACATAAAACATGGTTAAAAAGAAATTTGTTTGTCTGCTTATATTTTTTGGTTTCCTTTATTGTTACTACTATGTATAAGAGCACCCACTCGCTGGCCTGAACAAGTGAACACAGACTAGTCCCCAATTACTTGGGGGGCATGGAGTTGGGCCACCTTCATGCCTCGAGTGGAACAACCTAAAAAACTAAGCTTGTCAAGCAGAGTAAGTCTAGTGTTGCCACCCCGAGAATAGAAAAACCTAGGAAACTAGTTGAATTTGGCCTAAGAGACTAAGCTTGTTCCAAGCAGAGTAAGGCCAATCATCTAGAGACTAGACAAAGAATCTTAGTAGTGCGAGAACGGACCTGCATCACCTCCCGTGGACATTGCGCTCGAGGCGCTCTGACCAAGTTCTTGGACCTCGAGATGCGAACAGAAGACCAAGTACTCTGTTCTTAGGACCAGGGTAGACTTGGGACGCCTCTTGTGGATGTAGCGCTTGAGGAGTTACACCCAAGTCCTCCGTATGCCTCGAACTTGTAGCATTGGGAGTCCATGACATGGGGAGCTTGGCTAGTTGACGAGTGAAGTACCTCTAGTGTCATGGGATCCCGTAGCTAAATGGCCAGACAGAAACGTAGTGCCAAAAGATCCAAGTAACACGAGATTGAATTTAGCATATTCTCCTGAGGATGGCGTGCGCCTAGGGAGTAGAAACAAATCCCAATCCTCAAGATGTGAATGGAATCCCGAGTCATCGGTACTCGGGCTCTGGCACAAGTCGCCTTAAGACTTGAGCAGAGTGCTATACGAGATATTAACCCTAAGAGTAAAGTAAAGCCTAAGTAGCACGAGTATGGGCTGAGGTTACCTCCTGAGGACACCACGCCCGAGGAGTAGTGACTCAGTCTTTTGATCTCGAAACGCGAACAGAAGCCCAAGTCGTTGGAACTCGAGGGCCAAACCTCGAGCGCTTAAACTCGAGTGTCATGATATAACTAGTCCATGGGCGTGAATTCAACCTCCTAGGCTTAGGATAACGAGTTCACACCTTCCATATGATTAGGTCCTGAGCTGTGTTCTAGGAGGGCAAGTAAAGAATCCCAAGTTGGTACACCGGAGACCAAGTTCCTAGGGGAAAATAACTCAGTGTGGATGGCCCCCCTAAAGCCTAGAGTCATCAGGAAATGGGGACATGAGACGACATTAAAGTTACTTTTAAGGAAATTGGGCCTAAAAGGTGACACTAAATGTCTTAAGCATCGAGCACTAAGACGAAACCCTACAGTATAAGACCCATTAATCTCGAGTCATTAGAACTCGAGGGTGTAGGATAAGTAAGTGCCCTCACTTGACACCACGTATAAACACTAGCAGGAAAATCCTCAAGCTCTAAGTACTACAGGCAAGCCCCGTCCTGAGTTGTTGGAACTCGAGGACGTAGGGCCACATCAAGTAATCACTTGGCCTAGCGTTAAAGTTACTCTCGAGGACCGCAAGCCTACAGAGCAACACTATATGCATAAAAATTGTCTAAGTACTGAGAGAAGTCAATAAAGACTCAAGTTTTCAAGGCTTGAGCATGAAACCTAGGCCAATGTTTAGGGACCCTCGTGATTTACAATTGCATTAAAGGGATAAAAACCTAGTTAAAAGAAAACACATTATATCATTTGTACAAAATAAAAAGACAAATTAATTGCTTATGGCATGCAAGCCCAAATAAGTTACGACAAATGCTCGGGGGCTCGAGCATCAACTGCCCTCCAGTACCTCCTTCACCAGGTCAATGAATGGGTTTGTCCTTGGGGAACTCCTTGCCTAATGGGTTGCTGCCTGAATTGCCTCAGCAGCTTGAGTCTCCTTGGATACCTGGGTCGCCTTGGCAGCTTGAGTCGCGTCGGCCACTTGGGCCGCCTCGACTACTCGAGATGCCTCCGTAGCTTGAGTCGGCTGGAGGCAGTCTTTGAAGAGGAGTGTGTACTTCTCAGGCTCTCCAGTAAAGTCCAAGCTCATACCTTGATTGTGGAACTAGACCACGTATAATGCGTCGTCTACGATTGTCTCGACCTTCTTCTTGAGTTTGTCCACCTGAAGCTGAGAAGACCATTTCTTCTCCATGGCTTGGATGGCTTTCCTCTCGCCAAGCTCGACCCGGCCGATGACCTCCCTGAGTTGCTCCTGAAGTTGGGAGTTTTCAACTACCCCTCGGGAGACCTTGGCCGTTACTTTCTTTGCCTCCACCTGAGCTCGTCCAGGTCCTTGGTGGCCTTTTGGGCAGCCTCTTCAAGTTCCTGAGAATGATTTTGTTCGGCTTCAAGAGTAGCCTAAATGTGAGCAAGCTCTTCCTGAGGTCCTCAGAGCTTCTCCTTGAGGGCAGATACCTTTTCTTGAGGCCATTGAAGTTGGTAAGACTTCTCCATAATATGTCGCCCAAGCGCTTACAAGCCAAGGCGGACTGCAGAAAAGAAAACAAAATTAGTTTGCACAGTGAGGGGATAAAGTAAAACATAGAGAATTGATGACTTACCCGAACTAAGGCATATCGACATGAGGCCACGAGGGAGGCCTCGTTGTTGTCGCGCATTTGGGTGAAGCTACGGGTGGTCAACTTGCACATAGTGGAGCTAACCCCCTGGAGGATCTCAGCAGTGAGAGGGACAACAACTTCCCCTAATTTTGTGGAGAATAAAGTCTCCAGCTTAGCCCAACCTATCGAAGGTACGATTGGTCTTTCTCTTGATGGCTTCATTTGTCAGAGGGCGTCATGGAGGAACTTGTTGCCCTCCTCCTTTATTGCCTCAAAATGCTGGAGCATCCTTTGATACTGCTCCAGCAAGGCCCCCTCATACATCTCGAGGTATACCAGGATTCGAGCATAGGGTGCCGGCCCTGCTTGGTTCGAGCCTTGGGCCTCTTTGCCTGTCGTGGGGGACGACGGTAGCTCCACGACTGGGGCAGATCCGCTACAGGAACTTTTGTTGGGGGTAGGAACCCTCTGCCTCTTGGCTGGTGGAGAGGGTTCAGGATTCTCCCAAGGGCGCGATGGCTCCTTGGTAGCCGAAGAGCTCGGGGTCGCTCTTAGCCTCATGGTGGACCACGCAATGTCAGCTAGCCCCATGTAATCTGTAGGAACAAATAGATGGTTAGTGTTGATTCAAAAATAAAGTAAACCAATACTGTAGGCTCCTTGGAAGCCCACCATGAGTTGCATCCTGGTGCAGGCATTGGGGGTGTTTTATCCTATCTCCCATCTCACAACTAAAGTTGGTTCCATATTGGCAGAACCAGTTAGAGTTGAGAGAGGTCACTCAGTCTAAGGGTATAAAGCCCCGAGGAGGTAGTTGTCTCCTCGCGCAATGAAGGTAAACGTCTATCAGGTCTAAGTATTCCTGAAGCTCTTCCCTAGTCCAGCGTCGATGTGTAATCTGGCAACAATGAAGAAGGGCGGGAGAGGCCCAGACATGCTCGGGACTTATCATGTCCCCTACTTGGGAAGCATGGTTTAGAGTTATCATGTCCCCTACTTGGGGCAAGATGAAAAACCTCCATCTCTGCCTAAAGCTCTTCCTCAAGCTCCAGATCTTCTTGGACTTCTCAGGCTACCTTTGCGGCCCAGATGGTCTCCAACCGCTCTTCCGCAAGCTACTAGTGCAAAATCTTCCAGGAGCGCCCATCAATGTAATTTATATGCTGGGAATGGCAACTCCCGAGACTTCTTGGACTGACAGTACTTAGTCAGCTCGAGGTTGTTGTTCTTTTGTCTCACGCTAAGAAGCCCTGGCTCGATGAGATTGTCCTCCGTCACTAGCAGGCTCAGATCTAGATCTCGATTGGGTAGACTTTTCATATCCTAGAGATGGCCCTCGAAAAGTTGGACAAAGTGAGTCCAACGGAAGGGGCCTATTCAAAGAAATGACTAAGTATAGAGCACAAAATAATCAAGCATACAAAGGAAAAAGAAAACGACTGCGAAGATACTCACCAACCCTGGAGAAGTTGAGGATCAGGGTCGGGTTGTTATGGATCAGAAACCCGTTCGTCAAGAAAAGTGCATCCTTGAGATCCCGAGAATGGTTCTCGTTGTGATGAGGAGCCTTTTAGTCAAGGGATGGGGTAGCATACTTTACTAGGGCATAGCACCCATCTCGATTAGACTTCTTCCTCGGGGTGGTGCAGAAGCTATAGAAGTATAAAATCTTAGCTGGTGTAGGTGCAGACCATTTCTGCTTCCAGTACAAGACGTACATCCCCATGAGCCCTATAAGCGTTGGGAGAGAAGTGGAAGGGAGCTATCCCCACATACTTCAGAAAGTCCATGAAGTATTGGTGTAAGGTCAAGGTGGCCCCTGCCATCAAGTGGGCTTGGCTCCAGGCACCAAGACCATTGACACTACAGTGCACCCTCTTGGATTTCTGGCAAAGATGCACGAGACACCTATCCCCATTCGCATAGTGCCTCATAATGGCCTCCAAGGACTTGTGATGTCAAAGAAGGGTGTGGTAATCCTCTAATTAAAAACCCATCACCCTCGGTTGACTTCTTCCATGGTCAACCCCCTGTTGGCTGCCGACCCTAACCTCTCCGCTATTGGGCCATCAGCACGAACAACTAGCTCCCTCACTGGTTCTCTGACTTCCACCCTCACACCATCCCCATATGCACCTTATTCACGGGCCATGTCAGATATTTCCTGGTCGAAGAGATAGAAACCATGCTCATGTAACTGTCGAAGTTCCTCGAACATCTGACATGAAAACCAAGCAACTAGTATCGTGACTGAAGGAAAAATGGCCAAAACACAAAATATCCTAAAACTACTACTCAAGGAGAAGAGGAGAGTTTTTCTAAGAATATGGGGTGTCCTTGGAGCCTAGGATCAGTCCAGAGAACACCACCAGAGGTAATGAACCTACCAGAATCTGGGAATTTTTCCAGATTTCGATCGAAAGTCCAGAAATGCGAAAGTGGGGTAAGATTCATCGTGGACCATTTTGACCGTTTCTAATGTCGAAATGTACCTAAATAGACTTTTGAGAACCAAAAACAACTTCCCAAATGCCATACAATTGACGTTCCTAAGCATGCACCTGAACCCACAAGTAACGCTCGATGCAAATGAAAAATTAAAAACAGACAAAAGTAAGCACTTACTGGAAATAAAGTGTAGATAGGTTCTAAGGTGAGTCCTAACTCTAAAATATCACTCGGCATTTGCCCAGAAGTAGGATGATTCACGCCAATCATCCAGAATTGGTGGAAGCTAGGAACCAGTTGGGGGTAGGAGAAGAACAAGAGAGAAGAGAGGGTTCTAGCATAAAAGTTTTGAATTTTTAAATGGCTAGTAGGAGGCTGAAGGGAGGTTCTCCGGGTTTTATACCCAGTAGAACTTGGAGGGGAATCAAACCCTCCTTGACCGTCAGATTACTTACCAAGTTGGTACCGTGAGGGAGATCACACAGATCGTGATCATTGATCCTGGGACGTGACGTCTCGGGCGTGGGATAAAAAGGTACCTCGGGTATGGATTGGACATTTGGAATCGTGGAGTTGATCCTTCATTAATTTCATGGATTGAATGTCCCAATGATGGGGCATCGACATAGGGTGTTGCTTTTGTGAATGACCTCAGGGGGTAGTCCAGGCGTTTCCCCCCACCTGTTGCAAATCACTCCTCCTAATCTAATTCTCCACTGCCCGAGGGTGAGTGAAGACTTGGGGGGCAAATGTTGTCTGTATTTTCACCTCCTAACACATGTCATTTAAGAGTGATTAGTGATGAGGTGAGTCGTGAGATGCTCAGAATGCAACCTTTACAGGAAGTCTAGTTTGAGCGAGCCGTGGACATCTTCGAGGTAGGTCACGCCTTGAGGTCTGTCTTTGGGACAAGGGTTCCTCCAAGTAAGGCCACCTTCTGGGCTAGGTGGTAAGCTGTGAATGTATTCAAGTGAGGTCCCCTCCGAGGTCCATCCTTGGGGCTGGGGGACCTCCAGGTAAGGCCACAACCGGACCTCTCTCCCCTCACTTGTCCTCCAGGTCTATGATTCCGGTTCTCAGACCTAGGATAGCCACCAGATATCAGTCACTACAATTGTGGGCCATCAGGCGATCATATGATAACTTTTAGTGATCCTCAATTAGTGGTGCTGAGTTCGTACACTCGACAATCGACATTTCCTACAACGCTGCCTGACATGGGAAAACTTACACCACACCTTGACAGTCACAGATATGTTCCCCATAAAGTTGGTGTGTGACTTTCTGCAATGGGCCCCGTAGGATCCACGTGGGTCATAGTATTTATTGTAACACAACCCTTTGTGTATTAATTTAACATTAATACCCTCATATTTATGGGGGATGATAAGCATTAATGACCCGAGCATCTATAAATAGGGTTGGGGTATCTCCTTGTAAAGGGTTGTATTTTTTAGAGAGAGAAACTCTTTATTTAGTGCAATATACACACTGCCTGAGAATCACCATTGAAGCTTGCTACCTCAAGCTTAAAGCTCACTAAATAATAGAGACTCGTGGACTAGGGTTCTTCCATAACCCAAGCCACATAAAACCTTGTGTTTTTCCTTGTTTATCCTTTAATCTCTCAGATTTAGTTGGCAGCGAAAAAGGCAGTCAACAAAGTTAAATTTGAATTAACTAATATTTATATTGGGATAAATATATTGTCTTAAAATTTCAATAAACAAATAAATGAGAAAAATTAGGGAAACCCTAATTGATGTGGGTGACACACTCACTATACAGTGAGTGTGTGGCGCTACACATAGGGATTCCCCATCCCTGTGATTTGAATTTTGAATTTCAAATTATTTGTTTAATCACTTATTTATTTATTCCTTTTAAATATGATTTAAATGAATAATTAAATATAAATATCAGATCAGTTTTAATTTGCATTTTATTTTTAATAAAATAAAGATTAATTAATTAGATTAATAATATTTATAGATGTGATAGTACGATACTTTCAAAAAGAGGGTTTTATATTAAGGAATTTTTAAGCGATTAAAAATTAGACTCTCTCTCTCAAAGAAAAGTGATAGTTTTCTCAAACCTAAAAAACTAATTAATACCTCTTCTCTCAGTTAAACTTCTCTAGATCTCATGTGTTGAGTACATCTAGAGAGTCACATAAATCAAACTTTTGAATCCAATGTGCCCACACATGTTCTTTTGTGTTGTAGGATTGATCTGGAAGATCAAGGCATGAGCTTTCAGAATTCTGGATAGGAAAATCGTTGATTTTATACAAAAAGATTCAATGACACTTGATAGGCTATAAGGGTAATCCCTGATCTGTATTGTATATGATTTAATATTTATATATGTGTGTGATTCTGGCTGGTATTAATAATTATTAAAAAGGGTCCATATATTCCGTTGCGTACCACTGATTTGATCATTTATTACAAACAATTGGTACCAGAGCAGTCTATACATATTGTTTACCCTGAAAAATACTTACTTACTGACGTGGTAGAATCAGTGTGCACGTAGGTTGCATGTGACTATTTAGTGATTATATTCAGGACGACCAGTGACCAGAATAGAAGCTGCTCGATGGATTTAAGAAAGATGTTGAACAATATGGAAGAAGATGTGCTGACATATACGACCAGGTTTGGTCGTAGTAACGACACCAGAGTTCAAATATAGCTATAGGTAAGATATTTGACCCTATTTTTGTGTAAAGATTATGATTTATGCTATTATTCAGATATGCTTGTAACAAAATGTAGACACGACCCATATGTACATCATTGAGCCTATAAATAGGACTCAAGAGATTCATTCAGGGGAGGATTGGGTATTGGGAAAGAACTAGTGATTTTTATACACGACTTTTGTATCCTTTTTTAGAGCTTGTGAAACTCAGTGAACCATAGTTTGCTGATCGTAGGTTTCATGATACATCAATAAAAACACTAAGTGGAAGTAGGTTATTACAAATATCAGGGGCCGAACCACTATAAATCTTTGTGTTGTTTAGTTCTTGAATTCAGCCTATAAATCTTTATCGTTTTTGTGACTCTGTGTCGTTGGCTAAATCATCAGTCAACACACACACACACACACACACATATATATATATTAAATACTGTGTGGGTTTCTTGCATTTTTTATATGTAAGTTGATATCTATATTGAATGTATGGATATGTTTTTTGAATGTATGGTTGAATGATTGATCGTTAATTATATGGTTCTATTGGGTTAGGAATTTTATTTCTTTTCAAGATCATGTGTAAGCCATAAAGGGCGTATGATTTTTGTAATTTTATTTTTGAAATATAATTCTAAAATATGTACACAAAGAAAAAGAAAAGAAGTCGGGCCTAGGGCCCGAGCTCTAGTTGCACGCATTAGCTCCGAGCCTTCCTAAGCCCACTCGGCCACCAGTCCTGTGGCTTCCTATACGCACCCAGTGCCTGGCCGAGCCCCGGGAGAACCCGTGCATCTATGCCCATGCCATCCACCTACATGCCTGCACCCGTGCGCTTGGCCCCAATCGCGTGAGCACCCGTGTGCCTGGTTGAAATCCTACACACGCTTGGTCCCTGCCATGTGCACCACTGCGCACCTACATGCTGGCCAGTCTGCCTAGCCATGCACCCGAGCCCTTGGCTCCTTGGTGCCACCGACCCTAGGGTTCGTAGGGCACCAATCTTGGAGCCCAAACCCTAGATCCCGATTTTGTGGAAAGTATCTTTTATTTAATTATTTTTAAATTGTTTGAATTTAAAAGTTTAGTTATCTTATTTTATTTTATTAGAAAATAAAATATTTTTTAGTTGATTAAAATTTTAAATCTTAATTTTAAATAATTATTTGAATTTGATTCTTTAATTATTTAACTTTAACTAAATTAAAAAGATGACAAAAATGTTATTTAACTAAAAGTTAGTTTTAATTAAATAAATTAATTAGAAAGTTTGTTTCTAATTAATAGGTTGGGATAACCAAATTCCTAAAGATTAGCAAGAAAGTCTAAAAGAGAGAAGATGCATTCTTGGAGAGTCTTGCAAGCTACAAAGGCTATTTTTTGTAATTTTATTTATATTTTTCAAGGGTTGTAAATTTAGAAATACCCAATAGTACTCGGTTTATCATTTATTGTTTATTTATTGTATTTATTTAAATAATTGTTCATTAATGTTTGATTGATAACATGATCATGCATTAATTATTTACATGCCATTCATGAAACCCCATCGAGTTTTTCATTAATCATGCATCTTTTAGAAACATGATTATTTAGGATTGTCCTATTTTTTTTATATGAATTGTTGCATGTTAACTACTAAGTAATAAATTAGTTAAAAATTGGTAACTCACACCATAATAAATGCAATAGTTTTTATATTCCTTTAAGATAACCAACTCTATTTAAAAAGCAGTTTAGTGAACTTAGATGAATGTGATGGTTAATATTTAGATCACATTAATTATAGAAACAAGCTCTTTTATAATTTTAAATGTATTTTGTAATTAATTACATTCATAGGGTTATTAATAATCAAGTAACTAATTTTGAATTAATTTATTAGTTTAATAAAACAAATTTGAAATCTAAAATAGTAAGTGGGAAAAGGTGAACATCTCAATGTGACCTATGGTCTCCATTATTAGTACAACACCGTGAGATATGAATAGGGCCTCGATGCAGCTTTGTTTCCTTTCCCCTAAGGAAGGTTTCAAGACATATTAGTACCAAGGTTGGCTTCTTATGAAGATAGGAAAGAGTGATGTATTTTAAGCTTGGCCAACCCTAAGGCGACACTCTCTAAGTTAAGTCATGAATTTTGAAATAATGGGTTACACTTACAAAGAGGAAATTAAGCTTTTGCGGTGGATAATTGCATCTTGACCAAACAAGCGGTAATTTATATTTAAAAGAGAAATAAAGAGTTATTTTATGTTTTAAATTATAAAGATAAGATTGTCTTATAAGCTATATGAATTTAACTTGACAGACCCTAAGGTGACACTTTATTTTTTGGGTAGTTTAATCATGGAATAGTAAATGTTTATTTATGTGTTTTAATTGTTGCATTCATGCATCATGTTTACTTTCCAAATAATTGATATTTTTCAAGTGATAATATTATTGTATTTTATTTATTTCAGTAATATCGAACAATGACAATCCAATAATTGCTTTACTTTCACTTGAAAAACTTAATGGTAATAATTTTATAAGATGGAAATCAAACGTAAATCTTACGTTAATCTGTGAGAACCATAAAATTTTCCTAATTGAGGAATGTTCTGAAGAGCCCGCTGCCACTGCCCCGAAGAATGTTCGGGACAAGTATGATGCCTGGATTCAATCAAACAACAAGGAAAAGTGTTACATGCTTGTGAGCATGAATGATGTTTTGAGAACAAAGCATGAACCCATGGAAACTACATTTGAGATAATGGATTCTCTGCAGGCCATGTTTGGGCAACAATCTGATCAAAGTAGACATGAGGCTACTAGAACCTACATGAATACTAAGATGAAGAAAAGTATTTCTGTACGTGAACATGTCTTCCACATGATTAACTTTATGCATGAAGTAGAAATATATCGGGCCATCATTGATGAGCATACACAAGTAAGCATCATACTGGAATCTCTCACTCCTGCCTTTTCTTCTTTCACCACCAACTATATTATGAATAAGTTGGAATTCAATATGACCCAGCTATTGAATGAACTGTAGACATTTGAGTCTCTTAACAAATCCATTACTAAAGAGATTGAGGAATATGTGGTAGAGGAGAAACCTTCAAACGCTGAGGATAAATCCAAGAAGAGGAGGAAGAACAATGATAAGGACAAAGGAAAGAGCAAGAAGTCCAAGAAAAGTAAGAAGGCACCAAAGGCCAAGGAGAACAAGAATGACAACAACTCAAAGAAGAAAGAACCAAAAGGAAAATGTTTCCACTGTGGAGTTGAAGGTCACTGGAAGAGAAACTGTAAAAAGTATCTCTCTGAGCTGAAAAATAAAGGTAAATATGATTTACTTATACTTGAAGCTTGTGTAGTGGAAGACGACATGTCATCATAGGTTTTAGATTCAGGAGCCACCAACCATGTTTGTTCTTCTATGCAGATACTTGAGTCATCATGGGAGCTGGCAGATGGCGAGGTGACCATGCGAGTTGGAAGTGGATTGCTCATTCAGTTAGAGCAAAGGGAATAACTCGTTTACATTTTGCGAACAATTATCTTGTTTTGAACAATGTTTATTTTATTCCTTGATTTTCTAGAAATTTAGTTTCTTTATCTATGTTGCATGATTATTTTTTGGATATTTCTTTTAGTAATAATTCAATTGTTATTTCGAAGAATGGTTTCAAAATTTGTCAAGAAGAATATATAAACGGACTGTATATGATCAAACCCAATGAACGAACATTTAATAACTTAGAATTATTTAAAGTAGCTAAATCGCAAGGAAACTAAAGACAAAAAGTTTCGAATGAGGATGACACATATCTTTGGCGTCTTAGACTTGGTCATACAGATCTAGATAGGATAAACCAGTTAACAAAAGATGGACCTTTAAGAGAACGAAGAGTTGGAACTATTCTGGTTTGTGAATCTTGTCTAGAAGATAAAATGACCAATTGTCCTTTCTCATAGCGCCAGGAACGCCACAACAAACTGGTGTTTCTGAAAGAAGAAATAGGACCTTGTTAGACATGGTCAGGTCTATGTTAAGCTACTCTTCACTTCCTCTCTCATTCTAGGGATATGCACTTCAAACAGAGACTTACATTTTGAATTGTAGTCCCATCTAAGACCATAAGCAAAACGTCACTGGAACTGTGGAATAGAAATAAACCTAGTTTGCACCATTTCCACAATTGGGGCTGTCCAGCTGATGTTCTTAGACCTAAATCTAGGAAACTTGATTTGAGGTCTGAAGTGTGCATTTTTGTGGGCTACTCTCCAGAGACAAGAGGCAGTTATTTCTTTACTCCTAAGGATCAAAAGTTAATTTTTTTCCATAAATACAACCTTCCTTGAACACGACTATATGAATAACTACAAACTTCAAAGCAAGGTAGTATTGGAGAAACTCATAGTTGCTAAGATTCCATCACCATCATCTTCATCATTAAACGATAAATGAAAAATTGAGGAAAACACTATTCTTGAAAAGGAAACCCCAGTGCAACGTCATAGTGGGAGGATTGTGAGACTACCTGTTCGCTATGAACATGGAGCACATGTCCTTATTTTTGATACAGACAAGGACGCTCCATTAACCTTTAAAGAGGCAATAGATGATCCTTAAAAGGAGAAATGGAAAGAAGCCATGAACCAAGAAATGGAATATATGTATTCCAATTCTGTCTGGGAACTTGTGGATCCACCTAAAGATGTCAGGCCCATTGGGTGCAAATGGGTATATAAGAAGAAAATACGTGTAGATGGGAAAGTAGAGACTTTCAAAGCAAGGCTAGTAGCCAAAGGTTATACTCAGAGAGAATGTGTTGATTATGAAGAAACATTTTATCCTGTCGCTATGCTGAAATCCATTCTCATCCTCTTATCCATAGCTGCTGCTTATGACTATGAGATATGGTGAATGGACATCAAGACAACTTTTCTAAATGGCTTTCTGGATGAAAGTATCTATATGGTACAACCAGGAGGGTTTATCAAGAATGGGGAAGATCAAAAGATGTGCAAGTTGTTGAAATCCATTTATGGGTTAAAACAAGTATCTAGATCTTGGAATATCACCTTTGATGAAACAATTAAAACATATGGGTTCGAATAAAATGTCGATTAAGCATGTGTACACAAATACATCAAAAGAAAAGTGGTGGTTTTCCTAGTTCTTTACATTAATGACATTTCGCTCATTGAGAACAATGTAGAGACATTTTCAAACGTGAAGAAGTGGTTAGCAAAAAAGTTCCAAATGAAAGATTTGAGCAAGGCGAGCTATATTCTGGGAATCTGAATTCTCAATGGAGAATTCTAAGAAAGGTCAGTTACGGACAAGACATGGAATTGCTTTCTCCAAGGAACAATGTCCTAAGACACCTTAGGAGGAAGAAGCTATGAGAAATTATCCTTATGCTTCAGCAATTGGGAGTTTAATGTATGATATGTTGTGCACTAGGCCAGCCATATGTTATGCACTTGGGATTGTAAGTTGTTATCAATCAAATCCTGGTTTGGACCACTGGATTGCAATTAAACACATTCTCATGTATATTAGGAGAACGAGAGATTATATGCTTGTATATTAGGAGATTATATGCTTGGACCACTGGATTGCAATTAAGCACATTCTCATGTATATTAGGAGAACGAGAGATTATATGCTTGTATATTCAGGGGTGAGCTGAACCCTACTAGATACACTGATTTTGATTTCTAATTAGACAAAGACAGTCAAAAGTGGATGTTTGGGTCAGTGTTCACTCTTGGTGGAGGAGATGTGGTATGGAGAAGAATTAAACAATCCAACATAACATATTCAACCATGGAAGTTGAATACGTAGTGGCTTCTGAAGAAGCTAAGGATGTGGTTTGGTTGAGAAAGTTCGACACTGATTTGGAATTAGTTCCAGATATGGATAAGCCACTAATTTTATACTGTGATAACAGTGGAGCAGTATCTAACTCCAAAGAACCAAGAAGCCACAAGAGAGGAAAGCATATAGAAAGGAAATACCATCTGGTAAGAGAGATTGCATACCGAGGTGATGTGACTATTATGAAGATAGCATCGGAACAGAACCTGGCTGATCCGTTTACCAAGACACTTCCTGCAAAGTCGTTCATGGGTCACGTGCGCAATATGGGATTAAGGGATATGCCTCACTTGCTTTGAGGGCATGTGGGAGAGTGTTAGGATTAATTCCCTAAAAGCATGTAAAGACATTTTATTGAATTTAAATAAAAGGATGATTTTATTATATTTGAATGTTATAATTATTTTTTGAATTAATTATATGCTAATAACAAGAAAATTCCTTATTCATTCATGAGAATATGATGTTCTATTAGTACGAGAGAAATAAGATCGTATATAATGAATAAAATAGTTAGTAACATTGTAACGCCTTACTTCCTTAGAGTCGTTACTAAGTGAGTTTAAAACGTGCTGATCACTCGCTAATCGAGATTTTAGAATAAAAGTGTCTCTAAATTTAGATAAAAACCCTTTACCAGTCATTAAATGTAAAACATTTGGATACTCATTGAAAATCTCATAAATTTTTACAGTTGGGATCCCAAAATACTGTTTAGAAAATATTTCCAACTCAAAATACTTTTAGGTTCGACTAGGCGACAAAATTCAAATTAATACATAACATTTCCCAAAAATACCCCTGGCCGTGGCAGCCAGGTAGGCCGAATATGTACACGTTACTCCAAGCTCTCCGTACTCATGGTTGGTCGACCTTTCCTTTGACCTTACCTGCACCATGGAGCACCCGTGAGCCGAAGCCCAGCAAGAAAACTCAATGCAAACAATCAACATAAGCATATCTATCAATTAGCATATAATTCAAAATAGCCAACAGGCTAAACACATAGTGGCCATTCCGTCCTAGGCGCTTTACCAAGCCTTGGGTATGCGGTCTTCACCAAGAGGATGACTCTAGCATCTGAGAAGGGTCTCACCCTAACGGCTTGCACTCCGCGTGCTCAACGCCGCTCCCGGCCCCTTGCCGCACTCGGCTTTGCACTTCGCATGATAGTGCCACTCTCGGCCCTCGCCGTACTCGGCTTTGCACTCCACGTGCTTAATGCCATTCCTGGCCCTTTGCCGTACTCGGCTTCCTACCGTTCTCGGCCTTCACCGTTCATTCACAAATATGCAATACATAACATATAATTAACAAATACTTAAACAAATACAAAGCATAAACAATAGGGCTACGCCAATTCAATCACATAGGGCCATGCCCTGCAATACAAACTATAGGGCCACGCCATGCTCTACGGGTACAACATTTTTCTTACCTGTGTCCCAAGCTTCCTGAGCCCCGAAATCCTGAGCACAATCCTCTAACCCGAGCCTCACTGAAAATCTAGTCACAACGCATCAACAATAGTCATCCATCAAGCTCTAATCCATTAAATAACTTTGGGATATAATTCTAGTCTTCAGGACCTTAGATTCAACCAATCCGGGTAGTAAAATCCTTCCCGATCCTTAACTTTTGGGTTCCCGAGCCAAAAACCTTCAAACAAAAAATACATTGAATTAGGGCCGCAGCCCAGCCCTTAAGAACCACGCCGCGCCCCATAACAGAGGCAAACTGCCTCCCTGCTAGGAGACACAGGCCGCGACATTCCCTTCCTTGGACCGTGGCATGCCTCAAGAACAAAGGCCTCTCCAGGCTTTCCTTGTCCCATGACACGACCCTTGATGAACAAGGCTGCAGTGAAAGTCCAAGAAACCCAGAAACAAGCCTATTTCTCAAGTTTTTCCCCGAGCTTAAACCCATAATTTACACCCTAAACTTTAGCCAACCTCATAATTAAGCCCAGAATTCATACTCATATAGACTAATCATCCTAACAAACTAATAAACAAATTCTTACACCCATCAAACATCCAAAACAAACCTTGGAAACCAAATCCATGCAAGCCTAAGTTCTAGCAACAAAACCAGCAGAATTCAAATTGATGATTAGGTTTAACAGCTTACCTTTGAACTTAATTAAGCCTCTGAACTAATTCCCTAAGTTCCAAGTAGCTAGCCTCCCAAATTCAAACCTTGAACCTTAGAATTTCTAGTCTAAAATATTTCAAAACCAAGCACCAAGGGGAGAAGAGATGAACCGAATGAGAGAGAGACTTAAGAGCCTTGACTTGTTCTTTTCTAAGTTCTAGTGTTTTCCTCAAGCCTCTAAGTGTATATCCACTTGCCAAAAAGACTAAATTGTCCCCATAAGTCTACCCTCAACCTTTAATGCCACCAAGGGCATTTCAGTCATTTGCCAAATCCCGTTAAGTCCCGAGTATTCCTATAAATCCCCATTTAATCCCAACATACTAAATCATTACTAAATTACTACCCATTACTCGATAAATTTTGAATACATAATATATACCCATAATACCCCTAGGCTCCAAGTTCTCGTAACTCAGTACATGCGTAGAATCTGATACATACTTCCGAAGCATGGACACATGAAATACATCATGAACCCCTGATAGAGCTGGTGGCATCACCAATCTGTAAGCTACCTCTCCAACCCGTTCCAGAATCTCAAAGGGGCCAACAAACCTACGGCTCAGCTTGCTCCAAACACCAAACCTTTTCACTCCTCTCAAGGGAGAAACCTTGAGAAACACATGGTCACCGACTTGAAACTCTACGCTCCTGCGTTTCAAGTCCAAGTAACTCTTCTGGCGACTCTGAGAGGCGAGCATTCGAGCTCTAATTTTTTCAATTGCCTCATTGGTCCTCTAAACAACCTCAGGACCCAAGTATCTTCTCTCACCTGTCTCATCCCAATGTAGGTGATCTACACTTCCTCCCATATAACATCTCATACGGAGCCACTCTGATAGTCGCCTGATAACTGTTGTTGTACGAAAACTCAGTCAAAGGAAGATACTTACTCCAAGATCCTCCAAAATCCAGTATACAGGCTCGTAACATATCCTCCAGTATCTGAATCGTCCTCTTAGACTGTCCATCCATCTGAGGATGATAAGTGGTACTAAACTGCAACTGCATGCCCATAGCCTTCTGCAGGCTCTCCCAAAACTTGGAGGTGAAGGTGGGGTCCCTGTAGGATACTATCGACCTTGGTGCCCCATGAAGTCATACAATTTCCTTCACATACTACTCAATAGTATAAGTCGTCCTCACAAGTAAAAAGTGGGCAGATTTGGTATACCTATCCACAATCACCCACACTAAATCATGTTTTCCCACGGTCTTCGGCAATCCAACCACGAAGTCCATGGTGATATCCTCCCACTTCCACTTTGGAATCACTAGAGGCTGGAATAATTCTGTTGGCCTCTGATGTTCAGCCTGTACCTGCTGACAAGCTAAACACTTGGCCACATAAACCACCACGTCCCTCTTCATTCCCAGGCACCAATACAAAGTTCTCAAATCTTGGTACATCTTCGTCATACCCAGATGTAAGGAATACAGAGTGGTGTGAGATTCATTCAAGATCTCTCGTCAGATATCATAATGCATCAGAACACAAATTCGACCCTTGTACTTCAATAGTCGCATCTCTGAAATAGAGAAGTCCTTAGTCGCTCCAGCTATGACACTCTCTTTGTGCCCTCTCAACTGGGGATACTCCCCCTGTGCCTCCTTGATCCTCTTAAGGAGCGTAGGCTGAAGAGTGATGTTGGCTAACAGACCAACCACTAACCTTATACCTGCTTTAGTCATCTCCTCAGCTAACTTATTAGATATCTGTCTCGAACTAAACAACTGTCTTGGGCCCTTCTGACATAGTGCGTCAGCCTCTACATTGGCCTTCCAAGGATGGTATAGAATATCACAATCATAATCCTTTACCAATTCCAACCAACGCCTCTGGCGCATATTCAGATCCTTCTGAGTAAAGAAGTACTTCAGACTCGTATGGTCAGTGTATATTTCGCACTTCTCACCATATAGATAATGTCTCCAAATCTTGAGTGCAAATACCACTGTTGCCAACTTTAGATCATGCGTGGGATATCTCTACTCATACTCCTTCAGCTGTCTTGATGCGTAGGCTATTACCTGTCCGTCTTGCATCAGTACACATCCCAAACCCTATCTAGAAGAATCACAATAAACCACAAACTTCTCATTGTCTGACGGCAGACTCAATACTGGAGCGGTGATCAGTCGCCGCTTCAATTTTGTAATGACCCAACTAATTCTAAGACCTTGGACCATTAAAACTACTAGACATAGCCACTATTTTTTAGGAAACATACATAAGAAATATTCACAACTTTATTAAAACTCCAAAGTAAATATTGAAATACATAAATGAGTGGTATGGGATCCCATTGTTTTAAAATAAAACATAACTTTAAACTAAAGAAAATTGTTTACAAAGCTAAATGCGGAAAATACATAAAAACATAATTTAAAGAGACTTAAAATAACGTCGTCCTAGAATCGTCACGCAATTCATTGAATCCCTTCATCCTTAATACACAAACCAAGCTACCAGGAATCCTTCCGCCGCCATAACTATTTTCCTGCATACATAAAAATTAAAGGAATGAGCCTAATGCCTAACAAGGACAATCTACTAGCACATACAACATAAAACATAACATAAGACTACAAAACATATGACTATAAAAACATGTCTTATAATGGCCATCATACTTCTTGGGGCTTGCTAGCTAGGAAATCATATGCCCATAAATTTACAGGGCTTAGTTATCTAAACAAGTCAAATAAATTTATGGGGCTCGTTATCTAAACAATCATATGCCCAAGGAATATATTATTGGGACTTGTTATCTAAACAAGTTATATGTTTGTTATCTAAAAAAATTATATATTTGTTATCTAAATAATTATATGCTTGTTATCTAAATAAAACATATACTCAAGAACTAAAATCATATCATACATAAACATATCAAACATAGACATATCAAAACATAAAAGCACATAAAAATCTATCCTATTTTCCTTACCAACACCGGGATATTTGAGAACAAGGTTGGGATTTGAAACACTCCTAAAACCAACAATAAAAATGGTGAGTTTTTCCAAAGAAAAGAGATGATAAAGAAGAGAATTAAACCACCAAGAAGAAGCTTACCGAAAAGAAACCTTAAGTTCAATGAACTTAAATACCTAACCAAGAATTGAAAACAACGAGATAGGATATGAATGAAAACTAAAGAAAACTACGAAATTAAACAGAAATGAACTTATGAATAAGAATACCTTCGGATGTACTAGAACCGAACTACACCTCGATATTGAAAACACACTATATATCTCATTTCCCAAGCGTTTATAAAGCTTAAGATGATAAAGCTTTGATCCCAACCCAAGTGTTTATGACTTTATAGTAACCCTAGCAGCTTGAACGCTATGAACACAACTTGAAGAATGAGAAAAATGGCTGGGTACTTGGTCCTATTTATAGAGTTCAAGGAGTGAAACTACCTCCTTTTAGCTTGAATAAAAATAATGAACATTAATTGAAAAATATTTGAATATTTGTTCAGCAGGTGCTTACGACTTGGTCAAAAACGTTAAGAGGAAAGTCAAGAGGTTAAGGCTATTTTTAAAATTGAAAAATTGAACTTTCAAAAATACATAGGTGGGGTCGATATATCGCCCCCTATAGGTGATATATCGCCTCTCCCAGTATTCCCGAGGCTGGTTCGATCGTTCGTGCAAAGTCGACGTGTTTTTCGTATCTTCCGTAGGCGATATATTGGCCCCTATGCTGCGATATATCGGCATACATAAATATATTAAACACGTAATTGCACTTTTTCAGCATAATTTGAATTAATTAATAAGGTTTGACTGAGTAATACGTGATTCCAGCAAGTTCTGGAAGGGTCTAGAGCTTCTAGAAACTTCTATTATTGAATTATCCACTTAAAATGCTTAAATCCTCAAATAAACAAGATTGTGACAAGTGTCATGCTCTTAATGGTCTTGTAAGATTCTAGAGTTTCTAGAACTTTCTTTTATTTAAACTATAGTTAAATCCTTAAATAAACATGCACACAACAAGTGTCATGATCTTATTAATTATATCTAAACGTTATAGTATAAAAAATGACATCTTTATAATTAGCTATATTAATCAACCCTTATGTTATAATTAATATTCTTAAACTATAGGTTAAACTTATAAAATCTATAAGTGTTGCTACGATTGTTCAACTAAGTCCCGGCTTGAACCAAAATTCTCAGTAACTATCATACTATAACTACTACTAGCTTCTACTAGTGCTACTACTACTATTGAACTAGCTAAGTAAAGTTCTGGAACTCTACAATTCTCCCCTACTAAAAAGAATTTCGTCCCCGAAATTTACTTACCAAACAATTTCGGATACCGTGCTAACAGGTCTTCCTCCAACTCCCACATTGCCTCCCGTTCAGAACTATTACTCCATAGGACTTTGACTATTGGAATACTCTTGGACCGTAACTCCTTCATCCCTCTATCTAGGATGCTAATCGGTCGTTCCTCGTAACTCAAGTATTTTTGGAGTGCTATCGTATCGTACTTGAGGACGTGAGATGGGTCTGACACATATCTACGCAACATCAAGATGTGGAACACATTGTGGCTATCTGCTAGAGCTTGTGGTAGGGCTAATCTATATGCAACTGCTCCCACTTTGTCCAATATCTCAAAAGGACCTATAAACTGGGGACTAAGCTTGCCTTTCTTCCAAACCGCTTCACACCTTTCATAGGAGATATCTTTAGGAAGACTTGATCTCCGACTTTGAATTCCACATCACACTGCTTGGCATCCGCATAACTTTTCTGATGGCTTTGAGCAGCGAGCATACATTTTCTAATCAACACAACTGCTTCCTGATCTTTTCTAACAGCTTCGGGACCAAGAAGTTTCCTTTCTCCTACCTCGTCCCAATGTAATAGCGATCGACACCTTCTTCCATAAAGTAGCTCGTAGGGTGCCATCTCGATCGTTGATTAGTAGCTATTATTGTAGGAGAATTCTATCAGCGGCAAATACTTACTCCACGATCCTCTGAAATCAAGTACACAAGTGCGCAACATATCTTCTAAAATCTGTGTGGTACGCTCGGACATCCCGTCTGTCTAAGGATGAAATGTTGTACTAAGACTTAACTTGGTACCCATGGCTTGCTGCAAACTTCCCCAAAATCTTGACGTAAACACCGATCCTCTATTAGATACTATTGTCTTAGGGATTCCATGCAGTCATACTATTTCTTGGAGAACGTCTGCGTATTGATCTGTTGTGTACGTGGTCTTGTCAGGCAAGAAATGAGCTGACTTGGTTAGTCTATCTACTACTACCCAAGCAGAGTCGTGCTGCTTATTTGTTCGTGGAAATCCCGCCACGAAATCAATTGCTATGTCGTCCCACTTCCATTCTGGAATACTAAGCAGTTGCAATAAGCCTGCAGGATGCTGATGTTCTGCTTTCACTTGTTGGCATACTAAACATTTAGACACAAATTTCGCTATATCTTTCTTCATTCCTGGCCCCCAATATATTGCCTTAATGTCGTGAGTCATCTTGGTCGACCCTGGGTGAACTGAGTATGGTGTATTGTGTGCTTCTTCTAAATTTTTCATCTTAATCCCTTGATCATTCAGCACGCATACCCGATCCTTATATCTCAATAACCCTTGTCCTGATATTGAGAAATCTGTGGCCTTGCCTTCTTTAACTACATCCATATGTACTACTAATGTGTCATCATGCCCTTGCCCAATCTGTATTTCTTCTAACAGACTTGACTGGATAGACAAGTTAGCCAGCTTACCGATGACTACTTCTATTCTGGCACTGATCAACTCCTGCTGTAGCGGCTTTTCTATTCCAACCAATGTTGCTAGATTTCCATAACTTTTTCTACTTAGCACATCAGCAACTACGTTTTCCATTCTCGGGTGGTAATCCTTCACTAGTTCTAACCACCTGCGCTGCATCATGTTGAGCTCCTTCTGAGTGAAGAAATAATTTAAGCTTTTGTGGTCCGTATAAATATCACACCGTTCTCTGTAAAGATAATGGCGCCAGATTTTTAACGCAAAGACCACATCTGCCAACTCTATATCGTGTGTTGGATAATGTTGATCATGCTCCTTCAGCTGCCTTGAGGCATAGGCTATCACCTTATCATTCTACATCAACACACAACCTAACCCTTGCTTCGACGCATCGCAGTAGACTACAAACTTGCCGATGGGTGCGGTACACAAAGTACTGGTGTTGAGCATAGCTTATCCTTAAGCAACTGGAAGCTCTCTTCACACCTATCAGTCCAGTTTAACCTTTGCTATTTCCAGGTCAGGCTGGTAAGCGGAGTGGCTATCTTAGAAAAGCCCTCTACAAACCTTCAATAATAACCTGCTAATCCTAGAAAGCTTCTTACCTCTTATGCGTTCTTTAGTCTTGGCCAATCCTTCACAGCCTCTACCTTAGATGGGTCTACTGCAACTCCATCCTTGGATACAATGTGCCCAAGGAATGCTACTTGCGAAAGCCAAAATTTGCACATCTTGCACTTAGCGTAAATTTGATGCTCCTTTAGTCGCAACAAGATCAAACTTAAATGCTCCTCGTGCTTGTCTTCATCCTTTGAGTACACCAAAATATCATCGATGAACACTATGACGAATTTGTCCAAGTAATTCTTAAAGAACCTATTCATTAAATCCATAAACGCAGCTGGAGCATTGGTAAGACCGAAATACATAATTAGAAACTCGTAATGCCCATAACTGGTTTTAAAAGTTGTTTTAGGAATATCCTCTTCCCATACCTTGAGCTGATGATACCCGGACCGTAAATCAATTTTTGAGAACACGGTCGCACCTCGGTGTTGATCAAACAAGTCGTCAATCCGGGGTAGCGGGTACTTATTCTTAATCGTCACCTTATACAGTTCGCGGTAATCTATGCACATCCACATGCTTCCGTCCTTTTTCTTCACAAATAGAGCCGGTCCTCCCCATGGAGAATGGCTCGGTCTAATGAAACCCAATTCTAAGAGTTCTTGTAGCTGTGTCTTTAAATCCTTGAGTTTGGTAGGTGCCATCCGGTATGGTGCGTTGGAGAGAGGCTCGATGCTCGGTACTAATTCGATTGTGAAGTTAATTTCCTGAGTCGGCGGCAGTCCTGGTCAGTCGTCAGGAAATACTTCTGGAAATTCCTTTACAATGTGGACGTCTCAAACCTTTAGTGTTGTTTCCTTTACCACATTCGTGATGCTGACTTAGAATGCTTGACATCCTTTTTCTATCATCCTTTGAGCTTTGAGAGATGATATAAGCGGTGTGCGTAGTCCTGAAACTTGTCCCATAAAGCACAGTCTCTGGCCGTCAGGAGTCTTGAACGTCACTTTCTTGCGTTTGCAATCGATGGTTGCGCCATGCCTTGCTAGCCAGTCCATGCCTAGTATCACGTCGAAGTCTTTGATCTCCAGTTCTATCAGGTCTCCCTCTAGTTCTACGTCCTCAATCTTGATCGGTATGCCTCGTACTATCCGTGATGATAGGAATATTTCACCCGAAGGCAACTCTGCTACAAACCTAGTTCTAAATCTTTCACAAGGTTTGTCTAATTTCTCTATCATTCCTAACGAGATATATGAGTGAGTGGCTCCCAAATCAAATAATACAGAACATATATTATTGAGGATAGGAATTTGACATGTAACTACTTTATTGCTAGCATTAGCTTCTACTTGGGTTAAGGCAAATACCCTGGTAGGAACCATCTTGTCTTCTCTTTTTCCCTCTAGCTTGAGTTGAGGACATTGCCTCCTCTGGTGGCCTTCCTGACCACAGTTGAAGCATCCCTTGGTGTTTCCATGACACTCACTAGGATGTTTCTTTTGGCACTTAGCGCATTGCGGGTATTCTACATAACTCCGCCTATTACCTCCATTGTTTGTCCGTGCCTTTTTATCGTTGTTGGATTGATTGTTGTCAGGATGCTTTCTTTTTTGACCATTATTGTTTCTAGAATGATTGTTGTTGTTGTTGTGGTTGTTGTTCCGACCATTCTGAGGTTGACTCTACTGTTAGGCTCAGGCTTACTGGCCTCCTCTTTACTAACATTCGCCTGAAGCCTTTCTACTTCTATTGTTGTTTCTAGAACATCGGCATAGGTTGTATTTCTCGGGTTTTCTAGCTTAACCTCTAGCTCAATCTTTGGTCGAAGTCCTCTAACGAACTTGGTCACCCTCATAAAGTTAGTTGGAACCATTTCTGTTGCAAACTTGGCTAATCGGTCAAATTGCCGAGCATATTCTGCTACTGATAAGTTTCCTTGCTTTAGACCAGCGAACTCCTCGACCCTTGTGGCGATGACTGCCAAATTGTAGTACTTTTTGTGGAACAGCTCCACAAATTTGGTCCAAGTCATGGTGGCGACATCGTGAGTCAATTGAACTAAGTCCCACCATATTCTAGCATCTTTCTTAAGTAGAGACGAAACGCAGGATATGCGGTTCGCGTTGTCGAGATTCATGTGCGCTAGGATTGGCTCCACATTTCTAAGCCATTATTCCGCCTTGAAGGGGTCTGTTGTCCCTTCAAAGTTCAGAGCGTGTTGCTTATGAAACCGCTCATAAATTGGCTCCATGTGTTGAGCTGGGTATGGTGCATAGTTCGCCATTGGCCATCCCCCATATGGACCAACTTGTTGGGGTGCTGGAGCCATTTGTTGAGGTTGTGGTTGCGGCGGAGGCCGAGGCTGAGTCTTAGGCTGAGCCTATTATCGCTGTTGCTGCAGTAATTCCTCAACTTGCTGTCGTATTCTGGCGATTTCTGCAGTGTTGTCAACCAGCGGCGGTGATGCATTTCAGTTGGCAGTAGCACGCACTCCCCTTCTGTGAACTGGAGGGGCTTCATTGTTCTTAGGAGCGGTGTTGGAGGCATTAACATTGGTTTGAGTAGACCTTCTGAGCGATATCTTCAGTGGAGTTCTAACAGTTGAGAAAAACATGTTAGAACTTACCCTAATAGGCTCTAAGGCAAAAACTTAATCTAAGCAAACATAACTCGGACCTATTAATTATGCTTTCTTATGAAAAATTATATAAGCCTTCTTTATCATTAAGGTGTGTTTCTATACTTAGAAAAATAAGCCATCTTTATTATTTTCTAATCATCCTATATGACTTAATTCTCATCCTCGAAACTCGTCATTGTTCCAAAGTTAACCATATTGAGGGAGGGCTAGGATCAATAAAATCGTTCCCACTACTATGGCCCCCTAACTCTTAATATGGAACCCAACCCATTGATTTGTATCCACCCTCACCGAACTTGGTCATTATTTATTAAATTTATTATTTATTATGATTGCAAAAGAAAATCAAACTCATACATGTCATCAAAATAACAATGATATTTATTTGGAAAAAGGTTTTTCACTAATTACAATCATAAATAAAATATAATAAATAAAATAAATAAAGAAACTAATCTATTCTAAAAATTGGGATCTTCTACATCTAATCCTTCATCTAACATATCATCATCTATCTCCTCATAGTCATCATTATCTTGAGCCTCAATATTCCCTCGAGGAAGATTCGTAAAGATTCTATGTTCTTGCACATTTGTGAATTGGAATTCCATTTTAGAAGTGAACCTAAGTATGAGAAAATAATATCTCATAGCTATTGGTAATTCATCTTCATCATCTATAGTCTCCCATATATCTTCTAAGGCTGCAATTACAGTAGGATAATATTTAAAAAGTCTAATCACTAAAACATATTGCTCCGTAGCTCTCGTCAAGATTTTCTTAGTTGCTTGGAGGTGACCTATCTCTCTGTGGAATAAGAGTAGTCTCCGAGTGATTCTTTCTAGCACTCCTACTGTATTTCTTGGCTCTCTAATTCTTTTCAAGGCCTTAATGGCTCGGATATCCTCATAGGTTAATGCTCCGTTCATTCTTAACTGAAAACATAAGGCTAAAACGTTAGCTATACATATAAACATAATAACTATAACATAAATACTTACATTGACAGTTAGATTTGGAGCTTGAGCGTGTGTATCAAGGAGAACTTCATGCGAATGAACCATTTTCTCTGATACCAACTGTAATGACCCAACTAATTCTAAGACCATGGCCCATTAAAACTACTACACATAGCCACTATTTTTGAGAAAACATACATAAGAAATATTCACAACTTTATTAAAACTCCAAAGTAAATATTGAAATACATAAAGGAGTGGTATGGGATCCCATTGTTTTAAAATCAAACATAACCTTAAACTAATTATTTTTTTTACAAAGCTAAATGCGGAAAATACATAAAAAGATAATTTAAAGAGACTAAAAATAACGTCGTCCTCGAATCATCATGCAGTCCATCGAATCCCTTCATCCTTAATACACAAACCAAGCTACCATGTAATGACCCAACTAATTCTAAGACTTTGGACCATTAAAACTACTATACATAGACACTATTTTCGAGAAAACATACATAAGAAACATTCACAACTTTATTAAAAACTCTAAGGTAAATGTTGAAATACATAAATGAATGGTATGGGATCCCATTGTCTGAAAATAAAACATAACTTTAAACTTTAATGAAATTGTTTACAAAGCTGAATTCGAAAAAATACATAAAAACATAATAAAACTAAAAATAACGCCATCCTCGAATCGTTCACGCAGTCCATCGAATCCATTCTTCCTCAATACATAGGCCAAACTACCAAGAATCCTTCTGCTGCCAAATCTATTTTCCTACATACATAAAAATAAAGGAATGGGCCTAATGCCCAGCAAGGAAAATCTACTAATAACATAAAACATATATATAATCTATATCATAAGCATATCTATAAACATATGTCATATACTACAATGGTCATCATACTTCTTGGGGATTTTTAACTAAACAAGTCATATGCCCAATAGATTTGTGGGGCTTGCTAGCTAAGCAAGTCATATGCCCATAAATTATTGGGGCTTGTTAGCTAGACAAGTCATATGCCCAAGGGCTATAAACATACTATACATAATGTTAACATATCATAACACAACATAAGATAACATAACATAGAACATAACATAAGCATAACATATCATACAAACATATAAGATCTATCCTATTTTCCTTACCAATACAAGGATGTGAGAACAAGGACGGGATTTGGAACACTCCTAAAACCAATAATAATAATGTGTGTATTCTAAAGAAAAGAGATGATAAACAAGAGAACTAACCCACTGTAACGACCCAAAATCGCTAATAAGGCTTAAGGGCCTTGATTAGTGTGCCTGGAGGGCATAATGGAATTTATGTTTGATTTTAATGAGTAAAATGCATGATTATGATTTAAAGCATGTTATATGGCTATTTGACTATTTGAGATGCATGACTATGTGTATTAGTATGCATGTAGGCCCTGATTGTGTTAGAAGGGCATAATTGTAATTTTGGCCATTTTGGGCATAACTGTATTGATATGTGATGATTGTTGAGACCACATTGGTATGTGGATGTATCTGTGACTTGTGACTCGAGACGATCCCAGAGAGCAGATTAGCGGAAAGTCAAGGAGGAAATTTATACCCGGCTTGGGTTAAGCCTGGGGGTATAAGCACGAAATTTAGAGAATATATTGAGGTTAATTTTGATAATGAGGAATACATGTTTGGTGATTTATCAGGTATTGGGAAGCAAGCGGGAAAATATTAGAAACACTTGAGGAATTAGCGGGAATTGGGTAAAATGACTAAAATGGCCCTATGTGGACAAAAAGGGTTTAGAATTTATAGGGAGGGCATTTTAGTCATTAGAATTCTTAGAGATAGATTAAATGAGGCTTTATATAGTGAGTGGGATTGTTAGAGAGTGAGAAATCTGAAGAAAAAGGAAGAAAAAGAAAAGAGAGAAAAACAGAGGGTTTTCCAAAAGAGGCGGTTTGAGGATTCTAGCACCATTTCCTCTTCATTTTTCTTGGAGCAAAGCTCAGTGGAGAGCTAGGATAGACTGAGCATCAAGGATCCTAAGCTATGCTTGATGATTGGCAAGGGATTAGCAAGAACACATCAATGTTTGAGGTAAGTTTTTAGAGTTTTCAGTTTTTGGGTTTTGACTGGTTTGGGCTATGTATCTAAGCTGAATTGATGGGAACTTTAGGGGGGTTCAGGCCAAGCTTTGAGAAGAGCAAGCTAAGGAGGTCTAGGGGTTAACTTAAGGTCGAAATTGCATCAACGGTGTGCGCTAAGGCTCGAGTGGGATCGTGCTCAAGGAGTCAAGTGATCGAAGCTATCGAATTGAAAGGTAAGAAAACTATAGCACCCATAGGACAGGGCATGGGCCCATAGTGTGATTGCAGGGCACGACCCTATATTGCATTCCATGTTAGGGTGCAGACTTGATTGAATTGATATATGTTCAAATGTTATTTGAGTTAGACTATCTATGATTATTGTATGAGAAACGGCGAGGAGCCGAGAACGGAAATGGAGCCGAGGACGGCGAAAGGCAGAGAACGGCAGTGGGGCCGGAAGTACCACTTAGCACGTGAAGTGCTTGTAGTCAGGGTGGGACCCCCATGGATACATGTGATACCCTTACGGTGAGGACCGAGACCCCAGGCTTTGGTAAGGCTTCTGGGGCGGCATGGCCGGGTCGCTTAAGTCTAATGGTTGACCTGTTTATCTGTGGACTATCTGATATGATTAACTGTATAACTTGCATATGTTATGAACTGCATGAGTTTTCTTGCTGGGCTTCGGCTCACGGTGCTCTGTGTTGCAGGTAAGGGCAAAGATTGAGTCGACCAGCCATGAGTACGGAGAGGATGAAGCGATGCGTACATGTTTGGCCGGCCCAACTGCTTTGGTTGGGGGTATTTTCGAGAAATGGCTGTAATAACCTGTGATTTTAATAATGGATCCACTATAAACTTATTTTAAGTTGTAAATAGTTTTCAAACCTTATTTTGGGATCCCAAATGTTAAATACTAGAAGTTTTCAATGAAACCACGCATTTTTAAAGATTACAGCTTTAACTGTTGCTTAGTCACACTTTTGTTTTAAAAAAAACCTCGGTTAGCGAGTTCATTGCACCTTGTTTTGTCTTAAAACTTACTTGGTAACGGCTTTAAGGAAGTAGGGCGTTACACCCACCGAGAAGAAACTTACCAAAAAGAAATCTTAAGTTCAAAGAACTTAAATACCTAACCAAGAATGGAAAATAACGAGTTAGGATTTGAGTAAAGAAAACTAAAGGAAACTGAAGAAACATATAGAAATAAACTTGAGATTAGGAATACCTTTGGATGTACTAGAACTGAACTACACCTCGAATTTGTAAAACACACTATTTATCTTACTTCCAAGTGTTTATAAAGCTTAAAAAATGATAAATCTTATAACCCAACCCAAGTGTTTATTACTCTATAGTAACCCTAGCAACTTGAAGAATGAGAGAAGTGGCTGGGTACTAGGTCCTATTTATAGAGTTCAAGGAGTGAACTACCTCATTTTAGCTTGAATAAAAATAATGAATTTTAATTGAAAAATATTTGAATATTCATTCAACAGAGGCTTAAGAATCGGTCAAAACGTTCAGAGGCTAGTCAAGAGGTTAAGGAATGAAATGAGCTCAGTAGAATCATGCATATGTCAACACATTTATCATGCTCTCTTTAACATAATCAGTAAAACAGGGCATTTAACACACAATCAAGCATATAATTCAATAATTACAAACCAACTCTGAGTCAAGGTTGTCACTGGCAACGAGAGTACATGTTCGGTCAATCTCCAAGAACCATAAACCTTGGCTCGCTCTGATACCAAGTTGTAACGACCTACTTCCTTAGAGTCGTTACTAAGTGAGTTTGAAACGTGCTGATCACTCACTAATCGAGGTTTTAGATTAAAAGTGTAGCTAAATTGAGATAAAACTCGTTACTAGTCATTAAATATAAAACATTTGGATACTCATTGAAAATCTCAGAAAGTTTTACAGTTGGAATCCAAAAATACTGTTTAGAAAATATTTACAACTCAAAAATACATTTAGGGTGGACTAGGCGACAAAATTCATATTAATACATAACATTTCCAAAATATACCCCTGAACATGTACACGTCGCTCCACGCTCTCCGTACTCATGGTTGGTCGACCTTTCATTTGCCCTTACCTGCACCATAGAGCACCCGTGAGCCAAAGCCCAACAAGAAAACTCAACAAAACCAATAGACATATGCATATCTATCAATTAGCATATAATTCAAAATAGCCAACAGGCTAAGCACATAGCGGCCATGCCATCCTAAGTGCTTTACCAGGCCCTGGGTTCGCGGTCTTCACCATGAGGATGACTCTAGCATCTGAGAAGGGTGTCACCCTAATGGATTGCACTCTGCATGCTCAACGCTGCTCCCGGCCCCTTGCCATACTCAACTTTGCACTCCATGTGCTAGCGCCGCTCCCGGCCCTCGTAGTACTCGGCTTTGCACTCCATGTGCTTAACGTCGTTCCCTGCGCTTTGTCGTACTCAACTTCCTGTCGTTCTCGGCCTTCGCCGTTCCCGGCCTTCGCCGTTCCCGGCCTTCGCCGTTCCCGGCCTTCGCCGTTCCCGGCCTTCGCCGTTCCCGGCCTTCGCCGTTCCCGGCCTTCGCCGTTCCCGGCCTTCGCCGTTCCCGGCCTTCGCCGTTCATTCACAAATATGCAATACATAGCATATAATCAACAAATACTTAAACAAATACAAAACATAAACAATAGGGCTACGTCGTGCAATTCAATCACATAGGACCATGCCTTGCAATACAAACTATAGGGCCATGCCATGCTCTACGGGTACAATAGTTTTCTTACCTGTGTCCCAAGCATCTTGAGCACCGAAATCCTGAGCACAATCCTCTAACCCGAGCCTCGCTAAAAACCTAGCCACAAGCATCAACAATAGCCATCCTTTAAGCTCTAATCCTTTAAATAACTTTGGGATATAATTCTAGTCTCCAGGACCTTAGATTCTACCAATCCGGGTGGTAAAATCCTTCCCGAGCCTTAACGTTTGGGTTCCCGAGCCAAAAACCTTCAAACAACCAATACATTGAATTAGGGTTGCGGCCTAGCCCCTTAAGGGCCTCGACGTGCCCCAAAACAGAGGCAAAATGCCTCCCTACTAGGAGACACGGGCCGCGACATTCCCTTGGACCGTGGCGCGCCTCAAGAACAGAGGCCTCCCCAGGCCTTCACGCACACACGGGATGCCGCCCTTGATGAACAAGGCCACGATGCAAGTCCAAAAAACCAAGAAACAAGCCTATTTCTCAAGTTTTTCCCTGAGCTTAAACCCATAATTCACACCCCAAACCCCAACCTTAGAATTAAGCCCAAAATTCATACTCATATAGCCTAATCATCCAAACAAACTCATAAACAAATTCTTACACCCGTCAAACATCCAAAACCAACCTTGGAAACCAAAACCATGCAAGCCTAATTTCTAGCAACAAAACCAGTAGAATTCAAGTTAATGATTAGGTTTAAGAGCTTACCTTTGAACTTAATTTAGCCTCTAAACTAATCCACTGAGTTCCAAGTTGCTAGCCTCCAAAATTCAAACCTTGAACCTCAGAATTTCTGGTCTAAAATCTTTCAAAACCAAGCACCAAGGGGAGAAGAGATGAACCGAATGAGAGAGAGACTTGAGAGCTTTGAATTGTTCTTTTAGGAGTTCTAGTGTTTTCCTCAAGCCTCTAAGTGTATATCCACTTGCCAAAAAGACTAAATTGCCCCCATAAGTCTACCCTCAACCCTTTAATGCCACCAAGGATATTTCAGTCATTTGTCAAATCCCGTTAAGTCCCCAAGTATTCCTATAAATCCCTGTTTAATCCCGACATACTAAATCATTACTAAATGACTACCCGTTACTCGATAAATTTCGAATACATATTATATACCCAAAATACCCTTAGCTGATGATCACATACAAACTAATCTTAATCCTGAAGTTACTATGAACTTCTATATATGTCATTTGATCATTTGATTCATGTGTTACGGTTTGTCAGAATGATCACACTACTACAAAACTGGGCTTTCCCGACACCCTACCACGACAGTCAACTCTGTTGACTGTCGTAATTGCTTAGCGGGACTCTACGCCGACAGCTAATAACTATCACCGTTGCTTTTGACTGTCGCTATTGACCCCAACGCCGACAGTTAATTCGAAACCAATGCCGACAGTTAAAATGTGTCGCTATTGACCCCAATGCCGACAGTTAATTCAAGACCAATGCCGACAGTTAATTCGAGACCAATGTCGATAGTTAAAATGTGTCGCTATTGACCCCAACGCCGACAGTTAATAAAAGTCCAATGCCGACAGTCATAAAATGTCGCCAAAATTCAAATAAAAAATCTAAAATTATAATTAATGAATAATATAATTTTAAAAATAAACTAAATTATGTAAATATATATTTATAAAAATTATATATTTATTAAAACCTTTTAAAACTATATTTCTTTTGTTTTTAAAATTTTCATTTTATTAACTTTTGTATTTATGATAATTTTTATATCAAAACTTAAATTTATTATTCTTTAACATATTTATAAAATTAACTATATTATTCTTTAACATATTTATAAAACTTGTATTAGTTACAAAAGAATTGTTTTATTAATTGGAAAAATATTGTAAAAAAATTAATGAATAATGTAATTTTAAAAATAAACTAAATTATGTAAATATATATTTATAAAAATGATGTATTTATTAAAAACTTTAAAAACTAGATTTTTTTTGTTTCTAAATTTTTCATATTATTAACTTTTGTATTTATAATAATTTTCATATCAAAATTTAAATTTATTATTAGCATATTGGTTGATAATTCATAGTTATATTGGACTTTAAGTTTCATTCTTTTGGACTAGCATTTATTGATTTTATCAGCTTCAGGGTATATTTTTGTTTTAGTGTCGGTGCTTAATTTTTTTAGATTTATTAATTTTAGTGTATATTATGTATTTATATTTTTTGTTGGATACTTTGCTTCTGATTTTGTTATATTTATTCAGATTCATGGTATATATATAGACTGTTCTGTTGGTGGCCTTTGTACCCTGTATATAATTTTATATTTGTTATTTTATGGCATATTTGTGTTGTGTTTACTCTGTTAGTATTGAAGACTTTGTTTATTATCTTGTTATGTTAATCAGCTTTAGGGTATATTTGTGTTTTGATGTCAGTGCTTATTTTTTTTAGATTTGTTGATTTTAGTATATATTATGTATGTATTTTTTGTTGGATACTTTGCTTTTGGTTTTGTTATGTTTATTCAGATTTAGAGTATATATGTGTACTATTGTAATTAAGTTCTTTTTTGTGATTCATTTTTTTTACATTCATTGATTTTGGTATATATATATATATCTATATATAAATATGTTTTTGTTGGATATTTCTTTTAGGTATTATTATGGTTAATTATATTTATGGTATTCATTTTTTTTTGCCAATGATGTTAAAATAATGATGATGCTTATTATGTTGGTGATTATAAGACTTATTGTGCTCTTATGTTTTTTAAAGGCATACAAAGTGTCATAAATGCCCATAATAAGTCATTATTTTTTCTTTCTGAAATCTTTATGATGATTAAATTGGGGGTATTCTATTATTAAATTGGGAATTTTATTATACTGTAATTCACAACATCATTGGTCTCCCAACCGTCTCAAATCTTGTCGGCATTCTTACAAGGTCAATTTTTGTTTAATAATCTCTAAGAGAGATTAATCAACTAATTTTACATATTTATATTGTTGGTTCTCTCATTCATTCGTAATATAGTATGGTAAGATACATTGTTTAATTATAATTTGAAGTCTTTAATTCATTGGTGCAGGGAATATCATAGGACTAAATTTTAAGGTGGATGCCTAGATTTATTAGGAAGAATATTAAGAAAAGAAACATGATTGAGTTTGCAGTGATTTGGAGAAGAGAATTATGTTGTCTTCTTGAGATTTGTTGGATTATATATTTTTAAGTTTATGGATTTATAATATTATAATGAATTTTTATTGATAATTATTTAATCTCATGGGGATTTGATGTATTATTTACATTTCAATTGTATGAATAAATGTTGTATGTATATGAATTTTTATTCTGATAAATATAATTTTTTTTTATAAGTTATGTTAATAATAATTAATTATGTGAGTAATTTTTTTATTTAAATTTATATCAAATTTCAATTGTTAAAAATATAAATAAAAGTTTTAAAAAATATATATCAAAAAATTATTATTTATATATATAAATTTAATATTACAACGACACTTATTAACTGTTGGCGTTGCCAGCAACGACGACACGTATTAACTGTCGGCGTTGCCAGCAACGATGACACGTATTAACTGTCGGCGTAGCCAGCAACGGCGACACCTATTAACTGTCGGCGTAGCTAGCAATGACGACACTTATTAACTATCGGCGTAGCTACCCTACGCTGGCATAGGCAAATACGACAGTTAGTCGACTATCGTCATTGCTCAATAGTGACAGTTGAAAACTGTCGGGAAAGCCCAATTTTGTAGTAGTGTCAGGCTAAGAACTATTATTTTGGGGACTCAATGATGAATATGGCTGGGGGCATAGCTTAACAGATATGGAATCTATACCTTTTTATAGATTAAATGATGATTCCCTATTAGGTTGGCTTTTGGAAGTGAAAAGGTTATTGACGTTAAATTCATAATTAGAATATGAATTAACCTTCACTAGTAAAGTCGATAGTACACTAGAAATCAAGATATAATTAAAATGTTAAAAAAGTAATTTTATTCCCACTTAATTATGAATCATCAATAGAGGATTAATTTGTATGTAATGATTATATCAATGGACACTTTATGGTTACAATAAAGTACTCAGTAAATATATGTCCTTAATTCTCAAGAGTTAAATCTCATATTTATAGTGGAATAATCATGAGATTAATAAATATGATTATTGAATCAAAGAGTTTTGGTTAATAATCTTTTATTTATTGGAGTTTGGAATTATTGGTCCATAGGTCCCCGGGGCAGCACTATCAACACTAATGAAGATAAGAGTTGATACAATGGTCAAACTGTGAATGAGCTATTTGAGAGAATATTTACTCTTCAGGATAAATGTGTAATTATGTGATAATTGAAGTTGCACAATTTATTATTGCATTTGTGCAATTTTCAAAATTGAGTAGATTTGGAAGAAATTGATTTTGATCAATTATTTTATTTAAGTTTGAATAGATAAATATGGATAGTCAAAATTTGTTTTAATTATTATATTTTTTTAATTAATAATAAGGTGATAATGGAAATTTGAATTTTGAATTTGGAAATTTGAGTTGTTATCTTTTCCTTAAAAAATACCTCATCTGAATTTCTAATTATTAATTAATTAAAATAAAAAATCATATGAAAAATCAAAACCCATTTTTCAGGGATAGTGTCACATGCATAGGGCTTGGACTGCTCTATGCATGTAGCACTACTGATGTGATCAGGTATTGATTTTTTATTTATTTTATTTTTAATTAATTTATAAAATATTTAAAAAAGAGTCTTAAAATGGAATGTAAGACTTTGTCTTTCATCATTATTATTATTAAAGATGATCATTTTTATTTATTATATTATTATGATGATAATGTCTACATATTCTATATGATATAAAATAGAACAACAAGTTTTTACAGAGAAGAAAAACTATCATCTATTTCACAAAAGAAAAACTCTTTCTCTCTGCCTATAATCAAGAGTCTCATGTGTTTAGAATACTTTTGATTCACAAAATTGATTCTTGTTCTCTATGTGTCCACCCATATCTTAAGGTGTACAGAACATCTTGGAAGATCTAGGTGTTAGTACTCTAGCGAGGATAGGAAGATCGAAATATATATGAAAAGATTCAATGATTCTAGATAGGCTACAAGAGGTAAATCATTTCGTATTATTTCACATATACATATTATATATTGATTAACATATTGCATATTAAAAGATCCTCATATAAAGTTGTTTTTATGAAATTTTAATGCTACCATTACCGCAATTTCCCCTGCGCACTAGGAACTGTTCCTCATAGTTATGACAATAAGTCTCATGGCCTCCATTATTGGTTGAACACCGAGAGGCATAGGAAGGGCCTCGTGTCGCCTCCGTTTGCCGCCTCCTAAGAAAGGCTTCTGAATATGTTTATTTTATCTCAAGGTTGACTTCTCTTATGAGAATAAAATTAATGATGCATTTCAAGTTTGTCTGATCCTAAGACACACTCTTGATTTAAGTTATTAATTGAAAAATAATGGGTTACACTTCAAAGGTTTATCTAGGATTTCGAGCACGATTGGTACATCTTGACCAAAGTAGCGGTTGTTCATAAGTCAAAAGATAAAAAGTCATTTTTAAGTTTTCACTTATGAAATTGAGATTCGTCTTAAAATTAATTTGGAGTTAGTCTGACCTACCCCTAGGCTTGTCCTTTAATTTTGTAATTAATTTATCGTGGATTAGTATTTAATATTTTTTGTGTGTTTTTATATGTTGCATTCATGCATCATATTTGCTTTTCCAAATAATATATGGTATTTATTATATGCTTTAGTTCTTTATATTTTATTTATTTATTTCCAACAACAATGGTTAATTTTCTTAATTTTAATCAAGTACTTGAAAACTTGGGAATGACACACATCCTACTGATAGAATCTTGGAAAGGATTCCTGTTGACTGTATTTTTAGCCAACGACGTGAGAACGTCAATTACGACAAGCCTTCAAGAGAAATAAAAACGACACAGACGGTTTAATGAACAAAAAGTAAATAACACAGGAGATTTTTATAGTGGTTCAGCCCCGATTGTCGGTAATCGCCTAATCCACTTAGAGTTGTGATTTATAGATCTGTACTCAAGATCAGATGGACTGAGCCAACTGAGTTTCTTCAGTACAAATTGCAAAAATACAAGAATTCTCTCTCTAGAATACTCAGACCCAACTTTCTCTCTCTAGAATACACAGTCCCAATTTTCTCTCTCTAGAAAGAAGAAGCAGAAGAAGACCCTTCTCTCATCCCATCAGCTCTCTATTTATAGGCCTGGGATCCTCAACTGATATCCCCTTATGATAGGGATATTTTATTATATTTATTACATTTAAACATTCAAAATTCGAAATGTAACAAACCCCCCATTTGTGGGAAGAATGAGAGATTCCCGCGTATGTTGTTGAAGCTGTCTCTGGGAATCTTGACTTAGTCTCCTCTAGCTAGTTGATCCACCTCCTACTGACCACCCATGCAAATGTTGGTCGGACGTGCATGGTGGTAGGACATGCATGGTGGTAGGACATGTTTTCGTGGGTTGAACGTGCATGGTGGTAGGACATGCACTTCTCTCCTCTAACATGGCACTCTTCTCTAGCATGCCATGTTCCTCCTTGAACCAATCTCCTTGGCTTCTCCTTGGACCAAGGTGGTCCGAGGCAACCTCCTTGGCACCTCACCTTGGACAACATTGAGGCAACCTCCTCCATGACATCTCACCTTGGACAAGTTCAAGGCATTCTCCTTTAGCATCTCCCAAACATGTCCGATCGAACATTGCATAGACTCTCCTTATCAAAATCTAAATCTCCATCCTCTTGCATGAGACTCCTCCTCCTTAGCTACTTACCTTGGACACGTTCGAGCCAACACTTAGGAAACCTTGTGAGGCTTGCCTCCTACACACCCTTGGGGTCTCTTAGGACTACATCCTCCTTGGGGTCTCCTAAGACCACTCCCTTGGGGTCTCCTAGGACCACATCCTCCTTGGGGTCTCCTAGGACCACTCCCCTTAGCTCTCCTAGAATGCATTCTCCTTAGCCTCCTAGGATGCATTCTCCAATTTTTGGGTATAACATTTGCCCCCCAAGTTTATTATATGATTTCCCTCGTATGATAAACTTTCCTTCTAGCAAAATGTTCTCGAGGTCATCCAAAAGTTCCTATCCGGTTGATAACTTTCCCGTAAACTCCCATGACAGAACTTGTCTGGTGATTTCTTCAAACTCCATTTTCTTGATATAATGAAAACATAAGCTCCCTTTGTATATGTTGCAAGATCATCATGGTATAGAGACAGGTTGTTGAATATCCTCAATTTGGTTGCACTAGGATTAGAATTTCGGTGATCCTCAATTTTTTTTTAGCATTGTGATCCGATCGGATGCTAGGACTAGGGCCCTCGAACAAGATTGTCCGATCGGACACATGCATTAGGCTCCTTGGATATGCTCGGCCTGCACCATGCAAATCATGGTCTCTTTGGATGTGATCCGACCGGATGCAGGTACTCTCCTCGGACATGGTACAATCGGAGCTTGTGTGGCCTCTTCTTGGCCAAAATCTAAATCCAATCTCTTGGCATGCACGGGACTTCTCCTCGAACTTGTCCGAGCCAACCATTTTGGAACACATGCATGGTCTCCTCGGACATGGTCCGATCGGAGCTTTCATGACCTGGTCCGATCGGACAAAGCCTGACCAAGGAAACGTCCAGCCTTGCCTCCACGCGAGCCCAGCGTGAAGTCCCCCAGGATGTCCGATCGGACGTAGCACGCCCGAGGAGAGGATACACGCCCACGGTCTGAGTGTCCAGCGCCTGGTATGCCTTGTGCCTCCGAAGCTCCTAGCCAGCAGCAACGCTTTATGTCCGATCGGGCATTGAAAACTTTAGGCAATTGTGTAGTCCGATCGGGCATGGGCGTCTAAGGGGGTTCAAAGTATGCTGCCAAGTAAGTCGGGCACTTCAATGCAAAGACAGGTAAGTGTGGTCCGATCGGAAGTGATCACTCGCCTCGTTCAAAGAAATGCACGCCTGAAGCCTTAACCATAGCCCACCATCTCAGATCGGACGTGAGCTCCCGAAGAGCATAAAGTGCGGTCCGATCGGAAGTGATCACTCGCCTCGTTCAAAGAAATGCACGCCTGAAGCCTTAACCATAGCCCACCATCTCCGATCGGATGTGAGCTCCCGAAGAGCATAAAGTGCGGTCCGATCGGACCACATGTATGCCCAGAATTTTTGGCAAAACCGTGTAGCCAAAGCCCCTAAGTATACACTTTGCTTACCCTAAACCCAAATTAAATGGGCAAAGTAAATACAGCTGCTCGGACGAATGCTCCCTACTCCGCTTGGATGCAGCCTAGCTACTCGGATACCAACACTTAGACACACGCGGGCATAATGTGATCCGATCGGACCTGAACACTTCAGCCATGTCCGATCGTACATTGCGTACCCTTGGCCAAAAAACTAAGTCCATCTTTTGGGCATGCATGGGACCTCTCCTCGGACTTGGTCCGAGCCAACCATTTGGCACACATGCATGGTCTTCTCCTTGAACTTGTCCGAGCCAACCATCTAGGGACTCCTCAAGCTAAGATCCGAGCCAATCCCTTGGCACACATGCATGGTCTTCTCCTCGAACATGTCCAATCGGAGCTTTCATGACCTTTCCTTGAACCAAGGTCCAAGCCAATAACTCGGCTTCTCCTTGGACATGGCCCGAGCCAAGCATTTGGCTCCTCCATCAAGGTTCGATCAGACATTTCTTGGCTCCTCGGACACAAGACTACTTAGACTCATCTTGGCTCATCGGATGCATGGGCTGTTTGGACTAACACAGCCGCTCAGAAGAGTGTCCGATCGGATGCATATATCCTTAGACACAAGGCATGCACTCTTCAGGCAAGGGCCATCTCAAGGTGTATGCTCGACCCACACATTTTTTATGCATTCGCTTGGGCACTCTTAGGCACTTTTAGGAAAAACCATCGAAGCACCTCGCTCGAACCTCCCATAATTATTTTGGGAGATTGATTTCTCTCAATCAATCTTGGTGAAAACTTGACTTCTCCTCCCAAGGACAAATTTTCACCATGTAGCATCTATTTTGCATACATTTGTTTGATTCACTCCAGGGAAGTTGATCAATGACACATGCTTAGCCTACCAGGGATGTTGTATTTGCTCTCCTGAGCAAGAAAACTTTGCAACTGAGGAGCTAAACTTGTAGCTATTGGCATTTATACTTTACTTCTCCTTGTTAACTTAAAACATTCTAAGTCTCCTCTAGACTTAAAAAGTTATAAATTTTTTGTGAAGAGTAAAGTCACTCTGATGTGTGCCTCATATTTTCGCATGAGTACTTAGTTTTCTAACTTAGAAATTCTAGACATTTCATAAGTCCATGCTAAGTATACTTTCTCACACTCTTATTGCTCTAACATTTTATGAGCATGATGTTTATGGTCACACGAATATCTGCTCCTAACTTGAGATTTTAAAAAATTCCAAGTTACTCAAGCTTTGCCAAGCAAGTTAGCTTAATGGCCTTTTTGGACTTCGAAAATTTACAAGTCAGCCTAAAAACAGATATATTACCTCGTGCTCTTATTGCCTGTGTTAAGTTATATACCAGCATACCCCATGTGCCCCCCAGGTGGTTGGAGGTTGAAAGATCCTTAGTCACTTGCTACCTGACTGAATCTGTTCGAGCAGTTAACTACTCGTGAAACACATAGAATATATGGAAAATACTCAAGCAGTTGAACACTGCTTGAACACATAGACCAGTTGAACACTGCTCGGATGACTAACACACATGCATATTTGTAGCAAGAATCGACCACACTGCGCGTAGTCTCTTTTATTACTCGTAAATTAAAAATGACAAAACATGTCTAACAACGAGTCTTAAACAACCAAAATTGTTCAAAATAAAATGACTGGTTAGCAAATAACCAGTTCATACACCAAACTTAAATAACAAGTCTAAAAAACTCGAAATCAAGCTACCACTCTGAAAGCGGTATTTAAAAATAATATCTCCTTCGATGCTCTATGTGCACGCCACTCCAGCGATTCCTGCTCCTAGCACTCCTCCTCAGCATACTCCTCCTCTTGCTTCGTTGCTCTCCTCAGCTAAGGGTGGACCTCCACATATAGTATCTACGGTGAAGTCCACAGGTCCAGGCTGCAAGGGTGGAGATCTTTGTCGCTTGAATCTAGAGTTGCTTCTACCTCCTTCTCCTTGGGGTGTCTCTGCTCGGTACTTCTTCAACTTGCCCGACCGGAGAAGAAATTCTATCTCGTCCTTGAGGTGGTTGCATTCATTCGTGTCGTGACCATAATCTTCATGGAAGCGACAATACTTGTTCATGTCTCTCTTCCTCATCTCTCTCCTGATGGGTGGAGGCTTCTTGTAAGGAACCTCCTCTTGACTAGCAAGATATATCTCTACTCGGGTGGTTGAGAGAGTGGTGTAGTTGGTGAATTGAGACTCATACTTGGTTGGCTTCTCACTTGAACCCAACTTTGCTTTCTTTTCTTCATGGTGGTCAGACCCAATATTTCCACGCTTCCTTCCACCATCACTAGGAGAGTCAGTTGGTCTGCTTGGGTTGTTTGTGCCATTCTCCCCCTTCTCTATCGCATCATCCAAATTCATATATTTTTCCGCCCGGTCAAGAAATTGTTGAAGTGTTGAGATTGGATGGCGATGGATGCTGTCCCATAGAGGACTCCGATAAATTATCCCAGCAGATATAGCAACCATCTTCCCTTCGTCTCCTACAGCGGTTGCTCTATTGGCTTCCCTCATGAATCTCTGTATATAGCTCTTTAGAGACTCATCTTTTCCTTGTTTGATATCTGCTAAGTCATTGGCATAAACTGGCGGAGTCCGGGCAGTGCTGAATTGTCTGCAAAACTCCTTCCTGAATGCCCCCCAAGAGGTAATGGAGTTTGGCTTAAACCTCCAATACCACTCCTGGGCAGTGTCCGTCAAGGTGGTGGGGAAGACTCTACACCGATAGTCATCACTCACCCCGAGCAGCTCCATCTGGTCCTCAAACTTCCCAACATGTCTTATCGGGTCTGCCTTTTCGGTATAAATTGGCAGTATCGGTGCTTTGTACTTTGCTGGTGGTTGGGCTGCTCTTATTCGAGCACAGAACGGGATGCCACTCCGGTAGTCGATCGCATCTATCTCGGAAGGTCGTTTCGACAAACCTTGCACTGCAGCTGCTAGCATGTCAAGCTGGGCTTGGATAGCTGGTGCAACTGATGAGGTTCCAAGGTTTTGACCGCCTGGTCGGGCATTACCATCTGGCGCGCCACCGTCAAGTATTTCTACTTGACTGGTAGGATGGTCCAGATTTTGCCCTTCGACCGGGACGGTCCTCCTCTTGTTGGTGATAACGTCCCTTAGATCCTTCTGAGAAGCATGCTCTCCTACCCGATCAAACACCGTACTCTTCGATTTCCCAGCGGGCTTACTACGTGGGACTTCCTCTCTCCTGCTACGCCGCTGGTCGTGGTGCAATGGAGGCTTCTTGGCGCGCTCTGGGCAGTTTTCTCCCCTTCGTGGGTTGTGGTCCTCCTTTTCCCTTGACTGGCTGGTGGGATGACTATCAGCCTCATCCCCTCCATGCCCATCTTTGAACTGTGAGGTCCTATTCTCTCTAGGAGCCTTATTTTGCTCCTGCCCAGGTGGAGTCTTTTTACTGCCCGATCGGTGACTTCTGGAGGGGGTTCTAGAGTGCTCCCCTTGGGTTGAGGTAGTGTGCGATCGGACTTCATCTCCCTCACCAGGTGGGTTATTACCATCCCTCCTTGGTCTATCATTGCTCCTACCACCAGCTTCTGTGGTCCTTGCTCCTGGAGGGGGTCTTCCTCGTACTGCAGCTTGGGCATTGGCTTGGGCCAAATGGGTAGCTGCTTCCAAAGCAAGCGTTGCTTCACGATGTTTCTGATTGACCTCCTCCTGTTGTTGTCTGAGCTCCTCACTTCTGGCCTCCATATCGCGTTTTTGCTGCTCTAAGGCAGCTCTCTGCCTGGCCATCTCTTCAGCAAACGCCTCTTGCCTAGCGTGGAATTGTGCCATCTCCTCCTGGAAGGCCCCCATGGTCTCTTGGAGCTCTTCAACTCCTGGAGTCACGTCCTCAAGCATGACCCTAGGCTCATTCTCATGATATTGTGGGCTAGGACCTTCAGATCTAGCAGGTTCTTTAGAGGAGCTTGTCCTCTTGGAAGCAGCAGGGATGTTCTTAGGCGCCATCTTGCTTCAGGGACCGTCTGTTCTTCTCTTCAGGCTCTCAATGAAAGCACCAAAATGTTGACTGTATTTTTAGCCAACGACGTGAGAACGTCAATTACGACAAGCCTTCAAGAGAAATAAAAACGACACAGACGGTTTAATGAACAAAAAGTAAATAACACAGGAGATTTTTATAGTGGTTCAGCCCCGATTGTCGGTAATCGCCTAATCCACTTAGAGTTGTGATTTATAGATCTATACTCAAGATTAGATGGACTGAGCCAACTGAGTTTCTTCAGTACAAATTGCAAAAATACAAGAATTCTCTCTCTAGAATACTCAGACCCAACTTTCTCTCTCTAGAATACACAGTCCCAATTTTCTCTCTCTAGAAAGAAGAAGCAGAAGAAGACCCTTCTCTCATCCCATCAGCTCTCTATTTATAGGCCTGGGATCCTCAACTGATATCCCCTTATGATAGGGATATTTTATTATATTTATTACATTTAAACATTCAAAATTCGAAATGTAACAAACCCCCCATTTGTGGGAAGAATGAGAGATTCCCGCGTATGTTGTTGAAGCTATCTCTGGGAATCTTGACTTAGTCTCCTCTACCTAGTTGATCCACCTCCTACTGACCACCCATGCAAATGTTGGTCGGACGTGCATGGTGGTAGGACATGCATGGTGGTAGGACATGTTTTCGTGGGTTGAACGTGCATGGTGGTAGGACATGCACTTCTCTCCTCTAACATGGCACTCTCCTCTAGCATGCCATGTTCCTCCTTGAACCAATCTCCTTGGCTTCTCCTCGGACCAAGGTGGTCCGAGGCAACCTCCTTGGCACCTCACCTTGGACAACACTGAGGCAACCTCCTCCATGACATCTCACCTTGGACAAGTTCTAGGCATTCTCCTTTAGCATCTCCCAAACATGTCCGATCGAACATTGTATAGACTCTCCTTATCAAAATATAAATCTCCATCCTCTTGCATGAGACTCCTCCTCCTTAGCTACTTACCTTGGACACGTTTGAGCCAACACTTAGGAAACCTTGGGAGGCTTGCCTCCTACACACCCTTGGGGTCTCTTAGGACTACATCCTCCTTGGGGTCTCCTAAGACCACATTCTCCTTGGGGTCTCCTAAAACCACTTTCTCCTTGGGGTCTCCTAAGACCACTCCCTTGGGGTCTCCTAGGACCACATCCTCCTTGGGGTCTCCTAGGACCACTCCCCTTAGCTCTCCTAGAATGCATTCTCCTTAGCCTCCTAGGATGCATTCTCCAATTTTTGGGTATAACAATTCCATTTAGTCTTAACCTCATAGGAAGATGGTAGAGAGGAATTCACATTGTCCTTAGAACACATAACTTGTACGAAGCGATCTTTGATCCACCTCCAGAGGTTCCAAGCTTTTCATCTAGCTTTGATGAACATGAAAAATATGGTGAATGGGTGAGATTGAATCATGTCAATGCATGTTATTGACCATGCATGGCGACATTAAAGAAAGACATATGGTTATTGAAACTTCATACGAGATGTGGGCCTTGATAAAGAGTGATGCTCTGGCATATGCTCAACTTTTAAGATACGGGGTAAATTCGATTTACCCAAAACTCTTCTATAATAATTTGAATGGTTGATTCAAAATTATGCCACTAATATTATTTTACATTTGTTCTTGTTTTCATGGACGCATAATTCTTTTGAGAAAAAGAGTAATGACATTGAAACCAAAGCGAAGAAGAAGTGATGAAGACGATTGAATCAAGAAAAGATTAGTTTATAAATTTATTTTGTTTACATTAAAACAATTTAAATTTTTTAGTCATTTTCAAATAGTTGATTTTCATTATGAAAGAAACTAATAAGTTCTTTCTTTAAATTGGTTCTATAATTATTTCTAGAAACTTTATTTTAGATTCCTTTATTGATGAGTGAACAAGTTTAATATTTCTTTTAAATAATAAATTTGGTTGTTATTTTTGAAATATATTTGTTCTTCCCATTTCATCAATGAGTATATTGATAATTATGAATTATTCATTATTGTGCACATCATAGATTTAATAAATATGACATATTATTCCGACAACAAGAAAGTGAAACATATATGTGAATTATTTTTTAGATTGGTTTATAATTAAATAGATATATAAAAAAAATAAAAGACAGTCTTTTGTTATAACCATTTATTGGTTCTCTCCCTGTTTATATAGTCTATTAACTAAAGACCATTCTTTAATAAAGGCTCAAAAAATCACATAATCGTTTAGCTAATACATAGAGATGTATGTTTAACCTTTTGAATGTTCAAAGCTAAAAAAGATAATGAATATTAAGTCAATATTGATTGACATTTATTTAAGATAAGTTTACCTTTGTTGAAGGCGGAAGAAATTTCTAGAAATTTTGATGTAACATTCAAAGTAAAGTTACTTAAGACATGTTTGATCTGATCAAAATGAAGTCTAAACTCGAATTCAGAATTCAAGTAATTTGCATCTGAACTTGGAATTCAAACCCAACTCACATACAACTAGAATGCTAAGCAGCGTTAGTATTTTAGAAATTGAATATAATCATAACAGATAAGATTAAATAAATGATGAGTGATCATTATTGTCTTTATTATTTCAATAATTTTGACACTTATTATACTCTGTACATGTTTGATTGTACATCATCAAAGACTTAAAAGTTAGGATTCACAAGTAGTTATGTAAATAATTGAAAGTTTTCCATGAAGTCATTTAGTGAAACAATTTAATAATCATAAAGAGATTGCAAAAGTATTTCTATCTCTTAAATGCTGCTTTAATGATGCATGCATATTATAATCTCTATATTTCTAGTTAACTTGTACTATAAATAATGACTATAAGTCAAGTAAGTGAGTTTCTGATAATTAACAATGATAAGACCAAAGAATATCACAAATTCTGCAAAGCTTTATTATAGTGGGAGAATTAGTTAGTAACTACTCCGTTACCAACATAAAGTTCTATTGGTTGTGTCTAACACAATCTAACTATGTTTCATTCACATACTAGTATGCAATGAAAGATTCAAATTGAGAATAATGGTTGAAACACTATAAATCTAGAAATGGAATTTGGAATTCCTATGACATCTGGATTATTGAACATCAAACTAAAGTTCATTACACTTCAGTTTGCAACAGGATATTCAAGATGAAGAGGAGAACAGAGGAAATTATAGACTGTTCAAAGTAAGATTAATAACCGAAGGCTATAAACAGAAAGAAGAAATTTATTACTCAAATAAATACCTTCTACTGTAACCAAGCTTAAATCTGTTTGCATACTTTTATCCATTGCTTTTTGCATGGATTATGAGATTTATTAAAATGGATGTCTAAATAGTCTTTTCTGAATGGCTGACATGACAAAACCATTTGAAGATCTCAACTAAAAAGATTCGAAATAAAATATCAAAAGCAAAGTTTTTTGAAAGGCTTCTTAAATCAACCATTGGATTTTAACGAGTCATCAGATCTAAAATATATTTTATTTAATAAAAAATTCTATTGTGATTCTTATTCTTCATGTTGATAACATTCTGATCATTGGGAATGATGTAGAGAAATTATCAAAATTAAAGAAATGGTTAGCTGAACATTTCTAAATATTAGATTTGGAAAAGCCAAATAAGTTCTACACATTCAAATCTTTAGAGATTAAAAGAACAATCTTTCGGTACTGTCTCAAGCAACTTATATAAATAAAAAGTCTTCCCAGTCAGGAGGATGTATTATCTAAAGAATAATGTCAATTTATTCTTTTACAAGAAAAGGGCATGAGACAATATTCCTACAACTTAGTGATGGATTGTTTAATATATCAAATGTTATGTGTTCAAATTAACATTTGTTAAACAATGGGAATAGTCAGCAGTTGTCAATCCAATTTTGGATTGAATCATTGAATAATTATATGGACTTGATTTTCTGAGTATCTTGAATATAATAGAGATTATATGTTTGTGTATTTAGGCAGTGACCGAAAATCCCAAAGGATGAACTAATTTTCAATCTGGTAGAAATCTTCAAAGATTGTTGTCAGAATCAATTTCTATAACTATGGACGAAACACATTAATCTGGAAATGTGTTGGACATTTCAGAATTGTAAATTCCACCATACAAGCCGAAATGTAACAGCTACTGAGCAGTTAACTAGGCTATTTGATTTAGTTGAGTTCTTTACCATTCTGGAAAGGGTTTCAAACTTGAAGAAGCTACTAGTACCTTATTGAGAAAGCAATGGAGACATAACTATTCTAGAATAATTGAGAAATCATGAGAGGGAAATGCACATGAAATGAAGTACCATTTAATTCGAGACAATTTTACATAATTGATGCAATGCTCTCGAAGATAGCTTCAAAATAGTTTCTTACAAAACTGTATACAAAGGTTTTGTTAGACAGATTCGTTCAGGATAATGTGAGTGACACATTGATTGAAATGCCTCAATTTTCTTTAGAGCAAGTGGGAGATTGTTGGGAATAGTGCCCTTAAAGAAATTGTTGATGACAAATATTTTAGATGAAATAAATAATTGGATTGAATTATTATATATATAGACTATGTCTGATATTATGTTGATAATATTATTTAAATATCAGAAAATTAAAAAATTCATCTATGTGGTCTTAATTTCATATTGGTATGAGAGGATCAAGATTAAGATAATGAACTTGAAACAGTTTGTAGTAAATATAAAGTTATGGAATCTTTAGATTAATTAATGCTAGTACGGTTCACTAGTACTATGAATACAAGTGACCTAGATCTGTGTCACTAGTGTAGTAGGACACTTTAGCGGATGTACTTTATATATATTGATATATAGAACTTGACCAGATGTGATTTGTTAATACTTGTTTAAACACCATTTCGTAGTATTAATCAAATACATCAAACAATGATCATATACACGATGATCTTAATCCTGAGGTTACTATGAACTTCTATATATGTCATTTGATCCTTTGATTCATGCCTTAAGGTTTGTCAAAATCATCAAGCAAAGAACAATTGTTTTGGGGACTCAATGATATATGTGGCTGGGGTACATAGTTTAACAAATAAGAAATCTATACCTTCTTACAGATTGAATAATGGTTGCCTATTTGGTTGACTTTTGGGGCTGAAAAGGTTATGAGCGCTCACGTCGCAAACTTGTTGTGACACAACCTTCACTAGTAAAGTCAATGGTACACTATGAACTAGATATAGTTAAAAGGGTAAAACGTTAATTTTATTCATTTTTAATTATGAAACATTAATACAGGATTAACGTTGTATGTAATGATTATATCAACATACACTTTATTCTTTAATAAAGTACTCTATAAATATACGTCTATAATTATCAAGAGTTTAATATCATATTTATAGTGGAATAATCATGAGATTAATAAATGTAATTATTTAATCAAGGAGCTTTGATTAATAATCTAATATTTATTGGATATTAATAATCAACACCATATCAAGGTAAGAGTTGATACAAGGGTAAAACTGTAATTTGGAAATTTTAGAAGAATTTTATTCTTCGGGTCAAATGACTAAGAACTCATAATGCCCATATATCATATGAAAGGTAGTCTTCTGATGATAACCAGATCGAAGGTCTATCTTTGAGAATATCACTTTACCCTGTAGCTGATCAAACAGATCATCTATCCTTGGTAGAGGATACTTGTTTTTAATAGTGAAGTATGGTGCAACCATAGATTGCAGAGGACACTGGTGCACCCCACGGTGAGAAACTAGGTCTAATAAAACCTAACTCTAACAACTTTTGTAGTTGTACCTTTAGTTCCTTTAATTCTGCTAGGGCCATTCTATAAGGTGCCCCAGGCACTGGCTCCGTCCATAGTGCCAGTTCAATCACAAATTCAATCTCTCTGTGTGGTGGCAACCCCGGTAAATCTTCTAGAAACACATCTAGAAACTCGCAGACCAACCTGGTCTCCTCTGGTCCCACTGGCACTACTCGAGTGGTATTTACCACACTAGCTAAGAATCCTATGCAGTTACTCTAACCCTCAACACAAATATCATAGGTACACGGGGTCCATGCAGAGTGCCAACAAATACAAAAGGATCCTTACCTTCAGGCTCAGAGGATACAATTTTACTTCTGTGATCTATGGCTATGCCATACTTAACTAACCAATAAATACCCAATATCATGTCAAAGTAGGTCATAAAAAACTCTATCAAATCAACTGACAACTCTCTGCCTTCCACTGTCACTTGCAATGATCTGACTCATCTCCTGGATAGTACTAACTCCCTTGTAGGTGATAATGTCCCAAACCCCACAACATAATAATCACATGGTCTACACAGTCTATCAATTATTCTACTAGAAACAAAAGAATGTGTAGAACCAGAATCAAACAAAATGGTATAAGGGGTTCCAGCACTAAAACACTTACCTGTGACTACTGAGGGACAATCCTCAGCTTCTGCCTGTGTCAATGCGAACACTCGAGTTGGGGTCGAGCTATCCACCTTTCTTGCCCTCGGGCAATCTTTCTTTAGGAGTCCCACTAGCCCATATAAAAACAAGCCTTTGCTCGACCCTCCCCCATATGGCACCTCTTGCATCTAGTGCACTCAGGAAAATTCCTCCAGCCCTCAGTGCTACTTTAGTGACCTATTGTAATATCATGTGGTCTCCTGGCAGGGCCTTGAGCTGGAACGTCATCAGGAGCCTTCCTTTTCTGATCACTGGGACCTTCACCCCAACCGAAACTCACAAATGGAGGTTCCACCCTCTTAATGTCTCTCTGAGTTGCGTTATCACACTAGATTTTGTTCTCTAGGCTCTCAGCTGTGAGCGCCTTCTCAACAACCTATGCATAAGTATTCACTCCTGATAGTGGTAACAGAAACATCCAAGGCTATCCTAGGTTGTAGTCCCTGGGGAAACCTCTCCCTTCTGGTCCCATCAGTGGGAACCAGTTCCCCGACAATCTTTGCCAGTCTATCAAGCTTCAAAGCATATTCAGTTGTTGACATACTCCCCTGAAGTAGTTTGCTGGACTCTTCAGCTTTTGCCGCCTTGATGGCGTCGTTGCAGTACTTTTCATTAAACAGAATCTGAAACTCTTCCCAACTCAAAGCATTAACATTTCTTGTCTGGGATATCACTTCCCACCAAATTCTAGCATCTGGCACAAGCCACCCTCTCATTACCAGACACCCTCATAAAGTCTAGGATGGTGGTAACCATGCTCATCCCTCAAAGACTGGAGGGTGTTGTTTCCTGAATCTTTCATAAAGAGGTTCTCATTTATTCCCAGCCTCTGGAGGTTGCTCAACTGTTGGCACCGTCATAAGTGGTGCCTCTGGTAAAATGTTCCCTGCAGGAACCTGTTGTTGTCTCAGGAGGCGTATTTCTTCTTCCTACCTCATTACCCTGGCTTACAAATCAGGAAGCATCTGCTGCCAGTTCTCAGGAGCTGGCTGAGGGGTTTGACCTTGGTCATTATCCTGACCCTGTCTGTCATTCTGGCCTTAATCTTCGTGGCCAGCTGATGATTCTGCCTAGCCTGGAAGCATGTTTTCAACTTATACCGTAATAATAAATGTGGCCAGTTAGGAAGTGATAACTAAACCTCTTGCCGCCTCACGGTCCAAGATCAAGCAGGTATTCATCCACATTCAACAGTCATGTTAATAAGCATGTCGCTTCATAATCATAACAATTAACAATTAACACTTAGGAATTAAATATTAACAATGTTAATAAGCATTTTCTGGCATACATGTATTTGTGACAGCGCTAATGAGCGTGTCCTGAATTTCATGTCCATAAAATAGCGCTAACACTACAAGAAAAAATGCTTTTAATAACACCAAAAATGTGTTATCAAAACATACCATAACACTTTTTGATGAGTTAAGACCGACTATGTTATCGTAGGTTAGGGTACTTTACATAATACTTTATCATTGTTATACAGATGTGTTATTATACTGTCAACGATAACACACTTTCTGTGTTATTTTAATAAATAGATAAGTGTTTAATTATATTATTTATAGTCGATTATATAACACATTTCAATACTTATAAATTTGTGTTATACTACACTTTAGTATAACACATTTTTTGTGTTATATAATGAAGTTTGCATAACAAAATTCTTTACTTATAAAAAGTGTTATTGTAATAGATATTATAACATATTTTTCGTATTATTTTAATATTTAGATAAGTTTAAATTCTCATTATATATTCATTTATATAACACTAATTTATTCTATTATATTTTTATTTTTTATTTATATAATTAAAATTAGCTTTCTAATACAAAGACCCGAAAACTTAAACCAATAAATCTTAAATCACATGGTAAACTATCTCAAAAGCTTTTAGTTTTATCTTTAAATCTATACTTTAATTAACTATCTCAAAAGCTCTAAAGTAAGAACAAAATTTCCACACTATGTTCCCATATCTAATACATACTTTCTTGGCTGAATGACACAATGCAACAAACATATGTGGCATGATTTTTTTAATACATTAGTTTCTTTGCACTTCTTGCCCCATATGTGTACTAAGCAGTTAAATATGATTACTGCTACCTAGTAATCGAAATTCAATCACACCGACTATGCCTATGCCCTTGTGATTGATTTTTTTAGATGAGTATTGTTAACTAAAAACTAACATGCTATACAATTTCCAACCAACATACAAGACAATGAGTATCTATCCTAATAACCACCAATCTAGTGCCAAATATTCGATACTGTCGACTTCCCCAAATATCAGATTTATCCAGATAATGAGATTTCAGGCAACATTGCACCCATGGTGGATATCTAGCATCTTCCTCCACTTGCTTTCCATCATCATTTGTAGCCACTCCAAGCAATGCATTTCGCTTCTTCGTCAGTACATCAATGGCAGGTTGATCACCAAAAAACTTGTTCTGCCACAAGTTGAAAATAATACAATCAATTGAAGATAACAATGGTAAGGGTGTAAAATAAGAGTAATGCATGTGACATTTTACATAATAATAATAAAATTGCACAGCCAGCCATATGACTTCAAACAACAGGTTCTATTTCGAAAAGGAAATATATATATATATATATATGCAACATTATGTGGTGCAAGATTTTGGTATGAAACATGTGTCCCTAGAAAATTCTAGAAAATAAATAAATAAATAAAATAAAATAACATAGAATGCAGTGTGACAAAGAGAAGAATAAGTTTTTCTAATGGAAAAATCATTTTTCAATGCACTAGAAGTTCCAAATTTTATTTTGTCAGTCTGTTGGAGGAGAGCATAATGCAGTTAAAACATGTTCCACGTGTGTTTTTAACAGAACAATTTCTCTATAGCCAAAAGAAAAGAGCAGAAGAAAGTATAACAGGGGACAACATCAATGGTTCAGTTAACATCATTGTTATAGAGAAGTATTAAGATTAAAAATAAAGGCTAAAAGAAGTATCATTGAAAAATCCAGGACCCAGATTAAGAGTAGAATTATAAATTATAAAACAGAAAATTTACAACACAAAGTTTGTAAATCTGTATAACCTGAGACTACTATAGGCCAAAGGAGTAAAGTTGGAAAGCTTTCAGAAAAAGGAATTTGAATTACTGACCAGGGATCTTATAAAGTGCATTCACTTTCTGTATCTACAAGATAGGTACCATATCAAGAAAATGTACTAATGTAAGCTCTCCTAATTAGTTTCACAATTCAAGATAAGTAAATAAATGTGGGGAAAAAAGTGAGACAGGAAGGAATCCAACAAAGAGATGAAAAACGTTATAAACATGAAAAAAAACCAAAGGATGAATTCTTACATTATCGCATATAAAGTGCATCCTAATGACCAAATATCAGTTCTCTCATCGATATCTGCATTACTTGGACAATCCCACAACTCAGGAGCTCGAAAAGGTGCTGAACAATGCTCAGATGCCCATTCTTACACAACAAGCAATGAGTCCACCATCAATACAAGTACAAAATATTTAATGAAAGATGAAATCTATGTCCATTCCTCCATTACTTTGGCATATTCTAACAATAGGAACTTTTAAATTGTACAAATTAAAAATTCAAACATTTTGTAATTTGATAAGTTTTTTAAATGAGGTTATCCAAACAATAACTAAAAATGAAAAAATTTGATAGAAAACCTCAAAACATGAACACATGTCAAGTCTTCAGAAATATGCCATTAATTAAAAAAAAAAACACCTGCAATTGTAGTGCCTCAGAACGAGATTGAATCTGCCTCCTTGCAGGCCGAGCATTGCCAAAATCCATCAATATGGCTAGTGGTGGTTGTCCTTTCCCATGAGTTATGAGGACATTACCAGGCTTGACATCATTATGAGCTTATGGTGGATCTAAATTGTGCATGTGCTCGAGTCCTGCACAAAGCTGTTAACCAAAGTTTCAGGTTCAACTATTTTACTATAAGTACACATCATTGTATCATATAGACGAGGAACTGAAACATAGGTGATAACATAACTCAATTTAAAAAGTCTAAAGAAACATATCTTTCTACCTGTCGAAGTATATGAAGAACATCGGTGGTTGAGAATAACTCCTTTTTAGCTTCCATAGTGTTAGCATTGTCCAACAATGTTCCATCCAAAGGAACTGGAAACAACAAATATGCTTCATGCTTCCAAGATCCTTCTTGTGTAGGCTGCCAACAGAAATATCTTAATGAATTATTCTGGATCATTTTCAGAATTTCTTTTTGCAATTCCAACAGTGTTTAAAATACCTTTTTTAATCAAACATTCTGAAGTTAAAAATTGATATTGCTACTATAACCCACTAGATAATTGTTGCTAAAAAAAATTAGCATCTAATTCATTACATACAGAAAGAAATATCAAGTATGCAGCCAGAAAAAACTGGCGCATATAGGGTGGCATGCTTTACTAGACTATATGCAATAGAGACAAGAAATCTAGGACCCAGATAAGCAAAGAAGTTTTTCCAGCTCGTCCTCTACATTAACCAATGCGTGAATCAGAATGACCAGCATAAACTACCATTAAACAATCAAAACTCCAAACTACAAACTTTGATTACTTATTTCAAATAAAAATACTCACACAAATGATAGCTTACTTATAATATAATCCACAAATAATTTTATTTTGGCTTTGGAGTAGAGTGAATATTCTCCAATTGGATACTTCAATGTTCTTTCTAACAGTAGGAACAAAATATAAACATAATTTATTTTGCTTCTAAAACATTATAAAATTCATACATTAAGAACCAAAGCATTTGAAATTTTATAGCGATTACAAGAACTAAGAAAGAATCAGCAACAATAAGATAAAGTGGTACCATCTTGGAGAACTATAGAAGTGGAACCTGCAGAAAATTTCGACTAAAGCCCAAAGCTAGCTGCAGCTTGATCTAGTCCAAGCTCCTCTCAACATCCTCAAGCCTCATCTAATATCACAATAAAAAATTACAATAACAGATTTATACATATATTGAATATATAGAGAGAGGAAACAAAACAAATATTTTTTGCTGCAAAGCAACTCAGTTCAGGAAACAAAACTAAGTAGACTAGCAAAAACAGAGGACAAATACAATTTTAAATTAGAAGGGCTTATAGAAAAAGTTTTATTGTTATATTAGCACTGACTTTAAGAATTCCATTGAATGAGATGTTACTTACACTGCCATAAGATCCTTCCTCAAGACTAAGTCACAAATATTGTTTAGTACCTTAAGCTTGTTACTCATTCAAGAAAACATAAACTGTAATGGGTTGCCTCAACTTAACTAATTGATTGTCTCAAAGTTAACTAGTTATCTCAAAACTAAATGTCCATATGGCATCTATCCCTATATTATATATAGAACCTAAACGCTTGTATGGATCTTCTTTATTATTGTTTATAAACTAGACACTACAACAAAAAAGGCCATTTGCGTCAGTTTATAACTGCCACAATTGATTTTTTGCGTCAGTTTGATATGTGACGCAATTGCCCATGACGCAAACCAGAGTGTCATTTGCGTCAGTGGGGCACTGCCACAAATGCCAGTTTGTGGCAGTGCCCCACTGACGCAAATGACACTCTGGTTTGCATCAGTGGGGCACTGTCACAAATGTTAAAAATGAGTATTTTTTGCGTCAGTTGGGCACTGTCACATAAAGTATTAACCAGGGAAATTGCAAATGTTTATGCCAATTTCCCTGGCCTATTTTGATAAAAAAAATCAGCACCAGAAACAAAAAAACAGCAGCAGAAACAGAAAAACAACAGTATAATTTTTTTTAAACATTTATCTAGAGTTAACATTTGTGATCAAAACTACAAAAGTAATTCAGATATCAAAGTTAATATATGTACTCTTGTGTGTTCTAAATTTCTAAGTATTAAACCTACTTAAACTAAAATTTCCTCACCAACTTGCTCAAATTACTAAATCTTACAAAAAATTGGGCAGCATTTCTCTTATTTCTATCATATTTCCCAAAATTTAAATAAACCTATATTCATCACATAAATACAACAAATCAAGTAATCAATCAAACATGCACAATTACAACCTTATATCACCGCAGCACACAGTCCCAGATCATATCTCCACTATTTTATAATTCGTACATTCTACTAAGTTCAATATCTTAATTATACATTAAGGTTTAAAATATTACCTCTAATATAAAATCCTCCAAAAGCTTGATCTCACCAACAAAGTTGTCAACAAAATACCTACTAAAATATAACAATAAACAAAAAAATAATAAAAAAGTTAACAAAATATAAAGAAAAATATATTAAAGCTATATTGTAACTAAATAAACAATAACGTGCTTAAAGAAAACAAATAATTTGTTATTTGTACTCATTTATATACTTAAACCCGAAATAAGTTTTTTTTTTTTAAAAAAGTTAACAAATCACATAAAGAAAAATTGACTATAAATATCCTAACTAAATCAATAATAAAATATAACTTAAAAAAACAAACAATTTTAATATATACATATTTAACCAATTAAACCCAAAATTTAAAAATAAATTTAAAAAGTTAACAAAATATAAACAAAAATTTACTAATAATAATCAAATTAAACAATTAACAAAATGAAAGTTATACAAAATATATCCGTTAATATATATACACTCATTTATATAAGTAAATTCGAAATTAAATTAAATTTTAAAAAAAAGTTAATAAAAATAAAATAAATTATAATAAAAAAATTCTAAAAAAATCAAATATTAAAATGCAAAGTTTAAACCTAAAAAAATTACATAATCATTAATATAAAACTATCCAAAAATTAAAAAATCCGAAATTATGTCAATTTATAAAAAAAAAATCAAAAAAATTAAATTTAAATCACAAAAATTAATAAAATTGCACTTGTGGTAATTGAGCAATGTGGGTTCTTGATGTAGAAAACCCAAAAAAACCAAGAAAGTTTATGGGTTTTCAAACTAAAATCTTCAAAAATACAAAATCTATACAAAAAATTCAAAAAAACTATATATAAGTTACATAAACATATATAAATCACTATTTTTACATTAAAATTGATTTTTTTTTGATAAAAACGTACCTAGGTGGGCAAATGTGGAAGGAGGCGCCACTGGTTTCTCTGGTTTTTCAAGCATTTTCGTTTCTGAACATTAGGTAAATGGGTCTGTACACGGGACGATGAGGGTTTATTTAGGTTATTCGGGCCGTTTGCGTCAGTGCCCCACTGACGGTAACGACCGTTTGCGTCAGTGGGGCACTGACGCAAACGCTCCATAGTGAAACGCGCGTTTCACTTAGGCGTTTGCGTCAGTGCCCCACTGACGCAAACGGGCCGTTACCGTCAGTGCCCCACTGACGCTGTTAACGACCCGTTTGCGTCAGTGGGGCACTGACGCAAACGGCCCCATTAAACAGCGTCAGTGTATGTTATGACGCAATTGCCCCATCATTTGTGGCAGTGCCTAACTGTCACAAATGCTAATTTTTGGTCAACAACGTCAGTCAACTGTGTTGACTGACGTGTTTGACTGACACAATTGCCATTTTTTGTAGTAGTGAGAGAAGACATTCATCACTATTTACAATGGCTCACGTGTATTAGTATATATATTTATACATTCAATATCTTAGGAAAGGTGAAATCACATGAACTTTTAATTTATGAGCATCAAAATCTTCCTTCAAAGTCATTGCATGAATAAAGATACAGAGCATGATTTGCTCATCACCATGAATATTGCAAAAATCTAGATAATCATGGATATAGGATAAATTGCTTTAAGAGAACAAAACAAAGTGATATATTATTTTTTGAAAAGCAAAACAAAATGATATAATGATATTAAGTCTTGGATGAAATAATTATTGATGCAAATTCACACAATTTCTCATATATTTTTAACAAATATTACTAATTTCAAGAGAAGAACCAAAACGTAAAAAGAAGAACGTACAATAAAGCCATGGTAAATAATATTGATTTATAATTCCATTAAATATATAAATTGATGCAATGTAAATGACATAATAAATTTAATATTCATATAATATACTATAACTTTCAATAGACTCATCTAAACCTGTTGAGAAAACTCGGATAAGATCCAAAAATATTCACAAAGAGGCAAGTCACTACACTATATATAAAATAAAATAAAGAAAAATTCAAGTAGTGTAGACCATCCACACACATCTTTAGAATGATATGCCTCATCAACTCAATGTCTCCTACATACAAAATTAAGTACCTTTGTGAGGAAAAGTTCAAAAATCACAAGTCCATCAAACCAACCACCAAGTTACAACCTAGGAATCCTCACTACTACAAAAAGGGTCATTAATGACATTTTTTGTTGGTGATGAAATATTTTTAATGTCCCTACAATGTTGGTCATTATAGCAGGAGACATTAAATGTGCATTTTTAATGACCAACAAAATTGGACATGATAAATTAAGGAGAAAATGCGTTTTTTACTTTTTTTTTTCTTTTCAATTTGATGACGCCCTTTGGGCGACCTTAAATGGGGCATTTTATCAGTTTTAACTATTATTATTATTATTTAAATAAAACTTAATGTCACCCACTGAGTGACCTTATATACCTCCATTTGATGACGCCCTTTGGGCGACCTTAAATGTGTACCCCTTTTATTTTATCAGTTTTAATTATTATTATTATTATTATTTAAATAAAAATAATAATAATAATATATTATTTATATATTTCATAATAATAATTAATTTTTTATTAATAAATAATATATATTTAATAATTACTTAAATTAAAATATTTCATTAAATAGAAAATATTTTTTAGCTAAATATTAATAGAAAAAACAGTAATTGCAAATATTTTCACATAATCAAAATAATAAATATTGCACTCTATGGCTAGATGTTGACACCTATAATAACAAAAAGAAAAAGTCTACAATTTTTTTCTTTTTTTTTTAAAAAAAAAAAAGGTTGAAACTATAGTCTTCCATATATTCAATAAAATGGGAAAGCTGATCTATTCAACAACAAAAAAAAGCCTAGGGGCCTAAATTTGATGATTTTGGATGAACGGTAGCATATCTTTGGCCCATTCTTCTCGCATCTCATCAATTTTTGATTGTGAATATGGTCTTTTGTTATTGAGCTGCAAAAAAATAATAATATATATATTAATTAAAGTGACAAAATGTGTAAGTTTAATATTAATAATATTTGATACATAGTTTACATACCGTTTCATTCAAATAGGTAGACCGATTGTTAGATTGAACCAAGTCCTTCATCATTCTCATTATGTAATATCCACATTCCTTGTTACTTGGTTGTTGTGGACACTAATAATTAAAAATTTAAGTAATTATACTAATAACTTGACAAAATTTGAATATTCAAAGTATAAACTAAAATTAAAATTTGTAAAAACTTACCAATGGATTTCGGTAATTCACTTCACTTGGGATTGATTGTTTGTTAGCCCTGAAGTATTTGGCATAAGCATCAAGGATTGTTTCTCCAATTTGTGGACGATTGGACATTGGTGCATTAACCGAATCCAAAAAACGAATGTGATATGCATCAGGAGCCAATAGTACCAACATCCAATGGTCGCTTCATACGAAACATAAGATTAGATCAACTACTATTTAGTAATGCCAATATCATACTTATTAAAGAATATAATATATAGTTATACTAACCCATGGTTCCAAGGAGTAATCATGAATTGTTTTTTTGAACATAACCTAGCGAATTGCTTAAACAAACGATCAACACGATCAATTTATCGAGTTGTTTGAGTGGCCACGACATTAGGATTGACAAATAGAAACATATGCTCCTTATGATGGTCTAAGAGCCATTTGTAGAGTGTCCTAACAAAAGTATATGAAAACATAATTAGCTAGACTTATTAGTCAAATAAATAAAGTTAAATAAACTAAATTTGTAAAATGATACCTAATGTAGGAGACTATAATAGTTTGGCCAATTTTTTCACCTCTGACGAACTCAAGTATGTCGCTCTTCAATATATACAAGCTTGACATATCCGTAGCGAATACATCATAGTCAATGCATGCATTTACACACTCACCGTCAGGCCACTTTGATACTATATTATAAATCTCTCTCAAGTAAGGTGGTAACTGAAGCTCTTGTTGAACCTCTTGTGTTAAAGGTTCTTGTAGATGTCTTAAACGTTCTCTTCGTTGTTGGGCTTCAGTTACTAATGGTTGCTTTGATTTTCCTTTGGCTCTTAAACCATCCTGTAAACATATAAATAATCAATTAATGAACAAATAAATAGTAAAATAAAAACTTGATTAATATAATATAAGCACAATATTACCTGTTCATCCCAATCATGAGATTTCATGCCATTGGTAGTACATGTTGCATTAGAATATGACAATCATGAGATTTCATGCCAGTCAAAGTACAAGTTTTCATGTCTACCAACGACCTTATATTTGAACAATATCCGTCAGGGACTTTTATATTGAACAAACAATCATAAACTTCCCTTTTTTCATCTTTAGCCGATGTGTGACAAGCAGGTGGCAAAAATGTCCGACCATTGCCTGGCTTTGGAGCTAATTCATTACGTATTTTCAATGCAGTCAAGTCTTCTCTCGCCTTAATTCCATCCTTACTCTTTCCAGGAATATTCAACAAAGTTCCAATCAAACTATCACATACATTTTTCTCTACGTGCATGACATCTAAATTATGACGCACAAGTAAAAGTTCCCAATATTCAAGCTCGAAAAATATCGACTTCTTTTTGTAACAACTTTTTGGTTCCTCCACAACCTTCGCCTTTCCACGACCCTTCTGCTTCTTAACTATACTTACTTTAGACTTCCCCATCTTGAAAATGATTTTAGACATCTTCTCGAGTACTTGGCTTCCACTTAAAGGTCGGGGAGCCTCCCCAAACTCTTGTTCGCCATTAAATGCCTTCTTCCAAGTTCAAAGTATATGATTACTCTTCAAGAACTTCCTGTGTCCCATATAACAAACTTTATGGGAGTGTTTCAAGTACTGAGAGCATGTTTCTTCTTCACAAATGGGACAAGCTTTATAGCCTTTCACACTAAAACCTGATAAATTTCCATAAGCGGGAAAGTCATTGATTGTCCACAACAATGCCGCTCTAAGGCTAAACTCTTCTTGCTTGTATGCATCGTAAACCCTAATCCCTTCATTCCACAAAGTTTTTAAGTCATCAATAAGAGGAGCTAGATAGACGTCAATGTCATTCCCTGGTTGTTTAGGTCCCGATATCAACAAAGTCAATAAGGTAAACTTCTTCTTCATACACAACCATGGGGGCAGATTGTATATAACAAGCATGACAGGCCAACAACTGTACTTACTACTAAGGTTATTATGTGGATTTATTCCGTCAGTAGAAAGACCTAGACGAAGATTCCGAGATTCATCGCCAAAAGAAGGCCACTTCAGATCAACTCTCTTCCAAGCTATACTATCAGCTGGATGTCTTAATTTACCATCTTTCACTCTCTCATTTTCATGCCATGACAAAATCTTAGCAAGTTCAGCATTTCTAAATAGTCGAATGAAACGGGGTATAGGTGGAAGATACCACAAAACCTTGGCGGGTATTCCTTCCTTAACATCCTCACCATTCCTTTTCTTTTTCCATCGTGACTCACCACAAGTAAGGCATGATTCTGCATCAGAAAACCTATTTCGGTATAGTATGCAATCATTAGGGCATGCATGGATTTTTTCATACTCCATGCCTAATGAACATATTGTTTTTTTGGCCTCATAAAATGACATTGGCATCTCATTACATTCAGGCAACAATTCTTTCAAAAAACTAAGTAATTCTGTCAAACTTCGATCACACCATCCATGTTTTGCCTTCAAATTAAACAACCTTAGAAGCGTCGATAACTTTGTAAATCTTTTACAATCAGGGTAAATCGGTTTCTCAGCGTCACTAAGTAGTGTCTCGAACTTGTTTGGGTCTACTGTTGATCCATAACGTGCATCATCAATCATTTCATCCAATGAATCCCAATTCACTTCATCTCTATTCCTCCTAACTTTACTAATCCTACTAGGGGGATCTGGTATATTAGGGGGTTTCTCCCCATGACTATACCATATCTTATAACTTCTGTCAATCCCATTAAAGAATAAGTGTTCTTTGATCTTATTGAAACTCAACTTTGTTACATTAAAACACTTTAGACATGGACAACAAGTAAAGTTTGGGTCTCCCCCATTCTCCAAACAAAACCTTAAGAAAAAATCAACTCTGTTCTTGTACTCCTCAGATAACCTATTCCCTGACATCCATTTTTTATCCATATCTTCTCTTCTATTCAAATTAAAAAAGGATAAATAAGTAAGCATATTAGCTTATTAAATAAATAAGTATGCTAGCTCTTCCCCTATATTACTAACCTAGCCATTTGTTAATTTATATCAATCAAACACATGTAAGAAGATAAAAAAAAATTAGAAAGAAAAAAAAGGCAACATTTTCTCTATAATACTGACCAAGCCATCAATAAAAAGTAATTCAAACAATAAATTTGTTTCCTTATATCTCCCAGCAGACAAACAAGCCCAGAACCTACTTCACTAAGGCACACAAGTTCTCAACCTTCTGTTATCACCGCAGCACACAATTTCTCAGAACCTACTTCACTACGGATGAATATCTAAGATATTCAAACTCTTCTAACATTTGCATAATATTAATAAAAGAATTAACAAAATATATTCATACGTACCTCTTTCAATTTAAAAGGTGATCAAGCTAGCTAATTAACTTTCCAACGCTCAATCCTTGTCAATTGGATCTACAATCTGAAGAATGTAATCAATACCTATAAGATTAATATAGAATAAAAATTAAAGAAAACTATAATGTTTCTAATTGAAGTGATAAAGGAGGCAAGAAGAGAAGTGATAAAGGAGGCAAGAAAATTGCCAATGTCATTGCATAGCAGTATGGTATTAAAAAAAAGAAGCTCCAAACTAGTAAAAAAAGAAAAAAGCTGGAATTCCCCTGGATGTTGGTAATCCATTTATTAAAAATATCATAAAGTGTAGAAGAAAATGCATTCTTCAATTCTACAGTAAAAATATGGTGCTTACTTTAATATGTCTATCCACTGGGCATATGTGCACATTTTCCAGCTTCAATTCTGTATGGACAGGTCCATGGCTGTGCAAGTAATTCACCTGAAGAGAAAAGAAGAAGAACAAATATTAAAGAGAGACACACATCCTTAATTTCAACAATTCGTTCATTTCTATAGAGCATATACCAGGCTTTACAACTAGTTTTTGAACTAGTTTTGAGATCCAAAAATACAATTATTATTATTATTTGTTAATTAATATATAAATATATAGATGCATTGTATTAAACAAAAGAATATGGTTGATAGCACTTTCACTGAGCAGAGACCAAAATAGATGTTTTTGCAACTAAAATTATCAGTTTGAGCAAAAAACACAAAAAAGAAGCTCATGATGAAAATGATGATGTTATATGAATATGACTAAACCATTCTGTTGCATCATATGCACTAAAAATCATCAGTTTGCAACTAAAATCATCAGTTTGTTTAAGCAAAAAAAAACACAAAAGGAACTCATAATGAAAATGACAAGTTAAATAACCATTCAAGTTGCACACATCTATATATCTATATAAAGTTGGGCATTTAGGAGGTGAGGTGGCAGCCTAACTTTTCTTCACTCTATATTATCTAATTTCTCATTTTTTCAATTCAGTTTTAGTCATAAAAATATGCATTTACAAAATACGTGTAACTGCTCCAAATAAAAAATCATCCTATCATTCATTAATATATATAATGCATATACATTAATATATAACTGCTCCAAATAAGGTAATGCATATGTAACGTGTGTATTTACAATTCTATTAATATGCATTAATAGATATAATGCATATTATAAGACTCACTATATATACACATCTTAATTAAGTTATAAACAACTGATATCATGAAAGAAAAAAAATGGTACATATAGATATCAAATAGCTTGTTCATTCAAAATTCTCCAACCATTATCAGCCACTAAATCATCAAATCAATAAATATGTAAAATATAAATTTAACATACATATATGTATATATGAATATACAAATAGGGATTGAGCCATAACTAAAAGGTACATGCATGCACACGTGACCACCATCTTCACACACACCTTTAGCCTCTCTCTCTCACGCCTTGCCCGACCCCATGGTTCAACATCAAGGCAATCATGGCTTCTCCTCTACACCACCACAACCATCTTCTCGGCCACCACAACCAACCCATCACCACCACCGACCTTAACTCTTCTTCCACGTCAACCATGGAGCCAACTTCCATGTCCGCATCTACCATTCATCACCCATCACCAAAACATCACAAACTTCAAGCCTTATCATATTAAACCATTTCTAACCCTTTAACGACTGTTTCTAGTCCCAAAACACAGATTAAATCCATATAAAATGCCCCACAAATTCATAGCCATCCTAGGAAATGAAAATATAAAATCGGAACCGTAAACTACGAAGGAAATCTATGAATATATAACTCTTACTGTGGCCGGTTCTTGGTGTGTTCTTTCTTTTCCGCAACTTATTACACAATACTACGAACACAACAAAACTATTTTACATGAATTTTGTACTCAGAATCTAAGAGAAAAATCAACGCAAAGGTATGTTCGGACTTACGTTTTTCTTTTGACTATTCTTGTACCGAACTCCCAAGATCATTCTCTCCTTTCCTTTGCTTTCTTCTACAAGGGATTAAGAGACTAAATAAACGTGTTCAAGGTCTGTATCTTCAATGGAAACCCAAGAAAAAACATTCACCTTGCTCTTAACTCCTTGGACCCGATCGTACCCTCAAGAACACCAAGTGTTCTTCGTTTGTTTCTCTCTCGGTTTCCCTTTCAAGTTCTAACATGGCTGAAGAAAAATGAGATAAACATGGCACCCCCTCAAAACCAAGCTCTAATAACTGAGCCAACTTCCATGGAGCCAACTTCCATGTCCGCCTCTACCATTCATCACCCATCACCAAAACATCACAAACTTCAAGCCTTATCATATTAAACCATTTCTAACCCCTTAATGACAGTTTCTAGTCCCAAAACACAGATTAAATCCATATAAAATGCCCCACAAATTCATAGCCATCCTAGGAAATGAAAATATAAAATCGGAACCGTAAACTACGAAGTAAATATATGAATATATAACTCTTACTTTGGCCGGTTCTTGGTGTGTTCTTTCTTTTCCTTAACTTATTACACAACATTATGAACACAACAAAACCATTTTACATGAATTTGGTACTCAGAATCTAAGAGAAAAATCAAAGCAAAGGTATGTTCGGACTTACGTTTTTCTTTTGCTTCCGATGAAGGAATGTTGTGCTCCGCGTGGGGAGACGAAGATGCCGTTGAATCTGAAAACTGGATCTTCGAATGGTAATCGTGGGGACTTCTATTGTAGAGGCGAAGAGGGTACAAAGATGAGGACAGGCAGAGGTATCTATGGAGATTTCAAAGCCAGAAAAAAAAATGGCTTTTTGCCATTTCAAAGATAGAGAGAAAGAGAAATATGGTGTAGCGGGAAAGAAGAACAAAAATTTCAGAAAATGGGGTAGGGGAAAGGGCGCGCGGGCACACGGATTATTTCATGTCGCTTGGCTTTTTTTTAAAAAAAAAAAGTACACAGAAATGTAAAATATAAAATATAAAATTTAAAAATTATATATAATGACCCACATTACATTATATCTCTTGTAAAGGGGGACATGATACACAGAAATTTAAAATATAAAATATAAAATTTTAAAATTATATATAATGACCCACATTACATTATATCTCTTGTAAAGGGGGACATGATATATAATATTTCATGACCCTCATTAACGGACATGAAATATGCTCTACAAATTTTCATGACCTTCACCACAAGTGTAGGTCATTAAAAAGAGTCATTAAATAGTTAGATTGTTGTAGTGCCTACTGAAACCAATAGACACAAAAATTCAAAACCTCAAATACTTTATATTATACATTCTTTCAAGAAAACAAAATAAAAATATCTACAATTTATGTAATCCCATAAATGATTAAATAATTTCAAAATAAAAAGGTTAGACCTTACTTGTTGAAGAAAAAAAATGAGGGATTGTCATTTTTCAAGACTGAAAAATAATTATTAAAAGTAGAAGTTCTACTAAATTTGAGCCATAACTTGAACTGCATCCTGCCTTTTCTAGTATTCCTCTGTGCTACTACATCAATAAAAAATACCATTATATAATAATTTTAAAACAAAACACCAATAAAAAACTATTAAAACATTCACATGTCAGATACAAAATCAATCACAAGCACAAGTTAGAAACTATTCTTAAAATTTGAGCAAAATAAAAACCTAATATATACATATACATATAAACCTAAGGAAAATAGATTCTCATTCCCTCGAACCTGTATAAATTCGATAATCAATCAACAAATATGCATATATGATATGCATACCAAGTGCGATAAAAAACAAGAGAATTAAGAGAGATAAAGAGAGGGAGAAGTTAATTTACGCACTTTAAATTGTGCAAAAGTAGCAGTATATCTATGCACGAAACACTAAAATAAAAATCAGATCATATTGAGAAATCTACAAGTCTACAACCTACTGTTAGAGACCAAACGTATAACAAATTTGAGCCTTTAGTGGAATACATTTTCTCAACTCCACTGATCAACAGCTGGATTTACATCCTAAATTATAGGTGCTTCAAGATTTTTTTGGTTTCCCTTATGGTCAACAAAATGCAGGCTTCAAATTTAGTTTTTGCAAAGAGGGTGGTTTATGTCAAAAACAAAGGTTCTTTTTATGGTATAGAGTGGAGGAGGGAACATAAAGAATGGTTCAGAATTACATAGGAAACTCCCAAAGTTTAATCAAATAGTACCCAGACAATGAATAAGGAAAAAAAGATAGAAAATGGGATGTGGGCAATAGTGAGACCAAAAATGGTATGTGGGCCTGCCCAACTTTCTTGTTCAATGAATTTCTACAAGAACCATCGTTGGCCAAAACAATGGTCTTCATTTTCTGGGAATTGCTCTCTAAGTGAGTGTCCACTTCTTTCTGTTTTTCTGAAGCTAATACTATGTTTTTTTTTCCTTTCTTTCTTTTTTGGTTATCCACATGATGAAATTATCAAACACCTATGGTGTTTGAGAAAAAGTCAAGAAGGAACTGAAAAGCAAGTAAAATTAAATAACTATCAATGAAATCACAATTAGGGGACCATTAGAAACATAACTACAACCATTATTTTATTTACTTTAAATCAATTCTCTATTCCCATAACGAACTAGAAAGGAAAAAACTTCACTACAATGAAAATTCATGCAGAATAAACAAACATTCAGCTGCACCTCTCAGGAAAATATATACATATATAAATGTATAATGTAAATATTAGATATAGGTGTATAAATTTTCCTTCCATTTTTGTGGCATTCATCATGATAACACTTATAAGCTATAATTAATTTCACAGGGCTTTACTTGTTAGAACTAATCATGCTGATGAAGCTGAAGAGCATTTAAAACTTAGTCATTTTCAAAAGACTTAGCACTTTTAAGCAACCAAATTTTAATTCATTGACCACAAGTTAGAAATGCTTATACTTCTCATAACTATAACCAACTAGTAAACAAATTAATTTTGAGTTTATAGAAATATCAAACAAGAACTTGTGACAAGTAGATTACGTGACCAGGCCTTGTAGGTTTGATTCTTAAGGGGTCTTACTTAGCAATATGCTAGAGTTTCTTGTCTCCACAAATTTCACGGTTTAGCAAGAGACCAAAGAAACAACTATGAAATATATTTACATGTTCAAAGAAATACCTCCACATCTTCTGAATTCAAGTTACCCATTTCAACATAATAACTTGAAGACTTTGAGATATCTTGGCTAATTATACCACTTCTTGTAAGAAAATAATTGGTCACATAAGGACATAATAATATATACTTAATAGACATACGTGTTGTATAAAATACTAAAATTTGGATTTGAATCCAACCATGAATGATATTCCATGATAAGGTAGAATTGACAAATGCTGGCTACAATTAGGAGTTCTAGGTTGATTATTCTAGAAATGAGGATGTCGAAATTGAAAAATACAAAGTAAAACCCAAAGTTGACAAAACATGTAATTCAAAACAACAAAATATATAAATAACATAAATAAACTAATAAAATTGAAGAATAGTTGAGAGAGAGAGCTAAATACCAGGCAAAAAATTTGTTTATAGTTACTAAAAAATCAGAAAAGAAAAAGAAAAATACTAAAAGAAATAATTCATAAATGAGAGAGTGATTACCAAATCTACTCTTCACCCGTCGAAGATCGCTGATGCTTGACTCTGCGGCGTCTTCTCCCTGGCTGAGATCCCGAGTCCCTTGTCATCAGCGTGAGGGAGAGAGGCACGATGTCGTCGGTGTGAGGGAGAGAGGCCAATGACTAAAAACGGAGTGACCGAGAGACAGAGAAAGACGAGAGAGAGAAAGAGAGGAGATTTGAGGGATGGAGGAGATATGGAGCCGGGATTTGAAGCCGAAGCAAGGGATTGACATTGGAGACACCGTCGCCAAAGAAGAAAATGAGTGGCCGAAGCCGAAGCAGGGGATTGACTTCTTCTTCTGAAAACAAAGAAGGAATTAGTCTTAAAAAATATAACTTTTACAAGTGGCAGGCACCCAAAATAAATTACCGCCTTTTTTTTATATTACTTTGCCACATATCTATTAGTATATCATAATACTTTTTCATTAGTATTATATTCATGTGTTATGGAAATAGGTATTTGGTGTAGTGTAATAAGCGGTTCTTTGGCATTATCAAGCAATATCAATGCTAATAAGCACGTTCTTATTCATCATGCATCAGTCAAGGGCCAAGCTCTATCAGTATATCTCATGCTACCTAATAAGGCATGCAGGTAAAGCATTTATATCCTATTTAAACAGTTAAACACATAACCATGTAAATAGTTACCGAACCTTGAGTCGAGCTTGTCTTTAGTGGCGAGTGTACATGCCCAGCCTATCTACAGGAATCCTTAACCTTGGCACACTCTGATACCAAGTTGTAACGCCCTGGTTAGCCAAGACCATTACACTATGTATTTTAAATAGTGCTTAACTTGCTAAATGAGTCATTAGGCCATAAACGTGTATCTAAATGTGATTAATGGGCCATGGCTAAAATCTCAGTCAAAGGGATTGATATATTCTATTGAAAACATTAAGTTGTATATCAAATCCCATAATAATGTTTACAAAACTTTTTATAGTCCAAAATGGTTATTACAATTCAAAAGTAACAATCCACCGACCTAAGTAGTAAAATAGGGTTAAACCCTAGTTCCTCTGGGAAACCTTGGTCGTGGTGGTCAAGCGACTGCATATGTACACGTCACCACCTAAGCTCTATACTCATGGCTGGGTAATCTTTTCTTTTCCTGTACCTGCACAAAATAGCACCCGTGAGCCAAGGCTCAACAAGAAAACATATTACTGCATGCATACATGTACAAGTAAATGATTATAGAATCATTCTGGGGCCCACAATCGTAATTAGAAGAACATAGAGTCAACCTAGGGTCCTTTGCCTTGAGTAGATGACCATGGAGTCATCCTGGGGTCCTTTTCCCTAGCCATGTGACTATAAAGTCAACCTAGGGCTTTTGCCCTAGCTTTGAGTAACTAGCCATAGAACTAGTTAAACACTTTAGTTTTCTACGACCATTGGGTCGAACGAGTGTGTAACGCTCTCTTGATTAGATCTAATCATATAAACCAGTGCCCGGCGCACTATTGCCGCTCTTGACTCATAAGCCAATGCTTTACGACTAGTGTTCAACACTATTGTCGTTCTGTACTGATAAGTTAGTGTTTTATGACCAGCGCTATTGTCGTCCTTGACTGATAAGTCAATGCCTTTCTCACGTAAATAATGCAACCAAGCATTCATAATGCAATAGATATCCATATATAGAACACTCAACATGCTTCATCAATAGTCATGTATGTCACATAATAGGTGTAGTTTTCTTACCTCAGGCTTAAGCGTAAAATAAATTAAGAACAACCCTTGAGCACGATTCTGACCTTGAGCCCTTAGTGGTAACCTAATCATAACCAAATATGAAATCCCATAAAAAATGAGCAATTAAAGGTTCTCAGAACAAGTTCTAGCCCCCGGGAACTCGAATTCTACCAAACCGGGTAGTACATTCGATCCCGAGCCTTAAGGTTTGAAACCCCGACCTTAAAATCTATGTTGGCTTAAAAGAACTAGGTGAGTCGCGAACTGTGCCCAAGGGCCGCGACACGCCTACTAGATAGAAAGCCCCCTCTCTGGGTGCCAAGGGCAGGCCACGATTAGCCCTTGAGGGTCGCGGTGCCCTATCAGGACAGTGCCCCTCCTAGGCGCTGGGGTTCGCACATAATCCAATCCCATAATCAACCGTTCAAGCCTAAGAACATCATAAAAATAGAGAAATAGATTCAATATTCAAGCTTAGAAGCATTACCTCAACCACGGAGTTATCCCTTAGCTTTACCCAATCAAGAATCAAACTTAAACTTAGCTTCAATTCTCTTAAAATCTAAGGGGCTGATTGGTTCGTGATTAGAAAACTGAGTTTTCTAAAATTGTGATTCTGAAATGAAAATCTGAATTTAGTTATTGAAAACATGTTTCTGAAAATGTGATTGGTTCACTGTCTGTAAATTGTTTTTGAATTTTAAAAAACTGAATCTGTGATTGGTAATAAATTTGAAAATATAACAGAAACAGAATATGTGATTGGTTCAGCTCAATCTGAAAATTATTTTAATTTTATATATATAGGATGTATTATATTAAATTTTGATTTAATAATAGTACATTGATTATATTCATAATAATATTGCATGGTTACTAATTTTGGTTTTTTTCTAAATTAAAGTTACATTTTTTTCAATTATTTAAGTATTGTTGTTATAACTAAGCCACATTTGTCCAGCAATGTCATCTCTAACATTTTCCATCTGGGCCATATAAGCTTGACTGAAATTCAACTCTGGTGTCTCGGAAATTCCTGCTCCATCTCCTTCTTGTTGGTTTTCAATTGTTGTATTAGATTGGCTTTCAGTTCCTTCAATATCTTCTATAGTTCTGGCATCAACTGAATATTGTTCAAACATTTCATCATTAATAAAATGCATTCTAATCCAGTTATGGATAGCACAACATGCTATTGGTATTCGACGTTGCTTTCCAAGCAAGTATGGAGGCATTGACTTCAAAATTGGAAACCTAGCTTTTAGAAGTCCAAAACAACGTTCAATCACATTACGCAATGATGAGTGTCTATAATTGAATAACTCCATTGCACCTCTAGGATGGTTCCCTCTTCCTCTAAAACGACGCAAGTGATAACGTTCACCACGATATGGTCCTAGAAACCCAGGCATATTTGGATAACCAGAATCAACAACATAGTATTTTCCTATATTAAAAGAAATTATTAATATATAAGAACATTTGAAAGAAAATTCTAATGTATCAAAATTAGTTTATTTTAATACCTTGTGGTGGCATAGGGAAGTTATCATCTTTTCTAATTGCATCAAGAAGCACTCGGGAATCATTGGCTGTTCCTTCCCATCCAGCGTAGACATAAGTAAACATCATATTAAAGGAGCATGCAGCCATTACATTTTTTGTTACATCTACTTTTCTTCCTCTAAATACAAGTTGTTTTAGAGTTGGTGCAACTGCACTTACATGAGTACCATCAATTGCTCCAACACAATACTGCAGAACAAATTAGATAAATCATTACCAACATCAATTAAATTGATATGAATTATAACTGGTATATTATTAAAATTAACAAATAAAATTTACCTTAAACCATGGGAAATACTTTGAATTATTTTGAATTTCTGCTTGCACAGTGTTAAAGTCAAGAGGCCTTATTACTTCATTTCCTAAATAACACAATGCATCTAGCACTCTACCAAACTGACGACAAACAATTTCTCCTGAATGTTGATATCTTTCAGCCACAGTTCTAACTCGTTGGTTGTGTGTAACTATCCATAGAAACATGACAACAGCTTCTTCAACACTAATTACCCTATCATGTTCTATGACTTCCATTTCAACTAATCGACGACATAAAGATCTAAAAGTATTAATGTCCATTCTAATTGTGTAAAACAATCTATCAGGGTGTCCATTTAACAGCTCAAGTAAATATTGACGTCCAGACATATCTGAAGTGCGTAGTGGTCGTCTAATCTGTTGAGATTTTTGCATCTCTTGTAATCGATTAAGCATGATAACTTGACCAATTAATTCCTCGCTTGATGAAGAAGAAGTATCACCAAATAATATTTCAAACTACTCATCTGAATCATCCATCTTAGGTACCTAATTATGACAATAATAAAAGTTTAATTCGAAAATTCACAAAGGTTAAAGAAATAACAAGGAACCACATAAGATAGTTCAATCATGACAATAAATACCAAGTTAAGTTCATTACACATTATTTAAGAAAATGTAAACTTCATGGTTTAGTAGTTCATGACAGACAAACTCATAATAAATAAACAATATTAAATCACCCCATCAATGAATCAAGATAAGCACGACGACGCTCCTCATTCATTCTCATGAATATTCCACGCCATTCTGGGGTTGCTACAGACTCTTGCAACGCTTTGAGGTATATTTTGTTATCCAGATTTGGAATACCATCTAGAATGTTTTGACAATCTTCCACATTGTAAGAGTTAGTGACATTGCTGGTTTCCTCGCTAATTCTCCTTTCTCTCGATTCATAATACTTACGAATAGTCTCACTCCGTACTAGTGATGCCTCAGTCTTAGCAGAAATACTTTTTGCAAGTTCTTCCATCACATGGTCGATGGATGGATTGGCCCCTTTGTTCTTTTTCTCTTTTGGTTTTGGTGCATCTGGTGGAGCAGAAGTAGCTCGACGACGTACACCAGTAACTTCTTCCTCCTCTCCATAATTATCACCATCAAATTCAAAACCAACATCAACATGTGCTCCAGTTCCAACAAAATGACGCTCTTGTTGGCGTTCTTCAACTGAAGAAGGCGGAAATTGAGTGGAGGCATAACTCATCCCACCAGTGGCTATTGTATTATTGAATATTTCTCCAAGCATCCCATAATGTTGCAATCCTTTTTTTCGAAATCTTTTCGCATTTGGATATTTCTACAAAAATCCAAAAACACATAAGGTTACAATGTAACATGAATTTAGAATAATCAAGTAATCAACAACACAAGTATAATATAAGTATATTACCTTTAGATAAGTGTCCCAAACTTCATCATTTGCTGTAACAGTATTTGTTTGAGGATCCCATCCCATACCAGTTTGTTCCAAAAGATGAGAAAACTCACGATGTGCCTTTCTTAACCGATTGAATTTGGATTTCAATTGATGCATTTTATATCTCTTTCCAAAAGAATTTAATATGTCATTTTCTATTTTCATCCATCCCTTTTTGTCCAAGGTTGTTGTTTGTAATCCTTTTTTGGCTTCTTCATATAGAAGACTAATAAAATGTGATTCAATAGCCTCAGGCCAAGAAGCATGATCGTCAATGTCTACATTCTTCTCATCCATCTAATCATAATTTTAACTATCACAATCCATGTCTTCATAAATAATGCTTCTTTTAAATTTAATAGCCCAAGTTTTCAAATTCAAACATTCAAATCAAAGAATTCTAGAGATGTAAAGAAAGTAGAGAGAGGGAGAAAAAGAGCTCACCTTAGATGATGCAGGTTGAGAGTAAATGGACTACAATGGTGTGATGGTGTTGTGGTCAGCTGTTGCTTCAAACAAAAGATAAAAAAAAAAAGAATGCAAAACTTTTAGATTGGTATTCATCAAGAAGTCGAATATATGCTAATATACTAAACTCAACACAAAACAGAACACTATAAAGATTAAGCAAAACAAGAGAACTAAACTTATGAATCAAAACAGAAAGTAAAAATAAAAGGCAAGAAATTTTATTTTGTTTCGGCCTCAACAGTAATGGCCTACTTCCAGTTGTTTCACTCCAAACTAGAAATCAAAATGTCAACTAATTAATATTGTTGGCTACCAATCTGTCAACTTAATATTATCGCCAATATTTTTCATAAGGTTTTCCATTCTCTTTTTTAATTTTGATCCTGTTATAGATTTATTTCATAGTCAAATTGCTAAAATAAAACAATTTATATAACAATACTTTTATCAGCACCACCCATTTTAATATTTCCTGAGAAAAAATTAAAAAATGATTTGCACACCATACATGACAACGTGTCTATTATTCCTTATATTCCTTTCTTAAATTGAAAAGTTTGTCTTTCAATAAATTCAACAGAATTCATCACAAAATAAAAAAAAAAAATTTAACTCATCACCTCGTTCAAATAAAGTACAAACTTCATTCTCTTTTTTTTTTCCAATGAAACCCGTCACAAAGGTACAAACCAGTAAAACAAAAAGGCAAAACAAAACCAGGAAACACAAATTCAAAGTACTGCAAAACTGAAAACAAAATATAGACCACAAAAAATGAAGTTGCAAACATATAAATCGAACATGCTTATACAAAGAAACCTCAATCCACTTAGTCAGACTATACCTCAACCCGACTGTCGCACTCAGTCCGGCAATGGTGTCTCTCCGTCAACCTGCAATCTTAGATCAAAAATGCTTCTCCCCTGCCTGGTGCTGGCAACGGCGTCCCTCTGCTGCAAATCAGCCAGCTGCACATGAGAAACCCCTCTACATATATATATAAATATATTCGGAACTAAGTCCCTCTGCTACAAAGCTGCACATGAAAAATCCCTCTACATATATATATATTTAAAACTATACTTAAATATATATATTTATATATATACCCTGAACTTTACTACGAATTTTACTTAAATCTATATATATATATTTACTACTTTACTTAAATCTATATATATATATTTACTACTTTACTACTCAGAAGATACTTTTATATATATATATACATATATACTTTACTACTCAGAGATACTCTTTTATATATATATATACTTAAATGTATTATATGAGAAGATTTTACCTGTGTAGAATGGAGAGGAAAAGACTGGTTGATCACGAGAGAAGACAACAGAGGAGAAGACTGGTTGATCTAATTAATAACAGAGGAGAAGAAAAGTTTCAATGGTGTAGTTTTGTTGAGAGAAGAAGAAGAAGAACTCTGCTTTTGACAGAGAAGCGGCGCAGAGAGAAAATGAGAAGGAGAAAGTTTACAAAATGATTTTAGGGTTTTTAGATTGGAATATTGCAAAACTCCAAAAACGTGAATTTATGGTTTTCTCATTTCCTTTATAAATTTGAGATACTGATTTGAGTTTAGTTTTAAAAAATAAATCTCCAATCAGATATTTTAAAGGGTCCCACCAACTTTTAGTATTTGAAAACATTAAATTGTATCCCAATAACATACCAATCACACCCTAAGCCTTCCTCAAGAAAAACAAAGAGGAAATGAGAGAGAGAGTGTGTTCGAAAGAGAGGAAAAATAGTGCCCTGTTTTGATGCTTCCTTTGGTTCATTCTACAACCTTCCCTTGGCTAAGTATATCTAAACTTTTAGGAGAAATGACCAAGATACCCCTAGGGTCAACCTTCTCTCTCAAAGCCCATCAAGGGCAGTTTTGTCATTTGCTACCGACCCCATTAATCATAATTAACGTCTCGCAATTCTCGTTACTCCCAATGTCCTCAAATAATTACCAAATCATTTCCCATTACCCGCTCAATCCCGATAATGTACTAAGTACCAAATTACCCCTAGGCTCAACACGAGCCTGGTATTTGACCCCTTTATGAATAAACTGCTAACTTGCTTCCTTGGATCGCCTCATGCCGAGTAACTCAAATATATCCACATAATAATGTGTAGAGTCCCAGAATGTTTACTTAGTTAGCTAGATAGTTAGTAGTAGTTATAGTATTTTAGATTTCGTGGATTTTGGTTCAAACCGGGACTTAGTTGGAAACTCATAACAACAATTATGCATTTTATAATTTTAACCTATAGTTTAAGAATATTAATTATAACATAAGGTATGATTAATATTGATGGTCCTAAATATATTATTTATTATAACCTAAGGTTTAGATAGAACCAATAAGAACATGACACTTGTCATAAGCATGATTATTAAGGAATTAAGTATTTTGATGATAAAATAAAGAAATAGAAGCTTTAGCACCTACCAGAAACTGTTAGGGTCGTATTATGACTCAGTCAAAGCAGTGATCCCATTCAAATTATATTGAAAAAGTGCAATTACGTGTTTAGAATATTCACGTATGTCGATATATTGCAGCTTGGAGCTGATATATCGTCTAACGAAGGATACGGAAAACGCGTTGATGTTTCACGAACGTACGAATGGAGGCTTGGGATTAGGGCAGAGCCGATATATCGCCGCCCTTAGTGATATTTTTTTTGAAACTTTTGTTTTTAATTTTAAAAATAAGGCTTAACTACTTAGACCTACCTCTGAATGTTTTTGATCGAGTCTTAAGCCTCTGATTGATGAATATTCAAATATTTTCAATTATAATCATTGTTTTATTCAAGCCAAAAAGGAGATATTTTATTCCTAGAACTCTATAAATAGGACCTAGTACCCAGCCATTCCTCTCATTCTTTAAGCTGTGATCAGAGACTCCAAGGCGCTAATGTTACCATAGAGTGATAAACACTAGGGTTGGGAAAAAGCTTTGTCATTCTTAAGCTTTATAAAATACTTGGGAAGTGAGGTTTAGTGTATTTCGGTATTGAAGTTAGATCAATCCATAAGGTCAACTAAGGTATTTCTATTCTCTAAGTCCATTTCTTTAAACTACTTTAGTTTTTCTTTAGTTCCTTTTATTTAGATCCTAACTTTTGATATTGGTTTTTGACTAGGTTTTTGAAATTTAAAGATCTTTCTTGGTAAGCTTCTTCTTGAAGGTTTAGTTCCACATTTATTCTTTACTCTTTAGAAAAGCTCACCATTCTTATTGTTGGTTTTAGGAGTGTTCCAAGTCCTGCATTTGTTCTCAAATATCCCGGTTTTGGTAAGGAAAATAGGATAGAACTTTATATGTTTATATGATATGTTATATTATGATATGTTATATTATGATATGTTATATTATCTAATGTTATGTTATGTGATGTTTACATTATAGCATGTTTATAGACCTTGGGCATATGACTAGTCTAGCTAGCAAACCCCAATAATTTATGGGCATATGACTTGCTTGGCTAGCAAGCCCCACAAATCTATTGGGCATATGAGTTGCTTAGTTAACAAGTCCCAAGTAGTATAATGGCCATTGTAGTACTATATGACATATGTTTATAGTATATGTTTATGATATAATTTATGTATATGTTTTATGTTGTTAGTAGTTTTTCCTTGCTGGGCATTAGGCTCACTCCTTTACTTTAAGTGTGATGCAGAAAAATAGATACAAAGGCAGAAGGATTCTTGGAAGCTAGGCATGTGTGTTGAGGTGAATGGAGTGGATGGGCTGCGTGTTGATTCGGGGATGACGTTATTTTTTTTAGTCTCTTTAAATTACGTTTTTATGTATTTTCCGCATTTAGCTTTGCAAACAATTTCATTTAAAGTTATGTTTTATTTTAAAACAATGAGCTCATTTATGTATTACAAATATTATTTTAGGGTTTTCAATAAAGTTATGAATATTTCTCATGTATGTTCTCTTCAAAGTAGTAGTTATGTTTAGTAGTTTTAATGGTCTAAGTCTTAGAAATAGTTGGGTCATTACATAATGTGGTCTCACCCATATATCACATACATGCACAAAAATACACAAATATGCCCTCAACAGGCCAAAATTACGAAAATGCCATTCTTATAAGAAATGACCCCATATACATGCAAATACAGCCATATAATAATACAACACACATAATGACATAATAACACATTAAACCAATTATTGCCCTCTTGGCTCCATAATCTAGGCACTAAGCCATATTAGGAAATTTGGGATGTTACACCACTCTTATTCCTGCTAGTAGTGCTTCATATTCAGCCTCGGTTTTAGATGCCTCAAATTTGAATCTCAACGCTGAATGAAACTTATGTCATGATGGGGAAATTAGTATAAAACCTGCCCCCTATCTATTCTCATTGGAGGACCCAGCAACATAAAGTCTCCACAACTCTCGAGCTGGGGTTATGACTTTTTCATTGGATATCCCCGTGCACTCTACTATGAAATTTTCATGGCCTAGCCCTTTACCGCCGTTCTCGGGTGATATGTGATCAATAGTCGACCAGATGACTCAGGTTTTTATAGTATTTTTCTCAATGGCTAATCAGTCAGCACATGTATTGGGTGTGCCTGGAAATAACTTTGCAACTTTTGAGACGCATGCACTAGGCATAATGCAAGCTTTTCCATTATAGGGTACCATGACTCAACCCCTAAGATCCGCTTACTGATATAGTAGACAAATCTTTGCTCTTTTTTGTCCTCTCGAGCTAATGCGACACTGATTGCATGCTTGGTTGTGGTGAGGTATAAGCACTTTACTTCTCCCAACACCGGTTTAGATAAGAATGGAGGCTCAACAAGATGCTTCTTAAGGGCATGAAAGCCAACTCGCATTCCTCTGTCCATTCAAACTTCTTGCCCTCTCTCAAAATATTAAAGAAGGTTAGGCATTTGTTGGTGGATTTCGAGATGAACCTGTTTAAGGCCACCATTCGTCCAATTAAACTCTCGACATCAACTACAAGAAAAATGCATTTCAATGATGTTTCTAAAACACTACCTATTTAATTAGATATCGTTAGATCTAACGCTACGTCATCCCATGTTATTAAAAGTCTCACACTTTTGATAGTGTTTTCAACTTGTCATGGAACCCTATTATAAAAATGTATAACATTTTATAAATATTATATTAGTATCCCATTACATTTTGTGTCTGTCATCACTACTTTTGTGTAGAACTCAAATAATTATTTACAACAGTGTTTTCAATTGTTATCTTAAACGCATTTATTGACATTTGTTGAACGTAATGTGAACCATTTAACAAAAAAAAATTATTTGTCAGTTAATACTATAGCATTTGCAAAACGTTTTCTAATAGTGTTGATGACATTTATAAAAAGTAATGGTATTCATTTGACTACACAATTTACATAGAGTAAATTCATATACCATGACATTTAGAAAACCTTATTAATATTACTAGTTATTTTCTTATTACATTCATACTAATAATTACCACAATAATATAAATAAAATATAAAATGTGAACAAATTCATCATAACATAAATTCAAATTATGTTCAAACATATTGTTTAGTATTCTTAATATAATTTAGCTACTTAAAAGCTAAAATATCAATATCCAACGAGTGTTACACTGTTTTGAAGACATTGATTCAACAAAAGTATTCAAACAAATTGTGTCACTGTTTCATCATGAGCATCCATCCCAAATAATGCACTTCATTTATTAGTTGTGCACCTAGAAAGATATAAAATATAACCAACAACTTTAAACAATAAATAAAAGTTTAAGACAAGATTAGTGGAAATCACATATATATATATATAATTAAATAAACATAAAGAAAATAAAAGTTGGCATTTATTACTTACTAGAGAGTAAATGTGAAATAATCAGAAAGAAAAGTACCTAGTGGCCATACTAGATTAACTGCGTGAACTTGCACATTCAGTTATCACATTATTAGATCCAATACAAATTGTTACTAGTTGCAGTATACTATGATTTGCACGATTTTAACCCATGCTATTTTGGCTATTACACATCAAATAAACAAGCAAAAAGAGATATAATATTATAGGTAAAACAATTTGATGTTAGTGAAAACAAGATGTGTGAGAACCTAGATCATAGAAATGCATACAAGTAGAATAAATTTAACAGAAGACCAGAATATAAGATTATTTGTATAAGTTCATTCTTCACTACAAAGCATTCACAGGATTTCAAATTATAGTGAGAAGAAATAAGTTTATTACTCCCTATTTAACAAGGCCTTCCAGATGGATTAGTTGAGTCATGTACTGTAGCATCAGGGGCAAGGAAATAGACAATTATAAGTCAGCATCTTAAAAACAATCTAAAACTTCTTCAAGACATATCTACTATGGGAAACTAATACTTAAACTTTTAAACCTATATTCAAAAGCTGCAACATCATTTAACTTAGCTTGATCTCCATTAATAGAATCAAAGGAGATAAAAAAAAAGTGGCTAAAAACATGATAACTAAAAATAGTTATCTAATATTGTTCCAACTAAGAATATGTTAATACACATGAAACCATATCCATGTCATATGGATTTTATGAAAATGAATCTGAAAAACTTAGTAACATACTACGAAAGGATCCAATTAATGTTGAATGGAAGCTAATAGGTCATACATATATCATCCCACATCTACACAAATAGAACATTGGATTGCTAGTACCTTAGAAAGGTTGTGTATTTAACCATAAACCCACAAGATAAGGAAAACAAGAAGAGTAATTCCAAGAGTAACAACGAAAATAGATTCAACAAGGACGAATCCACTAGAATCAACAACTTCCATAGTACAATTGTAGAAGGTATTATAATAAGGATGTTGGTCTATCTCATAAATAATGGCACCAACAAGGTGAAAAGATCCAAGCTGCAATCCAAAAAAAAAAAAAAGTCAAGGTCATCTAGATAGAAGTAGCTAAAGAAATTGAAAATCATGAACTACCAATGCAATTCATGTACCTATAAGTACTTATTGACAGCAAATATGTATGGGAAAGTAGCCTCGGCTGAAGTTAGGATTGATGCATTGTTAAAGATCTAGAAAAGGCAGACACTTTCTTATCATTTATGTTTCACAATAAGTAAACTATGATACAGTTAATTTGATTTGGGTGCAAAAAAAGGATACCACTCAAAACTCAAAAATCCAAAAAATATGGAAAGCTTTCAAGTTTCAGCATAATGAACTAAGACAATCATATTGTATACCAAAAATGAATTTCATGCAACTTTCTTAAAATTTTTATTTTCTGGCATCTTAAAATTATTTAAATACACATGTTAGAGAAAACAAACAAATTAAAATTAAAATTTTCAAAAAATATGGCAATTTTTCGAGTTTCATTATAATAAAACTAAAACAAATAAAAAATATGCCTGTGACATTCAGAGAGTAAAAATATCATACTACACATGATCAGATTAACTACGAAGTACTGACATAGCTTGATCTCAAGTCTTTGATTGTTGGGAATAGTGCCCTTAAAGTAATTGTAGTTGACAAATATTTTAAATGAAATGAATAATTGAATTGAATTATTATATATAGATTGTTGTACCCTAAAATTAGCGCGAATTTAATTACTCAGTTTGGGTACAGCTGGCAGATGAATATGTGGAAAAATAGCAAAGTAGAATATCTGGCTAACAATGATATGAACAGCTCAAGTTTAGGGGCTTGACAACTCGATACATAGGATATTATCAGACCGCCTCTTAAGATGACAATTGAGTTCGAGACTTATAATGTAACGTCCCAAAATTACCAAATAAAGCTTAGGGCCTTGATTAGGGGGTCAGGATGGAAATATATAGAATTAAATATTTATTTGATATATTTGATTGTGATTATGTTAGTTATATGATAATATAACTAGTTATGCATCTTTAAAGATATCAAGTATGCATGTGGGTCCGTTTCTTATTAGAAGGGCAACTTTCTTAATTTGACATGTTATGGACATAATTGTATATATGTGATATATGTGAGAGACCACATTATTATGTGCGTTTATTTGGGTTACTCGGCATGAGGCGATCCTAGGGAGCAAGTTAGCGGAAAAGTCACAACAAGACCCAATACCCGACTCGGGGCGAGTCAAGGGGTATTTTAGGTATTAAGCATTGAATCAGGTTATTGGGAAATAGGAATAAATAATTTAGGATATATTTGGAGTTAGTGAGTTTAGGAAGGATTACTGAGGACTTTGACCATTTTTCCCTCATGGACATTTTTGGTACACCAAGCATCGGGATTAGCTTAAATCGCTTAAGCCTTAAGGAAAACACAAACACTCAAAAAACCTCTCACAACTGACTCTCTCCCTCTCTGTTTTCTCTCAACTTTTCTAAGGGAGTTCTTTGAAGAACCAAGAAGATTTTGGCTAGAAAGCAAGGAATTGAAGGCTCGGGATTAGAATTCGTGATAGCTTGTAGCTAGGGGATCACCGTTCATAGTTGAGGTAATGTTTATTCTCTGCATTTAACTGAATTCTGTTAGAGCTTATAGTTGTTCTTGAGATGTTCTTGAGCCTTAAAGCTCAAGAGTTGAATTGGAAGATTTGATGACTTTTGCATCTAGGTTATAGTTGGGTTTTGTTGCTGGGAAGATATTAGAACTGTTATGTGGATTGAATTATTGTTTTAGGGTGAAATTGGGATAGTTTTGGTTGGAATCGGCTAATGAAAAATGTAGAAAGCCTGGGTTAACAGGCCCAAGTCGCGGCCCTTTCTTGAGGGGTCGCGACCCAACTGAATTCAAGGCCTTGGGAGGCTTCTATCTAGGAGGCACGCCACGACCCTCAAGGGGCTGGTTGCGGCCTGTGTCCTTTATCAGGGGAGGAGGGCCTCTGACTTGAGGGGCACGTCGCGACCGTCAACGGCAGGTCGTGGCCTGCCTAGGCAGTCTTTTCCTTGGTGAGATTTTAGTGACGGGAATATATTCTTTAGGGCTCGAGATCGATTTTTCTACCTGGTTTAGTAGAGTTCGAGGCCCCGAAGGTTAGGGCACGGTCCAGAAGCCTTTATTTTCTTGTTATTGATGGAATCCTATATTATGGTTGTGACTAGGTTATTGCTAGGGGCTCAGAGCCGGGATCGTGCTCAAGGATCGTTCTTATTTTACGCTAAACTCGGACCTAAGGTAAGAAAAATGCACCCAATACGTGTTATGTGTGATTAGGGCTCGACCCGACTCTTAATAATAATTATAATTAGAGCTTGGGCCCTTTAGAACATTTATGTTTAAGTTATCATTTCACTTTTTGGTTAAACATACTTGATTATTCTCACTTGCTTAAGTGTTGCATAACTGTTCGCATGGCTTGCATGGCTAGGGCGTGGCCCCGTAGAATAAGCATGATAATTACTATGATTACGGTTGCCGAATGATGTTATGTGATTAACATGTATGCGTGTTTATCTTGTTGGGGTATGCCAATCCATATCTGTTTTTGTGTCGATATTCGGTTACCTAATACAGGGCTTGACTTATTAGTCAAGGAAGGCTATAGAACGCTGCGTGCTGGTCGAAAGGCTTAGGACTAAATCAGCAACATACTATTACGTTGGCCGACCCTGAGGTCCTTGGAATACCAAAGGTATTTGGCTAGCTCTATGGCTAGTTACTTAGAGCTAAGGGCGAGGGCCTGAGGTGACTCTATGGTCACATAGCTACGGCATAGGGCCCCGGGGTTGACTCTGTGGTCAACTTTTCGGGGCAGCGGCCCCAAATTAGTCCAATGACTATTTATTGGTAACTGAATGACTGCATGAGTAAGTTATTATTGCTGGACATGCTAGTTAAATATTTGGGAATTTGTATTTTCTGTTTATGAATTTGGTTAAGTTTTCTTGCTGAGCCTTGGCTCACGGGTGCTATGTGGTGCAGGTTAGGGAAAAAGAAAGCTTGACCAACCATGAGTTGGAGAGCTTCGGTGGTAGTGTGGACATATGTGGTAGCTCATCCACCACGGCCGAAGATATCTCAGAGGAACTAGGGTTGTAGCCCTGATTTTGCCGCTTAGGTCGACCGACCGTAACTTTTGATGGATATACACCCTTTTAAACGTTTGTTTGTAATATTTTGGGATCCCATGTATGTATAAACTTTTTAAATAAAAGTCAACATTTCCTTTGACCAAAATTTTTAACCGTAACCTTTGACGTTAACCTTAGTTATACATTTATAACAAAATGACTTGATTAGCAAGTCTTATACAATTTAAAGTACACAGTGTAACGATCCTTGATTATGAAGGTGTTGCAACATGGTATCAGAGCTTCCAAGGTTTAAGGGTTTTGAAAGACTGGCCGGGCATGTACATTCGCCACTAAAGACAAGCTCAACTCAGGGTTCGGTAACTATTATGTGGTTATGTGTTTAACTGCTTAAACATTATATGAATGCCTTATCTGTGTGCCTGTTTAGGAAGCATGAGATAATCTGATAGGGCCTAGCCCTTGACTACTAATAATAAAGAACGTGCTTATTAGCATTGTTATTGCGTGTGAATGCAAGGGAAGTGCTTATTAGCGTTATTGTCTGTATACAGGCCAGGAATTGTTTATTCGCACTGTTAACACTGGAAGGGATTAAAGAACATGCATCGTAGCCATCTTATACTTGTGTAAATGTTTGGATATGTTTATGTGCATTGTTATTTGCTGATAGATATTAGGAATGGCTTATTAGCACCATGAATGAGCATATTATGTGTTTGCATGCTTATTAGCATTGCATCTGGTTTTTGTTTATTTGATCTTGGACCGTCAGGCAGCAAGAGATATGGTTATTACTTACCTAACGACTGATTTGATCACTGCAGAGCAGATTTGATAATAGTATGAACCCTCGAAGGTCAGAGAGGTTGGCTGGCCAAGAGTTACAGGCTAGGGAAGGGAATGACCAGAGCCAGGCTCACCACCAGCTCCAGAAAACTTGCAATAGGTGCTTGCTGGTATGCAAGCCAGATTAGAGATGAAGGAAGAGGAGATTCGCCTCTTGAGACAGCAACAGGTTCTAGTAAGGAACCCATAGCCCACAGTAACGGTGGTGATACAGCCAGAGATACAAGTAGTAGTGCCGCCCCAGGCAGTGGAAGATAGATAGGAACCCCTCTAGAGATTCAAGAAGCAACACCCTCCAGTCTCTGAGGGTAGCTCTGATCCACTGCAAGCTAAGCAGTGGATGACCATGATAACCACCATTGTAGCATCCCAAATTTGCTAATAAGGCTTGGGGCCTTGATTAGCGTGCTTGGAGGGAAATAATTGATATATTGTATTAATATGTGAATTTAATGAATATGTGATTAGAAGAGCAAGTTTAGGTGAATTAAACATGCATGTGGACCCCATTTGGCTGTTAGGGGCATATTTGTAATTTTAGCCCGTTGAGGGCATAAATGTTATATTTATTTGTATTGTGATTGATACCACGTGTGAGTGGCGATATAATTGTGGTGCACAATCCGAGACAGTCCTAGAGAGCTGTTTAGCTAGAAAGTCACAACGGGGTCAAATACCCAGCTCGGGAGGAGCTTAGGGGTATTTTGGGTATATTATAATGTGTTTGGGAATTATTGAGTAGTGGTCAGTAGCTTGTCAATTATTTGGTATGTCAGGATTAACGAGGATTTTTAGGTATACTCGAGGATTTAGCGGGATATGTTAAAAGACTAAACTACCCTTGGTGTTATATGAGGTCTTAGGTTAGCTTAAGGGGCAATTAAGTCATTTTGGCAGCTGGATATACTTAGTTGAGGGCTGGGAAATACTAGAACACTTCAACAAAAGCAGAGGAAAGAAAAGAACATAATTTCTCAACTCTCTCTCTCTCTCTCATATTCGGCTCTCTCTTTCCCTCTCCTTGGTGGTTGAGAGCTTGAAGAACCTTGAGGATTTTAGCCTAAGAAACTGAAGAATTTTAGTTGTTGTGGCTGGAGGGAATCAGTTCAAGGGTGTGTTTAACACAGAGGTAAGGTTTCATCCCTCATTTGCTTTAAGATTCCAATCTTGTTCTTGAGAGTTTGAGAATGAAAGTTGAAAGTTGAATTTGTGGCTTGTTATTTGTGAGAATTCAGCTTGGGAATCAAAGGGGTTTAGCTTGGAGTTGGATTTGGAGGAAGCTCAAGGTTGAATTCTTGTTTAAGGTAAGAACTTCATGCATTTCTGAGGTTTATATTTTGAAATGGTTTAAGTTTTCTGGTTTGTGGTTTAAGTTTGATAAAGTTTTAAACCACTAGGTGATTTATGGATTTGATTGGGTATTTGAGCTTGTTGTTGTTGTTTCTGGGTTGCCATACAGCTCATATGGGGTTTTAAGTTGAATTGGGACATGGGTGTACTTGGGTGTTTATTTGTGTGGATGCTTAATATTCCACGCCCATAAAAGAACTAAGTCGTGTGTTAAGGTCCCTTAAAGGCCTACATACATGCTTGAGCCACGGGACGCGAGAACCATCACCTCGATCTCGCTTGGCCATGCCCCAGGTGCACGTCGACAGCCTCGCTCGGCCACGCCCAAGGAATGCGGCCTGACTCGCACGCGCACCTCCGGCCTCGCTCGGCCATGCCCCAAGTGCACGTCGACGGCCTTGCTCGGCCACGCTCAAGGTACGCGGCCCGCCTCGCGTGCACCTCCCGCCTCGCGCGGCCACGTCCGAAGCACCAGGTGGCCTCGCGCCCCAGCAGGCCCTCGGGCTCGCGCAGCCATGTCCGAAGAACCTGATGGCCTCGCGCCCCAGCAGGCCCTCGGCCTCGCGCAGCCATGTCCGAAGAACCTGATGGCCTCGCGCCCCAGCAGGCCCTCGGCCTCGCGTAGCCACATCAAAAGCACCAGGTGGCCTCGCGCCCCAGCAGGCCCTCGGCCTCGCACCCCAGCAGGCCCTCGGCCTCGCGTAGTCAGGTCCGAAACACCAGGTGGCCTCGCGTCCCAGCAGGCCCTCGGCCTCGTGCAGCCATGTCCGAAACACTAGGTGGCCTCGCGCCCCAACAGGCCCTCGACCTCGGGCAGCCAAGTCCGAAGCACCAGGTGGCCTCGCGCCCCAGCAGGCCCTCGGCCTCGCGCAGCCATGTGCGAAGCACCAGGTGGCCTCATGAATGTGGGTACGCGTCAGATGAGCCTCGCCAAGGAGGGACTCATGAGGAAGTCATCTCACCACGCACCCATTCGTCAAGGCCCCATGCCTATCACTTATGCACGCAGGTGACCTCGGGGTGCTTCAGGCATCTCGTGTCAAGGACCCGAGAGCCTCGCGTCACGCCACCACCTTTACGCACGCCAAGTGTCCCGTTCCCTATACCTTGGGACCCCAATGCTTAGGGGCTCGGGTATGAGATGAATGGAACGTACTTGTACGATCTCATACTGGGTACGGCCCTTAAGACCTTGTACGTCGAAGTATGGACACCCGTACCAGAGGGGTAGTGGGAGTGCTGGAATAAGAGTTGTGGCCCGTACATCTACGACCAGGAGTCAGAGTCGACACCACTACCTCCTGCGCCACTATGTCTGTCCCCACTCCACTGACATGAGTACGGACAAGTAGTGGAGACATCCTCCTGACGCCTGACGCCTGCCCCTGTACCGGATGCATGACCACAACCTCTGAAACCACTCTCCTGACAGAGTACTTGTGTACCACTTGGTCCCCAGGACCACCATGTACCCAGGGCCATTAGAGCCTGCTATAAAATAAACTCTAACTCCACCAGAGAGGGGGTTGGAAAATTTACTGTAGCAAGTGCTTGAGAGTGAATGAAAGATTGATTTCTCCATTGTTGTTCTGTCATTGTTCTTGAGTTATTACTTGAATTTCTACAGCTTTTTCATTGACTATCTTAACTTGATAATTTTTTCCACCTCAACTTAGTTGACGAGTTCTCACCGTCAACAGTTTGGTGCCGTCTGTGGGAACGTCAGTTCCAAGCTATTGTTCTACCATCACTTCCGGCAAGAAGAAATGCCAAGACGTTCAAAGAGACTCACGGAGCCACGAGAAGTAGAGGTCCACCTGCACGGAGTCCAGTTGAAGGCCTCCATGAAGGACACTCCTCCACCCAGAGACGTAGAGCCCCCAAGGGACCCTGAGGTTAACGATGGTGATAGAGAGGCATCGTCACCGGCCGCTCCACCTGGAGAGAGTCCTTCGGTAGCACCACAGGAAAATACTATGGAGTTCCCTCTCCCTAAGTCACCACAGGTACCGAACTCCGGCTGGCGGGACCCGGACCCCTCTACCCGTAGGCGTGATAAGCATCCCCGGGTCCATTCCGTGAGCTCGAGTTTGAAATCTCGATTCTATGAAGAAGAAATACGTGACCTCCACCGTAAGAACCAAAGGTTGGAGACCACCCTGGAAAACATCTAAGAGGTGCTGAATGGCCTGTTGCAGGGTAAGTCAAGCATGACCTTCCCTAAGGGGAAGGAGAAAGGTCAGGAGGAGTTGGAGACCACCGTACCAGTAGATGATGGGAGGACACGACAATCTATCAGTAACACCCCTCGAGCGAAACGACGCGAACACCCTGAACCACCGAAGCAGGCCCAGAAACCAGCACCAAGGACCAACGTTGCCCCTCACAATGAGGGCGAGGTCACCTCTAAAAGAGCACCCTCGGATTTAAGGGAGGAGCTCAATAAAAAGAGGGCGGGCAAAGGGACCACACCCCCAATGGCACCCCGAGAGGGCAAGGGAAAGGCCGATCTTAGCCCGTCCGCTTTGAGGGACTCTCTAAGCAAGAGGAGGCAGGACCTAGACACGGAGATGAGGAGCTTGCTAAGCAAGATCGTCACCGCATCAGGCGGCCAGGTCTGTGAGGAAGAATTCGACCATGAGTCACCCTTTGTGAGGGAGATTTAGGCCATCTGGCTCCCTGCCAACTTTAAGGAACCCAATATGACCCCCTACGAAGGAAACACGGATCCAAAGTACCACATGGATGCGTTTAATGACCTGATGAAACTGAGAGGGATTTGAAGTGGAGCCAGATACAACTGCTTCGCCGTCACCTTGAAAGGACCCGCCTACAAATGGTTCAAAAGGTTAAGGCCGGGGTCCATCAGGTCCTGGCAGCAGTTTTCTGACGAATTCCTCCAACAGAACCATGCCGTGCGGGACTACACGATGCCAGGTACCAGCCTAGCCAACGTGAAGCAAGGGGAGAATGAGAGCCTGAAGAGCTACATTCACCGGTTCAATATGGAGGCCGTGAAAGTGGGGAGCCTAACCCGCCGAGAGTTATAAATGGCCATTACAGCTGGAGTGCTCCCAGGAAGCAAGTTGTGGGACAACATGTTGAAGAGGGAAGTAACCGACTTAGATGAATTTTACGAGAGAGCGCAGAAGTATAGTCGTGTGGAGGATGGCCACGCAAACCTAAAGGCAGGAAAGGAGGAGCCCCACGCGAAGCCCCCAGCTAACGACGGGTCGAATGTAACAAAGAAGAGAAGGGCGTACGATGGATCAAAAGATGACCAGCAGAGGAAAACCAAACAGGGGAATGATCATAGGCAAGCGGCTTATACTTACTACACGAACCTCACAGATACCAGGAAGCACATTTACCTCACCAACGAAGATCGAGTTCCTTTCAAAAGGCCCCCACCAATGAGAAAAGACCGGTCCAAAAGGGATCCTAGTAGATACTGCCAGTACCAGAAGGATACCGGTCACACCACGGCAGAGTGTATCCATTTGAAGGAAGAAATTGAGGAACTCATCCGCAGGGGACATTTGGGCAGGTATGTGCGCAAGGATAACCAGAGGCCAGAAGGAGGAGTGTCCCCATCGCGGGCACGTGAGGTGGCCCGGAAGTGCAAGGAGAGGTCAGGCCCATCTTTGGAGGACCAGGATTCAGAGGCGATTCAAGGAAAGGGTGAGACAGGTATGCCAAGGAGGCCCGACGAAGTCCACCACATTGCGTTTTAAGTTTGGAGCAACGCCCCCCGAAGAGCTTCAAGAGCGAGAATGACTCAATAACTTTCACTGAAGAAGATGCGCAGGGGGTGCATTTCCCTCATAATGACCCCCTGGTGCTAACGGCCCAGCTTGCTAACATGAGGGTACATCGGGTCATGGTGGATAACAGGAGCTCTGTGGACATCTTGTATCGACAGGCACTGGAAAAGATGGGATTGAGCCTCCGTCACCTAAAGCCTTGCACTACGACTTTGTATGGGTTTACGGGAGATTCGATGCAACCCCTAGGGACAATCGAATTAGCCCTCACCATGGGGGAGCAACCTAGGCAAACCACCGTAATGGCTAACTTTGTCGTGGTAGATTGCACCTCAGCCTTCAATGCGGTATTAGGGAGACCCTCTCTGAGAGAATTGAAGGCGATAACTTTTGTGTATCACCTAGCTATGAAATTCCCTACCCTTGGGGGAGTGGCATGCGTGAAAGGGGAGCAGAAGGAAGTGAGGGAATGCTATAACATGTCCCTCCGCGCAGCCACCAAACCATCTATGCCAATGACAACGGCTGTGTATGAAGGAGCGACCCACACAAGTTAGATCCGCACAAGATTGGACCCACGGGTTACGGAACCTCTCAAGAAGTGCTACCAGCAAGGCTTTGGCTCTCAGTGCCAAAAGAACCTATGTTTAGTTTGTTCTTCGTTATTTTAGCTGAAGTAAGAATCAAAGAGGCTACCTAGGTAGCCTCCTAGTTAGATGTAACCTCCTTTTATTTACAAAGTTGACTGTAAACCGCGTGCTATGAATGAAACTGTTTGCAACTTCATGTGTTATTTTTCTTCGCTGCACAAGCATCAGCCAAAGTGCCTGCCGAAATAAATTCACAAAGCACTTGGGGGGCAGGACAGGAGGCAAAAACATGCAGCCAGCAAGAGGAACCTAAAAAGGGCTCCTAAAAAGGGACCCTCTAACGGAGGATCCTAAAAAGGACCCCTTGCCCTCGTAGAAAGGAGACTCCTAAAAAGGGCCCTCTAACGGAGGATCCGAAAAAGGACCTCTTGCCCTCCTAACTCCTAAAAAGGGCTCCTAAAAGGGACCCTCTAATGGAGGATCCTAAAAAGGACCCCTTGCCCTGCTAAAAAGGAGACTCCTAAAAAGGACCCTCTAACGGAGGATCCTAAAAAGGACCTCTTGCCCTCCTAACTCCTAAAAGGGACCCTCTACCAAGAGGATCCTAAAAAAAACCCTCCATCAGGAGGACCCTAAAAAGGACCCTTTAGCGGGGATCCCAGAGGGACCCCCTATATCAGGGCCTTAAGCGGAGTCCTTACAAGGAATCTCCTGGGATCACAAGGATTAGCTACCCTTGTGAATATCAAAGAGGCCTTAGGGACTTACAAAAAAAAAATATATGGTAACGACAATAATAAGTCTAGAGCGGTCACCAAGCCGCCTAGCCATTATACGGTAATGACAATAATAAGTCTAGAGCAGCCGCCAAGCTGTCTAGCCAAAAAGGGTCCCAAAAGTGACCCTTGCAAAAATAGTACTATGCATAATGACGAGAAGGACGCTTCTCGCAACAAATAATAAGCGCGCGCAAGAATATATAAAAGGATAGCTAGGACCCAAGGGGTCAAAATATCCTTATAAAAGTAATCAAGAGGCACCAAAAGAGGTCCCAGTGAACCCTTTCACATGGGCTCCAAAGGACCTCCAGCCTGGTAAATAAAAGAGGGGAACCAACCAAACCCCATCATACAGGCTTAAAAGGGCCTCAAATGCAGTAGAACAAGAAATAAACAGTAGCACATGTATTTATACATTGAAAAAGAAAGTTTCAAAGACAGTACAAGAGTTACGCTAGAAAAATAGTAATGACAGTCATATTACAAAGGCCCGAAGTACAAAAAAAAAGGAAGAGAGCATACACCCATGGAGGGCTAGCCAGCAAATGTTATGAAGTAACTACTTCAGGGCCTCCTAACATGGGCACTCCACATGGCCGCTCGAGCGACGGCGTGCTCACCAAAAGAAGAGAAATCAAAATTAGGATCATGCCTCCACACGTTGTAAAGGGCACGGTCTATGGACCTGTGCTCGGTGGTAGCCTTCTCTGCCTCCAAGGAAGCATTTCTCTCCTGCGACGACTGAAGTTCGGCCCTGAGGGCCTCGACTTCGGCCTCCAACTGGGTAACTCTCTGCTGCGAAGCGGCCGCGATGGCCTTGGCCTCCTGGAGTGCATGCTCCAAGCTGGTAACCTTGTCCTGTAGTCCCTTGGTCTTGGCCTTTACTTCCTTCCTCTTTAGTGACAAGTTGGAAAATTTGGTTCGGACCTTTGAAAACTTAGCCTTAGTTTCATTAAGCTCTTTCTCGAGCTCTTGGACCCGGGTTGTAAGGCAGTCCCTCTCAGCAGTAGACGCGGAGAGGTTGCTGGACGAGTCAGCAAACCGTAGAGCCACGGTATAGGCCTGCACAAGAAAGTTAACGGAATCAATAATAAGTAACAAAAAGAAAAATGCATGTACATCTATAAATAATAATGCCGACGCAAGGTGCAGGAAGTCACCCAGGTCGTGGCGCGCCGTAGGGTTTCCCCAAGGTCCGTTTGGGCAACGTTCCCAAGACCATTCTAGTCAGATACAAGGAGGCTCGAGGCAAGTTGAGTGTATCGCTGTTCGTAAGACGTTGCCATCCGAGTCACCCAAGGCTCCCCATCCGTACTAGGGGCACCTGGCTGGATGAGGACAGACGACCCGCTTGCCGAAGCGGGAGGGGGCGCGGTGAAAGTGGAAAACGGAGGCTCTGGTAGATTAGAGGGAGGCTCCGCAAGGTCGGCATAATAATTCCTCGATGGTTCAGGGTCGAGAGGAGCCTGGGTAAAGGGGTCGTGGCCCTCAGGGTCAGGGCGAATACAACACCCCGGAATGTCCTGCTGGTCTTGTGAGTGAGGGGCTATGTTCGGATCATAGGAAGCACATGGAGGGCACCCCCCAGGAGATGGAGGCAGCTGGTGGGATCCCCCGCGGTCAAGGGGGGCTTCCTCCAGCCCCTCCTCGTCCTCATCGTCATCCGGGCAAGGCTCAGCCAAGGTCTCCTTCATTTTTGTGGACCCAAAGATGGTCCACAGCAACTTGGGATCAGAGACGGGAGATAGCTTGTGGCGGTTCAGATATTTTACGGTGAAAAGGTGCACCGCCTCTTACGTGGCAGGATCAGCGTTGAGGAACTTTCTCATGTCTTTCGCTTCCAACCCAACGACGATGGGTTCGGCGAAGTGCTCTGCACAATACGCGCCATAATCGATGTGAGCGTAAGGCACGAAACCATAAGTTGCAAAAAAAAAAAAAAAAAGAGGAAGTGATGCTCAGAGTACTTACTGGGAGTGGCCCAGAAATCCTCACGGATAGAGAGTGGACCTTCCACGAAGAAAAAGTCCCGCTTCCAAGCCCCTGGGTTAGACACTGAACCCTCTATCAAAGAGGCCCCGTTGTTGGCTTTTTGTAAGTAGTAAAAGCCTTTTGAATTGTGAAGGGGCATGAGGTTGTAGAGGAAATGTACCTCTGTTGCCATAGGGGCGCGCTTCAACAGTTTCATATATGCAATGAAAAGGCAGCTCAAAGTCAGCCAGCCATTGGGTGCCAGCTGAAGCGGGGCAAGGTCGAAGAAGTTGAGGACTGCAACAAAGAACGGGTGCAATGGAACAGTACCACCTGCTTTCAAAATGTGCTCACTGAGGGCCACGAAGCCGAGCCTAGGGTGGTCAGCCCGGCATGCCTCCAAAGGGGCGTATAGAGCATAATCTGGAGGGACACGATAATGATTCACGATGTCCATCAGTTTGTTGTCGGGCACGCGCGACACCAGCTCAGACACTAGTAAAGGGGCGTCGTCCTGCTCTTGGGTAGATAGCTGTCGCCTTGCTCTCGGCATATCTGAAAAATCAAAAGAAAAATGTGAGGAAGAGACAGAACACTTGACCCTCCATTTTTTCTTCCTAGCAAGAGTCTTCCATCGAGGGAGCGACTATGGAAGTGCTAAGCTAGGAAAAACTGAGACTAGGGGCTGAGGAGAAGCAGAAGCAGCCCCCTGACAGTCATCAGGCGAGGACGGGCTGGAAGGCTCAGGCGGAAGGTGTCCCTCCATAAACTCTAACTCCCACTTCAATTCAAAAAGGGTCATCCTAAGGCTCGCTACATGGTCACTAAGGTCTGGGGGGGAAGGTCCTCCGTCTCCTCTCGACACCGAGTCAATTTCGCTCTCCACTACCCAAATTTTACGCCTGAGTTCAGCCATGTACTCAAGGTGGCGGATGCGGGCTTGCCTTAAGGAGTCATAATCCTGGTGAGGATTGCCCTCAGGGGACTCTGGGTCTGAGGACAGGTCAATAAACTCAGCCCCCGGAGGTATGTCGGACGGGCCGTTACTGGCCATGAGACCTCGTCCCGAAAGCGAAAAGGGGTTCACGTATAAATGAGGGGATGGCTACAAAACACAAAGGAATAGGCTTAATATCTCTAGATGCAAACGTCCTAAATGGCCCACTACAAGGTATAAAAAAGAGGGGCATGCATATGGTCAAACTCACTACAAGTTCAGGCTAAGCTATCCCATCCTTAGTAATGCTAATTTGGACCCGATATAAAAAAAAAAATAAGAGAGAAAATATATCTCGAGCGGTCAAGATGGAGCGTAGTTGGGGTCAATAGGAGGTCGAGGGATGAAAAGCACCAAAGGGTTGAAAGTACGTGTCTGCAAGAATAAACCAAAAGGATGAGTTAGCCTCCAAATAGCCATGCCAAGAAGTTGGCTTATATATAAAAAAAAAAAAATTAATGATGAAAATGAAGTGAAAAAATAAAACAAATGAAACTATGGCAAAAGTGAGGTTGTGGGGGGTTGAACCCCTTACCTCTTGCGAGAGGAAGGATTCTCCAAACCACTAAGCCAAGGAAGTAAGGTGAAAATATTAGGCCTGGCATGAAGGCCTATTTATAAGAATCAAGGTGAATAGTCTACAAGAGCACCTAAAGGTCCTCTCCTAGACTGGGGGGCAAGTGTGGACGCTCAATATTCCACGCCCATAAAAGAACCAAGTCGTCTGTTAAGGTCCCTTAAAGGCCTACATACATGCTTGAGCCACGGGACGCGAGAACCATCACCCCGATCTCGCTTGGCCATGCCCCAGGTGCACGTCGACGACCTCGCTCGGCCATGCCCAAGGCACGCAGCCCGCCTCGCGCTCGCACTTCTGGCCTCGATCGGCCATGCCCCAGGTGCACGTCGACGGCCTCGCTCGGCCACGCCCAAGGCACGCGGCCCGCCTCGCGCGGCCACGTCCGAAGCACCAGGTGGCCTCACACCCCAGCAAGCCCTCGGCCTCGCGCAGCCATGTCCGAAGCACCTGATAGCCTCGCGCCCCAGCAGGCCCTTGGCCTCACGCAGCCAGGTCCGAAGCACCAGGTGGCCTCGTGCCCCAGCAGGCCCTCGGCCTCGCGCAGCCATGTTCGAAGCACCAGGTGGCCTCGCACCCCAGTAGGCCCTCTGCCTCGCACAGCCAGGTCCAAAGCACCAGGTGGCCTCGCGCCCCAGCAGGCCCTCGCCCTCGCGCAGCCATGTCCGAAGCACCAGGTGGCCTCGCGAATGGGGGTACGCGTCACAGGAGCCTCACCACCGAGGGACTCGCGAGGAAGTCATCTCACCACGCACCCATCTGTCAAGGCCCCATGCCTATCACTTATGCACACAGGTGACCTCGGGGTGCTTCAGGCATCTCGTGTCAAGGACCCGAGAGACTCGCGTCACGCCACCACCTTTACGCATGCCAAGTGTCCCGTTCCCTATACCTTGGGACCCCAATGCTTAGGGGCTCGGGTATGAGATGAATGGAACGTACTTGTACGATCTCATACTAGGTACAGCCCTTAAGACCTTGTACGTCGAAGTACGGACACCCGTACCAGAGGGGTAGTGGGAGTGCTGGAATAATAGTTGTGGCCCGTACATCTACGACCAGGAGTCAGAGTCGACACCACTACCACCTACGCCACTATGTCTGTCCCCACTCCACTGACATGAGTACGGACAAGTAGTGGAGACATCCTCCTGACGCCTGCCCTTGTACCGGATGCACGGCCACAACCTCTGAAACCACTCTCCTGACAGAGTACTTGTGTACCACTTGGTCCCCAGGACCACCATGTACCCAGGGCCATTAGAGCCTACTATAAAATGAACTCTAACTCCACCAGAGAGGGGGTTGGAAAATTTACTGTAGCAAGTGCTTGAGAGTGAATGAAAGATTGATTTCTCCATTGTTGTTCTGTCATTGTTCTTGAGTTATTACTTGAATTTCTACAGCTTTTTCATTGACTATCTTAACTTGATAACTTTTTCCACCTCAACTTAGTTGATGAGTTCTCACTGTCAACAATTTGGAAGAGTTTTGGCTGGGGAAAAATGTGGGGAAAAACCCATTTTTCTGGGTTCAAGTATGAGTGTCGAGGCCCTGTTCTTCCGTGCTGCGGCGCTAGGTTGAATCAAGGCATGGGGACTATTCTAGGCGCCGTGGCCCCCATAGGGTTGTGCCATGGTGCTAGGCCAATTTCTGGGAAGGGGAAATTATGTTTTTATGGTTTTGGCTCAGAGGGCTCGGGGGACGCTTCCGCTACCTTGTATGGGGAAACGGGAGGTCCCGAGAGCACGGGTTTGGTTTCGTGAGATAATTATGAATTGGTTAGTAACGAGAGTTCTATGTATGTGTTGTGACTAGGTTTTCAGCAAGGCTCGGGTTAGAGGACCGTGCTCGAGATTTCGGTGCTCAATAATCTCGGGACACAGGTAAGAAAACTACTGTACCCATAAAGCAGGGAGAGGCGCCATAGTTGTGTTGCAAGGCACGAACCTATATGATTATGTGCAGGGCATAGCCCATTGATTATGTTAATACATGTTTAAGTGTTTGTTTAATTATGCTATGTATGCATATATGTGAATGATCGGCAAGAGCCGGGAACGGTGAAGGCCAAGAACGACAAGGACCGGGAATGGCGAAGGCCGAGAATGGCAAGGGGTCGGGAACAAAGTTTAGCATGCGGAGTTTGAGTTACAGGGTAAGACCCTAAGGGTACCTGGGATATCCTTACAGTGTAGACTGCGAACCCAGGGCCTGGTAAAACATAGCCTGTTGGCAGATTTTGTTATATGCTGAGTGATTGATATGCATATGTTATCTATTTGTGTGGAGTTTTCTTACTAGGCTTCGGCTCACGGGTGCTATGTGGTGCAGGTAAGGGCAAGGGGGAAAGCCGACCAACCATGAGTACGGAGAGTGTGAAGCGACGCGTACATGTCTGGTCTGCCCGGCTGCCATGTCCGGGGGTATTTTTGGGAGATGCTTTGTACTGAATCTTATTTTGTCGTGTAGTCGACTTTAAACATACTTTGATTTGTAAATATTTATAAATAGTATTTTGGGATCCCAAATGTAAAACACTTTACAATTTTCAATGAAAGGCTACATTTCAAATTATGTGATTTTAATACAGTTTAGTTACACTTTTGATCTAAATTCTTGATTAGAAAGTTAAATGCACATTTTAAACTCACTTAGTAATGACTCTAAGGCTGTAGGGCGTTACAACCATCATGGATTTTATGAGTGTAGGTGGTAATGAGAGAGTGGCCTGCGCCACTTATATGTTTCACGTGGATGCCAGAATTTGGTAGGATGTGGTATCCTAGACCAGAACAATAACCACCATGGAATGGGAAGAGTTCAGACCGTTGTTTAATGGGAAATACTACAACGACGTAATTAAAGCTGCGAAGGCTGAGGAGTTCAGCAAGTTACTTCACGGTAACATGACAGTGACTGATTACTCCCTAAAGTTTGACAGATTGGCAAAGTTTGCCGAGGATTTGGTGCCCATTGATGGGACCAGAAGAAAGATATTTCTTCTGGGGCTACAACCTATGATAGCCTGGGATGTTCGTATTACCATTGTGCCAGGATTGACTACCTATGCACAGGCTATGGAGAAGGCACTTATAGCTGAGAACACAGAGAACAAGATCTGGCATGACAATGAAGCCAGAAGGGATCTTAGGAGGCCGGGACCTCCGTTTATAGGCTCTGGTAGGGGCGGTGGCCCCAGTGACCAGAAGAGGAACTCTCTGGATACAGTTTCAACTCCAAGGACATATACGAGGCCACAGGTCATGAATATGGGCTGGCAAGGTGGCAGTGAGACCTGGAGAGCTTTCCCAGAGTGTACCTAGTGCAGGAGGCGGCATATTGGGGAATATCAGGTGAAGGCCTGCTTTGTTTATGGCAGTGTGTGGCATTTGAAGGACTGCCCGAGAACCAGAAAGGAAGAGCCGAAGAAGGTGGATATCTTGACGCCAGCTCGGGTGTTCACCTTGACCCAGGCAGAGGTCAAGGCTAGTCCCTTGGTGGTTATAGGTCATCTTTCTAGTGTTGGATCCCTCTATACTGTTTTGATTGACTCGGGTGCTACACACTCCTTTGTTGCTAGTAGATTTGTAGATGGATTGTGTAGACCATGTGACTTCTATCATATGGCATTTGGTACTATGCTGCCTACTGAGGAGTTAGTGGTTTCCAGGAGATGGGTTAGATCACTACCAATTATAGTGGATGGCAGGGAATTATCAGTTGACTTGGTCAAATTGGTAATGAATGATTTGTATATAATTCTGGGTATGGATTGGCTAGAGAAGTATGGGGCAATGATACATTGCAAGAAGAAGATGGTAGCCTTTGAGCCTGAGGGTGAGGACCCCTACGTATTCGTTGGCACTGTGCATGGTCCCCGTATACCTATGATATCTGTACTTAGAGCTAGGGACCTATTGCATGGGGGATGCATAGGATTCTTAGCTATGTGGTGGATACCACTCAGGTCGTGCCAGTGGGACCAAAACAGGCCCGATTAGTTTGTGAGTTTCTGGACGTGTTTCCAAAGGATCTGCCAGGGTTACCTCCACACAGGGAGATTGAGTTTGTGATTGAATTGTTGCTAGGGACAGATCCAGTGTCTAGTGTACCTTATTGGATGGCTCTAGCTGATCTGAAGGAACTAAAGGTTCAACTACATGTGTCTAGACTTGGGTTCTATCAGGCCCAGTTTCTCGCCATGGGGCACACCAGTTCTCTTTGTGAAGAAAAATGACGTTCTCTGAGGATGTGTATCGATTATAGAGAACTGCACAAGTTGACTATCAAGAACATATATCCACTGCCAATGATTTATGATTTGTTTGATTAGTTGCAGGATAGGACGGTATTCTCCAAGATAGATCTTCGATCTAGTTATCACAAGCTGAGGATCAGGGATGAGGATATACCGAAGACAACTTTTCGAACTAGGTACGGGCATTATGAGTATTTGGTGATGTCATTTGGATTGAATAATTCCCAGGAGCCTTTATGGATTTGATGAACAGGGTGTTCAAAGATTACTTGGATCAGTTTGTGATTCTCTTTATTGACATTATATCGATATAATCTCAGTCAGAGACAGAACACTAGTAGCAACTCAGATTGGTACTACAAGTTGACTATCAAGAAATGCGAGTCTTGGTTGCCACAGGAGACCTTCTTAGGTCACATATTCAGTAAGGATGGAATTAAGGTGGATCCAGCGAAGATTGAGGCAGTCAGAGATTGGCCAAGGCCGAAGAACGCTTTGGAGATCAGAAGTTTCTTGGGATTGGAAAGGTATTACAAACACTTTGTGGAGGGGTTTTCCAAGACTGCGTCATCACTGACAGAGTTAACATGCAAGAATCATAAGTTCATATGGTCGGACAAATGTAAAGACAACTTCCAGAAGCTCAAGAAGAGTTTGATCACCGCTCCTTGTTTTAGCCTTCCTACAGATCGGGACAAGTTTGTATTTTATTGTGACACCTCGAGGCAGGGTCTGGGTTGTGTTCTTATGTAGACAGAGTAGGTGATTGCCTATGCATCACGTCAGTTGAAGGAGTATGAACAAAGATACCCCACACATGACATAGAACTTGCAGCTGTTGTTTCTGCACTGAAGGTGTGGTGACACAACTTATATGTTGAGAAGTGTGAGATATACAATGACCACAAGAGTTTAAAATACATCTTCATCCAAAAGGATCTGAACATAAGGCAAAGACATTGGTTAAAGTTGGTTAAGTATTATGATTGTAGCAGATGCCTTAAGTCACAAGGGTCTGGGACAGTTATATAGTGCCAGGCTGATATCAAGGGAATTGGCTGATGATATGGCTAGAGCAGGAATTGAGTTAGTGGTGGGCCAACTAGCCAACATCACCCTACAGACTACTCTTTTGGAGAGGATTAAGGAGAAGCAGTTAGATGATCCACAGTTGGGGCAGATGAGAGGAAACGTCCTAGCTGAAGTAGCTAAGGACTATACGATATCAAGCATGGGCTTGTTGAGATACAAGGATCGGATCTGCGTTCTGATAAGCATCAGAATCAGACATAAGATTCTAGATGAATCTCACACTACACCTTATTCTCTACATCCGGGCACAATGAAGATGTACCAGGATCTAAAAGTTTTATATTGGTGGCCTAGGATGATGAGGGATGTGACTGAGTATATGGTAAAGTGCCTGACCTATCAGCAGGTCAAGGTCGAGCATCAGAGGCCAGCAACGATATTGCAGCCTTTGGATATCCTAGAGTGGAAGTGGGAGGAAATCATGATGGATTTCGTGGTAGGGTTGCCCAAGACAGTGGGCCAGCATGATTCTGTTTGGGACATCGTAGATCGATATACGAAATCAGCTCATTTTCTACCAGTGAGGACGAATTATATAGTTGACCAGTATGCATACCTCTATGTGAGAGAAATAGTTCGCCTTCATGGGACCCCAAGGTCTATCGTGTCTTATAGGGACCCTATCTTTACTTCCAAGTTTTGGGGAAGTTTGTAGAGGGCGATGGGTACATAGCTGAAGTTTAGTACAGCTTATCATCCTCAGACCGATCGTGAGTTTGAGAAAACTATCTAGATATTGGAAGACATGCTAAGGGCATGTGTGTTGGACTTTGAAGATCCTGGAGTAAATATTTGCCTCTGTTAGAATTTTCCTATAACAACATCTACTAGTCTACCATTGGCATGGAACCTTATAAGATGATGTATTGTAGGAAGTGCATATCGCCCATTCACTGAGATGAGATGGGTGAGAAGAAATATTTAGGTCCTTAAGATGTTCAGAGGACCACTGAGGATATTGAGAAGATTAGAGCTCAGATTCTCGCGTCTCAAAGTAGACAAAACAGTTATTTAGACCCAAGGCAGAGGAACGTTAAGTTTCAGGTAGGAGACTATGTCTTCCTCAGGGTTTCACCTTTGAAAGGGGTAAAGTGGTTCGGGGATAAGGGTGAATGGAGCCCTAGGTTTGTGGGACCATTTGAGATCCTAGAGAGAATCGATCAGGTGGCCTTACCCTATGCACTTTCTAGTGTGCATAATGTATTTCATATTTCCATGATAAGGAAGTATGTGTCAGATGGAACTCATGTACTTAGTTATGAAGATATGGAACTAGAAGAAGACTTGTCTTATGAAGAGCAGCCAGTTCAGATTTTAGACAGGAAGGAAAAGGTCCTAAGGTATTATGGAGGAATAGCAAGGTCAAGGAAGCGACCTAGGAGCGAGAGGAAGATATGCAGACTCAGAATCCCGAGTTGTTCAGGTAAAATTTAGAGGATGAAATTTCTATAAGGAGGGGATAGTTGTAACGTCCCAAAATTACCTAATAAGGCTTAGGCCCTTGATTAGGGGGCCAAGATGGCAATATATGGAATTATATATTTATTTGATATTTTTTATTCTGATTATGTGAGTTATATGATAATATAACTAGTTATGCATGTTTAAGGATATTAAGTATGCATGTGGGCCCGTTTCTTATTAGAAGGTCAACTTTCATAATTTGGCCCGTTATGGGCATAATTGTATATATGTGCATATATGTGATATATTTGAGAGACCACATTATTATGTGGGTTTATTTGGGGTACTCGGCATGAGACGATCCTAGGTAGCAAGTTAGCGGGAATGTCCCAATGCGACCCAATACACGACTCGGAGCTAGTCAATGGGTATTTTTAGGTATTTAGCATTAAATCAGGTTATCGGGTAATGGGACTGAATAATTAAGGATATATTTGGAGTTAGTGAGTTTTGGAGGGAATACTAAGGATTTTGACCATTTTTCCCTCGGGGACGTTTTTGGTACACCGAGCCTCGGGATTAGCTTAAGTCTCTAAGCCTTAAGGAAAACACAAACACTCAAAACACCTCTCACAATCGACTCTCTCCCTCTCTCTTTTCTCTCAACTTTTCTAAGGGAGCTCTTTGAAGAACTAAGAAGATTTTTGCTAAAAACCAAGGAATTGAAGGCTCGGATTAGAATTTGGGACAGCTTGCCCCTAGAGGATCACCATTCACAGCTGAGGTAATGTTTAATCTTTGCTTTTAACTGAATTTGATAGATTTTATAGATGTTCTTGAGGTGTTCTTGATCCTTAAAGCTCAAGAGTTGAATTGGAAATTTTGATGAGTTTTGTGTCTAGGTTATAGTTATGTTTTGTTGCTGGGAAGATATTAGAACTGTTATGTGGAATGAATTATTGTTTTAGAGTGAAATTGGGATAGTTTTGGTTGGATTTGGCTGATGAAAAATGGAGGAAATTTGGGTTCGCAGGGCCAAGTCGCGACCCTGTTCTTGAGGGGTTGCGACCTAACTGATCCCAGGGCTTTGGGAGGCTTTTGTCTATGAGGCGCGCCACGACCCTTAAGGGGCAGGTTGCGGCCCGTGTCCTTTATCAGGGGAGGAGGGCCTCTAACTTGAGGGGCACCCCGGGACCCTCAAGGTTAGGTCGCGGTCTGCCTAGGCTATTTTTTCCTTGGTGAGTTTTTAGTGACTGGAATCTATTCCTTAGGTCTTGGGATCGATTCTACTACCCAGTTTAATAGAGCTTGAGGCTCCGGAGGCTAGGACCCGGTCCAAAAGCCTTTATTTGATCGTTATTGATGGAATCCTATATTATGGTTGTGACTATGTTATCGCTAGGGGCTTAGAATCGGGATCGTGCTCAAGGATCATTCTTATTTTATGCTATACTCGGTCTGAGGTAAGAAAACTGTACCCAATACGTGTTATGTGTGATTAGGGTTTGGAACGACTCTTAATAATAATTATGATTAGGGCTTGGGCCCCTGATTATGTTTATGTTTAAGTTATCATTTCACATATTGGTTAAACATACTTTAATATTCTCACTTGCTTAACTGTTGCATAACTGTTCACATGGCTTGCGTGGCCCCGTAGAATAAGCATGATAATTACTATGATTATGGTTACCTAATGATGTTATGTGATTAACATGTATTCGTGTTTATATTTTTGGGGTATGCCAATCTATATATTGTTTCTATGTTGATATGCGGTTACTTGGTACTAGGCTTGACTTATTAGTCAAGGACGGCTATAGCGCGTTAAGCACTGGTCGAAAGGCTTAGGCCTAAATCATCAATGTACTACTATGTTGGCAGACCTTAAGGTCCTTGGAAAACCAAAGGTGTTTGTCTAGCTCTATGGCTAGGTACTTAGAGCTAAGGGTGAGGGCCCCAGGTGACTCTATTGTCACATGGCTAGGGCATAGGGCCCCGGCGTTGACTCTATGGTCTACTGTTCAGGCAGCAACCCCAAATTAGTCCAATGACTATTTATTTGTAACTAAATGACTATATGAGTAAAACATTACTGCTGGACATGCTAGTTAAGTATTTGGGAATCTGTATTTTCTGTTTATGCATTTGCTTAAGTTTTCTTCCTGAGTCTTGGTTGATGGGTGTTATGTGGTTCAGGTAAGGGAAAAGGAAAGCTTGTCCAGCCATGAGTTGGAGAGCTTCAGTGGCAGTGTGTACATATGCGACTGCTCATCCACCACGGCCGATGATATCTCAGAGGAACTACGGTTGTAGCCCTGATTTTCTACTTAGGTCGACCGGTTGTAACTTTTGATGGATATACACCCTTTTAAATGTTTGTTTGTAATATTTCATGATCCCATGTATGTATAAACTTTTTAAATAAAATTCAACTGTTCCTTTGACCAAAAATTTTAACCCTAACCTTTGACGTTAACCTTATTTACACATTTATAACCAAATGACTTGATTAGCAAGTTTGACACAATTTAAAGTACACAGTGTAACGGTCCTTGATTTGGAGGGTGTTGCATATAATGACCAGAACAAACTTTGTGCGCTCTTAGCTTACTACGACCTAGGGTTCAAATAGTCTTTGAGTACAAGCTCGGGTTAGATATTTAGCTCGTGGAAACCTGGACAGAACACATGCTGAAGGATCCCAAGAGATTCGGAGGCCCCTTATACTCTCATTAATGCCCACGCTGTATTGAATATCTATCATTTATTATCTAAGATAGCAGGAGAATATTATATTCTGTCATCAAATCATATCCCAATGTAAATGGGTATTATCTGTATTAAATATATACCTAATTTATTCACACGGTTACCCAAACTTGTCCATGAAATTTCCCTATAAATACTAGGGATAATGGATAGGGAAAGGGACGGCCTTTTTTTGTATTACTACAACTCTGTAGAAATTAAGAGAGAAAAGTAATAATATTGAATCATTGACTAGGTGTATTTTAACCACTAAACCACGTCAAATTTGTGTGTGTTCGAGAGGGTTGTTTATTACTTCATTATGGTTTATAATTTAGCATTAATTTACCTGTTTGATTTCTTAATATACTGTTGGTGAAAAAATGCGTCAACAGATTGGTGCTTTCATTGAGAGGGAATTTGTGCTTCACAAGTTTCACTCAACATTCATCATTGTGCTCACTCGATCGATGCACAATAATGAGATGGAACAGCCTGGTGAGCAAGAGGCCCATCATACAGTTGTTCGCACTGAAAGGGGTTTAGATTTTCAACAACGTCCTGGGAAACAATCGGTGGGTCAGGACAATGCTGGGAGTTCACCGTCACTCCCACCAAATCCTAATCCAGGATACTTGATTGCCATCGAGATGGAAAATGCCCAGTTAACAAGCCATCTCGCTAGGGAAAACATGCAAATCGAGGAGGATTTGGCTCGGTTACCCCCTCTTGCTACCGACGTTAATGTCAGAAAGAGGCAAAGTGGTTCTCATAAGTCCCACAAGAATAACTGGTCTAAGCCTAGTTGATCTGTCAGAACCGCCACTTTGAGTTATGTGCATTTAGAGCGAAACCACTCGAGTGCTCATCCCGCTGGTCATCACATGGGTTATCATCAGCCTGTCAGTCGGTCAGTCTGGACTACAACCCCCAGCTCTGCGCCTTCTTCATAGATTCCCAGAAATGCCCACAACAACCCGTAGGGAGGGGCTGGGAAAAGCTCACAAAGGCAAAGTGCTCCAGCGAATCCTCCTATGCCACGATCAGAATCGCAGGCACAGAGAACTAGGAACATTGGAGTGGAGCCGAGGCGGGCTAACTTAATTTTCCCTGATGGAACGAGGATAGCCTCGCCAATAAGGCATCCTACGTCACCAGTAAGACATCCAACACCACCCGCCCACAAAAAAATGCTTTAGCTCGTGGGAGCAGTAGAAGAAATCCTCCCCCATCTGTAAATACTTACACACCATGTAGACGTGCTGAGAATCTAGGTCCTCGTTCTCAACCACGAGCAGTTAGTTTTGGAAATGGGAGTTATTGGACGGAATGTCGGCATGAAGGCGTGTCCGAGAGCGATCTAAGAAATCACTTGAGCTCTGCAAAAAATCCTCGATATGATCCACAGCCTGACCTGCGGGATCATTTGAACTCGCAAAGAAGTTATCCAGCTCGGAATGAGGATGGTAGTTATACTCGGCATGACGAAGGTTCATCCATTGTACGCGACAATAGGAATGTCCCGCCTAACCAAGCTCGAACTTAGAGGGACAACAACCCATTAAACGTGAATAATAGGATGGGAATTGTTGAATAGCCCCTGCTAACCTAGGGACCAACGACCAAACCCTTGATAGATTTTCTTTGATGGAAGAACAAATAAAAAGACTCTTATCTGGAAAGGGAAAGGACGATTGCGACTCAGATGAGGAGCTCAAACCTTTTGTGTCAAACATTGCAGCGACTACATATCCTATTGGCTTTAGGATGCCGAACATGCCGACATTTGATGGAAATACAGATCCATCTGATCACCTCAGGATGTTCAACACAATGATGATGGCCCACAATGTTGAGCTCGATCTAAGATGTATCATGTTCCCTGCAACTTTGGTCGGACCTACAAGAAAATGGTTTAAAAAATAAAAGAAGCATTTGATAAGATCGTGGAAGAAATTTTCTTTCAAGTTTGAAAGAGCAATCCGAGCTTCACAGGCAGCTTGTGTTGAAGCCGATTCATTGGCCAATGTAAAGCAGCAACCTGGTGAAACATTGAAAGCATACCTAAGCAGATTCGCCAATGTTCCAGCACGGGCTAGGGATGTTGATGATAGCTCTAATCTCATGGCAATGAGAACATGAATCTTGGTGGGAGACGACCAATGGCAGGAACTCAAATGAAAAGGAGTTAAAAGCATAGACAAATTTATAGCATGAGCTTAGGAGTGGATAAACCCATTGGAGCGGCGACGGATGGCACAGGTATGACTCAAGCCGTTACCCAGAATAACCAAGCGAGGAATAACAAGAGGAAGAGGAATGGTGAGGGTGACTAGAACGGGATGAAGACGACAAGTCTGTGGAGAAATTCAAGCCTGTTTATGCCACCTACACTGACCTAAAAGACATCCGAGAGCATATCCTCCTAGCTAATTCTAATCGCCTCCCGTGGAAGAAGCCAGAACCTTTAAGGCATCAGAGGGCGAAGAGAGACCCTTCAAAGTTTTTTCGATTCCACAATGACATCGGTCATAACACTGATGATTGCCGATAGTTGAAGGATGAAATTGAGGCTCTCATTCGAGCTGGACCATTAGCCTAGTACACCCAAAATCGGGTAGTTTCCAATCAACCTGTCGCGCAAAATCCACAGTCAGTTCCAGAAGCTTCGACAGGTCATCCTGAAGCTCAGAAGAATCACGTCGACCCTCCCCCAATAATAGAAGGAGTTATAGCCACTATTTCCATAAACCTTATTTGGCGGGCACGAGAAGCGAGGCCCAAAATAATTATATTAATGAGTTGAAAACTCATAATGGTGTGGAGTTTGTCCCAGAGCAGCGTTTATCGAAACAACAGTGGTTAGAAAAACAACCAATCATTTTCCCGGAAGAGGATGATAACCATGTTCAATTCCCACACAATGACCTGTTGGAGGTAACCGTGCAGCTCACTAACCAAAGGTTATGGAGAATACTGGTGGATAATAGAATTTCCATAAATTTACTTTTCAGGTCCACCCTAGAAAAGATGGGATTGTCCGTAAGCGATTTGAAGGCGACCTCAATGACTCTGTACGGGTTTTCGGGTGAAGGAGCGGCGGCCATAGGCACAATTAGACTTGTGGTGACATTGGAAGAAGATTCGCGAATTGTCTCCAAATTACTAAAGTTTGTGGTAATCGATTGTTCGGCCGCATTTAACACGATTTTGGGCAGACCTGCAATGATGGCATCTAAAGCCATCACTTTGATCCGACACCTGGCAATGAAATTCCCCTCGACCATGGAGATATGCACAGTAAAAGGAGACCAGCTCACCACCAGAGAATGCTATAGTATTTCTATGAAGGGAAAACCACAACTCGGGCAACAGGTGATGGACATAAGTTAGGGAGGTGAGGAGTACCATGTAATGGAAGTCACTCGTGTGATGGAAGAACCTTGAGAAGAAGATGGTGAGGTCGCCCAACGAGACGACATTGATCTGTGGGTAGTTGAAGATAGGTCTGATCTTAAAGCAATAGAAGAGCTTGAGGAAGTAAACATCGACCCGAAAGAACCTTCACGAGTTATACAAATTGGAAAAAATCTTGAAGTTGAAAGGAAGAAGGAGTTGGCCGAGTTTCTACGAAAGAACCTGGATGTTTTCACCTGGTCGCACGAGGACGTGGTGGGAATCAGTCCGAGTATAATAATGCATACTTTAAACATGGACAAGAGTGTGTCTGCAAAGTCCCAAAAATGGAGCTTTTTGGGGACAATACGATCTGAAGTGTTAAAAGAAGAAGTAGCTCGCCTAGTAAAATGCGTCTTTATCAGAGAAGCAAAATACCTGATCTGGGTTGCTAACCCCGTGCTGGCCCTAAAACCAAATAGGAAGTGGAGAACTTGTATCGATTTCTCCAACCTCAACAAGGCTTGTCCCAAGGATTGTTTCCCACTACCAAGAATTGATTAGTTGGTAGACACCACGGCCAGTCATGAGCTCATGTCTTTCATGGACACGTATTCTGGATATAACCAGATCGTGATGAATCCTACAGACAAAGAGCATACCAGTTACATGACCGAGCATAACGTATATTGCTACAGAGTTATGCCATTCGGGCTGAAAAATGTCGGGGCTACATACCAATAGTTGGTTAACAAGATGCTCGTCAACCAGATCAGGAGAAACATGGAGGTGTATGTCGATGATATGCTCATCAAATCAAAGACTGTCAATAACCATGTATTTGACCTGGAAGAATATTTTGGCATATTGAGAAAGTACGACATGAAGTTGAATCCCCAGAAGTGCACTTTCAGAGTTGCGTCAGGAAAGTTTCTAGGGTTCATAGTCAACACAAGGGGGATAGAGGCGAATCTGGAAAAAAGTAGGTCATTACTAAAAATGCCTTCACCCAGGTTGCGTAAGGAAGTGCAAAGCCTAACTGGAAAGGTGGCGGCTCTAAATCGTTTCGTTTCAAAATAAACTGACAAGTGCAGAAACCCGTATATTACGTAAGCAAGAGGCTTCTCGATGCTGAATCATAGTACCCAATGTTAGAGAAACTTGCATTCTGTCTCATTTTGGCTTCAAGGAAGCTCAAGCCATACATCCAGTCCCATTTTATTCATATGTTAACTAACAAACTTTTAAGGCAGGTGTTGCAAAAGCCTGAAACGCTGGAACTTCTATTAAAATGGGCCATCAAACTTAGCTAGTTTGAGATATTATACATGCTACGAAAAGTAATCAAGAGCGAAACCCTTGCTGACTTTGTGGCTGAGTGCACTGGTTTTTAGGACGAGCTGATAAGGGAGCCAGTGTAGGAATTATGGAAAATCTTCGTTGATGGATCGTCAAACAAAAATGGATCGAGATATGGGATAATCTTAATCTAACATGAAGGACATCGGTTCCATACAACTCTTAGGTTCGAGTTTGAAGCATCCAACAACGAAGCAGAGTATGAGGCCTTATTGACAAGGCTAAGGGTGTTGAAAGAGTGATTCCCAGCTCGTGGTAAATCAGATATTAGGAGAATAGTAGGCTTGAGACATCAAGATGGCGGACTACCTGGCTAAGGTAAAGGGCGAGTTGTCCGAGTTCGAGTTTAGCTCTATTGAGCAGGTACCCTGCGAGTAGAATTCCAACATTGATGCTCTGGCTCGACTCGCTACCACCAAAGAGGTCGATACATTGAATGTAGTTCCGGTGGAGTTCTTGGAAAGCCGGAGTATAGCGGGAGAAACGGTGGAGTTCGAAATGATTGACATAAAACTAACCTGGATGAATTCTATAATGGAGTACCTCACGACCAGAAAGCTACCCGATGACAAGAAAGACGTGAGAAAGCTGCTTTATGAAGCTCTGCGGTTTGTAATTGTTTAGGGAATCCTATATCGGCGAGGGCATTCGTTGCCCCTCCTGTGATGTGTTCTACTCGAGGAAGCAAAAACTATTTTACAAGAAATACACGAAGGCTTCTATAGAGATCATGCTGGGGAGGGGGGGGGGCAAAACCTAGGTCTAAAGGTACTAAGACAAGGCTACTTTTGTCCCACTTTAACAAAGGACTCGATCTCGTATGTGCAAAAGTGCGACAAATACCAGCGTTTTGCCATAGTTTCCCAAGCTCCTCTAGTCGAGCTAACCATGATTTCATTCTCTTGGTCATTTGCAGCATGGGGAATTGACTTGATAGGTTCCCTGCCAATGGGAAAATGAGGGATTCGTTATGCAGTGGTGGCGATCGATTATTTCACAAAGTAGGTAGAGGCTGAACCTTTGGCAACCATCACCTCGAAGAGAGTCCTAGATTTTGTTGTGAAGAATAACATATGTTGATTAGGACTCCATAAAAAGATCGTGTTAGACAAAGGAACATAGTTCGATAGTGATATCTTCACAGGCTTTTTTAAAAAATATGATATAACCAAGAGTTTCTCGTCAGTGGCTACCCACAAGCCAATGGGCAGGTCGAGGCTATAAATGAGACCCTGAAGGCAAGCTTGAAGAAAATATTAGATGAAGCCAAGGGATTATGGCCCAAGTAGCTTCCACAAGCACTCTGGGCCTACCGGACCTCGAATAGAATCTGCACGGGACATACTCATTTTCCCTATTCTTTGGAAGCGAAGCTATGCTTCCAATTGAGGCAATAGTAACGACTCATAGACAAAGGACATTTGATCAAGATCATAAAAACGAGCTACTTAGTGCATCCCTCAATCTGATTGAAGAAAAACTGGAGGCATCGTAATTACAGCTCGCTCATTATCAACAAAAGATCACTCATTATTTCAATTCAAAGGTAAAGGAACACAGACTCGGATTAGGCAATCTGGTTCTTTGAAGGGTATTTTTGGCAAATTAAGATCCCAAGGATGGTGTGTTAGGCCCGAACTGGGAAGGACCATATCAGATCGTAGAGATCCTGTGCAAAGGAACTTTCAAGCTAGCCCGGCTAAGTGGGGAAACAGTTCCATGGACCTGGAATGCCCTAAATTTAAGAAAGTATTATCAATAGTATTACCATTTATGTAAGGCTTATTTATAAAAGCCATTTCAATTCAATAACAGTTGAATTATTAAATAACCATTTCTTTTTTTGTTTTGTTATTACGAGCACACGTTGTAAAAGCAACCAAGAATGTTTATACATTCTGGTTCCTTGGGGGCACATAACCGAGGAGAGTTTTTGAGAAGGTTCAACTTACTCGGATAAGGATTAAAAACATAAAGTTTGGAGAAATTTATTATTCAGCAGCTTTTTTTTTTAAAAAAAAAATATCAAATTTTCAATAAACCTAACGGGAACTAAGTTTGAGAAATCTCTAAAACCCTTGGATATAACCAGGTCCAGGGCCTGATTCCTGACAAGTATAAAGCTATTAAGCCTACTAAAACCCCTGGATATAACCAGGTCTGAGGCCTGATTCCTAATAGATATAAAGCTATTAAGCCAATTAAAAACCATGTACATAACCAGGTCTGAGGCTTGATTCTTAATAGGTATGATGCAAATAAGCAAGCAAAATCTTGGATACAACTAAGATATCGCTAAAATCTATCTTGATCTAAAAGTCAACCCCTAAGATTTCGAATGTATAAGAATCTAAGGATTCATAAACATGAGAAAATAATAGACTAAGGAAAACACAAATAGATCACAAGTTAGATGTATATTCAAAAAGTATATTGTCATCTCGTGGAGAAAAAACCTCAATCTAACCCCGAAGGAAATTGTTTTGGTCCCAAAGGAGTGTTACAAAATTTATAATAATAATAATAAAGGGTGAAAAATAAAATCACTGAGTGCCGCTAGCTCACTCAAGAGAATCACCTCCTCGCCATCCCCCTCGGCAGCTCCAGAAGCTTCGCCAGTTTCTGATGGTTCCTTTGAGAACCGAATCTTAAACCAAACAAGATACGGATCCCACAACTTAGGCTGCTTGAAAGATAAGTTCCCATCCTGGTTGAAGCCCCAACAATGGTAAAGCATCTCCTCCATTTGATTCAAGGACTCTGAAGCTTACTCCTTCACCTTGGCCTCGACCTCGTTCAACTTTTTCTTGTCGTCTCGTACATAGTACCACGAAAGGCGGTTCAACTCTGAAGCTTATTCAAAAGTATTATAAAAAGAAGAAGAAGATCAAGAACCCTACCCTCTGGGCTAGGGAATGAATCTACTACAATTAGCTCGAGGGTATTAACCAGGCTAGGCGCAACCTCTAACTCTTGGATTAATGGAGTTAGGGGAGAATCTAAAGTTATGACCTCCTGGATCATAGGGGGTTCAGGTCCTTCCTCGAAGCTGGGCTCATCTATGTACTGCCTAAAACCAGGGGCATATGCGCCCTGACGAAGGGAAGGCCAAGACCTACGGTTTGTCCCATACTCCTAAAAAATGGTGGATCTAAAATTAAGAGTGTTGTCAACTACGATGGTACCTTTGGGGTAGCTGTAATCATAGCGTACCACCAAATGGTCCACGCACCGTAGGAGGGTTGTGTTTATGTTTGGCTCAGTGGGGTGAAGATTAACGAGCTAGTTAGGCTTGAATCGAATTAGCTAATAACTGGTAGCAGCCCAATCAAACTCTCTGTAAAGGTATGGGTTACCTTGGTCGGAGGGGCCGGCTGCTGCCCGAGATGCAACTTGCTCGGGATTGAGCCCTTGATTATCTTCAGGAGCTCGCCTTTTACGCACCAGTGGTGCCACGTTTTCTTCCTCCTTGGTGTCCTCATTGGCTGGCAAGGCCTCTTGAGAAGGGCGGAGCACGGGGATGATGGTAAGAGGAGCTCAGGTCCTTAGAGCTAATGTCTTGCCCTTGCTGATCGGATTCCAAGCCACCATGGTGGCATCATTCACAATCTTACAATAGTCTTTCTCCTTGGGAAAAAGACTAGACAAGGTCTCGTAGTGACCCCCAAGGGACGCAGACCGCTCTGTCCTCGTGAATATAGCTGTACAAAGAGGGAGCTCTGTCAGAATCCTTAAACAAAATATATATATTGCACAAGTGATAAAAAGTTCACATGGTGAATTCACAAAGATAGAGGAATTATGAGGACAGTTGAGGTATCAATGGTCGCAAATCTTGAACCCATTTGACATAAAGAACAAATATTTATAGTCATTTGGGTGGTTGGGGAGGTCGATGACAGAGGCAGAGTTTGGGAAGCGAGTGAGGTAGTAAAAACCATCCCCTCACCTTTTCTGGTAGGGACTGGCCATGAGGCAGAAAAAGTACAAGATGTCTGCTGGAGTTGGAACCTCCCACTTGTGCCTCAGAAATAACTATTTTAACCTCGCCGAATCCCTGTATGAGTTTGGGGAGAGCTGGAAAGGAGCCAGATTGACAAAGTTCGGAAAATCTGTGAAACACTGGTCCAATGGAAGGAAGGCACCGACCATCAAGTTCTCATCACTCCAAGCCCCCTAGTGGAGAGGGACACAACTCCGCCCTCCCTCCAGCGCAGATCGGACAATAAGGCCGTCCGCTCCCCTCTCTATCCTATGACTCTGTAGGATTTTGTTAACTTTTCCCTGAGTCGTTATTTGGGAGAATATGTGCTCGGCCTCGAAGAACGCATCGGGGTCGTCCATGATTTCTTTCTCCACAACAGGACCAAAATGAGGGATGGGAGATTTAGAGGCGACCTACTTGCCTTTGTCTATGTTTTGGACAGAGGAGCTCGCGACATTCTTCTTTGCGGGTGCCATGATTCAGATCGCCTGACGACAAAGTGACCAATTAGTAGGCGACCTAAGATTATTTCTAGCTACATTTGTGGAGGTACAGAAGGTCAAAGGTATAAGTGGTTTACTTTCAGGATTTGAAAAATTATATGAGCTAAGCTTTATCCTAGCCTCAACGCGTGGTCCTACGCCACGCGCTACAATTTCTTAAAATTCCCTGATACTTCGAGATTCACGTGTCAGATCCGTCAGACCCACTACTTTCCTATTGAAAGCAATTTAATGCAAAACCTCCTAAGAAATCATAACCTTTATGCTACCTAGGATTAAACATAAAACCCCTTCATCTTCTACACCCCAAACAGGTATTCAATCCGATTTACCATTAGGATTTACTTTGGAAAACCCATAAAGTTTAACAAGTTTTATGAAAACCTTATTTTTGAATAACCTAATATCGTTCATCTTGCTCAAACTGAATCTTATAACCTATTTACAGATAGACGTGTCCTAAACGACATTGGGCAAATGATGTTTATCATGAAAAAAAACTCATTGGAAAATAAGGAGTCAAAAAATTGACACCAGGTGAGGAAATACTTACAGTTGATATGATCGGCTCAAAGAAGTGTCTATATGTCCATAGGAAATTTCTTTAAATCCTTTGAGAATCCGAAGGGTGACAGAGGGTTTTTGCAAGAAGTTGAAGAAAAAGGGAAACTTTGTTTTTTGAAAAGGAAAATTTTCGAATGCAAAGGTCATGAGGATTCTGGTCTGATCACCCTATTTATACATAAACTACAGGAATTAATTCGGGCCATCCGATTGGGTTAGCTCGAGATCCAAAGTCCAAGATTACATGAACATTACGTCGGCAAAATGTTGAGAGGACAATTGTCATAGTCTTCGAAATCCGAACGGACGCCAATTGCAAGCAGCCATAATTTTATATGGCAGAAGCCTAAAAGTCCCTACTGTGTATGTCAGAAACTGATGACATCAAGCACAAGCAGGAGCTTGGGGGGGAATTTTGTACCCTAAAATTACCACGAGTTCAATTACACAGATCGGTACAGTTGGCAGATGAATATGTGGACAAACAACCAAGTAGAATATCTGGCTAACAGTGATGTGAACAGCTCGAGTTTGGGGGCTTGACAGCACGATACACAGGATATTATCAGACCGCCGCTCAGGATAACGATTGAGTTCGAGACTTATAATGACCAATTTAAACTTTGGGCGCTCTTAGCTTACTACGAACTAGGGTTTAGATAGTTTTTGAACACGAGCTCGGGTGAGATACTCAGCTCATGGAAACCTAGACAGAATGCATTCTGAAGGATCCCAAGAGATTCAGAGGCTCCTTATACACTCATTAATGCCTAGGCTGTATTGCATATTTATCATTTATTATCTGAGACAGCAGGACTATATTCTACTTTGTTATCAAATGGTATCCTAAATGTAAATTGAAATAATATTTATAAAATATATACTTTATTAATTTACCGGGTTACCAAAACGTGTCCATGAAATTCCCTTATAAATACTATGGATAATGGACAAGGCAAGGGACGGGGATTTTTTGTACGACTAAAACTCTGTAGAAATTAAGAGAGAAAAGTAATAATATTGAATCGTGGACTAGGTGGATTTTAATAAAAGTTGGGTGTGTTCAAGGGGGTTGTTTATTATTTTATTATGGTTTATAATTTATCACTAATTTACCTGTTTGATTTCTTAATATACCTGTTGACGAAAAATCACGTCAACATAGACTATGTCCGATATTATGTTGATAATATTACGTCAATATCAGAAAATTCCAAAGATCAACTATGTGGTCTTAATCTCATATTGTTATGAGAGAATCGAGATTGAGATAATGAACTTGAAACAATTCGCAGTAAAATAAAGTTAGATTAATTACTGCCAGAACGGTTCACTTGTATTATGAATACAAGTGACCTAGATCTGGGTCACTAGTGTAGTAGGACACTTTAGTGAAGGTACTTTATATATAGTGATATATATATAACTGGACTAAATGTGATTTGTTATTGCTTGTTTAAACATCGTTTCATAGTATTAATCAAACACATAAGCTATGATCATATACAAGATGACCTTAATCCTGAGGTTACTATGAACTCCTATTTATGTCATCTGATCCTTTGATTCATGCGTTAAGGTTTGTCAGACTGATCAGGCTAAGAACAATTGTTTTGGGGACTCAATGATATATATGGTTGGGGACATAGTTTAACAGATATGGAATATATACATTCTTATAGACTGAATAATGGTTCCCTATTGGGTTGACTTTTGGGAGTGAAAGGTTATGAGTGCTCACATCACAAACTTGTTGTGTCACGATCTTCACTAGTAAAATCAATAGTACACTAGGAACTAGATATATTTTAAAGGGTAAAACGGTAATTTTATTCCATTTTAATTATGAACCATTAATAGAGGATTAACGTTGTATGTAATGATTATATCAATGGATACTTTTAGGACACACATAAGATTTTAGGACTCGCAATGAGTGTCCTAAAAAGATTCTTTAAGGACTCGCAATGAGTGTCCTAAAAAGTCCAGGAGGTGTTTGTTAAAAAAACTTAAACTTTTACGACACACATAGTTTTTAGGACTTGAGTCCAGAAGATATTTTTAGGACTCGTATCTAGGTGAGTGCCCTAAAAAAGTGTCCTAAAAGGGTATTTTTGTAGTAGTGTTAGAAATTTAAGAAGAATTTTATTCTTCCGGTCAAATATACAATTATATGATAATTGAGTTTGAATAATTAATATGGAATTAATTATTAAAATTTGAAAATATATTTATTTATTTAAATATTAAATTTTAGGAATATATATAATAATAAATCAATTAATTATTTTATTTGAGTGGGAGAAAATAAAAATGGTAAGTCAAAATAGTTTTGATTTATTAATTTTTTAAAAGATGATGATAATGATGATCATTAATTTTGAATTTTGAATTTAAAATTTAAAATTGAATTATGGTTGTGAACTTTTCCTTAAAAAGATGATGTCACATTTTATGGGAGAGATTTATTTAAATAAATAAAATAAAATAGGAAAAATGCAACATTCCCTATATGGGAATAACGGTACACGCAAGGACTGTGCCATGCATGTGTGTGATAATGATAAAGTATCAGTATTGGTTTTTTTCATATTTTTATTTATTTAATTAATAATTTGAAAATAGATTTTTCAAATTTGGTAAGTTAAATTATTATTATTATTATTACAAATAATAATGTAATATACAACATATATATAGAAATTATATGACAATAAGATAATAATAGAACGATTGAGAAAACCATTGTGTGACAAGAAATTCTTCATCTTCTTCTCTTATTTATTCCAACCTTTCTCAAGCCATAATCCAAGTTCTCATGTGTTTAGACAAACTTGTGATTTCAAAATTACAACCTTAGTTCTCTATATGCCTACCCACATCTTGAGGTGTATAGAACACTCCGGAAGATCGTGGTGTGAGTACTCAAAGTATTGGATAGGAAGATCGTTATTTATACAAAAAAGATTCGAGGACACTTGATAGGCTTCAAGAGATAAATATTTATGTTCTTAAATATTTGTATATGTGTGCATATAATATATAGTTATGTGTATATATATGTATGTGTGTATATTTATATATATATACATGTGTAGCATCCCAAATTTGCTAATAAGGCTTAGGGCCTTGATTAGCGTGCCTGGAGGGCAATAAGAGATTCATTATATTAATATGTGAATTTGATGAGTATGTGATTAGAAATGCATGTTTATGTGAATTAAATATGCATATTTATGAGAATTAAATATGCATGTGGGCCCCATTTGGTTATTAGGGGCATGTTTGTAATTTTAGCCTATTGAGGGCATAAATGCAATATTTGTGTATATTGTGATATTTGCTATGTGTGAGTGGTGTTATAGTTGTGATGCACGATCCGAGACAGTCCTAGGGAACGGTTTAGTTGGAATGTCACAACGGGACTCGATACCCGACTCGGGGCAAGTCAAGGGGTATCTTGGGTGATAGACGTTTTATTGGGTTATCGAGTTATGCAAATAAATAATTGGAGATATATTTGAAGATAGAGAGTCTAGGAGAGAATGTTGGGAAAATTTACCATTTTTTCCTCGGGGACGTTTTCGGTACTCCAAGCCTTGGGACTAACTTAGTCACTTAAGTTAGGTAAGACAAAACATAGAAACACTTAAATTTTCTCAAAACATACACTATCTCCCTTCTCTCTCACCCTTGTCTTCTCTAGACTTCTCCAAGGGAAAAGCTTTGAAGTTAAGTGGAATTGTTGGGATGGAAGTCACAAATTGGATCTCCAGACTTGGAGATTAGCTCAATTTTAGCTTGTGGTTTCAGACAGAGGTTAAGGTAAGCTTTGAATCATGATTTTCGCCATTAAATTCTGTAGTTCTTGGCTGGGTTTTGGTGTTCTTGGGTTTTTGAAGTTAAAGAGTGAATTGGGGATTTGATGAGGTTTTAAGCTAGATTTTTGTTAGGTTTAGTTGCTAGGACCATTTTATAACTACTGGTAGAGTTCAATTGTGATGTTGGATTGATTTTGAGTTAAATTGGCTGGGTTTTGGTTGTTGAAATGGGGGATTTTCTGGGTTCGAAGGGGTCGGGTCGCGACACTATTCTTGGTTATTCGCGGCCCTCTAGAACAGATGGGAGGCCAGGAAGACGGGCAGGCCGCAGTGCGTGTCTGCCGAATAGGGGGGCTGAGCCTCTGGTAGAGGCAAGCCGTGACGCAAGGCCATGGGGTCGCGGCTCTTAGGGATTTTTGGACCAGAAGAAGGTTTTTGGCTCGGGAATCAAAAAGTAAGGCTCGGGATGGATTTTATCATCCCGATTGGTGGAATCCAAAGTCCTAGAGACTAGAATTATATTCCAAAGTAAATTAATGGATTAGAGCTTAATGGATAGCTTTTATCAATACGTTGTGACTAGGTTTTCAGCGAGGCTCGGACTAGAGGACTATGCTCGGGATAGCAGTGCTCAAGAAGCTTGGGACACAGGTAAGAAACGGTTGTATCCGTAGAGCAAGGCGTGGCCCTATAGTTTGTATCGCAGGGCACGACCCTCTGTGATTGTGTTGCAGGGTGTAGCCGTATTGTATATGTTTGTATTTGTTGAATATATGTTATGTGTTGCATATTTGTGAATGAACGACGAAAGTCGGAAATGGCGAAGGCTGAGAACGGTAGGAAGCCGAGTATGGCAAGTGGCCGGGAATGGTGTTAAGCACGTGGAGTACGAGGCCAAGTACGGCAAAGGGCCGGGAGCGGCGTTGAGCATGCAGAGTGCAAGTTGCTAGGGTGAGACCTTTCTCGAATGCTGGAGTCATCCTCACGGTGTAGACCGCGAACCCAGGGCCTGGTAAAGTGCCTGGCCCGGTGTGGGCACTATGTGTTTTAGCCTGTTGGCTGCCTTGTTATATGTTGTTTGATAGTTATGCATACGGTAATTATTAGTGTTGAGTTTTCTTGCTGGGCTTCGGCTCACGGGTGCTCTATTATGCAGGTAAGGGCAAGGGAAAGGTCGACCAACCATGAGTACGGAGAGCATGAAGCGACATGTACATGTTCGACCTACCTGGCTGCCACGGCCAGGGGTATTTTTGGGAGATGTTATGTATTAAACTGAATTTTTTCGTTTAGTCGACTTTGAATGTATTTTTAATTGTAAATATTTTCTGAATAGTATTTTGGGATCCCAATTGTATAACTCTTTATAATTACAACGAGTGACTACATTTTCAAATTATATGACTTCTATTACACTTTAGCCACACTTTTAACCTAAAACCACGATTAGCGAGTTAATTGCACGTTTTAAACTCACTTAGTAACGAATCTAAGGAAGTAGGGCGTTACAACATGTATGGGCGTCTATATATATATATGGTGCATGATTAATAATATTGTATATTAATGGTTCTTGTACGTATTCTTGAACGTATAAATTCTTGAACGTATAGAGTTGTTTATATGAATTTTTTTGGCTGTATACAATACTACCATTACCGCAATTTTAGATGCGCACTAGGAATTGTTCCTAATAATTGTTACCGGAGCCATCTTTAATCCCTGCATATGTTAATTACTGTGTGGGTATCATATGCATTTTTTTTTATATTATGTGTAATATATGAATAGTTGAATGTTTATGTACGAATTGTTTATGTTTTTAAGGGTTTGTTTTCATGGTGTTTTCTGATTAGGAAAAGTTCTTAAATTTTTTAGATATACAAAAATTGTAAGTCATTTTGGGGCATAGGAATTTTTTAATTTATTTTTGTAAAGTACTGGATAAAATTCTATAATGGCCCGAGCCCCGAGTACAAACTCCGAGGCCCAAGCTGCTGCCCTGTAGCATGCGTGCGTCCCTGCGCACCCGTGCTCAACATCCTTGTGCACCTGCGGCCCAACGTCCCTGCGTACCCGCGCCCAGCATCCCTGCGCACCCGCGGCCTAGTATCCCCACGCACTTGCGCACAGCACCCTTGCACACCTACACCCCATGCCCCTGCCAGCTGCCGCCCACCATTGATACACCCATTAGGGTTTGTGACATGCAAACCCTAATGGATGTGTAATTATCCATTTGGGCCTGTTTAAGCCCAATATAATAAAAAGTGTTTTAATTATAAATTTTGAGTTAATTTTGGTGAGTCCAAATTCCAATTGGACCTCAATAACTTGTTGGGTATTAAAACCCAGAGTTTGATTATTTTAAATTTGTTTAAAATAATTAAAAGGTTATTTAATTCATAATGGATAATTAAAATGATAATGACCCAAAGACTAAAAGAGAAGGTCCAAGATCAAAGGAGTTGTTCTTTATTAGGCCTTAGTTAGTTTAATTATTTTTGTGTATTTTTTGCAAGTGTTGTAATTTTCTAGAAATACCCAAAGCACCCAACCTGCATTTATTTATTTTCTTGAATATGATTAAATTATTTAATACTCTATCATGCATAATAACATGCCCTACATATTACCCACATAATACATATTAAACATGCATTTTTTTAGAAACACACTTAGGATTGATTATATGTTTTTATTTGATAACTCGTATAATTAATTTAGTCTTAATTAGATAAGATGGCTATTTTATTATTTAATAAATTTTTTTTATTAAATAAAAATGGTATTCTAATTAAAAAGGCAAAATAAAATCTAGGGCACAATTATTTATTTTGAATTATTGGAATAGTATTTATTACAATATTGTTGCGTCCCAAATTTTCTAATAAGGCTTAGGGCCTTGATTAGCCTGTCTGGAGGGCAATAATTGATTTATTATGTTAATATGTGAATTTGATGAGTATGTGACTAGAAATGCATGTTTTTGTGAACTAAATATGCATGTGGGCCCCATTTGGTTGTTAGGGGCATATTTGTAATTTTAGCCCGTTGAGGGCATAAATGCAATATTTGTGTATATTATGACTGATACCATGAGTGAGTGGTGATTTATTTGTAATGCATGATCCGAGACGGTCCTAGGGAGAAGTTTATCTAGAAAGTCACAACGGAGTCAAATACCTGGCTCGGGAGAAGCCTAGGGGTATTTTGGGTATATAATTTGAGTTTGGGACTTATTAGGTATCGGGTAGTAATTTAGTAATGATTTGAGTATCCCAGGATTAACGGAGATTTTTAGGTGTACTTGAGGACTTAGCAGGTTATGTCAAATCACTAAATTACCCTTGGTGGTATTTGAGGAATTAGAGTAATTTGAGGGGTAATCTTGACCTTCTTACCTATCGTATCAACTCTGTGACATTCATGATTAATTCCTAAACCTGACACATAAGTGTGGTCAAATCAATAGGTAAGGAGATAATGGGCCGCACGACCCAACCCAGTCGTGGGTGTCTGAATACGCACGTTCGTGCTGCGTGTCCGAGAAGTCAGGGGCATATCAGACACGTGATGTCTGATATGTGCACGTTTACCTTGCGTGTGTTGACTTTACAAAGGGTCATAGTCCCCAGGTCCAGCTTGGACCTTGATCTGGATACCTAACCCGACCTTCGGCCTATAGAGTCCGGACTCAATCTTAGGCAATCTCGGCGAACCCTTGGGGTTACCCCGAGCTAAGGAGGTACGACCATATGACGGAAGCTTCGGTTTTGGGGATGCCCACAAGATAATCATGATTAGGCCGCGGCTCAGCTCGCTAATAAGCCCGTGGGAAAATCAGGGCGTACATCTGCCCCCCAAGCCCCTGCACGTGGTATACCACGTCGTATAAAGCCACAGTAGGGGCTTTTAGGCTTCCCCATGAACTCTCCACATTCCATCTCTTACGCAGGCGCCTGATACGTGGAACATCGTGGTTGGCGACGGTACGTCTTACGAGAACCGCATTTAATGGCCTAGCCTATGCCCAGCCGTCGTTTCGTATTTCGAGTGGAGGGCCTCGGATCCCTCATCAGGGCCATCCAACGACCCTCTATACGTGACCCTTCACGTATATAAAAGGGGTGACCACCCTACGCATGGGCCACCCTTTCATTTGCAATTTCTCATAACTTCTTTCCTTCTTCTCTCTTCATCTCAGAAGAAAAAGAAGCCCTCTTCTCCGCAACCGCCATTATCAGTGTTCAAGAAGCTCAGGCGTGAGGATTCCTTCGAATCTTTGGAGACAGCAACTCCTACGAAGCTCCAACCTAGGCGACACCTTCACTCACCTCCCAAACAAACACTGTAAGTCTCCTGACCATGCGTGTTTTGAAAATATTTTTCACTGTAGCTTAGGTAAATATTTACTGTAGCCACATGCAAGGGTTTACTGGTTTTTGTGGGTACGAAGGGTGAAAGCCTTTTAGGTTAGGATATTTTTGCTGTAGGAAAATGTTTGGGAGCATGGTTTACAGGATGCATTTCCTGGGAAAATTTATGGGTAGGAGTTTTGGAATTTTGGGTGCAAATCCGGGTAGCTTAGGGGACACGCTTCACAGGCGGTTTTGCAATTTTTGCCTACTGAAACTTTCCCCCCAAGGCAAATTCTATCCTGACCCTCCTGACACATGAATTCTGAGTAATCAGGGATCTGTTGGGAGCACAGGTGCGTATTCATTGAACCGCGTGGTCCCACTCTCCACGGGCTGGGCTTACCTCAGCTCGTGCAAATAACATTTGATTTTTCCTCACGCTTGGGTCGCCTTTTTTGAAATATTTTCTTTTTTTCGTTAGGCGACCAGATGGCACGTAAAAGGAACGCTCCCAAGAAGACCATCGGCAGCTCGGCCTCTCAGCAAGACAAAGGAAAGGCGGTGATTCCGGACTCCCCAATCCCCAACTTTGGGCCGGTAGTGGAGCAGGAGGTCGAGGTCGCCCCCGATGCTTTCTTTGAGGCGGAGAGGATCTTCTCAAAGGTCACCGACTAGGCGAAGATCAACAAAATCTTTCTCTCCCACAACATCGCTCTGGGGAGAACATCTGTGGTTGCCCGACCCCCCGCGGAAGGCGAGCGAAGCTGCGCGCCACTCGAAGAGGTATTCGCGGCAGCGGCGAGCATTTCAAGGCGGGGGCATTTCTCCTGTTGGACCAGTATTTTGCGGACTTCCTCAATTACGTGAGGTTGGCACCATTTCAGCTCCCCCCCAACTCTTATCGGTTGTTGGCGGGGTTGAGATATTTTTTTTTTGAAGCACGAGTGGGAGGTCCCCACTCCAGCGGATATTTTGTACTTCTTCTGCCTCAAGGCCAACCCGGATCAGTGGAGGCGAGGCGACGGGTTTTACTACTTAACCCGATTTCCCAATACGGCTGCGGTCATCGAGCTGCCCAGCCACCCCAACGACTTCAAGGATCAATTCTTCATGTCGACGGGGTTCAGGAATTACGAGCTCCACTACTTCAATCGTCCTCGTAAGTGTTTTTCATCCTTAGCTCGTAAGTTAAGTGTCGTTTTAGATCCTCCCGTACCCCTTTCTGACTTAGACTAATTCTGCAGCTATCTTCGCGAGGACAAAGAAATCTGTGACCCTTGGGGCCCAATACGAGACGCTGGTGGGCTTGCCCCCCAGCGAGAAAGATTACCGCGCGCTCGTAACAAACGAGACGATGATAGCCTGCAAGCTGATTTTCCCAAATCAGAATTTGAACCTCAGGAGGCCTCAGGGGCTTCCCCTAGCTCGCGACACCAGACCCATCATCGTGGAGGAGGTCGCGGGAGATGAAGATAAGGAGGACGAGGGCGATGATGTTCCCCTCGTGAGGAATAGGAAGTGGGCTTTGGAGGTCGCCCAGAGGACGGGCGAGGAGAGGATCCAATCCGGAGCAGCCGCGGGTCCTTCTGGCCAAGGTAACCCTTACATGTTTAGGAGTCTAGATAGGGCCACAGCAGACCCCCGGCTGGCTAGGTTCAACCCTAGGCAGCTCGTCCATCGTCACCGAAGTGATCCGGACCTGAACACAACCCTGCTCCACTGTGTCGACCGGCTCGTACTGGACTACCAAGATAGCTGGCCTAGGGGTACTGTAGTAGTAGATAACACCCTAGCCTTTAGGTCGATCCTATTCGAGGAGTATGGGACCAACCATCGGTCATGGCCATCACTCTGGAGGGGTGCCGTAGCTCCGGGGCTTCGGCAATATGTAGAAGAATCTAGCCCGGAACCGGAGTTGGATCCAGAACTTTCACCAGCTCAGGAGATAATCAACTTAGATTCTCCTGCGGGAGCTCCGGAGCCGATGGCCGTAACCATAGATTGATCCCTTTTAGTATACATATACTTTAATTTCTCTTTTTCCCCCCTTGTTTTTGTTTGTGTGATTGCTAACTTGTACTAATCATGTCTTTGCCTTGACAGAAGAGATGTCTCAGCCCGAGGAGAGCCTGCGAGCTGCTTTCGCTGGGGCCTCGGGGCCAAAGATGAAGAAGCTCCGAACACTGAAAAAATCTGCCGGAACACCCACCAAATCTCCTGCAAAGGAGAAGGAGCAGCCCCCTGCCGCCCAGGTCACGGGAACTAATCCTCCCGCTGCTGGGGGGAGCAACATGCCTCCACCCCCTTCGCGAGCTCCGACCGCCACCCGGGACGCAGGAACGGAGCTCGGGACTTTGGCGATCGTACCTTCCGAGGTACGCATCCTTGTCAATCCCCAGGATCTGGAGAAGATCCCAGAGGCCTTCCGGGGAACGGTGTATGAGTCGGCCAACTACGCCGTCAGCCACATATACAAGTTCAACGAGAAGGAGCTTCGGGCCATCGAGACAATGAGCCCGGTGGGCGTGCTGGAGTCTTCACTGGGCATGACCCTAACGGTAAGTTGACTCTACCCTTTCATGGCTTTTTATTACTGCACTTTGCCCTGTTTTTTCTCTCTTTTTTCTAAGGCAATTGTCTTTTCACCTTCGCAGAGCGCCGTTGCCCTTCACCGGGGTATTGCCAGGACCAAAACTCAGCTCGAGGACATGAGGAGCGAGCACCAGACTACTCTGCAAGCGGCTAAGGATGCCTTGGCGGCCTTGCAGGCCGAGTTGGAAAAAACCCGCTCGAAGGTCCAAGAGCTCGAGACCTCCCTCGCCACCTCGCGGACAGACCTAGATGCCGCGAAGGCTGAGGCTCAGGCCACCCAGGCTGCCCTAGAGGCCGAGCAAACAACTTCATTAAAGTCCCTGGAAGACCTGTTCTACCATTGTTGGGCCTACAACTCGGATGCTGACTACTCCTTCCTGTCAGCGAGCCTTTGGGAGCGCCTGCTGGTGAAGTTCCAAGCTCGTCTTGATAAAGAAGTGCCCTCCGAGGCCGGGGAAGGCTCTGGCGCAGCTGAGCAAGGCGAGAGGGCGACCTCCAAGGGACCACCTGGCGGAGCTTAGGGCTTTTCCTCTCTTGTGCCATTCACTATTTTTTAGGATTCTTTGTGTAACCTTTGCATGAGGTGCTTCCACCTCGAGACAATTTGATTCAATGTTTTTAATCGATCCTCTTTCTTGTCCTTGCGCGTTTTGGTTACAATTTTTTGAAAAACTTAGTTCGCGTTAACTTTTATCCATATCTCGAGCTCTTTAGGAAGAACAACGATCAATAGATTTAAATCAACTTCTAAGTTTTATGACCCGGTTATGACCAGGAACTTATTTTGAAAACTTAGTTCGCGTTAACTTTTATCCATATCTCGAGCTCTTTAGGAAGAACAACGATCAATAGATTTAAATCAACTTCTAAGTTTTATGACCCGGTTATGACCAGGATAGGACTTAGTTAGCGTTTAATCCTTATCAATATCTCGCGTTTTTTAAGAAAAACAACGGTCAATCGATATGAATCAACTTCTAAGTCATTAAGGAGACCTGGTTATATCCAGGTACCATATGCCCCCCAAGTAATTGGGAAAGGGTCTTTCGTGGTTACTTTAGATTACACTTGAAAACATGTACCAAAGCTGATCTTCGTTAATACATAAAGAATGGCCTTCCAGGCCTTACAAGTGAATCATTGATAATATTTCTTTAAGTGGATGGCATTCCAAGTCCGCGGGACCGCCCCTCCATCAAGCCGAGGCAACTTATAAGTTCCCTCCTTAATGATTTCGATGACCTGGTACGGTCCTTCCCAGTTTAGTCCCAAGACTCCATCTTTGGGATCTTTCCCGGCCAGGAAAACTCTCCTTAGGACCAAGTCGCCAACGCTAAAGGCGCGCTTTTTGACTTTGGTGTTGAAGTAGCGAGTGATTTTCTGCTGATAATGGGCGAGCTGGAGTTGCGAATCCTCTCGCCTTTCATCAACTAGGTCAAGGGAATTGCACAGGAGCTCGTGGTTGCGGTCCTGGTCGTAAGATTGGACCCTATGCGAAAGCACCTTAACCTCCACGGGGAGGACTGCCTCACTCCCAAAGGTTAGGGAAAAAGGAGTATGACCCGTAGGAGTCCGATGCGAGGTTCGGTATGCCCATAGGACCTGGGGGAGCTGTTCTGGCCAGACCCCTTCCGCATCATCTAATCTATTCTTGAGGCTCGCCTTTAGAGTCTTGTTGACAGCTTCGACCTGGCCATTCGCCTGAGGATAGGCCACGGAGGAGAAACTTTTCACAATTCCGTACCTTTCACAAAACTCGGTGAACAGGTCGCTGTCGAACTGAGTACCATTGTCGGAGACAATCTTCTTGGGCAGGCCGAATCGACAGACAATGCTTTTAACCACAAAGTCAAGCACTTTCTTGGACTTTATTGTTGCCAAAGGTTCTGCCTCAGCCCACTTCGTAAAGTAGTCGATGGCTACCACGGCGTAACGGACCCCGCCCTTTCCAGTGGGGAGGGCGCCAACCAAGTCTATCCCCCAAACGGCAAACGGCCATGGGGACGAGATCATCTTTAGCTCAACTGGAGGAGCTCGGGCAACTGCGACAAATCGCTGGCACTTGTCGCACTTCTTCACGTATGAGATCGAGTCTTTGGACAGAGTTGGCCAGTAATACCCTTGCCTTAGGACTTTTAAGGCCAAGCTTTGCCCCCCAGTGTGGTCTCCGCAAAAACCCTCGTGCACCTCCTGCAGGATGGCCTTTTCTTCATCAGGAAGAACACACCGGAGGAGAGGTAAGGAGTGCCCACGTCGGTATAGCATCCCGTCAACCATCGTATACCTCGGTGCTTGATACAGGACTCACCGTGCATCATTACGCCCTTCAGGCAGCTTTCCTTCGACAAGATACTCAAGGATGGGGGTCATCCAGGTCGGCCTGGCGTCGATCATCTCGACCTCCGTCCTTACTTCTTCTATACTTGGTTTCTCCAAGAATTCTATCGGTACTAACCCCAAGGTCTCTGTCTCCCCAGAGGTGGCGAGCTTAGCAAGAGCATCTGCGTTAGCGTTCTGCTTCCGAGGTATCTGTTCGATCGAGCCTCGCTCAAACGCGGACAGCTCAACTTTTACCTTTGCCAGATAGGTGGCCATCTTGGGTCCCCGTGCTTGATATTCGCTTAGAACCTGGTTTACCACGAGCTGGGAGTCACTGAAGCACTGGACGGAGCCCTCCTTCAACTCTTGGGCTATCCTCAGCCCGGCCAGCAAAGCTTCGTATTCGGCCTCATTGTTGGAGGCCTTGAACCCAAATCTCAGTGCCGAGTGGAATCTATGTCCCTCGGGGGATATCAAAATGATTCCAGCTCCAGAGCCGTTCTCGTTGGATGAACCATCCACAAAGATCCTCCACGACGCTTGGGACGAGGTGACCTGGGGTGAGTCTTCCGCGGGATCCTTCTGGAATCCCGTGCATTCTGCCATAAAATCGGCCAGGGCCTGACGTTTTATAGCAGTTCGCGGAGTGTACAGAATCTCGAACTGACTGAGTTCGATGGCCCACTTTAACAAACGTCTCGATGCTTCAGGTTTTTGCAAAACCTGCCTTAAAGGCTGATCGGTCATGACGTGTATTGAGTGGGACTGGAAGTACGGCCTAAGCTTTCGCGAGGCCGTGATAAGGCAGAACGCCAATTTCTCCATCAACGGGTATCGGGATTCAGCTCCGAGAAGTCTCTTGCTGATGTAGTAGACTGGTTTCTGAACGCGGTCTTCTTCTTGTACCAACACGGCGCTAGCTGCATCCTAGTGACAGCCAGGTAGAGAAAAAGAGGCTCTCCCGCTTTGGGTTTGGATTATACGGATGGCTCGGCCAGATGTGCCTTCAGGTTGAGGAATGCGCTTTCGCACTCTTCTGTCCATTCGAACTTCTTGTGCCCTCGGAGTAGGTTGTAGAATGGCAAGCACTTGTCGGTAGACTTGGAAATAAACCAATTGAGGGCCCCCACTCTTCCTGTCAGGCCTTGGACATCTTTTCGCGACCTGGGCGAGGGAAGCTCGAGCAGTGATCTGATCTTGTCGGGGTTTTCTTCGATTCCTCAGGTATTGACTATGAACCCCAGGAATTTCCCTGACGCGACTCCAAAAGTGCATTTCTGTGGATTGAGCCTCATGCCATATTCCCGCAGTATCTTAAAACATTCTTCCAGGTCGGAAGCATGGTTATCGGCAGTCTTTGACTTGACTAGCATGTCATCAACGTACACTTCCATGTTTTTTCTGATCTGTTCTGCGAACATTCTATTTACTAACCTTTGGTAGGTAGCTCCGGCGTTCTTCAGCCCGAACGACATGACTTTGTAACAATAGATGTTAGTCAGGGTCATGAAGCTGGTGTGTTCCTGGTCCGCCGGATTCATGGCGATTTGATTGTAGCCTGAGTATGCGTCCATAAAGGACATGAGCTCGTGCCCCGCCGTGGCTTCTACCAGCTGGTCAATCCTTGGCAGTGGAAAACAATCCTTGGGCAGGCTTTATTCAGGTCGGAGAAGTCGATGCAGGTCCGCCATTTTCCGTTGGGCTTCGGGACGAGCACGGGGTTGGCAACCCATATTGGAAACTTGGCTTCACGGATAAAGCTGCATTTCTTGAGCCGAGTCACCTCTTCCTCCAAGACTTCAGCTCGAGCTGTTGCTAGGTGTCTTTGCTTCTGGGACTTGGCGGGAACGCTTTTATCCAGATGAAGTGTATGCATGATGACACCCGGGCTGATTCCCACCATGCCCTCATGGGACCAGGCAAACACGTCCAGGTTATCCCGCAGAAATTTAGTCAGCTACGCCTTCCTCTTGCTACAGAGGTTTTTCCCGAGCTTGACCGTCCGTGATGGATTCTGCAGATCAATGTTCACTTCCTCGAGCTCCTCAATCGCCTGGAGCTTGGATCTGTCTTCTCCTATTCGGGGGTCAATGTCCTCACTTAAGACGACATTTTCCCCTTCGGCACTTTGAGGTTTTTCAATCTCAGAATCAGCTAAGGGTTCCTGAGATTCCTCTTCACCATCTTGAATGGCCATTGCCAGCTGCCCGGGTTTAGATTTTCCCTTCATAGAAATGCTGTAGCATTCCCTGGCAGCGAGCCGATCGCCATGAACAGTGCATATTCCTGTGGAAGTAGGAAATTTCATCACGAGGTGGCGAATGGAAGTGACAGCCTCAAAAGCCATGAGCGTAGGTCGCCCCAAGAACGCGTTGTATGCAGCGGAGCAATCGATAACCACGAATTTTAGGATCTTGGAGACTGTCCGAGATTCTTCTCCCAGGGTGATCACCAGCTCGATCGTCCCTATTGCTGCTGATCCCTCTCCCGAAAAACCATACAGCATCATGGAGGTCGCCTTTAGCTCAACGACGGTGAAACCCATCTTTTCTAACGTGGATCGGAACAGGAGGTTCACCAAGCTCCCATTGTCGATCAGCACCCTCCTCACTCTCCGACTGGCGAGCTGAACTGCCACGACCAAAGGGTCATTGTGAGGGAATTGGACATGGCCCGCATCTTCCTCCGTAAAAATGATCGGTTGTCTCTCCAACCGCTGCTGTTTTGACTGGCACTGCTCCGGGACGAACTCTACTCCGTTATGAGCCTTTAGTTCGTTCACGTATCTCTTCTGGGCACCCCTGCTCGTGCCGGCCATGTGCGGACCCCCAGAGATGGTGGATATCTTTCCTCCAACCATGGGAGGAGGGACGTCTTGATCTACCCGAGGCCCGGGCTGACTGACCAGGACTTCTGGAGCGGGACGACTTGCTGGAACCCTGTTCCGTGCGTACTGAGCCAAGGGGCCGGCTCGGATGAGAGTCTCGATCTCATCTTTTAGATGCCTACAATCGTCGGTATTGTGGCCAATATCGTTATGAAAACGACAAAATTTGGAGGTGTCTCTCTTTCCCTTATGATGCTTTAATGGCTCCGGCCTCTTCCAGGGACTTTCTCTACGGACTTATTCTTCTTTTGGCCGTGCTGACTGTTTTCGCCATTTCCCTTCCTTTTGCCTCCACCGGGCTGGTTGTTCTGTGTGACATTTTGGGTCGCTGCCACGACCTCCGTCCCCACTCCAGCGGTCTGTTCGGGGACCTGGCTGGTTCTTGCAGCTGAGGCTTCGGCCTCCTCCAAGTTAATCCATTCTTGGGCCCTGTTAAGGAATTCGTTAACCGAGCTGACTCCCTTCCTTTGTATATCCTTCCAGAGATCTCCTCCAACAAGGACTCCAGTTCTCATGGCCATGAGCTTGGAGCTATCATCCGCGTCTCTGGCTCGAGCAGCGACGTTCGCAAATCTGCTCAGGTAGGCCTTCAGAGTCTCACCGGGCTGCTACCTCACGTTAGCCAGGGAGTTGGCCTGGGAGGCTCGGAATGCCCTTTTGAAGTTTGCCGAGAAAGTCTTCCAGGAGCTGATTGATTGTCTTTTACTTTGCTTGAACCACTGCTTGGCAGGTCCAGTCAAGGTGGAAGGTAATATTAAACATCTCAACTCGGGGCCAATGTTGTGGGCCATCATTAGGATGTTGAACATCCCTAGATGGTCTGATGGGTCTCCGTCCCCATTGAACTTTGACAAGTGCGACGTACGAAAACCAGATGGGTACGCCGTTGCTGCTATGCTGGGGGCAAAGAGCTCCATCTCGTCCCCTGAATCAAATTCATCTTTTTCTTTTTCTGACAAGAGCTTCCTCATCAGCTCCTCCATCTGAGTCAGGCGTTCAAGGGTTTGGTCCTAATGTCCGTGGTTATTCCGGGGCTGTTCAACAGCTCCAGTTCCATTGTACATATTTGGTGGGTTATTGCCCCTCTTATCTTGAGATAGGTTATTTGGGACATTCCCTCCGTTACGTACTTCGGACAGGGCCCCCCCTGAACGAGCGTGGCTGTCTCCTCCTGCTGGTTCCCCCCTATGGGAGTTAAGGCGATCTCGCAGGTCGCCTCCCTGGTTGGTACGATGATTTGTGCCGAGCTCAAATGCTGACGCAGGTCTCCCCCAGAGAGATCACTCTGGCGACTGCCGGTCCAGTGGCTCCTGCTAGATAGGCTTGGAGTCTGCCCTTGGTGGGGATGATCTGGGCTTTCCCTTGGCGCCCTGCTACGCCGGGAAGGTCCAGTTGATGGCAGGTTTCTCCTACTACTCCCATAGGCTGGGATATCTCGGACGGGCCGAGGAGGAGACGGATACCTGATTGGGGAAGGAGGATGCCTGACTGGAGAGGCGATCCTAGTTCCGTCAGGACGGATCAAGTTTGGCGGCGGCCTTTCGACCCTGCCAACCTGTTGGTCCCGCGTCTGACGATCTGGACGAGGCGCAGGATGGTTATTGGGGACAGGCCGATGCTGCGAGCCCTCCCCGGATCTCCTTCGGGAATTTCCTTGATCTCCCCTGGGCGCTCTCGAGGATGGCTGGGAGCTAGAAGTTGACGTTCTGACGGAACGGCTGTATTGCTGTTGCCTGGCTTTAGGCATTTCTTCGAAGCTTGCCTCTCGGTGATGTGATGAAGGAGTGGAATTGGCTGTCGGAAGTCTATCCGACCGGCTATGCCTGGACCGGTTTCCCTGGCGAGACTTAGGAGCCTCGCCTTGCCTCTCTCCGACGTTAACGTCGGTTGTGAGAGGGGGTAGTCGGGCCAGCACATCCTTGATCTGCTAGTTAGCTATTGCTAGCTGGCTCCTCAACTAAGCGTTCTCCATCTCCACCGTCGTGTAATAACATGGGTTTGGATTACGTGGCCGGGGGGCCGAACATCCGGTGTCATCTTGGCCCACCGGCTGCTTTCCTGGCCGCTGCTGGGTCTCAGGAACTTGTTCACCAGGGGTGGCAGTATGATGAGCCTCCTGCTCATCATGCTGCTCTGTCTCGTTACCCTGCCTGGATCGAGTAGTCACCATAGTTGGGTGTTTGCGACAGCACTAACCAAACTTGCTCTCAATGAAAGCACAAAACTGTTGATGCGGTTCTTCGCCAACAGGTAATTTAAGAAAAGAAGAGAAAGGGATTAGTGCTAATGTTGAACCGTAATAGATATGTGATCTTAGAAAATGAAATGGTGATTCAAGACACGAGTTTTAAGAGGTTCAAAGGTTAAAATCCTTCTACTCCACTAGTCAATATTATTGATCTATTCTGTGTATAGGATTACAGGATCTTTTTTACAAGAGAGTCTCTAACCCTTATCAACTCCCAGGGTCTCCATATTTATAGGAGAAGGCACCTGGGGGTTGGTAAGAAGGTCATCCCGTGACCTTCTTATCTATCGTATCAACTCTGTGACATTCATGATTAATTCCTAAACCTGACACATAAGTGTGGCAAATCAATAGGTAAGAAGATAATGGGCTGCACGGCCCAACCCAGTCGTGGGTGTCTTAATACGCACGTTCGTGCTGCGTGTCCGAGAAGTCAGGGGCATATCAGACACGTGATGTCTGATATGTGCACGTTTACCTTGCGTGTGTTGACTTTACAAAGGGTCATAGTCCCCAGGTCCAGCTCGGACCACGATCTGGATACCTAACCCGACCTTCAGCCTACAGAGTCCGGACTCAATCTTAGGAAATCTCGGCAAACCCTTGGGGTTACCCCGAGCTAAGGAGGTACGACCTTATGACGGAAGCTCCGATTTTGGGGATGCCCACGAGATAATCATGATTAGGCCGCGACTCAGCTCGCTAATCAGCCCGTGGGAAAATCAGGGCGTACACAACCATTTGAAGAAGAACTACCCACAAGCTAGGAAAGAGGAGTCGAAGCAGAGCGACAATCTCGCTCCTGCCAAAGTATTCAAGTTGACCCAGACTGAGGCTGAAGCTAGCCCCTTGGTCGTGACAGGTCATATTTCTAGTGTTGGTTCTTCTTTTACTACATTGATTGATTCAGAGGCTACTCATTCATTTGTGTCTACTAGAATGATAGATCAGATGTGTAGACCTAGTGATTTTTATGCTAGGGGATTTCAGAATTTGTTGCCAACTGGCGAACTGGTAGTCTCTAGGAGATGGGTAAGAGAATTTTCAGTAGGGATAAACGGTAGAGAGTTGTCTATGGATCTGATCGAGTTATCGATGGAAGACTTTGATATGATTGTAGGGATGGATTGGTTATCAAAGTATTGGGCAATGATTGATTGCAAGCGCCAGATGGTGACTTTTGAACTAGAAGGGGAGGTACCCTTTGTATTTCTGGGGACAATTAGTGGACTGCGGGTACCTATGATTACGGCACTGAAGGCTAGAGACCTGATGCAGGAAGGTTGCATAGGATTCCTAGAGAACATTGTGGATACCTCTAAGGTTCTGTCGGCTGGACCGAGTGAGACCAGATTCGTATGTGAGTTTCCAGATTTATTTCCAGCAGACTTGCTAGGATTGCCGCCACAGTGGGAGATTGAGTTTGTTATAGAGTTGACGCCAGGGGCGGAGCCAATATCTAGGACGCCTTATAGAATGGCTTTGGCAGAGTTGAAGGAATTGAAGATTCAGTTGCTGAAGTTACTGGATTTGGGGTTCATCAGACCGAGTTTCTCGCCATGGGGTGCTCCATTGTTGTTCGTCAAGAAGAAGGATGGATCTCTTAGGATGTGTATTGGCTATAGGGAGCTGAAAGGGTTGACCATTAAGAACAAGTACCCACTATGTAGGATCGATGACTTGTTTGACCAGTTACAGGGGAAGGCAGTGTTCTCTATGATCGACCTCTGGTCAGGTTATCACCAGTTAAGGATTAAAGAGGAGGACATACCAAAGACCGCTTTCCACACGAGATATGGACACTATGAATTCCTGGTTATGTCCTTTTAATTAATCAATGCCCCAGCAGCTTTTATGGACATGATGAATAGGGTTTTCAAGGACTATTTCGACAAGTTTGTGATTGTGTTTATTGATGACATATTGCTGTATTCTCAGTCAGAGACAGAGCATGAGCAACATTTACGACTGGTGTTGCCGCAATTGAGAGAGCATAGGTTATATGTTAAGTTCAGCAAGTGCGAGTTTTGGCTACCGCAAATCAAGTTTCTAGGCCATATTGTCAGGAAGGAGGAGATTCTGGTTGACCTAAGTAAGATTGAGGCAGTGAGGTATTGGCCTAGACCAAGCAGTGTACCGAAAGTTAGGAGCTTCCTGGGTTTGGCAGGGTATTATCGGCGGTTCGTTGAGGGGTTCTCCGGGATAGCCACACCGTTGACTGAATTGATGAGAAAGAAGATTAAGTATGTGTGGACAGACAGATGTGAGAACAGTTTCAAGGAATTTAAGCAGAGACTGATCACTGCTCCAGTATTGAGTCTGATGTCAGACAATGAGAAGTTTGTGGTTTATTGTGATGCTTCCAGATCGGGTTTAGGGTGTGTGCTGATACAAGCCGGAAAGGTGATAGCCTATGCATTAGGACATCTAAAGGAGTACGAGCAGAGATATCCCACACATGATCTAGAGTTGGTAGCAGTGGTATTTGCACATAAGATTTGGAGACATTATTTATATGGTGAGAAGTGCGAAATATACACTCACCATAAGAGTTTGAAGTACTTCTTTACTCAAAAGGTTCTGAATATGTGCCAGAGACGTTGGCTGGAATTGGTAAAGGATTACAACTGTGATATCTTATATCATCCTGGGAAGGCTAATGTAGTAGCCGACGCGTTGAGTTGGAAGGGCCCTGGAAATTTTTTTGGTTCGAGGCAGATATCCGATAAGTTAGCTTAAGAGATGACCAGAGCAGGTATAGAGTTGGTGATTGGTCAGTTAGACAACATCACTCTTCAGTCTATGATCCTTGAGAGGACTAGGGAGGCACAGGGGGAGGATCCCCAGTCAGTAGAACGGAGAGAAAGCGTCTTAGCTGGAGCGGCTAAGGACTTCTCTATTTCAGAGATAGGACTATTGAAGTACAAGGGTCGGATTTGTGTTCCGATGGATTCTGATATTTGGCGAGAGATTCTGGATGAGTCTCATACCACTCCCTATTCTTTACATCCAGGAACAACAAAGATGTACTAAGATTTGAGAACCTTGTATTGGTGGTCGGAAATGAAGAGGGACGTGGTGGACTATGTGGCTAAGTGCTTAACTTGTCAACATGTAAAGGCTGAACATCAGAGGCCAGCAGGGTTATTGCAGCCTCTAGGGATTCCAGAGTGGAAGTGGAAGGATATTGTGGACGCTCAATATTCCGCGCCCATAAAAGATCCAAGACGCGCCTAGGCACGAGGCCATTCTCGGCCATGCACGCGAGGCCCGTGTCAGCGTCGCGCCTCGCCCACGCGAGGCCCCTCTCGGCATCGCACCACGCCCACGTGAGGCCATCCTCAGCCATGCACGCGAGGTCCACCTCGGCTTCGCGCCTTGCCCATGCAAGGCCCATCTCGGCCATGCACGCGAGGCCCTTCTCGTGCTCAGCCTCGGCCATGCGCGCGAGGCCCGTCTCAGCTTCGCGCCTCGCCCACGTGAGGCCTATATCGGCCATGCATGCGAGGCCCTTCTCGTGCTCAGCCTCGGCCATGCGTGCGAGGCCCGTCTCTACTTCACGCCTCGAGGCCCATCTCGGCCATGCACGCCAGGCCCTTCTCGTGCTCAGCCTCGACCACGCGAGGCCCGGCGTCCCAGCACCTTCCAAGCAAGGCCCGTGCCCAGGAGCGGACCCGTCGTCGCCCCGCCTTGCACTCAGCCGTGACCATTACGCGCACCAAGGGTCCCATTCCCTATACCTTGAGACCCCAATGCTCAGAGGCTCCAGTACGAATTGAATGGATCCTACTTGTATGATCTAGTACTGGGTACGGCCGCTAAGACCCTGTACGTCGAGTACGAACACCCGTTCCAGTGGGGTAGTGGGAGTGCTGGAATAAGAGTTGTGGCCCGTACGTCTATGGCCAGGAGTCAGAGTCGACACCACTACCACCTGCGCCACTATGTCTGTCCCCACTCCACTAATATGAGTACGGACAAGTAGTGGAGACATCCTCCTGACGCCTGCCCCTGTACTGGGTGCATGACCTCAGCTTTTGAAACCACTCTCCTGGGAGAGTACTTATGTACCACTTGGTCTCCTGGACCACCATGTATCCCAGGCCATCAGAGCCTACTATAAAAAGGACCCCTCTCCCACATGGGAGGGGGTTGGAAAATTTACTGTAGCAAGTGCTTGAGAGTGAATGAAAGATTGATTTCTCCATTGTTGTTATGTCATTGTTCTTGAGTTATTACTTAAATTTCTACAGCTTTTTCATTGACTATCTTTACTTGATAATTTTTTCCAACTCAACTTAGTTGACGAGTTCTCACCGTCAACAGTTTGGCGCCGTCTGTGGGAACTTTACTTCCAAGCTACTGTTCTACCATTTTTTTCGGCGAGAAGAAATGCCAAGACGTTCGAAGCGACTCAGGGAACCACGAGAGGTAGAGGTTCACCTGACGGAGTTCAGCTGAAGGCCTCCATGAAGGACGCTCCTCCGCCCAGAGACGTGGAGCCCCCGAAGGACCTTGAGGTTCACAAAGGTGATAGAGTGGCCTCGTCAACGGCCACTCCACCTGGAGAAAGTCCTCCAAGAGCACCACCGGGAAATGCTAATGAGTTCCCTCTCCCAAAATCACCACAGGTACCGAACTCCGGCCGGCAGGACCTAGGCCCCTCTACCCGTAGGCATGACAAGCATCCCCGGGTCCATTCCGTGAGCTCGGGCTCGAAGTCTCGATTCTATGAAGAGGAAATACGTGAGCTCCACCGTAAGAACCAAAGGTTGGAGACCACCTTGGAGAACATGCAAGAGGTCTTGAATGGCCTGTTGCAGGGTAAATCGAGCGTGACCTTGCCTAAGAGGAAGAAGAAAGGCCAGGATGGGGTGGAGACCACCATACCAGTAGATGATGGGAGAACCTGACACTCTACCAGTAACACCCCCCGAGCGAAGCAATGCGAGCACCCTGAACCACCTAAGCAGGCCTAGAAACCAGCGCCAAGGACCAACGCTGCCCCTTGCAATGAGGACGAGGTCACCTCTAAAAGAGCACCCTCAGATTTACGGGAGGAGCTCAATAAAAAGAGGGCGGGCAAAGGGACCACGCCCCCTATGGCACCCTGAGAGGGCAAGGGAAAGGCCGATCTTAGCCCGTCCGCTTTGAGGGACTCTCTAAGCAAGAGGAGGCAGGACTTGGACACGGAGATGAGGAGCTTGCTAAGCAAGATCGTCACCGCATCAGGCGGCCAGGTCTGTGAGGAAGAATTCGACCATGAGTCGCCCTTTGTGAAGGAGATTCAGGCCTTCCGGCTCCCTGCCAACTTTAAGGAACCCAATATGACCCCCTACGAAGGGAACACAGATCCAAAGTACCACCTGGATGTGTTTAACGATCTGATGAAACTGAGAGGGATTGGAAGCGGTGCCAGATGCCATTGCTTCACTGTCACTTTGAAAGGACCCGCCTACAAATGGTTCAAAAGATTAAGGCCGGGGTCCATCAGGTCCTGGCAGCAGTTTTCTGACGAATTCCTCCGACAGCACCATGTCGTGCGGGATTACACGATGCCAGGTACCAGCCTGGCCAACGTGAAGCAAGGGGAGAATGAGAGCCTGAAGAGCTACATTCACTGGTTCAATATGGAGGCCGCGAAAGTGGGGAGCCTAACTCGCCGAGAGTTAAAAATGGCCATTACAGCTGGAGTGCTCCCAGGAAGCAAGATCTGGGACAACATGTTGAAGAGGGAAGTCACCGACTTAGATGACTTCTACGAGAGAGCGCAGAAGTACATCCATGTGGAGGATGGCCACACAAACTTAAAGGCAGGAAAGGAGGAGCCCCACGCGAAGCCCCCAGCTAACGACAGGTCGAATGTAACAAAGAAGAAAAGGGCGTACGATGGGTCAAGAGAAGACCAGCAGAGGAAAACCAAATGAGGGAATGATCATAGGCAAGCGGCTTATACTTACTATACGAACCTCACAAATATCAGGGAGCATATTTACCTCACCAACGAAGATCGAGTTCCCTTCAAAAAGCCCCCACCAATGAGAAAGGATCGGTCCAAAAGGGACCACAGTAGATACTTCTAGTACCACAAGGATATCGGACACACCACGGCAGAGTGTATTCATTTGAAGGAAGAAATTGAGGAGCTCATCCGCCGGGGACACCTGGGCCGTTATGTCAGGAGAGATAGGCCAAAGCCAGAGGATGAGCCTGCGGCACCCCAGGCACAATGGCGAGCCCCAGAAATATAGGGGGAGGTCCGAACCATTTTCGGAGGTCCTGGATTTGGGGGGGACTCTCGGAAGGGGCGAGATAATATGCAAGAGAGGCTCGGCGAAGTCCGCCCTCCTGCGTCATGTGTTTGGAACAGGGACCCCCGAAAAGTTTCAAGGGGGAAAATGACTCGATAACATTCACTAAGGAGGATGCGCAGGGGGTACACTTTCCCCGCAATCATCCGCTGGTGTTGACAGTTCAGTTGGCAAATATGCGCGTGCATCGAGTCCTAGTGGACAACGGGAGCTCGGTGGACATCCTATATCGCCCTGCCTTGGAAAAGATGGGACTGGGCATTCGTCATCTGAAGCCCTGCCAATCATCCTTATTCGGATTCATGGGGGACTCAGTGCAACCCCTAGGGATGATCGAATTGGCACTCACCACGGGGGAGCAACCCCGGCAGACTACAGTCATGGCTAACTTTGTCGTAGTAGATTGTGCATCAGCTTTCAATGCGGTATTGGGGAGACCATCCCTAAGAGAATTGAAAGCCATAACTTCAAAAGATCACATGGTTGTCAAGTTCCCAACCCCAGGAGGGGTCGCTAGTATGAAGGGAGAACAGAAAGAAGCAAAGGAGTGCTACAATACCTCACTCCGTGCGCCTGTGAAACTGCGGGAACCAACGGCTATGGTGATACGTGAAGAGCTACGTATGCCCGCGAGGGGTCCGCAGGAGCTGAACCCTCGAGTCATGGAAGAGTCAAGAGCGAAACCAGTGGAGGAAGTAGAGGAGGTTACAGTGATGGATGAACCGTTAAGAAAGTTGAAGATAGGGAGAAGCCTGCAAAGTGACGTGAAGAAGGAGTTGATAAGATTTTTGAAGGATAATCTAGACGTATTCGCATGGAGTCATGAGGATATGGTGGGTATAGACCCCGGTGTGATGTGCCACCATCTTAATATCTCCCCAGAAGCGAGGCCTGTTAGGCAGAAGAGGCGGGCACTAGACCCAGAAAGGTACGCAGCATTAAAAGAGGAGGTCGACAAGCTGAAGGTCAATGGATTCATCCGTGAATCTTTTTACCCTGTGTGGATGTCGAACCCAGTACTCGTGCCAAAGCCAAATGGGAAATGGAGGACATGTGTCGATTTCTCGAACCTGAATAAAGCTTGTCCTAAGGACAGCTTCCCACTTCCAAGGATAGATCAGCTAGTAGATGCGACGGCAGGACATGAATTACTGAGTTTCATGGACGCCTACTCAGGGTACAACCAGATCCCAATGAACCCAGCAGATGAAGAGCACACGTCATTCATTACAGACAAAGGGCTCTAGTGTTACAAGGTGATGCCCTTCGGGCTGAAGAACGCGGGTGCCACTTATCAGAGGTTGGTGAATAAGATGTTCGCTAACCAGATAGGGAGGAATATGGAGGTGTATGTGGATGATATGTTAGTGAAGACCAAGGATGCAACAGAGCTCAACAAGGACCTTGGTGAGATGTTCAACACACTTAGGAAATACCGAATGAAGTTGAATCCCGTCAAGTGCACCTTCAGTGTATCCTCAGGAAAATTCTTGGGCTTCATGGTCAATTCCAGAGGCATCGAGGCCAATCCTGATAAGATAAAGGCCCTAATAGATATGAGCCCTCCAAAGAACAAGAAGGAAGTGCAATGCTTAACGGGAAGGGTGGCGGCCCTTAATAGATTTATTTCAAGGTCCACCGATAAGTGCCTCCCCTTCTTTGACATCCTCAAAGGGAGCAAAAAGTTCACTTGGGATGAAAAATGCGAAGAGACATTTGTCAAGCTGAAGGAGCACTTGGGGAAGCCACCCCTGTTGGCGAAACCTGAGAAGGGCGAAAGGCTATACCTGTACTTGGCAGTGTCTGAGCATGCCATAAGCGCCGTCTTGGTTAAAGGGGAGAAGAAGCAGCAACAACCCGTGTACTATATCAGCAAGCGTCTGGTGGACGCGGAGAACCGTTACCCAGAGATTGAAAAGTTGGCCTATGCCCTAGTGGTGGCCTCGAGGAAGTTGAGGCCCTACTTCCATGCGCACGCGATTGAAGTCCTGATAGATAGTCCCTTGAGGCAGGTCTTGCATAAACCTGAGACCTCAGGGAGGCTGATGAAATGGTCGATCGAGTTGAGTCAATTTGATATTGTGTATACCCCAAGAGCTTCCATCAATGGACAGGTGTTAGCAGACTTTATAGTAGAGTTCACCCATCAGCTGAATGGAGGAAGAAGTGAAGAAGGGAAGCAGCCTGTTATAGAGGAAGAGCGAGGGGGTCTAGAGGAATGGAGTTTTCATGTTGATGGGGCGTCCAATGAGGGAGGATCCGGAGCGGGCATCATGATGACTGGGCCCGAGGGACACAAAATGTATTGCGCGATCCGGTTCGGGTTTGAAGCCTCCAATAACGAGGCGGAGTACGAGGCGCTCTTGGCTGGCATGCATTTGGCCTAGGAGCTTAGAGTGACACACCTTCGTATCTTTAGCGACTCTCAGTTGGTGGTGTACCAAGTAAAGGGGGAATACCAGGCGAGGGGACCCTAGATGGCAGCCTACTTGGAAAGGGTGAAGGGCTATCTGGGACGGTTAGTGGCATATAGCATAGAGCAAATCCCCAGAGAAAGGAATACCCATGCTGATGCACTCGCGAAGCTGGCGTCCACCAAGGACGGTGATATCTTGGAGTCGATACCCGTGGAGTACTTGCCCAAACCTAGCATCAGGAACTCGGACGTGCATATGATTAGAGCCCTGAAGGAGTCATGGATCGAACCGATTAAGAGATACCTGGAAGAAGGAACCCTGCCTGCTGACAAAAATGAGTCCCGGAGGTTGGTGTACAAGGCTGCTAGATACACCTTGGTAGAAGGGGTTCTATACAAGAGGGGGTTCTCAATGCCACTCCTGCGATGTGTGGAAGGGGAGGAGGCGTTGAAAGTGTTGCATGAGATACACGAGGGAGAGTGTGGCAACCATGAGGGCGGACCCTCCATAGCTAGGAAGGCCATGAGACAAGGATACTACTGGCCCTCCATGGAGAAAGATGCACATGACTTTGCCACGAAATGCGACAAATGCCAGAGGCACGCCAACTACCCTCGGAAACCCCCAAGTGAACTGACCAGCATGACCAGCCCCTGGCCCTTCGCTATCTGGGGGATAGACTTGATCGACGCTCTTCCTGCAGGCAGGGGTGGAGCGAAATACGCGGTGGTAGCAGTGGACTACTTCCCTAACTGGGTAGAAGCAGAACCCCTTGTGAAGATAACTGCCAAGCACATAACCTCTTTCATCGACAAATTCATTGTTTGTAGATATGTAGTACCCTACAAAATTATTTCTGGCAATGGTACCCAGTTTGAGGGGGGAGCTTTCGAGGAGTATTGTAGGGGAAGAGGCATAAGGAGAAGTTTCTCCGCGGTCGTACACCCGAAGGAAAATGGACAGGTGGAGGCCATAAACAGGGTCCTTAAGAAGAACTTGAAGGCAAAGCTAGAAAAGATGAAGGGAGCCTGGGTAGAGGAGCTACCAAATGTGCTGTGGGCTTACAGAACCACCCCACGCACGACTACTAGGGAGTCCCCATTCTCCTTGGCCTACGGATGCGAAGCCGTACTCCCGGTTGAGATGCAGGTTGAGTCCCTCAGGGTACAGGCGTATGGAGACGAGGCCAACCGCGTAGCTCTGGCCGAGAGCCTGGACATGCTTGAAGAGAAGAGAGAAAAAGCATAAATGAGGGTGGCAGTATACCAACAGCGCATCGCAAGGTACTACAATTCGAGGGTGCGAGAGAGAACTTTCAGAGTTGGCGACTTGGTGCTGAGGAAGGTACTCCCTAATACACGAGACCCAGGAGCAGGAGTGTTGGGGGCAAACTGGGAGGGGCCCTACCAGGTTGCGCAGTGCATACCCCCGAACACCTATAAGCTGTCGCGCATGGACGACACCATCATACCTCGAGCATGGAAGGCAGAGCACCTTAGGAAGTACTACCAGTAAGGCGCCCACGCCCGGTGCTAAAAGGACAAGTGTTGCATGCTATCTTAGTATGATAGAGAAGAATCAAAGAGGTTACTTAGATAACCTCCTGGGTAGGTGTGAGTCTTTTTTATTTTGTTTTCTATGAAAATCTCATATGTATCGCTGTAGCCAGAATTTTATGAATGAAATTGTTTGCAACTTCGTATGTACTTTTCTTCGCTACGCGGGCATCAACCAAAGTGCCTGCTGAAATAAATTTCACCAAGCACTTGGGGGGCAGGACAGGAGGCGAAAACATGCGACTGACAGGGAAAACCTAAAAAGGACCCCTTGCCCTCCTAAAAAGGAGGCCCCTAAAAGAGACCCTCTACCAAGAGGATCCTAAAAAGGGCCCTCCATCAGGAGGAAGTGACCCTAAAAAAAAAAGGGGAACCCTTTGATGGGGGATCCCAGAGGGACCCCCTATACCAGGGCCTTAAACGAAGTCCTTACAAGGCATCCCCTGGGATCACAAGGATTAGCTACCCTTGTGAACACCAAGGAGGCCATAGGGACTTACAAAAAAAAAGATGGTAACGACAATAATAAGTCTAGTGCGGCCACCAGGCCGTCTAGCCAAAAAGGGTCCTGAAAGAGACCCTTGCAAAAATAGTACTATGAATAACGACGAGAAGGACGCTTCTCGCAACAAATAATAAGCGCGCGCAAGAATATATAAAAGGATAGTTAGGACCCAAGGGGTCAAAATATCCTTATAAAAGTAATCAAGAGGCACCAAAAGAGATCCCGGCGAACCCTTTCGCATGGGTTCCGAAGGACCTCTAACCTGGTAAATAAAAGAGGGGAACCAACCAAACCCCATCATACAGGGTCAAAAGGACCTCAAACGCAGTAGAATAAAAGATAAATAGCAACACATGTATATATACATTGAAAAAGAATGTCTTGAAGACAGTACAAGAGTTACCAAAGAAAAATAGTAATGACAGTCATATTACAAAGGCCCAAAATACATAAAAAAAAAAAGGAAGAGAGCGTATACCCACGGAGGGCTAGCTGGAAAATGTTATGAAATAACTACTTCAAGGCCTCCTACCGCAGGCACTCCACATGGTCGCTCGAGCAACGGCGTGCTCACCGAAAGAAGAGAAATCGAAATTAGGATCCTGCCTCCACACAATGTAAAGGGCACGGTCTATGGACCTGCGCTCCGTGGTAGCCCTCTCCGCCTCCAAGGAAGCATTTCTCTCCTGCGACGATTGAAGTTCGGCCCTGAGGGCCTTGACTTTGGCCTCCAACTGGGTAACTCTCTTCTACGACGCGGCTGCGATGGCCTTGGCCTCCTAGAGTTCACGCTCCAAGCTGGTAACCTTGTCCTGTAGCCCCTTGGTCTTGGCCCTTACTTCCTTCCTCTTTAGTAGCAAGTTGGAAAATTTGGTCCGGACCCTTGACAACTTAGCCTTGGTTTCATTAAGCTCTTTCTCAAGCTCTTGAACCCGTGCTGCAAGACAATCCCTCTCGGTGCACGACACGGAGAGATGGCCAGCCGAGTCGGCAAACCGCAAAGCCACAGTGTAGGCCTGCACAAGAAAGTTAACAACAACAACAATAAGTGACAAAAAAAAAATGCATAAACACCTATACATAATAGGGCCGACGCGAGGGGCGGGGACTCACCCAAGTCATGGAGCGCCTTAGGTTCTCCCCAAGGTCCGATGGGTCACGTTGCTAAGACCATTCCAGTCGGATACAGGGAGGCTCGAGGCAAGTTGAGTGTATCGCTGTCCGTAAGACGTTGCCATCCGAGTCACCTAGGGCTCCCCATCCGTACCAGGGGCACCTGGCTAGATGGGGACAGACGACCCGCTTACTGAAGCGGGAGAGGGCGCGGTGAAAGTGGAAAACTGAGGCTCTGGTAGATTAGAGGGGGGCTCCGCAAGGTCAGCGTAATAAGCCCCCGATGACCCAGGGTCGAGAGGAGCCTGAGGGAAGGCGTCGTAGCCCTCAGGGCCAGGGGATACATAACACCCCGGTGCGACATGCTGGTCTTGAGGTTGGAAGGCTATGTCCTGGTCATAGGAGTCATAAGGGGGGCATCTCCCGAGGGACAAGGATCGCTGGTTAGGTCCCTCGAGTTCAAGGGGGGCTTCCCCCGGCTCCTCCTCAGCCTCACCTTCGTCTGGGAAAGGCTCAGCCAGCGCAGCCATTGTCATCTTAGACCCAGAAATCGACCACAGGAGCTTGGGGTCTGAGACCGGGGACAACTGGTGGCGGTTGAAATTTTCCACGGTGAATAAGAATGTCGCCTTCTTCATGGCGGAGTCAGCATTAATGAGGTCATTCACGGCCTCCACCTCTGACCCAATGACCGAAGGAACTGCAAACTGCTCTGCATGATCCACGCCAGTGTCAGTGCAAGTGTGAGTACAAAACAGTAAGTTCTAATAAGAAGAAAAGGATGACCAGGGTACTTACTGAGGGTGGCGCGGAAGTGTTCATGGACAAAGAGAGGACCCTCCACGAAGAAAAAATCTTGCTTCCAAGACCCCGTATTGGACACTGAGCCTTCTATCAACGGGAGCTCGTTATTGGCCTTTTGCAGATAGTAGAAGCCCTTGGATTTGGGGGATCCCATGAGGTTGTACAGGAAGTGCACCTCTTGCGCTGTAGGAGCGCGTTTAACCAGTTCCTTGAATGCCACAAAAAGGCAACTTAGGGTCAACCAACTGTTGGGAAACAGCTGAAGGGGGGCCAGGTCGAAGTAGTTAAGGACCACTATGAAAAACGGGTGCAAGGGAATGGTGCCACCCGCCTTCAAAATGTGTTCTCTCAAAGCCACAAGACCCTTCCTAGGGCGGTCGGCCCGGCATGCCTCCTGAGGAGCATATAAGGCGTATTCTGGGGGAACACGATAGTGCTTCACAATTTCCTTCAATTTATTCGCGGACACATGCGACACCAGCTCGGATGCCAGTAAAGGAGCGTCGTCCTGTTCCTGGATAGATACCTGTCGACGTGCCTTCGGCATATCTGCAAAACCAAAAGAAAAATGTGAGGAAGAGATAGAACACTTGACCCTCCATTTTTTCTTCCTAGCCAGAGTTTTCCATCGAGAGAGCGGCGGCGGAAGCGCTGAGCTAGGAAAAACTAAGACTAGGGGCTGAGGAGAAGCGGTAGCAGTCCCATGACCGTCATCAGGCGAGGATGGGTTGGGAGGTTCGGGCGGAAGGTGTCCCTCCATAAACTCTAACTTCCACTGCAATTCAAAAAGGATCATCCTAAGGCTCGCTACATGGTCACTAAGGTCTGGGGGGGGGAGGTGCTCTGTCTCCTCTCGACACCGAGTCAATTTCGCTCTCCACCACCCAAATTTTACGCCTAAGTTCAGCCATGTACTCAAGGTGGCGGATGCGGGCCTGCCTTAAGGAGTCATAGTCCTGGTGAGGGTCGCCCTCAGGGGACTCTGAGTCTGAGGACAGGTCAATAAACTCAGCCCCCGGGGGTATGTCGGACGAGCTGTCACTGGCCATGAAACCTCGTCCCGAAAGCGAAAAGGGGTTCACGTATAAATGAGGGGATGGCTACAAAACACAAAGGAATAGGCTTAATATCTCCAGATGCAAACTTCCTAAATGGCCCACTATAGGGTATAAAAAATAGGGGCATGCATATGGTCAAACTCACTACAAGCTCAGGCTAAGGTATCCCATCCCGAGTAATGCTAATTTGGACCTGATGAATGTAAAAAAAAATATTATATATATAGACCTCAAGCAGATAAGATGGAGTGTTGTCGAGGTCGAAAGGAGGTTGAGGGCCAAAAGGCACCAAAGGGTCGAAGGTACACATCTGCAAGAATAGACCAGAAAGATGTGTTAGCCACCAAATAGATACCCAAAAAAATTAGCTCATATGTAAAAAAAAAAAAATTATGAAAATGAAATGAAAAAATAAAATAAAGGAAGCTATGGCAAAAGTGAGGTTGTGAGGGATTGAACCCCTTACCTCTTGAAAAAGGAAGGGTTCTCCAAACCACTAAGCCAAGGAAGTAAGGTGAAAATATTAGGCCATGCATGAATGCCTATTTATAAGAATCAAGGTGAATAGTCTACAAGAGCACCTAAAGGCCCTCTCCTAGACTGGGGGGCAAGTGTGGACGCTCAATATTCCGCGCCCATAAAAGATCCAAGACGCACCTAGGCACGAGGCCACCCTCGGCCATGCACGCGAGGCCCGTCTCAGCGTCGCACCTCGCCCACGCGAGGCCCTTCTCGGCGTCGCACCACGCCCACGCAAGGCCATCCTCGCCCATGCGCGCAAGGCCCGTCTCGGCTTCGCGCCTCACCCATGCGAGGCCCATCTCAGCCATGCACGTGAGGCCCTTCTCGTGCTCAGCCTCGGCCATGCGCGTGAGGCCCGTCTCAGCTTCGCGCCTCGCCCACGCGAGGCCAATCTCATCCATGCACGTGAGGCCCTTCTCGTGCTCAGCCTCGGCCATGCGCGCGAGGCCCGTCTCTGCTTCACGCCTCGAGGCCCATCTCGGCCATGCACGCGAGGCCCTTCTCGTGCTCAGCCTCGGCCACGCGAGGCCCGGCGTCCCAGCGCCTTGCAAGCAAGGCCCGTGCCCAAGCGCGGACCCGTCGTCGCCCCGCCTTGCACTCAGCCGCGACCATTACACGCACCAAGGGTCCCACTCCCTATACCTTGAGAGCCCAATGCTCAGAGGCTCAAGTACGAATCGAATGGAACCTACTTGTACGATCTAGTACTGGGTACGGCTGCTAAGACCCTATACATCGAGTACGGACACCCGTACCAGTGGGGTAGTGGGAGTGCTGGAATAAGAGTTGTGGCTCGTACGTCTACAGCCAGGAGTCAGAGTCGACACCACTACCACCTGTGCCACTATGTCTGTCCCCACTCCACTGACATGAGTACGGACAAGTAGTGGAGACATCCTCCTGACGCCTGCCCCTGTACTGGGTGCACGACCTCAGCTTCTGAAACCACTCTCCTGGCAGAGTACTTATGTACCACTTGGTCTCCTGGACCACCATGTATCCCAGGCCATCAGAGCCTACTATAAAAAGGACCCCTCTCCTACATGGGAGGGGGTTGGAAAATTTACTGTAGCAAGTGCTTGAGAGTGAATGAAAGATTGATTTCTCCATTGTTGTTTTGTCATTGTTCTTGAGTTATTACTTAAATTTCTACAGCTTTTTCATTGACTATCTTTACTTGATAATTTTTTCCAACTCAACTTAGTTGACGAGTTCTCACCGTCAACAGATATTACCATGGAATTCGTGGTTAGTTTGCCAAAGACCGTGGGACAGCATGATTCAGTGTGGGTGATCATGGATAGGTATACCAAGTCTGCCCACTTCGTGCCTGTTATGATGACTTATACTGTTGAGTAGTATGTGAAGGAAATTATTTGACTTCATGGGGCTCCAAGGTCGATAGTATTCGACAGGGACCCCACCTTCACCTCCAAGTTTCGGGAGAGCCTGCAGAAGGCTATGAGGACGCAATTGCAGTTTGGTACCGCTTATCATCCTCAGACGGATGGACAGTCTGAGAGCATAATTCAGATACTAGAGGATATGCTACGAGCCTGTGTGCTGGATTTTGGGGAATCTTGGAGTAAGTATCTCCCATTGATTGAGTTTGCATACAACAACAGTTATTAGGCAAATATCGGAGTGGCTCCGTATGAGATGTTATATGGGAGGAAGTGTAGATCACCTATCCATTAGGATGAGACGGGTGAGAGAAGGTACCTAGGTCCTAAGATGGTTCAAAGAACCAATGAGGTGATTGAAAGGATTAGAACTCGAATGCTCGCCTCCCAGAGTCGCCAGAAGAGTTACTCAGACTTGAAACGTAGGAGCGTAGAATTTCAAGTCGGTGACCACGTGTTTCTCAGAATTTCTCTTTTAAGAGGAGTGAAACAGTTTGGTGTTCGGGGCAAGCTTAGCCCTAGGTTTGTTGGCCTATTTGAGATTCTAGAACGGGTTGGAGAGGTAGCTTAGAGATTGGCGATGCCTCCAACTTGATCAGGTGTTCATGATGTGTTTCACGTGTCCATGCTCCGGAAGTACATATCAAATTCTACGCATATACTGATTTATGAGAACTTGGAGCTGGATCAGGATTTAACTTATGAGGAGAAGCCGGTTCAAATTCTTGACTGGAAGGACAAAGTCTTGCGGAGCAAGACCATCACCTTGGTAAAAGTGCTGCGGAGGAACAACAAGGTAGAGGAGGCAATGTGGGAACTTGAATCAGATATGCGGGAGCGGTATCCTGAGTTATTCAGGTAATTTCGAGGACGAAATTTCTGTAAGGACGGGATAGTTGTAGCGTCCCAAATTTGCTAATAAGGCTTAGGGCCTTGATTAGCGTGCCTGGTGGGGCAATAATTGACTTATTATGTTAATATGATAATTTGATGAGTATGTGACTAGAAATGCATGTTTAGGTGAATTAAATATGCACGTGGGCCCCATTTGGTTGTTAGGGGCATATTTGTAATTTTAGCCCGTTGAGGGCATAAATGCAATATTTTTGTATATTGTGATTGATACCACGAGTGAGTGGTGATTTATTTGTGATGCACGATTCGAGACAGTCCTAGGGAGCAATTTATCTAGAATTTCACAATGAGGTCAAATTCCCAGCTCGGGAGGAGCCTAGGGTTATTTTGGGTATATAATATGAGTTTGGGATTTATTAGGTATAAGGTAGAAATTTAGTAATGATTTGAGTATGCCAGGATTAACGGGGATTTTTAGGTGTACTCGAGGAATTAGCAGGTTATGTCAAAAGACTAAATTACCCTTGGTGATATTTGAGGACTTAGAGTAATTTGAGGGCCAATCTTGACATTTAGCAAGAGGTTACACTTAATTGGGAGTTGGAGACTCTAGAAAACTTAGACAAATAGAGGAAAGGAAGGAAATGGAACCAAAATTTCTCTGAGCTCTCTCCCATTCGGTTTTCTCCTTCTCTCCCTCCATAGTGCTTGATTTTGGGTGCCTAATTTTGGGAAACTTTAGGTCAGAAATTCAAGGGTTCAAGGGTAAGTTTTAACTCTCTTCTGTGTTGAATTTCTGCTAGAAGTGTTATATTAGTAAGCTGAATTTATGTTTTGCTTGGTGAATTTTGGGATGAAGTTTTGTGAAGAATCAACTTGGGAATCAGAGGATTTAAGCTTGGAACTGGACTTGAAAGTAGATCAGGGTCGAATTCCTTCTCAAGGTAAGGATTTCATTGATTTATGAAATGAATTTTCAGTTGTGGTTTAAGTTTTGCGGAGTTTTAAACCACTAGGTGATTTTGAGTTTGGATGAGTGTTTGAGTTTGTTTTCTGGTGTTTATGTGTTGTGATGTTGTTCATTTCGATGTTTAGGTTGAATTGGGACTTGGGTATACTTGGGTGATGATTTGGGTAAGTTTTGGCTCGGCTCTGTTCGTGTATGAGCGTCACAGCTCTGTTCTTCCGTGCCGTGGCACTGGGTTATATTAGGACAGGGGAGCCGTGCTTGATGTCGCGGCCTCTATAGGGCAATGCTGTGGCGCTAGGCCATTTTCAGGGCGTGGGATTTTGTGTTTTTAGGGTTTTGGCTCAGGGGGCTCCGGGGACGCTTTTGCCACCTTGTGTGGGGAAACGGGAGGTCCCGAGAGCACGAGATTGGTTCCAGGGTACAATTATGAATTGGTTAGTAACGAGAGTTTTACTTGTGTGTTGTGACTAGGTTTTCAGCGAGGCTCGGGTTAGAGGACTTTGCATGGGATTTCGGAGCTCAAGAAGCTTGGGACGCAGGTAAGAAAAATTGTTGTACCCGTAGAGCAGGGCGTGGCCCTGTAGTTTGTATTGTTGGGCATGACCCTATGTGATTGAATTGTAGGGCGTAGGCCTATCATTTATGTTTGGTGTATGTTTAAGTAGTTATTGATATTATGCTATGTATGCTTATTTGTGAATGAACGACGAAGGTCAGAAATGGCAAAGGCCGTGAATGGCAGGAAGCTGGGTACGGCAAGGGGCCGGGAACGGCGTCAAGCACGTGGAGTGCAAGGCCGAGTACGGCTAGGGGCCGGGGGCAGCGTTAAGCACGCATAGTGCAAGCCATTTGGGTGAGACCCTTCTCGGATGCATGAGTCATCCTCCAGTATAGACCGCAAACCCAGGGCCAAGTAAATTGCCTGGGACGGCATGGCTACTATATGTTTAGCCTGTTGGCGAATTTGTTATATGCTGAATGATGGATATGCATATGTTGATTGTTTGTGTTGAGTTTTCTTGCTGGGCTTCGACTCACGGGTGCTCTATGGTTCATGTAAGAGCAAGGGAATGGTCGATCAACCATGAGTACAAAGAGAGTGAAGCGACGTGTACATGTTTGGCCTGCCCGGCTGCCATGGCCAGGGGTATTTTGGGAGATGTTAATTAATAATTAGAGTCTTGTCATTTAGTCGACTTTAATCATATTTTTGAGTTGTAAATATTTCTAAACTGTAATTTTGGGATCCCAAATGTATAACGATTTATAATTTCAATGAATGAATACATTTTCAAATTATAAGACTTTTATTACAGTTTAGTTACACTTTTAACTTAAAACCTTGATTAGCGAGTTAATTGCACGTTTAAAACTCACTAAGTAACGGCTCTAAGGAAGTAGGGCGTTACAAATATCATTTGGTAAAATTAATTTAATTAGTTTTACAACCCAATTGAAAAATATTGATTTTGATAAAAATACAATTTTAAAAATAGTGAGTGGGAGAGGGAATTATGAGAATAAGTGCCATGGTCTCCATTATTAATTTAACACTGAGAAGCATAGGAAGGGCCTCGTGTCGCCTCTGTTTATGGCCTCCCTGAGGAAAGACTTTCGAATATGTTTATTTTATCTCAAGGTTTACTTCTCATAAGAGAATAAGATTAGTGATGTATTTTAAGTTTGACTGACCCTAAGGCACACTATTGAGTTGAGTCATTGATCGAAAAATAATGGGCTCCACTACGAAGATGTATTTAGGCTTTCGAGCACGACTAGTGCAGCTTGACCAAACTAACGATAATTCATAAGTCACAAGAGAAAAAGGAGTTAATAAGTTTTCACTTATGGAGTTGAGATTTGTCTCAAGATTAATTTGTGATTAGTCTAACCTACCCTATGGTGGTCCATTAATTTTCAAATTAATCTATCGTGGACTGGTAACTTTTTTTTTGTGTTATTTTATGTATTGAATTCATGCATCATATTTATTATTCAAAATATAAACTGATATTTATTATATGCATTAATTCATTATATTTTATTTATTTAGCAATATGTCCAATCCAAACCCTATAACAGCTTTACTTGCTAATGAGAAATTGACTAGTGATAACTACATGAAATGGAAATCAAACATGAACATTGTTTTTATATGTGAAAACCACATGTTTTTCCTAATGAGTAATGTTCTAAGGTTCCTGCTCTCACTGTTGCCAAAACAGATAGAGAGAAGTATGACAATTGGATCTTATCTAACAATAAGACCAAATTTTATATGCTTGCTAGTATGAGCGATGTGCTCAGAAAGAAGTTTGAAACTGTTGAAATAGCCTATGAGATTTGGGAATCTCTACAAGGCATGTTTGGCCAACAATTTGATAAGTGCAGACATGATGCTACCACAAGCTTCATGAGCATGAAAATGAAGAAATTTTTTGATGTCAGAGAACATGTCCTAGACATGATCAACATATTGCATGATGCATAAATCCATGGTGCGACCATGGATGAGAGAACTCAAGTGTGATATTTTAATCTCTCACACCAGCTTTTGCGGCATTCACTACCAACTATGTTATGAACAAGGTTGAGTACAACATGACCCAACTGCTGAATGAGTTGAAAACTTTTGAATCTCTAAACAAAAGTTCCACTAAAGTTGAGGAGGAAAATGTTGTTGAATCCAATCCTTCCACTTCATATGGTAATTCAAAGAAGAGGAAGGGTAGCTAAGGAAAGGACAAGAAAAAGGACAAACAACCAGAGAATACCAACAAGTCTTCCAAGAAGAATAATTCAGCAAAGGACTCCAAAAAGAAGGCACTAAAAGGAGCATGCTTTCATTGTGGAGTTGAGGGTCATTGGAAAATGAATTTTCCTAAGTATCTGGTTGAACTAAAAGACAAAAAGAAGGGTAAATTTGATTGCTTGTTTTAGAATCTTGTTTAGTGGAAGGTAATTTTTCATCTTGGATAGTTGATTCAGGAGCCATTAATCATGTTTGTTTTTCTTCGCAATGTCTTAGTACTTCGAGGAAGCTAGGTCATGGAGAGGTGACCATGAGAGTTAGAATGGGATAGGAGATTTCTGCAGCTGAATTTGGAAAAGCTTGCCTAGTTTTTTATAATAATAAATTTATTTTGTTGGACAATGTTTATTTTATTCCTAGATTTACAAGAAATTTGATTTCCTTATCAAAATTGCAAGAACAAGGTTCTAATATTTCTTTTCATAATACTTCGATTGTTATTTAAAAATATGATTTTGACATTTGTTTGCAAAGTCTGAAGGTGGACTTTACAAGTTAGAGTCCAATGTCGAGCATGTTTATAATTCTGAATTATTTAAAACTGCAAATCCTAGATCTATTCAAAGACAAAAGACATATTCTGATAGTGAAGCATATCTGTGGCATTTCAGATTGGGACATATTGGTCTAGACAAAATTAACAGACTAATGAAGGATGGTCATTTAAGAGAACTATCTATTGGTTCTCTCCCAGTCTGTGAATCCTGCCAAGAAGGCAAAATGACCAAGAGACATTTCTCTGCTAAAGGTTCAAAAGCCCCAGAACAACTTCAACATGTACATACGAACATTTTGTTAGGAAAATATAAATTGTCTCAATGGAAATGGTAAGACAATATTACAACTCTATGCAAAATATTACAATAGACAAGGATTGATTAAATAAAGTGTTACAACTCTATAACTGAAAATACAAATAAAAGGAGAAGGAGATGTAAGATGATAGAAATAGAAAGTACAACTCTATTACATAAGGATACAAGTAAACTAGAAGTGTTTGAACAAAGGAAATAAAAGGATTACAACTCTTAAACAAAAGTTCAAGTAAATAGAATAAGAAGAAAAGAAGAAAGAGCAATAAAAGAAAATAAGAACAAGAACCAAAACAATAAACTCTCACTCACACAACCAAAGTGAAGAGTGTTGGGGATCACCAACTTGAACAAGGTTTGAAACCTTTGTCCAAAAGCTTATTTCCCCCTAACTCAAGCACTAAGGGATCTCTCACAGATTATAGGAAATGATTTCTGGAATAATCAAGCCCCAAGGTGTTTCTAGCCAAGTGCTCTAATGGATAGAAATGTTGTGTCTTTCAAGTGAGCTATAGGATCCTATTTATAGAGTTTAGAGACACCCTTTGAATTTCAAATTCCACCAACCCCCATGGCTGTTACCGATGTTTAAATGGATTAATATGGAATTAAAAATGAGATTTGGGAGTTATTTGGGTTTTTTGAGCCATTCAACAAAGATTGAAAAAACTAAAAAATTGGTCAGCTTTGGCCTGTGGCCGCGGCCACCGACCAATTTCAGCACAAAAAATGTGTTGTTTTTCCAAACGGGTCCAAACCCTCCCAAATGATTTTGTAACTCCCAAAACACATTATTGGGATTAAAATCATATCTCTAACAGCCATATCACATATGACTTTATGAAATTCATCTCAATATTGTGTAACAACAATTTTACACAATAAAGGGTAATATTTGGAAGTAACAAATTTGTAACACCAAATGTGTTACATTATTTGGATATATCTCATATATCTAAATATTGTAACTCTCTATTATATGTTACAATATGTGACACACTTTGTCACATTTATTTAATCTAAAACATTATATTATAATATAATATAAAATTACATTATATTATAAAATAATATAACATTCCCCCACTAGATTAAATAGTTTATCTATTGTAACACTTATTTAATCAATCATTATATTTTGAAATATAACATATCCCCCATTTGATTAAATAAGAACTCTCTCTTATAGGAGTCATTGCATTAGTGCATAAAGCAAAGTGTTTTTCAACTTGAACTTTACTATAGTGTAATTATCACAAAATTTGTCGAAAATTAGGTTGCACCAGGCATTGAACCATTTTTTCATGATGACAAATCAGTGATAACACACACACCTTTGCGATGTTCACTTGAGACCTCTATGTCTCGCTTTGCACCGTTAATGGCCATGTGCACTTTCCATTCAAGGGCGTTCTTGAGAATACTCCCAATTCTCATGAGAGGCAGCACCACCCGTAGGTCCATATAGGTAGAATTCTTACAGTATTTCGTTACCAAAATACTTGTCTTTACAAGACTGAATTCTATTAAAAAACCTTTCGGTTTTAACCCTCCACTTGGTAACACACAAGTACTCAATATCTCAGATGGGACTTGTTTTGAGTACAACTAATATTCACTTGATTGACTTGTTGTTACCTATTGAACCTAACACTAGTTGAATAACTAGTGTTAAGATAGGTTACCATCAATCGTGAATCTCTTTAGGGAGTTTAAGTCCCATCCCTCGTGATGATGCAGCCACTAAATCCCTCGTTAGTGGCTTAGTGAATGGATCCGCCAGATTTTCACTTGTTCTCACATAGGATATTGAGATGACTCCTCTTTGAATCAATTCTCTTACATATCCATGTCTTAGACTAATATGTCTAGACTTCCCATTATACACTCCGCTGTATGCTCTAGCCAATGTCGCTTGGCTATCACAATGTATCGATATAGTAGATACATTAACTTTGATTAGGGGAATCTCTATCAACAGATCCCTTAACCATTCAGCCTCTTTGCCGGCAGCAACTAGAGCTATGAACTCTGCTTCCATAGTGGAATGAGATATAGAGGTTTGTTTCTTGGAACCCCAAGAAATTGCACCTCCACCAAGTGTAAATACCCAACCAGTTGTGGACAAGTTGTCCCCAAGATTGGAAATCCAACTTGCATCTGTATATCCTTCTAATATCGAAGGAAATTTGGAGTAGTGAAGGCTTAGTCCTTTGGTTTTCTTGAGATAACCTAGGACTCTTCCAATTGCCTTCCAGTGATCCATACTTGGATTACTTGTAAAGCTACTAAGTTTACTTACCGCAATTGCTATATCAGGTCTAGTACACTGCGCAGCGTACATTAGACTCCTTATAGCACTAGCATACTCCAATTGAGTCACCGCTCTTCCTTCATTCTTCTCTAGTTTTACACTATGATCGAATGGAGTATTGGCATCTTTAACCTTGAGATGGTAAAATTTGTTCAATACTTTCTCAACATAGTGGGCTTGCCCTAACGCAAAACCCCCACTATGTTTCTTTACTTTGATACCGAGTATGGTATCAACTTCTCCAAGATCTTTCATCATGAAGGTTGGTGATAGAAACCTCTTCGTTTCTTCTATCCCTTTCATGCTATTACTTAGAATAAGCATGTCATCCACATATAAGCAAACAATGATCACATATCCCTTACAAGTTTTGGAATACAAACACTTGTCTCCTTTGTTATGTCTAAACCCATTAGACATGATGGCTTGATCAAATTTCTCATGCCATTGCTTAGGAGCTTGTTTCAATCCATATAAGGATTTTACAAGTCTGCAAACTTTATGTTCATATTTTAGTAGGACAAACCCTTCGGGTTGTTCCATATAGACCTCCTCATTGAGGTCACCATTAAGGAATGTCGTTTTGACATCCATTTGATGAGCATACAAGTAGTGTATAGAAGCTAAAGCGACCAAAATTCTTATGGAAGTTATTCTTGCAACAGGCGCATAAGTATCGAAATAATCGATACCCTCTTTTTGCCTAAACCCTTTAGTTGCTAATCTAGCTTTAAAGGTTTGGATAGTGCCGTCAGTGTGGTATTTTCTCCTAAATACCAACTTACACCCAATTGGCTTAGACCCTGGTGGGAGGTCTACCAATTCCCAAGTGTTATTGGAAAGAATGGAATCCATCTCATCATTGATGGCTTCTTTCCAAAATGCACTATCTCTCGATTGCATAGCTTCTCTATAAGTCTTAGGATCATCCTCAACGAGAAGTACAATAGGAATTTTCCTAATGACTTCCTCTCTATTTCCTTCTACCATGTAGAATGAAATTCGTTGAGAATCTATCTCATCCATTACTAGACTTTTATGATTTTTAAGCCTTTGACTTCTTCTAGGTTCAAAGGGTTGCTTTACATCCTTTTGAGAATTTTCTTCTCGAGAATCAACTTTGGGTGTAGAAGCTTGAGAATTGTTCTCATATAACAAATTCTCCTTTAGAGATTTTGAAGCTTGAGAATTGTTGTTGCATAACATGTTCTCAAAGAATTCAACTTCTCTAGATTTAATCACAATATTAGACTCTAAGTCTAATAGCCTATAAGCTTTACTATTGTTGGCATAACCAACAAAAGCACACTTTATGGCTCTTGAACCTAACTTTGTTCTATTAGGTTCATTTTTCTTGCAATATGCAAGACACCCCCACACTTTGAAGTACCCTATGTTGGGTTTTCTTCCTTTCCATAACTCATATGGAGATATCTCATTTTTCTTCATTGGTATTCGATTAAGAATGTGACAAGGGGTTAAAAGCGCTTCACCCCATAAGTTGAAGTTCAACTTAGAAAACACCAACATAGAATTTATCATCTCTAGATAAGTCCTATTTTTCCTTTCGGCAACATCATTGTGTTGTGGTGTATAAGGTGCAGTGCACTCATAAATTATACCATTTTCTTCACAAAATGTATTGAATTCATTAGAGAATTACTCTCCTCCTCTATCACTTCTTAGCACCTTAATCTTTTTATTTAGTTCATTTTCAACTTCTAATTTATACAATTTAAAAATGTCAAAAGTTTCATCTTTATGCTTTAAAAGAAATACATAGGTATATCTACTAAAATCATCTATAAAAGTAAGAAAATACCTTTTACCACCTCTAGTTAAAACACCATTTAATTCACAAAGATCACTATGGATTAAATCTAGTAAATTAGATGATCTTTCTACACTAGGAAATGGTTTCTTAATCATTTTCTCCTTAACACATGTTTCACATTTACCATAGTTTTTAATATTGCATGAAATCATACCACATTTTACTACTCTTTTCATGGTTGAAAAACCTATATGCGATAGTCTAAGATGCCACAAAAATAAAGAATCATACTCAACAATATAGGCGGAATTAGCATTTTTATTGATAACATTGAAAGTTACATCATTGGTGCACAATTTAACCATTCCCTCACAAGAGTACCATTTTCCCAAGAATACATTTGATTTGGTAAGTATAAGTTTACCGGACTCAAAAACGGCTTTAATGCCGAGCTTGCCAAGCAAATCACCACTTACCAAGTTTCTACTCATTTCGGGAACATAAAGTACATTCACTAATGTAACTTTCTTGCCGGAGGTGAAGTAGACTTCAATAGTACCTTTGCCAAGTACCTTGGATTTTCCCTCATTGCCCATTTGTATCTCATGGTTGCCCTTTGACTCTTCAAAGGTCTTGAACAATGATTTGTCATAGGTGACATGGACGGTGGCACATGTATCATACCACCACCCTTTCACCTTGCCTTGGACCGCATTCACCTCACTAAGGGTAGCAACTATGTTTTCCTCTTAAGTTGCGTTCACCTTAGGTCCTTGTTGGTCTTTTCTATGCCTAGACTCTCTAGCATAGTGACCCTTTTTCCCACACACAAAGCAAGGACCTTTCTCGCCCTTAAACTTGTTTGGGTTGGTTTTTGGACCCAAAGGTTACTCATTACCCTTTTTCCCTTTGTTTTTGGGATGTTTTGGTTGTGACACCGCATTTGCTTTGGAAGTCTCTCCATTAGATCCCTCCACAAGTTTATCTCTACATATCGATTCCTCTTCGATTCGAATATGTTTTTGGATTTCCTCCAAAGAATAATCCTGATTTTTATGAAGGATTCTTTTCCTATAGCTCTTCCAAGTTGGTGGTAATTTAGCCACTATAGCACCAACTTGAAAGGCCTCGGGAAGCTCAATCTTTAGCACTTTCAATTTGTTAACAATTATTTGCAATTCATGAATTTGAGGAAGAATAGGTTTATCACCAAAAAATTTGAAATCGAAGTATTGAGATATCAAAAACTTTTTGGTACCTTCCTCTTCCGCCTTAAACTTTTTCTCAAGTGCATCCCATATCGCCTTGCCCGATTTGGTCTCGGTGTAGAGGTCATAGAGCCTATCGGATAGGGCGTTGAGGATATGATCCCTACAAAGAAGGTTGTCCTCCTCCCTCTTCCTTCTCTTCTCCACCTCCTCGGGAGTGTCTTTGTTGGATGGCTCGGCTAGAGGTGCCAAGGATGACTCAAGGATGTAGGCGATTTTGAGAGTGATTAAAAGAAACCTCACCTTGTCTTGCCACCTAGTAAAATTGGATCCATCAAACCTATCCAACCTTACTAGGTCTTGGTTCATGATCTTGATGGTTTCCCCTTCCATTGAAACAAAAAGGGTTAAGCTTTTGAATGTTAGGAAAATATAAATTGTCTCAATGGATATGGTAAGAAAATATTACAACTCTATGCAGAATATTACAATAGACAAGAATTGATTAAATAAAGTGTTACAACTCTATAACTGAAAATACAAATAAAAGGAGAAGGAGATGTAAGATGATAGAAATAGAAAGTACAACTTTATTACAAAAGGATACAAGTAACTAGAAGTGTTTGAACAAAGGAAATAAAAGGATTACAACTCTTAAACAAAAGTACAAGTAAATAGAATAAGAAGAAAAGAAGAAAGAGCAACAAAAGAAAATAAGAACAAGAACCAAAACAATAAACTCTCACTCACACAACCAAAGTGAAGAGTGTTGGGGATCACCAACTTGAACAAGGTTTGAAACCTTTGTCCAAAAGCTTATTTCCCCCTAACTCAAGCACTAAGGGATCTCTCACAGATTATAGGAAATGCTTTCTGGAATAATCAAGCCCCAAGGTGTTTCTAGCCAAGTGCTCTAATGGATAGAAATGTTGTGTCTTTCAAGTGAGCTATAGGCTCCTATTTATAGAGTTTAGAGACATCCTTTGAATTTCAGATTCCCCCAACCCCCATGGCTGTTACTAATGTTTACTTGGATTAATATGGAATTAAAAATGAGATTTGGGAGTTATTTGGGTTTTTTGAGCCGTTCAACAAAGATTGAAAAAACTGAAAAATTGGTCAGTTTTGGCCTGTGGCCGCGGCCAGAGACATTAGTTGCCGCGGCCACTGGTCTCTCTCCCACAGGCCGCGGCCACTGATTGTTGGTGGCCGCAGCCACCGACCAATTTCAGCACAAAAAATGTGCTGTTTTTCCAAACGGTTCCAAACCCTCCCAAATAATTTTGTAACTCCCAAAACACATTATTAAGGTTAAAATCATATCTCTAACAGCCATATCACATATGGCTTTATGAAATTCATCTCAATATTTTGGAACAACAATTTTACACAATAAAGGGTAATATTTGGAAGTTACAAATTTGTAACACCAAATATGTTACATTATTTGGATATATCTCATATATCTAAATATTGTAACTCTCTATTATATGTTACAATATGTGACACTTTGTCACATTTATTTATTCTAAAACATTATATTATAAAATAATATAACACGTTTGTGGTCCACTAAATGTCCAAGATAGAGGAGGTTATGAATATTTCGTCACTTTGATTGACAATTATTCAAGATATGGTTACCTACACTAAATGCAAAGGAAATCTGAGACCTATGATAAGTTTAGCGAATTTTGAGCAGAAGCTTAAATGCAATTAGGTAGATCACTAAAGTAATTCGACCGGATCAAGGTGGAGAGTACTCAGAATATGAATTTGAAGCCCATTTGCGTGAGCATGGAATTCAATCCTAACTCACTACACCTGGAATGCCACAATAAAATGGTGTTTCAGAAAGGCGAAACATAACCTTATTTGATATGGTTAGATCGATGATTAGTTTCTCATCATTGCCTTTGACATTCTGGGTGTTGTCCATATTTTCACCTCCAACACGTGGTAACCCCCAGTGGCTGGCTCGGACGTTCATGAACATCATTCGGGCATGTTTCTACCTGAGGCCTCTAGTCAGAGTAGGGGTCCTCCTAGGTGAGATGTTGCCTCTAACAGTGGGTCGTTGGTGCATGAGTAGATTACTCTCTGAGGTTTGTCCTCAGAGATGGAGGATCTCCAGCTCGAACAATTAAGGCGAGGGCTCTCGTCTCCCAATTATCTCATAGGTCTGAGGTTCTAATTCTCAGACCTAAGGTAAAGTGCAACGTGTCAACAAATGCAGGTTTTCATAGCCGGAAGATCATCTGACAACCTTGATGGGTGATCCATCAACAGCGTTATCGAGTGTACGACTCGACAATTTGCACTCCCACGACACCGCTTGACATGGAGGTAATTACAGCACGTCCTAATAGTAACGAGGGCATGTTCCCTATAAAGTATGTGTTTTTCTGCAGTGGGCCCCACAAATCTCGCTTGGCCTGTGGTCTCTATTCAATGCAGCCAAAAGCATTGAATTGGTATTAATCCCCCAATAATGGGAATAATGTGTATTAATTGTCTAATGATTAGTATTAATGAGTCCCAGCCTCTATAAATAGAGTTGGGAGTCTCATTGTAAAGGGTTCGGTTTTTTAGAGAGAAAACACCCTGTACTCAGAGCAATCTAAACACTGCTTGAGAATACACCATTGGAGTTTGCCATGATAAGCTTCCAATCCTCTTAATACCAGAGACTCGTGAACTAGGGTTCTTTTATAACTTGAAACGCGTAAAAATCTTTGTGTTCTTATTGCTTATTTCTTTAATCTCTCTTCTTAAGGTTGATAGTGAAAAAGTCAGTCAACACTAGGGTTATGCAATAAAATGTGCTCTATACATACTCAATGTTGTTCCATCTAAGTCTGTTTAGAAAACACCATTGAAATTATGGAATGGTACTAAACCTAGTTTATGCCATTTTCGTATATGGGGTTGTCCTGCACACGTGCTTAAGGAAAGACTGGGAAGTTGGAACCACGCACTGAAGTATGCATGTTTGTATGATATTCAAAATAAACAAAAGGTGGTATATTTTATAGTCCTAAAGATAACAAAACGTTTGTATCTATAAATGCAACTTTTCTAGAGCATGACTATATAAATAACCATAAACCTCAAAGTAAAGTCTTACTTAAGGAAATGGTCTCAAATAAACAAGACCAATCCCTAGTAGTGGCAAGAGAAAAACGGCCAGAGGATATTGCCAGTTCTAGTCAGAACAATAGAGAGCTTCGTCGTAGTGGGAGGGTTGGTAAACATCCAGTACGCTATGAACATGAAGTTTAGATGCTTGCGTCTGACACAAACAAAGATGATCTATTGACTTATAGAGATGCAATGGAAGATTTTGACAAAGAAAAATGGTTAAACGCCATTGACCTTGAAATGGAATCAATGTATTCCAATTCAGTCTCGAATCTTGAAGATCCACCTGAGAATGTTAAACCTATTGGTTGCAAATGGATATTCAAGAAGAAAAGAGGAGTAGATGGGAAAGTAAAGACTTTCAAAGCAAGGCTAGTAGCAAAGGGCTAGACACAGAAAGAAGGATTTGATTATGAAGAAACTTTTTCACCTGTGGCCATGCGCAAATCTATTTGCATACTCTTGTCCATAGCTGCATGCATGGATTATAAGATTTGGAAAATGGACATTAAAACAGCTTTTCTTAACGGCTGTCTTGACGAAACCATTTACATGTCTCAACCAGAAGGGTTCAAAGTTAAAGGTCAATAGCAAAAAGTTTGCAAGCTTCTTAAGTCTATTTATGGACTTAAACAAGCTTCAAGATCTTGGAATCTTAGATTAGATGATTGGTTTTGAACATAACATTGATGAACCTTATGTTTACAAACAAATCAAAGATAAGATTGTGGTATTCCTCATTCTTTGCGTTGATGATATTGTACTCATTGGGAATGACATAGAAACATTATCAAAAGTAAAGAAATGGTTAGTTGAGCAATTCCAAATGCAAGACTTGGGAAAAGCAAAATATGTTTTGGGAATTCATATCTATAGAGATCGAAAGAACAAAATTTGGCACTATCTCAATCAACTTATATTGATAAAGTGCTAGAACGCTTTGGTATGCAAAACTCAAAGAAAGGAACTATGCTTACCTGATCAGGAGTTAAATTGTCTAAAGAACAATGTCCACAAACACCTCAGGAAAAGGAAGACATGAGACAATATCCATATACCTTTGCAGTAGGCAGTCTAATGTATGCAATTGTATGTATTAGACTTGACATCTGTTATGCAGTAGGGATAGCCAGTCGTTATCAATCCAATCTTGGATGGAGTCATTGGTGAACATTAAAGAATATTCTCAAGTATCTTAGACATACTGGAGATTACAAGCTTGTGTATTCAGGTGGAGACCTTAACCCTACTAGATATACTTATTCTAATTTTCAATTAGACAAAGAGAGTTGAAAGTCAACATCTGGATCATTTTTCACACTTGGAGGAGACGTTGTAGTTTGGAGAAGTATTAAACAATTTAGTATTGCAGACTCCACCATGGAAGCCGAATACATAGCAACTTGTGAAGCAGCTAAAGAGGCGGTGTGGCTCAATAAGTTCCATATTGATATGGAAGTTGTTCCAGGCATGGATCAGCCACTTGTTCTGTGCTGTGATAATAGTGGGACAGTAGCTAATTCAAAGGAACCCATAATTCACAAGAGGGGAAAGCACATCGAGAGGAAATATCACTTGATCCGAGAGATAGTCAACCGAGGAGATGTTGATGTCTTGAAGATTGCCTCTGAAGATAATCTTGCATATCCGTTCACAAAGATTTCATCTATTAACTCTTTTCAGGGTCATGTAAGAAGCATGGGGTTAAGGGAAATGCCTCATTTTCTTTAGGGAAAGTGGGAGATTGTTGGAAATTGTTCCCTTAAAGCAATTGTAGTTGACAATAGTTTTAATGAAATAAATGAATAAATTGAATTATTGTATATATGCAGCTTATGTACTATATTATTGATAATAATATTAAGTAAATATCAAAAAGTTCCCCAGTTCATCTATGTGGTCTCAATCTCATATTGGTATGAGATGATCGAGATTGAGATAATGAACTTAAATAGTTGGCAGTAAAATAAAGTTATAGAATCTTTAGATTAATTACTGCTAGTACGGTCCACTAGTATTATGAATACATATGACCTAGATCAGGGTTACTAGTGTAGTAGGACACTTTAGTGGAGGTTGTATGCATGCTAAGAGTATGTAGAACTGGACAAGATGTGATTTAAAAATACTTGTTTGAATACCATTTCGTAGTATTGTAAAACACATCAACTGATGATCATATGTTTTAAGGTATTAATGGTGGACCAAGTAAGGGACATGACAAGAAGCCTGCTGTTGCTACTGAGGACGCTCCTAGAGAAGCTAACTTAGCTTCATCCTCGAAGAGCAATAAGAGGAATAATAATAATAACAAGAAGGGCAAGGCTAAACCTACTGCAAAACTAGCTGGAGGTGCTGCAAAACCTGCTGGGGAAAAACTTTCTTCTAACAAAACCAAAGGAGCATGCTTCCACTGCAAGGAGACTGGGCATTGGAGAAAAGACTGCCCAACTCTCAAGGCTAGAGGAACTCAAGGTAATCGTCAATCTTTTGTCTTGGATGCATGTGTTTTGGAAGATGATAATTCTGTATGGATTATAGATTCTGGATCCACTAACCATGTGTGCACTTCTTTGGAGCTACTTAGCAATTGGACGCTAGTAAAGGAAGGCGGGCTGAAGCTTTGAGTAAAAAATGGAGCGTTCGTGAATGTTGAAGAAAGAGGACAGGCTCGTCTAAATTTTGGAAATAAATATTTTGTTTTAAATAAAGTTTATTTTATTCCAAACTTTAATCATAATTTAATTTCAGTTTCTTTATTACATCAACAATATTTTGCCGAACTTTCACAAGTTTTAATATATCAATTTCATTGAATGGATATGAATTGTGTGTTGGATTTATGGAAAACGGGCTATACCATTCATGACCTATTGAACCCTCCGCTTTTAATAATGAGTTATTTAAGGTAGCTAGATCTCGGACCGTCAAACGACAAAAGATCGATAACGATAACATGATGTATCTTTGGCATCTTCGACTTGGTCATATTAACTATGATAGGATCAAAAGACTAACAAAGGTTGGGCCTTTGTGGGAACTCACTGTTGGGAATAGTGCCCTTAAAGTAATTGTATTTGACAAATGTTTTAAATGAAATAAATAATTAAATTGAATTATTATATATAGAATATGTCCGACATTATATGACAATATTAAGTGAATATCATAAAATTCCAAAATTTATCGATGTTGTCTTAATCACATATTGGTATGGGAGGATCGAGATTAAGATAATAAACTTAAATAGTTCGCAATAAGATAAAGTTATGGAATCTTTAGATTAATTACTTCTAGTACGGTCCACTAGTATTATGAATACATGTGACCCAGATTAGGGTTACTAGTGTAGTAGGACACTTTAGTGGAGGTAGTTTGCATGCTTAGAGTATGTAGAACTGGACCAGATGTGATTTAAAAATAGTTGTTTAAATACCATTTCGTAGTATTGTAAAACACATCAACTGATGATCATATACAAATAGATCTTAATCCTGAAGTTACTATGAACTCCTGTATATGTCATTTGATCCTTTTATTCATGCGTTACGGTTTGTCAGAATGATCAAGCTAAGAACTATTATTTTGGGGACTAAATGATGTATATGGATGGGGACAAAGATTAAAATATATGGAGTCTATACCTTCTTATAGATTGAATGATGATTCCTTGTTGGGTTGGCTTTTGGAACTGAAAAGGTTATTGACATCAAATACATAATCAGATTATAAATTAACCTTCACTAGTAAAGTTGATGGTACACTAGGAATCAAGATATAATTAAAAGGGTAGGCGGTAATTTAATTCCCACTTAATTAAGAATAATCAATAGAGGATTAATTTGTATGTAATCATTATATCAATGGACAGTTTATGGTTACAATAAAGTACTCAGTGAATATATGTCTTTAATTCTCAAGAGTTCAATCTCATATCTCTAGTGGAATAATCATGAGATTAATAAATATGATTATTAAATGAAAGAGTTTTGGTTAATAATATTTTATTTATTGAAGCTTGGAATTATTGGTCCATAGGTCCCCGGGAAACTCTATCAACACTAATCAAGGTAAGAGTTGATACAATGGTCAAACTGTGAATGAGCTATTTGAGAGAATATTTATTCTTCAGGATAAATGTGCAATTATATGATAATTGAAGCTGCACAATTTAATATTGCACTTGTTCAATTTTCAAAATTGAGTAGAAATAGAAGAAATTGATTTTAATCAATTAATTTATTTTAGTGTGAATAGATAAATATGGATAGTCAAAATTAGTTTTGATTTTTATATTTATTTTATTAATAATAAGATGATAATGGAAATTCAAATTTTGAATTTTGAAATTTAAGTTGTTATATTTTCCTTAAAAAGATGATACCTTATTTGAATTTCTAATTATTAATTAATTAAAATAAAAAACACATGAAAAATCAAAACCCATTTTCAGGGATATTGCCACACGCATAGGGCTTGGACTGCTCTATGGATGTAGCACTACTGATGTGATCAGTTACTTTTTTTTTTTTTAATTAATTAATAAAACATTTAAAAATGAGTTTTAAAATGGAATGTAAGACTTTGTCTTTCATCATTAGTATTATTATTAAAGTTGATTATTTTTTATTTATTGTTATTATTATGACAATAATGTCTATATATTCTATATGATAGAAAATAGAAAAACAAGTTTTTACAGAGAAGAAAAATTGTCATCTTTTTCACAAAAGAAAAACTCTTTCTCTCTAGCCTATAATCAAGAGTCTCATGTGTTGACAATACTTTTGATTCACAAAATTGATTCTTCTTCTCCATTTGTTTACCCACATCTTGAGGTGTACAGAACGTTTTGGAAGATCTAGGTGTTAGTACTCTAGCGAGGATAGGAAGATCGAAATATATATGAAAAGTTTCAAGGATTCTTGATAGTCTACAAGAGGTAAATCATTTTGTATTATTTTTACATATACATATTATATATTGATTAACATATTGCATACTAAAAGATCATCATATAAAGTTGTTTATATGAAAAAAAAAATTGTTGTATACAATACTACCATTACCGTAATTTCCACTGCGCACTAGGAACTGTTCCTAACAGTTATGACAATAAGTCTCATGGTCTCCATTATTGGTTGAACACTGAGAGGCATAGGAAGGGTCTCGTGTCGCTTCCATTTGCGACCTCCTAAGGAAAGGCTTCCAAATATGTTTATTTTATCTCAAGGTTGACTTCTCTTATGAGAATAAAATTAATGATGTATTTCATGTTTGTCTAACCCTAAGGCACGCTCTTGAGTTAAGTCGTTAATCGAAAAATAATGGGTTACACTCCGTAGGTTTATCAAGGCTTTCGAGCACGACTCGTACATCTTGACTAAACTAGCAGCAATTCATAAGTCAAAAGAGAAAAAGGCATTTTTCAGTTTTCAATTATTAAATTGAGATTCGTCTTAAAATTAATTTGGAGTTAGTCTGACCTACCCCTAGGCTTGTCCATTAATTTTCAAATTAATTTATGGTGGATTAGTATTTAATTTGTTTTGTGTGTGTTTTTATATGTTGCATTCATGCATCATATTTACTTTTCCAAATAATATCAGGTATTTATTATATGCTTCAGTTCATTATATTTATTTATTTCCAACAACAATGGTTAATTCTCTTAATTCTAATCAAGTACTTGAAAACTTGGGAATCGACACACACCCCACTGATAGAATCTTGGAAAGGATTTCATTTAGTCTTAACCGCATAAGAAGATGGTATAGAGGAATTCACATAGTACTTGGAACACAGAACTTGTACGGAGCGATCTTTGATCCACCTTCAGAGGTTCCAAGCTTTTCATCCAGCTTTGATGAACATGAAAAATAATGTGAATGGATGACATTGAATCACCTTACACATCAATGCATGTTATTGACCATGCATGGCAACATTAAAGAAAGATATATGGTTATTGAAACTGCATACGAGATGTGGGCCTTGATAGATAGTGATACTCTGGCATATGCTCAACCTTTAAGATACGGGGTAAATTCGATTAACTCAAAACTCTTCTTTACTAATTTGAATGGTTGATTCAAATTATGCCACTAATATTATTTTTCATTTGTTCTTCTTTTCATGGAAGCATAATTCTTTTGAGAAAAAGAGTAATGGCATTGAAACCAAAGCAAAGAAGAAGTGATGGAGATGATTTAATCAAGAAAAGATTAGTTTAGAAATTTATTTTGTTTACATTAAAACAATTTAAATTTTTTAGTCATTTTCAAATAGTTGATTTTCATTATGAAAGAAACTAATAAGTTCTTTTTTTAAATTGGTTCTATAATTCTTTCTAGAAACTTTATTTTAGATTCCTTTATTGATGAGTGAACAAGTTTAATATTTCTTTTAAATAATAAATTTGGTTGTTATTTTTGAAATATATTTGTTCTTCCCATTTCATCAAATATGAATTATTCATTATTGTGCACATCATAGATTTAATAAATATGACATATTATTCCGACAACAAGAAAGTGAAACATATATGTGAATTATTTTTTAGAATGGTTTATAATTAAATAGATATATAAAAAAAAAAAAAAGGCAGTCTTTTATTATAACCATTTATTGGTTCTCTCCCTGTTTATATAGTCTATTAACTAAAGTTAACCAAAAGAGCTTTCTCTAATAAAGGCTCAAAAAATGACAAAATTGTTTAGCTAATACATAGAGATGTATGCTGAACATTTTGAATGTTCAAAGCTAAAAGAGATAATGAATATTAAGTCAAATATTGATTGACATTTATTTAAGATATGTTTACCTTTGTTGAATGCAAGAGAAATTTCTAGAAATTTTCATGCAACATTCAAAGTAAAGTCACTTAAGACATTTTTTATCTGATCAAAAGCAAGTCTAAACTCGAATTTTGAATTTAAGTAATTTGCATCTAAACTTGGAATTCAAACCCAACTCACATACTACTAGAATGCTAAGCAGCATTAATATTTTGAAAATTGAATGTAATCATAACAGATAAGATTAAATAAATGATGAGTGATCATTATTGTCTTTATTATTTCTATAATTTTGACACTTATTATACTCTGTACATGTTTGATTGTACATCATCAAAGACATAAAAGTTAGGATTCACAAGTAGTTATGTGAATAATTGAATGCTTTCCATGAAGTCATTTAGTGAAACAATTTAATAATCATAAAGAGACATCAAAAGTGTTTGTATCTCTTAAATGCTGCTTTAATGAAGCATGATTATTATAATCACTATATTTCTAGTTAACTTGTACTAGAAATAATGATTATAAGTCAAGTAAGTGAGTTACTGATAATTAACAATGATAAAACCAAAGAATATCACAAATTTTGTAAGGCTTTATTATAGTGGGAGCGTTAGTTAGTAACTACTCCGTTACCAACATAAAGTTCAGTTGGTTGTGTCTAACACATTCTAACTATGTTTTATTCACATACTATTATGCAATGAAAGATTCTAACTGAGAACAATGGTTGAAACACTATAAATCTAGAAATGGAATTTGGAATTCCTATGAAATCTAGATTCTTGAACATCCAACAAAAGTTCATTAAACTTCAATTTGCAACATGATATTCAAGATGAAGAGGAGAATAGAGGAAAGTATAGATTGTTCAAAGTAAGGTTAATAGTCAAAGGCTATAAACAGAAAGAAGAAATTTATTACTCGAAATAAATACCTTCTACTGTAACCAAGTTTAAATATGTTTACATACTCTTATCCATTACTTTTTGCATGGATTATGAGATTTATTAAAATGGATGTCTAAATAGTCTTTTCTGAATGGCTGACATGACAAAACAATTTGAAGATCTCAACCAGAAAGATTCTAAATAAAAGATCAAAAAATTTTTTTTTGCAAGGCTTCTTAAATCAACCATTGGATTTTAACGAGTCATCAGATCTTAAATATCTTGGATTTAATCAAAAATTCTATTGTAATTCTTATTCTTCATGTTGATAACATTCTGATCATTGGGAATGATGTAGAGAAATTATCAAAAGTAAAGAAATGGTTAACTGAACATTTCTAAATATTTGATTTGGAAAAGCCAAATAAGTTCTATACATTGAAATATTTAGAGATTGAAAGAACAATCTTTTGGTACTGTCTCAAGCAACTTATATAGATAAGAAATCTTCCCGGTTAGGAGGGTGTATTATCTAAAGAATAATGTCCATTTATTCTTTTACAAGAAAAGAAGGATATGAGACAATATTCCTACAACTCAGTGTTGGATTGTTTAAAGTATTGAACGTTATGTGTTCAAATTAACATTTGTTAAACAGTGGGAATAGTCAGCAGTTGTCATTCCAAATTTGGATTGAATCATTGAATAATTATAGGGACTTGATTTTCTGAGTATCTTGAATATAATATAGATTATATGTTTATGTATTTAGGCAGTGACCTAAATTCCCAAAGGATGAACTAATTTTCAATCAGGTAGAAATCTTCAAAGATTGCTATCAGAATCAGTTTCTATAACTATGACGGAAACACATTAATCTGGAAATGTGTTGGACATTTCAGAATTGTAAATTCCACCATAAAAGTCGAAATGTAACAGCTACTAAGCAGTTAAATAGGCAATTTGATTTAGTTGAGTTCTTTACCATTCTGGAAAGGGTTTCAGACATGAATAAGCTACTAGTACCTTTTTGCGAAAGCAATGGAGACATTTATTCTAGAATAATTGAGAAATCATGAGAGAAGAAAGCACATGAAATGAAGTAACATTTAATTAGAGACAATTTTACATAACTGATGTAACGATCTTGAAGATAGCTTCAAAACAGTTTCTTACAAAACTGTTTACAAAAATTTTGTTAGAAAGATTCGTTTAGGATAATGTGAGTGACACATTGAGAGAGATGCCTCAATTTGCTTTAGGGCAGTGGGAGATTGTTGGGAATAGTTCCCTTAAAGCAATTGTTGATGACAAATGTTTTAAATGAAATAAATAAATAATTGAATTGAATTATTATTCATATATATAGACTATGTGAGAAATTATGTTGATAATATTATTTAAATATCAAAAAATTCTAAAATTCATCTATGTGGTCTTAATCTCATATTGATATGAGAGGATCGAGATTGAGATAATGAACTTGAAACAGTTCGCAGTAAAATAAAGTTATGGAATCTTTAGATTAATTAATACTAGTACGGTTCTCTAGTATTATGAATACAAGTGACCTAGATCCGGGCCACTAATGTACTAGGACACTTTAGTGAATGTACTTTATATATAGTGATATATAGAACTGAACCAGATGTGATTTCTTAATACTTGTTTAAACACTGTTTCATAGTATTAATCAAACACATCAAATGGCTTAGTGAAATGTCCTATTTATAGAGTTCTGAAATAACACTCTATCTTACTTCCCAAGTGTTTAGAAAATCTTGGATTTGAAAGATTTTAACCCTAAAACCCTAATGTTTCTCTCTAGAACAAACTTAGCAGCTTGGAGGCTCTAAAAAAAATGCTTGAATGATGAAGAAAATGGCTTAGTGAAAGGTCCTATTTATAGAGTTCTAGGAGTGAAACTAACTCCTTTTAAAATGAATAAATAATTGAATAAAAATTGAATTTTCTGCACAACAGATGCCCAGAACTCGGTCAAAAATGTTCAAGAGAAAGTCCAAGTTGTTGAGGGCTATTTCTAGCTTGGATTCCACGGATTTTCAAAAATTCAAAAGGGAGCCGATATATCGCCCCTATAGGAGATATATCGCCTGCCCCATAATCTGGAGCCTCCGTGGTTTCGTTCGTGCTAAGTTTACATGTTTTCCTTATCAATCATAGGCGATATATCGGCCCATATAGCTGCGATATATCGGCATACACATATATATCAAACACGTTTTTGCACACTTTCAGCACACTTGAATTTTTTTAAACCACTTTGACTGGGTAAAATGTGATCCTAATAGCTGAGTAAACATACATGTGACAAGTGTCACATTCTTAATTATTCTATCAAAACCTTAGGTTATAATAAATATCATTTCTAGGACCAACTATATTAATCAAACCTTATGTTAAAATTAATATTTCTAAACTATAGGCTAAACTTATAAAATCCATAACTATCTCTATGAGTTTCCAACTAAATCCCGGCTTGAACCAATAACCACGAAAATTAAAATACTACAGCACAAGCTACTACTATCTAGCTAAGTAAAATTATGAGACGCTACAATTCTCCCTTACTTAAAAGAACTTCGTCCCTGAAATTTTCTTACCAATCAATTCCGGATACCGTGCTCGAATGTCTTCCTCCAATTCCCATGTTGCCTCATGTTCTTTACTATTTCTCCATAAGACCTTGGCTATTGGAATACTCTTAGACCGTAATTTCTTCATCCCCTTCTCTAGGATGCTAATTCGTCGTTCCTCGTAACTCAAGTTTTTCTGAAGTGCTAACATATCATACTTGAGAACGTGGGATGGGTCTGACATATATCTATGCATCAACGAGATATGAAACACATTGTGGCTATCTGCTAAAGCTAGTGGTAGGGATAATCTATATGCTACTGGTCCCACCTTTTCCAATATCTGAAAAGGACATATAAACTGGGGAAATTTTTTGCCTTTCCTCACAAACTGCTTCACTCCTTTCATGGGAGATATTCATAAGAAGACTTGATCTCCGACTTTGAATTCCACATCTCGTCGCTTGGCATCCGCATAACTCTTTTGTCGACATTGAGCAGTGAGCATACATTTTCTAATAAGCTCCACTGCGTCTTGAGCCTCTTTAATAGATTCGGGTTGTCTTTCTCCTACCTCGTCCCAACGTAACGGTGATTGGCATTTCCTTCCATAAAGTAGCTCATATGGTGCCATACTAATCATTTCCTGGTAGTTATTATTGTAGGAGAACTCTATAAGTGGCAAATATTTATTCCACGATCCTCAAAAGTCTAGTACATAAGCGTGCAACATATCTTCTAAATTTTGTATGGTACGCTTGGACTGACCGTCGATCTGAGGATGAAATGTCGTACTGAGACTTAGCCTTGTACCCATGGCTTGCTGCAAGCTTCCCCAAAATCTTGATGTAAACACCGATCCTCTATCGAATACTATGGTCTTAGGGATTCCATACAGTCGTACAATTTCTCGAACATAAATGTCTGCGTACGAGTCCGTAGTGTACATAGTCTTGACAGGCAGGAAGTGAGCTGACTTGGTGAGTATGTCTACCACAACCCAAGCAGAGTCATGTAGCTTATTTTTTTGTGGTAATCCTGTCATGAAGTCCATGGCTATGTCTTCCCACTTCCATTCCGGAATACTAAGCGATTGAAATAAGCCTGCAGGTCGCTGATGCTCCGCCTTTACTTACTGGCATATTAGGCATTTGGACACATACTCTGCTACGTCTTTCTTCATTCCCAGCCACCAATATAATGCCCTAAGGTCGTGAGTCATCTTGGTAGACCTCAGGTGAACTGAGTATGGGGTAGTGTGTGCCTCTTCTAATATCTTCATCTTAATTCCATGGTCATTCAGCACGTATACCTGGCCCTTATATCTAAAGAACCCCTGTCCTGATATAGAGAAATTCATAGTCTTGCCTTCTTTGACTGCAGCCATATGTGATACTAACGTGTCCGCATGCCCTTGATTGATTTGTATATCCTCTTGTAAACTTGTCTGGATGGCCAAGTTAGCTATTTGACCCATGACTAGTTCTATCCCGGCGTTAATCAGCTCTTGCTGAAGCGACCTTTCAATTCTGGATAATGCTGCCAGATTTTCGTAACGCTTCTGTCTTAACGCATCTGCAACTACATTTGCTTTTCCTGGGTGGTATAGGATTGCACAGTAATAATCCTTTACTAGTTCAAACCAGCTGCGCTGCCTCATGTTGAGCTTCTTTTGCGTGAAGAAATATTTTAAGCCCGTGTGGTCCGTATAAATCTCTCACTGTTCTCCATAAAGATAGTGGCTCCAGATTTTCAATGCGAAGACCACCGCTGCCAACTCCTTATCATGTGCTGGATAGCGTTGCTCGTATTCCTTTAGCTGCCTTGAGGTGTAGGCTATCACCTTGTCATTGTACATCAGCACGCAGCCCAATCCTTTCTTGGACGCATCACAAAATACTACAAACTTTTCATTGGGTGTCGGTACGCAAAGTACTGGTGCTGAGCATAATTTATCTTTGAGCAACTGGAAGCTTTCTTGACATTTATCTATCCAGTTGAACTTTTGCTATTTCCGGGTCAGGTTGGTAAGTAGAATGGCTATCTTAGAAAAGCCTTCTACAAATCTCTGGTAATAGCCTACTAGCCCGAGAAAACTTCTAACCTCTGATGCATTCTTAAGTCTTGTCCTATCCTTCACAACCTCTACCTTAGTTGGGTCTACTACGACTCCATCCTTGGATACTATGTTGCCGTGGAATGCTACTTGTGATAGCCAAAATTTGTATTTCTTGAACTTGGCATAAAGTTGGTGCTCCTTTAGTCGCAGCATGGCAATTCTTAAATGTTCCTCGTGCTCGTCTTCGTCCTTGGGGTATATCAATATATCGTCAATGAACACCACTATGAATTTATCCAAGAAATCCTTGAAGACCAGATATATTAAGTCCATAAATGTGGCTGCAGCGTTGGTAAGACCAAAAGACATAACTAGAAACTCGTAATGTCCATATCGAGTCCTAAAATATGTCTTTAGTATAATTTTCTTAGAGATTTGAAGGTAAACTATCTCCTTGTGAAATATGATCAATCTTTGAGTGATTCTTTTTAGCACTCCTATTGTATCCCTTGGCTCTCTAACCCTTTTCAATGCCTTAATGGCTCGGATATCATTATAGGTCAAAGCTCCATTCATTTTGATTGAAAACATAATGACTAAAACGTTAGCTATTAACATAAACATAATATTCATAACATAAACACTTACATTGGCGGTTAGATTCGGAGCTTTTGCGTGCGTATCTAGGAGAACTTCATGCATATGAACCATGGCTCTAATACCAACTGTAATGACCCGACTAACTTAAAGACCTCGGACCATTGAGAACTACTAAGACATAACTACTAGTTTTGAATACAAGCATAAAATAATAGAACTTTATTATAAAAATCCAAAATATGGGATCTTGTTGTTATTACATAAAATCATAAAGAAAAATTAAACCTTTATTTTAATCATTCAAATTCAAAATGCAGAAAAACATAATACCTAATCAAAAAGACTCAAAACATAAACGTCATCATCGATCTTTCCCATCAGTCCATTCATTTAGTCCTCTCCCAATACACATACCAAAGCTGCCATTAATCTGTCCCACCTTCCATGATCTCTTACCTGAATAGTCTAAATAAAAAGGAATGAGCCTAATGCCCAGTAAGGAAAAACTACTAAAGCATATCATAAATCATTAGACGTAAAAACATAAATCATAAAATGTATGACGTAAAAACGTAAATCGTAAAACATAAGACTACAAATTAATGGCCATTAACTCATTGCCGTAGTATGTGATAGAAACCATCTAGGTCCTCTTGCTACTATTTAGAGGTAGGTTTAGACACAAATATAGTATATGATAAACCATCTAGGTCCTCTTTCTACTATTTATAGGTAGGTATAAACATAACTATAGTCTACGATAATGATAAAAATCTTGGGATTTGCTTATTTGTTATCTAAGCAACCATATTTCTCAAGCGACTGCAACATAAAACATATACATACATACATACACACATACATACACACATACATACATACACATAGAATATAAACATAATCATAACACATAAAATCTAACCTATTTTCCTTACCAAAAATCGGGGTGTTAGAGACATGAGCGGGATTAGAAACTCCTAAAACCAAATAGTGAAAATCATAAGTTTCCTAAAGAAAATAAGATGTAGAGAAGATCTAAACCATCAAGATAAGAACTTACCAAAAACCTTTAGTTTCAAAGGAATCAAATACCTAACCAAAAGCCATTGTAAAAAGTTAGGATTTTGAAGAAAATGAAAAGAATAAGAGGAACTATAATGAAATAAACCTGAGGATAAGAGTACCTTAGATAGATTAGAACTTCGATCTACACCTAAAAAGCAAAATAACAATCTATCTTACTTCCCAAGTGTTTAGAAAAAAAATTGGATTTGAAAGCTTTTAACCCCAAAACTCTAGTGTTTCTCTCTAGAACGAACTTAGAAGCTTGGAGGCTCTGAAAAATGATTGAATGATGAAGCAAATAGCTGACTGAAATGTCCTATTTATAGAATTCAAGGAGTGAAACTAAATTCTTTTAAAATGAATAAATAATTTAATAAAAATTGAATTTTCTACTCAACAGATGCCCAGAACTCGGTCAACAACGTTCAAGAGCAAGTCCAAGTTGTTGAGTTGAGGGCTATTTCTAGCTTGGTTCCATGAATTTTCAAAAATTCCAAAGGGAGCTGATATATCGCCTTATATAGGCGATATATCGCCTGCCCCATAATCCTGAGCCTCTGTGGTTTCGTTCATTCGAAGTCGACGTGTTTTCCTTATCAATCATAGGCGATATATCGGCATACACTGATATATCAAACACATTTTTGTAAACTTTCAGCATACTTGAATTTATTTAAACCAATTTGACTGAGTAAAACATGGTCTTAACAGCTGAGAGAAGGTTCTAGACTTCCTAAGTTTATCCTAGATTAATTTATTCATCTAAAATCCTTAAATCCTTGATAAACATACATGTGGCAAATGTCATGTTCTTAATTATTCTATCTAAACCTTAGGTTATAATAAATATCATTTCAAGGACAAGCTATATTAATAAATTCTTATGTTAGAACATAGGCTAAACTTATAAAATCCATAACTATCTCTACGAGTTTCCAACTAAATCCCGTCTTGAACCAATAACCACGAAATCTAAAATCCTACAGCATAAACTACTACTATCTAGCTAAGTAAAATTCTGAGATGCTACAGTGTACCAACAAGATGAGCCACATGAAGATTAAGGTCAGAGACCGTGAAGGACAAGTTATTTATGTGACCGTTAGTGGACTTAAAGTAACAGGTGGAGTGAAACATGAAGTACCGGAATCCGCAGTCAGGGTTGTTGACAAGAGAGAGTTCAACCATAGCTGAAAGACTTCTAAGTGGCATTAGCTCTTGTCCTTGCTCATGGTCAAAAAACAGGGAATGAAAGTGAAATCCTAAATAAATGGAAAATCTATCACCCAATAAAATCTAAATAACATTAAGAAGCATGATGGAAATTGCGTAGATGAGCTTTTTGACAGAGATAAGGTTACCTTAGATGAAGATTTCTTTCACTGTTAAGAAAAAAGCTTCATCGGAGGAGCACTCTATCACTATCATTGTTGATGAAAAAGAAGAAAGCAAATCTCTTGTCTTGGAACTTTGGGGAGCCAAAGCGGCAGGTGGGAGTAAAGGAGGAACTATTAGTCTATTAGGGCTTATTTTTTCAGTAAGAAAATAGGCGGGGAATACAAAAATTCCTAAAAAATTTAATTGTTACAAACGTAAGTGCCATATATTTTTATTCCGCACCCATTTTTGTGTGGTACTTTCAATGACGTTTTTGGAAAATGTCCAACTTCAATGCTATTAATGTATTGTTTTCTTGTGGTGATATTTATGCTTTCGAGGTGAAGGCATATATATTAAGGCATTGATCTTATCTTGGTTCGCTTCGATGCCTCGAGTGTTCACTGTGAATTCTAGAAAATTTCCCAACGATACCCCACAGGAGCATTTTTGTGTGTAGTCTCATGTTAAATTTTCGAAGTATAGTGAAACACTCCATGAGGTCATCTACATGGTTATTATTGTGTTTGGATTTTACGAGCATATCATCCCATACACTTCCATGTTATTTCCAATCTGTTCAACAAACATATGATTCACCAACCTCTGATACCTTGCTCCTGCATTTTTGAGCCTGAATGGCATCACATTGTAACAATATAGCCCCTTATCTGTCATAAATCTTGTGTGCTCTTGGTCAGGTGCATGCATTTCTATCTCGTTATATTGAGACCAAGCATCCATTAACCACATGATGTCATGACCTGACGTTGCATCTATGAGCTAATCAATTCGAGGCAGTGAAAATCAATCTTTCGAGCACGCCTTATTTAGCTCTGAGTAATCAATGCAGATTCGCCACTTATCATTTGGTTTCAGGACTGAAACCGGATTGGCAATCCAATCTGGGTAAAAGGCATATCTTATGAACCGATTTTCCTTTTATCTATCGACCTCCTCGTTCAGGGATTTCTTCCTTTCGTCATCAAGGAGCCTTTTTTTTGTTGCTCCAGGGGGAATTTTTTGTCTATGTGATAGTGCATGGCTTATTATATTGGAATAATTCCAATAATATTTGAATGAGACCATGTAAAAACATCTTGATTCTCTTTTAGGAAGCAGATTAACTACTTTCTCGCTTCCTTGGTGAGGTTCTTCTCTATTTTCACCACCTTAGTGGTGTCTTTGTCCCCGAGCTGAATGTCTTCAAGCTCCTCTATTGGGTTGAGATTAGCCCTATCTTCTCCCATTCTTGGGTCAATCTCACCTTTGACCTCAAGCATGATCTCTCATATTTCCTCAATCACAACTAGTGTTTGAGCACTAGACTATCCTTTTCCCCTCACGAAGATGTTGTAGCACTCTCCGGTTGTTAATTGATCTTCCATTAACGTCCCGATTCTACTTGGTGTCGAGAACTTTAGTGACAAGTGTCTTACTGATGTCACTACCCCTAGCCCAGTCAGGGCTGGTCTCTCGAGCAAGACGTTATAGGCCGATGGGTTGTCCACTACAATGAACTCAAACATTTAAGTGATCGAGACTGGATACTCTCCCAACGTTATTGGGATCTCAATTTCCCTCGTGCTAGTAATCCCTTCTCCTAAGAACCCATTCAAGGTGGTTGCACAGGCTTTTTTAAGTCTCGAATAGACAGACCCAGTCAAGGTGGTTGCAGGTAAGGGAAAGGGAAAGCTTGACCAACCATTAGTTAGAGAGCTTCAGTGGCAACATGTACATATGCGGCTCCCCGACCATAACGGTCGTGGTTATCTCAGAGGAACTAGGGTTATAGCCATATTTTGCCACTTAGGCCGGCTGATGTAACCTTTGTTATGTATTTATCCTTTTTAATAGTTGTGTTGTAATGTTTTGGGATCCCATTTATATAAAACTTTTGGAATAAAAGTTAATGATTCTTTGGAAAAAAAAATTAACCATAACCCTTGCCACTAACCTTAGTTACATGCTTTAAGCCAAATGAATTGATTAGCAGGTCTGACACAATTTTGAGTGCACAGTGTAACAACCCTTGATTAGGAGGGAATTACATGGATAGTCCTCTCAGACTAACCATCAATCTGAGGATGATAAGTTGTACTGAACTTCTTCTGTGTACCCATCGCTCTCTGCAAACTTCCCCAAAATATGGAAGTAAAGATAGGGTCCCTATCAGACATGATAGACCTCGGAGTCCCATGAAGGCTCACTATCTCTCTCACATAAAGATTTGTATATTGTTCAACCATGTTATTTGTCCTTACTGGTAGAAAGTGGGTTGACTTTGTATACCTACCACGAAATCCATAGTGATGTCCTCCCACTTCCACTCTGGGATATCCAAAGGCTGCAATAACCCTACAGGCCTCTGATGTTCTGCCTTGACCTGCTGACAGGTCAGACACCTATCCACGTACTCATTCACATCAGTTAAGAAAACAAGAGATAATTAAAAGGGTAAAATGGTAATTTTATTCCCGATTAATTATGAACCATTATTAGAGGATCAATTTGTATGCAATGATTATATCAATGGATGCTTTATAATTATAAAGTACTCAATAAATGAAATGTGTATAAATACAAGAGTGCAGTCTCATATTTATAGTGGAATAATCATGAGATTAATAAATTAAGATTATTTAATTAAAGAGTTTAATTAATAATCTCAAATTTATTGGAGCTTGTAAATATAGGTCCATAGGTCCCCAGAGCTGCTCTATCAACAGTATTCAAGGTAAGAGTTGATATGAAGGGAAATATAGTTGAAAGACATATTTAAGAAGAAATTTGTTATTCGGGCCAAATATGCAATTAAATGATAATAGTGATTAATTAATTAATTACAAATTAGTTGTAATTAACAAAATTAATATTTAATTATTGTATAATTTTCAAAATTATATTAAATAATTAAATTGATTTTGAAATTTAATTAAATAATTAATTTATTATAAATTTTCAAAATTATATTAAATAAAATATTTATTTTCGAAAATATTGGATTTAATTAATTGGTAGAATTAATTAAATATCTTTATTTGAGTGGGAGTTAATAATCTGAGAAGTTCAAATTGGATTTGAATTTAGAAGATTAATATTTATTCAAATAATTAATTATATTTTATAATTAGTTAAAAAGATATTTAATTTAAATTTGAATTAGTTATCAGGTTGTTAGATTTTTATCTAACAAAGTAGTTTGAATAAATAATTAAATAAAAATAGAAAAACCAAATATCCCTTAAAATAGGGGTGGTACACGTGCACACACAGGACTGTGTGTGGCGTGTACTGCTATTTTTTCAGGGATAGGATTTTCATTTTTATTTATTTCATTAATTAATTAATGGATGATTCAAAAAAATTAGTTTTTGGATATTTTCATTAATAAAATAATTATTTAATTAAAAAATAAATTGTAAGTTGGTTACAGATTTATTTTTTAAATTTGAATATTTTCTTTCAAGTATGACTAATCAGAAAATATACAGATAACTCAGACAACTAAGTCTATTCGCACTGTGAAAAATAGAACGATACTTTTCTCTCCCTGAAAAAATAAAGAACCAATTCTCAGGCATATTCTCTTGATCTCATGTGTTGAGTACATCAAGTAGAATCACAAATAAACTATCATTTATTCTCTAAGGGCCCACACACTTCTTGAGGTGTAGAGAACGATGTGGAAGATCTTGGTGTGAGCACCTAGAAACAGCTTGGATAGGAAGATCGTTCTTATTACGAAAAGATAGCAAGGACACTTGATAGGCTTCAAGAGGTATGATTTCTATTCTTGACTTGCTTATGATTAATGTATGTATATTAATGGATCCGCATATTTAAAGGTAGTTTAAACATGTTATAAAAAAAATTTGTACACTAGGCCAACCCCACCACCATTCCGCTGGGTATTAGGAAGCTCGTTCCTAACAATTGGTATCAGAGCAGCCATTAATCTCTGCATACATTAATTACTGTGTGGGCATAATATGCATTCTTATGTTATTGTAATATATGTAAATGGATTGATGTATGTATGATTATAGTTTATTCTTAAGGGTCGTTAATTATATGGTGTTTTGGGTTTAGGAATTGTTCATAAAATTCTAGATGAAAAATGTATGTCATTTTGGGGCATAGGAATTTCTTGTAATTTTAGTTTCTGCATTAAATTATTTGAAAAATTCTGTAAGGCCCGAGCCTGTAATGACCCACTAATCTAGACTATTTGGACCATTAACGAAACTATACATAAAACTTACATTTTTACAAAAATACCATAATTTTATTGAGTAACTTGTAAAAATAAGAGTTACTTACAAATAAATAGAATACTAAGAAGGATTTGGGATCCCATTGTCTTTAAAAACAAAACATGATTGAAATGAAGTGAATTACATAAGAAATGCGAAAAATACATATAAAACCATATAAGATAAAATGAGACTACATCCTCGAATCGAATAACGCTCGGCCCCTTGATTCCATTCACCATCGATACGCATCCTCTAAGCGTCACGAATCTTACCGCCTCTAAAGCTTATTTCCTGCACATAAACAGAAAGGAATGAGCCTAATGCCCAGCAAGGAAAAATCTAACACATAGTCATAAACATAATTTCATAATAACGTAAAGACATATCATAACACATAATACACTTATTATAATGGTCATTATTACTTGGGGTCCCATAGACTAAACAAGCTTATGCCCATGAGATTAGTGGGGTCCTACCAGCTAAATAGGCATATGCCCACAATCTTTTTGGGGTCTTGTTAGTCAAATAGGGCATAAGCCCAAGCCTACAACAAACACATTTACAACATATTCATAACATATCATAACATAACACATAAGATAACATAAACATAAACAGATAGATTCTAGCCTATTTTCCTTACCAAAGTTACCGGGATATAATGGACTGAGTTGGGACTTTTGGAACACTCCTAAAACCATATGAGGAAGAGTGAGTTTTAAGAAGAAGAAATGAAAATGAATAGGAAGAATAAACCATTAAAAAATATGCTTACCACAACTTATGTGCTTAAGAACATGGATTCCCTAACCAAAATAAAAATGAGGTTAGGAAACTGAGTAGAAGACTAAGAGAAGGGAAACATAACATAAATCAAATGAACTAGAGTTTCGGGTTTACCTCAAAGACTTTCAAGATCAATCTAACCACAACCAAAATACTAACGAATCTCACTTCCCAAAGTGTTTGATAAGCTTATGATGTTTAAGCTTATGATTTTCCCCAAACCAGGTGTTTACACTCTCACACTTACTTAGCACTAGCAGCTTCTGAACTTAGAGTAAAAGGTGAAGAAATGGTTGGGTACTAGGTCCTATTTATAGAGTTTGGGAATGAAAATATCTTGATTTTACTTGAATAAAAATAATGGCTTTTTAGGTGAAAATCATTTGAATAATCGTTCAGCAGAGGCTGAAGACTCGTTCAAAAGATGCTGGACTGTTGAAGGAGTTTGAATGGCTGAAAGGAAAAGAATTCAAAAACGTTTGAACATATGCTGGAGGAGGCGATATATCGCCCCCTGTAGGCGATATATCGCCTGGGCCAGTATGCCCGAGGCGACCGTGCATCGTTTCGTGTTTTTCGTATCTACGTGCTACGATATATCGCCCCCTATAGCTGCGATATATCGGCACACACTGAATATTTAAACACGAAATTACACATTTTTAGCTAAGTTTGAATGGAGTAAACAGCCTTGACTAAGCCCTCAACGTACTCAAAGCTGCTGACTGACCCTATAACATTCAAACTTTACTCCTTATTAAATTTAATCCTCAAAAATACTTAATCCTTAATCACCATTCATAACATGTGCTTAAAATCCTATTGGTTGATGTCTAAACCTTATAATATAATAAATATAATCCTTAATATCAGTCACATTAATCAAACCTTAGGTTATACTTAATATTATTAAACTATAGGTTAAACTTAGAAAATCTATAAGTACTACTATGAGTGTCCAAATAATTCCCAGTCTGAACCAAAAATCCACAGTTACAAAGATAATACTAAACATACTATAATACTACTAGACAATTAGCTAAGTAAAGTTCTTGGACTCTACAATTCTCCCCTACTAAAAAGAATTTCGTCCTCGAAATTTACTTACCAAATAACTCCGGATACCGGCTCTGCATGTCTTCTTCCAACTCCCACGTTGCCTCGCGTTCAGAACTATTGCTCCATAGGACTTTGACTATAGGAAAGCTCTTGGACCGCAGCTGCTTCATCCCTCTATCTAGGATGCTAATCGGTCGTTCCTCATAACTTAAGTCTTTCTGGAGCGCTATGGTATCGTACTTGAGGACGTGAGATGGGTCTGACACATACTTGTGTAACATCGAGATGTGGAAGACGTTGTGACTATCGGCTAGTGCTGGCGGTAGGGCTAGTCTATACGCAATTGGTCCCACTTTGTCCAATATCTCAAAAGGACCTATGAATCGGGGACTGAGCTTGCCTTTCTTCCCGAACCGCTTGACACCCTTCATAGGAGATATCTTCAGGAAGACTTGATCTCCAACTTGGAACTCCACATCGCGTCGCTTGGTATCCGCATAGCTTTTCTGACGGCTTTGAGCAGCAAGCATACGCTGTCTAATAAGCGTTACTGCTTCTTGTGCTTGTCTAACAGCTTCGGGCCCTAGAAGCTGCCTTTCTCCTACCTCGTCCCAGTGCAACGGTGATCGGCACCTTCTTCCATATAGCAACTCATAAGGTGCCATTCCGATCGTTGACTGATAGCTGTTGTTGTACGAGAACTCGATCAGTGGTAAGTACTTGTTCCATGATCCTCCGAAGTCAAGTACACATGCGCGTAGCATATCCTCTAAAATCTGAATCGTACGTTCGGACTGCCCATCTGTCTGAGGATGGAAAGCTGTACTAAGGCTTAACTTAGTACCCATAGCTTGCTGTAAGCTTCTCCAAAATCTTGACATAAATATTGATCCTCTATCTGACACTATCGTCTTGGGGATTCCATGCAATCGTACAATCTCCTAGATGTAGATGTCTGCATGTTGGTCTGTCGTATATGAAGTCTTAACAGGCAGAAAATGATCCGACTTGGTTAGTCTATCTATGACTATCCAAGCGGAATCATGCTGCTTATTCGTCTTTGGCAGACCTGTTACAAAGTCCATGGCTATATCGTCCCACTTCCATTCCGGTATGCTAAGCGGTTGCAATAATCCCGCAGGCCGCTGATGCTCCGCCTTCACTTGCTGGCATACCAGACACTTAGATACATACTCCACTATGTCCTTCTTCATCCCGGGCCACCAATAGACTGCCTTGATGTCATGAGTCATCTTGGTAGACCCTGGATGAACCGAGTATGGGGTGTTGTGCGCTTCTTCTAGGATCGTCTTCTTAATACTCTGATCGTCTGGCACGCATACCCGATCCTTATATCTCAATAAACCTTGAATGGATATTGAGAAATCTATAGTCTTGCCTTCTCTGACTGCATCTGTGTGTGCTGCTAGCGAGTTATCATGTCTCTAACCATTCCGTATGTCTTCTAGCAGATTTGATTGGATAGACAAGTTAGCCAGCTTGCCTACAACCACTTCGATTCCGGCACTGATCAGCTCCCGCTGTAGCAGCTTTTCTATTCTGGATAAGGCTGCTAAGTTCCCATAGCTTTTCCGGCTGAGTGCATCGGCAACTACATTTTCCTTTCCCGGGTGGTATAGGATTTCGCAGTCGTAATCCTTTACTAACTCTAACCACTTGCGCTGCCTCATGTTGAGCTCCTTCTGCATAAAGAAGTATTTTAAACTTTTGTGGTCCGTGTAAATCTCGCACCGTTCTCCGTAAAGATAATGGCGCCAGATTTTTAACGCAAAGACCACCGCTGCCAACTCCATATCGTGAGTTGGATAGCATTGTTCATACTCCTTTAACTGACGTGAGGCGTAGGCTATCACCTTGTCATTTTGCATCAACACGCATCCCAATCCTAGCTTTGATGCATCGCAGTAGACAATGAACTTATCGTTGGGTGTTGGGACACTAAGTACTGGTGTTGAGCAAAGCTTATCCTTAAGTAACTGGAAGCTTTCCTCACACTTATCATTCCAGTTAAACTTTTGTTGCTTCCGGGTCAGGTTGGTGAGTGGAGTGGCTATCTTAGAAAAGCCCTCTACAAACTTTCTATAGTAACCTGCTAGCCCTAAGAAGCTTCTTACTTCTGACGCGTTCTTTGTTCTAGGCCAATCCTTCACGGCCTCTACCTTCGATGGATCTACTGCAACTCCGTCTTTCAATATGATGTGCCCGAGGAACGCCACTTGTGAAAGCCAAAACTCGCATTTCTTGAACTTCGCGTAGAGTTGGTGCTCCTTCAATCGCGTCAAAATCATCCTCAAGTGTTCCTCGTGCTCCACTTCATCCTTGGAGTAAATTAAAATGTCGTCGATGAACACAACGACGAATTTATCCAAGTAGTCTTTGAAAACCCTATTCATTAAATCCATAAACGCGGCTGGCGCGTTAGTAAGACCAAAAGACATAACCAAGAACTCGTAGTGTCCATAACGAGTCCTAAAGGTTGTCTTAGGAATATCTTCTCCCTTTACCTTGAGCTGATGATACCCGGACCGTAAATCGATCTTAGAAAATACAGTCGCGCCTCGGAGTTGATCAAACAAATCATCAATCCGAGGTAATGGGTATTTGTTCTTAATTGTTACCTTATTCAGCTCACGGTAGTCTATGCACATGCGCATACTTCCGTCCTTCTTCTTCACGAATAGTACCGGAGCTCCCCATGGTGAATGGCTTGGCCTAATGAAACCCAAGTCTAGGAGTTCTTGTAGCTGTGTCTTTAACTCCTTGAGTTCCGTAGGTGCCATCCGGTATGGTGCCTTATAGATAGGCTCGGTGCCGGGTACTAATTCTATCGTGAAGTCTATTTCTCTAGTTGGCGGCAATCCTGGCAAGTCATCGGGAAATACTTCTGGAAATTCTTGTATGACTCGAACATCTCCAACCTTAAGTGATGTCTCCTTCTCCACATTCGTGATGCTGGCTAAGAATGCTTGACATCCTTTCTCCATCATTCTCTGAGCTTTGAGAGATGATACTAACGGGGTGCGTAGTCCTGAAGCTTGTCCCATGAAACATAGTTTCTGGCCGTCAGGAGTATCGAATGTCACCTTCTTGCGTCTGCAGTCGATCGTTGCGCCATGCCGTGCTAGCCAATCCATGCCTAGTATGACGTCGAAGTCTTTGATCACCATCTCTATCAGGTCTCCTTCTAGTTCCTTGTCCTCAATCTTGATTGGTACGCCTCGTACAATTCGTGATGATAGAACTACTTTGCCCGAAGGCAACTCGGTTGCAAACCTAGTTCTAAATCTTTCGCTAGGTTTGTCTAGTTTATCTATCATTCCTAACGAAATATACGAATGAGTGGCTCCCGAATCAAATAATACATGACATAATTTATTGAGGATGGAAACCTGACCTGTGACCGCCTTGTTGCTAGCATCCGCCTCTCCTTGAATTAATTGTATGAGCCCAAATAAAAAACTGGGCCTAATAACTTATCGGGCATTAAAGCCCAAGTTAATTATTCTTAAAATTTGTTTAAGATAATTAAAATTTATTTTAATTCAAAATTAAATGGATAAGTGGCTTAATGGATCAAGACTACTTGTGAAGCCTAAAGTTAAAGATAGAGATCTCTTTAGGTCTTATTTAGTTTCTTGCATTTTTTGTGTATAATTTTGCAAGTGTTGTAATTTTTCTAGAAATACCCAAGACACCCGGCCCACATTTATTTATTTAGTATTTATTTATTTAAATGTTTGAATGTGATTAAATTATTTAATACTTTATCATGCATTTTTTGACATGCCATACATATAACCCACACAGTATTTGAAATTGTGCATGCATCTCACATGAGTAAACATGCCTTAGGATTGTCCTATGTGATTATATGATGGACCTTATAATATTAAATCTAGTTTTTAACTAGTTCAAGAGCGGAAATAGATTTTAAAAGTTGTTTAATTTCTAGTATTTAATAAAAAAAAATTATTAAATTATAAATGATATTCTTAGTAATTGTATCAAATTAAAATTGAATTAATTAGGGCATAGTTTTATAATTTTAATTTTGCTTAATTTGATTAGTAATTATTAGAATATCATTTGGTAAAAATAGATCACTTTATTTTTACAACCAATTAAAAAGCATAGGATGTTTTGAGAAAACACATATTCTAAAATAGTGAGTGGGAGAGGGAGTTATGACAATAAGTCCCACGGTCTCCATTATTAGTTAGCACTGAGGTAGCATGGAGAGGGCCTCGCGGCACCACTGTTTGTGTCCCCCTAAGGAAGGCTTCCGACTGTGTTATTCTCAAGGCAAACTTCTTTTTCAAGAATAGGATTTAATGATGTATTTCAAGTTTGACTGACCCTAAGGCACACTCTTGAGTTAAGTCATTGATCTAAAATAATGGGTTACACTCAAAGGTACATTAGGCTTTCGAGCGGACTAGTGTATTCTTGACCAAACAAGCGGTTGTTTATAAGTCAAAGGAGAAATATTAATTTAAGTTTTCACTTATAAATTTGAGAACTTGTCTCAAAATTAATTTTGAATTAGTGTGACTTACCCTAAGGCTGGTCCATTAATGTTCAAATTAATTAATCGTCGAATTAGTAATTATTTTTATGTGCTCTTTAATTGTTGCATTCATGCATCACGCTTACTATTCCAAAAATAAATGATATTTATTATATGCATAAATTCATTTTGTTTATTTATTTATTTTCAGCAATTATGTCTAACTCAAATCTTGTATCTTCTTTACTTGCTAATGAAAAGTTGACTGGGACTACATGAAATGGAAATCAAGCTTGAACATGGTATTGATATGTGAGAACCAAAAATTTGTCTTGACTGAAGAATGTCTGAAGTCCCTCCCGCTACTGCTGCCAAAACTGCAAGGGAAAAGTTTGATAATTGGATCTTATCAAACAATAAAGCAAAGTGTTATATGCGTGCAAGTATGAGCGATGTTCTCAGAAAGAAGTTTGAGAACACTAAAAATGCTTATGAGATCTGGGATACCCTTCAAGATATGTTTGGGCTGCAATCAGACCAGTGCAGGCATGGGGCCACCAGATCCTACATGGCCAAGAAAATGAAGAAAGGAGTTTCTGTCAGAGAACATGTATTAGACATGATCAATATAATCCATGATGTCATTATCCATGGGGCAATCATTGATGAAAAGACTCAAGTAATCATTATACTTTAATCGCTTTCCCCAACTTTTAAAGGTTTCACAACCAATTATGTCATGAACAAATTGTCATATAACATGACACAGCTGTTGAATGAGTTGCCAACTTATGAATCTCTTAACAAAGGTTCTCAGATAGAAGGAGAAGCAAATGTTGTTGATTCTAACCCATCCTCTTCAAAGGCTAAAACCAAAAAGAGGAAAAATGGAAATGGCAAGGACAAGGAGAAAGACAAGAATACAAAGAAGCCTAAAAAGTCATCCAAAGGCAAAGAGAACAAGAACACTAAAAACTCCAAGAAGAAGACCCCAAAATGGACTTTCTTTCACTGCGGAGAAGATGGTCACTGGAAGAGAAACTATCCAAAGTATCTCGCTGACCTCAAAGAGAAAAATAAAGGTAAATTTGATTTACTTGTGCTAGAAGCTTGTTTAGTGGAAGACAAATCCTCATCCTGGATAGTATATTCAGGAGCCACTAACCATGTTTGTTTTTCTCTATAGATTCTTATTTCGACGAGGAAGCTTGCTGATGGAAAGGTGACTATGAGGGCAGGCAGTGGTCAGATTATCTCTGTAACAGCAGTTGGAACAGCCCATCTAGAATTTAAGAAGAATAAATATCTTGTTTTAGAGAACATTTTTTATATTCCTGGATTTTCTAGAAACTTAATTTTTGTTTCTATGTTGCATGAACAAAATTTTAAAATTTCTTTTAATAATAATTCAATTTTTATTTCAAGATATGGTTTTAAGATATGTTCTGCAAAATCTATCGATGGACTTTATAAACTGCAAGCTAAAGATAAATCTGTTTATAATTTTGAATTATTTAAAACAGCTAATCCTAGATCTATTAAATGACAAAAGACTTATTCCAATAGTGAAACATATATGTGGCACTTGAGATTGGGCCATATTGGTCTAGACAGAATAAATAGGCTTGTAAAGGATGGTCCTTTAAGAAAACTATCTATTGGATCTCTCCCTGCTTGTGCATCCTGTCTAGAAGGAAAAATGACCAAGACACCTTTCTCTGCTAAAGGTTCAAGAGCCACAAAACCACTTTAGCTAGCACATATGGATGTTTACAGTCCACTTAATGTACCATCAAGAGGAGGTTATGAATACTTCGTCACTTTCATTGACGATTATTCAAGATATGGTTACCTATACTTAATGCAAAGAAAATCTGAAACATTTGGAAAGTTCAAATAATTTCAAGCAGAGGCTGAAAGGCAATTAGGTAAATCACTTAAAGCTCTTCGATCTGATAGAGGAGGAGAGTGCTTGGATTTTGAACTCGAGGACCATCTACGTGAGCATGGCATTCAATCCCAACTCACAGCACCTGGAACGCCACAGCAAAATGGTGTTTCAGAAAGACGGAATAGAACGTTACTAGATATGGTAAGATCAATGATGAGTTTCTCATCATTACCATTGTCATTCTGGGGCTATGAGATTCAATGTGCTCTATACATATTGAATGTTGTTCCATCTAAGTCTATCCAAAAGACACCCATAGAATTATGGAATGGTTGTAAACCTAGTTTACACTATTTTCGAATTCTTGCACACGTGCTTAAAGGAAAGACCGTGAAGTTGGAATCACGCTCTGAAGTGTGCATGTTTGTGGGATATTCCAAAGAGACTAGTGGTGAAATTTTCTATAGTCCAACAGAAAATAAACATTGGTATCGATAAATGCAACTTTTCTTGAACATGACTATGTTAATAACCACAAACCTCGCAGTAAGGTTGTTCTGGAGGAGATGGTCTTGAATGAAGTTGCAAAGTCACCAGCAAAAACCAATGAAAAACGACAAGAGGAAACTGCTAGTTCTAGTCAGAATAGTAGAGAACCTCGTCGTAGTGGGAGGGTTAGTAAGCAACCCACACGCTATGAACACGAAGTTCAAATGCTTATGTCTGACACAAACAAAGACGATTCATTGACATTTAAAGATGCAATGAATGATTCTGACAAGGACAAATGGCAAGAAGCCATGAACCAAGAAATGGAATCGATGTATTCCAATTTTGTCTAGGTTCTTGAAGATCTACCTGAGAATATCAAACCCATTGGTTGCAAGTGGATATTCAAGAAGAAAAGAGGAGCGGATGGGAAAGTAGAGACCTTCAAAGCAAGGCTTGTAGCCAAAGACTACAAACAAAAAGAAGGGGTTGATTATGAAGAAACTTTTTCTCATGTAGCCATGCTAAAATCCATTCGTACACTCTTATCCATTGCTGCGTGCATGGATTATGAGATTTGAAAAATGAATGTCAAAATAGATTTTCTGAATGGCTACATTGACGAAACCATTTACATGTCTCAACCAGAAGGGTTCGAAGTAAAAGGTCAAGAGCAAAAGGTTAGCAAGCTTCTTAGGTCCATCAATGGACTCAAACAAGCTTCTAGATCTTGGAATCATAGATTTGATGACACAATTAAAACGCTTGGTTTTGAACAAAACATTGACGAACCATGTGTCTATAAACAAATCAAATATGGCGTAGTAGTATTCCTCATTCTTTATGTTGATGATATATTACTGATTGGCAATGACGTAACATCATTATCAAAGGTAAAGAACTAGTTAGCTGAACAATTCCAAATGAAAGATTTGGGAGAAGCCAAGTATGTTCTGGGCATTCAAATTCTTAGAGATAGACATAACAAGACTTTGGCACTGTCTCAAGAAACTTATATTGATAAGGTGCTAGAACGCTTTAATATGCAAAACTCCAAAAAGGGTGATATGCCAACCCGTTCTAGAGTAGTCATTTCCAAGGAGTAGTGTCCCAAAACACCTCAGGAAGAGGAAGTATGAGACAGTATCCCTATGCCTCAGCGGTAGGCAGTCTTATGTACGCTATGCTATGTACAAGCCTTACATTTGTTATGCACTAGGGATAGTCAATCGTTATCAATCCAATCCTGGTTTGAGTCTTTGGATTGCAGTGAAGAATATTCTCAAGTATCTTAAAAAATACTAGAGATTATATGCTTGTATATCCAAGTGAAGACCTGAACCCCACTGGTTACATTGATTCTGATTTTCAATCAAACAGAGATAGTAGAAAATCAACTTCTGGATTAGTGTTTACTCTTGGAGGAGCAGCAATATTCTGGTGAAGTATTAAACAAACCAACATTTCAGACTCATCCATGGAAGTCATGTATATAGCAGCTTGTGAAGCAGCTAAGGAGGCTGTGTGGCTCAAGAAGTTCTATTCCAATCTGGAAGTAGTGCCAGGTGTGGATAAGCCACTAGTCCTATATTGTGACAACATTAGGGGAGAGTAACTAACTCAAAGGAACCACAGAGTCACAAGAGGGGAAATCACATCGAGAGGAAGTATCACTTGGTAAGAGAGATAGTTCATCGAGGAGATGTTGTAGTTATGAAGATAGCTTCGGAGCATAATCTTGCAAATGCTTTCACAAAGACTTTATCCATAAAATCTTTTAAGGAGCATGTAAGAAACATGGGAATTAGAGAGTTGCCTCATTTGCTTTAGGGAAATTAGGAGATTGTTGGGAATTCTGTCCTGAAAGCATATGTGGTAGACATTATTTTAAGAAATAAATAAATAAATTGAATTTTTTATGCACATATTTTATGGACTATATTATTTTGTGATAATATTATGTAAATATCAGAAATTCCTAAGTTCATATATGTGATCTCAAACACGTATTGGTACTGGATGATTGTGTTTGAGATAAATGAACTTGAATAGTTCGCAGTAAAATAAAGTTAAGGAATCTTTAGATTAATTACTGCAAGTACGATCCACTAATATTATGAATACATGTGATCTAGATTCGGATCACTAGTGTAGTAGGACATTTTAGTGGGGTACTTTATATATTAGATAATATATAGAACTGGATCAGATATGTTTATTAATACTTAGTTAAATACTGTTTCGAAGTATTAATTTAATATATCAACTAATAATCATATACAAATAGATCTTAATTCTAAAGTTACTATGAACTCATGTTTATGTTATATGAGTTCTTTGATTCACTCATTAGGGTCTGTCAGAATGATCAGGCCAGAAACTTTTGTTTTGGGAACTCATTAATATAAATGGCTGGGGACATAGTATACAGATATAGAATCTAAACCTTCTCGTAAGAGATTGAATAATGGTTCTCTTAAGGGTTGACTTTTGGGACTGAAAAGGTTATTGAGCTCAGATTCATAATTTTGTTACGAATTAACCTTCACTAGTAAAGTCAATGGTACTTAAGGAAACAAAATATAATTAAAAGGGTAAAATAGTAATTTTATTCCCGATTAATTATGAACCATTATTAGAGGGTTAATTTGTATGTAATGATTATATCAATTGACGTTTTATTATTATTACTCTACTATAAATATGAGACTTCACTCTTGTAATGATTATATCAATTAACGCTTTATTATTATAAAGTACTCAGCAAATGAAATGTCTATAATTACAAGAGTAAAGTCTCATATTTATAGTAGAGTAATCATGAGATTAATAAATTAAGATTATTTCATTAAAGAGTTTAATTAATAATCTCAAATTTATTTGAGCTTGGAATTATAGGTCCATAGGTCCCCACAACGGCTCTATCAACACTATTCAAGGCATGAGTTGATATAAAGGAAAAAAATGGTAAAAAGACATATTTAAGAAAAGATTTGTTCTTCACGCCAAATATGCAATTATGTGATAATAGTGATTAGTTAATTAATTACAAATTAGTTGTAATTAGCAAAATTAATTAATATATAATTTTCGAAATTATATTAAATAATTAATTAATTATAATTTTTGAAATTATAATAAAATTAATATTTAATTTTCGAAATTAGTATTAATTAAAATTAGTTTTAATTAATTGGTATAATTAATTAAATAGTTTTATTTGAGTGAGAGATAATAATCTGATAATTTCAAATTGGATTTGAATTTAAAAGATTGATATTTATTCAAATAATTAATTATATTTGATAATTAGTTAAATAGATAATTAATTCAAATTTGAATTAATTATGAGGTTGTTGGATTTTATCTGATAAAGTAGTTTGAATAAATAATTAAATAATTTTAAAAAATCAAATATCCCTAAAATATATGGTGCTACACGACACACACAGTCCAAGGACTGTGTGCCGCATGAGCCACATATTTTTTGGGGATAGATTTTTCACTTTTATTTATTTAATTAATTAATTAATTCAAAAGTTAGTTTTTTGATATTTTCGTTAATGAGATAATTAATTAATTAAAAGATAAATTGTAAATTAGTTACATATTTATTTTTTGAATTTAAATATTTTCTATTTAAGTTAGACATATCAAAAAATAAAAGATACTCTTTTATTCGCTCTAAAGAAAAGAACGATACTTTTTTATCTCAACCTGAAAAAGATAAAGAACCAATCTCAGGCCTATTCCCTCGATCTCATGTGTTGAGTACATCAAGTAGAATGAGAAATTAACAATCCTTTATTCTCTAAGTGCCCACACACTTCTTGAGGTGTTGATCGTGAGAATATGATACGCAAGTGCACGCAATCGATTCAAGTAATATAGATAGTAAATAGAGTATCGTTCCCACAAGGACTATTGACCAATTACCAATAACTAATTTTCAAATTCTATTTGGTGAATTAAAATTTAGATGAATAATTAAAATTAAAATGAATACTCTAAACTATAAACGTAATTTAAATAACTATAAGCAAAACAATGAATCAACTAATTAAAAATCAATAATAAAAAAAGCCCAGGAATTAATTTCATCAACTTTTCATTCTATTAATTTTACTAATCAATTCTAAATCTCTTCTTCATATTCTAATAGCAAGTTAACATAATCGATTCCTATTCTTTTTCAAGATATAAGATCTCAGCCTATATGCAGGTTTTTTACATCTCTGTGATAAACTTAAACATATAGAAGGCATTAAGCATGGAACCCTAATTACTACACAAGTCATACAGGTACTTTCGTCCAATATGCAACCTATGTCTATATAATGATAGCATATTCAATTCTCATCTTTCGAATTTTGAATCAAAACCATTATATTAAGTAAATAGTGATCAAGTATTTACCAGCATTAAACAAACATCATATAGATTAGACTAGAGAAGAAGAATCAATAGAACATCATAATAAAATTAAATAGAAATCAAAGTGACTACATTAATCCCTAGATAAAGATTTAGTTCACAGCTAACATAATGAAAATAAACTTCAAGTAATTATTCATAGAAAATAACCTAAAGAATTTAGATGAAGAGAAAAATCTAAAAAGTCAGGAAAAGAAATCTAATTACAGTAGCCTTTTCTAAATCTAGGGTTTATCAGACAAAAACTGCCTCATAAATTCGCATAATAAGGTTCCTTAAATAGCTTTCCAACGCTCCCAAGTGAAAAGACCATTTTGTCCTTCAAAAAGTGGCTAAAAATCTGAAAACCGCGTTGATAGCGTTGCAGCGCTAGGTCTTGAGCGCTTTGGCGCTATTGTCAGTGCTGGAATGCCCTAAAAAAATATTTCACTAGCGCTGTAGCCCCCATAACGTAGTACTGTAGCGCTAGTCTTCTGTTCCTGATAGCGTTGTAGCGCCTGCTTTGTAACATTGGGGTGCTACTAACAGATTCAACATGTTCCAATATATCCTTTCTAGCACAGTAGCGCCCCTTTGATAGCGCTGTAGCACTATTGACAGTATCATACCTCGGACATATTGCTCCCGAAAAACACAATTTTCTCCAAAATAACTCCATTTTCTTCCACTTTCACTTCACTCCACTCTTTTCACCATCTTAGCATGAAAACCCTAAAACATGAACAAACGAGCATAATTCCGCAATAGAATAGCCCTAAACTAATGGAAACATACCTAAAAACTAGACTCTAAATGAACCTAAAACTCGTTTATCAAACTCCCCCAAGCTAAACTTTTACTCGCCCTCGAGTAAAGAATCTAACTAGACTCAAACCTAAACAAACCAAATTGACATAACTAACCAATTCCAACACTCAAGACTGCTATGCATATATTATTCTTAGGAAAACAATCATGCTATTTAAAATATAATCTAGATTTTCAGTCAAAATACTTCACTCCTTCACTGCAATCTATTAACACCAAAGCTCTTTACTCATAACGCGCAAATAAAATAATTGAACCACTTTATGCACCTCAAATTCTCACCAACTAATCACATAACCAAGTTATTCCATATGCCTACATTACTTACTATTCTCCATTAATATAAACAAATGCACAAACAAGAATCAATAGGACTTTATAAGGGTTACAATAGAAGGCTTAGGTACAGGTAGATAAAGAAACATTTTTAGGCTTAATCATACCACAAGCATTCCAACTAAACAAACTTTCCTGGAAAATTTCAAACCACTCATCTCTTGTTACTCCTTTTTCTGTGCAATGATTGAGAATTTTTTTTCTTCTTTTCAACGATTGAGAAAACTATGCAAAACCAACTGATTCTTATTTTTTTCTTTCTCATAATACACTCCCCCAAACTTTGATTTTTCAAGAGATAGCTGTTTGGGGGTGTAACCATTTTGCACTTTCTTTTTCTTTTCTTTCTTTAACTTTTCTCAATTACAAGGAATTTTCTTAAAAACACATGATACATAACATCCCATTACACATTCACTCCCCTCACATAATAGTTTTCATGCTCGTGGTATGGGTCAGAAAGAGTAGATGGTAATCTAATTCACAGCTAGGCTCAAAAGAATGTGTTAATAAGAAAATAGTTATAAGGCCCAAAAGGGTTAACTAAGGATAAAATTTAATAGGGTTAGCTTGAAAGGCACAACCAGTTCAAAAAAAAAAATTCCTATATCATTTTCCTAAATGCACATTGTTTCAAATTTCATCTCAAATAGTAAGCATACAGGTTCCTAAATTTATTTCAATATTTTTCAATCCACAATCCAAATTCAACATGCATAAAATAATTCAATTATAACATTTGCAATTTATGAGCAATAGATCTCTAATGTCAATAGATCACAATGAAAAAAAAACAAAGTAATCTAACCAAGCACACAGATTGTTTCAGATGCACATCAACTTTCCTTTGGATTATACTACATAACAGTCAATCATATTAAAATGGCAATTATTATCAACTTAATTTATATTATAAAACATGACTCAATACAACTAACTAAAAAAAAATGGAAAAATGCATCAGAAAACACTAAAAATAAGTCTCTCCTCCAAACTTAAAACCTAACATTGTCCCAAATGTTTAAAATACATAAAGAATGATAAAAGAGACTTACCTGGACTGCCACGTCAATATGGCGGTTGTTGCGGCTGGGACGAAGAACCATCAAAAGGCTGACAAGGCAGAGGTTGTGGTTGATGAAACCTAGCAAATGGCGAAGGCGAAGGTGGAGAGAAAAATGGAGAATACGGTGGATACAATGGTGGTGGTGCAAAATAATTATGATCTGCCTCATTTAAAGACCATCGACTCACCAAGTTATTTAAGCGAGCCACATGGTTCACCTCGTATTCGTGTCGTTGTCCCATATATTGATTCATCATTTGATGTTGTTGAACCATGTATTAATTTTGTTGGAGAAGATAATCCAACTTATCACTAACATTATGCATGCTAGGGTCACTACTACCCCCGGCAACAATGGATCGGCATCTTCTTCCACCTCAGTTTCAACACAGCGTTTACCCTTTTTCCTTGTCTGTGGCACATAAAGAGCAGGTGCAGGATAATCCTTCATCAAAGTAATAGATAAAGGTTGCTGCAAGGACTGATAAATATCAGTAACGAACTCGGGAACTCCAGCTTTATAGCATAACATAGTGATGACAGATCCATGGCCCAAGCCTCCAATGGTATGGCCCTTTTCAATGTACTCTATGTTCTCTTTAATCCATGAGCCCATGTTAACAGACATTCCTGTCATCAGCGCATACATCAAAAGAACTCGATCCTTAGTCATGTCAGACACATGGCTTACTGGCATAAATCAAGCACATACAAAGAAAGCCCAGAATCTGGCCTCAATATTCAATTGACATGACGCGATACTCTTGGGTAATGAGCCAGATAAATTCCATGGAGCACCTTCAAAACATAACTTTTCAGCCACAACATTATAATCTATATATCCTTTCAAATATCTTGTATATTCCTCCTCTTGATCTTTTATGTGTGACACATTAAACACCTTATTAACTGATTCAGCTGTAAACGGCACCCGTTTTCCTCTAACAAATACTTTATCATTGTGTTTAGCCCTTAAATTCGCATAGAACTCATAAACCAATGATACATTCTCCTGCACCAGTTTCGTAACAAAGTTGTCCCACTTCCGAGCTGCGAGATTAGCTCTAACCAATTCAAAAATCTAATGATCGAAGGGTTCAAATTGATATTCTACTTCTCTTTCAGGAATCAACGTTTTTCTCACAAACTTCTCATACTCCTCTTGAGCTTAAAAATTTATAAACCTGGTTTCATCAAACTCCTGCTATGAGCTATCTTCCCTTTGTTGAGAGGCAGAAGCTTTGCCTTTCCCTTTATCCTTCGATTTCCCATCTTTACTCACTACAACACCAAACCCAAAAAAAATTCGACAGCACTTCCCCGTAAATTAAATACGTTCCTTCTTCAAAACCACCCTATAAATCTAATGTCACATAATACAATACCCAAAGACTACATATCACAACAGCCAAAAACTAATTTCTTCCAAAAGACAAGCAACAATTGAATCCAACCCCAAATGCGGAAAAAAAATCTTGAAATAAAAGGGATTGAAAACACTTACTCGCCTTTGAAATGAACTTCCTCTTGCTTGAATGATCAAAGCCCTTTAAAAAATTTAACCTTCTTCAAGAAATGTGAAACTCTTAATTTTAGGGTTCAAAAATGTAATTTGGAAATTGGGATTGGTGGACAAATAAATCAATAGTTGATAGGCTTAAAGCAGATGAAGAAGAAAGGGGGGAAAATAAGGTAGGATTTCTTGGAGGAGGCATTAATGGAGGATCAATGGTGGTTTTGGGTTGTTGGGATAGAGACAACACGGAAGGGAGAAGAAAAAATGAGGGTTTGAGGAAAAGTTTCGAAATCAAGCCCTTTTAAAAAAAAATCTGGGATAAGAGCGTTGTAGCGCTACATATATAGCGTTGTAGCACTACCTGTGGTTTCTGGGAAATATCTATTTCTGGGTATAGCGCCATAGCGCTACTAAGTCAGCGTTGCAGCGTTACGGACCGATTAAAAAATACGCTTTGGTTATGAGATTAGCGTCGTAGCACCCTCTTCATAGCGCTGTAGCGCTTCTGGCTTCAAAAATCTTCCAAACTTCTTTGTAAATAGCGCTATAGCGCCACCTACCCAGCACTGTAGCGCTACAGCCCTCAAAAATAAAATTTTCTAACCCTTTTCTAGTAAAACTCTTGCGTTTTTTCATGTTTTTCACGGTTTATAAAATACATCACAATTGTTCCCAATTAAAACTAAAAATAATCACTAAAACAAATTCCCTAAAATATTGTTCCAAACAATAAAAAAAAAACAAATAACATAAATTTAAAAAACAAAAAAATAAAAATAAACTTAGGAATGCCTCCTAAGAGCGCTGTCTTTAACGTCTTTTAGTTGGACTCTTGTTTCTATTCAATTTAGAGTGGTTCCAAAATCACCACGGACTTGCATTTTTCCACCGAGCCCTCCAAATAATGCTTCAACCTCTAACCATTCACCTTAAAGTGTCACGTCTTATCACTATGAATTTGCATTGCTCCATAAGGAAATGAAGCAACTACTATGAATGGTCCTGACCATCTCGATTTCAATTTACCAAGAAAGAGCTTAAATCTTGAATTAAATAGTAGCACTTTATCTCCTGGTTGAAAATCCTTCCTAAGTATCCACTTATCATGAAAGGCCTTCAACTTATCTTTATAAATCGTCGTATTCTCATAAGCTTCATTTCAGAAGCCTATTTTGTCCCACCATAAATAGGTCAAGATTTAACTTTTTCACAGCCCAGTAAGCTCTGTGCTCAAGTTCCACTGGTAAGTGGCATGCCTTACCAAACACCAATCGATATGGTGACATGTCGATCGGAGTCTTTAAGGCTGTGCGATAAGCCCAAAGTGAATCGTCAAGCTTTTTCGACCAATCCTTCCTTGATGTATTTACAGTTTTTTCCAAGATGCTTTTAATCTCCTGATTTGACACTTCAGCTTGACCATTTGCAAGTGGATGGTAGAATAACGCCTTTCGATGATGAAATCCATAACAAGCACAAAGAGCAGTAAATGACTTGTTGCAAAAATGACTCCCTCTATCACTAATAATTGCTCTTGGAGTACCGAGCCGGGTAGAAATTTTTTTTTTAAGGAATTTAAGTACCTCTTTACCATCACAATTAGGAGTTGCTGCAGCTTCTACCCATTTAGAAACATAGTCCACCACAAGCAGAATGTACTTATTATTATAAGATGACGGGAAAGGTCCCAAAAATTCTATTCCCCACACGTCAAACAACTCAACTTCCATAATACTATTCATGGGCATTTGATCTCTTCTTGATATATTACCAGTTCTTTGAAAACAATCACAACTCTTGACAAATACATTAGCATCTTTAAATAACGTAGGCCAATAAAATCCACATTGCAAAACTTTTGATGTTGTTCTTGTTCCTCCGAAATGACCGCCACAATGCAAAGTACGACAATGAGTAAGATGGATAGCATTTCTTCTTCTGGGATGCATCTTCTAATTACTTGGTCAGCACAATGACGAAAAAGAATGTGCTCATCCCAATAATAATGCTTAACTTCTGAATAAAACTTTTTAAGTTGTTGCCTTGACATATCAAGAGGCACAACCTTCGCTACCAAATAATTAACATAATCCGCGAACCATGGTAGCTTTTCTTCACTGTCTATCGAAAATAATTGTTCATCCAGGAACTTGTCATCAATTTGTACAATTTTCTGATTAGGGTCGTCTTCTAATTCCAATCTAGATAGATGGTTTGCAACTAAATTTTTTGTTCCCATTTTATCACAAATTTCCATGTCAAACTCTTGCAATAATAGAACCCATTGAATCAAGCGAGGTTTTGCGTCCTTCTTGGTCATAAGATACTTAATAGCAGAATGGTCTGTGTAGACAATAAACTTATTACCAATTAAGTATGGCCTGAATTTATCGAATGCAAAAACAATTGCAAGTAGTTCCTTCTCATTTGTTGCATAGTTTAATTGAGATCATTCAAGGTCCTACTAGCATAATAAATTGTTCAAAAAACCTTGTCAACTCGCTGCCCCATAACCGCTCCAACTGCATAATCACTTGCATCACACATCAATTCAAAGGGAAGTTCCCAATTTGGTGGTACCACAATCGGTGCAGTGATCAATTTCTCTTTCAAAGTATTGAAGGCTTTTTAACAACCAGCATCAAAATTAAATTGTACTCCATTCATTAATAGCGTAGACATGGGTTTAGAAATCTTGGAGAAATCTTTAATAAATCTCCTATAAAATCCAGCGTGGCCAAGAAAACTCCGATTACCCTTAACTGAAATCGGAGGAGGCAAGTTCTCAATAGTTGAAACCTTCGCACGTTCTACTTCTATTCCTTTGCTAGAAATCTTAAGGCCCAAAACAATTCCTTCACTCACCATAAAGTGACATTTTTCCCAAGTTAGGACCAAATTAGATTATTCGCATCTTGTTAACACCTTCTCCAAATTATGTAGACACATATCAAAAGATGGGCCAAAAAACTGAGAAATCATCCATAAATATTTCAATGCTCTTCTCCACCATATCAGAAAATAATGACATCATACATCTCTGAAAAGTAGCAGGAGCATTGCATAATCCAAATGGCATTCTTCGAAAAGCAGACGTACCATAAGGACAAGTAAAAGTTGTTTTCTCCTCGTCTTCAGGGGCAGTAGGTATTTGGTGATAACCAGAATACCCATCTAAAAAGCAATAGAAGTGATGGCCCGACAGTCTGTCAAGCATTTGATCAACGAAAGGCAATGGGAAGTGATCTTTCCTTGTCGCCTTATTTAGCTTTCTGTAGTCAATACAAATTCTCCACCCCGTCACTGTACGAGTTGGAATTAACTCATTATTCTCATTTTTTACCACTGTCAATCCACCTTTTTTCGGAACCACTTGGACTGGACATACCCACGAACTATCTGAAATTGGATAAATAACACCAGCAACTAACCACTTCAAAATTTCTTTTTGAACCACCTCTTTCATTGCAGGATTTAGCCTCCTTTGAGCATCAATACTAGCCTTACTGTCCTCCTCCATGAGAATACGGTGCATAACAGTAGATGGGCTAATTCCCTTTATATCGACTAAGGTCCAGCCAGTAACCAATTCATGAGCTCGAAATACTCTTAATAATTTTTCCTCTTCAACAGTAGATAATGAAGCAGAAATAATAACAGGGAGAGTATCATTCTTACTGAAATAGGCATATTTAAGATGATTCAGTAAAGTTTTCAATTCAAGTACTGGTGGTTTCTTTATAGATGGTAGTGATCTCTCGGACACTTGTCCAAGTTCCTTATATTTCTTCTTATAGATAGGTCCAGCGGAGTTTAGCCATTTTACATATTCATGAACCTCAATGCCATCACAATCTTCCACTTCTTGCGAAGTAAGGCTTTTCTCAAGCGGATCTTCAATAAGTTTCCTCTTTCACAATTGCTCCTCGACTATATTCACACTAAAGCAACTATCACTTGATCTAGGATACTTCAAGGCCTTGAATACATTAAATACCACCTCATCACCATGCACTCTTAGCCTCAATTCTCCTTTTTGAACATCTATCAAGGCTTGACCAGTGGCTAAAAAGGGTCGTCCCAAAATAATTGGAACATTTTCATCTTCCTCCATATGAAGAACAATAAGATCAATGGGAAAGATGAAATTGTCCACTTTGATAAGAAGAACTTCAATAATACCCCAAGTGTGTGTCAAAGAACGATCAGCCAGTTGTAGAGTAATCGTAGTGGGCCTAGCTTCCCCCAAACCGAGTCTTCGAAATACAGACAGTGGCATTAGATTAATGCCTGAACCTAGATCACATAAAGCCCTCTCACAATGGAAATTCCTTATGGTACAAGGTATAGTGAAGCTGCTCGGATCTCTCAATTTTTGAGGAAGTTTCTTTTGAATTATGGCACTACACTCTTCTGTCAAACCTACGATTTCATAATCCTCAATTTTTCTTTTATTAGACAAAATCTCCTTCATAAACTTCACATAACTAGGAATTTGTTCAAGAGCTTCCGCAAAGGGAATGTTAATGTGAAGTTTCTTAAATACTTCAAGAAATTTGGAGAATTGCTTGTCAAGATTTGCCTTTCGCAACTGTTATGGATAAGGAATCTTGGGTGTCGACTCGGTGTATTTTGGCATTACTTATTTTGGAAGGTCTTCAGTAACCTCCTCTTGTGTTGGACTAGGTACAGATTGATCTTCAATCTTAGTACCCTTGTTTTCTACTGTACGCCCCTCATATTTAATCCCACTCCTCAAAATAACCGCTTGACATTGCGCTTTTGGATTCACCACTATTGGGCTAGGTAAAGCCCCTTGGTTACAATCTTCCATTAACTTTGCAAGTTGGCAAACTTGTGTTTCTAAGCTCCGAATGGAGGATCTGGTTTCTATCATAAATTGGCTCAATGCATCAGGGGATACCTCTGGTTTAGTCAAGTGAGGGGGTGGCTGTTGATGTTGCGACATTGGTGGCCTTTGAGTATCATAAAAAGGTCTTGGGTTTAGCCCATAAGATGGTCTATGTGGAGGATATTGAGGTGGATTTGGATGTTACTGTGGTTGGTGTGCTTGATTATTACTCCATGACAAATTAGGATGATTCTTGTATGTTGGAGTATAGTTGTTTGGGTATGGGTCATTATTAGGTGGCCTTGGGAAATTACCAATGGCTTGAACTTGTTCAAATAGGATATCATCAACTGAATAAGAACTCGTCGATGGACATTGCTGAAAATGATGAGGGCCTCCACATGTCTCACAACTGATAGGAGCAGGTTGTAGTTGCATCGCTTGAGCTGAACTGTTGTTTTGTTGTTGTATTTGTTTCGTTAACGAAGAAATTTGAGCAATGAGCATAGCAATAGGATCCACTTCTAGAACTCCTACCACCTTCTTATTTTCTCGCTCAGATTGCCAATTATAATTATTCATGGCCATTTCCTCTAAAAGCTCGTAAGCTTCATTAGCGCTTTTGCTCATAAATGCTCCACCTGCTGCTGCATCTATGATAGTTCTTGTGTTTCCCCTCAAACCATTATAGAAAGTGTGCACCAACATCCCTTTCACTATACCATGATGTGGACATTTTCGCAGTAGCTCTTTAAACCTCTCCCAAGCATCATATAATGATTCTCCCTCAAATTGACAGAAATTATTTATTTCTCCTCTAATCCGTGTTGATTTAGCAAGAGGAAAGTACTTAGCGAGAAATTTTTTAGCAAGATCTTCCCATGTCAGAATGGAGTTGGCTTGCAGTAAAATCAACCAACTTTTAGCCATGTCTCTCAACGAAAATGGAAATAGCTTCAAACGGATTGCGTCATTACTCACTCCGTTCATTTTGAAAGTGTCACATAACTCCAAAAAGTTGGTAATATGAAGGTTTGGATCCTCATTAGGTAGCCCTCCAAACTGAACCCAATTCTGAACCATTTGAATTATAGAGGGCTTGATCTCAAAATTGTTTGCCTCCACAGTAGGTGGACAAATACTATAATGTACCCCTATAACAGTAGGGAGTACATAGTCCTTCAGGGGTAAGTTTGCCTCAGCTGCAACATTCCCCACATTACCCTGATTCTGATTGTTGTTAGCGACATTATTGACATTCTGGGCAATCTTTTCAAGTCTTTTCAGTTTTCTTTCTCTTTTGCAGGTCTTCTCAATCTTAGGATCAACAGGTACTAGTATTTTCGACCCCTTACGTCGCATAAAAATAGGTCACCTGAAATTGAGAAATTTAAAAGCAACTCGATTTAGAAAACGTTAAATGAAAACCAAAGTAGATTGAAAAACAATTATATTTGATATTTATTATTAGTCCCCGACAACGACGCCAAAAAATTGATCGTGAGAATATGATATGCAAGTGCATGCAACCGATTCAAGTAATATAGATAGTAAATAGAGTATCGTTCCCACAAGGACTATTGACCAATTACCAATAACTAATTTTCAAATTCTATTTGGTGAATTAAAATTTAGATGAATAATTAAAATTAAAATGAATACTCTAAACTATAAACGTAATTTAAATAACTATAAGCAAAACAATGAATCAACTAATTAAAAATCAATAATAAAAAAAGCCCAGGAATTAATTTCATCAACTTTTCATTCTATTAATTTTACTAATCAATTCTAAATCTCTTCTTCATATTCTAATAGCAAGTTAACATAATCGATTCCTATTCTTTTTGAAGATATAAGATCTCAGCCTATATGAAGGTTTTCTACATCTCTGTGATAAACTTAAACATATAAAAGGCATTAAGCATGGAAACCTATTTACTACACAAGTCATACAGGTACTTTCGTCCAATATGCAACCTATGTCTATATAATGATAGCATATTCAATTCTCATCTTTCGAATTTTGAATCAAAACCATTATATTAAGTAAATAGTGATCAAGTATTTACCAGCATTAAACAAACATCATATAGATTAGACTAGAGAAGAAGAATCAATAGAACATCATAATAAAATTAAATAGAAATCAAAGTGACTACATTAATCCCTAGATAAATATTTAGTTCACAGCTAACATAATGAAAATAAACTTCAAGTAATTATTCATAGAAAATAACCTAAAGAATTTAGATGAAGAGAAAAATCTAAAAAGTCAGGAAAAGAAATCTAATTACAGTAGCCTTTTCTAAATCTAGGGTTTATCAGACAAAAACTGCCTCATAAATTCGCATAATAAGGTTCCTTAAATAGCTTTCCAACGCTCCCAAGTGAAAAGACCATTTTGTCCTTCAAAAAGTGGCTAAAAATCTGAAAACCGCGTTGATAGCGTTGCAGCGCTAGGTCTTGAGCACTGTAGCGCTATTGTCAGTGCTGGAATGCCCTAAAAAAATATTTCACTATCTCTGTAGCGCCCATAACGTAGCGCTGTAGTGCTAGTGTTCTGTTCCAGATAGCGTTGTAGCGCCTGCTTTGTAGCATTGGGGTGCTACTAACAGATTCAACATGTTCCAATATATCCTTTCTAGCACTGTAGTGCCCCTTTGATAGCGCTGTAGCACTATTGACAGTATCATACCTCTGACATATTGATCCAGAAAAACACAATTTTCTCCAAAATAACTCCATTTTCTTCCACTTTCACTTCATTCCACTCTTTTCACCATCGTAGCATGAAAATCCTGAAACATGAACAAACGAGCGTAATTCGACAATAGAATAGCCCTAAACTAATGGAAACCTACCTAAAAAAATAGACCCTAAACGAGCCTAAAAATCATTTATCAATAGAGAACCTTGTGGAGGATCTTGGTGTGAGTACCTAGGAACAGCTTGGATAGGAAGTTCATTCAAATTACGAAAAGATAGCAAGGACACTTGATAGGCATCAAGAGGTATGCTTTTTATTCTTTTCTTACTTATGATTAATGTGTGTATATTAATAGATTCGCATATTTGAAGGTAGTTTAAATATGTTACAAAAATGGTTGTTGCACATTGGGCCAACCCATCACCATTCCGCTGTGTATTAGGAAACTCGTTCCTAAAAAATCACATATATGCACATATATTCCAAATAGACCCATAACGGGCCAAATTACGAAAATTTCCCTTCTAATAAGAAACGGGCCCAAATGCATAATTAATACACCTAAACATGCATATCTAGTCATTTTATCATATAACTCCTATAATTACATACTTACACGCATATATATCACATAAACAAATAATTTTGATAAATTTCCATCCTGGCCCCCTAATCAAGGCCCTAAGCCTTATTAGGTAATTTGGGACGTTACACATTTTCTCCAAAGTCGCCATATAAAGGATGTTCACCGAGCTCCTGTTATCAATCAGGACTCGATGAACTCTCTTTTTGGAAACTTGGATGGTAATGACTAATGGGTCATTTTGGGGAAATTGGACATGAGTGGTGTCCTCTTCTATGAAAGTAATAGGTTGGATTTCGACCCTTTGCTGTTTGGGATCTTGAGGTTCTGGGACATAAGGAGATCCATCTCCTGTTTTCAACTTCTGGACATATCTTTTCTGCTTGTTCCTTCTATATGGGGTCCCTCGACGATGGTTATCACATCTTCTCCATCAATTGGGGGAGGCTGATTATCCTCCCTCACAGGGGCTACGACAACTTGAGGTTGTTGCGCAGGCTGGGACGGTGCTGCCCTCTAGTTAGGCAGAGCTTGCGACTAGTTGTTGTTTCTACTTTGATTGTTATCTGAGGTCGCCTCTCGAGATCAACCCTTCAATTCCATCTTTTAATTGTCTACATTCCTCATTCGTGTGACAGATGTCCATGTGGAACCAAAAATATTTATTTTGATCACGTTTGGGGTGTTTATTGCGCATTGCCTCAAAATACCTGAATGGAACTTGATTCTCATTTGTCACGTATATATTTTCCCAAGTTTCTATGAGCTCAGTATATACAGTGTAAATGGAGTTATATTTATCTCCATTTTTCGTTCTACTCTTGTCCGCCTAGAGGTTATTTCCTTAATTTTTCATCTGCTTGGAAGAATTGTCCCCAAAAGGTTGGGTCGTGGATGGTGCTATCGAGCTCGGGGCTGAGCTAATGTTCGTCATTGTAGTGATTGAGGTCGGAGGCGCTAATTGTAGTGCTGACCTAGCCTCTTCTACTTTGATGAACCTTTGGGCCCGAACGGTGAACTTTGTGATTGTTCGCACTAACTTTCATTGTTTGTCATCCCATATGGGGCTTCCAAGGAAGATTCTAGCTGGAACCGCCATTAGATGGCTACTATCATCAACATTGCAGGCCCGGGCTCCCTCGATCTTGAATCTGGCCATATACTTCTTTAGTGACTCTCCTGGTTGTTGTCGAATATTTGCTAAAGATGAAGCTTCGGGCTTGATGCTTTTTGCAGCATGAAATTGCTTTTTGAACTTCTTTGACAATTGTTCCTAGACGAGATTGAATGTCTTCGGAACTTTTCAAACTAAATTTTTGCAGCTCCTGTTATTGTCATTGGGAATAGCATGCATCTGAGCTCGAGGCCAACATTACTGGCTCTCATCACAATGTGGAATGTGCACTAGAGGCTACTAGGATCAGTGTTCCCATCATATGGTAACACATGGGGTATCTTAAACCCATATGGAAAAGGTGTGCTTGAGATATGAGGAGCAAAAGTGTAACGCTCTGGATAGCCAAGAACGTTACATTGTGTATTTATAAAAGTGCAAGACTTGCTAATCAAGTCATTTAGTTAGAAACGTGTTACAGAAACTATAATTGAACTAGGGTTAAAAGATTTTGGTCACAAAAGTTGCATTTCATATATTTAAACATTTTAGTACATGGGATCCCAAAAGAAATAGTGTTTAAAAGATAGTTTACAAAATTTCAGGTTATAGGTACAGCTACTAGCCACTCTAAGGGCAAAACAGACATTTAGACTATCCCGTTCTGTACCACTCCCCGGACGTGGAGACCGATCAGCTGATTATGTACATTCAGCCTTAAAGCTCTCCCACTAAGGACTGGTCCACTTTACCCTTGCCTTTACCTGCACCACGTAGCACCCGTTAGCTAAGGCCCAGCAAGAAAACACAATAACAGAGCATAATCATCAATCAAACAATCAGATAATTCATACAGTGTAATCATACACTCAACAGTCCAAGACATCCATTTAATCAGGCATTCAGCATACCAATCTTATCAATTATCATTAACAACCAATTCACATATAACAATCAGAGTCGACGCCCTTAGGCCGCACCCCCTATTTATCCCACTGACTTCGGCTCGCTTAAACCGAGCTCAATGAATATCAAGTTGTCCTCAGCTACCAGTGGCCAAGCTGTGCCCTGTGGACAAATATTGATTCTCACACTCTTAGGCCGTTTATCACATGTCCCATGTCATAATAACATCTATGACATCATACATATATAGGGAGCTCTTAGTCCCAACATAATCACATAATCGGGTGCAGTTTTCTTACCATTGAATTCCGATAGCTTTGATCAATGATGACAACCCTCAAGCACGATCCCTTCCAAGCCTTAGCGTACACCTAGTCACGATCATAAGTTAGAACCATTACAAAACTTCAATCCCAAAACCTAACCTCGGGACCAATCCCGAGCCCTCGGGAAGCCCTAATTCCACCAAACGGGGTGGTGGAATCAAACCCCGAGCCCCCGGGGAAAAACCCTAAGAAATAATCCAAAAATCCTCTTCCGGAGACAAGGTAGCGCTACAGCGCCCTAAAGTGGGTGCTATAGCACTACAAACAAAGCCAAAATGCCCAAACATCCTTGGCCTAGCGCTGTAGCGCCCAAAGACTAGCACTGTAACACTCCTCTTCCCAGATTTGTCTCCTTCTAACTTCCTCGAACAAAAATCCACCAAAACTCTTCCAAACCACAACTATACTCCAAAATGAGCTTACCATCATCTATATCTCACCCCACACAACCCAACCATACAGAACTTAGCCACATGCACCCCAAAACAAAGAAAAATCCATGTTTGAGCATGAAGCTCAAAAACCCAACAAAAGAGAACCAGAACAGTCCATAATCCAAGTGTTCAAGCTCATAATTTCTTACCTCAAGTGGGGAATTCGACCTTATGTTGTCTTTAGTATCCTTCCAATACTAAGCTCATCAACTCCTCAACTTTATCTCTCTTAATTTCCACCAAAACCAAGTTTCAGAAACCCATGCTAATAAAACTCAGAAACTAAAGAAAACCTTGAAACTTATCTCAATTGGACTAAATTTTAGTAGAACTCCTAGTTTCATCCAGAATCTCAAGTGCTAAACTTGACCTAAGCCTCCTTTGAACCACAGCTCCAAGAATTCACAAGAAATGGTGCAAGAAAATGATAAATTGATAGAGAGAAGAAGGTAGGCCCCAAGTGTTCTATTTTCCTTCTTTCCCTTTTTGTCTTTTCCCTTTTTCTTTCAGTTTCCCTCAAATTCTAAACATTCCTTTAAGTCATAAATCAGTATAACACTTATCTTTTATAAACCAAATGACCATATTGCCCTCCCAATAATAACTAAACCTTGAAATCATTCTAAGGGCATTTTGGTCATTACTCCCAATTCCCACTAATTCCTCGAGTGTCTCTATTAATTACCGCTTACATCCCAACACCTAACTAATCACCAATTATATTCCTCAATATCAAATGGTCTTCAATATATTTTCTAAATTCCCAGAAATACCCCCAGACTCACCCCGAGCCGGGTATAAATCCCCGCCGTGACTTTTCCTCTACACCACTCACTCGGATCGCCTCGTGTCACAAGTTATAAATATATCCACATAATAATGTGGTCTCAACAATTTTTCACAAATATTTACATTTATGCCCTCAATGGGCCAAAATTACGAATATACCCTTATAGCCTAAACATGGCCTACATGCACACTAATACGCATAGTCATGCATCTCATACATCAAGTAATCATATAAGCATGCTTATCACATAATCATGCATTTAATCATTTAAATCACATATAATCCAGTTATGCTCTCCCGGCACACTAATCAAGGCCCTTAAGCCTTATTAGTAAATTTGGGTCGTTACAACTATCTCGTCCTAATGATAATTTCGTCCTCGAAATTTACCTGAATAACTCGGGATACTGATGCCGCATCGCTTACTCATGCTCCCAAGTCGCCTCCTCGACCCTACTATTCCTCCACAACACTTTAAAAAGAGGAATCATCGTATTGCGTATAACGTTATCCTTCCAATCCAAAATCTAAACTGGTTGTTCCTCATAAGCCAAATCTATCTCCAATTCCAGATCTTCATACTTCAACACATGTGTCGTATCTGAGACGTACTTCCGGAGCATAGAAACATGGAATACGTCATTGACTTCTGACAACGACGGTGGAAAAGCTAACCTGTAAGCCACCTGACCGATCCTTTCCAAGATCTTAAAAGGTCCGATGAATCTAGGGCTTAACTTGCCCTTCTTTCCAAACCTCCTCACCCCTCGTAGTGGTGAAATTCGAAGAAACACATCGTCCCCAACCTGGAATTCCACGTTTTTACGCTTGGGATCAGCATAGCTTTTCTGTCTGCTTTTTGAGGCGAGCATCCTAGCTCAGATCTTCTCAATAGCTTCATTTGTCTTCTGAACCATATCCAACCCCAAATACTTCCTATCACCCATCTCATCCTAATGAATGGGTGATCTACATCCCCTCCCATACAACATCTCATAGGGAGCTACTCCAATCATCGATTGGTAACTATTGTTATTTGAAAATTCAATCAACAGGAGATACTTACTCCACGATCCCTCAAAGTCAATCACACATGCTCTGAGCATATCCTCCAATACCTGAATCGTCCTCTTAGACTGTCCATCAGTCTGAGGATGAAAGGTCGAGGTAAACTTCAGCTGAGTCCCCATAGCCTTCTGCAAACTACCCCAAAACTTGGAGGTAAAGATAGGATCCTGGTCTGACACTATAGACTTAGGAACCCCATGGAGAAGTACGATCTCCTTCACATACAACTCTGCATACTGATCCACAATATATGTCGTCTTCACGGGAAGAAAATGAGCTGACTTGGTGTATCTGTTCACTATCACCCACAGCGAGTCATGAAGCCCTACTGTCCTAGGTAAACCTCCCACAAAATCCATCGTAATATCCTCCCATTTCCACTCGGGAATACCCAAAGGATGAAGCAACCCTGCCGGTCGCTGATGCTCAACCTTCACCTGCTAATAGGTTAAACATCTGGCTACGTACTCCACCACATCCTTCTTCATCCCCGGCCACCGATATAACGTCCGTAGATCCTGATACATCTTCGTGGTACCCAGATGAAGTGAGTACGGCGTCGTATATGACTCCACCAATATCTATCGTCTGATCCCCTCATCATCTGGAACACAAATCTGTCCCTGATACCGTAGCAAGCCAACCTCAGAAATAGAATAATCCTTAGCTACTCCCGCTAAGACATTCTCCCTAACCTCCGGTAACTGAGTGCCTACCGATTGACCTTCCTTAATTTGCTTTAGCAGGGTCGACTGTAGAGTAATATTGGCCAACTGGTCCACCACAAATTATATCCCCGCTCTGACCATCTTATCAGCTAACTCTCTCGAGATCTGGGTGGAACTATATAACTGACCTAGGCCCCTCTGGCTCAACGCATCCGCAACTACATTGGCTTTCCCCGTATGGTAAAGAATATCACAATCATAGTCCTTTACCAACTCCATCCAATGTCTCTACCTCATGTTCAGGTCCTTCTGTGTGAAAAAGTACTTCAAACTCTTATGATCGGTGTATATCTCGCACTTCTCCCCATATAGATAATGCCGCCAAACTTTCAGTGTGAATACCACCGCTGCTAACTCCAAATCATGGGTAGGATACCGCTGCTCATACTCCTTCAGCTGTCGTGACGCATAAGCAATGACTTTCTCATTCTGCATCAACACACAGCCTAAACCCAACCTCAACGCATCACAGTAGACAACAAACCTCCCTTCCCCCAAAGGAAGACTCAACACAGGCGTGGTAATAAGTCGTCGCTTCAATTCTTGGAAACTGCCCTCTCACTTGTCCGACCAGATAAACTTCAAATTCTTTCGTGTCAATTCTATCATCGGTGCCGCTAACTTCGAGAAGCCTTCCATAAACCGTCTGTAGTAACCCACTAGACCAAGAAAACTCCGCACCTCTGAGGCGTTCCTTAGCCTCGGCCAATCCCTAACTGCCTCCACCTTAGATGGATACACCTTAATCCCATCTGCACCAACAATATGTCCAAGGAATGTCATTTTCGGTAGCCAAAACTCACACTTCTTAAATTTGGCGTACAACTGGTGCTCTCTCAACCTCTTTAGAACCTGTCGAAGATGAAACTCGTGCTCTGCCTCTGAACTAGAGTACACTAAGATGTCGTTCATGAAGACAATAACAAGCTAATCTTGAAATTCCTTGAACACCATGTTCATTAGATCCATAAAGGTTGTTGGGGCATTTGTCAAACCAAACGACATGACCAGAAACTCATAGTGCCCATACCTCATCCAAAAGGCCGTCTTCGGTATGTCCTCGTCCTTGATCCTCAACTGGTGATAACCAGATCGAAGATCAATCTTTGAGAACACCGTCTTACCCTGCAGCTGATCGAACAAGTCGTCAATCCTTGGTACTGGATACTTATTCTTGATAGTTAACTTGTTCAATTCCCTGTAGTCTACACACATTCTCAGAGTCCCGTCCTTCTTCTTCACAAACAAAACTGGGGCACCCCATGGCGAGTAGCTAGGTGTGACGAACCCCAAATCCAGAAGATCCTGTAACTGTATCTTCAATTCCTTCAGTTCTACCGGTGCCATTCTATATGGTGCCCTCGACACTGGCTCTATCCCTGGCACCAATTCAATAACAAACTGAATCTCCCTACGCGGTGGCAATCCAGGTATGTCCTCAGGAAACACATCCAAGAACTAGCAAACCAATCTGGTCTCCTCCGGTCTTGTTGGCAAAACCCTAGTGGTATCTACCACACTAGCCAGAAAACTTATACATCCTCCCTATAATAGATCTCTGGCTCTCAGCGCTGATATCATGGGTACGCGGGGTCCATTCACTGCTCCCACAAAGACAAAGGGATCCTCGCCCTCCGGCTCAAAGGTCACCATCTTCTTTCTGCAGTGAATAGTAGCTCCATATCTAACCAGCCAATCCATGCTTAAAATCATATCAAAGTCCTCCACACCCAACTCAATCAAGTCTACTGACAATTCCCTACCATCAACCATCACTGGCAGTGTTATAATCCACCTCCTAGAAACTACCAGTTCTCCTGTAGGCAAAATAGTCCCAAATCCTGAAGTATAGTTCTCACTAGGTCTACACAGTCTATCAATTACCTTACTAGAAACAAACGAATGTGTAGCACCAGAGTCAATCAATACAGTAAAAGGAGAGCCAGCACTAGAAAGTTGACCTGTCACTACCGAGGGACTAGCCTCGGCCTCGGCCTCCGCCTGCGTCAGGGTGAACACTCGAGCTGGAGTCAAGCTGTCCACCTTCCCTGCATCTCCTTTCTTCACTGTTGGGCAGTCCTTCTTGACGTGTCCCACTACCCCGCACACATAACAGTCCTTAGCCCGACATTCATCTGGATGGCGTCTTTTGCACGTCGTGCACTCAGGATAGCTCCTCCATGAATCACCGCCTCCCTCACGGCCATCCTAGGTACCCTGACCCCTCCTATACGGACCGGAAGCAATCGACGTATCAGGGGTCTTCCTCTTCAGATCACTGGGGCCTCCGCCCCTACCAGACCCAGAATATGGAGGCACCGCCCTGCGGCCCTCCCGCCTTACTGCACTCTCCCTCCAAATCTTATTCTCTGCTTCCTCAGCGGTAAGAGCCTTCTCAACAGCTTGGGCATAAGTTGTCCCCCCAGGAACTGATGTAATCCTCACATCTCGGGCTATCATAGCATTAAGCCCTCTGATAAATCTGTCCTGCCTAGCTGCATCAGTAGCACAAGATCTGGTGTGAACTTCGCAAGTCTGTCAAACTTCAGGGCATATTCTATAACTGTCATGCTGCCCTGAACCAGCCCCACGAACTCATTTACCTTCGCTGCCCTGATGGCAACATCATAGTATTTCTGACTGAATAGATCCTTGAATCCTTCCCAACTCAGTGTAGTAACATCTTTGGTCTGTGATGCCACTTCCCAACAGATACGGGCATCCTCTCTCACCATATATGTGGCATAGGCCACTCTGTCATGTCCCTCTACCCTCATGAAATCTAGGATAGTAGTAATCATAGTCATCCAATGTTCGGCCTTCAATGGATCAGGTCCTCCCTCAAAGATCGAGGGTTGTAGTTTCCTGAACCGCTCAAACAACGAATCCCATATATTCCCAACCTCTACTGGTTGTACAACTGGTACCACTGCAGGTGGCACAATAGGGGCAGCACTCCCTGAGGAAGCTTGCTGTCGCAGAATTCGGATCTGCTCATCCTGGCTCTGTAGTCGTGCTTACATGTCTACCATAAGTTGCTGCCAGTTCACAGGGACTGGCGGAGTGGTCTAGCCCTAGTCATCATCCCTTGCCTCAAACCTACTGTCGGTGAGTCGTATAGATCGTCTTGGACGCATAGCTATCCAAGTTAATCTGCAATCAACGACTCGGAGGTCAGGCTACGATGACAGGGTAATAATCCTTAAATGATCCACCATTGGAACTCAAACATTCACAAAAAATCAAAATATAACAGTTTATCCAAGTATTCATCTATATATTCATTCACATGCATAGCAATGCTAATAAGCATTCCTCAATATCCTCACACAATAGTCAAGGGCCAAGCCCTATCAGTATCTCATGCTTCCTATTATCATACAGATATCATCATTCATAATCATTTAAGCATATAATCATGTATACACAATTACCAAACCCTGAGTCGAGCTTGTCTTTCGCGACGAATGTACATGTCCAGCCAGTCTTCAGGAACCCTTAAACCTAGGACGCTCTGATACCAAGTTGTCGTTATATTATTTCATATAATATAATGTTAGATTAAATAAAGTGAGAAAAAGTGATTTGTCACACAAACGTAATTTTTCTCACCTTGTAACATATTATTGAGAGTCACAAAATTAGACACATGTGTGTGCCCAAATGTGACATATTTTGGAGTTACAAAATCAGTTACAAATTTGTAACTCCAAAATATTACCCAATAATGTGTATATTATATGTTACACATTTGATATTGGATTTCACAAAGCCATGATGAAATATGGCTGTTGGAGACATTTTTTAACTCCCAATAGGTGTTTGGAGGTTACAAAATCATATGGGAAAAGATTTGGGACGTTTTGGAACGTTTTTGAAAAATGACTTTTTTGTGCTGAAAATGGCCTGTGGCCGCGGTTAGGGGGACAGAAGCCAGTGAGGCTGACAACCTATATGATTTTTCAATTTTTTCCAAATTGAACGGTTCTAACATCCCAAATAACTCCCAAATCTCTATTTTAATTCCATAAACGTCCAATTAAACATTGGTAACAGCCATGGGGGTAGGTGGAATTTGAAATTTAAAGGGGTATCTCAAACTCTATAAATAGGAGCCTAATGCTCACTTGTAAGACACACCATTTTCCATCCACAAAGCACTTGGCTGGAAAATACACCATAGGGGCTTGATAATTCCAAAGAGCTATTTCCTAGAGAGATCCCTTAGTGCTTAGAGAATAGGGGGAAATAAGCTTTTGGACAAAGATTTTTAACCTTGTTCAAGTTGGTGATCCCCACTACTCTACACTTTGGTTGTGTGATAGTTTGTTTTTTCATTGATCTTTTCATTCTGTTGTTCTTCTTGTATTGTTGGTGTATTGAGTTTGTAATCCTCTACATCTATTTCTATTTACATATTCATTGGTATCTTTTGTTTTAGGGTTTTAGTTCTTATAATTCTCTTCCTTCTCTTATTTCTATTTACTTGTATTTTGAGTAATTGAGTTGTAATATTTATTTAATCAATTACCTTGTCTATTTTATATTTTGCATAGAGTTGTATTTTGGTTTTTAGACTTTTCCATTGAGCAATAAAATATATTCTCTAACAGTTGTAACGCCCTGGATAGCCAAGACTGTTACACTGTGTATTTATAAAAGTGTAAGACTTGCTAATCAAGTCATTTAGTTAGAAACGTGTTACAGAAACTATAATTGAACTAGGGTTAAAAGATTTTGGTCACAAAAGTTGCATTTCATATATTTAAACACTTTAGTACATGGGATCCCAAAAGAAATAGCGTTTAAAAGATACTTTACAAAATTTCAGGTTATAGGTACAGCTACTAACCACTCTAAGGGAAAAACAGACATTTAGGCTTTCCCGTCCTGTACCACTCCTCCGCCGTGGCGACCGATCAGCTGACTCAGTACATTCAGCCTCAAAGCTCTCCCACTCAGGACTGGTCCACTTTACCCTTACCTTTACCTGCACCATGTAGCACCCATGAGCCAAGGCCCAGCAAGAAAACACAATAACATAGCATAATCATCAATCGAACAATCGGATAATTCATACAGTGTAATCATACACTCAACAGTCCAAGACATCCATATAATCAGGAATTCAGCATACCAAGCTTATCAATTATCATTAACAACCAATTCACATATAACAATCAGAGTCGACGCCCTTAGGCCGCACCCCCTATTTATCCCACTGACTCCGGCTTGCTTAAACCGAGCTCAATGAATATCAAGCTGTCCTTAGCTACCAGTGGCCGAGCCGCGCTGTAACGCCCTGGATAGCCAAGACTGTTACACTGTGTACTTATAAAGGTGCAAGACTCGCTAATCGAGTCATTATCTCAAAAAATTGTCACTAAACGTGTAAGAGCTAAGGTTAAAAAGGTTTTGGTCTTAAAAGACTCATTTCATATATTTAAATTGTGGTAAACATGGGATCCCATAAGAAAACAAAGTTAGAATAAGTTTATAGACTCTCAAAAGTACATGAGTATACACTAGCCATACTAAGGCAAAACAGACAGTCTTCAGGTTTCACGTCCTTGCCTAGACCTCAACCGTGGCGGCTGAGCACCTGGCTATGTACATTCCGCTCGCTGAGCTCTCCAGTCAAGGTTGGTCAAGTTTACCCTTGCCTTTACCTGCACCACGTAGCACCTGTGAGCCAAGGCCCAGCAAGAAAACATCTTATACAACTCAATCAATGATAATAGATAATTAACTCGTTATGCATGTATTCCCATCAGGTAACCCACAACAGACATTCAGCACATACCATCAGACTCAAGATACAATCTATCACATATAACACTCATATCACATAATATTCAGGGCCAACGACTTAGGCCGCACCCTCTATTTAACCCACTGACTCGGCCCGCTTAAACCGAGCTCAGTGCATAATAAGTTGTCCTCGGCTACCAGTGGCTGAGCCGTGCCCTGGGCATTAGTGAAACCCTTGGCACGCTTAGGCCGATGGATCACTAAATGGCTTGCATGGCATAATACCATCTTTTCAACCGTTTACAATAGGGAGCCCTTAGTCCCGACACATATATTCAACCAGGTGTAGTTTTCTTACCTTTAGTTTGTACAGTTATTGACTACGAGCCACGCCCCTCAAGCACAATCCGTTCCTGGGCCTAGGCCTTTATCATCTAGTCACAACCAAAGTATAAGGTTCCATTAATACTAGAATATAGGTTCTGGTTATAAAACTAACTCTCGGGAATCCAAATTCCACCAAGCACAGTGATGAAACAAATCCCGAGTACACTAGACCACCTTCCTGTGCCTAAAACCCTCAAAAACTCATAAGTGCAACCAAGGGCTGGGGCCCTTGAAGCTTAGCCGTGGGCCTAGCCTCAAAACAGAACCAAGCCTATCCTGAACAAGACACGCGCCGCGGCCCTTGCCTTGGGCGCTGCGGTGCCTCCCATGGTCGAGCCTCCTTGGCCCTTTTCCATCCTAGGGCCGCAGCGCTCTAGAACAGAGTCGCGGCCCTTCCCTTCGTGCCCAGAAAACCCATCATTTTAAAGCCCAAAACCTCAACCAAAACCACCCCTAAGCTTCCTACTTCAACACCCAACATATCCCCAACTCATGCTACACAATTTCAACAGAAATTTAGCACAATAAACCATAGAAGATTCACCTCCAATCCTTGAGATTCTAAGAACACAAACACCCTGTTATAACCAGTCAAAACTCAACTCAGATCATCAATTCATAAAACAAAGCTTACCTTCTTGATGGAACTCTTCCCTTAGCCAAAACCCAGCTGATTCCAAGGATTTCCCCAGCTCAATTCCACCCTAATCATCAATTGAGTAATACCCTCAATAATCCAGCTGAAGCTTTAGGTTGAATTTCAGGAAAAACAAATGAATTAAACCATTACCTTGATCTTGATTTAGTCCTGGTTAACTCACTAAGCTAAGCCTCAAGATTACTCTTGAGTCCCTCTAAACCTCCAGTGATTCCTCAGCTCCAATCTCCAATTCCCTTGAGTGCTTCTAGTTAGTTCCCTTTGTTTTTTCTTAAGAGTGAGAGTAAGAGTAACCAGCTGAGTAGAATTTAGGTCGGTTTATATTTTCTAAAGGCTTCCTTATATCTATCTTACCCATTAAGGTAATCCCGAGGCTCGGTGTGCCGGAACCGTCCCCGAGGCCAAAATAGTAAAATCCCCCAATATTCCCGCCTAGACATCCTAACCTCAAATATATCTCCATATATTTATTTCCATGACCCGATAGTCCAAATCGCTACCCGATACCCAAAATACCCCTGACTTGTCCAAAGTCTCATCTTAAGCCCCGTTGTGACTTTTCCCCCGCTATTTGACCCTAGGATCGTCTTGAGTCGTGCCCTACAAACCTACCACATAATAATGTGGTTCTCACATTTATCACATATATATACATATCACATAATATCATCAATTGTCATATAAACATTACTAAACATATAATTACTCATTTAAATCACAATTATTCCATTAATGCCCTCCTGGTACACTAATCAAGGCCCCTAAGCCTTATTAGCGATTTTGGGTCGTTACACACGCCCTGTGCACAAATATTGATTTTGGCACTCTTAGGCCGTTTATCACATGTCCCATGGCATAATACCATCTATGACATCATACAGATATAGGGAGCTCTTAGTCCCAACATAATCACATAACCGGGTGCAGTTTTCTTACCTTTGAATTCCGATAGCTTTGATCAATGACAACAAGCCTCAACCACGATCCCTTCCGAGCCCTAGCGTAAACCTAGTCACGGTCATAAGTTAGAACCATTACCAAACTTCAATCCCAAAACCTGATCTCGGGACCAATCCTGAGCCCTCGGGAAGCCCTAATTCCACCAAACGGGGTGGTGGAATCAAACCCCGGGCCCCCAGGCAAAAACCCTAAGAAATAATCCAAAAATCCCCTACTGGAGACAGGGTAGCACTACAGTGCCCTAAAGTGGGCGCTCTAGCACTAAAAACAGAGCCAAAACGCTGAAACAGCCCAGGCCCTATAGTGCTATAGCGCTAGTTACAACACTCCTCTTCCCAGATTTGTCTCCTTCGAACTTCCTCAAACCAAAACCCACCAAAACTCTTCCAAACTACAACTATACTCCAAAATCAGCTTACCATTATCTATATCTCACCCCAAACAACCCAACCATATAGAACTTAGCCACATGCACCCCAAAACAAAGAAAAAGCCATGTTTGAGCATGAAGCTCAAAAACCCAACAAAAGATAACCAAAACAGTCCAGAATTCAATTGTTCAAGCTCATAATTTCTTACTTCAAGTGGGGAATTCGACCTTATGCTATCTTAGTATCCTTCCAGCCCTAAGCTCATCAGCTCCTCAAGTTTATCTCCCTTAATTTCCACCAAAACCAAGTTTCAGAAATCCATGCCAATAAAACTCAGAACTAAAGAAAACCTTGAAACTTACCTAAATTGGACTGAATTTTTGTAGAACTCCTAGTTTCACCAGGAACCTTAAGTGGTAAACTTGACCTAAGCATCCTCTGAACCACAGCTCGAAGAATTCACAAGAAATGGTGCAAGAAAATGATAAACCGATAGAGAGAAGAGGGTAGACCCCAAGTGTTCTGTTTTCCTTCTTTCCCTTTTTGTTTTTTCCCTTTTTCTTTCAGCTTCCCTCATATTCTAAACATTCCACTAAGTCATAAAGCAGTATAACACTTATCTTTTATAAACCAAATGTCTATAATACCCTCCCAATAATAACTAAACCTTTAAATAATTTTAATGTCATTTTGGTCATTACTCCCAATTCCCACTAGTTCCTCGAGTGTCTTTGTTAATTATCGCTTATATCCCAACACCTAACTAATCACCAATTATATTCCTCAATATCAAACTGTCTCCAATATATTTTCTAAACTCCTAGAAATACCCCCAGACTCACCCCGAGTCAGGTATAAATCCTCGCCGTGACTTTTCCTCTACACCACTCACTAGGATCGCATCGAGTCACAAGTTATAAATATATCCACATAATAATGTGGTCTCAGTAATTTTTCCCAAATATTTACATTTATGCCCTCAATGGGCCAAAATTACGAATATACCCTTACAGCCTAAACAGGGCCTACATGCACACTAATACGCATAGTCATGCATCTCATATATCCACGTAATCATATAAGCATACTTACCACATAATCATGCATTTAATCATTTACATAACATATAATCCAGTTATGCCCTCCCACCACACTAATGAAGGCCCTTAAGCCTTATTAGTAAATTTGGGTCGTTACAAAAAGGCTCGAGCTCCTCATCTAAATCGTAGGTCTTTTCTTTATCCTTTCCATCTCAAAGGATCCTGAACTGCTCCTCGAGCTTATTTATCCTTTCCTGAACTGGATTTACCACAGGTGGAGCCTGCACTACTGTGGGTTGGTTATTGTTCCAAGGAACTTCAGCCCCTTGTTGTAGTATTGGGATATAATTTTTCCCATATACAGGCTCTAAGGGCTCTCTTTGAGCATTTAGATGTGCCCATAAGTTCGAATTTTGCTGGTTGTACTGTCCCCAGCTCTAGTTCGGGTGGTCTCGAAGATCGGGACCATTGTTAGGATAATTCTCATAATATCTCGGTTCGGTGTTATAGACACTCACCGACCTACTATAGTCTTAACTACCGTCGAGAAAACTTACAGTCATTTGCTGTTGTTGTTGGACGTCGTTTTGAGGTGGATTTTCCACGTGCACTCTAATCCCAATTTCCCGTGACTTCGACATTTATCTCCCAGACTAGTGGGGTTTTCTCGCCCGTCTATGCCCTTGGTCTGCCCCTATTGGAGCCTCGTGTTTACTCCTTTGCTCAGGCCAAGCCTGAGAGTTCCTGTCTCAACTTGCACTCCTTACACGAGTAAGCCTCTTAGATGCCCCTTCTTTAGCTCGAGGTCCACTTGGGGCCTGTGGCACATCTCGTGTTGGTGATGGATACCTTATGGGAGTGGGTGGATTCCTTATTGGAGATGGTGGTGGCCTTTCATTGTTCGCAGTTGGCGTCACAGACTCTAGGTTATTATTCTGAGCAGCTTGTGGGCGAGCTCTATTATTACCAGTGTCAGCAGGAATCTCTTTGGTTTGTTTGGTATGTGTCGGGTTTCAAGACAAAATTCTTGACTTGTTAACCCAATCATTTTCCCTAGCCTTTGCTTGATCCTGTTGAGCTCTTGCTTGGCTATTCTAGCTGTCGTACTTCCTTTAGGTCGCCCATTAGTCCCCTGTGGGGGTGTCAGGGCTTCAGCCGTCCGTCTTGCCATCTCCTCGTTTAACTGAGTAGCCTTGGTTAATCTCTCCCACAACCTTTGGTTTTTAAATTCCACCATTGGAGATTGTAATAATCTTGATTTATTGGTATGGAACTTTCACCAGGGTCTCGCGATTGACCCTGATCCTGCGGTGTGGTTGATGTGCTCCCTTCATTGAGAGTTTGATCATTGACCGGCTGCTCGCGAGGCCTTCGAGGATGTTGTTCAGTGAGAGGAGTGCTTTCCTCAGGAATTCTTGGGAGTGGTCGTTCCCTTCCCGGTCTAGAGATGTTTATAGCAGCCATATTTATAAAATGGGACGTTTGAAAGAATGCTCAATGCTCTCAATGAAAGCATTAAACTTTTGATGACGTTTTTCATCAACTAAGAATAAGAGCAATTAAGCACTTATAATAAAGGAAGAAAAGAAAGAACAAAGATTTTTTAAGTGGTTTAGTAGTTAAATCTACCTACGTCCACGAGTCACTTTTATTGAATGAAAGTTCTTCGTTTAAAGCCTAGAAAGCAATTTCACAGATCTTTGAATACAAATTGTTGCGTGTCAAATAAATGACTATGTCGAGGCTATTTATAGACTTGGCTTACAGAATATGCTTCCCTTAATTTTAGGGAAGTTACAAGATATCTCCTTTGAATTTTAAACACAAATTATTATATTAAATGAAATCAAATATATTAATTAAACTAAACTCCCTTAAAAATAGGGTTACACACGGTTTCAACTAAGTCCACAGTTATAGGGATCTACAACCATAAACATGTTGTTACTCCAATGCGTCTTCGAGCCTGCAGGATGTTTCGAGCTCAGCTTAACAATAACATCGCCTCCTCACCTATCTGGCTTTCGATGGTATGGAACCTTTTACCTTCGAGCTCACACTGCATGCTCGGAAGTCAATGAGATTAAATACCAACGCAAATAAACACATTGAATACCCTTTTACATATTTGATTTCCACACTTTTAAACCTACATTTAGAGGCTGCTTTTTATATCTCAAAATTTAAGGTGTAACAGCCATAATATAACCTAAAAATGACTAATCGGTATCTGAAGATAAAAGAGTTTCAACAAATAAGTTTGCCCTGTGGGTGAGAACTTAGGGAACTTTGACACATTCAATTAGCGACGCGTGCCCTTCTGCAATAACTCATATAACAACCATCAACCATTGTTAAGGTTGTTCTATTCGTGGATGTCACTCACTCTTGAGTTGAACCATGTAAAGTTTTCTTTGTTCTCAATGTTTGAACTTCTCTGTTTTTAGTATTATTTCTCTACATTATTTTCTTCGTTTGATCAAGTTATTTTGGGTGTTATGTTTGACACCACAATCAATGATTGTAACTTGATATTTAATTATCTTTATTGTATTTGTTTAATATCTTTAATAAATACAATTTGGTATTTTTATTATAATTTATTATCTTTATTAAAATTTTGCATTTTAAACATTTCTTTTATAAAATAAAAATACATCTTACCACAAAAATTGAAGTACTAGATTCCACAAATTTGTCAAAAAAATAAAATAAATAAAATAATATGGAGTATCTTTGTTATATAAATATAAACTATTATTTAATATATATGGTATATTTCTTATAGTGTAATTTTGGAATTTATAACAAGTTTTCGTAGTTTTTGTTGTGATTTAGTATGCTTTGTTCCAAATGCTCAAGAAATAGTATACTTTTATTACAAATAACTAAGTTGATATACTTTTGGTATATGCCTAGTATCAAATGCACATATGGTCTATGTTCTCTAAAGGTCATAAATATATATATATATATTAAAATATTTTTTGTTAAAAAGAATGTATAAAGGTTTTCCAAAATGCTTACAAAATAGTATACTTTTGCTAATTGCTCATAAAGCCATATGCTGGAAAACGATATATGTTTGATATATATTCCAAAAGACTTTTGTTCTAATTACTTAGTAAATGATATATTTTTAGGAGAATTTATTTTTTGGTAAATCAGCTCATTCTTGTATTATGCAGAAAACTAATTACAAACACCAAACAATTAATTACACTTGGAACTTCCCCACCCAATCTAAATCCTCCTTACTTATCTATCTTCATAAAGGAAATTCTAGTACAGACATCCGATTTAATTTTCATAAAAACATTATGAGTCATTGGTACCTTTAGATTCCAATAAACATCATTCCGAGCTCTCCAGATGTAGTACACACTAGCACTAAGAGCACAGTAGTACACTCTTCTTCGACAACAGGACTGCCTACTTCTTCTAACCCAATTCAAAATTCCAACCAGCTCATATCTATTAGAGCCAATACGTAACTAGTTCAGAATGTGATACATACAATGCCTACTAAACTGACATTCAAAGAATAAGTGTCTATGAGATTCTTCTAACTGGCCACAGATAATACAAAAGGGATCATTTGTAATACCATATCTTGTGAGTCTATTTCTAGTCAGTAGTTGTTTCTTTAACACCAACCAGGTCATAAACTTGTGTTTAGGGATACCAAGCCTATCCCAGATTTGAGAGAACTTCCATCTTGTCTCAATCTTCTTCTTCGGCAGCTTGTACACCTTAGCAATATTATATCTTGGCCAACTGATTGCATTATGTAGGTAAACTTCCCGTAGCTCATTCTTAGTCTTGACCATTCTTTTCCAATACCAACTACTTGTGTTTGGAGCATTATAACTCCACCAATCATCCTCTTTTATGTACACATTGTGAACCCATTTCACCCATAAATTGTCTTCCTTCTTTGCAATTGCCCAAATATATTTCCCTATAGCACAAATGTTCCAAAGTCAAATATCTGTAAACCCGAGCCCTCCCTACTGCTTAGACTTGCAAATCTCTGCCCAAGAAACTCTCCCAGGACCAGCAAAATAATTTGTGCCTTTCCATAAAAAAACCCTACAAATTTGGTTGATTCTTGTAATCACAGCTCTTGGAAGAATTACCACTTGGGACTAGAAAATATTGATTGAGAGCAGAACCGAATTAATAAGAATACATCGCCCTACAAATGAAAGATTCCTCGAGCTCCAATTCCTTATCCTCATTACCATTCTATCTACAAGACATTCACAATCTGCTTTTGTAATTCTTTTGTTGCTGATTGTCAGTCCTAAATAGGTAAAAGGAAGCCTGCTTCGAATAAAACCTGTCATCCCAGTAAGCCGAGCCCACTCTTCTTCCTGCAACCCCACACCATATATGGTAGACTTCCTTTTATTCGCTTGCAAACCTGAACTCTCAGTAAATAGCTGAAAACCTCTTAACAATAAATGGATAGCCTTGAAATCTCCTCTACTAAACAGTAGCAAATCATCCGCAAAATATAGATGAGTGAGCTTTAGGCTTTCACACCTTGGATGATACTTGAAATCATGTTGCTTAGCTACTTTAATCATAATTCTTGAAAGATATTCCATTCCTATTACAAAAAGTAAGGGGGACATTGGATCCCCTTGTCTTAAACCTCTCTTTAAGTGGAGATAACCGTTTAGAGCGCCATTGATCATGAATGAAAATCTTGGAGTTGTAACACAACTCATCACCAACTTTATAAACTTTAGAGGAAACTTAAGAGTTGTCATCATTTCTTGTAAAAAGAAACTCCAATCCAAAGTGTCATAAGCCTTTTGACGATCAATTTTTATCTTACAGTAAGAACTAGCCCTTTTCCTTCCATAACCTCTCACCAAGTCTTGACAAATCATTTTATTGTGAGCTATACTTCTTCCTTTAACAAAACCACTCTGATTTTCTGAGATAATTGAAGGAAGAATCTCTCTAAGCCTCGAAAAAATGAGCTTTGTACCAATCTTTTATACCACATTGCAACAAGCAATCGGTCTGTACTCACTCACAGTCTTGGGGCAACTTGTTTTGGGAATAAGAGTTACAATTGTTGTATTGATCTCCTTAAGAATCCTACCAGTATGAAGAAAAGATAATACTGCCTGAACCAAATCATGACCCATAATGTCCCATGTGTGCTTGAAGAAAGCACTGTTGTACCCATCTGGACCCAGAGCCTTCTCATCTGGTGTTGAAAATAGAGTTGCTTGAACATCATCTTTAGTGTATTCCTTCTGCAAAAATTTAGTCTGCTGCTCTGTAACCAACTTCCCTGCTTGCACCACATTAGTCAATACTGGTTTCCTTCCTGCTTGAACAGTTCCCAACAAAGCTTCATAGAAATCCTAAAAATCCTGACTTACTCCTTCTTGAGTGTCAATCCAATTTCCTTTCATATCCCATATAGAGTATATAGAATTCTGATTCCGTCTAATTCTAATACTTCTATGAAACACTTTTGTATTTTCGTCTCTGTTCTTCAACCAATCCATTTTCGCCTTCTGTTTCAAGAATTGAATCATATCCTTATGAGCTTACTGATACTCTTTCCTACTTATTATCTCCTCATCCATCAACTCAAAGTTACCAGGATCCTCTTTTATTTTTTCTTGAATCTCGATCATCACCCTATACTTCTCGGCATCCTTAACAAACACATCCCCTTTACCCTCTCTATTAATCTTTGTTAGTATAGCCCTTAGCCTCGTTAACTTGCTAACCAAACAAAACATTAGAGTCCCTTTTATGTCTTCATTCCAGCTCTAGGCCACCTTCCCATGAAACTCTTTATAGCTACTCCAAAAATTGAAGTATATAAAAGGTTTCCTAGTCTCCTGGACTTGATAGAAATTCACAAAAAAGGGGCTATGATCAAAATCTCCCTTTGGGTAAAAAAAATAGACTCAGAATTACCATATTTATCTAACCACTGCTCATTAGTAAGAACTCTGTCAATTTTGGAAAAAATTCGAGTCCTTCCCTCTTGCTTCTTATTCCAAGTAAAAAAGGACCCTGAATGTTTCACATCTTCTAACCCACAATGCTCCACACAATTTTGAAAAGGAACCATCTCAGAGCCATCCCCACGATATATTAGTCTCTCAGAAGGTGACGAAACTAAGTTGAAGTCCCCCATTGCCATCCATGGAGAATTAGTCGCATGACTTATTTTCTTCAAATTAGCCCATAAACTCTCTCTTCCTTTCAGATCATTGAAGGCATAAACTACGGTAACTTCAAACTTTTCACCATTTTTGGAATTGACAATGAAGTGCATCCATTGGCTAGAGCTTCCTCGAATATCAACATCAAAACATTTCGGATTCCAAGCCACAACAATCCTACCATTAGGATGATTCATTAAATTGGTTGTGAAACACCAACCTTGAAACATATTAAGGTATAAGGTTCCCATCTTTGTAACCTTAACCCTAGTTTCTAGGAGACTAACAAAACCTATTCTTTTGTTGGACATCATTTTCATGACTTCCCTTTGCGTACTAGTTTTGTTAAGCCCCCTTACATTCCAACCAAATAACCTATCCATCTATTAATGGAGGATTTCCCCCTCCATTAATAGTGACCCTCATCTCCTATAACACTTCCCCCACTTGCACTTCAGCAACTAATAGCTTATCTAGAACAGTAAATGAATTGTTCACCTTCACTTCTTCTTCCTTTTCTACAAGTACTCTCTTCCCTTTAACTTGTTGAAGACGATCTACATCCTCCCCCCTTGTGTGTTGCCCCTGTGTTGCCTTCTCTGCATTCACTTGTTGAACTTTCTTTGGAACCAAGATGTTCTTCGGTTTCCAGATTTTTAATGGCCATCCTTGAATCATTCTCTTCCTACAAGCTTCCTTAGTATGTCATATCCCTTGGAAATGAGAGCATATATCTGGTCTCCATTCATAATACACCTCAACATATACATATTCCCCTTTTTCACCTTCAAATTTAGTTTGTACAGGTAAATCCTTTGTAATACTCACTTAAATAAGCACCCAAGTATACTGTAATTTCTCCCTAGCCATTGTTACTCTATCTTGCCTTACCATCTTCCTAATTGTTCCAACTATTTTTTCCATTGTTCGTTCACCCCAATATTTAAGCTTAGGATTACTTAATTGAGCCAAAATTGGAACTGTCAAGACTATCTCTCTAGTAAACTTTGAATCTGGATCCCATCATTTCATTATGAGAGGCTTCCTGTCAAACAATCGATATCCTCCATTCAAGATTCCATCTCTAGCTTCTACCGAATAAAATCGAATTAGAAACACCCCTTAAGCTAATAACCCTATCTTATCAATTCCTTTGTCTCTCCAAACTCCAAAAAAAAACCTTCCATCACCGAAGTAGGAGGAATAGCTTCTATAACATAACACACTAAGGTAGTGCACCAATAATGAACCTCTTCTTCTCTGTCTTCTACATCTATTTTGACACAATCAGAGTCCTTCCTCTGTTCATCCTCAAGATCTATGTTCTAAATAGGACTAGAATTAGATGTACCTGAGTTCCCCTTCGAGATCAAAATGTCTCCTTTCATGACTCCCAAAAAATCAGTGAGCGTCTTCTTTATTACCGAATTTTTCTCCAAAATTTCATTATCATTCTCTGTTCTTCTCCCTGGATCCACTGCAACCGTCAGCAAAGTTTCCTCATCTTCCATTTCTGAACATTTCTCGCCATATTCAATCTCCTCTGCAAAATCAATGGCATCCACCCCAAGGACTTCGACCATGGATTTTACTTTCTTAACTAGATGTGTAGATGATGGCCCTCACTTCTTCCTCACTGACAATTTCTTCTTCATTTTCGGTCTCCCCGTCATAGCACTAGCTGAAGCTGAAGTGATAACAAAAATATGGTGTTCACTTTTTCTTCAGGAGACTTTTATGTAACTACTTATGAAACAATATATATTTTAGATAATTTGGCTATAACTACTCAGAAAATGGTATATATTTAGTATAAGTTCTAGAGATTTTAGTTTAGTTTCATTTAATCAGAAAACAATACGTGTTGATATTATATTTAGTATATGCTCTATAGATTTTAGGTTTACTTACTCATAATATATATATTTATCTATATAGAAAAATTCTATAGTAGGTACATAACTTTTGTCTTCATCGGTAGGGACGTTTCTATTTTTAGTACGTAAAGAAATTATAACTTAATTTTTTTTATATGACGGTAAACATTATAGTTACAATAGGCATTCCACTAATTTTTAGGAAATTCTAAATAATTTATGGTGCCAAAAGCAGACTTCAAAACCATTTGTTTCACGCGCATATAAATTAAGCTTCAAAACAATTTGTTTTTTTGTTTTCGGCACATGAATAGGTTACAATCTAATTTTGTTTATATGACGGCGTACAATATAGTTATTTAGAACCTCTCACAATTTTTTTGTTAAATTTTGAATAATTTATGGTACAGAAAATATTAAACATGTTGTTTTGAAGTTTATCTTATATGCGTGTGAAATAATTTGTTTTGAAATCTGTTTTGGATACCGTAAATTATTCGTAATTTTCTGAAAACTGATGGGATGTCCTAAATAACTATATTGTACACCGTCACATAAAAAATAGATTATAATTTTTTACGTGCCAAAATTAAAAACATGCCTACCGATGAGGACAAATGGCATGTCTCCATAGTGGAAACTTCATTTCTTTATATAGACCATTAAAATGATTAAAAAAATAAATAAAAGTGAGCAATTTTTTAAAACTTAAAAAGGAAAATGGTATAATAAAATTCTCTTATCAAATCATCACATGATATCTAAAAGAGTTTGGGCCTTGGTCTAGTCTTTCGGGCTTTTGTCGTCCAAATTTGAATACTCAACTATTAGAGCAATTTCATTCTAAGTGACCATCATTAGCACTACTTTATTGGTTTTGCAACTAATTATATTAAAAGAATAATGATATCTGCACTAAAACTATGCACCAAAACATTAAACCAACTAATGTGACATTATTTTTTAAAATAGTGAGTCTCACTTTAAATAAATTTGATTGGTTAAATGAAACTGTCACCTGAAATAAATTTGATTAGTTAAATGAAACTGTCGCGTCAGTTGATGTAATGTCTTGGTGCATGATTTTGGTGCACATATCATTTCAGAAGAAGAACTATCAACTGTTTACTCGTGTGAATTAACTAAGAAAAAGAAAGAAAGAAAACGGTCCCTTTCACACAACCTCATCAATTTTATAAGCCTAGCTCATATATTGCTCCTATCCTAATGTCATTAAAGTGGATTTTGAAACTTTTTTTTCCCTCTTTTTCCAAGGATCCCATGCAAAGAGATTCACAACATTTTTCACTTGTTTAAGAAAGCTGCCTTAATCTCTAGTATTGGGCTTCATCATCCATTAATACTAGGGGTGCACACGGGTCAGATTTTCGGGTTTCGGGTTCATCGGGTTTGAGTTTTGCGGGTTTCAGGTTGAGAAAAATGGTACCGAAACTGATCCGAAAGTTTCGGGTTTCACTCGGGTTCAGGTATCATTTTGGGTTGACTGGGCCATTTGTGTTTTGGGCCGAAAAGCCCAAATTTGCAAAACTGCCATTTTTTTTTCAAAAATACCATTTTTTTTCCAAAAATATTGTTGTTTATTTGCTAAAAAAAACATTGTGGTTTATCAAAGTTTTGGTTATAATTATAAGCCACGATTATAATAGTGCATACTTTTATACAAGATTAAAATTATTTAAGTTTATATATTTTTTATTTAACATTTAAAAGTTGTCATTATTTTTTTAATTTAAGAGTTATATTAAATGCTTAATTTTTTTAGATAATGAATTGTAGAAATGAATTTCTTTATGAAATATATTATTTATTAATGGATAAGTGTGATTTTTTTTTTTAAAAAAATAAAACTCATGAAGAATTTAATTTATATTAAAAAAAATAAGAAGAGAAAAAAAAAAGTATAAAAAAGACCTTTATTTATTATTAAGGCAAAGTCTTGATTATACATACATCATTTCAAACACTACATTTTAGGGAATATTATTGTGTTCTCTTTATATTAGAAAGGAATGTATGACTGTTATGTAATTCTAATTTGTTGGAACTTGAAAGACTTTGTATGAAACATTCATTCATTAAAAAAAACGCATCAAAAATCAAAACTTTACAATTGAAAGGATGTTTTGTCTATATAATGTAATTTTTCTTTTCCAAATATTTTGTTATTTAAACTATGTTATTATACATCCTTTCATTTTTTTTTTAAAAATAAGAAAAGAAAAAAGAAGTTAAAATATAATGTCAATCAAACACTTAAAATACAAACAAAGTTCAAATTACTAATTACAAACATTAAAAATGTCAAAATCCCAAAATACAACCATAAATAAACAAAGATAAAGTCCATAAACTTAAGTACATAACTAGTTAACTACAAAACCAAAATAAAGTCCATAAGTCGTCTACAACCATAAACATTAAATTAAGTCCATAAAAATTCAAAATACATGAAAAGTCCATGCCCTTTCCTTCCTTCCTTTCCTTCCTTCCTTTCCTTCATTCCTTTCAAAATTCAAATAAAAAAATATTAAAGAAAAGAAATCAAGGATAATAAATAACAACATACTAAGTAAAGGCAGGTAGGCACGAATAAATTCTTACAAGCAATTCTTTTAATTTGTAGATTGTTGTGCAACAAATGAGGCTGAAGACTGAAAATTGACAGAGGATGAAGCTGGCCCAGGCCTAGGCCCAGCACTTGTAGGATCATTGGTCATCTCTACAAATATTATTAATATAAAAGATAAATATTAGATTATAAAAAAAGTTTCACACACTTAAAATAAATATTTATAAGTTATTAGTTTAGTTGCAAGTTAGACCACGAAAATCAAAATAAAATGTAATAAACTACCTGACTCAAGATACTCTGATGTTTGAAGCGCTTCTTCTTCATCCATATAGTCTCGAACAATGATGGGTTGATGTGATCTGCTCCACCAGTTATTGAGAAAAATTAATGCTTCGACCATCCTTGGGCTTAGTGAGCTTCTAAAAGGATCTAAAATTTGACCTCCTATAGAAAATGCCGCCTCAGAAGCAACGGTGGTAACCGGTATAGCTAACACATCACGAGCCATGAGTGACAAGATCTTGTACTTGCACCCACTACTAGCCCACCATCCCAAAACATTAAAATTCTCAGTTGGTCGCTCAGGTTCCTCTTCCAAATATTTATCAACCTCATTTTTTGTCACTCCATCATCCTTCTCCAATCTCCGTGCCACAAACTCATCATGCAAATTTCGTGACTTCTTGTTGGCACTAGGTCGACCACTAACAGGCATGACGAATGTGGATGAAGAACTAACAATAGAGGTTGATTGTAGCTGAGTCATAGATGTCGATGGATGAAGACTTGATGTTGTCTCATTATATTGATCAAACATTGTCAACATTGTCTTCTCTACCTTTTTTACCATCTCTTTGCACGTCATCTCATCATAAGTAGCACTAAAGCCATGAATGAGATAGTCAAGCTTGTATCTTGGGTCAAGGACCAAGGCAATTAGAAGTGCCTCATTGCAATTATCAAGTTTTCCCCAATACTTGTCATACTTTAGTTTCATGCTCATTGCCATTGTCCTCAATAACTCATTATCATCATCGTCAGCTACTAAGTCATACAGCTCCTGTTGCATATTGGAGATCTCAATGAAGTACTTATTAGCAGTAACATAAGTAGACCCACTAAACTTTAATGTTACTTCGTAAAAAGTCACCAAAAACCTCAAAAACACTGAAGCATTTTCCCAATCATCAACAGTGGGGGGCCCCTCCTTTGGTATTCCATCTTTGTCAACCTCATCAAAGTATTTCATATAATTAGCATCTATTTTCATCCTGTCAAATGCCCTTCGAAATTTCATTTCACAATTGAGCATTAGATATGTGGAGTTCCATCTTATTGGGACATCTAAACACAGAAGCCCTTTACATTCAATCCTTTCCTGCATGACACGCTCCTTAAAAAATTTTAGCCTAGCAGGAGAAGACCTAACGAACTTCACAGCATTTCTAATTGCTGCAATTGACCCATGGTTTTCCTTCAACCCTTCAGTGACAATTAGGTTCACAATATGAGCACAACACCTCACATGTAAAAACTTTCCATCCAAAATTAGGCCCCTCTCTTTCTCCTTGAATTGTTGCCTCAAGTATCTAATGGCAACATCATTAGACGAAGCATTATCTACCGTAATGGTAAACTACTTAGAGATGCCCCAATCTAAAAGACATAAGTCGATCTCATGGAAAATGGTTTGCCCTTTATGATATACCACTTGGCAAAAATTGATAATTCTTTTCTGATACTCCCAAGAATTATCAATCCAAGGAGCAATGATGACCATGTAATTCAAATTTTGAATGGAAGTCCAAGTATCGGTAGTAATCGATATCCTCTCACGGCTCAAAATATTTTTCAATGCCGCCTTCTCCTCCTTATATAACTTCAATACATCTCTAGCAACAGTCATTCGAGAAGGGATCTCAAACCTAGGTTGGAGTGTTTTGACAAATCTTTTGAACCCTTCACCCTTGACATGTCTAAATGGAAACTCATCCAACACAATATATTGTGTGAGGGCTACCCTACTAGCTTCTTTGTTATAAGCTACCGCTACTAAGCTTGTCTCCCCCTCTTTCCCTCCCTTTACATGCTGAAAGTTAAAGTCTTTTGTCTCTGCTCATCAATCTTATACGGACTTAGCTTGCATACTTTCTGTTGACCCACGATTTAGCCAACTGACACGGAGTCAAAATATGAATGATATAGACGAATATATATAGATAATAACGTAATGACAAAAGTAAAGAAAACACAGTAATTTATAGTGGTTCGGCCCCAGGATCTGGTAATGACCTACGTCCACTTAGAATAATATTGATATGGGATCAAAAGTGTGATCAGAGAACTTGGGTTCAATGAGTTTCAACACTCCTCATCAACAATACAAGTTTACTCAGATAATTTCTATAATCTCTATGATTTCCGGGCTCCCAAAAGTCCCTTCCCATGAGCCATCTCCTGCTATTTATAGGCTCATGGAGGGTTGCCCAATATTGTTACAGATATTATCCCCTGAATCATGGGATATTCAGAAGATTGCATGAGATAAATTCGGGATTCATAAGATCTTTCCATAAATGTTGTTTTGCCAGCGGAACCACCGACCAGTCTGGTCGTGGTAAAGATAGGTCTGTCCTGCTTCTGGTGTGTCTCCTGGTCGATACTCTAGCAGACGCTCCAGGTGTCAGCCACGTGTCAAGAGATTATTCGCCACGTCACAATTGCTAATTTATTGGATAACATTTGCCCCCCAAAGTTTATTTACCACGAACAGTAAATAAACTTTGAGCGAACGACCCTACGGTAACCCCTCCTGACGTGTCAGAGCCCTTCGTGCGTTCTTGAAAAAAGCAAACCACTCCTGTCTAATCAAGGCTTTTCAGTTTCCCAGAAGCAATTTTGACGGCCATTACGCTTCCCCATACTTCGAAAATGGAAAACTAATGATAACGCCTTTTGAATACCAAAGACAAACTTATATAAGGTTACTTGAGCCACTTCTTTCCTTTTTACGCACGCAACCTCTCTGTCGAAAACACTAAAAACCAGAGCTTTACTCTCTCCGGCGAACCTTCCTTTGTGCTGTAGGATCAGACGGTGGGCTCATTGACTCCCGAAACTCTCACTTCCATCTTCACGACCACTTTCCTTGGTAAGTTACTTTGAAACTCCATGCTTCTAACCTTTCGTGGTGCATGCTTTTAAATGGTGTACTGTTTGAATCTCTTGGTTTCTGGTTTTTTGAACGCCTGAAGATAAGATGTTTTTGTAGGCAAAGTAGGCTTTTGAGTAGGTTTAAAACCCAGGATTAGTGCTTTTTAGGACGTAGGATCGAAGTAGCATTTCGATTTTTTAAACCAGTTGGAAATAATTTTTTCCCGTCGTAAGGGGAGTCGAAAAAGCTTTTCAGGAAAACTTTTCACTTTCACCCTTTTGGTCCGTTTTTTAAACTGTTTGCACAGAGAGACTTAGTTAGAATGCTGTTATATAAAGGCTTAGCTTTTATACTCGACCAGCGTTACTTTAAGAATCTCCTAGATTCCTCTGACCTCGCCTCCCCATTCTTCTGTTTGCAAATTTTGATGCCAGATTTGTGGGGAGGTGAGAGACCCATCGACGACGACCTCCTCGCCCAACTGCTCGAGGGAGAAGAACAACCAGCCGATCGTATCCACCAGATACCTTTCTCACGAGCCTCTTCCAGACCGCACCCTTCTCCTTCAATGGCCCGTTCAAAATCCTCTGGCAAGAAAAGGCCCGAATCTGAAAGTAACCCTTCTTCTTCTGCCCAGCCTAATTCGCAGGCGGGGGCTCCCTCGACCAGTGGCCGAGAGAATCTTGTTCCTGACCCCAATATCCAAACTAGGGCTCGTCCTCATCATCGCAATCCGCCTGATGTCGAGTGGTACACTCCTCCAGCCAGTTCGATGACCCTTCGGATGGTCGCCAACTGCTTCAGAAAATACCCCCTAACGGGGGTAACCATTACACGTCCTACTGCGGAGCAGAGGGCTAATCATCCAGGAGGAGCCAACAGCGCCTGGTCCCGGTATCACATTGAAGCGGGGGCTTATCTCCCTCTTCATCCTTTCTTTGTGGGGGTGGCCAATTATTTCGGCGTCGCTCCCTTTCAAATAACCCCTAACAGATATAGGATGTTGGCTGCACTCTATGTCCTGTACAAACTTAACAAATGGCCAGAACCTTCACCTCATGAGGTTAACTACCTCTTTGACCTCAAGTCCAACCCTCAACACAACGGGACGGGCTTTTTTCACTTCTGCCATCAGGAAACTGGCCGGACGTTTTTGAGTGGCACCACCCACATATCAAACGTGGGACATTACAACAAGGAGTACTTCTTTACTCCGGATATATCCAGTAACAACTTGGCCTTCGCGAGAGGAGGTACAAATTTGTCTTTGCCTTGGTCGATACTTTATCATAGAGTATTTCCTTTCGTCATTTCTCAAACTTGATTTTCCTTTCAGGCCCCTGGTTGCGCCCGACCCCAACACAAGACATGGTGTCGAGGTCTGAAACTCTGGCCAAGATGTCTGCTGCAACCAAATGTGTCAAGACCTTGATACTAGAAAAGAATTTGAGGTCGTCTGGCCTTCTGGCTCCTCGCCATGACAATAGAGGGTCCGAAACGGACGAACCCACTGCCAGGGGGGGTTCCCGAGCAGTCACCTTCTGTGCCCTCTCCAAGGAGGAGGCCAACAGGAGTTACGATCAGGGAACCCACGGGCAGCCCTTCTGCAGAAAGGCCTTCTGCTCCCCAAGGCAAGGGGAAAGAAAAGGCCACAGAACCAGTTGTTGACTTGGAAGAGTCTTCTGATGACAATGGTAACGTTATTTCGCTTTTAAATGGTCTGCCAATCCCCTGTCACATGTTTGACGGGGATGGTAACTTTTCATATGCTCCAAATCTAGGGCCAAACTTCTTCATGCCAGAAAATGAGTATATGATTAATAGAGTCACTAGTGTAGCGACCAGTAGTTGTAGCTCGGGTATTCACTTTATTATCTTCTTTCTGTTGTATTACTTACTTTCACCTTTTTCTTCCCTTACTAACCTCTTGTGTTTATTTTCATGTAGATATGTCGACTCCCAATATCTTTGACATGTACCAGGCCGAAGAGGAAGAGGAAGTCCCTCAACTTCAACGGAGGTCAAAGAAACGAGCTTGTGAAACCAGTCAAGGCCCTTCAGCCAAGAAGAGTCGACCAGAAGACCTTCCTCAGGGCACACCAACTGGGCAAAGTCCTGCGCCAACTGGGCGAACTCCTACCCCTCCTCCAGCTCCTTCTGAACAGCAAAACACCCCTGCTCGGTCCAACCCTCCACCTGCGCCTGCTAGGGAGCATCTTTCTCGCGAAGAGGCTCATGAGGCCAGGCTTGTGAGCCGAACAATCCGATCAGCTAAGGATCGAATTGAACGCATAGGCAAAGGAGAGCGTGTTGGGGCCGCTATGATCCATGCTGAAGAGCTACCAGTCAATCAGATCCTGAACAGGGCTCTGAACGAGATCTCTAGCGTAAGTATTTCTTTATTCCTTGAGTCTTTGTTTTTTCAGCCCTTGTGATAAGTCTTGACTTCTTTTTCTTTCGTTTATAGGCCTTACTTTCTGCTATTACTGCTCGTACCCGAGCCCAGGCCTACTTTGAGCAGATTGAGGCTAAAGTTCTCGAGAAACATCAGGTTAAGGCGGCTCAGGAGCTTTCGGCTGCTGAGGCCAAACATGCTAAGGAGTTGGAGACGGTGGTCCGAGAGAGGGATGTAGCGGTGACCAAACTGTCCTCGGCTGAAGCTGCAAAAGATGCAGCGGTTAAGCTGAGGGAAGAGTACCGGTCGTACAACAAAACTCATCTCAGCGAAATCAAGCATCTTGAGGGGGTAGTCAAGTCTAAGGACGAGACTATTTCCACTCTCGAGGGCAAGGTGCAGCAGTCGGAGCTTGACAACTCCAAGAATCTGGAAAAGTACAAAAGGACGACACTCCGATGTTTCTATAACTTCTGGAAACACAATCAGTGTGCTGACTTCAGCTACCTTTCAGAGGAAGTCAGAGTTGCGGAGTTGGCTCGGTGCGCTGCTCAACTGGCTGAAGAGGAGGCAAGAACCGCGATTCCTGCAACCCCAAGCGTCGTTGGTTTGGACGAAGAAACCATCGAGGAAGAGATTGACCAGGTTGTTGCCTAGGATCCTCCTGTCCCCCATGCCTCTTAATTTATTTAACTGTCTTTCTTTCTTTTCGAACATGCGACCCACGGGTCGCAATGTAAAAACAACAGTTTCTTTTTAAACTTTGCCGCACGGGCAGTAAATCTTTTTGTTTGAACAATTACATTCAAGCAGCAATGCTTGCGGTGTAAAAGCTTAACTCTTGGTGCTATAATATTTTTACTTATTATAACGTTTGTCTGTATGACCGAACTTAGCATAGTACTTTGGCATGATTTATCAAAACATATATTTTGAAAAAATACTCTAAGTACTTGAAGCATGCTTTCACTCATTTTGTTCATGTGTTTACATACCTTGAGAGTATGCTTTGCTATCGATGTGCCTTATATGCCCCCCAAGTGATCGAGGAACTTTAGGTCCTTGGTCACTTGCCTTGACCATGGCCTGTCCGAACATTCCTGTTCGTGCGAAAAAATTCTACTTATAATACAGCAAAACAACACACGTAATGAACAAATACTTGTAAATGTAAATTCACAAAGGTTGGCAAGAACGACTGGCTGAGCACAGTCCCTTATAATTTTGTATTAAAAATAGACTAATCATGTCTTTACGAATGATTCTGAAACAGAATCTTACATATACGAGCAGTTAGCCATACACCGTGGCTAACCCTCTTCGCAAAACTTGTAAAAATTAATAGAAAAATTTGAACAAGCCAGTCCTTTAAGAAGGGCTGTTTATTGATAATACTTGCGCAGGTGTTCTCCATTCCAGTAACGTGGAACGAGATCTCCGTTTAAGCGTGCAAGTTTGTAGGTGCCTGGGTGAAGGACTTCTTCAATCTGGTAAGGTCCTTCCCAGTTAGGTCCGAGCACGCCAGCAGTGGGGTCGCGGGTATTCAAGAAAACTCGTCGTAACACCAAGTCTCTGACGTTGAATCTTCTTTCTTTAACTTTGGAGTTAAAGTACCGGGCGACTTTTTGCTGATAAGCAGCAACTCGGAGTTGAGATTTTTCTCGTATCTCATCAATTGAGTCTAAGGACTCCAGCATTAGCTGGCTGTTTTGCTCTTGATTGTACGTTAAAAGCCGATGTGAGGGGGGATCTATCTCAACGGGTAACATGGCCTCATACCCATAAGTTAAGGAAAATGGGGTACGTCCTGTGGCTGTTCGATGAGATGTTCTATACGACCAGAGGACTTCAGGTAGTTGTTCTGGCCATGCTCCTTTAGCTTCTTCGAGTCTTTTCTTCAGGGTGTCCTTGAGGGTTTTGTTTACAGCTTCGACTTGCCCATTCGCTTGGGGGTGTGCGACTGAAGAAAAGCTCTTAATTACCCCATGCCTTTCGCAGAAATCGGTGAACAGGTCGCTGTCAAATTGGGTTCTGTTGTCTGATACTATTTTTCTGGGCAAACCATACCGGCACACAATGTTCTTGATGACAAAGTCGAGAACTTTCTTGGTTGTGATGGTTGCGAGTGGTTCAGCTTCGACCCATTTTGTGAAGTAATCAATTGCCACAACTGCGTATTTTACTCCTCCTTTTCCTGTTGGCAGGGATCCAATTAAATCTATTCCCCATATTGCGAAAGGCCACGGGCTCTGCATCTGCTTTAGCTCGTTTGGAGCTGCTCGTGGGATTTTGGAGAACCTCTGACATTTATCACACCTTCGTACGTACTCCATTGAATCCTCGTTCATCGTTGGCCAAAAATAGCCCTGTCGGAGAATTTTTTTCGCCAAACTCTGCCCCCCAGCGTGGTCTCCGCAAATGCCTTCATGCACCTCTTTCATGAGTTCCTTAGCTTTTTCTGGTGTAATGCACCTGAGCAGTGGCATTGAATATCCTCTTCGTTACATAACACCGTCGAGCAGTATGTACCTAGCAGCTTGTCTTTGCAGAGTTTTGGCCTTGTTTCTATCTGCTGGCAATGTCCCATTTGTCAGATATTCCAGGTAAGGCGCCATCCATGTATCTTCTATTCGAATTTCCATGCTGACTTTGGTCGCATCAATGCTTGGTTCGCTTAATCTCTCTACTGGGACTATGTTCAAGGTGTCAGCGTCTTTAGCACTTGCAAGTTTGGCCAAGGCGTCTGCATTCGAATTTTGGTCTCGCGAAATCTGCTGGAGGGTGTATTTTGTAAACTGTGCTAGCAAATCTTTTGTTTTATTAAGGTAGGCCATCATTTTTAACCCTCGTGCTTGATATTCTCCCAGGACTTGATTCACGACCAGCTGAGAGTCACTGTAAATATCGAGCGTTTTTATGTTCATATCCCTGGCCATTCTCAGTCCAGCGAGGAGTGCTTCGTATTCCGCTTCATTGTTTGACGCTGCGAAGTCAAACCTGATTGCGCAGTGAAATCGATGCCCATCGGGCGTTATCAATATCACTCCTGCTCCAGCATGATATTCATTAGATGATCCATCTGTGAATAGTTTCCACGAAGGAGTCTTGTCTTGAGGCATGGGCGCTTCAGGCTGTTTGCACAGCTCGTTACTGGGGAGTTCGGTGAACTCCGCAATAAAATCGGCTAAGGCTTGCCCTTTTATTGCTGCTCGCGGTGAATAAGTTACGTCGAACTGTCCCAATTCGACTGCCCATTTTAACAGTCGTCCAGCCGCCTCGGGTTTTTGGAGGACTTGCTGAAGGGGCTGGTCGGTCAGAACCGTGATAGGATGGGCTTGGAAGTACGGTCGCAACTTTCGGGAGGCTAGAATTAGGCAGTATGCTAATCTTTCGATCGGTGGGTATTTCAATTCTGCACCGATAAGCCTTTTGCTGACGTAGTAAACAGCTTTCTGCACACCTTCTTCCTCCCGTATCAGTACTGCACTAGCAGCAACTTCGGTAATCGCCAGATAAATATACAAAGTCTCTCCTTCGATTGGTCTTGATAGGATGGGAGGTTGCGACATATGAGCCTTTATTGTCTGGAATGCTTGCTCGCAGTCTTCCGTCCATTCAAACTTCTTATTTCCCCTAAGTAGATTGAAGAATGGAACGCACTTGTCAGTTGATTTTGAGATGAATCTACTAAGGGCAGCTATCCTTCCGGTCAGGCTTTGGACATCCTTGATCTTTCCTGGCGACTTCATATCGATCAGGGATTTTATCTTGTCGGGGTTGGCCTCGATTCCCCTTGAATTCACTATAAACCCCAAAAACTTTCCTGACCCGACTCCAAAGGAACATTTGAGGGGATTCAACTTCATATGGTACTTGTTTAACACATCAAAGCACCTTCGCAAGTCCTTCACATGTCCTTCAGCCTTCTCGGACTTTACCAGCATGTCATCCACATATACCTCCATGCTTACTCCGATCAGCTCCTTGAACATGTGGTTGACCAGTCGTTGGTAAGTTGCACCTGCGTTTTTTAGTCCAAAAGGCATTACCTTGTAACAATATAAGCCCGTATCGGTCCGAAAGCTGGTATGATCCTCATCAGGGGGATGCATGCTGATCTGATTGTAGCCTGAATACGCATCCATGAATGAAAGGATCTCATGCCCAGCAGTTGCATCGACTAGCTGGTCGATCCTCGGGAGTGGGAAGCAGTCTTTTGGGCAGGCTTTATTGAGGTCTGTAAAATCCACACAGGTCCGCCATTTGCCGTTAGGCTTGGGGACTAGCACCGGATTGGAGACCCATGATGGATAAAACGCCACCCTGATGAACCCATTTTCTTTAAGTCTTTCGACTTCCTCTTTCAAGGCTCTCGATCTGTCTTTATCGAGCAGCCTTCTTTTTTGTTGCACCGGTGGAAAGACTTTGTTCACGTTCAGGACATGGCTGATTACTGCAGGATCTATTCCGACCATGTCTTTATGCGACCAGGCGAAAACTTCCTGGTTCTCTTGCAAGAATTCCACCAGCGCCTGCTTTGCGGTAGGTTCTAAATTTTTCCCAACCCCTACGATTCAGGTCGGGTCTTTTTCATCGAGCTGGACCTCCTCTAGGTCCTCAATGGGTCCAACATTTTCTTCAAAATCCCCAAAGCGAGGATCCAAATCTATATCCTCATTTTGGGCAACACCCTATTTGGTGACTTTTCCACCTGATTGGGTTTGTCTGTTCTCCGTCATCTGCAATCGTTCTGGGGTAGCACTCCTCGATACTCCACTTTTTGCCTTTGTGATCGAGGCGTTATAGCATTCCCTGGCTTCCCTTTGGTTTCCCAAAATGCATCCTACCCCTGCGTCTGTTGGGAATTTCATGGCTAGATGCCACATGGAGATGATGGCCCTTAGTTCAACCAGTATGGGTCTTCCAATAACGGCGTTATACGCTGAAGGACAATCGACCACTACAAAAGTGGCGAGTAATGTCCTTGAGGCAGGCGCTGTACCCGTTGTCACTGGGAGTTTGATCATTCCGGCTGGTGCGAGTCCTTCTCCCGAGAAGCCATATATGGTTTGATTGCATGGCTCCAAGTCCTTCATGGACAGCTTCATGCGTTCTAGCGTTGATTTATACAGGATGTTCACTGAACTTCCTGTATTGACCAGTACTCTTTTTACCATCATATTGGCCATTTGGATATCCACGACCAGCGGATCGGAATGTGGGAACCGGACGTGTTGGGCATCGCCCTCAGAGAAGGTTATCCCGCTCTCCTCTGAGCGGGCCTTTTTCGGCGCTCGGTCCTCCACAGTCATCATCTCGATGTCCTGGTCGTGGCGTAGAGTTCAAGCATATCGTTCTCTAGCCTTTCCGCTATTTCCTGCGAGGTGCGGGCCTCCACAGATGGTTAAGAGTGTTCCGGCTACGGGGGCAGGCTGTAATGGTGGCGAGCGTTGGCGTGTGGACGTCTGCTCGTTGCCACCTGGAGCTTCTCGTTGGGAAGTTCCCGAGGCCCGTACGTACCTTCTCAAGTGTCCTTGTCTAATGAGGAACTCAATTTCATCTTTTAGCTGGTTGCATTCATTAGTGTCATGTCCGTAGTCGTTATGGTAACGACAGAATTTGGTAGTGTCTCTTTTTGAAATATCTTTTCGAATGGGCCCAGGTTTCTTGTAGGGCACACTAGAGCTTGTGGCCTGGTAAACCTCTCCTTGAGACTCAACGAGGGCAGTGTAGTTAGTGAACCTAGGTTCATAATGATTACCCTTGGCTCGTTATTGTCGGAGGTGGAAGGCTCATTGTGTGGCCGTTTCCCACCATTCTTGCCATTACCGTTGCCGTTTCCGTTGCCCTCGCCGTTGCCATTTGGTTTGGTGCCATTGGCGGCTTTGGCGGGTTCGGCAGCCTTCTTACCCTTGTTCGAGGGTTTTCCATCATCGGCAATGGCTTCTTCGAGCTTGATATACCGATCAGCTCGGTCTAAGAACTCCTGGGTGGTTCTAACCCCATCCTTACGAAGACTTTTCCATAGGGGCGAACGGCCCCTCACTCCCGTGGTTATAGCCATCATTTTTCCTTCGTCTCCGACTGTCTTTGCTCCGGCTGCTGCTCGCATAAAGCGCTGGATGTAATCCTTTAGTGATTCTCCATCTTGCTGGCGGATCTCAACCAGTTGGTTTGCTTCGGTCGGGTGGACACGACCTGCGTAGAACTGTCCGTAGAACTCCCTTACGAACATTTCCCAGGAAACTATGCTTGCAGGTGGGAACTTAAAGAACCATTCCTGTGCGGATTCAGAAAGTGTTGCAGGAAAGATCCTGGACCGAGCGTCTTCGGACACTTTCTGAATGTCCATCTGGATTTCAAACTTATTCACATGCGAGACGGGATCCCCGTATCCATCAAAGTTTGGGAGCGTAGGCATCTTGAACTTGCCGGGAGTCTCTACGTTGGCTATTCTTTGGATAAATGGAGTGCCTTTTCTTCTATCGTGGTCGATGTAAGAGGTCCTTCCTCCGACCAGCTGTTGCACAGCCTGATTTAGTGCGTCTATCTGGGCTTGCAACGCAGTAGGAATAGCTACGGTCTCTGCTGCTGGGGGGATGTTCTCACCATGCTTCTCTCGACGATCATTGAGTATGTCTCTTAGATCTTCCTCTCTTCTCTGTTGCTCGCTACCTCCGAGCCGGTTGAACACATTATTTTTCCTGGGTTGCCCCCCAGCATCTTGTCTATTTGGTTGATCATCTTGAGGTATTTGGCTCCTGCTCTTACCTCTATTTCCGTTCCTCCCATCAGCATTGTCCTTACCTGAGTCAGCCTCATTGTAGCCGTGGCCATCTTTGAACTTTGACTGGCTGTGGTAAGACTGGCTGTTCCCTCTATTCCCGTCTCTGGCAGAAACACCCCGAGCGTTAGAGGGTGGCCTGCGCTGGTCGCGATGTCCCCGTGCATTATCATGCCGTTGGGATTCACGGACCCCAGAGCCTAACTCCGAGTCTCTCCTGTTACCAGGAGGGTAGTGACCCCTGTTCGCTTGGTGTGGCCCATCATTCTCGCGGTGTCTAGGACTACGAGGCTGTCGCTCGGCCCTATTCTGCCTTTGCTGCGGGGGATTACCTCAAGCAGCGTGGGATGGAGGATCTGCCTCGGGGTCCAGTGGAACATCGTCATGAGGCATCTGGGGCTGTTCAGGCCTTTGTGGACTTGAAGGATGGACCGGTGGGCTAGGATTGGGACCTCCCTGGGGTGGCCCATTTTCAGGTTGATTAGGCCGCAAGGCAGGCGCGGCCTGATTTCTGGCCAACAGCAAGGCCGCTTCAAGGGCTACCATGGCCTCGGTCTGGCGGCGATCCACCTCCGCTTGTCTCTCGCTTAACTCCGCCCGCTGACGATCAAGTTCGTGCTACTGCCTTGCCATAGCTTCTGCGGCAGTCTCTTAATTGGCTCTCAGACTAGCCAACTCTTCCTGCAACGTGCCCAAGGTGCTCCTCAAAGTCGCATCATCCATTTCCTCCTCTTCAAAATCTAGCTGCGGCTCATTTTCCGCCATGCTTGCAGGGGGAGGAGGAGGTGGCGGATTCGACGGTGCAGCGGCGGCGGTTTGAGCAGCTTTCTTCCCTGCTTTCGCCATTAGTTTTATCAACAACGATGAATCGTCCTCTCAGTGAAAGCACCAGAATGTTGACCCACGATTTAGCCAACTGACACGGAGTCAAAATATGAATGATATAGACGAATATATATATAGATAATAACGTAATGACAAAAGTAAAGAAAACACAGTAATTTATAGTGGTTCGGCCCCAGGATCTGGTAATGACCTACGTCCACTTAGAATAATATTGATATGGGATCAAAAGTGTGATCAGAGAACTTGGGTTCAATGAGTTTCAACACTCCTCATCAACAATACAAGTTTACTCAGATAATTTCTATAATCTCTATGATTTCCGGGCTCCCAAAAGTCCCTTCCCATGAGCCATCTCCTGCTATTTATAGGCTCATGGAGGGTTGCCCAATATTGTTACAGATATTATCCCCTGAATCATGGGATATTCAGAAGATTGCATGAGATAAATTCGGGATTCATAAGATCTTTCCATAAATGTTGTTTTGCCAGCGGAACCACCGACCAGTCTGGTCGTGGTAAAGACAGGTCTGTCCTGCTTCTGGTGTGTCTCCTGATCGATACTCTAGCAGACGCTCCAGGTGTCAGCCACGTGTCAAGAGATTATTCGCCACGTCACAAATGCTAATTTATTGGATAACACTTTCTTAAAATGGTTCCACAAATGACTAGTCCCATGTTTTCTACTGTCACACAAGAAGTCAGACCCACAATAATTACATATACACTTGGGGGGGAGGAGACTCTTCGTTAGGATCTGTCGAGGGTGGAGGAGGATCTTCCTTAGTAAAATGATCCCAAATAGATAACCCTTTTCCCTTTGTTTTCCCGGTACTACTAGCACTAGGGATGGGAGGTTTAACCCTCTTTCTAGCCCTAGTTTTTCTACCCTTTTCAGTAGGAGGAGTAGGGTTTTCAGTTTGAGTGAGAGGTGGTTGATCTTAATCATCTATCGAGGGAAAAGTTTCATCTACCTCATCAATATCCATAACCTAATACGACATATTTAAAAAAAAACTAATCAATAGAACAACACATCTAAAAATCAAACTTCATATCATAGAAAGATCATGTAGATAAAAAGGTAATTAAAGAGAGGCAAATAGGCATCCCTTTTAACCGAAAGGCTGCATATAGTTCACTAAAGTCCAAATATATGACCTAATACACTCTTTCTTATTTCAAAAGCAACATTAAACAAAAGTAAAACTACAACAGTGCGAGAAACATTCTTAGAGAGTTACATTTCAATTTAGGGTTTGGAATTTAGTTTGTTGATACATACACTCTTTATTCTCCCTACCCCTCTTTAAATTAAAAAAAAAATAGCACATCTTCAAAGAGATCAATTATTAGGTTCACAACATGAGATTTATTAAACTTAAATAACTAAAGAATTCAATTCCATTATTAAGAAGTAGCACCATAAATTAACATGTTTTCAATGACATTATTCTTTGAAAAGTTACTAAAAAAAAGCAGACATCAACAGTGAAAAGTTTGTTATTCATTTGAAGTAATCTTCAGGGTCCTCTCTCAATAACAATACTGAATAATAAAAATTAAAAAATCTGGCCATTGGTATAATATATAACAACAGAACATATATTATCTGTTTCACACTACTAATTAAAAAGCAAAACATACCATTTTAGTATATTGATTACAAGAACAAACTTTCTTTTTCCATAACCAAATTCAAGTGTCATATGCACCGAACGTAGATTAAATTTCATTTTATCCCAACAAATTATATATATATTGATGAAAAATGAGTCATCACTAAATACAAAACAGATATACTAACAGAAAGAAAACATATATACTAAATACAAAATGAGCTCATCAATTTTAATTACTGTAAAATTGAACCTCAATATGGAGCTAGAGAGGTAAGTGCTTTATATGTAGTCACAAACAAAAGCACTTTTTATTTTTAACAGTTAAACTTAAAACTAACAGACAGAAAACTTACCAGACCGGAGGCGAGCTGGCTGGCGAGGCGAGGCGTGCCGCTGGTGGTGGCCGTGCAATCTGGTGGTGCCGTCGCGTGAGTGCTGAGGGTGAGGGAGGCTCTCGTCTCGATGGGTCGGCAGTGGCACTCCGCGGCCGTGCTTGAGGAGGCTGCTGAAGCTTGAATGAAATGAAAGAGAAGAAGAAAAAAAAAAAGGTCGGGGTAGAGATGTTTAGCTTTAGGGTTTAGTTTCATTCAGTTCATATTTTATTTATTTAGTATTAGTTTTTCTTTTTAAATTTCTGTCGGGACGAGTTACACCCAAACCCAGAGGTGTATAATTCTTAAACCCAAACCCGACCCGATATGTTTCGGGTTCGGGTCGAGTTAGACCCGAATTTGACGGGTTTTTCGAAAAAACGGGTTCTCACGGTTCGGGCCGGGCGGGTTTTCGAGTGCACCCCTAATTAATACCATATGAATGGACCACTAAATATTCAATTCTCATATCAAACGTTAAGCTATCACTATATGGACAAGTTTTGCCATTTCAATTTCCTACATTTACATAAGAAATAGTAATATGTTATTATAGGAAACAATTAGTGTAACACTATTTTAAAGTATGATTTTTATTGAAACTCACTTATTGTTAGTGTGATGTCTTTGAAGATTTGTGCTCTCCTTCGTGAGTACATAAAAATCAAGTATTAATATGCTCAAAAAGGATATGGGGCACCTAAAGTAAGCAATATGATAAGAGAAATAACGAGATTTGTGTTAGTCCCACATTGAAATTTGAGTACCCTTTCAAAAGGGTATATATAGAATTTATATCCTTAGCTTGGTAAGTTTATAAGCAAGGACACTTTCTCTTGCGTTTGCAAGGGTGCAAATCATCGTGGGTGGGAATGTAGGCTCATAAAACCTAGTCCGTGCTGGGCTTTTTTTGCAACTCATAATTTATTTTTGAATTGATTTTGGGCAATTACATAAAATTTGAAATTCTCTCTTTGTGTTCTTAGTAGAAAGTTCTTCTTGACATCACACCATCCGATGTCAAAACTCTATTAGTCCTTAGTCGGATCATGGTGGTTCTCTTAGACATTAGTAAGTTCATTGGGAGAAGAAGCAACGTGCTTACTCATAGACCATTTTTTCCTGGGAGGAAAACATCGCAGCATTCTTCAAACTCTCAGAGAAGAGGTGTAATTTGTACACTAGACTCGGTTTAACATAGATGCAGTATTTCAAATTTTTTTTTTTGTTTTATTTCAATTATTGACATAATTTTACTCTCTTTTCATCTCTACTTCTCACAATATATGTTTATGTTTATGCTTATTTATTTTTATTTATAAGCAATATGACATGCATGTAGGATCTCATTTATATAAGTCTATATGCATGCTCCCTATAAATATATATATTCAAAAAAATATACATAGTAGAAAGCATAAAATCATACAAGCATGTGAATATTACAGAGATACATAAATACAATAGTAAAACCATTAGAGTACTTACAAGATGCGTAACGGAACAATGACTACACCCTTTGGATTCCCTAACCTTTTGTTCTTGTTGAATGCTAGGTATTGCAAGGAATCCAAACCACTTTGAAACAAGACCACAGTCTTCCAAATCTTTCTCTAAAACAACGTAGAGTTTATGTAGGCAACTCTCAACACATGAGATGAGATTTCCTAGATAGAAAACTAAGAGAGAGTGAGCGGCTAGGTATAGAATATTAGTAATGAATTTTTACCTTGTCAAATTCATCTGACCTAATGCATTCTATATCACTAGTATACATAGGAAATTAGCTAGGACATAAAATAAGTTTTAGTTGCCCATTTTATTTTAATTATTTAATAATTATAATTAATTAAATACTTGTCCAAATTAACCAATTATAATTTTGACATTTATTTAATCCATTTTATTAATATTAATACTAATTTATCAATATTAACAAATTGTCCCAATTGGCTATAATACTCTCTTTTTTAGACTTTGCAATAAAATCCCCAAAGTTTCTTCTATTTCTTTTCTCACAAAATATCAATAAATAATTTAATATTATTTATTTCCATTGAACTAGTCAATATGATATTTTTATAATTAATAATTAAATTAATTATTCATGACAACTAGGTTCATTTTGATAAGAGATGACATGGGGACCATGGATTCATGAACTCAAGCTCCAATAAGTTACTGTGAGTTTATTAATAACAAAGAATCTCACTACCTTATAATTCCTCGTGACTCCACTATAGACTGAGAATTGCACTCTTGAATTCATAGAACGTTTTACACCAAATGTAAATATGTTATCCATTGTTATAACCATAATTGTCATTCAATCCTCTATAGAGATCTTTTAATAAGACGGGTGAAAATTACTGTTTTATCCCTCATTGGAATTTTATCCTTAACTCCCACTAAGTTCCTTGTAAATGATATTTCCGTAAATTTAATTACAGAAATGAGTACTCTATCATTTAACAGTTGAACCAAGCTATAAGGAAATAATAGTTTCACTTCTTAAACAAAAGCTATAGATTTCATATCTATGATAAATACTCTCACTCAATTAAACTAATAAATCTCCAATATGTAAGTATGAACTAGTCGGTAGGGTAAGCTGGTAACGAACAAATCAAAAGACTTGAATAATACAATTAGCTAAATATTAATCACTTAGAATTATGATTGAATTGACATATGGTCAACGTTGTGATATGATTATATTAGACAATAACGATACTGACTTATCTTGTCAATAATCAATATCGGTTTAGTCCAATGTAACAAAATACATCTGATCTTATCTACTTGGTTAATGTCCTGGATAAGACATCACACCAGATGTGTAAGTAGATCTTATCGTAGATTACCCAATCAGTAAAAATTTAGTTAACTGATTTAATCTTAGGACTAAATGCGTAACATCCCATACTACCTAATAAGGCTTAGGGCCTTGATTAGGGGTCGAGGATAGCAAATTATGGAAAATCATGTGACTTACTTATGAAATATGTATTTATGTGATATATATGTGTATCATTATATGATTACATGAGTTATATTATAATATCACTACATATGCATGTTTAGGCGTATTAAATATGTATGTGGGCCCATTTCTTAATAGAATGGCAATTTTTGTAATTTGGCCCATTACGAGTATATTTTGAATATATATGCATATATGTGATATATGTGTGAGACCACATTATTATGCAAATATATTTGGGTTACTCGAGACGAGACGATCCTAGGGAGAAAGTTAGCGGGAAAGTCACAACAGGACCTAATACCTGACTCGGAGTGAGCCAAGGGGAATTTTGGGTATTTAGTATATTACCGAGATATTAGGTAATGAGGGTAAATATTCGAGCATATATTAAGAGTTAGTGAGATTAGGAGGGAATTTTGGGGATATTGACCGTTTTACCCTAGAGATGTTTTTGGGTACCCTGAGCCTCGGGATTTAATTAGAGTTACTTGAACTCTAAGTAACCTCATAAACAGAAAAACACTCAGCAAGACATTCTTTCTTTCTCTCTCTCGTGTATACACACTCTCTCTCTCTCTCTCCACTCTTTGGAATTTCTTGCGTTCTAGGAGGAATTGAAGCTAGCCTAGGCTCGGGATTTCTTGGGGAGAACCTTAGCATCGTTCTGGGCAGTAGAGATAACGATTTCTAGTCTTAATTCTCTGTGATTTCTCTGGTTTTGGCTGAGTTTTAAAACTCTCAAAACTCAATTCAGAGTTGGAGATTTTGTGAGGTTTTGGCCAAGTTTTAGCTTGGGTTTTGTGGGTAGTGTGGTGTTGGATGGATTAGGAACTTAACTTTTGGGATTTTTCTATGTTAGGATATGTTTTTGGTGAGATTTGGCTTGAAGAAAATGGGGAAAATTCTGAGTTTTCATTGCAAGTTGCAGCCCTGTTCTTGGGGCGTCGTGCCTCTCATGAACGCGGGGAGAAGGAGGTGTCGAACTTCCATTTGAGCAGCGGTGCTAGTAGGGGCATGTTGCAATGCGTGTGGTCCAGAGCAGAGGCCTTGGGGTCTCTAACTTGGGGCAAGTCGTGGATCTTTTGCCTTGGGTCGTGGTGCTCGAAGGGATTTTAAGTCCCGGGAAGGTTTTGAGTGCGGGAACTTAAACCTAAGGGCTCGGGATCAATCCTATGACCTGGTTTAGTAGAATTCGATGTCCCAGAGGCTAGGACTCGATTCGGAAGCCTTTATTCACTCGTTATTGATGAGATTCTCTAACTAGTTATGACTAGGTTATCTCTAGGGACTCGGAACCGGGATCGTGCTCGAGGGTCGTTCTTAATATACATTGCACTCAAACCTGAGGTAAGAAAACTGCACCCAATACATGATATATGTGATTAGAGCTTGACCCAGTTGTTAAACGTGTTTATTAATAGGGCTCAGGCCCCTGAGAATGAATGTGATTAAGGTTCTATTTGTGTTCATCGATTAAGCATGCTTGAATGCTCTGTGCCTGGATAATTTTTTAATGATTGTTTGCAGTGTCTTTGTTATTAGGGCTCAGCCCGTTAAAAGAACACGGTTATTACTATGTGTGTATTTAATTGGCTAAAATATATGATTGATATGTATGCATACCTGTATTCTCTTAAGTTTGCTTGTCTGTGTCATTATCTAATTATTTGGTTAAGGCCTTGACTTATTAGTCAAGGGCGGCAATAGCACGCTGCGCACTGGTCGAGAGGCTTAGGCCTAATCAGGGATGTACTATTACGTTGGTCGACCCTATGATCATTGGAAAATAAAGCGTTGGGCTAGCTCTATGGCTAGTTATTTAGAGCTAGGGCCAAGGGCCCCGAGTGACTCTATGGTCACATAGCTAAGGAATAGGGCCTCGGATTGACACTATGGTCATCTGTTCAGGGCAGCGGGCCCCATAATGATTATATGATCATTTATTTGTAATTATATGCATGCATGAGTAGGTTATTACTGTTGGGCATGCTAAATATGCATCTGGAATTTGTATTTACTGTTCATGCATATGTTAAGTTTTCTTGATGAGCATTGGCTCATTCGTGCTATGTGGTACAAGTAAGGGAAAAGGAAAGGTGGACTACCCATGAGTTGGAGTGCTTCGATGGCAGCGTGTACATATGCGGCTGCTCGACCACCATGATAACTTCATTTTAATCTCATTTTAGAATGTGTTTTTGTGGTAATATTGAGTCTTTATGTTTGTTTTGTGCAAGATTACACTTTTTTTGTCTTTGTTGTAGGTTTGTGTGTGGAATCATGAGAAAAATGTAAAAGGAATACAAAATGTTGGGAAAATGAAGCTTTTGGTGGTTGTTCGACTCAAAACTGTACAAAGGATGAGTTAAAATCAATTTTTGATGAAGGAATGAGGTTGAAAGGCTTAAATTGGGAAAGAATGGAATTAGAGTCGCCACATGGGTTTAAGGGATGCGGCTCTAGTCAAGTCAGAAGCTACAAAGTTGCTTAAGGGAATTAGAGTCGCGACTTGTTCTTATAAGTCGCAGCGCTAGTGGAAGTCAAAAGCTAAATCAGGAGGACATCAAGACACGAGCCGTAACTTGATAGCGCGTGAGTCGCGGCGTCAAAATTCCTACACAGACTTGGAAGGGCTTTAAAATAGACACGGATCGCGACCTAAGAAAGGCCAAGTCGCGGCCCACCTATGAGAAATAAGGGATTCGTGATTTTTTTAATATAAATTCAGACTTAATGTTTAATTAGGGTTGGGTAAAATTTTAATAACGAGTTTAGAGATTAATTTTGATTCTGAGATTAGTTTTTCTGCACTCTCATATTTTTTATTTCTTCTTCAAGTCTTTGAATCTTATGTTTCTACATTATTATTTTGTTTATTTAGTCATGTCTGATATGAACTAAACACTTTTATCTAGGGTTTTATGTAGTCACTTGGATCTCTATTTAATTTTATTATGATATTCTAATTATTCTTCTTCTTGATTCTAATCTATATAATGTTTGCTTAATGCTAGTAAATACCTGATCAATATTTGTTTGATTTATGATTTTAATTCAAAATTCGAAATATGAGAATTGAGTAAGCTATCGTTATATAGACATAGGTTACATATTGGACGAAAATACTTGTATGGCTTGTGCAGTAATTAGGTTTTTATGCTTAATGTCTGCTATATGTTTACTTTTATCACAAAGATGTAGAAAACCTACATATAGGATGAGATCTTATATCTTGAAAAAGAATAGGAATCTATTTATGTTAACCTGGTATTAGAATAGGAAGAAATAAATTTAGAACTGATTAATAAAATTAGTAGAATGAAAAGTTGATGAAGTTAATACCCTAGGTCTTTTTATTATTGATTTTTATCTTTTGATTAGTTAATTTGTTCACAGTTATTTAATATTTTTCATAATTAGATTTATTCATCTAAATTTTTTTTTTGCCAAATAGAAATTAAAAAAAATTATTAGTAATTGGTTAATAGTATTTGTGGGAACGATACTCTATTTACTATCTATATTACTTGAATCGATTGTGTGCACTTGCGTATCATATTTTTGCGATCAAGTTTTTGGCATCGTTGTCGAGGACTTAATTTCCAATAACAAAATTAATTGTTGTTTTTTCTAATTTGGCTTTTATATTTTACACTTATTCAGGTCAAGGTTGTATTGTATTTCAGGAATCATTGGTATATGCGGGGAAGTAGACAAAAGACACTCATACCGATACATCTTGAAATTGAGAGAACGTGCAGAGAAAACCGCAAGATAAAGAAAAGGTTGGATTTTACCATGGTTGAGAACGCAAATAACGTTGTGAACAACAATGCAAATTAGGGTATGCAGCTAAAGTTGATCCGCCACAGGGATACATTCAAGTATTCGTCCTCCTACTGTTGAGGCGAGTAATTTTGAGATAAAACCCTCAATTATTCAGATGGTACAGAATTGTGTACAATTCGGGGGATTACCAAATGAGGATCCAAGTCTCCACATCACTAATTTTTTAGAGCTTTGTGTGACATTCAAAATGAGCGGGGTGAGTAATGATGCTGTCAGATTAAGATTATTCCTATTTTCATTAAGAGACAGAGCTAAGAGTTGGTTGAATTCATTACAAGCAAACTCTATAGTTACTTGGGAAGACTTGGCTCGGAAATTTCTTAGTAAATATTTTCCTCCTGCGATGTCAGCCCGAATAAGAGGAGAGATTAATAACTTCCATCAGCTGTATGGGGGGTCTTTATATGATGCATGGAAACATTTTAAAGAGTTTCAAAGGAAATTCCCACATCATGGAATAGAAAAGTGGCTGCTGGTTCATACATTTTAGAATGGTTTGGGGGGAAAAACTTGGACAATTATAGATGTAGCATCAGGAGGAGCGTTTTATGAGAAAAAGCGCTAATGAAGCTTATGAATTATTGAAAGAGATGGCCATGAATAACTATAATTGGACTATTGAGTGTTAGAATAAGAAGGTGGCAAGAGTCTTAGAGGTCGATCATATTGCTTTATTGACCGCTCAAGTGGCATCTCTAACTAAGCAATTGCAGCAGAATAATCTCACCGCACAAGCAATGCAAGTATAGAATGTCATGAGTTGTGAGATTTGTGGGAGGCCGCATTTTTATGAACAATGCCCGAGCACAGCTAGTTGCTCAACGGATGTAAATAATATGCCTTTGGAACATGCACAGGTTATTGGTAACTTTTCAAGACCTGCACCGAACACCTACTCAAATTCATATACTCCTACGTGGAAAAATCACCCTAACCTATCTTGGAAAAATAATCAAGGGTTACAACCGCAGTATCCACAATACTCACCTCAACAACCCCCTCATCAACCTACTTGTGGACTACATTCTAGGCCTTATTATGATCCAAACCCACACCCATCTCATCCACCATCACATTCTCCAATGAACTCACCAACAATGCATCTAGACCAATTTAATCAATTCATGACAGAGACAAGATCTTCAATCAGGAATTTGGAGACACAAATGGGTCAATTGGCTAAGCTGCTTTCTAGTAGACAGCAAGGGGATTCGCCTAGTTCCACAGAGGTAAATCTGAAAGAGCAATGCCATGCTATCATTCCTTATCCTCAACAATTTCGAAAGGCCAATCCTCACAAACAATTCTGTAAATTTCTTGAGGTGTTAAAGAAACTTCACATTAACATTCCTTTTGCAGAGGCTTTAGAACAAATTCCTAGTTATGTGAAGTTTATGAAAGAGATATTGTCCAATAAGAGAAAAATGGATGATTATGAAACGATTGCATTAACTGAAGAGTGTAGTGCCATTATTCAAAAGAAGCTTCCTCAAAAGTTAAGAGATTCGGGCAGTTTCACTATACCTTGCACCATTGGGAACTTTCATTGAGAGAGAGCTTTATGTGATTCGGGTGCAAGCATTAATTTAATGTCGTTGTCTGTAGTTAAAAGGTTTGTTTTGGGGGAAGCTAGACCCACAACTATTACTCTTCAACTGGCTGACCGTTCATTAACACACCGCAGAGGTATTGTAGAGGACGTTCTAGTAAAGGTAGATAAGTTCATTTTCCCAACGAATTTCATTGTATTAGATATGGAGGAAAATGAGTACGTGCCTATTATATTGGGATGACCATTTTTAGCTACGGGGCAAGCACTGATCGATGTCCAGAAGGGTGAGTTAAGGCTTAGAGTACAAGGTGATGAGGTTGTTTTTTATGTTTTTAAAGCTGTGAAATTTCCTTCAGCTAGTGACAGTTGTTTTAGTATTATTGTACTGGAGGAACAAGATAAACGGGTCCATTCTATTGAGGATCCACTTGAGTTGAGTTTGGTTGCAAGTCCTGAAGAGTGCGCTGGTACTGAAGCCAGTGAATATGTTAAGTGGCTGAACTAATCGGGGAAAATTTATAAAAATAAATATGAGGAATTGGGGCAAGTGCCTGATAGACCTCTTCCATCTATCGAGAAGCCACTATTTCTTGAGTTAAAAACTTTTCCAGATCATCTTAAGTATGCTTATTTGGGTCAGAATGACACTCTACACGTTATTATTTCAGCTTCATTATATGTGATTGAAGAAGAGAAGCTTCTTAGGGTGTTGAGGGCTCACAAACTAGCAAGTGGGTGGACTTTGGCAGATGTAGAGGGTATTAGTCCTTCAACAGTGATGCACCGTATATTAATGGAGGAGGATAGTAAACCTAGTATTGATGCTCAGAGGCGGCTCAATCCTTCAATGGAAGAAGTGGTAAGGAAAGAAATTCTTAAATGGTTGCAGGCAGGGGTAATTTACCCAATATCTGACAGTGCATGCGTTAGTCCTGTCTAGGTAGTCCCGAAGAAGGGTGGCGTGATGGTGGTTAAGAATGATAATAACGAACTAATTCCAACTCATACAGTAACGGGGTGGAGAATTTGTGTTGACTACCATAAACTAAATAAGGCCACCAGAAAAGACCATTTTCCTTTGCCTTTTGTAGATCAGATGTTAGATAGATTGGGAGACCATCCCTTTTACTGTTTCTTGGATGGGTATTCGGGATACCATCAAATTCCCATAGCATGGAAGGATCAAGAAAAGGCTACCTTCACATGCCCTTATGAAACATTTTCATTTCGGAGAATGCCATTTGGGTTATGTAATGCTCCAACAACCTTTGAGAAATGTATGATATCTATATTCTAAGACATGGTGGAAAAAGGTATCGAAATTTTTATGGATGACTTTTTAGTCTTTGGGCCCTCTTTTGATGGATGTTTGGCTAATTTGGAAAGGGTTTTGAAAAGATGTGAGGAGTCAAATGTAATATTAAATTGGGAGAAATGTCACTTTATGTTGACAGAAGGCATAGTCTTGGGCCACAAAATTTCACACCAAGGAATTGAGGTAGACGGGGCCAAGATCTCGACAATAGAAAACTTACCACCTCCAGTGTTTGTTAAGGGGATTCGTAGTTTCTTGGGCCATGATGGCTTTTATAGGAGGTTTATAAAGGACTTTTCAAAAAATTTGAAACCCTTATCTACTCTACTTATGAATGATGTGGTATTTAACTTTGATTCTTACTGTTTAAGGGCATTTAACACACCAAATGAGAAATTGGTCTCTGCTCCGATTGTGGTATCACTGAATTCGGAACTTCTTTTTGAATTAATTTGTGATGCTAGTGATTACGCAGTAGGAACGGTTCTTGGACAGCGAGTTGATAAGGTATTCCGAACGATTTATTATGCTAGTCGAACCTTGAATGACGCTCAATTAAATTATGCAACTACTAAGAAAGAATTACTTGCAATTGTCTTTGCGTTCGACAAGTTCAGGCCATATTTAATTGGTACTAAGGTGATTGTTTATACAGATCATTTAGCTATTAAGTACCTTATGACCAAGAAGGATGCTAAACCTCTCCTGATTCGATGGGTCTTATTATTGCAAGAGTTTGATATGGAAATTCGTGATAAGAAGGGGAAAGAAAATCTAGTTGTAGATCATTTGTCTAGATTGGAAAAATTTTGGATGAACAATTATTTTCGATTGAAAGTGAAGAAAAGCTACCTTGGTTTGCGGATCATGTCAATTATTTGGTAGCTAAAGTTGTGCCTCCGGACATGTCAAGGCAACAACCCAAAAAGTTCTATTCGGAAGTTAAGCATTATTATTGGGATGAGCCCATTCTCTTTCATCATTGTGTTGATCAAGTAATTAGAAGATGTGTCCCAAAAGATGAGATGATTTCCATACTTACTCATTGTAATACTTTACATTGTGGTGGTCACTTTGGAGGAACAAGGACAGTAGCAAAAGTTTTGCAATGTGGGTTTTATTGGCCTGCGCTATTTAAAGATGCTAGTGCCTTTGTTAAGAGTTGTGATTGTTGCCAAAGGACCAGTAATATATCAACAAGAGATCAAATGCAAATGGCTGGAATTCTGGAAGTTGAGTTGTTTGATGTGTGGGGAATAGATTTTATGGGGTCATTCCCATCATCTTATAATAATAAGTACATTTTGCTGGCAGCAGATTATGATTCTAAATGGGTGGAAGCTGTAGCAACTCGTACTTGTGATGGTAAGGAGGTACTTAAATTTCTTCATAAAAAAATTTGTACTCTGTTCAGTACTCCAATAGCAATTATTAGTGACAGAGGCAGTCATTTCTGTAACAAATCATTCACAGCTCTATGTGCTTGTTATGGAGTTCATCTTCAAAAGGCCCTGTTCTATCATCCACTTGCTAATGGTCAAGCTAAAGTGTTAAACCGGGAGATTAAAATTATTTTAGAGAAAATTTAAACACATCAAGAAATGATTGGTCGAAAAAACTTGATGATTCACTGTAGGCTTATCGTACATCCTTCAAGACTCTGGTTGGTATGTCACAATATCGGTTGGTGTTTGGGAAGGCGTTTCATTTACCAGTAGAACTTTAGTACCGAGATTATTAGGCAGTGAAAAAGTTGAACGTTGATTTATTTACAGCGGGACAAAATAGGCTTCTAGAGTTGAATGAGCTTGATGAATTTCAAAATGAAGCCTATGAGAATGCAAAGATTTATCAGAAAAATTCTAAGGCTTTTCATGGTAATGGATAATTAGAAAGGATTTCCAACCAAGAGACAAGGTGCTATTTTTTAATTCTCGATTGAAGCTTTTTTCAAGAAAATTAAAGTCGAGATGGTTGGGTCCATTCACGGTTGTTGTTTCATTACCTTATGGAGCTGTACAAATTCATAGCAAGAAAAGAGGACATTTTAAAGTGAATGATCAGAAAAGTGCAAGTCAGTGATGGTTTTGGAACCCCGTTGAATGGGGTATTCAGCGTCTGCCTAATTGACGTTAACAACAGTGCTATAGGAGGCAATCCTATACTTTATTTTAGTTTTTTTTTTGTTTTAATTTTTCATTAATTGAACAATTTTATTTTATTTGTTTTGGATTTGTAAATATTTATTTATTATTTTTAGTGAAATGTTTGTAAAAGTTGTGCAATTTGTGAAAAGGTTGTTTTCCAATTAGTCTGAAGGTCAAGTCGCGACTTGAACTTGTAAGTCGCGGCTTTAAACTAAGTCAGAAAGCATGGAAATTGAAGGAGGAAACAGGCCATGACTTGGGTTTATAAGTCGCGACCCCAACACAAGTCAGAGAGCATACGGGTCTTGTAGCTAAGGTGGGTTGCGACTTGATTTGGCTGGGTCGCGGGGCCTGCGAAACAAAATTCTTAATAAAATTGATGCGAGTTGCGACTTGCTATGCCTGGGCGCGGCACGCCTCCGTCAAAAAAGGGAATATTGGCTTAAATTCATTTTTTTCTAAGCCTAAACCCTTCATTTCACAATTTTCTTTCTTCCTACACAATATATTTTGAAAAAACTCTCATTTCTTCCTTTATTCTTCTTCTTAAAATAACCCTATAGCCATACCCACTACTTCCTAGTCTCATTTTCCTTCTTTCTTTCTTTTAATCTAACCCTAATTTTTCTATTGGCGAAATTGAAGATTGGAAGAATAATTGAAGAGTGGGCAATCTCCAAGACTCAAAGGCACGTAAGTTTTTTTTTCCTTTTTTATGTTCATGAAGTTTTTTATTGAAGTAATTCAGTGACAAGTGATTGAATTGGATGTTTCAAATAGTTTGTTAGTTTATATAGTGTCTTTGATTTGGTATTTTTTGAGGTTAATGAGTTACAGAAAGTACGATAAATTAGTGAAAGTGCTGCCAAATTTTTGTTGTCATATTTGATACATTGTGTGATTATGGGTCCCCGAAAACAACCTACTAGGGTTGCTTCTTCTAAAAGCGCCAATTGCCCTTCCACTTCCTGCACCCAACCACCCCAACCTCAGCCAGCCCCGCCCCCACCCCCACCTCCTCGGGATTTTGATCTCACTCATTTTATTCGTAAGGATGCCTTTGATAATTATCAAAGGTTATCTCAGCGTCCGGTAATTTAAGAGAAAGGAATTGAATATCAAGATGACCCTTATCTCCAAGAAACTTATGACCGCATCTAGGTTGAAATTCAACGCCTTCATTGGAAACTTTTTGTGGATGATAAAATGCTAAAGGCTAATTGTTCTATGGTCTAAGAGTTTTATGAAAATTTCCCAAGAGCATTTAATAGGAAGGTTTTTGTGAGAGGGGTTTTGGTGGAATGTAATATTGATAATATTGATGCCTTATATCAATTACTGATGTTGTCGCAACAAGACGATAAATATTATCAATTTGCTTATAATAGTGAGATTGATTGGGTTGAAGTGGCTGAAACGTTAGGCATTCCCGGTGCTACTTTTGTAATGCAAAATGGAGAATCGAAGCATTTCCGACGGTTTCAAATGAATCAGGTGGAGAAGGCCTGGACTCTCTTTGTGAGTGTGAGGCTTATGCCTAAGACCCATTTATCTGAAGTAGGGATTGATCGGTGTCTTCTTGCTTATGCTATTATGATGGGACTCTCTGTCGATATTGGACGAGTTATCCACACTAGTATTCGGGATTTATACTGACTGACTACCACTGCTAGTTTGGGGCATGGATCAATGATTATTGATCTATGTGAAGTATGGGAGGTACCTATGTATCCTAGTGATATTAATCGAATGGCAATGGGGCCCATTTCTTGCGCTTCAGTGTTTAAATTCAATGCCCCCTCTTTGGAGCCACCTGCAACACAGCCCCAGCCTGTGCAAATAAGGAAGAAAGAGATGCAGCCGATGAACCCGTCCATGCCAATGCTCAACCTGAAGAATCACAGGCAGCTGAGGAGGAAAGGAAAGGAGCATATCCTCCATATTTCGCACTTGAGGCTCCACCGTATCCGCAATTGGCCAGATTGGATTATATCATCTGGCAAAACCAACACACTCATAATTATTTGGGGGAGCTTCATGATTATCATTGAGCTCAAGTAGATAGACAAAATGAATTGGTTTACCGGTTGTCAAATTAGGAGGTAGACAGAAAGTATTTTCCTTATCTACCACCTGGCCATCATTTTCCAGATCCACCACCTTTTTGAAATGATTCCCACCAGGTACGTTTTCTTTCTTAACTTATTTTTAAACATTGGGGACAATGTTTAGCTTCAGTTTGGGGGAGGGAACTTATTTTTCTATTGTTTTGATTGTGTTTTTTTGTGTTTAGTTTGTGTTAGTTGTTTAATGTAGAGTTTTGTTTTAGTGTGTTTAGTACCAACATGAATGATGGTTGACAACAAGTGCTAATGAGAACAAAGTGAATATTATGAGTATAATTCAAAGAAAATGAAATCTGAAAAAAAAAAAAAAATTAATCTGTATGCTTGATTGAACACTCCGTTAGTTAATTTTAGTTTAGACAACATTTGTTGAATGTCTTGTCATGATGATTAAATTGATGTTTTTTATATTGATTATGCTTGTTGAACTTGGTTGGTTGAATGATCAATGGAAAGTGGAAATCTAGAACTTGCTTACTTGTTATTTGAGGTGAAATAATATATTATGTATGCTTAAGAATATGATTTAGGCTATCATTTGAACCGTTTGAGCTTTTCTTGCCGACCTAAAATTAATTGATCCTTTGTTTACCCCTTTTGAGCCTACCATTGTATCTTTTTGTTCTAAGCCACTATTTAAACCTAATACTTGAAACTTGGTTATATATATGTCCCTAATATACTATGAGCACATGATTGAAAAAAAAAATATGGGGATTGATGTGTAATGGGGTTTAATTGTGAATATAGTGGGATTAGAAAATGAAAAGTGCAAAATATTAGAGAGAGTATATATCTTGAAAATATTTTAAAATTAAAAAAAAAAGTTCAATAAAAACTACACTCCCAATATGAATATATAAAAGAATCAAGTTTGGGGGAGTGCAGTTATCATCTGAAAAAAATATATATACTTTACATCTCTCTAAATAAACTTAAGAAAGAGGATTATGGGATAGTATTACTATGGGGAGTAAATTCGGTGATTGTTGGTCATGTGCTTATAGTAGAGTGAGCTTAAAAATTACTTTTTTTTATCTACCTTGACCTAAGCCATCATTATTATATTTTAATATAATGTTTTGATTGATTAAATAAGTGTTACAAAAAATGAGTATTTAATCTAAGTGGGGGAATGTTATATTATTTTAAATAATGTAATGTTAGATTAAATAATGTGACATAATGTGATTTGTCACACCTTGTAACATATTTATTGAGAGCCACAAAATTGGACACATGTATGTGCCCAAATGTGACATATTTTGGAGTTACAAACTTGTAACTCCCAAATATTACCCAATAATGTGTAAATTTGATATTAAACATTTTGATTTGAATTTCTTAAAGCCATATGTGAAATATGGCTGTTAGAGATGTGATTTTAACTCCCATAATGTGTATGGAAGTTACAAAATCAAGTGGGAATGAATTTGGAACGTTTTGGCAAATTTGGAAAATTGGTTGCTGAAAAAACGACTTGGGCCGCTGCCTATGTTTTTCAAGCCACAGCTCAAGAGGCAAAAATAGGCAAAAACACACCGTGGGTCGCGACTCGTGTTTTTCAGGCCGCGGCCTAAGCGGCTGACAGCATTTTCCAACTTCGAATTTATCCAATTTTGAACGTTTCCAACAACCAAGTAACTCCCAAATCTCTATTTTAATTCCATAAACATCCAATTAATCATTGGTAACAGCCATGGGGGTTGGTGGAATTTGAGATTCAAAGAGTGTCTCAAAACTCTATAAATAGGAGCCTAATGCACACTTGTAAGACACACCATTTTCCATTCACAAAGCACTTGGCTGGAAAATACACCATAGAGGCTTGATAATTCCAGAGAGCTATTTCCTAGAGAGATCCCTTAGTGCTTACAGAATAGGGGAAATAAGCTTTTGGACAAAGGTTTTGAACCTTGTTCAAGTTGGCGATCCCCACTACTCTACACTTTGGTTGTGTGAGAGTTTGTGTTTTCATTCTTTTGTTCTTCTTATTTACTTGTATTATTATAGTATTGAGTTTGTAATCCTCTTCTTCTATTTCTATTTACATATTTATTGGTATCTCTTGTTTTAGAGTTTTAGTTCTAATAATTCTCTTCTTTCTCTCTTCTCTACATTTACTTGTATTGTTGGTCATTGAGTTGTAAACCTATTTATCTATCATCTTGTCCATTGTATTCTTTGCATAGAGTTGTATTTTTGGTTTTTCCACTTTTCCATTGAGCAATAAAATATATTCTCTAACAATCATTACAAGCTTATACAAGTCCTATTGATTCTTATGCATATTGTTTGCCCAAAAAAGATTCATCTGATGACGTGGCAAGACCACTACGCACGTGGGATGCGCATGACCATTTAAGCAGTTATTTTTCTGGTCGACCATCAACCAGAGGAGAATTCACTCAGCAGAAGGCATATTTTGTAGTCAACTAGGCTGGACGTAGTATATCAGATGTTTTCTAAAGATATTTGATCTTGCATTTATGTAATAATTGTAATTTCCATTATGATTGAGATACGCTTGTAATAAATGTAATCAAGGCCCATCAGCCCATGAGGAGATCCTTGAGTCTATAAATAAATCTCAAAGGGTTCATGAGAAGGATATTTTTTGGGGGGGGGATCTCTGGAGAGAGAGAATTATTGTTTTTACACAATTCTTCGTAACTATCATTGAACTTGTGAAACTTAGTAAACCCTAGTTTACTGATCACGGGTTTTCATTACGTAAATAAGAACACTAAGTGGACGTAGGTCACTACCATCATTTGGGGTCGAACCACTATAAATCCTTGTGCCATTTGTCTTTTTGGCTTGCACTCATCTCATTTCTATCGTTTTATCTGACTCTATGTCGTTGACAAAACTGAGGGTCAACATTTTGGTGCTTTCATTGAGAGCTAAACTCAAGACCTCTAGGAAGAAAAATGGTGAAAACAAATAGGAAAACTGGGTAAACTTCTGGTACTGCACCAACCCAACCTCCTTCGCAAGGTGTGGTTGAGGATGACTCACAAGTGGAATTGGAAGAGGAGGAGATGGTTTCTGAAACTTTGAGAATGACTCTGATTGTGCTAGAAGAAGAATTAGCCAATCTGAAGGCTAATCAAGAGAATGTGGGTGAAACAATTGTAACGCCCTACTGCCTTAGAGTCGTTACTAAGTGAGTTTAAAAACGTGCTTCCAGCTCGTTAATCGAGGTTTTATGTCAAACAGTGTAATTAAGCCATAAACAAAGGAAAAAAACTTTAGAAATAGTAATGTCCATAGAAAATTATAAAAGTTTTACACTTGGGATCCCAAAATACAGTTTAGAAATATTTACAACATACAAACTGAACCAAGTCAACTAGACGACAAAAATCTAGGTTTATATACAAGCATCTCCCAAAAATCCTCTGGCTGTGGCAGCCAGGCTGGCCAAACATGTACATGCCGCCTCACGCCTGCTGTACTCATGGTTGGTTGAACTTCTCTTTACCCTTACCTGCACCACAGAGCATCTGTGAGCCGAAGCCCAGCAAGAAAACCCACAAACAGATAACATATGAAACACATATATCAAGCATATAAACAGGCCACCAATAGGCTAAACACATACGACCTAGCCGTCCCAGGCATTTACCAAGCACTGGGTTCGCGGACCAAGCCGTGAGGATATCCCAGGTATCCTTTTAGGGACTCGCCCTGGCAACTCGCACTCCACGTGCTCAACGCTGCTCTTGGCCCTTTGCCGTTCTCGGCCTTGCACTCAACGTGCCCAACGCCGTTCCCGACCCTTCACCGTTCTCGGCCTACACCGTTCCCGGCTCTCGCCGATCATTCACATAATAACATACATAGTATAACAAGCAAGTACGAAATTCTAGCATAATCAATTTAAGGGCTACACCCCGCAGTTCTAACATATTAGGCTCGGCCCTGCATATCAATTCTATTCAAACACAATGGGCTCAGCCCTGCACACAAGCTCTATGGGAACAAGGGTTTTCTTACCTGAGTTCCGAGCATTCTGAGCACCGATGCCCCGAGCACAGTCCTCTAACGTGAGCCTCGCTGAAACCCTAGTCACAACACATTAACAATATCCATCCATCAAATTCTTATCTAATAAATAACTTCGAGCCATAACCTTAACCTCCGAAACCTTGAATTCTATCAATCTGGGTGATAGACTCCATCCCGAGCCTTACCCACTGAGTTCCCAAGCCTAAATACCCTTAAAAACACAAATTGGCACTAAGAGCCGCGGCCCCACCCTCAAGAGCCGCGACTAGCCTCAAAACAGAGGTTAGCATACCCCTGCAACACACACGGGACGCGGCGCGCGCACCAAGCACCGCGGTGCGCATGAGCTTCCTAGCCACCCTCGGCCGCGCGCGCACACGGGCCGTGGCACGCCCCTCCTAGGGCCGCGGCCCTCACCACCGAACCCAGATTTTCTCACCATTTTTCTATACCTTTCCTCAAGCCAATTCATCCTAAACTCATCTATCAAACCCAGATAATTAACACATATATTCCAGCTCAATAACAACATCAAAACCCTTCAAAATCTGCTCCAAAACCCAACTAATATACCAAAACACAGATCAAACTTAGCTAACATGCATACTCTAACAAACCAGCAACAATTCTCAACATAATCCCCATAATTAAAGCTTACCTTGCTGAATTAAGCTTCAGAACCAGTTCCCTATGCTAAAATCTTCAAGCTTCAAGCTCCCTTAAATCCCCCAGCTAAAATCCCTTGGCTTTAAATTAGTTTTCCTTAAGTTTCCCTTTGGGTTTGCCTTAGAGAGTGAAAGAGTGAGAAGATGAGAGTTATCTCAGTTAAGAGAGAATGTGTATGTCAGTTTCCCCAAAGTTCTAAGTAATTCCTCCTTTTTGTTTTACTTAACTTAAGTCTAAAGGGTTACCTCAAGGCTCGGGGTACCAAAACGTCCTCGAGGGCAAAATGGTAAATTTCCCCAATACTCCCTCCTAGACATTGTATCCTCTAATATATCTCCAAATATTTATTTTCATGTCCCGATAACCCCATAACACACCTAGTACCCAAATTACCCCTCGACTCGCCCCGAGTTAGAATCTTAACCCCGTTGTGACTCTCTGGCTAACCGCTCCCCAGGACTGTCTCGGATCGTGCTGCACAGACATATCACATATATATCACATTTATCACACTTATGCCCCTAATATCCAGACAGGGCCCACATGCACATTTAACTCAATTAAACATGCATCATTATCATATATTCACATAAATCCACGTATTAGCATATCAAATCATTTATTGCCCTCCAGGCGCACTAATCAAGGCCCTAAGCCCGATTAGCAAATTCGAGTCGTTACAACAATGGTGTTGCAGCAAAGGGAAATTGATAGGCAGCACCAAGAGCTGAATGAGCAGCAGGCTGGCATGGACCGCTGGTAGAGGGATGCCACCGCTTCCTTGGAGGCAACCATTCAGTTGGCCCGAGGACATCCAGCGCCTGCCTCCCAATCGGAATAGCCACCTAGTACTCACCCGCAACAAAATCCACAATCAGGTCATCCCCAGCATTACCACAATCCGCCACAGCCAGCAAACCCTCAGAGGCCAGAGCAACCTCTTGTTGCTCAACAGGAGATGTCGTTCCAAGATCATGAGCAGCAACCACCATCTCGCGCTAGTCGAGATAACCCTCAGCAGCAAAGGCAGAATAGGGTCAGGCAACATCCTAGAAGCCCTAGACGCCAGACTGCTGAGGAACAAAACCCTCCGAGTAGAGGACAACGTCCTTCTGCAAGCAGAAGACAGGTGGAGTCAGGCTTTGCGGTCAAGGGCCCCCCACATCATAATAATGTCAGGGGACCTACCTACCAACGCAAGCCTCCACCCTTCGATCGGGATATTCCAACAAGGAGAGAGGGAAATAGTGCAAACAGCAAGTCGCACCATCATCGGTCATAATTTAGAGATGGCCATGACTATAATGAAGCAGATTCTGGCAGGAGGAATGCTGGTCGGCGGCAAGAAGAGAGGGGTGAAGAGCAGAACCCTCCTCCAAGGGGGAACTGACCAATAAGCCAAAAGGCTGAGGGGCAACCTAAATAGCCCAACGTCTTTGATCGATTGGGCGGGAGCGAGCAAAGGCGTAGGGAGGAAGATCTGAGGGGTGTTCTCAATGATAGAAGGGAAAGACACAACGAATACTTCCCCCCAGCACCGGTCGCTCCAATAGTACTAGATGTTGTATAGGCCCAGCTCGTTGCTTTAAATCAGGTCGTCCAGCAAGTTGTTGGAAACGGAATATCCCATATAGAATTTGATCGGAGAAAGGGCACCCCATTTGTACAAAGATATGCCTGAACCTTACGTCACGACCAGGATATTGAGATGCAGAACGTAGAAGAGCGAACTCCCAAAATAGATCGAACAGAGGAAGAATCGATAACCTTCTCTGAGCTTGACGCTCAGCATGTTCGATTTCCCCATTCAGATCCTCTGGTCGTGGATGTCTAGATCGCCAATATGATGGTCAAGCAAGTGTTAGTAGATATAGGAAGCTTAGTCAACATTCTGTATAAATCTTCACTGGAGAGAATGAAATTATCAATGCAAGATTTGGAACCATGCAACTAGACCATTTATGGTTTTTCCGGCGAAGGGCTCGCACCAACTAGGTCGATCAGGCTCCCAGTCACAGCAGGGGCTACACCTACAAACAAGACATTTCTTTCATAGTAGTTGATTTTCCTTCTGCATATAATGTTGTGATTGGAAGGCTTATTCTAGTTGAACTGTGAGCAGTGACCTCGATCTAGCACTTGGCCATGAAGTTTCCAACCGACGCATAAGTGGGATGCGTATTAGGAAACCAATGAAAAGTGCAGGAATGTTATAATTCCTCGATCACCAAGGCAAAAAGAGGTGGATCAGGGGAAAAAACTGAGAAAAGGTTGCTGCTGGTAAATGAAGTACAAGCCTAATCAGGTGAACAGGTCACCAAATAGGGTGTTGCCCAAAGTGAGGATAGAGACTTAGATCCTCACTTTGGGAATTTTGAAGAAAATGCTGGACCCATGGAGGACCTCGAGGAGGTCCAATTATAAGAAGCAGATCCGACTAGGGTTGTGAAAGTCGGTAAAAACTTAGAGACAACATCAAAAAACAAACTGGTGGAATTTTTTAAGGAGAACCAGGAGGTGTTTGCCTGGTCGCATAAAGATATGGTTGGGATAGACCCAGCGGTGATCATCCATGTCTTAAATATAGACAAAAAATTTCCACTTGTACAACAAAAAAGAAGGCTGCTCGATAAAGAGAGATCGAAGGCCCTAAAAGATGAAGTCGAGAAGTTGAAGGAAAATGGATTCATCAGGGTAGCGTTTTATCCATCTTGGGTCTCCAATCCTGTACTAGTTCCCAAGCCGAATGGCAAGTGGAGGATGTGCGTGGATTTCACAGACCTTAATGAAGCCTGCCCGAAGGATTGTTTCCCACTTTCGAGGATCAACCAGCATTACATCAGGGCATGAAATTTTATCATTCATGGACGCATACTCTAGGTACAATCAGATTAGCATGCATCCACCTGATGAGGAACACACTAGCTTTCTAACAGATACAGGACTTTACAATTACAAAGTAATGCCCTTCGGTGAGAAAAATGTTGGTGCGTCTTACCAGGGACTGGTCAACCATATGTTCAAAGAGTTGATCGGCGTACCATGGAAGTATATGTCGATGACATGTTGGTTAAGTCAAAGAAAGCTAAAGAACACATCAAGGACCTGCGAGAATGCTTCAACATCTTAAACAAATATCAGATGAAGCTTAACCCCCTCAAGTGTTCCTTTGGTGTTGGATCAGGAAAATTTTTGGGATTCATAGAAAACTCACGATGAATCAAAGCTAATCCCAAAACGATTCAAGCACTGATCGAGATGCAGTCTCCTGCCAAGATTAAAGATGTTCAAAGCCTAACTGGGAGGATTGCCACCTTGAGTAGATTCATATCCAAATCAACGGACAAGTGTGTTCCATTTTTTAATCTACTCAGGGGAAACAAGAAGGCTTCTGTGGAGATCATGCTGGGGGGCAGAGTTTGTCGAAACAGATCTTAAGGCAAGGGTATTTCTGGCCTACCATGAATGAGGACTCAATGGATTTCGTTCGAAAATGTGACAAGTGTCAAAGATTCTCCAAGATACAGCGAGCAGCCCCAAATGAGCTAAAAAAGATACAAAGCCCGTGGCCATTCGTAGTTTGGGGATTGATTTGATCAGGTCTTTACCTACAAGAAAAGGGAACATCAAGTATACAGTAAGTTATGTTGACTACTTTACAAAGTGGGCCGAAGCTGAGCCATTAGCAATGATAATGACCAAGAAAGTATTGGACTTTGTCATCAAAAACATCATGTGTCACTATAGGTTGCCAAGGAAAATTGTCTCGGATAATGGCACACAATTTGACAGTGACCTTTTCACTGATTTCTGTGAGGGGCATGGGATTATAAAAAGTTTTCCATCGGTAGCTCATCCACAGGCAAATGGACAAGTTGAGGCTGTCAACAAAACTTTGAAGGACACACTGAAGAAAAGGCTCGAAGAAGCAAAAGGGGCATGGGCAGAACAGTTACCAGAAGTACTTTGGTCATATTGAACATCCCATCGAACAGCAACAGGCCATACTCCATTTTCTTTAGCCTATGGGTATGAAGCCATGTTTCCTGTTGAGCTCAACCCACCATCACATAGAAGGTTGACATACAATCAAAGCATTAATGATAAATTATTGATGGAGTCCTTGGACTTGGTCGATGAAAGGCACGAGCAAGCTCAACTTTGAGTAGCAGCTTACCAACAAAAGGTCACTCAATAATTTAACTCTAAAGTATGTGAAAGAAAGTTTAGCATGGGAGATTTGGTACTTAGAAGAGTTTTTCTTAACACTCACGATCAGGCTGCTAGAATGCTCGGACCAAACTGGGAGGGTCCGTATCAGACTGAAGAAATTCTTCAACCAGACACATATAAACTTGCTCACTTAAACGGAGATCTCATTCCTTGCCATTGGAATGGATAATACCTGTGCAAGTATTATCAATAAACAACTCTTTTTAAAGAGATGGCTTGTATTAATTTCACTTTTCACAAGTTTATGAATAAGGGCTAGTCAATTATATGACCGGTCGCTTCCAAGTGTAAGATCAAGTTTTGATCACTCGTACAGACACGATTTTGTCCATATATTACAAGAAATAAAAGGAACTATGTGCAGCCAGTTATTCTTGTCATTTATTGTATTTATTACAAGTATTTGCTCATTACCTGTGTTGTCTTACTATATTATCGATAATTGTTTACAAGTACGCGAGCAGTAATGTTCGAACAGGACTTGGTCATGGCAGGTGACCGAGAACATTAAGCTCCTCAATCACTTGGGGGCATATAAGATACTAAGCAAGCAAAGCATATCAACAGGAATATGTAAACACATGAGCAAAATGAGGGAAAGCATACTACGACACTTAGAGTATTTTTTTCAAAATTTTTGGTTTAAATTTTGTAAAATCAGAACAAAGTGTTATGCTAAGTTCGGTCATTCGAACAGATGTTATAGTATAAGCAAATATTATAATATCAAAAGGAAATGTTTTTACACCGCGAGCAGTTGCTGCTCGGATGTAAATTAATAAATTAAAAGAAAAGCTTCCTTGAGCAGCAAAATTGTCTCGACATTACGAACCGTAGTTCGTATGTTCCTGTTACAAATATATAAAAAGAGTATTTAAATCACTGAGCATCATGAGGATCTAGCTGGGATTGCTGGTCGACTGTGGTCCCCACATCCTCTTCAACAGCTTCAGTTCCAGTCGCCAAGGAGATTTCAGGAGATTCCTGAGCGTTCTTCTCCTCTTCTAGGCAAGCGACACACTTCGCCAGTTCAGCTTGCTTTATCTTCTCAAGAAGATAGTCAAAGTTCGTCTCTGGATTGCTTTTCCAAAAAAAGTAAAAGCAGTTGAAGGTCGCTCCTTTGAACTTCTCCAGATTGCGAGAGTAGGTTTCCTCGAGCAGTTTAACTCGCCCCTCCAGCTCAGCGGTTTCCTTCCAGCTGATCACCAGGTCATCTTGAAGCTTGGTTTCTTCTTTGAAGTTAATCTCCGAAGCCTCCTTAAACTTCTCCTTGATGGCAGTAACTTTGACCACCGACTCTTGGCACTTCCTTAACTCCTCGCTTAGGCTGGAAATTCTAGCCTCGACCATCTTAATCTCCTCGGCATGTCTGGCCTCGGTCTCCTCAGCTCGACGCCAACTATGGCCTATGGTCAGGATACCTTGCAAATAGAAAAATAAAAGTGAACTAGTCAAGGGCGATTAGGGAAAATGTTGCTCAACTGAAGAAAAAAGAAGAAACACACTTACACAGAGGACTTCAGACAGCCTGTGGTTGACAACCTGGTTGTTCTTTAGCAGAAGGAGGTGTGAAAAGGCTTCTTGACTACGACAGTGCCTGGATAGCCTTTGTAGCTTCTCATGGGTAGCGTTGTCGGCGCTACCCAGTAGGCTGTTGGCAATAGATCTCCCCTCCTGCTCAAGGGGAGGGCTATTGTGAAGAGGAGGATGAGGTGCGTGACCCTGGACGGAGTCGGTGCTAGAGGGTCTTCTATTCGAACCCTTTTCTTGGAGGGATGATTGCTGCTCTCCCCAAGGTGCCACCTACTCTCTTTCTTTTTGCTCCCAGGAGCTTCGACATTTGTGTATATATCAAAAGCGTCTTCAGAAGGCATAACTGCAAAACAAAAACAAACGATCAGACAAAATAGATTGGAAAAGTAATATAATAATGGAAAGAGAAATTCTAAGTAATATACCCGAGCTATTATTACTGGTTGATACATTATTTATAGAACTACAGCTACACTCACTCTCTGCCTCAAAGAAGTCTGAATTAAAATTATTGGTCGTAAATTTAAAGTTGTCATCCCTGTCAAATAAATGACGGGGGATGGGCAAGCTATCTAAGAGTGAGAGTTCTATACCATTCTCGTCAAAAGATTCAAGTATAAGGTCGGCCCCTCCCATGTTGGGCAGGGGCAGTAGTAGCCCGAGGGTTGCTAGATGGTTCACAGATAGTCACTCCCGTTGGTCATCGCCTCTGGGATTGAGACACATCTTGTTGTTTCTCGGGGATTTCCTCTCTAGTGGCACTTCCCACGATGGACTCCCTCACTTCCTGGTGAGGTGCCAAAAGGCCAACCAGCCTTAGATTGCTCTCAGTGACTAGCTCCTTGACGCTCTTTTCAACATTTGTCATGCTGGCCAGGGCTGCGACCCTCATCTCTTTCTCTGGAGTAGGGTCAGGTCGGTACCATGGACCTAGACACAACACCAGTGTTCTAAAGACGATGAAGGAAAAACTGACAGAAAATAAACAACCAACGATTGAGAAATTTACCTCTTCATGTGAAGGCCAGGTTGTCAGCGACTAAGTCTGTCGTAAGGAAGTACTCCCTGAAGTACTTTCCTACGTTAGATTTGTAGGTGACGTCACGCAGGAATATGTGAGTAGATTCATGGTGACAAAAGTGGAAAAACCCCGTGTTGTTTTGGTTGGGGTTGGATTTGAGATCAAAAAGATAATTGATCTCGTGCGGTGTAGGCACAGGCCACTTTTTATGGTTGTAAAGGATATAGACAGCACTCTATATCCGTTGGGTGTTATTTGGAAGGGGGCGACCTCGAAGTAATTGGGCACCCCTTGAAAAAATTCGTGCAGGCGCTAAAGGCGCCTCCAGGAACATTTTCCCTTTGGTCAGGTGTAGGCTTGACTAAGGTAATCCCAGGAAGACCGTACTTCTTGAGATATTTTGTCACTGTCCTAGCTGCTATGACACTATGAGGCGCGACATACCAATCAACTTCTGGTCGAGGGCCGTCGTAAGGCCAGGCTTTGGGTTTAATATTTGGTGGTGCAAAATTTACAGGTTGAGGATCATTTGAAGGATCCTCAGTGTCGGTTGCTGGTTGGTTAGAAGGAGAATGGATGGTTTTCTTTTTCCTACGAGCTATGTATTTAACATGACCCATATGTAGCTGACGGTCTGGAGAACTGGTCGTGGGATTTTGGTGCGAAAATGAAGGCTCAGGAAAAGTAAATGACGGTTGTTCTTGATCCTCGAACAGCAACATGAGAATATTGTCGTCTATTGGCCTCTTACCTCCCCAAGGGTCGAGCATGAATATCTGAGAAGAGTAAAGGGGAAATAAGAATCTACGACCAATGAATAGAAGAAGAAGAAGAAGAAGAAGAAATGTAAGGATAACGTTGCTCATGTATAAAAGTTAAGCTTTTATACGACTAATAGCATCCTAACATAAACACTAAAAACATGTGAGAATTTTGGAAAAACGAATCAAAAAGTGGAAGTGAAAAGTTTTTTCAAGAAAACTTTTCGACTCCAAAAACTGGCAAGAAAAACCCAGTTTTTTCGAAAACAGTAAAATCGAATTTTTACTTCGATTTTGGGCCCTAAATCAGTACTCCTATTTCCCACATTAAATTATAAACCTCACCTAGTGTTCTTTATTACCTAAAATTCCTATTATATCATGTTTCTACGTATATTTGTACGAACCCGATTACCCAAAGGTTTTTTCTCAAGAACATTGGAGGCCCAAACCAGAAAATCCATGAAATTTATTCTAGATAGCATAAAAAAAAAAAGAGGTGAGTTCAAAGCTTACTTGAATTACGGCTTACAAAGGAGTCACAAAGGTTGTGGCTTGGAGCTGATCGAACGCGTCTCAGATCATCGAACTTTTTTGGGTTTTTCTTGAGAGTTTGCTTCTGAGTTCTTAAGGAGAGAGAAGGATTCGGTAAAAAGTGAAAAGTGGGAAAGGTAATATATTTATCCTGATTGTGGTGCAGTTAAAGAGCTAATGATGGGAGTAAAGTCTCAATGTATGGGAAATTGCACCAACCATCAAAATATTTTTGGAAAACTGTAAAAGTCATGATTGATTACTTTTTTGAAAAAGGTGCTAACAGATGTGACAGGTCAGATGAAACGCAGGTCGAGTAAGTTTATTAAATGCTGATCGCATTAAGATTAACTTGGGGGGCAAATGTTTACCGAAAAAAGATTCAACTGATGACGTGGCAAGACCACTAGACACGTGGGATGCGCGTAACCATTTAAGCAGTTACGTTTCTGCTCGACCATCGACAAGAGGAGAATTCACTCGGCAAAAGGCATATTTCATAGTCAACCAGGTTGGACGTAGTATATCAAATATTTTCTAAGGATATTTGATCTTGCATTTATGTAATAATTGCAATTTCCATTATGATTGAGATACGCTTGTATTAAATGTAATCAAGGCCCATCGGCCCATGAGGAGATCCTTTAGTCTATAAATAAGACTCAAAGGGGGGTTCATGAGAATGATCTTTGGGGGGGGATCTCTAGAGAGAGAGAGAATTATTGTTTTTACGCAATTCTTTGTAACTATCATTGAGCATGTGAAACTCAGTAAATCCTAGTTTACTGATCACAGGTTTTCATTACGTAATTAAGAACACTAAGTGGACGTAGGTCATTACCATCATTTGGGGCCGAACCACTATAAATCCTTGTGTCATTTGTCTTTTTGGCTTGGATTCATCTCATTTTTATCGTTTTATCTAACTCCGTGTCGTTGACCAAATCAAGGGTCAACACATATCATGATTTATATTAATGGATAATAGCAAGTGAGCTTATTGAATTATTTGGTTTGGATGGATTGATTGGAACGAATTTGTCCAGCATAATTAATTTCAAATTTGTTTATTTAATGATCATGACTTGGTAATCCAAAATTTTAGTAGATTAAAGTGTGTTGATGGAGTATTTTGATCGAAATTATGGATTGAATAAACTGTTGAATAGTTTTCTGAGAGTTATATGATTAGCATTCATGATTTTGAGGCATAAGTGTTGTTGTTGGTACAATTCATGTTGTGGACATTGTCTTAGTTGTTAGAGTCTAGGTTTGTTTTGATTCCTTTGTTCAAGGGAAAACAAAGAGTAAGTTTGGGGGCGTTTGATAACTTCATTATAGTGTCATTTTAGAATGTGTTTTGGTGGTAATCTTGAGTCTTTATGTTTGCTTTGTGCAAGATTACGCTTTTGTTTGTCTTTGTTGTTGGTTGGTGCGTTTAATCATGAGAAAAATGTAAAAAGAAGAGAAAATGATTGAAAAATGAAGCTTTTGGTGGTTGTTCGACTCAAAACAGTGCTAAGGACGAGTTAAAATCAGTTTTTGATGAAGGAATGAGGTTGAAAGGCTTAAATTGGGAAATAATGGAATTAGAGTCGCGGCATGGGTTTAGGGGCCACTACTCTAGTCAAGTCAGAGGCTACAAAGTTGCTAAAGGGAATTAGAGTCACGACTTGCTCTTATAAGTCACGGCGCTAGTGGAAGTCAGAGGCTAAATCAGGACGACATCAAGACACGGGCCGTGACTCGATAGTGCCTGAGTCACACCGCCGGAAGACCTATGCAGACTTGGAAGGGCTTTAAAATAGACACGGGTCGCGACCTAGGAAAGGCCAAGTCGCGGCCCACCTATGAAAAATAAGGGATTCATGATTTTTTTAGTATAAATTCAGAATTAATGTTTAATTAGGGTTAAGTCAGATTTTAGTTATGAGTTTAGAGATTAATTTTGATTCTAAGATTAGCTTTTCTGCACTCTCATATTTTTTATTTCTTCTTCAAGTCTTTGAATCTTATGTTTCTACATTATTATTTTGTTGATTTAGTCATGTTTGATATGAGCTAAACAATTTTATCTAGGGTTTAATGTAGTCACTTGGATTTCTATTTAATTTTAGTATGGTGTTCTATTGATTCTTCTTCTTGATTCTAATCTATATAATGTTTGCTTAATGCTAGTAAATACTTGATCAATATTTGCTTGATTTATGATTTTGATTCAAAATTTGAAATATGAGAATTGAATATGCTATCGTTATATAGACATAGGTTACATATTGGACGAAAGTACCTATAAGACTTGTGTAGTAATTAGGTTTCTATGCTTAATGCATTTTATATGTTTAAGTTGATCATAGAGATGTAGAAAACTTACTTATAGGATGGGGTCTCATATCTTGAAAAAGAATAGGAATCAATTTATGTTAACCTGCTATAAGAATAGGAAGAAATAAATTTAGAACTAATTAATAAAATTATTAGAATGAAAAGTTGATGAAGTTAATACCCTATGTCTTTTTATTATTGATTTTTATCTTTTGATTAGTTATTTTGTTCACAGCTATTTAATATTTTTTTTAATTAGATTTATTAATCTAAATTTTTTTTGCCAAATAGAAATCAAAGAACAATTATTGGTAATTGGTTAATAGTCTTTGTGGGAATGATACTCTATTTACTATCTCTATTACTTGAATCGATTGTGTGCACTTGTGTATCATATTTTTGCGATCACACTATGGCTGGGGCTATCTCAGAGGAAATAATGTTGTATCTCTTATTTTGCCACTTAGGTGAGCTGGTTGTAACTTTTGACTTGTATATAACCTTTTGAACATATGTTTGTATTATTTTGGGATCCCATGTACGTACTAAACTTTTAAATGAAAAGTCAATGTTTCCTTTTGACAAAAATTTCTAGCCCTAACCCTTGACATTAACCTTACTTACACGTTTATAACAAAATGACTTGATTAGAAAGTCTGACACTATTTAAAGTACACAGTGTAATAGTCCTGGATTAGGAGGATGTTACAACTTGGTATCGAGCTACCAAGGTTTAAGGGTTCCTAAAGACTGGTCGAGCATGTACACTCCCCACTAAAGACAAGCTCGACTTAGAGTTTGGTAACTACTTATATGATTAAGTGCTTAACTATTTAAATAAATATACATGCCTTATTAAGAAGCATGAGATATTCTGATAGGGTTTGTCCTTGACTGTTGCATGAATGATAAAGATATGCTTATTAGCATTCTTATTGCTTGTGACTGCAAAGGAAGCGCTTATTAGCGTTGTTATATGGGCATGTAGGTGAGGACACGCTTATTAGCGTTGTTATTTGCATATAGGCCAGGAAATGTTTATTAGCACTGTGATACTGGCAAGGGTGTAAATAGCATTGCTATACCTGTATAAATGCTTGAACATGCTTATTTGCATCATTAATTGCTTATGTACGCTAGAAATGCTTATTAGCATTGCTATTTGCTTATGAATATCAGGAAGTGCTTATTACCACTATGATTGAATATATTATGTGTTGGCATGCTTATTAGCATTACATATATTTATTTGTTCGGTCTTAGACCGTCAGGCGGCAAGAGGTATAGTTATTACTTACCTAACGGTCGATTTGATCACTGCAGAGTGGGATAGTTTTCAGTATGCTTCCTCGAAGGTCAGAGAGGTTGGCTGGCCAAGAAATACAGGGCAAGGAAGAGAATGACTAGGGCCAGTCCCCACCTCCAGCTCTAGAGAACTGGCGGCAGGTGTTTGCTGACATGCAAGCCAGATTACAAAGGCAGGAAGATAAAATTCGCCTCTTGCAACAGCAACAGGTTCTTGCAGGGAACCTACATCCCACAGTACCGGCAATGATACAGGCAGTGTTACCAGCTGTAGTACAGCCCCAAGCTAGGGGAGATAGATGGGAACCCCTGTATGAGAGGTTCAAGAAGCAGCACCCTCCGATTTTTTAGGGCAGCTCAGACCCACTGAAGGTTGTGCAGTGGATGACAATGATAACCACCATCTTGGATTTCATGAGGGTAGGTGGTAATGAGAGAGTGGTCTGTGTCACTTATATGTTTCGGGAGGATGCCCGAATATGGTGGGAGGTGGTATCCTATACCAAGGATATAAATACTATGGAATGGGAAGAATTCGGAACTCTGTTCAATGAGAAGTACTACAATGACGCAGTCAAAGCTGCAAAGGCTGAATAGTTCAGTAAGTTACTTCAGAGCACAAATTGGCAAAGTTTTTTGGGGATCTGGTGCCCACTGATGGGACCAGAAGAAAGAGGTTTCTCCAGGGGCTACAGCCTATGATAGCCCAGGATGTTCGTATCACTATTGTGCCATGAGTGACTACTTATGCACAGGCTATGGAGAAGGCGCTTACAGCTGAGAGCACAGAGAACAAGATCTGGTGCGAGAATGCGGCCAGAAGGGATTCTAGGAGGCCGGGACCTCCATTTGCGGGCTTTGGTAGGGGCGGAGGCCCTAGTTACCAAAAGAGAAAGACTCTTGATACAGTTTCAGCTCCAGTGCCAAATAGAAGGCCACGGGGCATACACATAAGCCGTCAGGGTGGCGTTGAGACCTAGAAAGCATTCCTAGAGTGTACTCAATGCAGGAGGCGCCATATTGGGGAATGTCAGGCTAAGGCCTGCTTCGTCTACGAGAGTGTGGGACATCTGGAGAAGGATTGCCCGAAAGCCACAAAAGGAAGAGCCCAAGAAGGTGGACACCCTAACGCTAGGTCTGGTGTTCACCTTGAACCAGGCAAAGGCTGAGGCTGGTCCCTTGGTGGTTACAAGTAAGCTTTCTAGTGTTGGGACCCTTTATACTGTTTTGATTGATTCAGGTGCTACGCACTCGTTGCTAGTAGGATTATTGATGGACTTTGTAGACCTTGTGACTTTTATCCTGTGGGGTTTGGCACTATGCTACCTGCTAGGGAATTAGTGGTTCCCAAGAGATGAGTCAGATCACTGCCAGTGACAATGGATAGCAGGGAGTTGTCAGTTGACTTGATAGAGTTGGTTATGACTGTCTTTGATATAATTCTAGGTATGGATTGGTTAGAGAAGTATGGGGCAAAGATAGATTGCAAGAAGAAGATGGTAACCTTCGAGCTTGAGGGTGAGGATCCCTTTGTATTCGTTGGCAATGTGCATGGACGTTGTATACCTATGATATATGTACTTAGAGATAGAGACCTATTGCATGGGGGATGCACAGGATTCTTAGCTAGTGTGGTGGATACCACTCAGGTCGTACTAGTGGGACCAAGATAAACCAGATTAGTCTGTGAGTTTCTGGATGTGTTTCCAGAGGTTCTGTCAGGGTTACCTCCACATAGGGAGATAGATTTTGTGATTGAACTAGCGCCAGGGACAGAGCCAGTGTCTAGGGCTCCTTATAGGATGGCTCCAGTAGGGCTGAAGGAACTAAAGGTTCAATCACAGGAGTTACTAGGCTTGGGTTTCATCAAGTCCAATTTTTCACCTTGGGGCGCACCATTTCTCTTCATGAAGAAGAAAGATGGTTCTCTGAGGATGTGTATCGACAATAAAGAAATGAACAAGTTAACTATCAAGAACAGGTATCCTCTACCAAGGATTGATTATCTGTTTGATCAGTTACAGGGTAGGACTGTATTCTCCAAGATAGATCTTCAATCTGGTTATCATCAGCTGAGGATCAAGGAGGATGATATACAAAAGACAGCCTTTCGCACCAGGTATGGGCATTATGAGTTTTGGGTGATGTCATTTGGACTGCCTAATGACCCAGCAACATGTATGGATCTAATGAACAGAGTGTTCAAAGATTACCTGGATCAGTTCATGATTGTCTTTATTGATGATATACTGGTATACTTTTATTCAGAGACAGAGCACGAGCAGCATCTCAGATTAGTACTACAGAGGCTAAGAGAGCATAGGCAATATGCGAAATTCAAGAAGTAAAGTTCTGGTGCCACATGTGACTTTCTTAGGTCACATAGTCAGTAAGGATGGAATTATGGTGGATCCAACAAAGATTGATGTGGTCAAAGATTGGCCAAGGCCAAAGAATGCTACAGATATCAGAAGTTTCTTGGGATTGGTGAGTTATTACAGATGCTTTGTGGAGGGATTTTCCAAGATTACGTCACCACTGACAGAGTTGACACACAAGAATTAGAGGTTCATATGGTCAAACAGGTGTAAGGACAGTTTCCAGAGATTGAAGAAGAGTCTAATCACCGCTCTAGTTCTGAGTCTTCTTACAGATCAGGACAAGTTTTTGGTTTATTGTGATGCATCGAGGCAGGGCCCAGGTTGTGTCCTTATGAAGACAAGGAAGGTGGCTGCCTATGCATCATGTCATCTGAAGGAGTATGAGCAGAGGTACCCACACATGATTTAGAACTTGCAGTAGTAGTTTTTTCACTGAAGGTGTTGCGGCACTACTTGTATGGTGAGAAGTGTGAGATATATATAGATAAAAGAGTTTGAAATACTTCTTCAACCAGAAGGACCTTAACATAAGGTAGATACGTTGGTTAGAGTAGGTGAAGGATTATGATTGTGAGATCCTTTACCACCCAGGGAAAGCCAACGTGGTAGCAAATTCCTTAAGCCGAAAGGATCCGTAAAGTTGTATAGTGCTAGATAAATATCCAGAGAGTTGGCGGAGGATATGACTAGACCAGGTATTCAGTTAGTGGTTGGCCAGTTAGCCAACATCACCCTCCAGTCTACTCTTTTAGAAAGGATCAAGGAGAAGCACTTGAGTGACCCACCGTTGGGAAAGATTAGAGGGGACATCCTAACTGGAGTGGCTAAGGACTATACAGTGTCAGACATGGGTTTATTAAGAAACAAGGATCGAATTTGTGTTCTAAAGGACACTGGGATCAGACAGGAGATTCTGGATGAATCTCATACTACCCCATATTCTCTATATCCATGCACCACGAAGATGTACCAGGATCTAAAATTTTATATTGCTAGTCTGGGATGAAGAGGGACGTGATTGAGTACGTGGCAAAGTGTTTAACCTGTTAGTAGGTCAAGGCAGAGCACCAGAGACCGACAGGGCTTTTACAGCCTCTTGATATCCTAGAGTGGAAGTGGGAGGCATCACGATGGATTTCGTGGTGGGGTTTCCCAGGACAGTGGGCAAGCATAATTCAGTCTGAGTCATCATGGACCGGTATACGAAGTTAGCTCACTTTCTACCAGTGAAGATGAATTACACTGTTGCCCAGTATGCAAATCTCTACGTGAGAGAGATAGTACGCCTTCATGGGACTCTGAGGTCTATCGTGTCAAATAGGGACCTTATCTTTACTTCCAAGTTTTGGGGAAGTGTACAGAAGGCAATGGGCACACAGCTAAAGTTCAGCACAGCTTATCATCCTCAGACCGATGGTCAATCTAAAAAGACTATCCAGATACTGGAGGACATGCTGAGAGCATGTGTATTGGACTTTGAAGGGTCCTAGAGTAAATATTTGCCTCTGATAGAGTTTTCCTATAATAATATATACCAGTTGACTATTGGAGTGGCACCTTATGAGATGTTGTATGGTAGGAATTGTAGATCGCCCATTCACTGGGATGAGATGGGTGAGAGGAAATATTTGGGTCCCGAAGCTAGTCAGAGGACCATTGAGGCTATTGAGAAGATTTGAGCTCAGATGCTCGCTTCTTAGGGTAGATAGAAGAACTACACTGATCTCAAGCATAGAGATGTAAAGTTCCAAGCTCGGGAGTAGCCAGTTCAGATTTTAGACAAGAAGGACAAGGTCCTCAGAAACAAGATTATACCTTTGGTTAAGGTATTATGGAGGAACAACGAGGTCGAGGAAGCGACCTGGGAGATGGATTCAAATAAGCAGAATCAGTATCTCAAGTTGTTCAGGTAAAATTTCGAGGATGAAATTTCTGTAAGGAGTGGATAGTTGTAATGTCCCAAACTACATAATAAGACTTAGGGCCTTTATTAGGGGGCCAGGATGGCAAATTATGAAAAATTATGTGTTTTACTTATGAAATATGTGTTTATGTGATTTATATGTGTATCATTATATGATTACATGAGTTATATTATAATATGACTAGATATGCGTGTTAAGGTGTATTAAATATGCATGTGGGCCTGTTTATTATTAGAAGGGCAATTTTCGTAATTTATCTCGTTATGGGTATATTTGGAATATATGTGCATATATATGATATATGTGTGAGACCACATTATTATGTGGATATATTTGGGTTGCTCGACACAAGGCGATCCTAGGGAGCAAGTGTAATGACCCAAAATCACTAATAAGGCTTAAGGGCCTTGATTAGTGTGTCAGGAGGGCATAATTGGCTTATGTGAGAATTTATTAGTTTAATGCATGATTCCGTTATAAGCATGCTTGTATGGTTATATGAATGTAAATGTGAGTATGTGCTATATTTGTGACAACCACATTATTATGTGGGTAAATCTCCAGCATGCGACTTGAGGCGATCCTAGGGAGCTAGTTAGCAGGAAAGTCACAACGGGATCTAATACTTGACTTGGGGCAAGTCAAGGGGTATTTTGAGTATTAGATTATTATTTGGGTTATCGAGTTATGGAAATAAATAATCGGAGATATATTTGAGGTTAGGAAGCTTAGGCGGGAATATTGGGGAATTTTACCATTTTGCCCTCGGGGACGTTTCCGGTGCCCCGAGCTTCGGGATTGATTTAATTGCTTAAGGGTAGATAGATAAAACTTAGAAAACAGTGGAAACATAAGGAACCGGCCCTTTCCTCTTTCTCTCCTTCCTTCTTCTTCTCTCTCAAGGAAAATCACTGAAAACTAAGGGGATTTGGCTGGGAATTCAGAGGTTTGAGCTAAGGATTTGGAGGATTAACTCAGTAAGCTAGGGAATCAAACTAGAAACTAAGGTAAGCATTGAATTACATTTTGATCAGTTGATTATGAGATTTTGGGGCTGAATTCTAAGAGCTCTTAGGTTCTTAATTTCAAGGTTGAATTAAGGCAAAAAGCTTGGGAGTTAGCTCAGAATTTTCTTAGAGAAGTGGTTCTGCAGTGAAGGTAAGCTCGAATTTATTATCTTTTTGTTTGAATTCTAGTGTTTTCATGACTGGTTTTTGTGTTCTTGAGCTTTTGGGTTTCAGAAATTGAAATGGGATTATGATGAGTTTCTAAGCTAGGTCTTTGCTGGATTATGTTGTTGGAATCATGTTAGAAGTTTTGTGATCAATGGGTTTTGGAATTAGGATGGTTTTGGGTGGTTTTAAGCAAGGTTGGGATGTTAAAAATGATGGATTTTCTGGGCACAAAAGGCTAGGTCGTGGCTCTGTTCTATAGTGTCGCGGCACTGCAGAGCAAAGAAGAGTCAAGGAGGTTGTGCAATAGGGAAGCGCCGCGGCGCCACAGGGCAGGGCCGCAGCGCGTGTCTATGATCATAGAGGCCTAGCCTCTATTTTAGGGGGCACCCCGCGATGCAGGTTTATAGGGCCGCGGCCCTTAAGGGCATTTTTGGTTATTTGGAGGTTTTAAGCGCGGGAACCTAACCTAGGGTGCTTGGGATCGATGTCTCGGAAGCTAGAACTTTACCCAGAAACCTTTATTCTAATATTAATGGAATCCCTTATCTTGGTTGTGACTAGGTAAAAGCTAGGGCTCGGGAGTCGGATCGTGCTCAAGGAGCATTTCTCATAATCGGAGTGTTTGGAAATTAAAGGTAAGAAAACTGCACCCGGTTGTGGATTTATAATGGGACTAAGGGTTCCCTGTGTTGTATGCCTTATAGAGGATGGTATTATGCCATGTAAATAGTAGACAAACGGCCTAAGAGTGCTGAAGTTTACATTAGCACACAGGGCGCGACTCGACCACTGGTAGCTGAGGACAGCTTATTATGCACTGAGCTCAGTTTAAACGAGATAGAGTCAGTGGGGCAAACAGAGGGTGCGGCCTAAGGTGTTGACCCTGATTATCATATGACTTTATTGTTATTATTGGTTGGTGGATTTGTCATGCTAAATAGCTGAGTGTTAATTGGTTGAAACATTGGTTGTATCTACGTGCTATGTGATTAGTGTGGAATGTTAAGTACATGATCATGCTTAAAAGGTTATTAAATTGTTATTATTTTTTGTTATATAATGTGATGTTTTCTTGCTGGGCCTTGGCTCACGGGTGCTTCGTGGTGCAGGTAAAGGCAAAGGCAAGCTTGACCAGCCCTGACTCGGAGAGCTCTGGGAGCAGAATGTACATGAACAGCTGCTCAGCCGCCACGGTTGAGGGGAGACAGGGACAGGAGAACCATAAACGTCTGTTTTCCCTTTAGAATGGCTAGTGGTTGTTTGTGCTCTGGAAATTTTGTAAACTGACTTTTAAACGCTGTTCCTTTTGGAATCCCATGTGTAAAAATGTTTAGTTATATGAAAAGTATCTTTTGAGACCAAAACCTTTTAACCCTAGCACATTAATGATTTTAGCAAACACGTTTTTAACTAAATGACTTGATTAGCAAGTCCTGCACCTTTATAAATACACAGTGTAACGGTCTTGGCTATCTAGGGCGTTACAGCAAGTTAGCGGGAAAGTCACAACAGGACCTAATACCTAACTCGGGGTGAGTCAAGGGATATTTTTGGTATTTGGTATATTACCAGGATATCGGGTAATGGGGGTAAATATTCGGGGTTAGTTGCGAGATGTTGACCGTTTTACCCTCGAGGATGTTTATGGGTACCCCGAGCCTCGAGATTTACTTAGAGTTACTTGAACTCTAAGTAACTCATAAACAGAAAAACACTCAACAAGACATTCTTTCTCTCTCTCTCTCTCTCAACTCTTGGGAATTTCTTGTGTTCTAGGAGGAATCGAAGCTAACTTAGGCTCGGGATTACTTGGGGAGAAACTTAACATCATTTTAGGAAGCAGAGGTAACGATTTCTAGTCTTAGTTCTCTGTGATTTCTCTGGTTTTGGCTGAGTTTTAGAACTCTGTATACTCAATTCTGAGTTGGAGATTTGGTGAGTTTTTTTTTTTTTGCCAACTTTTAGCTTGGGTGTTGTGGGTAGTGAGGTGTTGGATGGATTGGGAACTTAACTTTTGGGATTTGGCTATGTTAGGATAGGTTTTTGGTGAGGTTTGGCTTGAAAAAAATGGGGAAAATTATGGGTTTTCATGGCAAGTCGCGGCCCTATTCTTGGGACACCACGACTCTCATGAACACAGGGAGAAGGAGGTGTTGAACCTCCATTTGAGTCGCGGTGCTAGTAGGAGCGCGCCGCGGCGTGTGTGGTCCAGAGGAGAGCCCTTGGGCTCTCTCACTTAAGGAGGGTCGCGGCTCTTTTGCCTGGGGTCGTGGCGCTCGAAGGTTTTTTAAGCCTTGGGAAGGTTTTGAGTACAAGAACTCAAACCTAAGGGCTTGGGATCGATCCTACTACCCAGTTTAGTAGAATTCGACATCTAAAAGGATAGGACTCGGTTCGGAAGCCTTTATTCGCTCATTATTAATGAGATTTTCTAACTGGTTATGACTAGGTTATTGCTAGGGGCTCGGAACTGGGATCATGCTCGAGGGTCGTTCTTAATATACATTGCACTTGGACCTAAGGTAAGAAAACTACACCCAATACATGATATATGTGATTAGGGCTTAGCCCAGTTGTTAAACGTATTTACGAATTGTGTAACGCCCTAATTAGCCAAGACCATTACACTGTGTATTTTAAATAGTGCTTAACTCGCTAAACGAATCATTAGGCCATAAACATTCATCTAAGTGTGATTACTGGTCCAAGGTTTAAAAATTTCGGTTAAAAGGGATGGATGTTTCATTAAAAACATTAAACTGTACATGGGATCCCATAGTAAACATTTACAACATCATTTACAATTTCAAAATGGTCATTACAACTCAAAATTTACAATTCGCCGACCTAAGTGGCAAAATAGGGTTAAACCCTAGTTCCTCTGAGAAACCTTGGCCGTGGTGGTCAAGCGGCCACATATGTACACATCACCACCTAAGCTCTCCAACTCATGGCTTGTCCAGCTTGCCCTTCCCTTTACCTGCACCACGAAGCACCCGTGAGCGAAGACCAAGCAAGAAAACTTAATACAAGTGCATGAGAAATATATACAGATTCAGATGTGTATCTAGCACACCCAGCAGTAATAACCTATGCATGCATCCATACACACACAAATAAATGATTATGGAATCATTTTGGGGCTCACAGCCCTAAACGGATGACCATAGAGTCAATATGGGGTCCTTTGCCCTGAATAGATGACCGTAGAGTCAACCTGGGGCCCTTTTCCCTGAATAGATGACCATAAAGTCAACCTGTGTCCTTTGCCCTAGCTCTGAGTAACTAGCCATAGAGTTAGCCAAGCGCTTTAGTTTTCTATGACCATTGGGTTGAACGAGCGTGTAATGCTCTCCTGATTAGATCTAATCAGATCGACCAGTGCTCAACGCGCTATTGCCGCCCTTGACTCATAAGTCAATGTTTTACGACCAGCGCTAAGCACTATTGCCACCCTTGACTGGTAAGTCAATGCTTTTTTTCAAATATATAATGAAAATAAACATTCATCATATAACAATTATCCATATATAGAGCACTCAACATGCTTCATCAATAATCACATGCATAATCATAATCATGCGCATTTACAGGGACCAATGCCCAATCAAAAATTTATGCAACATTTGGGCCAAGCCCTAATCATGTACATCACATAATGGGTGCAGTTTTCTTACCTCAAGTCCGAGTGTAATATAAAATAAGAACGACCCTCGAGCACGATCCTGATCCCGAGCCCCTAGCAATAAGCTAGTCACAACCCATTCTAGAATCCTGTCAAAAACGAGTAAATAAAGGCTTCTGGATTGAGTCCTGGCCTCTAGGACATCGAATCCTAATAAACCGGGTAGTAGGATCGATCCCGAGCCTTTAGGTTTGAGTTCTCGCACTCAAAACCTCCCCGATGACCAAAATCCCTTAAGTGTTGCGGCCCCCAACCATTTGAGTCGTAGCCTACTCAAGTCAGAGGCCTGAGCCTCTTCTCTGCCTACCCAAGCACTGTGACGCCCACTCACAGGCGTCGTGACTCAAAAGCCTCATAGCCACCTGCTTCTCCTTCGCTTGATTTGAGCTGCGGCGCCCCAAGAACAAGGTCGCGGCTCGACCTGCAAAACTCAATTTTTCTTCGATTTTCTCATGCAAAATCCCTCCATAAAATTATCCAAACATTCCCAAATCTCAAAAACAAAGTCCCCAATCATCTCAATGTCCTAAAACCATCAAAATCCAAGCTTCAAACCATTCAAGAACTCATCAAAACATAGAATCCAATTCAAAACTTAAGAACTTAAGGAAATGGAAACTCGAAAATTCAAAGCTTAAAATACCTCTGATTATGTCGTTTCTCGCTAAATCCTCCAGCTAATAAGCTTATAATCTTTCCTAGAATCGTTATGACTCTATCCTTGCTTGAATCCGAGTCTTAAAACTCGAGTTTCCTTCGAAAATGAAACGAACGATAAAATGGATAACAAGAGAGAGAAAAAAAAGTGTTCGAACGTGTTCTTCTGTTTCTGTCAGGTTACTTCAAACTCAAGTAACCTTAAGTATAACCCAAGGCTTAGGATCCCAAAAACGCCCCCGAGGGTAAAATAGTCAAAATTCCCATAATTTTCTCCTGATCTCACTAACTCCCAATATATCATCAAATATTCATTCCCATTACCTAATATCCCAGTAATGTACTAAATACCCATAATATCCCTTGACTCACCCCGAGTCAAGTATTAATCCTGTTGTGACTTTCCCACTAGCTTGCACCCTAGGATCGCATTGTGCCAAGTAACCCAAATATATCCACTTAATAATGTGGTCACACACATATATCACATATATGCCAAAAATACCCATAACGAGCCTTATTACGAAAATTACCATTCTGATACGAAACGAACCCACATGCATATTCAATAAACCAAAGCATGAATATCAAGTCATATTATAATATAATTCACATAATCACATAATTACCTGCATATAAAACACATAAACATGTCATTTTCACAATTTACCATCGTAGCCCCCTAATCAAGGCCCTAAGCCTTATTAGGTAATTTGGGATGTTACAAATAGAGCACAGGCCCCTGAGAATGAATGTGATTAAGGTTATATTTATGTTCGTCGATTAAGCATGCTTGAATGCTCTGTGCCTCGATAATTGTTTAATGATTGTTTGCATTGTCTGCTTAATTAGTGGTCAGCCCCGTTATTGAACATGGTCATTACTCTGTATGTATTTAATTGGCTGAAATATATGATTAATATGTATGCATACCTATATTTTCTGAAGTATGCTTGTCTGTGTCATTATCTGATTATCTGGTTAAGGCCTTGACCTATTAGTCAAGGACAACAATAGCATGTTGCACGCTGGTCGAGAGGCCTAGGCCTAATGAGGGACGTACTATTACGTTGGTCGACCCTATGGTCGTTGGAAAACAAAGCGCATGGCTAGCTCTATGGCTAGTTACTCAAATCTAGGGCATAGGGCCCCGTATTGACTCTATGGTCATTTGTTCAGGGCAGCAGGCCGCGGAATGATTCTATGATCATTTAGTTATAATTGTATGCATGCATGAGTAGGTTATTACTGTTGGGCATGCTAGATATGCATCTGGAATCTGTATTTACTGTTCATGCACATGTTAAGTTTTCTTGTTGAGCCTTAGCTCACGGGTTCTTTGTGGTGTAGGTAAGCGAAAAGGAAAGGTACACCGGCCATGAGTTGGAGAGCATCGATGGCGGCATGTACATATGCGACTGCTCGACCACCACGGCGGGGGTTATCTTAGAGGAACTAGGGTTGTATCCCTTATTTTGCCGCTTAGGGCAGCTGGTTGTAACTTTTGACATGTATATAACCTTTTAAACATTTGTTTATATTATTTTGGGATCCCTTGTATGTACTAAACTTTTAAATGAAAAGTCAATGTTTCATTTTGACCAAAAAATTTAACCCTAAGCGTTGACATTAACCTTTGTTACACGTTTATAACTTAATGACTTCATCAGCAAGTTTGACATTATTTAAAGTACACAGTGTAACAGTCCTGGATTAGGAGGACGTTACAAAATGCTTTTGAACATATAATTACAATTATAATCCTATGTGACCGAGTCACTATAATTGTAACTATACATATGTTTGGGATTTTATAAACGTTTGTATTAATAATAATTAATCATGTAATAAAACATGTAAACAACGCAATTTGATTGAACAAAATGATTTCTACTACTTTATTGATAATTAATGAATTACATAAGAAATGTGATTTTATAAGGGCATAAAACCCAACAAACTCCCACTTGCACTTTTGAAACAAATGCGACATTTCTCGCAAACTCATTCCCTCTATATGTTTTAGAAAAGTTGTCTCTCCTAGTGTCTTTGTGAAGGGATCCGCAAGATTGTCCTCTGATGAAATCTTCATGATCTTCACTGCTTCCTTTGCCACATATTCTCTGATGATGTGGTACTTCCTCTCTATATGTTTCGCTCTTTTGTAGCTCCGAGGTTCTTTAGAATTGGCTATAGCCTCATTGTTGTCACAATACAAAATGAGTGGTTTATCCATTTCTGGAATAACACCAAGATCTGTATAAAGCTTCCTCAGCCAGACTATTTCCTTAGTTGCCTCAGAGGCAACAATGTACTCAGCCTCCAAGGTAGAATCTGAAATCGCGGATTGCTTAACGCTTCTCCATATCACAGCTCCACCCCCAAGAGTAAACACCATTGCAGAAGTTTACTTCCTATCATTGACATCAGTTTGAAAATCATAATCAGTCTAGCCTAACAGGTTCCTAAACTCCACCTGAGTAGACTAGCATATAATCCCTAGTTTGTCGAAGATATTTCAGTATTTGCTTGACCGCTATCCAATGTTCCCTTCCTGGGTTTGACTAGTATCTACTCACAACTTCCACTGCATGGCAGATGTCCGGTCTAGTGCACAACATAGCATACATTAGACTTCCAACTAAAGATGCATAAGGAATCCTTCTCATATCATCTTCGTCTTTAGGAGTCTGTGGAGACTGCTATTTAGAAAGATTGATTCCATGTCGAGACGGTAAACGTCTTTTCTTTGAATCTTTCATAGAGAAACTCTCAAGCACCTTATCTATGTAAGCTGCTTGAGATAGAGCTATAGTTTTATTCTTTCTATCCCTCAAAATATGGATACCAAGAACATAACTTGCTTCACCCAAGTCCTTCATCTGGAATTGAGTTCCCAGCCAATTCTTTATGTCTGATAATTTCTTGACATTGTTTTTAATGAGCGAGATATCATCCACATAGAAATCAAGAATACCACAATGTTATGCTCCTTGAGTAGGTAAACGCATGGCTCGTCAACATTCTGCTCAAAACCATAGGTTTTAAGGATTTCATTAAACCTAGATTCCAAGAACGTGAAGCTTTCTTAAGTCCATAAATGGACCTATTCAACTTGCACAATTTCTTTTCTTGTCTAGTTACTTTAAACCCTTCTGGTTGATCCATATAAATGGTTTCGTCTAGGTTCCCGTTAAGGAACGTTGTCTTGACGTCCATTTGCAAAATATCATAATCAAGAGCTGCGGCTATGGATAAGAGTATACGAATAGATTTTAGCATGGCAACCGGAGAAAAAATTTCCTCATAGTCAACTCCTTCTCTTTGGGTATAACCCTTTGCCACGAGTCGAGCTTTGTAAGTCTCTACCTTTCCATCAGCTCCTCTCTTCTTCTTGTAGATCCACTTGCACCCAATGGCCCTAAGGTCACTAGGTGCTTCTACAATATCCCAGACGGAGTTAGAGTACATGGACTCCATTTCCTATTTCATGGCTTCAAGCCAAAGATCCTTATCGGCACTACGCATTGCTTGTTTGAAAGACAACGAATCATCGTCACATGTGTCTCCAATGACCATGTTGGTTTCACCACCCATACGATAGCGGATAGGGGTAAGAGAAACCCTCCCACTATGACAAGGCATCATAACTGTCTGGCTCGAAACTGTGGTTTCTTGTTCTTCCTCGTAAATCTTGACTTGCGTCACTTAAGGAAGATCATTAGGATTATTTTTTTCATCGAATTGCGTTGATGGAATCGGAATAGTAGGAATTGCTAAGTTAGATTGCAATTCTGCCAAGACTACTTTGCTACGAGGTTTGAAATTAGACATGTAGTCATCTTCAAGGAAAGTAGAGTTTGTAGAAATAAACACTTTCTTATCTTGTGGACTATTGAACAGACCACCCCAAGTACCTTTAGGATAGCCAACAAACAAGCAAACTTCAGTTCATGGTTCTAGCTTTCCTTCCTTTTTCCTCAGGACGTGAGCGGGACACTCCCAGATTCTATAATGACACAAACTAGATTCGCAATCATTCCATAGTTCTAAGGGTTTTTTGGAGATAGCTTTAGAGGGCACAACATTTAAAATGTCACACGCGGTCTGTATGGCATGTCCCCGAAAAATAGATCGAAAGAGTTGAATAACTAATCATGGACCGAACCATGTCTATTAATGTGCGATTCCGACGCTCCGCAACACCATTTTATTGCGGAGTACCAGAGGCAGTATGTTGATATAATATCTCAAGTTCATCTAAATGATCTTGGAACTTCATATGCATGTATTCTCCACCCCTATTAGATCGTAAGATCTTTAACATTTTACCTAATTGGTTTTGAGTCATTGCAAGGAATTCTTTAAACTTCTTAAATGTTTCAGATTTTCTATGCATTAGGTAAAGACACGAGTATCTCGAGTAGTCGTCAATAAAAGTGAAAAAATACTCATAACCACCCCTCACTTGAACATTCAGAGGTCCACAGACATCTTAATGAACAAACCCTAGTGGTTCTATGGCCCTTTCTCCTTTTGCAGAGAATGGACACTTGATCATTTTACCCTCAAGACAAGATTCGCAGACAGGTAGGTCACCCATTGTGAATGTTGGAAAACCATTGAGATCACACAGGGAAAACTAGCGTGGTAGGCCCATTGTTTGTTTATTTATTGAACAACAGAACAACAAAAATAAATAAAAAAATCAATAATCATATAAACAATTTATATGACCAAGGAAACAATCCAGAAACATTATCATACAATATTAGTAATCATGCAAAATATATATATATAAATATACAATATATTTATATATACAACATATAAGTTTTATGACCTGGTTATGTCCAGGAACTTAATTTGAAAACTTAGTTCGTGTTAATTTTTATCAATATCTCGTGCTCTTTAAGAAAAACAACGATCAATCGATTTAAATTAACTTCTAAGTTTTATGACCTGGTTATGTCCAGGAACTTAATTTGAAAACTTAGTTCGTGTTAATTTTTATCAATATCTCGTGCTTTTAAGAAAAACAACGATCAATCGATTTAAATTAACTTCTAAGTTTTATGACCTGGTTATGTCCAGGAACTTAATTTGAAAACTTAGTTCATGTTAACTTTTATCAGTATCTCGTGCTCTTTAAGAAAAACAACAATCAATCAATTTAAATTAACTTCTAAGTTTTATGACCTGGTTATGTCCAGGAACTTAACTTGAAAACTTAGTTCGTGTAAATTTTTATCAATATCTCGTGCTCTTTAAGAAAAACAACGATCAATCGATTTAAATTAACTTCTAAGTTTTATGACCTGGTTATGTCCAGGAACTTAATTTGAAAACTTAGTTCGTGTTAATTTTTATCAATATCTCGTGCTCTTTAAGAAAAACAACGATCAATCGATTTAAATTAACTTCTAAGTCTTATGACCTGGTTATGTCCAGGAACTTAATTTGGAAACTTAGTTCGTGTTAATTTTTATCAATATCTCGTGCTCTTTAAGAAAAACAACGATCAATCGATTTAAATTAACTTCTAAGTTTTATGACCTGGTTATGCCCAGGAACTTAATTTGAAAACTTAGTTCGTGTTAATTTTTATCAATATCTCGTGCTCTTTAAGAAAAACAACGATCAATCGATTTAAATTAACTTCTAAGTTTTCGAGCCTGGTTGCATCCAGGGTAGAGCTTAGTTCGCGTTAATCCTTTATCAATATCTCGTGTTTTTTAAGAAAAACAACGATCAATCAATTCGAATTAACTTCTAAGTCTTTAAGGCGACCTAGTTATATCCAGGTACCATATGCCCCCCAAGTAACTGGGAAAGGGTCTTTCGTGGTTACTTTAGATTACACTCGTAAATATGTACAATCATAAATGAAAAAGTTAATTCTCATTGCTTAATAAAACATGGCCCTTAGGCCTTACAAGGGGTCATTGATAATATCTCTTCAAATGGATGGCGTTCCAAGTTCGTGGGACTGCCCCTCCATTAAGCCGAGCTAATTTGTAAGTTCCTTCTTTAATGACCTCGATGATTTGATATGGCCCTTCCCAATTCGGTCCCAATACTCGCTCTTTGGGATCCTTTCCGGCTAAGAAAACCCTCCTGAGGACCAGGTCACCCATGCTAAAGGCGCGCTTTTTTACTTTTGAGTTGAAATAACGAGTGATTTTTTGCTAGTAATGTGCGAGCTGAAGTTGCGAATATTCTCATCTTTCATCAACCAAGTCAAGGGAAGCGCTAAGTAGCTCGTGGTTGCGGTCCTGTTCATATGCCTGGACTCTATGCGAAAGTACCTTAATCTCGACAGGGAGGACTGCCTCACTCCCAAAGGTCAGGGAGAAAGGAGTATGACCCATAGGAGTCCGATGCGAGGTCCGGTATGCCCATAGAACTTGGGGGAGCTGTTCTGGACAGACCTTCTTGGCTTCATCTAGTCTCTTCTTAAGGCTCGCCTTTAACGTCTTGTTGACAGCCTCGACTTGGCCATTCGCCTGAGGATAGGCCACGGAGGATAAACTTTCACAATTCCGTACCTTTCACAAAATTCGGTGAATAGGTCGCTGTCGAACTGAGTCCCATTGTCAGAAATGATTTTCTTGGGCAGCCCGAATTAGCAGATAATGCTCTTAACCACGAAGTCGAGGACTTTTTTGGAAGTTATCGTCGCCAAAGGTTCTGCCTCAGCCCACTTCGTAAAGTAGTCGATGGCCACCACGGCGTAACGGACCCCGTCTTTTCCAGTAGGGAGGGCGCCAACCAAGTCGATCCCCCAAACTGCAAACGGCCATGGGGACGAGATCATCTTCAGCTCGACCGGGGGAGCTCGGGCAACGGTGGCGAATCGCTGGCATTTGTCGCACTTCTTGACATACGAGATCAAATCCTTGGACAGAGTGGGCCAGTAATATATTTTCCTTAAGACCTTTAGGGCCAAGCTTTGCCCCCCAGTGTGATCTCCTCAAAAAACCCCATGCACTTCCTGCAGGATGGCCTTTGCTTCGCCTGGAAGAACACATTGTAGGAGAGGTAGGGAGTGCCCACGTCGATACAGCACCCCATCTACTATCGTATACCTGGGAGCTTGATACAGTACTCGCCGCGCATCATTACACCCTTCAGGCAGCTTCCCCTCAGTGAGATACTCAAGGATGGGGTTCATCCAGGTTTGCTTAGCGTCGATCATCTCGACCTCCACCCGGGCTTCTTCTATACTTGGTTTTTCCAAGAATTCTACCGAAACTAACCCCAGAGCCTCCGTCTCCCCGGAGGTGGCGAGCTTGGCAAGATCATCTGCGTTAGCGTTCTGCTCCCGAGGTATCTGCTCAATTGAGCCTCGCCCAAACGCGGACAGCTCAACTTTTACCTTCGCTAGGTAGGCAACCATCTTGGGTCCTCTTGCTTGATATTCGCCCAGAACCTGGTTTACCACGAGTTGGGAGTCACTGAAGCACTGGACGGAGCTCACCTTCAGCTCCTGGGCTATTCTTAGCCCGGCCAGCAAAGCTTCGTATTCGGCCTCGTTGTTGGAGGCCTTGAATCTGAATCTCAGCACCGAGTGGAATCTATGTCCCTCAGAGGATATTAAAATGATTCTAGCCCTGGAGCCGTTCTCATTGGATGAACCATCCACGAAGATCCTCCACGACGCCTGGGCCGAGGTGACCTGGGGTGAGTCTTCTGCAGGAACCTCCCAGAATCCTGTGCACTCTGCTACAAAATCGGCCAGGGCCTGACTTTTTATAGCAGTTTGTGGGGTGTACAAAATCTCGAACTGACTGAGTTCAATAGCCCACTTTAACAGACGTCCCGATGCTTCAGGTTTTTGCAAAATCTGCCTTAAAGGCTGATCGATTATGACGTGTATTGAGTGGGACTGGAAGTACGGCCTGAGCTTCCGAGAGGCCGTAATAAGGCAGAACGCCAATTTTTCCATCAACGGGTACCGGGATTCAGCTCCGAGAAGTCTCTTGCTGATGTAATAGACAGGTCTCTGAACCCAATCTTCTTCTCATACCAATACGGCACTAGCTGCATCCTTTGTGACAGCTAGGTAGAGAAAAAGAGGCTCTTTTGCTTTTGGTTTGGATAATACGAGTGCCTCGGCCAAATGTGCCTTCAGGTCGAGGAAAGTGCTTTCGCACTCTTCTGTCCATTCGAACTTCTTATTTCCTCGGAGCAGGTTGTAGAATGGCAAGCACTTATAGATGGATTTTGAAATAAACCGATTGAGGGCTGCCACCCTTCCTGTCAGGCCTTGGACATCTTTGCGCGACCTGGGTGAGGGAAGCTCGAGCAATGATCTGATCTTGTCGGGGTTTGCCTCGATTCCTCGGGTATTGACGATGAAACCCAGGAATTTTCCCGATGCGACTCTAAAAGTGCACTTCTGTGGATTAAGCCTCATACCATACTCCCGTAGTATCCTGAAGCATTCTTCCAGGTCGAAAACATGGTTATCGACAGTCTTTGACTTGACTAGCATGTCATCAACGTACACTTCCATGTTCTTCCCGGTCTGGTTTGCGAACATTCTATTTACTAACCTCTAGTACGTAGCACCGTCGTTCTTCAGCCCGAATGGCATGACCTTGTAACAATAAATGTTAGTCGGGGTCATGAAGCTGGTGTGCTCCTGGTCCGCCAGATTCATGGCGATCTGATTGTAGCCCAAGTACGCGTCCATAAAGGACATGAGCTCGTGTCCCGCCGTGGCATCCACCAGTTGGTCAATCTTTGGCAATGGAAAACAATCCTTGGGGCAAGCTTTATTCAGGTCGGAGAAGTCGATGCAGGTCTGCCACTTCCCGTTGGGCTTTGGGACCAGCACGGGGTTGGCGACCCAAATCGGAAAATTGGCTTCACGGATAAAGCCGCATTTCTTGAGTCGGGCTACTTCTTCCTCTAAGGCTTCAGCCCGGGTTGTTCCGAGGCGCCTCTGCTTTTGGGACTTTGCAGGAACGCTTTTATCCAGATGAAGGGTGTGCATGATGATACTTGGGCTGATTCCCACCATGTCCTCATGTGACCATGGAAACACATCCAGGTTATCCCGCAGAAATCTGATTAGCTCCGCTTTCCTCTTGTTACAGAGGTTTTTCCCGAGTTTGACCATCCATGAAGGGTTCTGCAGATCGATGTTTACTTCCTCAAGCTCCTCAATAGCCTGGAGCTCGGACCTGTCCTCGCCTATTCGGGGGTCAATATCCTCACTTAAGACGATATTTTCCCCTTCGGCGCTCTGAGGTTTTTAAATCTCAGGATCAGCTAAGGGTTCCTGAGATTCCTCTCCACCTCCTTGGATGGACATTGCTAGTTGCCAGGGTTTCGATTTTCCCTTCATGGAAATGTTGTAGCATTCCTTGGCAGCGAGTTGATCACCACGGACAGTGCATATTCCCGTGGAAGTAGGGAATTTCATCGCGAGGTGGCGAATGGAAGTGACGGCCTCAAAGGCTATGAGTGTGGGTCGCCCCAAAATTGCGTTGTATGCAGCGGAGCAGTTGATGACTACGAACTCGGGAGTTTGGAGACTGTCCGAGGTCCTTCTCCTAGGGTGATCACCAGCTCAATAGTCCCTATAGCCGCTGATCCTTCTCCCGAAAAACCATACAGCATCATGGAGGTCGCCTTCAGCTCGGCGATAGTCAGACCCATCTTCTCCAGTGTGGACCGGAATAAAAGATTTACCAAGCTCCCATTATCGATCAACACCCTCCTAACCTTCCGATTAGCGAGCTGAACTGCTACGACCAGAGGGTCGTTATGAGGGAACTAGACATGGCCTGCATCTTCTTCGGTAATAATGATCGGTTGCTTCTCCAATCGATGCTGCTTTGGCAGACGCTGCTCCGGGGTGAACTCTACTCCATTATGCGCCTTGAGTTCGTTTACATACCTCTTCTGGGCACCCCTGCTCGTGCCAGCCATATGCAGACCTCCAGATATTGTGGATATCTCTCCTCCTATCACGGGAGGAGGGACGTCCTGATCTATCCGAGACCCGGGCTGACTGACCAGGACTTCTGGAGATGGTCGACTTGCTGGAACCCTGTTCCGCGCGTACTGAGCCAAGGGGCCGGCTCTGATGAGAGTTTCGATCTCATCTTTCAAATGCCTACAATCATCAGTACTGTGGCCAACATCGTTATGAAAACGACAAAACTTGGAGGTGTCTCTCTTCCCCTTCTGGTGCTTCAACGGCTCCGGCCTCTTCCAGGGGAGGCGAGTAGAGTTAGCTAGGAAGATGATCTCCCTAGAGTGGGTGAGCTTTGTATAAGTCACGTAGACCGGCTAAAACTTGTCTACGGACTTATTCTTCTTTGGGCCATGCTGGCTGCCCTTGCCGTTCCCCTTTCTTTTGCCTCCACCGAGCTGGTTGTTCTGTGTGACGTTTTGGGTTGCTGTTGCGACCTCCGTCCCCACTCCAGCGGGCTGCTCAGGACCTGGCTGGTCCCTGCAGCGGAGGCTTCGGCCTCCTCCAAGTTGATCCATTCCTGGGCCCTATTCAGGAACGCGTTCACCGAGCTAACTCCCTTCATTTGTATAACTTTCCAGAGTCCCCCTCCGACGAGGATCTCAGTTCTCAAGGCCATGAGCTTGGAGCTGTCATCCGCGTCTCTGGCCCGAACAGCGATGCTTGCGAACCTGCCCAGGTAAGCCTTCAGAGGTTCGTCGAGCTGCTGCCTCACGTTAGCCAGAGAATCAGCCTTGACGCGGGCAGCCTGGGAGGCTCAGAATGCCCTTTTGAAGTCAGCAGAAAAAGTCTTCCAGGCGCTGATTGATTGTCTTTTGCTTTGCTTGAACCACTGCCTGGCTGGTCCAGTCAGTGTGGAGGGAAATATCAGACACCTCAGCTACGGGCCAATGTTGTGGGCCATCATCAGGGTGTTGAACATCCCCAGATGATCCGACGGATCTCTGTCTCCATTGAATTTGGACAGGTGCGGCATACGGAAACCGGGTGGGTAAGCCGTTGCTGCTATGCTGGGGGCGAAGAGCTCCATCTCGTCCCCCGAATCATATTCATCTTTCTCTTTCTCCGACAGGAGCTTCCTCATCAGCTCCTCCATCTGAGCCAGGCGCTCGAGGGTTTTGTCCTAATTTCCTTGGTTATTCCGGGGCTGCTCAACAGCTCCGGATCCATTGTACATATTTGGTGGGTTATTGCCCCTCCTATCTTGAGATAGGTTATTTGGGGCATTCCCGCCGTTACGTACTTCGGACAGGTCCCCCCCTGAGCGAGCATGGCTGCCACCTTCTACTGGCTCTCCTCTATGAGAGTTAAGGCGATCTCGCAGGTCGCCCCCCTGGGTGGTTTGAGGACTTTGTGCCGAGCTTAAACGCTGACGCAGGTCTCCGCCAGAGAGGTCGCTCCGGCGACTGCTGGTCCAGTAGCTCCCGTTAGAAAAGCTCGGAGTCCGCCTTTGGGGGTGAGGATCCGGGCTCCCTCTCGGCGCCCCGCTACGTCGGGAAGGTCCCACGGACGGCGGGTTTCTCCTACTGCTTCCATAAGCTGGGATATCTCGGATGGGCCGAGGTGGAGATAGATATCTTATTGGTGAGGGAGGATGCCTGACCGGAGATGCGATCCTGGATCCATCAAGGCGGATCAAGTTAGGTGGGGGCCTCGCGGCCCTGCCAACCTGCGGGTCCCGCGCCTGGCGATCTGGACGAGGCGCAGGACGGCTGGTGGGGACGGGCTGATGCTGTGAGCCCTCCCCGGATCGCCTTCTAGAATTTCCTCGAGCTCTCCTAGGCGCGCTCGAGGCTGGTTGGGAGTTGGGAGTTGAAGTTCGGACCGAACGGCTGTACTGTTGTTGTTCGGCTCTAGGCATTTCTTCGAAGTTTGCCTCTCGACGGTGCGATGAGGGAATAGAGTTGGCTGCCGGAGGTCTGTCCGAGCGGCTAAGCCTGGACCGATTACCCCGGCAGGACTTATGAGTATCGCCTTGCCTCTTTCCGACGTTAGCGTCGGTTGTAAGAGGGGGTAGTCAGGCCAACACCTCCTTGATCTGCTGATTAGCTTTTTCTAGTTGGCTCCTCAGCTGAGCATTCTCCATCTCCACCGCAGTGTAATAATCTAGGTTTGGATTAGGTGGTCGGGGCGCCGAACTTCCAGTGTCATCCTGGCCCACTGGCTGCTTGCCCAGCCACTGTTGGACCTCAGGAATTTGTTCACCGGGGATGGCGATATGATGAGCCTCCTGCCCATCATGTTGTTCCGTCTCGTTACCGTGTCTGGACCGAGTGGTCACCATAGTGGATGTTTGCGACAGCACCAATCTAACTTGCTCTCAATGAAAGCACCAAACTGTTGACGCGGTTCTTCGCCAACAAGTAATTAAGAAAATAAGAGGAAGGGATTAGTGCTTATGTTGAACCGAAATATATGAATGATCATTTTAGAAATGGGCTGGTGACACAATTACGTTTTTAGGTGGTTCAAAGGTTAAAATCCTTCTACTCCACCAGTCAATATTATTGCTATATGCTTGGTATTCTTTTACAGGGTATTTCTTACACAATAGAATCCAACCCTTTGCAACTCCCAGGGTCTCCATATTTATAGGAGAGGGCACCTGGGAGTTGGTAAGAAGGTCATCCCGTGACCTTCTTACCTATCATGTCAACTCTGTGACATTCATGATTAATTCCTAAAACCTGACACATGAAGTGTGGTCTAATCAATAGGTAAGGGGGATAATGGGCCACACGGCCCAACCCAGTCGTGGGTGCCAGAATGCGCACGTTCATGCTGCGTGTCCGAGAAGTCAAGGATATATCAGACACGTGATGTCTGATATATGCACATTTACCTTGCGTGGTTGACTTTATAAAAGGTCACAGCCTCCAACTCTAGCTCGTACCACGAGCTGGATGCTTCCCTCGACCTGTGGCCTTCAAAGTCCAAACTCAGTCTAATCTTGGTGAACCCTTAGGTTACCTCGAGCTGAGGAGGTAGTATCTTTCGAGTGGTAGCTCCGGTCTTGGGGATGTCCACGTGGTAGACATGATTAGGTCGTATCTCATGATTAGGCCGTATCTCATGATTAGGCCGTATCTCAGCTTGCTAACAGCCCGTGGGAAAACCAGGGCGTACACCAACCATATACATCATTGAGTCCCCAAAACAATTGTTCTTAGCCTGATCATTTTGACAAACCTTAATGAATCAAATGATCAGATGACATAAATAGTAGTTCATAGCAACCTCAGGATTAAGATCATCGTGTATATGATCATCGTTTGATGTGTCTAATTAATACTATGAAATAGTGTTTAAACAAGTATTAACAAATCACATCTGATCCAATTCTACATACTCTCAGCATGCAAAGTACCTCCACTAAAGTGTCATACTACACTAGTAACCCAGATCTAGGTCATATGTATTCATAATACTAGTAGACAGTACTAGCAGTAATTAATCTAAAGATTCCATAACTTTATTTTACTGCGAACTATTTAAGTTTATTATCTTAATCTCGATCCTCTCATACAAATATGAGATTAAGACCACATAGATAAATTTTGGAGTTTTATGATATTTCACTTAATATTATCATATAATATCTAACATAGTCTATATATAATAATTCAATTCAATTATTTATTTCATTTAAAACATTTGTCAAGTACAATTACTTTAAGGGCACTATTCCCAACAGTGAGTTCCCTCAAAGGTCTAACCTTTGTTAGTCTTTTGATCATATCATAGTTAATATGACCAAGTTGAAGATACCAAAGATACGTCATGTTATCGTTATCGATATTTTGTCGTTTGGCAGTCTGAGATCTAGCTACCTTAAATAACTCATTATTAAAAGCGGAGGGTTCGATAGGTCGTAAAAGGTATAGCCCGTTTTCCATAAATCAAACACACAATTCATATTAATTCAATGAAATTGATATATTAAAACTTGTGAAAGTTCAACAAAATGTTGTTGATGTAATAAAGAAACTGAAATTAAATTCTGACTAAAGTTTGGAATAAAATAAACATTATTTAAAACTAAATATTTATTTCCAAAATTTAGACGACCTTGTCCTCTTTCTTCAACGTTCACGAACACTCCATTTCCAGCTCTAAGCTTTAGCTCGCCTTCCTTTACTAGTGTCCAATTGCTAAGTAGTTGCAAAGAAGTGCATACATGGTTAAAGGATCCAGAATCTATGATCCATACAGAATTATCATCTTCCAAAACACATGCCTCCAAGACAAAAGATTGACAGTTACCTTGGGTTCCTCTAGCCTTGAGAGTTGGGAAATCTTTTCTCCAATGCCCAGTCTCCTTGCAGTGGAAGCATGCTCCTTTGGATTTCTTAGCAGCGAGTTTTCCCCCAACAGGTTTTGCAGCACCTCCAGCTGGTTTTGCAGTAGGTGTGGCCTTGCCCTTCTTGTTCTTTCTATTATTCCTCTTATTGCTCTTCAGTTAGCTTCTCCAGTAGCGTCCTCAATAGAAACACCAGGCTTCTTGTCATGTCCCTTACTTGGTCCACCATTGATACCTTAAAACATTTGAAGCTCGTTCATGAGTTGGGTCATTCCGTACTTAAGTTTGTTTAGTAAGTAGTTGGTGGTGAATGGAAAAAAATTGGGAGCAAGACTATTCAGAATAAGCCCCACATGAGTGTCCTCGTCTATGGTGGCTTCGTGCAATTCTGCCTCTTGAAAGTAGTTCGTCATTTTGATGAAGTGATCACGAACATGCCTTCCAGGCGCCATCCTGGCATTAGCATACTTCTTCGTTGCCTCAAAACAAGCTTGTCCAGATTTGTGTCCGAACATTTCCTAAAGTTGTTCCATGATTTCATAGGTAGTTTTGGCATCCTCCAGCTTCGCCCTTAGCGTGTCCGACATGCTAGCTAGCATGTACGCCTTGGCTTTGTTGTTGGCGGCGAGCCAACGCTCGTACTTCTCCCTTGACTCTTTTGAAGATAAATTACCAAGTACGTCAGGACAAACTTCAGTCATAACAAACTTGGAGTTGTTGCCAATCAACACAATGTTGATGTTTGACTTCCATTTGGGAAAATTCTCTCCAGTGGGAAGTTCCTTGGAAGGGAGATAATGGGATTCGACATAGAGTTGCAATTATCAATAAGTAGAAATCAATATGTTGTTTAACAAACATTTAATCACATAAACATTCAGAAATAGCTCAAACATATAAATACGCATAGATATGTAAAATGTTAAAATACACATATCTACTATTTCTTAGGTATTTTAACTAGCCATGTGTCCCGGTAGGCGAGAATCACAGATTCACTTAGTTAAATAGAGAAAAAATTCCAATTAATAATAGTCTAAAACTATTATTAATAACCTTCCTATTCGATTAAAGTCAAGAAATCCAATTATTTTGAAATTTATGAGCTGGACCCACAGTTTTGATTATTATAGACTTATTTCTCATAGTCACCGTAGGGATGAGTTTATAAGGGTTTGATCTATAACTATCTGTAATGACCCAAATTTCTTCATAAGGTTTAGGACCTTGATTAGGAGGCCGGGAGAGCCATTATTGATTTATTATAGCATTTAATGATTATATGCATGTTTACGTGAATTATATTATTATATGATGGTGAATGCATGCATATGGGCTCATATATTAATTATGGGGGTAATTTGGTAATTTGGCCACTGTGGGCGTAATTGTATATTTTGGGTGCATGATTGTGATTAATTAATTTAGCCACATTATAAGGTGGATTGGTTCGAGCTATTCGACATGAGACGATCATGAGGTGTAAGTGTTCGGTCTAGTCATAACGGGTTTAAGTTCGGGGCTCGGGGTGAGTCTCAGGGTGAATTTAATGATTAGAGCATTACCGGGAATTAAAGGGTAATGGGATATGATTTATTGGTATTTGGGAATATTGAGAATAGCGAGAATTGGGAAGCGTTAATTATGATTAACGGGATAAGTGAAAAGTTCCAATTCTACCCTTGAAATGGTTATAGAGACTTTAAGTGACTTAAGGGCAATTTGGTCATTTGGAGTTTGGATATACATGACTTAGGAGGGCTATAGAAAGAACAGAGCCAAAATAGGGGTTTTCATCTTCAACCCGTACACCATCCCTCACCATCTCTTCTTTGGTGTTCTTGAGGCCATCTTGGGGTTTTGGGCTAGGAAATCAAAGGTGGCAGCTAGGGAACTTGTTTCAGCCATTAAAGGGGATTCAAAACTGTGTTTGAGGTGAGTTTTAGTCATTGAATTCAGGTGGTACTCTGTTTTCTTCTTTAGTTTTTCAGTTTTGATTTCTTGTTGGAAGTTTGGATTTAAAGGGGTTTTAATTGATGTTTAGTTTGGGTTTTGATGAGGGGGAGTTATGGGTGATTTTTAGAGGTTTAATTGAGTGTTTGGAGAAGATTTAGAACTAGTTTGAAGGCTTGGTTCTAAGGGAATATGCAGGGGAGGTCGAGCTGGTGCGTTGCTGATTTTTGGATGATCTGGGTGATGAGCCGCGGCCTGGCTTTTGTGTGCCGCGGCCTAAGGTGGCTTCTGAGGCAATTATGCCTCTGTCAGGGGGATGAGCCGCGGCATGGCTGTGGTGAGCCGCGGCCCATCAGGGCATATTTGACCAAAATTGTGTTTTTAGCTTAGGGATGCTTACCATAGGCCTCGGGGTTGATCCTACTACTTGGTTAAGTGGGGATTGATGTCCTGAAGGCTAGATATTGTTTCGGGAACTTATGTTGATCATTTTTATTGATGATACCTTATATTTAGTTATGACTAGGAGACCGCTAAAGGACTAAAAGTTGATCGTTCTCAAGGGTCGTTCTTTTAATCGTTCTAGCTCAACTTTGAGGTAAGAAAACTGCACCCTGTGTATATGTGACATGCATGGCTATTATGACGCATGTTGGTTGATTATTGAGTATGACATGCATGGTTATTATTGATGCATGCCGGTTGATTATTATGTATGACATGCATGGCTATTCTTGATGCATGTTGGTTGACTATTAAACGTGACATGCATGGCTGTTATTGGTGCATGTTGGATTGCTGGATATACTACATATGATGCATGAGAAACATGTGATTAGGACGTGCTTTATGTACTGGGTATGATATTATTCAGAGCTTGAGCCTCTGTGGTTGTACATGGTCCTAATTGTACTGGTATCTGTTTAGTAAGCATACTAAATACCTTGTTTATGGATATTGAACATGTGGTATATGTTTGGTGGCATGACTTGCTTGTGTATGGCACTGACTAGTCAGGGACCGACTCTAGAGTCAAGAATCATGCATTGAATGGCGCTATGGAATTAATGCTAGACCGACCCTAGGGTCGAAGAACTTATAAGCGCTTGCCTGGTCTAAGACCAGATGATTTCCGCCAAGGTATATGACCCCGGTGACTGTTTGTCACATGGTTGGGGGACGCTGTCCTTAGTTACGACTCTAGAGTCGAGAGGATGGTTATGTTGGTGACTAATCACCATGCACCTATCCTAATCAAGCTTATGAAGGAACCACCTATCAGTTAAGCCCTGGTGACCCTATCGTCACATGGCTAGAGGAAGCTGTACCCACTTTTGGTACTATTGGCTATTGTCACCTACATGTTATGGACCGTTGGTCCTGAATGGCTGTACAATTACTGTTGATATTATATCATGTTGTCTGTTGACATTATATCATGTTATCTGTTGATATTATATCATGTTACCTGATGATATTACGTCATGTTATCTGTTGATATTATATCATGCTAGATTGAGTTTTCTTGCTGGGCTTCGGCTCACGGGTGCTACGTGGTGCAGGTAAAGGCAAGAGGAAGCTGGACCATCCTTGAGTTGAAGAGCTTAGGTGATGATGTGTACATATGCAGCTGCTCATCCTCCACGGCCGAGGTTTAAAGTGGAACTAGGGTTGAACCCTGTTTTGCCGCTTAGAACGGCCTGTTGTAAATATTTTCTGTAATAAACTCTGAAACTTTATTTTCGGGATCCCAATGTATATATTAAACGTTCTAGTGAAACGTTACATCTTAACCAAAGTTTTTAATCCTTAAACCGCTAATCATGCTTAGTTCACGATTTTGGCCAAATGACTCGATTAGCGAGTTTAGCACTGTTTACAAGGCACACCGTAAGGGTCCCTGGAGTTTGGGTCGTTACAACTTGGTATCAGAGCGAGCCAAGGTTTATGGTTCCTGAAGACAAGCTAGGCATGTACACTCATCACCGAAGATAGCTTCACTCAAGGAATGGTAACTATTTCTGTAGCTATGTGCATAGCTGTTTGTATAAAATGTGAATGCTTTACCTGTACATTGTATTAGGAAGCATGAGATTCTGATAGAGCCTGGCTCTTGACTATATGATTATATGCTCCGTGAATATATATGTATATGACTGTGATCATATGATTGCCTGCTCCATGAATATATAACTGTGTTATTTGCATGCTGGGGTTGGAGGCATGGTTCGAGTATTGGAAGAGCAGAAATTATGAGTATGTATGAATGCCATGGGCATGTTTGCCGCACTGCAAGTGGGTTATGATTGTGGTGTGGTAAGATTTATCCCGTGGGGGAAAGCCCTTGATATGGTTATTGTGACTAATAGGTCAAGTTATTGACTGCAGATTCAATCAGTAGGTTTATATTCAAGGCAGATTATGAGGCCTGGTGATAGTTATACAGGGGCTGGGAGTTACGGCCAGGGTATCAGTTCTTCGTCTGCATCTTTGAATGTTCAGCAGACGCTTACAGATTTGCAATTAAGATTGCAGAGGCAGGAGGAAGTGATCAGGTATTTGAAGCAACAGCGGAATCTGTTGGGTAGTACCTCTTCCTTTCCTATGCCAGGGGTGGCATCAGTTTCAGCTCAGCCTAGGGTTGAGAACAGATGGGAATTTCTCTGTGGAAGATTCCTGAAGTTTTATCCTCCAATTATTGAGGGAGGCCTAGATCCATTCAGAGCTGAGCAATGGATGGGCATGATCAGCTCCATTCTTGATAGTATGGGACTGGTAGGTCATGATAGGGTGATCTGTGCTACATGTGTACTGCGGGATGATGCCCGGACATGGTGGGAGGTAGTATCCCAGACGCGAGACACAGCTGTGATGGACTGGAAAGAATTCAGGAAGCTGTTCAATGAGAAGTATTATTGTGATGCAGCTAAGACTGCCAAAATGAATGAGTTTCTGAATCTTGTTCAGGGTAATGCATCAGTGACCGAGTATGTTACTAAATTTGATGAGTTGGCCAAGTTTGCCTTAGACATGGTACCCACAGATGTAGCTCGGAAGGAAAGATTTATTCAGGGGTTGAATCCTGGAATAGCTCAGGGCATCAGAGTTGCCCCAGTGCATGAAGTCTCTACCTATGTTCAGGTGGTAAAGAAGGCTCTTGTTGTTGAGAGTATAGTAGTTGGGCGGCAGAGTGCTGGAGAGCATGGAGCTCAGATAATGGTACCTCCACTTATTGGAACAAGTAATAAGGAAGGCCGGAAGACATATCCGGTATGCACTCGGTGCAAGAGGCATCACCTTGGAGTATGCCGAGCAAAGGCATGCTTCTTTTGCAGGATGTTTGGACATCGTAAGAAGAATTGCCCAATGCGGAAGAAGGGTGAGCTAAAGGGGATGGACAACTTGATTCCAACTCAAGTGTTTGTTTCAGAGCAGTCGGAGTCCGAGACTGAGACTAGTTCCTCGGGGATGACAGGTCAGTTTTCTGGTTCTGAGTTTTGAATTATGCCGTTTGGCTTTGGCGCCATGTTATTCTTTGTTGGTATGTATATAGAGAAAGGTATATGGATGGTATATGTGGATCACATGGTTACGTTGTGATGGGAAAAGCAATACGGTACTGGCAACTTAAGAGATAAGTTGAGTTATGGCAAGGACTCGTCAGGGATTCTGATAAAGCTGGTTATGACAGGCTTTGGTTTGATCTAGGGTTTGGATTGGTTAAGTAACTAAAGAGCAGTCTTGAATGGCAAGGAAAGTGTATTAATTCTTGAGCTTGTAAGCAGAAAGTCTTGTGACAATTGGCACTGTGCATGGATTTGATATGTTTATGATACCGGATGAGAGAGCTGGAGTTGTGCAGGGGGATGCATGGAACTCTTAGCTAGCGTGGTGGATATCACTTGGATTGTGTTAGTGAGATCAGGACAGACTGGATTAGTCTGTAGGTTTTGAAATGTGTTTCCAGGCGGTCTGCCAGGCCTTCTTTTTATTAAAAGAAGATTAGAATGGTGATTCGTTTAGTACCAGAGATGGAATTAGATATAAACACTGTTTCGTGTGGCTCAGTGGGGTTATAAGAATTAAAGAGTTAGTTGATGAGTAAGATGGAACCCTTAAAGGTGGATCTTGGATCTGGTTAAGACCAGTTAAAGATCAGAGTGAGGAAAAAATTATGTAAGGATTGGGCTAGTATCAGATTAGAGCACTGCGAGTGCTGAGTATATCTTGAGAATTGGGTTGATGCTAAGTGTTTGTGAACCAGATGAATAGTGTATTCAAGGGTAGCCTTGAATGGGATTCATGATCGTCTTGGACGATGGAATAGTGGAGTTTTCTCTGCGGAGAATTGCCAAGAGTGAAGAGTGCCTTGGGGACAGAAGTGTCCATAGATAGTGAAGATATTTCAGGTGCCTTGGGGAGAAAGTGTTGGGTCTTTATAGACCAGGATCAGTTTGAGGATTGTTATGACATCCTAGTGATAGAGGGAAGTGATTACCTATGCAACATGTTGATTAAACAATCTGTCCAGAACTGGAGTAGGGTTTCTGGCGGGCCAGGTGGCCAGTTTATCGTTTGAGATTATTATCTCAAGAAAGATAAAAGGAAAGATGGTTAAATGAGCCAGAGACGGGCAAGATTAAATGGAAAGCTTTAGCTGGATTAGCTAAAGGTTGTTTGGTGACAGACATGAGTTTATGGTGGTATAGAGATCGGACTTGGGATCCGATGGATATTGAGGTTTACTGAGAGATTCTGGATGAATCTCATGCTATTCTTTTATTCGTTTCATTCAGGCATTGTGAAAGGGTAACATGATATGGAAATTTTATAGTGATGGCCTAAGATGAAGAGACATATATCGAGGCATGTGTAAAGCTCTTACCTGTTAGCAGGACAAAACAGTGTATCAGGAAACAGCAAGTCCATTACAGCCTTTGGGCATTTCATAGTGGGAATAAGTGAGCATCGCGATGGGTTTCGTGGTGGGATTCCCAGGTTGATGGATTGGTATGAAATAGGTATTAAGTCATTGTGGACTGGTAGTCCAAGTGAGTTTATTTTATCAGTAAGGATAGGTGAATGGTACAGCTGATCAATATTTGAGTCTCCTTGTGAAAAGGATAGAGAGCCTTCGTGAACTCAAGGTCTATCTTATCAGATGAAGGCTTTATTGTGACTTCCAGGTTTTGGAAGGGTTAGGAAGGCGATGAGTTTATAAATGGAACTCAGTATAGTTTATCACTCTCAGACTGGTGGTAAATCAGAGAGAGAGGGTTATCCAATTACTATTGGAGGAACATCTTATAAGATGGGTGAGGAAATATATATATATATATATATATGTGTCCGGATCCTGAGGTGGTTCAGGGGAGTTATGAGATTGCTGGAGCTTAAATTTTGGTTACTCATGTCTTAGAATAGACAGAACAGTATTATTGAACTGGAAAGTAGGAATGTGGAATTCCAAGTAGGAGAATGTGTTTTCTCTAAGGATTCACCATGGGAAAAGGGGTGAGGAATTAAGGTGAGTCAAACCCTAATTTGTTTTAGCAGTTGGATCCTAATTGGGTCTGAATAGGGTAACTCTGAATTAGTTTTACTTTTGGCATCGGCAGTTGTATATAGTGAGTTATGTGCTTCCATGCAGTGGGCATGGGCCGAAGGAACTTATGTGTTGAATTATGGGAATCTGAAGGTTAGGTTAAGTATTCCGATAAGGAATAGCCAGTTCAGATTCTGACATAGTAACGAGATTCTATTGAGCAGAATGTACCTTGGGTTAAGGTAAGGCTATAGAAATAGTGGGGTCAAGGAAATGACCTAAAGAATTTGTGTCAATTGTGTGGACTTCTGGTTCCGAGCTCTTGAGTAAATTTCGAGGAAAAAATTTATGTAAGGAGGGGATAGTTGTAATGCCCCAAATTTCTTAATAAGGTTTAGGACCTTGATTAGGAGGCCGGGAGGGCCATAATTGATTTATTATAGTATTTAATGATTATATGCATGTTTACATGAATTATATTATTATATGATGGTGAATGCATGCATATGGGCTCATATATTAATTATGGGGGTAATTTGGTAATTTGGCCACTGTGGGCGTAATTGTATATTTTGGGTGCATGATTATGATTAATTAATTTAGCCACATTATAAGGTGGATTGGTTCGAGCTATTCGACATGAGACGATCATGAGGTGTAAGTGTTCGGTCTAGTCATAACGTGTTTAAGTTCGGGGCTCGGGGTGAGTCTCGGGGTGAATTTAATGATTAGAGCATTACCGAGAATTAAAGGGAAATGGGATATGATTTATTAGTATTTGGGAATATTGAGAATAGCGGGAATTGGGAAGCATTAATTATGATTAACGGGATAAGTGAAAAGTTCCAATTCTACCCTTGAAATGGTTATATAGACTTTAAGTGACTTAAGGGCAATTTGGTCATTTGGAGTTTGGATATATATGACTCAGGAGGGCTGTAGAAAGAACAGAGCCAAAACAGGGGTTTTCATCTTCAACCCGTACACCATCCCTCACCATCTCTTCTTTGGAGTTCTTGAGGCCATCTTGGGGTTTTGGGCTAGGAAATCAAAGGTGGCAACTAGGGAACTTGTTTCAGCCATTAAAGGGGATTCAAAACCATGTTTGAGGTGAGTTTTAGTCATTGAATTCAGGTGGTACTCTGTTTTCTTCTTTAGTTTTTCAGTTTTGATTTCTTGTTGGAAGTTTGGATTTAAAGGGGTTTTAATTGATGTTTAGTTTGGGTTTTGATGAGGGGGAGTTATGGGTGATGTTTATAGGTTTAATTGAGTGTTTGGAGAAGATTTGGAACTAGTTTGAAGGCTTGTATCTAAGGGAATATGCATGGGAGGTCGAGCTGGTGCGTTGCTGATTTTTGGCTGATCTGGGTAATGAGCCGCGGCCTGGCTTTTGTGTGCCGCGGCCTAAGGTGTCTTCTGAGGCAATTATGCCTCTGTCAGGGGGATGAGCCGCGGCATGGCTGTGGTGAGCCGCGGCCCATCAGGGCAGATTTGACCAAAATTGTGTGTTTAGCTTAGGGATGCTTACCATAGGCCTCGAGGTTGATCCTACTACTTGGTTAAGTGGGGATTGATGTCCCGGAGGCTAGATATTGGTTCGGGAACTTATGTTGATCATTTTTATTGATGATACCTTATATTTGGTTATGACTAGGTGACCGCTAAAGGACTAAAAGTTGATCGTTCTCAAGGGTCGTTCTTTTAATCGTTCTAGCTCGACTTTGAGGTAAGAAAACTGCACCCTGTGTATATGTGACATGCATGGCTATTATGACGCATGTTGGTTGATTATTGAGTATGACATGCGTGGTTATTATTGATGCATGTCGGTTGATTATTATGTATGACATGCATGGCTATTCTTGATGCATGTTGGTTGACTATTAAACGTGACATGCATGGCTGTTATTGGTGCATGTTGGATTGCTGGATATACTACATATGATGCATGAGAAACATGTGATTAGGACGTGCTTTGCGTACTGGGTATGATATTGTTCAGAGCTTGAGCCTCTGTGGTTGTACATGGTCCTAATTGTACTGGTATCTGTTTAGTAAGCATGCTAAATACCTTGTTTATGGATATTGAACATGTGGTATATGTTTGGTGGCATGACTTGCTTGTGTATGGCACTGACTAGTCAGGGACCGACTCTAGAGTCAATAATCATGCATTGAATGGCTCTATGGCATTAATGCTAGACCGACCCTAGGGTCGAAGAACTTATAAGCGCTTGCCTGGTCTAAGACCAGATGATTTCAGCCAAGGTATATGACCCCGGTGACTGTTTGTCACATGGCTGGGGGACGCTGTCCTTAGTTACGACTCTAGAGTCGAGAGGATGGTTATGTTGGTGACTAATCACCATGCACCTATCCTAATCAAGCTTATGAAGGAACCACCTATCAGTTAAGCCCTGGTGACCTTATCGTCACATGGTTAGAGGAAGCTGTACCCACTTCTGTGACTTTTGGCTATTGTCACCTACCTGTTATGGACCGTTGGTCCTGAATGGCTGTACAATTACTGTTGATATTATATCATGTTGTCTGTTGACATTATATCATGTTATCTGTTGATATTATATCATGTTACCTTATGATATTACGTCATGTTATCTGTTGATATTATATTATGCTAGATTGTGTTTTCTTGCTGGGCTTCGGTTCACGGGTGCTACGTGGTGCAGGTAAAGGCAAGAGGAAGCTGGACCATCCTTAAGTTGAAGAGCTTAGGTGATGATGTGTACATATGCAGCTGCTCGTCCTCCATGGGTGAGGTTTAAAGTGGAACTAGGGTTGAACCCTGTTTTGCCGCTTAGAACGGCCTGTTGTAAATATTTTCTGTAATAAACTCTGAAACTTTATTTTCGGGATCCCAATGTATATATTAAACGTTCTAGTGAAACGTTACATCTTAACCAAAGTTTTTAATCCTTAAACCGCTAATCATGCTTAGTTCACGATTTTGGCCAAATGACTCGATTAGCGAGTTTAGCACTGTTTACAAGGCACACCATAACGGTCCCTGGAGTTTGGGTCGTTACACTATCTATCCTAATAAATTTAACATTGTTAAAAGTCCAGTGAACACCATCCGTAGGGAGGCGTAATCCAAGCGTCATAAGGCCCCACTAAACTCTAACCTTGTTAAATTAACGGTGGATATCGAATTTCAAAAATTAAAGCTCATTATTTTAATTTAGTATTTTCCTTGTGAAATTTATAAAACTAGGTTTCTTATATTATGTAAATTAATTAATAAACCTTAGTATAAATTTCTTTTAATTCTAAAATACCCACTTAAATGTACTTTAAATAGTTATAATTACTATGTTTCAACTCAATTAATTTATGTTCAACTAGAATTAACCTAATACAATCAAGTCAACCTTAGGTAAATGGGATTTAACAATTTGGGCTTGCATGGAGGAGGGTTGTGTCCAGTATGTCGTTCCCACTACAAGGCCCTCTAACTTCCATACATAACGCAAAAGACAGGAATTTAAACATTCGTTTTATTGATCGTTATTTAATTGATTAGGTTCAATCTAGTAATGCAAAGCAAATAGACATTCACAAGTGCAATCACCCACGAGTGAGGAATTTAAACTTTACATTTTCAATTGGGCCCAAATAAAACTTATCAAGATTATGATATGTTTTATTTGACATTTTTCCCATTATTTAAAATAATGGACCATCACTATAAGCCCATCATCTAAGCACAAATTTGCAAAAATGCCAATTATAATGATGCATGACATGTGTAATTAATTGGATGGATCTAGCATACAATCTATATGGCGTGTTACTAATTTATGCATGTACACATTTATTACCAAAATAAATTAATAGCCAAAAAAAATTTTTAATCAATCAATTTCATGAAATCAATCAATTAATTAATCATAATTAATTTTAAATCAATCAATCTTAAAATATTAATCAAATTAAAAATTAATTCAATTGTTCCAATTTAAATATATATATCATTATTCTCTTTTTAGAAAATAAATTACCAAAAAAAAAAGATATTTACTTGCAGAAAAATATATCATCTATTAAGGAATTAAAGAAACAAATCCAAAATAAAATATTTTTTTTACCTTCATGTATATAAATATGCAAACTAATATATATATTTCCCAAAAAAAAAAAAACATTAACGTGCAGCCTTTCCGTTTTATATATATATATATATGTATAACTTAAAAAAATAATACTTAAACATAAATGCATAAATATACATATTTTCATAGGCTAAACAAAAAATTCCAAAAAAAAATATTTGTGTGCAATATTCATACTTTGATTTTATGTACAGAGTTTCTGCATTTTATATAACAAAATAAGACACACTAAACATACAAAAATCATGAACAATATTCTTTTAGCATCACACATACATAAAACTTAAATATGCAAACAATTATGCTACCATCAAATTATCCTATCTAACATGTCAAATATATCACATACATGTATATAAACATATAAATTAGCAACCATTAGCTTTGAAGTCAGTTGTAGGATCTCATTTATATAAGTCTATATGCATGCTCTCTATAAATATATATTCAAAACAATATACATAGTAGAAAGCATAAAGTCATACAAGCATGTGAATATTATAGAGATACGTAAATACAATAATAAAATCATTAGAGTACTTACAAGATGCGAAGCGGAACAATGACTACATCCTTTGGGTTCCCTAACATTTTGTCCTTGTTGAATGCTAGATATTGCAAGATATCTAAACCGCTTTGAAACAAGATCACAGTCTTCCAAGTCTTTCTCTAAAACAACCTAGTGTTTGTATGGGAAAGTCTCAACACATGAGAAGAGATTTCCTAGAGAGAAAACTATGAGAGTGGGCGGCTAGGTATAGAATATTAGTAAGGAATTTTTACCTTGTCAAATTCATCTGACCTAATGCATTCTATAATACTAGTATATATAGGCAATTAGCGAGGACATAAAATAGGTTTTAGTTACACATTTTATTTTAATTATTTAATGAATATAATTAATTAAATACTTGTCAAAATCAACCAATTATAATTTTGACATTTATTTAATTCATTTTATTAGTATTAATGCCAATTTATCAATATTAACAAAATTGTCTCAATTGGCTATAATACTCTCTTTTTTAGACTTTGCAATAAAATCTTCAAAGTTTCTTTTATTTCTTTTCTCAAAAAATATCAATAAATAATTTAACATTATTTATTTCCATTGAACTAGCCAATATGATAGTTTATAATTAATTATTCAAGACTACTAGCTTCATTTTGATAAGAGATGACATGGGGACCATAGATTCATGAACTCAAGCTCCAATAAGTTACCCTGAGTTTATTTATAACAAATAATCTCACTACCTTATTAATTTCTCGTGACTCCACTATTGACTGAGAATTGCACTCTTGAATTCATAGAATGTTTTACACCAAATGTAAATATGTTATCCATTGTTATAATCATAACTATCATTCAATCGTCTATAGATGATCTACTAATGAGACGGGTGCAAATTACTGTTTTACCCCTCATTGGAATTTTATCCTTAACTCCCACTAAGTTCCTTGTAAATGATATTTCCGTAAATTTAATTACAGAAATGAGTACTCTATCATTTAACACTTGAACCAAGCTATAAGGAAATCATCGTTTCACTTCTTAAACAGAAGCTATAGATTTCATATCTATGATAAATACTCTCACTCAATTATACTTCAAAATCTCAAATATGTAAGTATGAGCTAGTTCGTAGGGTAAGTTGGTAACGAACAAATCAAAAGATTTTAATAATAAAATTAGCAGAATATTAATCACTCAGAATTAAGATTGAATTGACATATGGTCAACGTTATGATATGATTAGAGTAGACAATAACGATACTTACTTATCTCGTCAATAATCAATATCGGTTTAGTCCAATGTAACAAAATACATATGATTTTATCTACTTGGTCAATGTCCTGGATATGACATCACACTAGATGTGTAAGTAGATCTTATCGTAGATTACCCAATTAGTAAAAATTCAGTGTACTAATTTAATCTTAAGATAAAATGTTTTTGAACATATAATTACAATTATCCACTGTGACCGAGTCACTATAGTTGTGACTATACATTTGTTCGGGATTTTATAAACGTTTGTATTAATAATAATTAATTATGTAATAAAACATGTAAACAATGCAATTTGATTGAACAACACGATTTCTACTATTTTATTGATAATGAATAAATTACATAAGAAAATGCGGTTTTATAAAGGCATAAAACCCAACAATGCATATTTTCTAACAATCATGGTACTAAACTAAATTATCTTGTAATCATACTTCTTTACCCCATCACTTCTTAAAAAAAAATCATATTATTAGTTTTCTAATAAAAATTACCAAAATAATAACATTGTTTGTTATGTCGAGTAAACATATTCCGATACCAAGTTTTTTTTTTTTTTTTTTTTATGATAAGAACTCAATTAAACTCATTTGCAAAATAGAGAAGAGAGAAAAGAATTAGAGAGCACGGGAAACTTGACCTAATTTTCAAATGATATTTTGTGAGAGGTGGTTCTTTCTTAATTAATAAGCTTGAATAGTATGGGACTCCAACTATAGGAGCAGAACTTTTGAGATTCATTTGGTCCAATTAAAGTTTATAAATAAGAGTTGAGTTAGTTGAGTCATCGGCATCGAAATTTCACTTGGAAGTTACCAATATGCTACATGTCAATTAATTTTATTTTGAGGTAGATGAACTGCTAAATGGTTTAATTAGTATATGAATAAATAAAGATTGAATTCACAGTCAATTAATCTATATAAAATTAATTGACATGTAGATGAACTGCTAAATGATTTAATTAGTATATGAATAAATAAAGATTGAATTCACACTTAATTAATCAAAATAAAACAATAAGCTTGAGAATCTATATGTTATAGTAAGATCAATAACAAAACTCAATAATATCCCGAACACTTTGATTGTATTAACTTTTGTATTCAAGCTAATAGCTACTATTTGTTAGAATTTTGAATGAAAAAGCAATTGGGATTGTTGTCCCACATTCCTTGTGAACAGATTTTTGCCTTTGGGAAAATCTATAAATAAGACCTAAGTGGTCTTAGTTTTAAAACACACCAAAAACATATATATATATATATTTGTCTTACTTTGAAGATTATAGATATATACATTTTTTACATATAGTTTTTCTCTTTTTACTCTTTAGAGTTCTTAGATCTTTTGTAGTGTGATAAAGTTTGAGCATAATTGGTTCGGCGAAGTAATTGAGTTACTTGTCGTTCACCGTTGTATCCTGGGAAATAGACGTCGAAACCTCTTGGAGGCGGTGAATCTGTTTTAAAGAAACTGTGTGTTACCTGTTTTAAAGAAACTGTGTTACACAGGTCTCGGCTTTTATTTTTATTCTTTATAATTATTGTATAAATTAATTATAATTACTATTTATATTATAATTACTATTTATATTATAATTATTTATAGTGTTATTTTTAATTATATTATAGTTATTTATATTGTGTTATTTATAATTATAATATTGTTATTTATATTGTGTTATTTATAATTATAATATTGTTATTTATATTATAGTTATTTATATTGTGTTATTTATAATTATAATATTTATGTATCTTTAATTTAGTAGATATAAATATTGTATTTATTATATTGCGTTTATTCAAGTATTATATACATTATGGTTTTCTTACAATCTTAAAACATATTTTCGTTTAAATATAATATTTGAATGTTAGATATATTTTATATTATTATTAATGTTTAATATATCTATTAGTGATATTTCTATATCTACATATTGAAAGATATTGTTATTGCGAAAAGTTCGTTTGAACTTAAATCTCTCTAGAGAAGTTCTGAGAACTGGATATTTTCAAAGAAACTAGACTGCTGAGGCAGGGGCTAGACCCTTCTAGTATTCTTTGGAAATTATCTAGTAGAGATATTTGGGGCTGGATAAATACTTAATAGAAATATTCTACGAGAGGCTAGACCACGAACGGTTGGGTTTTTGACCCTTCCAGGCTAACCTAAGAATTTTCTTTAAGTTTGATCTAATAAATCTATCAGCCATGGTGTCTGAGATAAACCTAGTCAATTCTAACCCAATGGAGTGGTGGATTGATATTGGTGCCACTCGGCATGTATGCTCAGCAAGAGTCTGTTCAAATCTTTTGAACAGGTAGATAATGGCAAGAATATTTTCATGGGAAATTCTGCCACATCTAAAATTGCGGGTCAAGGAAGTGTGATCCTAAAAATGACTTCTGGAAAGGAGCTGACTCTGAACAACGTATTGTACGTACCAGAGATCCGGAAAAACCTAGTGTCTGGTTCACTGTTGAACAAACACGGATTCTGAATTATATTTGAGTCAGACAAAGTTGTTCTGTCCAAAAGTGAAATGTATGTGGGAAGGGGTTATGTAACTGATGGGTTGTTTAAACTCAGTGTAATGGTTGTTAAACCAATTATCAATAAAGTTAATAACTCTTCTACTTACTTGCTTGAGTCTTCCAATGTTTGGCATGGTAGACTAGGACATGTTAATTATGATACTCTACGGAGATTAATTAACTTGAATCACATACCAAAATTCCACATTGATTCAAATCATAAGTGTGAAACCTGTGTTGAGGCAAAACTAACAAGGTCTTCATTCAAAACAATTGAAAGGAATAATGAGCCCCTAAATTTAATCCATAGCGATGTATGTGATTTAAAATTTGTTCAAACAAGGGGAGGCAATAAGTATTTTATTACTTTTGTCGAAGATAGCACGAAATATTGCTCTGTGTATTTGCTAAAAAGCAAAGACGAGGCTATAGAGAAATTTGTTCTCTATAAGATCGAAGTTGAGAATCAACTTAACAAAAAGATTAAGGTGTTGAGAAGTAATCGGGGTGGTGAGTATGAATCACCATTTCGTGAATTCTGCGCTAAACATGGAATCATCCATGAAACCACTGCACCTTATTCACCTCAGCAAAAATGGTGTCGCTGAACGAAAAAATCGTACATTGAAAGAGATGATGAATGCGATGTTGATTAGTTCTGGATTGCCGCAGAGCATGTGGGGAGAAGCTATCTTATCAACTAATCATCTTTTAAATAAGATACCCAAAAAGAAAGAAGATAAAACCTCTTATGAGTTATGGAAAGGAACGAAACCTTTCTTTAAATACTTAAAAGTGTGGGGGTGTCTTGCCAAAGTGGTTGTACCTTTACCAAAAATGGTAAAAATATGTTCAAAAACTATTGATTGCATTTTCATTGGTTATGCACATAATAGTAGCACGTATCGGTTTTTGGTGAATGAGTCTAAAATATCTAACATACACAAAAATACGATAATGGAATCCAGAAATGCGTCGTTCTTTGAACACGTATTTCCTTGTAGATCAAAAAAGGATTCAAGTTCGTTGAAACGAACACATGGGACTATTGCTAAAAATAGTCAGGATCAAAATCAAGAGTGTGAGGATGAACCTAGATGTAGCAAAATAATTAGAACAGAAAAGTCTTTTGGTCCAGATTTTCTGACCTATTTGCTAGAAGGTGAACCTCAAAGCTTTGATGAAGCTGTGAACTCCACTGAATGCTCTTTATGGAAAGATGCTACTAATAGTGAGATTGAATCCATACTTCAAAATCACACCTGGGAGTTAGTAGATCTTCCTCCAGGATGTAAGCCTTTAGGGGCCAAATGGATTTTCTAGAGGAAAATGAAAGTTGGTGGTTCAATTGATAAGTATAAGGCACGACTTATAATTAAAGGTTATAAGCAACGTGAAGGCCTTGATTACTTTGACACTTATTCTCCTGTGACGAGAATAAATTCCATTAGGATGATACTTGCTATTGCTGCATTACGCAATCTTGAAGTACATCAAATGGATGTGAAAACTGCTTTTTTAAATGGGGATTTAAATGAAGAAATTTATATGGAACAACCCGAGGGTTTTTCCTCCCCAGGAAAAGAAAGAAAAGTATGTAAATTGGTGAAATCTTTATATGGTTTAAAGCAAGCACCAAAATAATGGCATGAGAAATTTGACCAAACTATGTTGGCAAATGGCTTCAAAATCAATGAATGTGATAAATGTATTTATGTTAAAGAAACAGATAATGACTATGTCATTTTGTGTCTTTACGTAGATGACATGCTCATTGTTAGAAGCAGTGATAAGATGATCAAATCTATCAAGAGTATGTTGAACTCAAAATTTGACATGAAAGATATGGGTCTAGCAGATGTCATTTTGGGGATTCAAATCTCAAGGACATCTGATAAGATCATTCTAAGTCAGTCACATTATCTGGACAAAATTCTTGAGAAATTCAACAAAGAAGATTCTAGTGTATCTAGAATCCCTATAGATTCGAGTCTACATTTGTTCAAGAACAAAGGGGAGAGCGTCTCTCAGGTAGAGTACTCTAGAATTATTGGAAGTCTAATGTACTTAATGAGTTGTACAAGACCTGATATAGCCTATGCAGTTAGTAAACTGAGTAGATACACGAGTAATCCAGGGTCTGACCACTGGAAAGGAATAACAAGAGTACTTAGGTACTTGCGATTTACTCGTAGCTATGGGGTGCACTATACTAAATATCCAACATTACTTGAAGGGTATTGTGATGCTAATTGGATATCTGATATGAAAGATTCAAAATCTACGAGTGGATATGTGTTCACACTCGGTGGTGTAGCTGTATCATGGAAATCTTCTAAACAAACGGTAATAGCTAGATCCACGATGGAATCTGAGTTTATTGCCTTAGACAAGTGTGGCGAAGAAGTTGAATGGCTTCGTCAATTTTTAGAAGATATTCCAAAATGGCCTAAATCAATGCCAGTTATTGTCTTACATTGCGATAGTCAATCTGCAATTGGTAGGGCACATAATAATATGTATAATGGTAAGTCTAGACATATACGTCGTAGACACAATACCATTAGAAAACTACTCTCAACTGGAGTTATCTCTATTGACTATGTGAAGTCAAAGGATAATATTGCGGATCCGCTAACCAAAGGGTTAAATAGAGAGTTGGTTGAAAAATCATCGAGGGGAATGGGTCTAAAGCCCATGAATGAATAAAGTCAATACAGTAGACACCCCACCTAGTTGACTGGAGATCCCACGATCTAGGTTCAAAGGGACAACTAAAACTGTAAAGATTATGTTGGATCACTGTGGGGGTTATCCTCATTGTCCAGTCCTATGATGAAACAGTGATAACCATAAGGAAAATGTTAAGCTATGTTTTTAATGATTTCTTATGCGTCGAAATGTCAAGCAGAGTAATACAGGTTACTCTTAATTAAGAAAATCACCTATGTGAGAGAGAAGATGGGCTGCTTCTATAGGGATTGAATAAGGGCTCAATTCCTATAATATCTCTTGCAGAACCAGGGAAATGTTCAGGGCCAAAACGAACATAATCTTGAGAACCAATATATGTCAGGAAAGATTCATGTGTGTGGTATATCATCGTTTACACGAATGGCAGAACAGTTCAAAAACATCGCGTCTACTGATCATCCAGTAAAGTAAATATACTTACACAAGGGATGGTTCAAAGGGTAATACCTACCTATCCTATGCGAGTTTCTAACGTTGAACTCTATCACCTAGGTCTAATTCTTTTTGTTAATTTTTCCTTGAGTCAATTTTTCATTCATGTGGGGGATTGTTAGAATTTTGAATGAAAAAACAATTGGGATTGTTGTCTCACATTGCTTGTGAATAGATTTTTGCCTTAGGAAAAATCTATAAATAAGACCTAAGTGGTCTTAGTTTTAAAACACACCAAAAACACACACACATATATATATATTTATATATTTGTCTTCCTTTGAAGATTATAGATATATATATTTTTTAAATATAGTTTTTCTCTTTTTACTCTTTAGAGTTCTTAGATCTTTTGTAGTGTGATAGAGTTTGGGCATAATTAGTTCAGCGAAGTAATTAAGTTACTTGTCGTTCACCGTTGTGTCTTGGAAAATAAACGTCGAAACTTCTTAGAGGCGGCGAATCTGTTTTAAGGAAACTGTGTGTTACACAGGCATCGACTTTTATATTTGTTCTTTATAATTATTGTCTAAATTAATTATAGTCATTTTTATTGTGTTATTTATAATTATAATACTGTCATTTATATTATAATTATTTATATTGTATTATTTATAATTATAATATTTATGTATCTTTAATTTAATAAATATAAATATTATATTTATCTTATTGCGTTTAGTCAAGTATATACGTTATGGTTTTCTACCCTATTAATGATATTCCTTCCCCTTTTTACTTCTTGAGTTTTTTCTAAAAACGATTTTACTCTTAAAGTTTTATCTGGCAAATTTTTCTCAAATTTTTTTTTTAACAAAACTCAACAGGGACAAGCACTTCCTTTCTTAATTTAATGGGTCAGCAAATTGACCACCAATTATTATAAACTGACATTAGGAATCAAACCTTTCATTACCCAATACACATGAAAAGACAAAGCCACTCTCCACCACCAGATTCCTCATTTTGTTCATTAAAAATAACCATACTTCAAAATTAAAAAAAAATTAAAAAAAAATAAAAAATCTTAAAAATTTATTGTAGTTGGATGGGAAACTCCATAATTTGTAGGCCCCACCAATGACGATGATAAATTAATATCTTGATAGTTGAATTACAAAAGTGGGCTAAAACGAATTGGTAAAAAATTTCAATCTTGGTGGAGTTTCTTTCTATACATTCAAACTAGCTAATAATATTGCAATATATTATAAAGGGATATTCACTTGGGTAAAGAATTATTTAGATTATTGTTTTATTCCGAGTAAAACTGAACCCCAATAAGGTAAAAATTGCTGTTTCCCATTAAATATCGTATGCTAAACAGCTGCACAATCAAGCCCCGACAGGAGTGCTTGTATAAAATATTTCCAAAAAGCAGACTGAGAGGTCAATTTGTTGAACATTACAATGCTGCGTTTTCATATTTCCGGTTACTTTTGACTTCTACTACCAAAAAATAATATAACAAATGTACACGTTTCCACCCACTACTACATTTCATGAAAGAAGAAAATGATAAAAATGTATTCCCTCTATTTTCATTAATTTATATATTTTGCATTGTGTTTTTGAAAATTGTAAAATCGTCTCTCTAAAAGCTACTTCTTTTATTATTAAAAACAGTATCTTGCATTTTTATTTTTTTTAAAAAAATCATATTTTAGCTTAAATGAGATGATTTTTTTTCCTTTTGTAAACTTAAATATGATGACCGAATTTTTTATTTTTAAAAGCCCAAGGTAATGTTTTCTATGTTCGTCGAAACATTATGTTTGGTTTATCTCTTTCTATTATCTCCTTTTTCCCCCCTAATTCTGTTAAAATGGGCACTTTATAAACATGTAATATCATTTTTTATGATTCATGTTAGTATTAGTGTTGGTATGATGACAAATAGAAAGGTTAAGCTAAGAGCGTGAAGATACTATCAATTATTATTATTATTATTTTGAACAAAAAATGATATGATTCATATTGTAATGAAATAACAAAAATTTGAATGCTAGTACTTTTTTGGCATCATAACTTTGAAAACATAATCATACCTGCTCTCTCTAATTCTTCTCTAAGGGCTGGCTAAACTACAAAATCAAAAATAAAAATAAAAAGGGCAGTGCCAAAAGCCAAGGAGTAAAAGCCGAAAGAATGGACATAAATGCAATTATAGGGTGTACCCCAGCATATGAAGGTGCGTGTGGGTCCGCTCTAATTAGGACCCCACCTGGAATTGGCCCCATTTTCCCGCGTAATATAATAAATAAATAAGTAAATAAAGCATAATTTAGAGTAGTAATTTTGAAGATAATTGAGCCAAATGAATCTTCTATTTAATATAACAACTGCATGCATGAAAGCATGTCTATGCATAAAAATATATATTCTCCCGTGAAGAAAGGCTTTTTTTTTTCTTTCATTTTGATTAGAATCCTAATCTAATTTTAGTGGCCATAAAAAAAGAAGCTAGGCCTTTTGATTTCTCAATTCTATTAATTATTACTTAATTAGGAAAAATTAACAATAATATTCATATATATACTTTCCTTCTAATTCCATGATCACATGATATTATACCAATTTTTAAATTTTACTTTAAGCATGTTTTTGTAACTTTTATTTTAATTTCATGCTTACATAACTTAGTTCCTAATTCTTTGTTAATAATAACAAAAACAGCTATTTAATTATGTATGGTGAAATCAAATTTCATTTTAAGCCTTATTCTCTTATTATTAATTATGCTTTAAGAATGATTTTGTGACTCAGTTTCTATTTCTTTAAGGGAAAAAACACACAAAGAAAAATATCTTCTGCTTAATTTTCAGAAAGAAGAAAAAAAATATCATGACAATGTCATCGAAAACAAATTTTCTAAATGAAAAATATATTTAGATAATAAGATAATGAAATGAATTAATTTGATTCTTTGCTTTGGATTCTAGCTTTTCTAATTAAATGTATATTATATTATATTAGGTGGAAGCAAAGGTAGAAGTACCTCTAATTTTGATTAATTAGTACTCGTTGATTCCCAACATATCACATATATCTTTACCATATTCTCCTAAGTACTCAGCTTGATCTCTACCCTGTCTAGTCTGGAAAAACCCACCAACTTATCTAACTGTAATTACACTATATAATTTAAAATATATTACACAGTACAAGGGAAAAGACAAAAGTTAAAACAAGTCGGCATTTTATTTATTTATATGCTTTATATCTCAGAGCCTCAATTCCTCTTCCTTTCCACAAATTATTCTTCAAAACACCTGCAAAAATCACATCAAATTAGTTTAGAATAAAATAAGAAAATATCAGGAATAAACATACTCTAAAAATTGAGTCCATTATTTTTAAAGGCTGCCTTTAGCAACTGTACTTGCACAGTTGCACTCACCATTGCCATTTTTTTTTAATTTCATTTATAACCATATAATTTGCCTACTCCAAAATTTAGTAGTTTCCTTATGTATAAATATTTGTAACATTCAAATGACAGTTTTTTTTTTAAATGGATTAAAGAGACAGTTCAGAAAATACTATAAATACGTTAAAATCCAAATCCAAGTTTCAAACTCAATTAAAACACAACAGAAGAACAGTAGTCAGTACATGTGTATATGATAAAAAAACATATAATTAAAATAAATAAAATTTGAAGGGAAAAACAAAAAAGATGAAGAAGAAGTAGAAGAAAGGATTATGAATACATATATATACCTTGGGGGTTACAGCTGGGAGGATCTTCGAAGAGTGACAGAGAGAGTTGTTTGTGAGCAACAACAATGTCAAACACTATAAGACCTGATTTAGGGTCTTTAACGATGATGTCTTTGACTGGTAACCATAGAAAGAGCTCTTCTTGAGTCAAACCCTCAACTCCCATGAGACTTCCATAACTGAGGTTAGCCCTCAAAACGGCGTCGTAGAACACTCTATTCTCAAACTTGGTCAAGCAAGGTCCATGGAGGATCACTTCTAGCTGCCCTTCGTCGGAGAGGGTGTACGACTTTACCTCCTTAGGGAAGAGACCCGCCGGTAACCCTTTTGACCGGAGAAGATCATGTATGTCGGACGGCAGTGATGATGATGATGATGATGATGAGGTGGAGGAGAGTGAGAGAGGTAGTATAGAGAAAGAAAGCCATACAAGAAGAAGAAGATTACTGGAGTGGTAGATCCTCATAGTTGGCTTGGCTGTCTCTTTAGCATTTGGAGAGAGAGAGAGAGAGAGAGGAGAAGAGAAAGGAATATTTAAGGGTGATTATGGAAAGTTTATGAACTGTTTAAAAAAGGAGTGTGGGAAGATACATGAATTTACGACATTACCCCGGTTGGTGGCTATGATTAAGGGAGCCAAAACAAAAGAGATGTTAGGGTTTTTTTTTTTTTTTGAAAAAAGGATCGATTAGGGTCTTCTGTAAAAAATGTTTTTATATATACTCACCACTTACATTAATTCTTATCCCATCCCATCTTTTGCATATTATATAATGTTTTAATATAATCTGGTGTTAAAAATGTCACTAATTAGTATTATGTACCATAAAAAACTCTCAGGTAAAATGAAGAGAGTGTGCATAAGGTAAGGTATATTGATGGATGTGTTAACCCTAGTTGCAAGTATGTGATTACTCGATAATATTACTAATATATTTATTTTTAATGAAACTACGGTTAAGTAATCTACTATAATCAACATTGTTTAATATCTTGAAAATCAAAACAAGCTTCGAAGTCAAGTATACAAAGGGACGGGTGCAAGCTATATATCATAAACGGTTCATGTTCAAGCAGAGTAATGGATAGGTTGTTTTGTGCTTGTATTAGCATACCATTAAACCAACTCATAACAAAATAATTAAGTAAAATATTAATAATAATAATAGAAAACTGACGTAGAATAATTAATAAGATACCAAGTTTGGTGGTCCAAGCAAAGCAACTTAGCCCACTAAGCTAAGTTGTATCACCTTTCATTGTCAAAATTGATACTAAAAGGGAGTTAACTAAATAATTTCCATGTAGCTACTAAAAAAGTTGTTTACACCTCATTGGCCATACCAAAATATGATTAGAGACATTTAACAATAGTTAGAGACAAGGACTACTTTTGGTATTTTATGATACCAAAAGTGGATTATATGTAGACATAGTATGTAACGGCAGCATATGCAGTCAAAGAGGTCAGAAATCAGGACATCTCTTACGACATATATCAAAATCCAAATCAAGGGTAAATATGTCATTTCAATATCATTCTTCTTTTTATTTTATTTTTATAAGTATCATTCGTCCTTTTGTTTTCTTGTCGTTACTTCTATTTTAGTTTTCCGAGTAATTTCCGAAAATTCTAAAAAAATATTTATAATACTTCCCTTTTATTTTTTATTATGTCTCTCCTCTTCTCTTCTTCCTTTTTTCTTTTTTCTTTTTTCTGTATTCTGTACCATTTTCTTAATTATATGAAACCATAATTTATTAGAATCTGGGCAATGATATGTACTAAAAATATTACGCGATGTGACAAGTTATTTTAATTAATTATATTTATTTAAGATAAAACTTATTATATTTACAAGATTTAACACGTCACATTTTGTAGATACATATTATGAATTGAAAAGAAAAAAACACATTATAAATTGATCATAATCTTTCCATTTATCTCATACTAAAATTAGACTCTAAAATAAAAAATTGTGTTTGTCATATAGATATAAAAGATGAATATTTATTTTCTTTTTTCTAAAATCATAAACCAGTGACAGTTCCACCAAACCTAAGCCTAGATAGATCTAGCTGGTATCCAAAAATTACAAATTATATTTTCTTTCTGTCATCTGAAAAGTGAGTGAAGAGAGTGAAGAGTCACGCAGGGACTGAGTTAAAAATACTGACCAGGCCAAAAAAATTTAAAAGGGCAATGAGTAGATTAGTCATGGGGACCTAGGTAGGGCCCTTGGGCTACTCTTTGATAGGCACCTTCTCATTTTAAATAATTCTTTGTTTTTTTTACTCTATTTACAAATATATATAAAAAAGTAAGTAAGAGTGATAAAAATACCAGGGGAAAATGCGTGGATTAGAAAAATCCGTAGCCGGTTTAAGTTACATTATCACACGTGTCACTCATTCAGCCTGCAGGTCCTTTCCACCCATGACCTATGCAGTCATAAGTAGATAGATTGGCCGCACGTGATATGTACATGACTAACGTGAACTTTTGCCGTCTGGGCAAGTTTAACGGATTAATCAAATTATTCTCTATCCAATTTTTTTTGGGAAATTTACAAATATTATAAAAATGTAAATTTATTTCAAAAATATTTTAAAATAATTTATTTACACATATTGTCCCACATTAGTATACCAGATTTTGAAAAAAATATTAAGAAATCATACTTCCCAAATTTTTTATTTTATTGTTTTATAAAAGATTAGGAGCTGATTGGTAGAGAATTTGAATCTAATTTTATGATTTCAAAAATTATAAAATTGTGGGCCCATGATAATAGCTTATTGGTAGCTAGTTTTTTAAAACAAAATCCAAATGTATATTTGGATCTTATGTTGTAAAATTGAAAACAATAAAATGATGTTTTCTTTATTTTGTGAAAGTTCTTCTAAAAAAATTCTAAAAACAAATTATTTCTTCTCTTCTATTTTACTCCTTCCCCTCCACTATTTGAGAAAGAAAATTTCTCTCCTGTCAACAGTGACTCGATATGTTCATATATATATATATATATGTCATTATTTTAGCAGGCAAAGAAACTATTATGGGGTTTCGTTAGTTGGGAAAAAAAATTAAAATTACGGGAAAATGACATAAACTCATATATATTTGTATGTATGTAACTTTAATTTAGAAAAAAAATAAAAAATTAATAGCAATGCAATATTGTTATGAATTTAATCAATGCACTATTGTTAAATTTTAATTTATCAATATAATTAAATTTTACTTAATTAAATCTATTAGTAAATCAAAATTTAATATTATACAACCTATGTATATAAAATATATAAAATTAAAATAATATTTAGATTCAGCTGAACCAATCACATATTCAGTTTCTGTTATATTTTCAAATTTAATACCAATCACATATTCAGTTTTTTAAAACTCAAATTTTTTTTTATTGATATTGAACCAAGCACATTTTCAGAAACATGTTTTTAGTCACTAAATTCATATCTTCATTTCAGAATCTCACTTTTAAAAAATATAGCTTTCTAATTGCGAACCAATCAGACCCTTACATTTTTATTGCTTATGATACAAATAAGATAACGATGGATCATTTTTTTTATAATTTTTTTAATTTTTAGATCATATAATTTCATATACATTTTGGCTACCTCCGAAACTTATATATAGATATCTTAATATATCAATTAATTGATTTTAGGTTATATTACGGTATCTTATTGTTTAAGGTACATTTTAGTAGCCTTCAATCTTATTTCAGAAACTAATGTGTTGTCATATAGTATAACAAGTTACCACATAATTTATTAATAAAAATTAATTTAGTATAATACACAGTAACTTTTAAATGAAATCTTTTAATAGATTTTTTAGTCATTTATGTAATTTACATGTCTTACTATTTAAGATATTTTTATGTTGCCTTCAAGTCTATTTTAAAAACTAATTAGTTATCATATAGTATAAAAAGTTACTCCTGTAATTCCAAGTTACCATGAATATAATATTAGAAAATGATTTTATTTAGTATGCTCCATATTTACTTTTAAAAGCTACATTTTTCATTGCTTTTAAAATCATTTAAGATACAAATTGGTTACATTTTGATATATGACTAAATTTTTGGGCATGACACAAATTTAAAGCAACCAACGAACTTAATGAGTTACCAAAAGACTGTTCTTATGTTATCAAACAATATCTTAAATAATATTTTTTTAAAATTACTTAAAATGTTTCTAAATTAGCTTTAAAATTGTTTAGAATATCATATAGTATCTTTTAAATGTAAAATAATAATACATTTTCTGGTATATTAAATTTTGTTTAAGTTTAAAATTTAGTTACTTTTTGGTTAACAAAATATAAAAATAAACTAAAATGTTGCTTTTTATTCTGGTCATCTTCTCCGGCCACGGCGAAAAAATATTTGCTTCCCATATATCAAAATTACCACATTGAAGAGTAAGTTGAGATGGTACTACTTTAGAGCTCAACCAACTAGCGGTGTGCCTGGAAAATATTTTTGAAGTTAAAGAGAAGAGAGAGAAAGAGAGAAATCGGTAAACATGAAAAAAGGCAGCCATTACCTAAATAAAGCGGTAAACAAAAAATGGTATTTGTGTAAACTAAATGAGCCACGATATTTTTGTAAATAAGATGCAAACTATGGTGCTACATGTAAATTTTCCTTTTTTTTTTTTTTTTATAATAGTAGGCAAACACTTGTTTTATACATTTATAATGCTTAGAATGATGTATCATACATCAATACCACTCAATTTTTTTAAAGTGGCACCCACTATTTTTATGTGTAGTTTAAAATATGTACATGTCAAATTATTGTGTATATTTTGAGTGTGTAAAATAAATGTGTGTCTAACATTATTCTTTTTTGTTTGAAAGGAAATCTCAAAGCATTTTTAATAGTAACATAATAACATTATTTATAAATATGATAAATGATGGGTAGATTCATAAAGACATATCTATGACTACAATTTAGTGTCTGTGTTTTTTATACACGTGTAAAACAAACGGTTTGAATTCTAATTTCAACACCGTACATTATTTGGAATTTCCTAAAATTTTGTAGGAGGTCTGCTATGACTACAATGAACACATTTTTATATATATAAAAACTGGGATCATAATTAAATTTTGTGCCTAAAACAAGAACGTGTTGTACTAGTAAGGTAAAAAGACATATTTTATTGTAGATTCTTCCTATATATTAATTTTGTTCAAAAGTGTTTCTTTAACTTGTAATTTATTTATTGGACTTCTAAAATAAAGTAATAACACATCAAATAAATATTGTTGATTTTAATTTCAATTCCTATAAGTCAAGAAAATAATTTAGGGCTTTTTGATAAATATATTTCTTTTGATGAAGTTTTTACAATTATATTGTCCTATTTTTTTTTCAAAAAAATAAGTGTGTGTTACCTCAGCTACCTCGTATGTAACCATAGCTCCATTAAACGCATTGAACTCGTGTTGAACAATGTTGCTTATAAGGTTGCTTTGGTTTCTTTGAAGTTGATTTGATTGTTTTGGATGTTGCTTTAGTTGATTTGTCAATTTGATAAACAACCCCTCCCCCCTAAAGAAAACATATTTGGATCAACCTCAGCAATCTTGGATGCAACCTTAACAAAATAAAAAAACAACCTCATTTGCAACCTGAGCTCCAACAACCCCATAAAACTTATAAGTTAAGTAGGTTGCTTATAAGGTTGTTTTTGTGGTTGCGTTAGAAGGTTGCTTTAGTGGTTACATTTGTGATTGTTTTGGTTGATAATAAGGTTGCTTAAGTTCTATAATTTAAATATGAAATTGTTTAAGTTTATTTAGGTTGCTTAGCATGTTGCTTAGGCTGCTATAATTTGAAAATGAGCTTGTTTAAGTTAATTTAGTTTCTCTAAGTTGCATGTCTAAGTTGTTTTAGTTACAAATGAGATTGCTTAAGTTGTTGTATGTTACATATTAGGTTGCTTAAGTTGTTCTATGTTGTATAAAATCTAGATTGCTTAAGTTACAGTAAGTTGCATTAGATTGTATTTGATCTCATATGAACACCATGAGTTACTAGCTCGCAAGCATTATGGTAGCTATGTATATATATAGAGTGTTGTCTTACAAGCTTAGCTTAGCATTTTGAAGTGATCGAGAAGCTCAGTTCATCCACGTACTAGTAGTTTATTGTACATACATGAAAAAGGGTTATTTCATTTTGTAGTGTGCATTTCAAAAATATAAAAAAAATTAAAAAGAACACCATGCAGGAAGCATGTCGTACAATTGTATCTTCTTTGAGTTTTCCTATTGAAGTTCGAGGATACATGATGTTTAAGAGTACTTTTAACTAAAAATGATTATATAAGGTATGTATATATATATATATAACTAGTTACTCACGTATGTAAATAAATATACAAGAATCATATCCATATACATAACTAAAGCTTGTGTGTGTAAAAATATATAGGAATATTTACATTCATAAATGCTATTCCCATTTTAATTACAACAATAACTTAGGATTCTTAGAAATATATAACAATGGAGATGATTACAATCAAAATAAACACAAAATATATATAATATGAATTAATAAAATTACATAAGTAAAGAAAAAAGATGAGAAGAGATTACATAACTTATGTAAATCAACATAAGAATAGCAGGTACAAGATGAAGATCTCAAGGTTTAAACAAGGTTCAAAATCTTTGTCTTAAAAGCTATTTCTTCCCTCATAAAAACACTTTGAGAATACTCTCTAAAAATACTTCTAAGGATTTATCGAGTCTTCTCTCATACTTATCATAGTGTTCTAAAGATGTCATGTCATCACAAGTGTTCTAATCTATGTAAAGTATTTTTTTCACCTTCACCCATTACTTCTAAGTGAGCAAAATTATTTCTATTTATAGAGATCATCCACCATTTGATTTTCTAATTCCACCAAACTCCCTTGGGAGTTAGAAATATGCACACAACAACCATAAAATATTATAGCTAATAAAAATCAAATTCAAGATGTGGAACTCCTTTTACACATCAATTGGTGAATATTTGTGAGAGTTACAAAACTTATGATCATCATTTCTTAAGAATTGTATCTCTACTCTATATCAAAAACTTATTATGATTATCATTTCTCAAATTGTAACTCCACAATATGTGTTACATTTGAAAAAATTACATTTGTCACATAATTTATTTAATCAAAATATTATATTATTTATAAAATAATATAACATTCCTCCACCTGATTAAATGACACTTCTATAGTGAAAAATAGTTTGTAGCAGTTATTTTATAAATCAAACATTATATCATAGAATAATATAATATTCCCCACTTGATTAAATGATTCAACTCTCTATAGAAACTAATGCATTAGTGAATAAAGTAAAATGTCTTTCAACTTGAATTTTACCTTAGTGTAATTATCACAAAGTTTGTTGAAATTTTGGTTGCCGAAGCATTGAACCACTATTCCTTGATAACAAACTGGTGATAATATACACACTTTTGCTATGTTTGCTTGAGAACCTCATGACTCGCTTTTTCACCGTTAATGGCCATGTGCACAAATCCATTCATGGACATTCCTTGAGAATAAACTTCCAATTCTCATGAGAGGCGGCATCACCCCTAAGTTCATATAGGTTGTAAATCCTGAAATTGGCATATTTTATAGAAATATCTTTTTAATTAAAAGATCAATTTATGTTTCCCTTTATTGTAATTTTTAGAAATTCACTTTCCCTTTTTGTGAATTTTGGATTATAATTAGCTTCCTTATTTAGCTTATATTGTCTCAATTTTATTATAAAGGGAAGTTATATTTTGCAAATATTCATTACTTACCTAAAGTCATTACTGGAATATTTGATTGTATATTTTCGTGCAGCTCAAGAATTGAAATTCAGGAAACTGAATCTTTAATGTCATTAATTTTTCTTTCTATTTTGAGCTTGTTTTTTATCCGACACAAGTCTGAGCTGTCCCCACCAAAATCGTATCTGTCGGATCAGCATCTTCTAAAAAAGGAAATTCTTCATCAATCAAGAATATCTTCAATTATTCTTGCCTTTATTAGGAGATTCTTTCTCAGCCTTTATAAACATGAAAAAGGACTCTATAAATAAGGCTCTAAAGGCAGTGAGAAAAGTGAACTCTTTGGTGCATAATTTGTGAGTGTATTGTAATATTTGTGAGAGTTCTTTATTTGTATTCAAGATCATAGTATTCACGTGATCTTGTAGAAATATGAGAGTTTAGTTTTTGTGTATACCACATTTATGAGTGAATATACATTGTAATTTGAACACAACTTTTATAGTCTTCGGGAGAAGATTTTTACAAGCCTTGTGTCGGGAGGATGCAAGCACTCGCTGGCCATTGAAGGGAGTTCAAGTGGTTGAGCGTTTCAATCAAGATCAGATTAGTGAAGAGAAGTACAACAAAGTTGCGACAAATCTCAAGAGGGAGTCTTGTTTTGTTTAAGTCAATATTTTGTACTTGTGATTCTTTATTAATTGGTTTTATTCTTTGGGCGTGGCCCCAAGGAGTAGGTTATCCGAAAGGATTTCTGAACCTTGTAAAAATTCGTTGTGTTCTTTGTTGTTTTGCACTGTCTTTTTATTATGTTCAGTTTCTGTCGTGACAAGTGCGGATTCTGTCCCGACGAAACTGCAATATGTTTAAACAGTTAATTACCATTCCGCACTTTAATTAATTCACATGGTTTAATTAATTTGGTAATTACTAAAAATAGAATTTCAATTGGTATCAGAGCGGGTCACTCATTTCTGAGTGTGATCCTGGTTTATTCCGTTTGTTGTTCTTGTTCTTGTTCTTACAATGTCTTTTTTTACAGAAGGAGGATCCATAACTCACCCCCCTTTACTCAATGATTCGAACTATCCATATAGGAAAGTTAGAATGAGAGCTTTCATCAAATCTCAAGATGAAAAAGCTTGGAGAGCTGTTTTAAGTGGTTGGACTCCTCCAGTAGAAAACGATGATGTAACTAAGGTAAAATCTGAACTTGATTGGACTGATGCTGAAGATAAACTGTCCAGTTACAATAATAAAGCATTACATGCTATTTTTAATGGTGTTGGTGAAGGTTACATTAAATTGATTTCTTCATGTGTTTCGGCCAAAGATGCTTGGCAAATCCTTCAAACTCAATTTGAAGGATCTGCTGATGTCAAGCGTTCTAGGCTTGTTATGCTTACAACAAAATTTGAAAATTTGAAAATGAGTGAAAATAAAACCCTCCCTCACTATATTCTATGAGAAATTGTCAGATATTGCTAACGAATATTTTGCTCTTGGTGAAAAACTTGAAGAGAATGTTTTGGTTCAAAAAATTGTTAGAGTTCTCCCTGACATGTTTCAGATGAAGCTAAATGTAATTGAAGAAGCAAAAGATCTGGACAAAATAAAAGTAGAAGAATTGATGGGTTCACTCCGAACTTTTGAACTAAACCAACAAATTAGACAAAAAGGTAAGACAGAAGAAATCAAGGAGAAATCTATTGCCTTGAAATCTTCTAAAGAAAAGAAGGACAGTTCAGATGATGAGGATGATGAGATGGCTCTGTTGACAAAAGATTTCCAAAAATACATAAAGAAATTGGGAAACAAAAAGGCCATATCCAAAAACCCAAAAGGTAATTTCTCTAAACCCTTTGAGACTAATAAAAAGGGTATTCAGTGCAGGGAATGTGAAGGATTTGGACACATTCAATTTGAGTGTGAAAATACCTTAAAGAAAAAGAAAGTCATGACAACCACGTGGAGTGATCAAGACTTTGAACAGAGTGATTAGGAGGAAAATAGTGTTGCCTTAACCTCTGTTCACAAAGGTATGGTTTTCTCTTCAGTTAATTACAAGGATGTGTTATGCCTTAATAATTCTGTTCAGAATAATGAGAATTCTGACATTGATTCTGATGATTCTGACTTAGATGAGGAGTCATTGAAAGAGTCTTATAAAATAATGTATGATCAATGGCTGAAAGTGTGCTCTGAGAATCGTCTAATGGCTCGCAATAATAAAAAATTTGTTGAAAAAATTGAAGAACTTGAGATGATTATTGCTTCCAAAAATGATGAAATTATTTCTTTGAGTAAAGAAATTGATCTTTTGCAAAAAGGTGTCAAAATGCTTAATCCTATCTGGAATATTGGATGATATTCTTTCTGCAGGAAAAAAGGCTAGTGATTATAGTGGATTATGATTTAATGGATCTGAATCCTCAAGAAAAACGGTTTTTGTAAAATCTATGAATTATCCGACTGTTGTGCCAACTAACCGTTTTGCAGGAACAAGTCACTCTGTCGAGACCACAAAGTTGTCATCTGTTCCAACAGATCTACAACTAAAGAAAATTTCTCCAAAAAGAAACATTGGACAATTTGTACCATTTTGTCATTTTTGTGGGATGAAAGGACACATAAGACCGAAGTGTTTTTCTCTGTTAAATTTGTTTAAAAAGAATTATGTTAAGCACTTTGGTAGTATGACTAAATTCTTGACCAAAAGAAATTCAAAATAAAAAACAATATGGGTCAAGAAAGTTAACTCTGTTTGCTTGGCTACCTTTACCTGTCATAAAATGCATGCATCTAGTTCATGGTACTTTGATAGCGGTTGTTCAAGACATATGATAGGTAATGCCAACATACTTACCAACTTAAAATCCTTGAAGTGTGGAGTAGTAACATTTGGGGATGGAATGATAGGAAATATTTTAGGTAAAGGTACTCTAAACATTGAAGGGTTACCGAAACTGAAAAATGTGCTTCTTGTTGATGGGTTGAAAGCCAACTTAATTAGCATAAGTCAAATTTGTGACCAAGGTTTTCTTGTCAATTTTTCACATAATGAGTGTAATGTTATAAATCAAAGTGGTGATATTGTTCTCAAAGGTTCTTGTTCTTTGGATAATTGTTACACACTCACACAAAAATTCACATGTCATGCGTCTTCATCAAGTTTTAATATTACTGACTTGTGGCATGAAAAACTTGGACATATAAATTTCAAAAACTTGAAAAAGATTGCTAATGCAAGTCTCATCCGTGGTATACCCAAGTTGGGTAAAGAAACGCTTGGTAAGTGTGAATCATGTCAATTGGGAAAATAGTTAAACATTTCTCACAAAGCATTATTTGATATTAATACTTCAAATGTGTTAGAATTATTGCATATGGATCTCATGGGTCCTATATAAGTTGAAAGTATTAATGGTAAAAGATACATTTTTGTATGTGTGGATGATTTTTCTAGATTTACTTGGGTATATTTCTTAAGAGAAAAATCAGATACATTTGAAGCTTTTCAAACACTATGTACAAGACTTAGAGTTGAAAAAAATTGTGACATTGGAAAGATTGTAAGAATACGAAGTGATCATGGTAAGGAGTTTGAAAATTCTGTTTATGATGAATATTGTAAATCTTTTGGAATTTTGCATGAATTTTCTGCTCCCAAAACCCCATAACAAAATTGGGTAGTGGAACAAAAAAATTGTACTTTGCAGGAAATGGCCAGAGTTATGCTAAATAGCAAAAAACTCACAAAGAAATTGTGGGCTGAAGCAATTAATACAACTTGTTACACAATTAATCGTGTTTTTCTGCGTCCAGGTACAAATAAAACTCCTTATGAAATCTGGAAAGGTAGAAAACCCAATGTCAATTATTTTCATGTACTTGGTTGTCTGTGTTATATTCTTAGAGATTGTGAGAATCTGGGCAAATTTGATGCCAAAAGCGTTGTGGGAGTTTTTCTTGGATATTCCACCAATAGTAGGGCTTATCGTGTTTATAACATGAGAAACCAAACTATTATGGAATCAGCTAATGTGGTTGTAGATGATTTAAAAGATTTTTTTGAGTACTCCCATGAGGAGGAAATTGACAGGCTCATTGATGTTCAACATCATAAAGAATTGGCAGATCTGACAGCACAACCTTTAGAGGCGACAACAGCCACTGCTGATGTATCAACCATTGATTCTGTTATATTATTTTATAATATAATGTAATATTATATTATAATATAATGTTTTTTATTAAATAAATGTGACAAAGAGTGTCACATATTGTAACATATAATAGAGAGTTACAATATTTAGATATATGAGATATATCCAAATAATGTAACATATTTGGTGTTACAAATATGTAACTTCCAAATATTACCCTTTATTGTGTAAATTTGTTGTTACACAATATTGAGATGAATTTCATAAAGCCATATGTGATATGGCTGTTAGAGATATGATTTTAACCCCAATAATGTGTTTTTGGAGTTACAAAATCATTTGGGAGGGTTTGGAACCGTTTGGAAAAACGGCACATTTTTTAGTGCTGAAAATGGTCGGTGGCCGCGGCCACAGGCCAAAAACTGACCAATTTTTTAGTTTTTTCAATCTTTGTTGAACGGCTCAAAAAACCCAAATAACTACCAAATCTCTTTTTTAATTCCATATTAATCCAATTAAACATTGGTAACAGCCACGGGGGTTGGTGGAATTTAAAATTCAAAGGGTGTCTCTAAACTCTATAAATAGGAGCCTATAGCTCACTTGTAAAACACAACATTTCTATCAATTAGAGCACTTGGCTAGAAACACATTGAGGCTTGATAATTCCATAAAGCATTTCCAATGTCTGAGAGAGATCCCTTAGTACTTGAGTTAGGGGAAATAAGCTTTTGGACAAAGGTTTTAAACCTTGTTCAAGTTGGTGATCCCCAACCCTCTTCACTTAGGTTGTGTAAGTGAGAGTTTACTTGTGTTTCTGTTCTTCATTTTATTCTATTGTTTTCCTTCTTATTCTCTTGTTCTATTTACTTGTATATTTTGTTTAAGAGTTGTATTCTCACTATTCTCTTCTTCTTCATCATCTTCTTTCTTTTCTTTGTTTATTTGTAATTTTCAGTTATAGAGTTGTAACTCCTTTTTAATCAATCATTATTTATTTGTAATATATTGCATAGAGTTGTAATTTATTATTATTTCCATTGAGGCAAAATACATATTTTCCTAACATTCAAAAGCTTATCCTTTGTTTGTTTCAATGGAAGGTGAGACCATCAAGATCATGAACCAAGACCTAGTGAGGTTGGATAGGTTTGATGGATCCAATTTCACTAGGTGGCAAGACAAGGTGAAATTTCTTTTGACAATACTCAAGATAGCCTACATCCTTGAGTCATCCTTGGTACCTTTAGTCGAGTCATCCGACAAAGACACTCCCGAGGAGGTGGAGAAGAGAAGGAAGAGGGAGGAGGACAACCTTCTTTGTAGGGGTCATATCCTTAATGCCCTATCCGATAGGCTCTATGACCTCTACACCGAGACCAAATCGGCCAAGGAGATATGGGATGCACTTGAGAAAAAGTTTAAGGCGGAAGAGGAAGGTACCAAAAAGTTTTTGATATCTCAATACTTCGATTTCAAATTTTTTGGTGATAAACCTATTCTTCCTCAAATTTATGAATTGCAAATAATTGTTAACAAACTGAAAGTTTAAAAGATTGAGCTTCCCGAGACCTTTCAAGTTGGCGCTATAGTAGCTAAATTACCACCAACTTGGAAGAGCTATAGGAAAAGAATCCTTCATAAAAATGAGGATTATTCTTTGGAGGAGATCCAAAAGCATATTCGAATCGAAGAGGAATCGATATGTAGAGATAAACTTGTGGAGGGGTCTAATGGAGAGACTTCCAAAGAAAATGCGGTGTCACAACCAAAACATCCCAAAAACAAAGGGAAAAAGGTTAACGAGAAACCTTTGGGTCCAAAAACCAACCCAAATAAGTTTAAGGGCGAGAAATGTCCTTGCTTTGTGTGTGGGAAAAAAGGTCACTATGCTAGAGAGTGTAGGCATAGAAAAGACCAACAAGGAGCTAAGGTGAACGCAACTCAAGAGGAAAACATAGTTGCTACCCTTAGTGAGGTGAATGCGGTCCAAGGCAAGGTGAAAGGGTGGTGGTATGATACATGTGCCACCGTCCATGTCACCTATGACAAATCATTGTTCAAGACCTTTGAAGAGTCAAAGGGCAACCATGAGATACAAATGGGCAATGAGGGCAAATCCAAGGTACCTGGCAAAGGTACTATTGAAGTCTACTTCACCTCCGGCAAGAAAGTTACATTAGTGAATGTACTTTATGTTCCCGAAATGAGTATAAACTTGGTAAGTGGTGATTTGCTTGGCAAGCCTGGCATTAAAGCCATTTTTGAGTCCGGTAAAGTTATACTTACCAAATCAAATGTATTCTTGGGAAAAGGGTACTCTTGTGAGGGAATGGTTAAATTGTGCACCAATGATGTAACTTTCAATGTTATCAATAAAAATGCTAATTTCACCTACATTATTGAGTATGATTCTTTATTTTTGTGGCATCTTAGACTATCGCATATAGGTTTTTCTACCATGAAAAGAGTAGTAAAATGTGGTATGATTGCATGCAATATTAAAAACTATGGTAAATGTGAAACATGTGTTAAGGAGAAAATGATTAAGAAACCATTTCCTAGTGTAGAAAGATCATCTAATTTACTAGATTTAATCCATAGTGATCTTTGTGAATTAAATGGTGTTTTAACTAAATGTGGTAAAAGGTATTTTCTTACTTTTATAGATGATTTTAGTAGATATACCTATGTGTTTCTTTTAAAGCATAAAGATGAAACTTTTGATGCTTTTAAATTGTATAAATTAGAAGTTGAAAATAAACTAAATAAAAAGATTAAGGTGCTAAGAAGTGATAGAGGAGGAGAGTACTTCTCTAATGAATTCAATACATTTTGTGAAGAAAATGGTATAATTCATGAGTGCACTACACCTTATACACCACAACACAATGGTGTTGCCGAAAGGAAAAATAGGACTTATCTAGAGATGATAAATTCTATGTTGGTGTTTTCTAAGTTGAACTTCAACTTATGGGGTGAAGCACTTTTAACCGCTTGTCACATTCTTAATCGAATACCGATGAAGAAAAATGAGATATCTCCATATGAGTTATGGAAAGGAAGAAAACCCAACATAGGGTACTTCAAAGTGTGGGGGTGTTTTGCATATTGCAAGAAAAACGATCCTAATAGAACAAAGTTAGGTTCAAGAGCCATAAAGTGTGATTTTGTTGGTTATGCCAACAATAGTAAAGCTTATTGGCTATTAGACTTAGAGTCTAATGTTGTAATTGAATCTAGAGAAGTTGAATTTTTTGAGAATACATTATGTGACAACAATTCTCAAGCTTCGACATCTCTAAAGGAGAATTTGTTATATGAGAACAATTCTCAAGCTTCTACATCCAAAGTTGATTCTCAAGAGGAGAATTCTCAAAAGGATGTAAAGCAACCCTTTGAACCTAGAAGAAGTCAAAGGCTTAAAAATCATAAAAGTCTAGTAGTGGATGAGATAGATTCTCAACGAATTTCATTCTACATGGTAGAAGGAAATAGAGAGGAAGTCATTAGGAAAATTCCTTTTGTACTTCTCGTTGAGGATGATCCTAAGACTTATAGAGAAGCTATGCAATCGAGAGATAGTGCATTTTGGAAAGAAGCCATCAATGATGAGATGGATTCCATTCTTTCCAATAACACTTGGGAATTGGTAGACCTCCCACTGGGTTCTAAGCCAATTGGGTGTAAGTGGGTATTTAGGAGAAAATACCACACTGACGGCACTATCCAAACCTTTAAAGCTAGATTAGTAGCTAAAGGGTTTAGGTAAAAAGAGGGTATCGATTATTTCGATACCTATGCGCCTGTTGCAAGAACAATTTCTATAAGAATTTTGTTCGCTTTAGCTTCTCTACACAACTTGTATGTTCATCAAATGGATGTCAAAACATCATTCCTTAATGGTGACCTCAACGAGGAGGTCTATATGGAACAACCCGAAGTGTTTGTCCTACCAAAATATGAACATAAAGTTTGTAGACTTGTAAAATCCTTATATGGATTGAAACAAGCTTCTAAGCAATGGCATGAGAAATTTGATCAAGCCATCATGCCTAATGGGTTTAGACATAACAATGGAGACAAGTGTTTGTATTCCAAAACTTGTAAGGGATATGTAATCATTGTTTGCTTATATGTGGATGACATGCTTATTCTTAGTAATATCATGAAAGGGATAGAAGAAACGAAGAGGTTTCTATCATCAACCTTCAAGATGAAAGATCTTGGAGAAGTTCATACCATACTCAGTATCAAAGTAAAGAAACATAGTGGGGGTTTTACGTTAGGGCAAGCCCACTATGTTGAGAAAGTATTGAACAAATTTAACCATCTCAAGATTAAAGATGCCAATACTCTATTCGATCATAGTGTAAAACTAGAGAAGAATGAAGGAAGAGCGGTGGCTCAATTGGAGTATGCTAATGCTATAGGGAGTCTAATGTATGCTGCCTAGTGTACTAGACCTGATATAACATTTGCGGTAAGTAAACTTAGTAGGTTTACAAGTAATCCAAGTGTGGATCACTGGAAGGCAATTGGAAGAGTCCTAGGTTATCTCAAGAAAACCAAAGGAATAAGCCTTCACTACTCCAAATTTCCTTCGATATTAGAAGGATATACGGATGCAAGTTGGATATCCAATCTTGGGGACAACTTGTCCACAACTGGTTGGGTATTTACACTTGGTGGAGGTGAAATTTCTTGGGGTTCTAAGAAACAAACCTGTATATCTCATTCCACTATGGAACCAGAGTTCATAGCTCTAGCTGCTACCGACAAAGAGGCCGAATGGTTAAGGGATATGTTGATAGAGATTCCCCTAATCAAAGAGAATGTATCTACTATATCAATACATTGTGATAGCCAAGCGACATTGGCTAGAGCATACAACAGAGTGTATAATGGGAAGTCTAGACACATTAGTCTAAGACATGGATATTTAAGAGAATTGATTCAAAGAGGAGTAATCTCAATATCCTATGTGAGAACAAGTGAAAATCTGGCGAATCCTTTCACTAAGCCACTAACGAGGGATTTAGTAGCTGCATCATCTCAAGGGATGGGACTTAAAATCCCTAAAGAGATTCACGATTGATGGTAACCTATCTTAACACTAGTTATTCAACTAGTGTTAGGTTCAATAGGTAATAAAAAATCAATCAAGTGAATATTAGTTGTACTCAAAACAAGTCCCATATGAGATATTGAGTACTTGTGTGTTACCAAGTGGAGGGTTAAAACCGAAAGGTTTTTTAATAGAATTCAGTCTTGTAAAGACAAGTATTTTTGGTAACAAAATACTGTAAGAATTCTACCTATATGGACCTAGGGGTGGGGCCACCTCTCATGAGAATTGGGAGTATTCTCAAGAACGTCCATGAATGGAAAGTGCAACTACAACAATTATGCCCATATATTACATTAAAATATAGCATATTTTAATAAGTGTTATTGTCGCAAGGTAATAGAAAAAGACACGGAAAATGGGCGGTAAATGAAATACACAGGCGCCAAATGAAACACAAAAGCAATCTCTAAGGTTGAATCCCTAATTACTCTACACGCCTCCTCTGTTTCTCTCTCACACTCAGTAACTCTCTCTCTCTCTCTCACTCGTTCAATCTTTCTTTCTTTCTCTCTGTTTGTTGCAGGTGTGTAACAAGGTGATGGGGCCTGCGGCTTGGGTCGTGTGACAGGGAGGCTCGACTCTTGGGTATACGGCGTGGCTGGCTCGTGGGTGTGACGGTTCTTGCAGCGGTGGGTCTACGGCGTGGCTCGACTCGTGGGTCTACCACGGTCTTGTACCAGCTATCTGTTGTCTCTACAATCTGTTCCTGTTGTTCGTTGTCTTCCTCCGTCTCATCTACCACAACTTCCCTCCCCATGTTTCGCCGACTCCGACGGAGATTGACTTGCAGAGCAATGGTCCAGCAGGTTGTATAGGGAGGAGCTCCAGCTGCTTATACCCAAGAAATGGAGAGGCTAACCGCTAAAGAATCCCTTCTTCTTGCTGTGAGTCTCAAGTTTTAAGAATTTGTGTATTGTAGTTGATAAGACCTAGCATTTGAGCTTTGAATTTGGGATTATTTATTTATTTAGTTTAAGGATTCTGGGGGTTTTTCCAAGCTTCAATTTTTATGGGATTTTTACTTGTCCAAGCTAATCAGGTCGCCATTCTTGGAGGGTCGGTGGGATTTTTTTCAGGGCTGATGTCTTCCATGCAGTAGTTGAGGTGAGTCTTTCTTTGATTTAGAAAGTGATTTTTTCATTCTTTGTTTCAATTTGTTTGGCAAAAGAGATGACTTGCGGTGTAACGCCCTACTACCTTAGAGCCGTTACTTAGTGAGTTTAAAATAGAAATCGTGCTTTTCAATGACTCTAAGTGGTTTCTAAAACCAAAAGTGTGGATAAATTAGAATTTGAGGCTGTACTCTTTTAAAATGTTTAACTTCATTGAAAACGTTAAGTATAAACATCTGGGATCCCAAAATAAGGTTTACAAAATATTTACAACTCAAAAATAGATTTACACTTGATCAGTTATCAAAAGAATGATCTAATATAGCCATATACAAAATGCCCCCAACCAAAGCAGTCGGGCAGGCCGAACATGTACGCGCCGCCCCCATGCTCTCCATACTCATGGCTGGTTGACTGACTCCTTGCTTTTACCTGCCACACGGAGCACCCGTGAGCCGAAGCCCAGCAAGAAAACCCAAATAGTACATAACATATGCAAATCATAAAGCTGGCATAATTCACTGATAATAGGAAAACCATCATAATAAACAAGTACGGCCATGCCGCCCCAGAGGCCTTACCAAAGCCTGGGGTTTCGGTTCTCACCGCGAGGATAACTCATGTATCCCTTGGGTCCCACCCTGACTATAAGCATCCCATGTGCTGAGTGTTACTTTCGGCCCCACGGCCGTACCCGGCCTACGCCGCTCTCGGCCCATGCCGTTCATTACATTGTAATCACACATATAGCACATTCGAAATAATCATTCACACACATCATGATTCATTTAAGATTAAACATTTGCACATAATACAATCTCGGGCCATGCCCTGCAATCACACAGTGGGGGCCATGCCCTATTCTCGGGTGTTATGGTTTTCTTACCTGTATCCCGAGCTTTCCGATGCACCACGGTCACGAGCACGGTCCACTAGCACGAGCCTCTCCCAAATCCTAGTCACAACACACACACATCAAACACTTTAAATACTAACCAAGCCAAAACCACTTCCCGGGCCCAATCCCGCACTCCCGGGACCTCTAAAACCTTAAAACAACACCCCGGAGACATCCCCCGAACCCCCAGAGCTAAGAACTAAAATTGCCAAATATGCTATCCTGAAAATTGGCCTTGTGCCGCGGCACAACTTTCTTGTGCCGCGGCACCCAGCAGTCAGAAGCTCCCCGCCGCGGCACGCAAAATCTGTGCCGCGGCACGCCTTCGCAGCCCAGAAATTCTGGGTTTTTCCTTCGTGTTTTCCCGAGCTTCAACCTCTCCAAACCACCCCAAACCAGTACCTAAGCCCCAAAACTCAAATCCAAACCTCATATGAACAATCTAACACCCTACAAACACTATGATCAAGGTCAAAACATCAACACACCCAAGACCCACACCTTTGATCTCAAATTCAGCAACTCAAACCAAAACCCATGAAAATCTTAACTCAAGCATTAAATTCCTCAATCAACACAGAAAACAAACTTAAATAAGCATAAGATCCTTACCTCAAGAGTAGAATCCACCCTAAAAGTTTCCTTGATCTCCTCCTAAGCTTCCCACTTTAGCCCCTTCTACACCTCTTCTTCTTTCTTCTTCTTGCCCTAGCCTTTCTCTCCTCTTCTTTTCCTTCTCTTCTAATTTTATCAAAACCACAAGTGAACCCAAATGTATCCCCCTAAATCCCAGCTGCAAAATGTCTATTACCCTAGCCAAAAGACCATTTTACCCCTTCTTCATAACCCTTCCTAACTAAACCTTCAAGGGCACCTAAGTCCTTTCACTTTTATTTCATTTCTACCATTTTCTATCTAAAACTTGTTACTCACAGCAGTTACAATTGGTTACCCCGGTTACCCAATTACCAATAACTAACCACTCATTCTCAACTCACTTATAAGATTCCCGAAGTACCCCTAGGCTCCTCCCGAGCCGGGTACAACATCCCGTTGTGACTTTTGGACTAAATGGCTCACTAGGACCGTCTCGATGCGTGCATCCTGATAAAAACACCACCTCACATGGCACCATTCACATAGTACAATTATCACAATTATGCCCTATCATGGCCAGATTACAATCATGCTCATTCTAAGACAATCAGGTCTACATGCATACTAATTCACATAGTCATGCATCTCAAATAATCAATTAGTCATATAACGTGCATTAAATTATAATCATGCATAAAACTCAATAAAAACACACACCAAATCCCATCATGCCCTCCAGGCACACTACTCCGGGCCCTTAAGCCTTAACACTGAATTTGGGTCGTTACAACTATCCCCTCCTCATGAGAATTTCGTCCTCGAAATTTACCTGAACAACTCGAGATACCGCTCCCGCATATCTGATTCCAGTTCCCATGTCGCCTCTTCGACCTTGCTGTTCCTCCACAATACTTTAACCAAGGCAATGGTCTTGCTCATCAAGACCTTGTCCTTCCTATCGAGGATCTGAACAGGCTTTTCTTCGTATGATAAGTCCCGATCCAACTCCAAGTTCTCATAGCTCAACACATGAGTAGTGTCTGATACATACTTCCGGAGCATGGATACATGAAACACGTCATGAACCCCTGATAGAGCTGGAGGCATTGCTAACCTGTAAGCCACCTCCCCAATTCATTCTAGAACTTCAAATGGACCAACAAACCTGGGACTCAGCTTGCCCCGAATGCCAAATCGTTTTACTCCTCTTAGGGGTGAAACCCTGAGGAATACATGATCACCAACCTGAAATTCCACGCTTCTACGTTTCTGATCTGAATAACTCTTCTGGCGACTCTGGGAGGCGAGCATACGAGCTCTAATCTTCTCAAGTGCCTCATTGGTCCTCTGAACCATCTCAGGACCTAAATACCTTCTCTCACCTGCCTCATCCCAATGAATCGGCGATCTGCACTTTCTTCCATACAGCATCTCATACGGAGCCACTCCGATAGTCGCCTGATAACTATTGTTGTACGAGAACTCAATCAGAGGGAGATACCTACTCCAAGATCCCTCAAAATCCAACACACAAGCTCGTAACATGTCCTCCAGTATCTGAATTTTCCTCTCAGATTGTCCATCCGTCTGAGGATGATAAGCGGTACTAAACCGGAGCTGCGTGCCCATAGCCTTTTGCAGGCTCTTCCAAAACTTGGAAGTGAAAGTGGGGTCTCTGTCGGATATTATCGACCTCGGAGCCCCATGAAGTCGAACAATCTCTTTTACATAAAGCTCTGCATACTGTTCCACAGTATAAGTTGTCTTCACAAGTAAGAAGTGGGCGGACTTCGTATACCTGTCCACAATCACCCATACCGAGTCATGCTGACCCACGGTCTTTGGCAATCCAACCACAAAGTCCATGGCAATATCTTCCCATTTCCACTCGGGAATCCCTAGAGGCTGTAATAATCCTGCTGGCCTCTGATGTTCCGCCTTAATCTGCTGACAGGTTAAGCATCTAGCCACATAGTCCACCACGTCCCTCTTCATGCCTGACCACCAAAACAAAACCTTCAGGTCATGGTACATCTTCGTAGAACCTGGGTGCAAAGAGTAGGGAGTGGTATGAGACTCGTCCAGAATCTCTCGCCGAATGTCTGGATCAATCGGAACACAAATCCGTCCTTTGTACTTCAACAAACCCATCTCAGAAATAGAGAAGTCCTTAGCTGCTCCAGTTAGGACATTCTCTCTACGTTCAACTAACTGGGGGTCCCTTCCCTGTGCTTCCTTAATCCTCTCGAGGAGCGTTGACTGAAGAGTAATGTTGGCTAACCTACCAACCACTAGCTCTATACCTGCTCTGGTCATCTCTCCAGCTAATCTGTCAGATATCTGCCTCGAACCATACAGCTGTCCTGGGCCCCTCCGGCTCAATGCATCAGCCACTACATTAGCCTTCCCAGGATGGTACAGGATATCACAATCGTAATCCTTTACCAGCTCTAGCCACCGTCTCTGGTGCATGTTCAAGTCCTTCTGGGTAAAGAAATACTTTAGACTTTTGTGATCAGTGTATATCTCGCACCTTTCTCCATACAAATAGTGTCTCCAAACCTTAAGTGCGAATACCACCGCAGCTAACTCCAGGTCATGCGTGGGATATCTCTGCTCGTACTCCTTTAATTGCCTTGATGCGTACGCTATCACTTTCCCAGCCTGCATCAACACGCATCCCAGACCCTGTCTAGAAGCGTCACAGTAGACCACAAACTTCTCATTATCTATTGGCAGGCTCAGCACTGGTGCAGTAATCAACCGCCGCTTCAACTCTTTAAAGTTGTTCTCACATCGATCTGTCCACACATACTTGGTCTTCTTCCTTGTCAATTCCGTCAATGGAGTAGCAATCCTGGAGAACCCCTCTACAAATCGCCTGTAGTAACCTGCTAGTCCAAGGAAACTTCTAACTTCAGGAACATTGCTGGGTCTAGGCCAATCTCTTACTGCTTCCGTCTTGCTTGGGTCGACCAGTAACCCATCCTTACTGATAATATGGCCTAGAAATGAAACTTGCGATAACCAGAACTCGCATTTGCTAAACTTAGCATATAACTTATGCTCTCTTAATCGCTGCAACACCAGGCGCAGATGATGCTCATGCTCTGACTCTGACTGGGAGTATACTAGGATATCATCAATAAGCACAATCACGAACTTATCCAGATAATCCTTGAAAATTCTGTTCATCAAATCCATAAATGCCGCCGGGGCATTGGTTAACCCAAAGGACATAACCAAAAATTCATAATGCCCATACCGTGTCCGAAATGCAGTCTTTGGTATGTCCTCATCTCTGATCCTCAACTGATAGTAGCCTGATCGGAGATCAATCTTCGAAAATACTGTACTCCCCTGAAGCTGATCAAATAAATCGTCGATCCTAGGCAATGGATACTTGTTCTTGATGGTCAACTTATTCAACTCTCTGTAATCGATGCACATCCTGAGCGATCCATCCTTTTTCTTAACAAATAAAACTGGAGCACCCCATGGCGAGAAACTCGGTCTGACAAACCCCAAATCAAGTAGTTCCTGCAGCTGAATCTTCAATTCCTTTAATTCTGCTGGAGCCATTCTGTAAGGTGCCTTGGATACTGGCTCTGCTCCCGGAGCCAATTCTATGACGAACTCAATCTCCCGCTGCGGCGGCAACCCCGGTAGATCTGCTGGAAACAAGTCTGGAAACTCACAGACCACTCTGGTTTCATTCGGTCCCGCTGCCGCCACCTTGGAGGAATCTACTATACTCGCTAGGAATCCTATGCAACCCTCCTGCATCAGGTCTCTAGCCTTTAGTGCCGAGATCAGAGGTACCCGCGGTCCATCCACCGTTCCCACGAACACAAAGGGTGCCTCGCCCTCCGGTTCAAAAGTCACCATTCGTCGCCTACAATCAATGGTTGCTCCATACCGCGTCAACCAATCCATCCCTAGTATTATATCAAAATCATCCATCTCTAGTTCAATCAGGTCAACAAACAATTCTCTACCGTCTACTACTACTGGTAAGGCTCTAACCCACCTCCTAGATACTACCAGCTCTCCTGTAGGCAATATAGTCTGAAAACCCCTAGCATACAAAATACTAGGTCTACAAAGCTGATCAATCACCCTAGCAGCAACAAATGAGTGCGTAGCACCAGAATCAATCAATGCAGTAAACAAGGATCCAGCGCTAAAAATCTGACTTGTGACCACTGATGGACTGGCCTCAACCTCAGTCTGAGTCAAGGTGAAAACCCTAGCAGGGGCGAGGCTGTCACCCTGCCTTGGTTCCTCCTTCCTGGCCTGTGGGCAATCTTTCTTCAAGTGACTGGTGCTTCCACAAACAAAACATGCCCTGATGCCGGCACTCGCTCCAGAGACGGACCGACACTCGCCCTGATGCCGTCACCTGCATCGAGGACACAATGGATAACCCCTCCAGTTGTCATTACCGCCCTGGCGGCCACCCACAGAACCGCGAACCCTCCTGTCAGAACCATAGGGAGTAAATGAGTCTGGTACTCTCCTCTTCTGCTCACTGGGGCCGCTGCCCCGACTAGGCCCAGAAGAAGAAGGCACTACCCTCCTGGTATCACGCCTAACAGCGTTATCCTTCCAGATCTGATCCTCAGCCGTCTCAGCAGTGAGGGCCTTGTCTACCACTTGCGCATAGGTAGTCTCTGGAGCCATTGTAATACTCACGTCACGGGCGATCATTACACCTAATCCCCGTACAAACCTGTCCCTTCTGGCCGTATCAGTCGGCACTAGCTCTGGCGCAAACTTCGCCAATCTATCAAATACCAGGGCGTACTCGGTGACAGATAACCTGCCCTGAGTCAGGCTGTTGAACTCATCCGCCTTCGCCACTCGAATGGCTACGCTGTAGTATTTCTCGTTGAAAATGCTCTTGAATTCCTCCCAGGTCATAATTGCAGTATCCCTTCGCTGCCCTACTACCTCCCACCATATTCGTGCATCATTTCTAAGCATATAACTGGCACAATCAACCCTATCCCTTCCTTCAACCCTCATGAAGTCCAGGATTACTGACATTGTACTCATCCACTGTTCAGCCTGTAGCGGGTCTGCTCCCCCCTCAAAGGTAGGAGGTTGCTGTTTTCTGAATCTTTCATATAGAGGTTCCAACCTGTTCCCAGTCATAGGTTGAACCGGAGCCGGTACCACACTAGGCGGTGGTGGTATCACAGTGGCTGGTGAAGGAGCTGGTTGCCTCAACTGACTAAGCTCTTCCTCTGTTTTCTTCAACCTAGCCTCCATCTCTGCTAAAATCTGTTGCCAGTTCTGAGGAGCAGGTGGAGGGTCCTGCCCCTGGTTATCATCCTCGGCCTGAATGCCGCGGAGTCTCGATGATTGGCGAGGCATTGCAGCTAAATGCCTGCAATCAGTGACACCGCTCATTAGGCATGATAACAAGGTCCAAATTCCACCTCTCAATCTCAACAACAACCAAGATCAATCGACCAAAATGACATACAAATATCATGCAGCATACAACGGGCCTTGCCCTGGCATCATGCATATGTTATTTCAATCATCATGCTCATAATAATTTAGGCAGGCACACAAAGCATTAAACACATATTCATGAATATATCAATCGACCATACCAAACCACCCTGAGTCGAGCTTTTCAATGGCAGAGTGCGTACATGTTCGGTCAATCTCCAGAACCAATAAACCTTGGATCGCTCTGATACCAAGTTGTAACGCCCTACTACCTTAGAGCCGTTACTTAGTGAGTTTAAAATAGAAATCGTGCTTTTCAATGACTCTAAGTGGTTTCTAAAACCAAAAGTGTGGATAAATTAGAATTTGAGGCTGTACTCTTTTAAAATGTTTAACTTCATTGAAAACGTTAAGTATAAACATCTGGGATCCCAAAATAAGGTTTACAAAATATTTACAACTCAAAAATAGATTTACACTTGATCAGTTATCAAAAGAATGATCTAATACAGCCATATACAAAATGCCCCCAACCAAAGCAGTCGGGCAGGCCGAACATGTACGCGCCGCCCCCATGCTCTCCATACTCATGGGCGGTTTACTGACTCCTTGCTTTTACCTGCCACACGGAGCACCCGTGAGCCGAAGCCCAGCAAGAAAACCCAAATAGTACATAACATATGCAAATCATAAAGCTGGCATAATTCACTGATAATAGGAAAACCATCATAATAAACAAGTACGGCCATGCCGCCCCAGAGGCCTTACCAAAGCCTGGGGTTTCGGTTCTCACCGCGAGGATAACTCATGTATCCCTTGGGTCCCACCCTGACTATAAGCATCCCATGTGCTGAGTGTTACTTTCGGCCCCACGGCCGTACCCGGCCTACGCCGCTCTCGGCCCATGCCGTTCATTACATTGTAATCACACATATAGCACATTCGAAATAATCATTCACACACATCATGATTCATTTAAGATTAAACATTTGCACATAATACAATCTCGGGCCATGCCCTGCAATCACACAGTGGGGGCCATGCCCTATTCTCGGGTGTTATGGTTTTCTTACCTGTATCCCGAGCTTTCCGATGCACCACGGTCACGAGCACGGTCCACTAGCACGAGCCTCTCCCAAATCCTAGTCACAACACACACACATCAAACACTTTAAATACGCCTTCGCAGCCCAGAAATTCTGGGTTTTTCCTTCGTGTTTTCCCGAGCTTCAACCTCTCCAAACCACCCCAAACCAGTACCTAAGCCCCAAAACTCAAATCCAAACCTCATATGAACAATCTAACACCCTACAAACACTATGATCAAGGTCAAAACATCAACACACCCAAGACCCACACCTTTGATCTCAAATTCAGCAACTCAAACCAAAACCCATGAAAATCTTAACTCAAGCATTAAATTCCTCAATCAACACAGAAAACAAACTTAAATAAGCATAAGATCCTTACCTCAAGAGTAGAATCCACCCTAAAAGTTTCCTTGATCTCCTCCTAAGCTTCCCACTTCAGCCCCTTCTACACCTCTTCTTCTTTCTTCTTCTTGCCCTAGCCTTTCTCTCCTCTTCTTTTCCTTCTCTTCTAATTTTATCAAAACCACAAGTGAACCCAAATGCCTAAACCGTATCCCCCTAAATCCCAGCTGCAAAATGTCTATTACCCTAGCCAAAAGACCATTTTACCCCTTCTTCATAACCCTTCCTAACGAAACCTTCAAGGGCACCTAAGTCCTTTCACTTTTATTTCATTTCTACCATTTTCTATCTAAAACTTGTTACTCACAGCAGTTACAATTGGTTACCCCGGTTACCCAATTACCAATAACTAACCACTCATTCTCAACTCACTTATAAGATTCCCGAAGTACCCCTAGGCTCCTCCCGAGCCGGGTACAACATCCCGTTGTGACTTTTGGACTAAATGGCTCACTAGGACCGTCTCGATGCGTGCATCCTGATAAAAACACCACCTCACATGGAACCATTCACATAGTACAATTATCACAGTTATGCCCTATCATGGCCAGATTGCAATCATGCTCATTCTAAGACAATCAGGTCTACATGCATACTAATTCACATAGTCATGCATCTCAAATAATCAATTAGTCATATAACGTGCATTAAATTATAATCATGCATAAAACTCAATAAAAACACACACCAAATCCCATCATGCCCTCCAGGCACACTACTCCAGGCCCTTAAGCCTTAACACTGAATTTGGGTCGTTACATGCGGCTCATTAGATTATTTTGCATATGCTTTTTTCTTTTTGAACTTTCTCTCACTCTTTTCCCTCGTTGAAGAATAGCAAAATAAAAAGGGTAATCTTTATTTCTCCTTCGACATTGACAAAGAGTTTATGATTTTTGTTAATATTTTTCTACCAATTTTTGGCTTAGGTCTGGTTGTGTTATATGAAATTGATTTAGTTTATTGGTTAGGATTGGTTCTTATTTTTTCAGTTTTGGGGTTTGCATTTGAAGGAAAAATAAATAAAAAAAACAGATTTGGGGTTTTGGGTTTGAAGTAGACTCTATGGTTCTACATTTTTGTGTGCTCACTCAATTCGTATTGTTCTTTAAGATCCTTTAAGTGGGCTTTAATTTGTTGGTTTTTATTAAAGGTTATTTCTTTGGTTTGTGCTATTGCTTTTGTTTTTTATAGTTTCTTTTGCTGCAGCTGATGAAGGTAAGCCCTTTCCCCTTTAGTTCAGGTTTAATCTTGTTAATATTTGTACTGGTTTTTAATATAATTGATGGTCTATCCAATTTATGATTATGCTCACTGCATGGTGGACTCTATTGAGAATGTTACACGTTGGGTATGTATGTTCCCTTTGATTAGTATTATCTACATTACTGATTTATCATGTAAAATATACATCTTAAATGGACCAATGTGCTTATGCTCCCAATTAGTAAATCAGAAAAATTTGTTGTAAGTTTCATTTCAAATTAGTAAACGATATTGCTGTCAATTATTATAAATCAGAAAAATCTGTTGTTGCATTGAATATTGTCCGAGCCAATCAATTTTTGTCAAGACACATTACAAATTTCAATTGAGTGTGTGTTTGAACTTGATTTATTAATAGAAATGGACACACTTATAAAATCTAGAGCTCACCATGATGAAGTGAATCTTCTCTGTACATATAACCTTGATCTAAAATCCTTTTGATATCTAATGCAAACATTATTTGATTTTTGCAAATGATCTAGCAGTAAGAGTTTATTTGTTTTGTCTTTTTGTTTAGTTAAAATAACTTACACAACGATCTAGCAGTCTGAGTTTATCTGATTTATTGGTTTTTGCATGCACATACACAACTTTCCTAGGCTCAATGCTGAAGTTATTATATTCAATGTATGTGCTGAATGTTTATGTAGCTTCTCTTAAGAGGGCCCAATTTTTCACAGCATATTTTGTATAGCTTTTCTCAAGTATTTTCTTTCATGTATTTTTTTAAGTTTTGCTTGTTAATTCTGAATTGATGATTCTTATTTTTTGTGAAATTGATTGTTGTTTGTTTGCCATAAAATTTAAGATTTCAAAATTCCTAATTTTATTTTTTCATTTCTCATATTGATGTTGTGCTGTGATGAATTCCTTAATTATGTCTAGGCAACTCAATTATGAATCAAAAAGTAATTTTTTTTTTGGTTGTCTTTCCAAATATAATATTGGTATTTAATTGCCTTGATTGCCCAAGTACTTGCTTGTTTATCATTTTGGAAGTGCTATTGATGGAAAGTAGTGCTTATGAATTGATATTTCTTCTCTCAAATAAACCTATAATGTTCATTCACGACTCAATTGAATTGAATTTAGCTAAGAATGATTTTGTGATTTTTTTGGATAGTTTGTTTCTTATGATTGCACTGTTATAGGGGATGCTCAACCAGTGAAATGGGCCATGAGATTGAGAGTGGCTTTGCATCTGACACAAGCTCTAGAGCACTGTAGCAGCAAAGGGCGTGCATTGTATCACGATCTCAATGCCTACAGGGTTTTATTTGATCAGGTAACAATGGTTTCTTTGATATATAGTTTTTATTTTTATTTAACACTTTTAATTAAAATAATTTACTATTGAGTTGGCTGTGATCAATTATTAGGATGGCAATCCCAGACTATCCTGCTTTGGCCTCATGAAGAATAGCAGGGACGGCAAGAGTTACGGTACAAACTTAGCATTCACTCCTCCTGAGTACCTGAGAACTGGTATTTTTGTTTGCTTGAATAAGTGAAATAATGTGTTCTTTTAATGTGGATTATCATTGAACAGGCATCACTATGTTAGATATTTGCAACTGAAGAGCCATTTCTTCATGACTTTAGTAATGGAAATTCTAAGAAAAATTATGTTGATGGAAAAAGCATTGCTGTACTATTTTCCTCATGATATCTTTGGCTGACGAGTATAAAATATTTTTTTTATGAAGTTGAGAGAATTTAGTCTGGTAGCAATATGATATATACATGATACGATTCAATTCTTTGTTGACAGGTAGAGTGACACCAGAAAGTGTGGTTTACAGCTTTGGAATGTTGTTGCTGGATCTTCTGAGTGGAAAACATATACCCCTAGTCATGTGAGTTCACACTTTATTCTTACTACTACTAGTAAATATATGTACATCTGTTCATAAGCACATATCTCTGGTTTTAACTGGATAATAAGTTGGATCAACATTGTTGGTTTATATTGTTTGCAGGCACTTGATCTAATTCGTGGCAAGAATTTTCTGATGCTTATGGATTTTTCTCTAGAGGGTAATTTTTCAAATGATGATGGAACTGAACTTGTACGTTTAGCTTCCTGCTGTTTGCAGTATGAAGCACGTGAGAGACCAAATGCAAAGTCTCTTGTCACTTCTTTCATGTCTCTTCAGAAAGAAACAGAGGTGTGTACTCTGCTTGATCCTTTCATTTATATGTTTTGTAAATTTGTTCTTCTATTTTATTAGTTATATTCCAGTGGCATTGTATTAGCTATTATAAATTCATTGTTACTTTTTATATTTATTTTTTCATCTTGAATTCTTTGCCTCGCATTGAATTGGAACCATATGTTTGAAATTTAGAGTACTGTGGCCACTTGTTTGCTGTTCTATGAACACTGTTAACTCCATATATGCTAGCTAATTAAGAAGTGAAGTTTTCTCTTATCTCTGGTTTTGTTGCTTTTTGAGTGTAATATATTATTTTTATGTAGTACTCTATTCAATTTCCATGTACGTAACAATTTCCCTGAACAAAGTGTAGTCACAGTTTTCTTTTCCTTTTACTGAGAAAAACAAAATCAATAAAAGCCAAGTATTATATATGGTAATATGCATTTGGGTGCATGTTATATGGTAATATGCATCTAGCTATGCATGATATGTTTCTTGAATTTTGTTTGTCTTGTTCATGCAGCTTCTAATTGATGGTAACTTATTATTTTAATAACATAATTGCTGGTGCCTTTTGTGTGTTTATAATTTGTTTTGTTTGCATATTGTAATGTGGTCCTGACAGCTTAAAACAATGACCATGAGTACTTATCCCCAAAAAAATCAGAGCTCAATCTTGCCGTTCTCCTGACTCCGCTAAAAAATTGCATATTGCATTCAATTTACTTGATAAAAAATTCCTTTAATTCTTTAATTATTGAATACTTTTTCACCCATTACTTCTTCTCTCAGCCTTTCTTCTTCTCCATAATCAAAATCAACCTCAAACACAAACATAACCCCAATTGTTGACCCCATTCATGTATCCTCTGCTTCTTCACACTCCTCTCCCAAACAGCCCAATTCCAGCTTCAATTACGCTTTCGCCAACTCCAGCGGCAGCCCTCTTCTTTGAATTTTCCGATCCACTGAATCCAACATTGAAAGGGTTAGCTAGCTCAAAACTTCAATCACTGTATAAAGTTAAGTTCTTTTGGGGGTTTTGTAGTGAAGGGTCACTACTACATGTTGAAGAAACTAAATGAAATTATGAGATTTGGGTTTGGAAATTATGAAATTGTTTAAATTTTAGTCGATTGTCATGATAATTAAAGCTTGAATCTTTGGAAATAAAACTAGAAAATAGTATACTCAAATGGGTTATGAACCATGTTGAAAATGAAAAGAATTTCTGACTCTTTTGCTGTTGGGCAAGTGATTTTCGACTTCTGATTTTTGGCACTTTTCGTAGTTGCAGGTTCATTGGCTGGTTCCCTCTTGTGCTTTCTCAATGTAATTTCTCTTCTCTACAAAATTATTGAAATACCATAGCCATTATTCAATTCATTTTAGTTATATTTAAGTATAAGTTATAGTGATGAACATAAGTGTATTTGGTACTATATATAGTACATGAATACTCAGACTAAATTCAATCTTTGTAGGGGTGCATTTATATTGTTGATGCATATAAAGTTTACTGGAGTAGCTATGTTAAAGGGATTCACGCTGGACAAATGGTTCTGCGGCTAGTTGAAGCAATTGGTAACTTTTCAACAGTTCTTTCCTTCTCTCAATGTGTATGCAATTATGTACTAAAACACACACACACAAGCAAATGAACAAGAAAAGAAATAACAGAGAAAAAAAATGCAAAGATGTTTGTTTCCTTCTCCACTATCAATTACACAGTTACAACTTCATTCAATACAAGCTTGAGAAACACATTGAGAAGAGTATCCTTTGGAAGCCCTTTCGAGAAAACACCCTCTCAGCCCTGGCTTATCTTCTTTCACTCTTTCTCACTATTACAACTCCCAAGACTTGTTACAACTGATTATTACAGAGCTAAAAAACAATGTAATTGTGCCACTCTATTGATCCAAATGGTTTATTTGAGGACTGATATTTGAACAGAAAACTGTCCCATTCCCTTGTTTTCTGGTCTTATCTTTTCTCATTACGAGCTTCTTTTGCTAATAATGTAATCCAATGACACAGATGTTTATCTTGCTGGGACTGTCATGTTGATCTTTGGCATGGGCTTATACGGATTGTTTATCAGTAATGTGCCTCCTGATGTAGGTTCTGGGATTATAACAATCTTGCCAATATGTCAGAAGTCATGTGTGTTTGTTGCTTCTTATTTCTAAATCAAATTGCTTGTTTGGGTTTTGCTCTAATTATTAACACACTGTTGCAGGAGAAAAAAGCAAGTGAAAGGCAATCTTAATGCCAAAGTTGGAAAGATAGCTGGCTGTGTTGATGTTAATGCCCAAAAACGTATCACTACTCTGGGGGAGGCATAATCCTGGGTAGGTTTAATGGCTTATATTTCTTAAGTTGAGAGGTCAGGCCCATTGATTTTGGGTTGTCTTCCAGTGGAGAAACTCAGGTCAGTACTTTGTCTCTAGAGGCTGTAAATATAACCATTCCACTATATTTTTTTACCAGTTATTATTTTTTGTTTTTAGTTTCCCTTTATTTGAAAATAAACAGCAACTTAAGCTATGAAACTGTTTTTTTTTAACAGAATATACTTTTTCTCCCTTCTCCTACCAATTTTAGCATAAACAAGCGGGATGAAAGTTAAAGAGCAACAACCCTTATAAATGAAAATGTATTAAAGGCCGATTTTTGTTGTTAGCGTATTAATATATTAAAATTTACTATTAAAATAGTTGCATTGATTAACATTAATACAATTGTTAGTTTTGTTCTCTTAGTTTTGAAGTAAGCACAACATGTGAACTTGAGATATATGGAAACTAGTGATTTTTTGCTAATTGTGGCCATTGCAACTTGCAAAGCTATTGAGTGTTGAAATTTTTGACTTAATTACTTGTGTTAATACAGGGTTGCCTACAAAATAATCAGAAAACTCTGGAATGGACTCTTTTTCCTTGGATACATATTTGAAACCAAGTATGCCTCTCTTTCCGTCCACATATTAAAAGAGGTTTATTAGTCACTCCATTGGGACTGCATTCATACTGTTAACTCTTTTTTCTGGACTTTTCTTTGAACTTTCTTTGTTTCATGTACAAACCTTGTTGTTTCTTTTTCATAGTTTAGTTAGCAAGAGAGTAAATAAAAGGTTGTGCTTTTTATGATTGTTGTAGTTTAATTTGATGAATGTGTATATATGTCTATTTGCTAACTCAGGTAGCTGGAATTTATAGTGGTTATCTCTTGTTTATTTCTCTGAATTGGTATATTTTTTGAGTTATTTTATTGTTTCTTAGTCATTGAGTTGTTATAATATACGGCTTGAGTGTATTCTAGTTTCTTGTTTGGCCTTTTATTTTCTTGAGTTATTTGATTCCTTCTAGCTTTTCCTTTATTCTGAAGGTGTTTAGAGAGCAGTGTAAGGGAATTATTTTCTAAGTAGTTGCAAAGAGCAACAATAGAAATAGAAAACAAATTAAGAAAACAGGGCATAAAAAACAACTAGATGATTCTTTTTACTGCAATATGTGGAAACTTTTCGTTTGAGCAGTAGTTTTTATTCCCCTGCCCCATACGTTATTCTCATAATAGAGGGGATTTAGAGCAGTGATTGGTAATCCACTGCTTCAAAATAAAACCAAAACTTCCCCATTAGTTAGTTACAATTCCCCAGCACTCGTACTTTCTCTCTCATTCATCACCACTGTCCTATACATATACATAATTCCTCTTATTTTAATCTTATTGTGCTGTGAAATCATTTCCCCTTGCTTATACTCTTTATGCCTGGCATAATTTTTCTTTTATCATTTCATCTCTATAGGTACAATGTAGCAATTAAGTGTGCAACTATTACTCTTGCTGGGCACTCCTAACCAAAGTAGAATTATGAATATAGATTACTCTCTGTCATTTTAGATTTTTCTCTTAGAAATCCAAGTCTCTCATCTTTTTCTTCTGCAATTTTGGGTAAAATCTGAATCTTTCTATTTTATTTCAATCTCTTGCCCTAACTTCTCTCTATTCAATTCTATTTTAGATTTTGTTTTTAGAAATTGGAAAATGTTGTTGAGCTGTGGGGTAAGCTCTTTTCACTCTGCTATGTGTGACTTAATATGATTAAGATCTTGAGGTAATATCATTGATTTTATTATAATTATTTTATTTTGATGTTAATATATGTGTTGGCTATTGTGTGACTTAATATGATTAAGATCTTGTTTCCTAGTAGTGCATACAATGGAATAATACCAAATTCTGATTATATTACTAAGTTATTGAGAATTCAGTAGGAATATGCTTGCTCTTATAAACTCTAGTTAAGATTAAGTTGCATTGATTTGTATTTCCTTGTTTTAATATTAGTAAAGGACATATAGCTGTTTTTTTTATTATTTGAAAAAAAAACTTTGCTTGATTATGTTTGTAATGTATCAAGCCTTTGCCTTGCTTTATGAAGAAAGTTATGAAACACTTTATGTCTTCATTGCTCCCTACTGTCTGAAAAACTATAATGTCTTAATGGCAGCAAGTTGTTTGACAAGTTTGATTTTATTTGCACTGTATTCTCTTTTCTTATTTATAGCTTTGGTAAGTTATAGTTTATATGATAGTTATGGGATTGGATTTGCATTCACTTGTTATATTATTTATTTATTTTAGTTTTCATCTTGCAGATGTTCCCAAGCTTTGTTTGAATCTTCATTTTGTTTTCTAGTATGCTTATTTATATTTTGATATTTCTTTGCTAGTTGATTTTCTGGCATTTCAGGAACTTGTTACTGCTTGGGTTGTCATCTTGGCTTGCCATGTCCATGGGTTTGTTACAGTCTTAGTTGCTAGTGAAGCTCATGCAATAACTCTGGCTGTTGAGGGTTTGTTAGGAGTTGTGTTTACAGTGGCTGCATTAACAGATGAAGCAATGAATGTTGGTGAGGTATTATAAGTCTGTAAAAATTATAGTATAGCATTCATTCATTACCTGGGCTAAATACATGTTAGTTTGGATTCCAAGTGGGTTAATGAAATCTTTTACAGGTCTTTGTTAATTTTTAAGCATCTCCATTTTTTTTTGTCTTTAGCACATATAATCATTAAGCTGTGAAAAATAGCTAGTGGTATGAGGTTCATCTCATCTGATGTTCATGCATATCTATGTAATAATCTATTTGGTTTTAAGGGAAATAATATGTGTCTAATGTCCATATGTGCTGTTTTAGGTTCAGATCACTTCCAGGACTTGTCAACTAGACCCAAAGGGATATCATAGAATGTGAGAATTTTGTCTTCCAGACAAGTGCACAAAGGATGATGAATTGAAGGATGGAGCAAGTTTCATGCATGGTTTACTTTTGTGTATCTTGTAATGTTTTTGTTGTTCATTTTTGAAGTAAAAAATGTTCAAGAAACTTTATTATGTTATGCTTTCAAACTTAAGTTAGAACTAAGATCTCATGAAATAGACACATTCATAGTTTGAATTAGTTATTGTTTAATGTAATACTTATGGTTTATCAATATATTGAGAATTACATTTTATGATTAATTTTGATTTTTTTTTTATCAAAATACAATAATGAAAATCTTTTAATTAAAAAAAAAACTTATAAGTACTCTTATCACAATAAAAAACCTTAATATGTTATGATTTAGAAACATATTATAAACGTAACAAATTGTTATGATTTATATAATATAACAAACTAAAAACGTTATCAAAATAATCAAATGTAACAGTTGAAAAGTGTTATGCAAAAAGTATAATATTAAACTTCAAATTTATAACCAAATACTCTAACTAAATGTTATTATTTGAATATTATAGCAACTAAAAATGTGTTATTGAATAGTTTAAGAAAACATCGAACATAACATTCGAATACTGTTATAGAAAAGACAGGACTTTTAATAACAGGGGCTACATTAGCATTTTCAGAAGCGTTATCAATACTCCCGGTTAGCAGTTTTTAAGTGTTATGAATACTGTTTTTTCTTGTAGTGGCACATAGCCATTAACGGTGCAAAGCGAGACATATAGGTCTCAAGTGAACATCGCAAAGGTGTGTATGTTATCGCCGATTTGTTATCATGAAAAGATGGTTCAATGCCTAGTGCAACCAAATTTTTGACAAATTTTGTGATAATTACACTATAGTAAAGTTCAAGTTGAAAAATACTTTGCTTTATGCACTAATGCAATGACTCCTATAAGAGAGAGTTCTTATTTAATCAAGTGGGGGATATGTTATATTTCAAAATATAATGATTGATTAAATAAGTGTTACAATAGATAACTATTTAATCTAGTGGGGGAATGTTATATTATTTTATAATATAATGTAATTTTATATTATATTATAATATAATGTTTTAGATTAAATAAATGTGACAAAGTGTGTCACATATTGTAACATATAATAGAGAGTTACAATATTTAGATATATGAGATATATCCAAATACTGTAACACATTTGGTGTTACAAATTTGTAACTTCCAAATATTACCCTTTATTGTGTAAAATTGTTGTTACACAATATTGAGATGAATTTCATAAAGTCATATGTGATATGGCTGTTAGAGATATGATTTTAACCCCAATAATGTGTTTTGGGAGTTACAAAATCATTTGGGAGGGTTTGGACCCGTTTGGAAAAACAGCACATTTTTTGTGCTGAAATTGGTCGGAGGCCGCGGCGGCCACTAATGTCTCTGGCCGCGGCCACAGGCCAAAAACTGACCAATTTTTTAGTTTTTTCAATCTTTGTTGAACGACTCAAAAAACCCAAATAACTACCAAATCTATTTTTTAATTCCATATTAATCCAATTAAACATTGGTAACAGCCTTGGGAGTTGGTGGAATTTAAAATTCAAAGGGTGTCTCTAAACTCTATAAATAGGAGCCTATAGCTCACTTGTAAGACACAACATTTCTATCCATTAGAGCACTTGGCTAGAAACACCTTGAGGCTTGATAATTCCAGAAAGCATTTCCAATATTTGAGAGAGATCCCATAGTGCTTGAGTTAGGGGGAAATAAGCTTTTGGACAAAGGTTTTAAACCTTGTTCAAGTTGGTGATCCCCAACCCTCTTCACTTAGGTTGTGTAAGTGAGAGTTTACTTGTGTTTCTATTCTTCATTTTATTCTATTGTTTTCCTTCTTATTCTCTTGTTCTATTTACTTGTATATTTTGTTTAAGAGTTGTATTCTCACTATTCTCTTCTTCTTCATCATCTTCTTTCTTTTCTTTGTTTATTTGTAATTTTCAGTTATAGAGTTGTAACTCCTTTTTAATCAATCATTATTTATTTGTAATATATTGCATAGAGTTGTAATTTCTTACCATTTCCATTGAGGCAAATACATTTTTTCCTAACAGATTTTGTCGAAACAACAACTGGGCAAACAGAGAAGGAAAATCCAGTTATTTCCTCTGACTCTGTTCAAAGAGAACCATCAATCAGAGTAAAAAAGAATCACTCTTCTGATCTTATTTTGGGAAATCTTGAAGAGATTATGGTCACTCAAAAGAGGTATGTAAATTTGGTTCAATTTGTTTGTTTTACTTCTACTTTGGAACCAAAAAATGTGAAGGAAGCCTTAAATGATGAATCATGGATCAATGCTATGAAAGAAGAGCTAGATCAATTCACAAGGAATGAGGTATGGATCCTTGTCCCTAGACCGAGTCATACTAATGTTATAGGTACAAAGTGGATATTTAAAAATAAAACTGATGAATTTGGGACCATAATAAGAAATAAAGCTAGACTAGTTGCACATGGATACACTCAAGTTGAAGGAATTGATTTTGATGAGACATTTGCCCCTGTTGCAAGACTTGAATCCATAAGATTATTACTAGCTATTTCATGTGTTCTTGGTTTTAAATTGTTCCAAATGGATGTAAAATCCGCCTTTTTAAATGGTCTTTTAAATGAAGAAGCTTATGTGGAGCAACCCAAAGGGTTTGAGGATCCATACAATCCTAATCATGTTTTTAAATTGCAAAAATCTTTGTATGGGCTGAAACAAGCCCCATCGGCTTGGTATGAGAGACTAACTCTGTTGACCCTCGATTTGGTCAACTGACATGGAGTCAAATGCTTGATGTGAATGAAGGTGTTGAAATAGATCTAATGGAAAGAACAGTAAACGACACAACAAATTATAGTGGTTCGGCCCCACGAATTGGTAATGACCTACGTCCTCTTAAGCTATTATTGATATTAATTCTCAAAGGAGTGATCAAAGAACTAGGGTTCTTTGAGTTTCACAGGCCTGAGAGAGATGAATAATACAATCGTAAGATAATAGCTCTAATTATCTTGTAAAGTATAAACTTAAATCAACCAAAAAGTCCCTTCCTTGAGCTATTTCTCTCTATTTATAGGCTCAAGGAGGATTACACAAATTAGTTACAGATATTCTTTCCTAAATAATCGAATCATCATGGATCATGGGAGATAATCTCGGATATGATTACAATTGTACAAAATTATCTCAAAATATATGGAGTATACGACTAGGCTGGTCGTATATAAAATCCAAATGTTATGTCAGGGGAATCTCACTGGTCGATGGTCGAACAGAACTTCTGCCAGGTGTCAGCCACGCGTTAAAAATGTTTGCCACATCACCCATGCCTGCTTTTTGGATAACATTTGCCCCCCAAGTTTTTTTATTATGACCAACAATAAATGAACTTTAAGGAAAATGACTATTCGATTACCCAACCAAATCTGTCAGAGTAGTTCGTGCCTTCTTGGAAAAAGTGACCTACCCCTGTCTAATCATGCCTTTTCGGTTCCCAAGTAATCCATTGACGGCTATCACTCTTCCCCATGCTTTGAAAAGAGGAAACTTATTATTACCTCTTTTTTCATACTGCAGACGAAATATATAGCCTCCAGAACTTCCTTTTTCTTTTTACGCAAGCTATTTTTTACCAAGAAACCCTAAGTCAGAACCCATACTCTCCCTGAAGATCATCTTTCGACGTTCCAGGAATCAGCCGTTCGCTCACCTACGCTCGGAATTTCTTCAAAGCTTCATAATCTTTGCATCGGTAAGCTTCATAACTTTTGCACTCTTCATTTTTGTTGTGTATGCCGATGTCAGTTAACCATTTAGGTTCTGATATTGTCTGTGTTCTTGGGTAGAAATGCATGAAAATAGGGCATTTATCGAGTGATGCTGGATAGGATGGTGTATCTTTGCCATTTAGGAGTTATGAATCAGTTTGATAGTCGAGATCATAAATTTAGGACGTAAAATCGAAGTAAAAATTTGATTTTTATGCTAGTTGAAAAACTGAGATTTTCCCGCCCTTATTGAAGTTGAAAAAGCTTTTTCAGAAAAAACTTTTTACTTTCACTTTTTGATCTGTTTTTCAAACTGTTCGCATGAAAAAGTTAGTTTTTTGTTAGAATGCTGTTGTATAAAAGTTTGACTTTTATACACGACCAGCGTTATTCTAACCAACTTTCTAGACTCTCCATCCTCACCTCCCCATTTTTCTGTCCGCAGATTTTAATGCCAGATTTGTGGGGAGGTGAGAGACCGATCGAAGACGATCTTCTTGCGCAACTACTTGAAGGCAAAGAACAGCCTGCCTAGCGCATTCACGAGATTCCTTTCTCTAGACTCTCTCCTTCCAGACCCCAACCATCTTCAGCCAGAATGGGTCGTGTCAAATCCACTGCCCAAAAGAAAAAGCCTAAACACACTTCAAATCCTCCAGCTCAGCCTGATTTGCAGGCTGGGGTTCCCTCGACCAGTGGTCGAGAAAACATTGTCCCAAACCCTCTCATCCAGGTTACGGCTCGCCCTCGGCATTCAATTCTTCCTGATGTCGAGTGGTATCTTTCTCCACTTAGCCAAGTAACCCCCAGGATGCTTGCTAATTACCTCAAGAAGTATAGCCTCACTGGGGTAACTCTCAAAATCCCCATTGCGGATCAAAGGGCTAATTTGCCTGGAGGCGTTTACAGCGCCTGGTCGAGGTATCACATAGAGGCGGGGGCTACCCTTCCTTTCCATCCATTCTTTCAGGGGGCGGCGAACTACTTAGGTGTCGCCCCTTTCCAAATTACATCCAACGGATATAGGATGCTTGCTGCACTCTATATCCTTTATAAACATAAAAATTGGCCAGAGCCTACCCCCCATGAGGTCAATTATCTCTTTGACCTTAAATCCAACCCCCAACAGTCTGGTATGGGGTTCTATCATTTTTGTCACCAGGAGACCACTCTAACCTTCCTGAGTGACACCACCCACATCTCCAACGTGGGGAAATATAGTTAGGAGTATTTCCTCACGCCTGACATGGTTGCGAGTAACCTGCCCTTCGCTCGAGGAGGTAAATGCCTTTTTCCACTGGCCGCTATTTTTACTCAACAATTTTCCTTGTATTTTTCTAAAATATCTTGTGCTTTTCAGGCCCATGGTTACGACCAGATCCAACACCAGACATGGTGTTGAGGTTTGCCATGTTGGCCAGAATGACAGATGCTAAGAAGAGCGTCAAGTCTCTGGTCACCGAGGCTAACTTGAGGCTGGTTGGCCTCCTGGCCTCTCATCAGGATATGAGTGAACCCGCGGCGGTAAGTGCCATTGCCGAGGGAAATCCCGAGTAGCAACCACCAGCGTCTCCTCCTCGATGGAGACCGACTGGGGTTACAATCAGGGAACCCACTGGCACTCCCTCAGCAGGAAGGTCTTCTGCCCCTCAAGGGAAGGGAAAACAAAAGGCAGTTGAGATTGTCGTAGACTTAGACGAGTCTTCCGACGAAAACGGTATTGTTATTTCACTCTTAGATAACTTGCCAATTCCCTGTCATTTATTTGACGGGGACGAAAATTTTACATATACTCCAAATCTAGGGCCAGACTTCTTCATGCCAGAGAGTGAGTGTGTGACTAGTAGAATCAATAGTGTAGCGACAAGTAGTAATAGCTCGGGTATTGGACTTTGTAATTTTCTTTATCTCTTTTATGATGTGCTATAACTTGTCACTTATTTTTAGCATACTGTCTGCATATTTGTTTCTTTTGCAGATATGGCTTCCGTAAATGTTTTCGATCTGTACAGCACCCAGGAAGTAGAGGTTCCCTTGTTTCGAAAGAGAAAATCGACCAAGAAACATGACGGTGAGTCTAGTCAAGTACCTCCAGTCAAGAAGAACCGAGCAACCGATCCTTCAAAGGATGGGCCCTCTGGCCAACCATCTGCCCAACCTACTGCTTCTACTGAGAAGGAAATCCCTCCTCCTCCTGCTACCACAAATCCTTCACCTACGACTCCTACTGAACAGGCCCAGCAAGCCGAGGGTGTTCTCCCTGGGGCCAGACTATCAGGTCACTCCCTAAGGCCATCCAAGGATCGCCTCGCCCACATCCTTAAGCATGAGCGTTGTAGAGAGGCCATGGCTGAAGTTGAAACCACGGGGGTCGACCAGATCCTCAATAGGGCCCTTAATGAAGTGGCCAGTGTAAGCACTCTTTCTCCTCTTTTATGATCATGGTCTTGAATTTTCCTTTTTTGAAGTTGGTATAACTCTTATTCTTTGATTGTAGGCCATGCTTACCATGACTGCTGCTCATGCCCGCGCGGGTGCAAGCATCGATCAGACCCGAGCGAAGCTAACTGAGGAGCTTCAAGCCACGGAGGCTAGGCACGCGAGGGAGCTGGAGGTGGTGACCCAGCAGAAGGATTCCTTGGTTGCGGAGCTGGCAGAAAAGCAAGCCTCTTTGGAAAATGCCAGAAAAAAAAGAGATGAATACCAAGATGCTAGCTGAACCCACTGGCGTGAAGTCAAAAGACTTCAGGAGGAGAATCTTGCTAAGGACAGGAGCATTGCTGTCCTCAAGAGCCAGGTGGAGCCGCTCAGGCTTAATAATGCCAAAGATCTGGATAGGTACAAGAATGCAACACTTCGATGTTTCTATGAGTTATGGAAACACAATGAAAGTGCCAATTTCGACTACCTTCCAGAGGACGCCAGGAAGACTGAGTGGGCTCGCTGTACTGCTTAATTGGCTGCTGAAGAAAGGGCCAGAGTTCCTGCCTCCCCAGAGATTTCGCTGGCCACGGGGATGGAAGGAGGGGAAGCTGCAGAAGGCGCAGTCGACCAGAATGCTCCCCAGGATCCTCCTGCTGCTTCTTAGCCTGTTTTCTTTTTACTTATTTTATTTTCTTTTCCATACATGGCCCACGGGTCATGATGTTAAGACAATTTTTTTCTTTTTTATTGCTGCATGGGCAACTTTACCTTTTTAATTTAACATTATTGCTGCATGGGCAGCTTTACCTTTTAATTTAACATTTACATCCGAGCAATACTGCTCGAGGTGTAAAAGGATTCCTATGACATTATAATATTTCTGTTTTATTGTAATATCTATCCGCATGACCGAACTTAGCATAGTACTTTGGCTTGATTTAACAAAACATAAATTTTGGAAAATACTCTAAGTACCGTAGCATGCTTTCACTTATTTTGTTCATGTGTTTACATACCTCCTAGTATGCTTTGCTTTCTATGTTCCTTATATGCCCCCTAAGTGAGTGAGGAGCTTTAGGTTCTTGGTCACTTGCCTTGACCACAACTTGTATGAACATTACTACTCGGTATAAAATGAAAAACTTATAATATAGCAAAACAACACACGTAATGAACAAGTACTTGTAAAAAATTACAAAGTTTGGCAAGAATGACTGGCTGCGCACAGTCCCTTATAAAACTCGTATTTAAATGGACTAAACATGTCTTTACGAGTGATCTTTGACAGATCTTACACTTATAAGCGATCAGCCATGTAACATGACTAACCCTTTTTCAAAACTTGTAAAAAGTAAAAATTAATACAAGCCAGTCCTATAAGAAGGACTGTTTACTGATAATACTTGTGCAAGTGTTCTCCATTCCAATAGCGCGGAACGAGATCTCCATTTAAGCGTGCAAGTTTGTATGTGCCTGGATGAAGGACTTCTTCAATCTGGTAAGGTCCTTCCCAGTTTGGTCCGAGTACTCCAGCAGTCGGGTCACAGGTGTTTAAGAAAACTCTTTGAAGTACTAAATCTCCGACGTTGAATTTTCTCTCTTTTACTTTGGAGTTGAAATATCGAGCGACTTTTTGCTGGTATGCAGCTACTCGGAGTTGGGCTTTCTCTCGTTTCTCCTCAATCAAGTCTAGGGACTCCATCAATAGTTGGCTATTCTGGTCTTGGTCGTATGTGATTCTTCGATGTGAGGATGGATCTAACTCGACTGGCAACATAGCTTCATACCCGTATGCCAAGGAAAATTGGGTATGACCTGTTGATGTTTGATGAGAAGTTCTATACGACCAGAGTACTTCAGGCAGCTGTTCTGGCCATGTTCTTTTAGCTTCATCGAGCCTTTTCTTCAAGGTATCCTTCAATGTCTTATTTACTGCTTCGACTTGCCCATTTTCTTGTGGATGAGCAACTGAAGAAAAGCTCTTGATGATCCCATGCCTCTCGCAGAAGTCTATGAATAGGTCACTATCAAACTGGGTACCATTGTCCGAGACAATCTTTCTGGGCAATCCATATCGACAAATAATGTTTTTGATGACAAAATCAAGTACTTTCTTTGTCGTTATGGTTGCAAGTGGCTCGGCCTCGGCCCATTCGGTGAAGTAGTCGACTGTTACAACTGCGTATTTTACTCCACCTTTTCCTGTTGGCAATGACCTGATTAAATCTATACCCCACATTGCGAAAGGCCACAGACTTTGCATCTGCTTTAACTCATTAGGAGCTGCACGTGGGATCTTGGAAAACCTCTGAAACTTATCACACTTTCCCACAAACTCCATCAAGTCTTCGTTCATGGTCGGTCAGAAATAACCCTGCCTCAGAATCTTCTTTGATAAGCTCTGCCCCCTAGCGTGATATCAACAGAAGCCTTCATGTACCTCCTTCATCAGTTCTTTAGCCTTTTTTGGCGTAACACACCGGAACAGTGGCATGGAGTATCCTCTTCGGTATAGAACACCATCGACCAGTATGTACCTAGCAGCCTGTCTCTGAAGGGTCCTGGCATTGTTTCTATCTGCTGGTAGTACACCACTCGTGAGATACTCCCAGTATGGTGCCATCCATGTATCTGCTAACTAGACCTCCATATTGATTTCATCTGCTTGTATGCTCAGTTCGCGTAGCCGTTCAACTGGCACTATATTTAAAGTGTCGGCATCCTTCGCACTCGCGAGTTTGGCTAAGGCGCCTGCGTTTGAATTCTGATCTCGAGGTATTTGCTGGAGGGTATATTTCTCAAATTGTGCCAACAGATCTTTGGTTTTGTTTAGATAGGCCACCTTTTTCAGACCTCGTGCTTGATACTCCCCTAAGACCTGATTCACTACCAGCTGTGAATCACTGTATATATCCAGCACTTTTATGCTCATGTCCTTGGCCAACCTTAACCCAACGAGTAGGGCTTCATACTCGGCTTTGTTGTTTGAAGTGGCGAAATCAAACCTAATTGCACAGTGAAATCGATGCCCTTCTGGCGTTATCAATACCACTCCTGCGTGAGATTCGTTGGATGATCCGTCAGTGAAAAGCTTCCACGAAGGAGCTACATCTTGAGGCTCAGGTGCACTAGGCTTTTCACTCTGCTCACTGTCTGGGAGTTCAGTAAATTCAGCAATGAAATCAGCCAAGACTTGTCCTTTTACAGCTACTCGCGATGAGTATGTAATATCGAACTGCCCGAGTTTGACTGCCCATTTCATCAAGCGACCAACAGCCTCTGACCTTTGCAGAACTTGTCGAAGGAGTTGATCAGTCAAGATTGTGATTGGATGGGCTTGGAAGTAAGGACGTAACTTTCGCGAAGCCAAAATTAGGCAATAGGCTAATCTTTCAATGGGAGGATACCTCAATTCGACCCCGATTAACCTCTTGCTTACATAATATACTGCCTTTTGTACGCCTTCTTCTTCTCTTACTAGCACTACACTAGCAGCATATTCGGTGATCGCTAGGTAAATGAACAAAGTTTCTCCATCTATAGGCTTTGATAAGACAGGAGGCTGTGCCATGTGGGCTTTTAAGGCTTGGAAAGCCTGTTCGCAGTCTTCAGTCCACTCGAACTTCTTGTTTCCCCTAAGTAGATTAAAGAAAGGGACGCATTTATTCGTCGATTTTGAAATAAATCTACTGAGCGCGACAATCCTTCCAGTCAAAATTTACACATCTTTGATTTTTACCGGCGATTTCATATCGATCAGGGCTTTGCTTTTTTCAGGATTGGCTTCGATTCCCCTCGAATTGACAATGAACCCCAAAAATTTCCCTGATCCTACTCCGAAGGAACACTTTAGAGGATTTAGCTTCATTTGATACTTATTCAAAACATTGAAACACTCTTGTAAATCCTTCACATGTCCTTCTGCCTTTTTGACTTTACCAGCATGTCATCTACGTATACCTCCATGTTTACTTTGATCAACTCCTTAAACATATGGTTAACTAGTCGCTGGTAAGTCGCACCTGCATTTTTCAATCCGAAGGGCATTACTTTATAATAGTATAACCTTGCATCGGTCTGAAAGCTAGTGTGATCCTCATCAGGGGGATGCATACTGATCTGATTGTATCCTGAGTATGCATCCATGATAGAGAGGATCTCATGTCCTGCAGTTGCATCGACCAGCTGGTCGATCCTTGGGAGTGGGAAGCAATCCTTAGGGCAGGCCTTATTAAGGTCTGTGAAATCCACACAGGTTCGCCATTTGCCATTAGGCTTGGAAACCAGTACTGGATTAGAGACCCACGATGGATAAAATGCTACCCTGATGAACCCATTCTCCTTTAGTTTTTCAACTTCTTCTTTTAAGGCTTTCGATCTATCTTTATCGAGCAACCTTCTTTTTTGTTGCACGGGTGGAAAGCTTTTGTCGACGTTCAGGACATGGCTGATGACTGCAGGATCTATCCCAGCCTTGTATTTATGTGACCAGGCGAAAACTTCCTGGTTCTTCCTTAAAAATTCCTCCAGTGCGTGCTTTGTTGTTGCTTCCAAATTTTTGCCGACCTTTACAACTCTGGTCGGAAACTTTTCGTCAAGCTGGACCTCCTCAAGGTCCTCGACAGGTCCAACATCTTCCTCAAAATCCCCAAAGAGAGGATCTAAGTCTCTATCCTCACTTTGGGCAACACCCTATTTGGTGACTTCATCCCCTGATTGGGCTTGTATATCAATGGCCATCTGCAACCTTTCTGGGGGAGCGCTCATCGACATTCCCTTCTTGGCCTTAGTAATTAAGGCATTATAGCACTCCCTTGCTTCCCTCTGATTTCCCAACATGCGTCCTACCCCTAAGTCTGTTGGGAATTTCATGGCCAGGTGCCATATTGAGGTGATGGCCCGAAGGTCAACCAGTATGGGTCTTCCAATTTGAGCATTATAATTCGAAGGACAATCGACCACTATGAAAGTAGTGAGTAATGTCTTGGTAGTGGGCGTTGTACCTGGTGTTACCGGAAGTCTGATTGATCCTGTTGGAGCGAGTCCCTCACCAGAGAAACCATAAATTGTTTGGTTGCAGGGCTCCAAGTCCTTGACGGACAACTTCATTCATTCCAGTGAAGATTTATATAGGATGTTAACTGAACTTCTTGTATCGACCAGCACTCTTTTTACCATCATGTTGGCAATTTGAACATCCACGACCAGTAGATCGGAATGTGGGAATCGAACATGTTGGGCATCACAATTAGAGAAGGTTATTTCACCGTCCTCTGACCGAGCCTTCTTTGATGCCCGGTCCTCCACAGTCATCATCTCGATCTCCTAGTCGTGGCGTAGGGTCCAAGCATATCGTTCCCTTGCCTTCCCACTGTTTCCCGCAAGGTGCGGGCCTCCGCAGATGGTAAGTAAAGTGCCAGCCACAGGATCAGGCTGCAAAGGTGGCGAGCATTGGCATGCAGGTGCCTGCTCATTGCCACCTGGAGCCTCTCGTTGGGAAGCCCCCCGAGGCCCGTACGTATCTCCTCAAGTGTCCTTGTCTAATAAAGAACTGAATTTCATCTTTCAGCTGGTTGCACTCGTTCGTATCGTGTCCGTAGTCATTATGAAAATGACAAAAATTGGTGGTATCCCTTTTCGAAATATCCTTTCGAATGGCAGCGGGTCTTTTGTAAGGCACACTGGAACTTGTGGCCTGATACACCTCTGCTCGAGACTCGACAAGGGCAGTGTAGTTAGTGAACCGTGGCTCATAACAGTTACCCTTAGCACGCTTACTCTCGGAGGTAGAAGGTTCATTATGGGGTCTCTTCCCCATCTTTGGCGGGGTCTTCAATCCCCTTATCTTTGTTTGGGGTCTTCCCCTCACTGGCAATGGCATCCTCGAGCTTGATGTATCGATCAGCTCGATCCAAGAATTCTTGGGTATTCTTAACCCCATCCTTCCTGAGGCTACTCCAAAGAGGCGTACGGCATCTAACTCCTGCAGTTAGGGCCATCATTTTGCCTTCGTGTCCCACTGTTTTGGTTCCAGCGACTGCTCCCATAAAACGCTGGACGTAGTCCTTCAGTGGTTCTCCTTCTTGCTGGCATATCTCAACTAGCTGGTTTGCCTCAGTTGGGTGCACACGACCCGCATAGAATTGTCCGTAAAACTCCTTTACAAACATCTCCCAAGATACAATACTTGCAGGAGGGAATTTAAAAAACCACTCCTGTGCAGCATCAGAAAGTGTTGCAGGGAAGATCTTGCACCGAGCGTCTTCGAACACCTTCTGAATGTCCATCTGTATCTCAAACTTGTTGACATGAGATACCGAGTCACCATACCCGTCAAAGTTCGGAAGTGTGGGCATCTTAAACTTACTGGGAGTCTCTGCCACAGCTATCCTCTGAACGAAGGGAGTGCCCCTTCTCCTATCGTATTCGATGTGAGACGTTCTTCCCCCGACCAGCTATTGCACTGCTTGGTTCAGGGCATCTATCTGGGCTTGCATGGCTTCAGGAATCGCCGGGGCCTCTGCTGCCGGGGGAATGTACTCGTCGTGCCGTTCTCGACGGTCGTTGAGCACATCCCTTAAGTCTTCATCTCTTCGCCGTTGCTCGCTTGCTCTGAGCCGGTTAAAGACGTTGTTTTGTCTGGGCTGCCCCCTAGCGTTACATCTCGCTTGTTGGTCTTCTCTAGGTGGTGGGCTTCTGCCTCCACCTCTCTCTTCATTTCTCCGACTGGCATTCCATCTACCTGAGTCGGCCTCATTGTAGCCATGGCCATTTCTGAACCTTGATTGGCTATGGTGGGACCAATTGTCCCCTCGGTTGCCTCCTCGGGCTGGAACTTCCCGAGCGTTAGGGGGAGGCCTTTGCTGGTCGGTAGGTCCCTGTGCATTATCATGCCGTGGGGGGGCCCTGACCACAGAGATTATCTCCGAGTTCCTTCTGTTGCCAGAAGGACGCTGTCCCCTGCTCGGTGGGTTTGGCTCTTCACCCCCTTGGCGTCTAGGACTGCGGGGCTGCTGCCCGGCCCTATTCTGCCTTGGCTGTGGGGGATTGCCTCGACCAGCCTGGGATGGAGGTTGCATCTCAGGATCCCTTGGTGGGACATCGTCCTGAGGCATTGGTGGCTACTCGGGCCTTTGAGGGCTCGTTGGCTGGATCGGAGGGCTAGGATTAGGACCTCTTTGAGGTGGCCCATTCGAGGGTTGATCAGGCTGTAAGGCAGGTGCAGCCTGATTCTTAGCCAATTGCAGGGCTGCTTCGAGGGCTGCCATGGTCTCCCTCTGACGACGGTTCATCTCCGCCTGTCTTTCACTTAGCTCTTGGTGCTGGCGCTCTATTTCTTGCTGCTGTCGCGCCATAATCCCTGCTGCACTTTCTTGACTGGCCCTCAGATTGGCCAATTCATCTTGCAATACCCCCAGGTATTTCTCAGCATTTCGGAGTCCAGTTCCTCCTCATCAAATTCTAAGTGTGGCTAATTTTCAGCCATGTTCGGAGGAGGAGGTTAAGATGGTGCAGTGCCAGCCGCCTGCCCAGTCTTCTTTGTTGATTTTTCCATTAGTGCTTCAACAACCTCGTCTCAAGCTCTCAATGAAAGCACCAGAATGTTGACCCTCGATTTGGTCAACTGACACGGAGTCAAATGCTTGATGTGAATGAAGGTGTAGAAATAGATCTAATGGAAAGAACAGTAAACGACACAACAAATTGTAGTGGTTCGGCCCCACGAATTGGTAAAGACCTACGTCCACTTAAGCTATTATTGATATTAATTCTCAAAGGAGTGATCAAAGAACTAGGGTTCTCTGAGTTTCACAGGCCTGAGAGAGATGAATAATACAATCGTAAGATAATAGCTCTAATTATCTTGTAAAGTATAAACTTAAATCAACCAAAAAGTCCCTTCCTTGAGATATTTCTCTCTATTTATTGGCTCAAGGAGGATTACATGAATTAGTTACAGATATTCTTTCCTAAATAATCAGATCATCATGGATCATGGGAGATAATCTTGGATATGATTACAATTGTACAAAATTATCTCAAAATATATGGAGTATACGACCAGCCAGGTCGTATATAAAATCCAAATGTTACGTCAGGGGAATCTCACTGGTCGATGGTCGAACATAACTTCTGCCAGGTGTCAGCCACGCATTAAAAACGTTTGCCACGTCACCCATGCCTGCTTTTTGGTTAACAAACTCATTTTTTGGTCTCAAAGGGGTACTAGAGAGGGGGAGTAGACAAAACACTTTTTATCAAAAATGTTGATGAAAATATTATGATAGCACAAATCTATGTTGATGATATAGTGTTTGGTTCTACTAATGATTCTCTAGTGCAGGAATTTGTGAAACAAATGCAGGAAGAGTTTGAGATGAGCATGGTAGGAGAACTCAATTTTTTTTAGGACTTCAAGTGAAGCAGTCAGATGAGAGAATTTTCATTTCACAAAGCAAGTACGCAAGAAGTCTAGTGAAAAGATTTGGACTCGATGCATCTAAAGCTGCTAAAACTCCAATGGGTACTACGGTCAAATTATCTAAAGATGAGAATGGGAAGAAAGTTTATTCAACTCTTTACAGGAGTATGATTGGGAGTCTCCTATACTTAACTGCAAGTCGCCCTGACATCAGTTACAGTGTTGCAGTGTGCGCTCATTTCCAAGGGAATCCCATGGAGTCTCATGTGAGTCCTGTAAAAATAATTATTCGTTACATCAATAATACTCTTGATTTAGGCATTTGGTACTCCAAAGAAACAAATTCTAACCTTGTGTGTTATAGTGATGCAGATTGGGCAGGAAACACTGATGATCACAAAAGCACAAGTGGTGGTTGTTTTTACTTAGGAAACAATTTGGTCTCCTGGCATAGTAAAAAACAAAACTCCATCTCTTTGTCAATAGCCGAAGCTGAGTACATTGCTGCTGGAAGCTGTTGTACTCAACTTTTGTGGATGAAACAAATGTTGGCAGACTATGGGTTTGATATTAAAACTTTAACCATTTTTTGTGATAATAAAAGTGCTATTAATATCTCCAAAAATCATGTTCAGCACTCTCGCACCAAACATATTGACATTCGTCATCATTTTATTAGGGAACTTGTTGAAAACAAAACATTGATTTTAGAATATGTTGAGACTAACAAACAAATTGCAGATATTTTTACTAAAGCTTTAGACACGATCAGATTTGATTCCCTCAGGAAGTCCTTGGGGGTTTGTTTTATTTGAAATTGCCAATAAATTGATTATCTTGCCTGGTATATGTGTTTGTGTAAATCTCTTGTCCTGTTTGGAAGAAATTTGATGAGCATATTTTTTGTATTTTAGAAAATGATCGTTATAAGTCCTATACTTTGTTTGGAATAAAAAACCATATTTGAAAAATTATAGACCATCCAATTTATATTTGATCAAATCATTATGTTTGTATGAGCATTCCTTAATCCAATTTATTTTTCAGGCTCCATTTTGGAAAAGAGCTACCTATACTGATATGTGAAAGTCGACATTGAGTAAGTTGGTACCAGGTAATTAGCAATTATATTGGAGGATACTCTACTAGTGTAAAGGGCTACCATCAGTATAAGAGTTATAGCCTCCATTATGGTTACAATTTGCAAAAGGCTACAATCGCCAAATATGGGCAATGACCCTAGCTTTAAAAGGACAAAAAGAAATGCCAAATTGATTATACATGCACACACACATGCCTATTGACTAGACTGTGTAAGATGGTTGTAAGACTCATACATATAACGAATTGATTCAAATATGTTTTGTGATTGGTATATTTTTCGAATTATGGTCACTTAGTATTTGAATTATAACTCATTTCTCTAATTTGTGAAAAATATGGTTATCTTGTTTCTTTTGAATAGGACTTGGCATTTACATGGACACATATGGTATGGAAATTTACACTCTATTTTCGGTAATTTTGTAATAAAATAATAAAAAAATTGTTAAAATAAAATCTGTTTTGAACCGTGTACTTAAAAAAAAAAGGGGTTTGAAAAAATTAATTGATGCAATTTATTTGTTTTATCTCAATATATTCTAAAATATTCAAAAAGTTTCCAATTTTGAGGTGTGAAAGAATTTGTTTTAAAAAGGAGATATTTTGGCATTTATCACATAAAATTCGGTTACCCATTTTTGAACTTGCCTCCTTTGTGCACCGAATACACTATATATTCGGATTCACTTTGGTTGTATCATACTCAGTGTTTTCTTGTTTTTCTCTCTCACTTATAACCAAAGTGTTTAGGTTTTCTTCTTTGTGTGTTTCACTTGTTTAATTCTTAGCAGCCACGAAGACTCGAGGCCGTGGTTCATCTTCAAAATCTGTGAAGTCTCAGTGGGAGACAATTCCTGAGTCAGTTCGCACTGCCACTCCTCCTGTCCCAGAATCAATCCCTGCTGTCTTGCCTCCTACAAGCCGTCGACCTAAAACCACTGCAAGAAAGAAGGTTCTTGCTCTTTTGGGTCCTATAGGATCTACCGTCCTTGGAGCTTCAAGTAAAGGAGTTACTTTTCCCAACTTGGATGCTCAGCCAATCAAAGCCTCGACGGTTCCACTCGCCTCTTCTGAAGGTCAAATAATAGCCAAACCTGCCTTGGATACAAGTCATTCCCAATCAATCTCCATTGAAGTTGTGTCTGATCCATCTGATCATGACTCTGAATCGTAGTTATCTCCTGATGTTTTGACCCCCAAGGGAAAGGGCAAACGCAAGACCAAAGTTGCTGGAACAAAGAAAGGCAAGAAGACCAAAGTGGCTCCAACAAAAGGTACCAGCTCCATCTCTGATTCATCTCTGTTATCTCGATTTAAATTGAAGGAAAAAATCAACCCACCTCCTTGCACCTCGTTGGAGGATGTTTCACCCGAAACGGAAGACTCTCAGCCTGAGTTGGACCCTCCCTTGACCGAGCCAAATCCTGATGTTCCTCTTGATGATTTGGCGGAGGACACTGAATCTGAAGAAGACCCATCAGAATCCTCTCCTGTTGCATTTGACCCAAAAGGCACCACACCATTGGCATTTCCTGAATTGTCTTCCAAACTCCCTAAACAAAAAGGTGCTCCTATCCGTACCTTAGGTTCTTTCAAAGCTCATTCTCTTACTTTCTGTTTTAATGATAATGAGAAGAACATGCAATTTTATGAGCATCATCACTTTATTATTGAGAGTAATTTCCTTTTTGCTCATCATCTTGTTTTTGGGGTCTTACTTACCTTAGAGGACAAGGGTTGGTTGCGTTCCTTGTTTGGGTTTGATGGATTTGTGCCTCAGGTTGTTAAAGAATTTTATGCAAATTTGAATGAAGAGTTATTAGACCAGTCTTCTTTTATGTTTCATAAAGTGTATGTTAGGGGACATTGGTATAAGTTTGGTTCTTCTGAAATTGCTAAAGCCCTCAATCTCATTCCTGTTGAGATTGATGATTCTATTGAGTTTGCAAAGGATCAAGTGTTGTCTGAGTTGGTTGGTCAAGCTATGGTGTGGGAACCAAGCACCTCTCTATGAGTCTCGGATCTCACTCACTATTATGGTGCTCTTTTCAAATTAGCCATGTTTAATTGGATGCCTACCACTCATTCCTTTACCATCACTCAAGACATGGCTTTTCTATTGTTCAAAATTGGGACTGGAGTCGCTATTGATCTTGCTGTTGTTATTTTTGATCAAATCATGTCCTTGAGTGGTGCCAAATGCAAGGGTCAACACTTGATGTTTCCTCAAGTCATTTAAAAACTTTTGGACTCTCAGCGTCCTTTGAAGAAGTCCCATGAGACCTTGACCTCTCCTTTGGTTGGTCCTACTTACACTGTCAAAGATGACCATGCTCTGTCCACAGCTCAAAAAGTCAAAGGCATTAATCTGACTGGTTCTGGTTCTGGCAATGTTGTGACTGACACTCCTGTTGTCTCGAATGATCTCGCTTCTGTCCAGACAAGAATTACAAGTCTTTCAGACCGGTTCACTCTCATGGAGGATACTCAGCGACAAATTCTTGCTTCGTTGGCTCTTATCAGTGCATCCACCTCTCCTGCTCCCTGATGGTTACAGTTCCTTTCGATCTTTTTTTATTTTTGATACATGTAAAAGAACACTAGATGTGTCTTTCTTTTGGTTTCGTTTCCCTTTGTTCTTTGGCATTTTTTTAGACAAAGACGGGGAGAGAGAGTAACTCTATTTTTGGTACTTTGATTCAGTTGTTTGACCTACAGTTTCTCATTGGTTTTTGTAACAATTTTATCTTGTGCTCTGGTTCATTTTGGCAGGGGGAGTCATTTTATGACTCTTGTGATTTTAAGCACTTACTTGTGTTTTGAAGAGATCTTTTAAAAATAGATATGTTTTGTCTATAAAATTTCCAAAGGGGGAGGTTGTAAATCCTAAAATTGGCATATTTTATAGAAATATCATTTTAATTAAAAGATCAATTTCTGTTTCCCTTTATTGTAATTTTCGAAAATTCACTTTCCCTATTTGTGAATTTCGGATTATAATTAGCTTCCTTATTTAGCTTTATATTGTCTCAATTTTATTATAAAGGGAAGTTATATCTTGCAAATATTCAGTACTTACCCAAAGTCATTACTAGAATATTTGATTGTATATTTTCGTGCAGCTCAAGAATTGAAATTCAGGAAATTGAATCTTTAATGTCATTAATTGTTCTTTCTATTTTGAGCTTGTTTTTGATCCGACACAGGTCTGAGCTGTCCCCACCAAAATCGTATCTATCGGATCAACATCTTCTAAAAAAGGCAATTCTTCATCAATCAAGAATATCTTCAATTATTCTTGCCTTTATTAGGAGATTCTTCCTCAGCCATTATGAGCACGAAAAAGGACTCTATAAATAGGGCTCTAAAGGTAGTGAGAAAAGTGAACTCTTTGGTGCATAGTTTGTGAGTGTATTGTAATGTTTGTGAGAGTTCCTTATTTGTATTCAAGATCATAGTATTCACGTGATCTTGTAGAAATATGAGAGTTTAGTTTTTGTGGTGAGTTTACACCACGTTCATGAGTGAATATACATTGTAATTTGAACACAACTTTTATAGTCTTCGAGAGAAGATTTTTACAAGCCTTGCGTCGGGAGGATGCAAGCACTCGCTGGCTATTGAAGGGAGTTCAAGTGGTTGAGCGTTTCAATCAAGATCATATTAGTGAAGAGAAGTGCATCAAAGTTGCGAAAAATCTCAAGAGGGAGTCTTGTTTTGTTTAAGTTAATATTTTGTACTTGTGATTCTTTATTAATTGGTTTTATTCTTTGGGCGTGGCCCCAAGGAGTAGGTTATCCGAAAGGATTTCTGAACCTTGTAAAAATTCATTGTGTTCTTTATTGTTTTGCACTGTCTTTTTATTGTGTTCAGTTTCTGCCGTGACAAGTGTGGATTCTGTCCCGATGGAACTGCAATCTGTTTAAACAGTTAATTACCATTCCGCACTTTAATTAATACACATGGTTTAATTAATTTGGTAATTACTAAAAACAGAATTTCACTTTTATAGTATCTTGTTACTGTTATGATACTTGTCATCTCATGATTAGGTGCCACTTGAAGGTCTTTTGATTTTAACCCTCCAACTAGTAACACTTCGTACTTATATCTCAGATGGGACAATTTTTTAAGTACTATACACATTCACTTAGTTTACTTCTTATTACCTATTGAACCTTGTTGACTAGCTTTTTCGCTAACAACTAATCAAACTAAAGCTTAAAGAAATGAAGATTGAAATACAAATGTTTACATGATTCAGGTTGTGAATCAAGCCTAGTCCACGAGTCACTTGTATTAGGATGCTAAGAACTCACAATGTGCAAGTTCTCTTGGGTTTCAGGCTGCGTATATGTAACGTCTCTAATTTGCTAATAAGGCTTAGTGCCTTGATTAGTGTGCTAGAATGAGATAATTGGATTTATATGTGAAGTAAGTGAAATTTAATTGAATATATGTGTGATTATGTGGGATATATGAGTTATACTATATTATGATTGCTTATGAATGTTTATGTGTATTAAATGTGCTTGTGGGCCCATTTTTGTTAGAAATGATATTTTTGTAATTTTGACATGTTGAGGGTATATGGGTAAATTTATATGCTATATGATTGCGACCAAATTATTATATGGATATATTTGCGATACTCGGCACGAGGTGATCCTAGTGAGCAATTTAGCAGAAAAGTCACAGCGAGGATTTTTACCCGGCTATGGGCGAGCTTAGAGGTATTTTGGTAATTTGATAAATTACTGGGAGTTAGCGGGTGATGGAAATTAATTTGGTGAATATTTTGTTTGATGGAATTATTTGGGATTATGTGGGGTAATTTGAGGTTAATGGGAGATTTGGTTAAAATGACAATTTTGCCCCGGGAGATGTCTTGAAGAGAAATAATAGGGCAAGGGTATATTGGTCTTTTGACCATGTGGCTAGTGGGATTTGGCTAAGGGTCAAGTGTTGATGCTATTCACATTCTAGGGCCTCCTTAGTTTTAATTTTCGGAACATTTTGGAAGAACACTCAAGGGTACTCAAAAGCTAGGCCAAGTTTGGATTTCTTGAGGAGATTGAAGGAGAATTGAAACTTTTAGTGGGATTAGGGGTTGTCGAGGATCTCAAACCAGCTTGGAAAATTCAGAATTCAATGAGTAATCCCTCTGTTCTTAAGATTTTGAATTAATTTGAATGTTCTTGAGTTTTAAAATTTTGATTTTGGGTTTTTGGTTATATGATGCGTTTTGGGGTCGAATGAGTGTTGGGTATAGTTTATCTGAGTTATGGGGTGTGTATTTGTGGTCAAAATTCTGCTGGAAACACCCGTTTTGGTCAAAATTGGGGTCTGGCTTTGTAGGAAATCGTGGATTCAGAAATTTGGGGAAGAACATTATGTTTTGGGCAGCTTTTAGGTTTCTTGCGACTAGGTGCGACAACGCTAGGTTGTAGCGCAACCGCGCTAGTGTCCCATAAAAGGTGGAATTTGAATTGGGTTTTGGGTTTTGAGATAAGGGGCGTGACCACGTGAGGGGTTGACGCAACTTCGCTAGTGCACTGAAGAGCCCAATTTTTCTGTGGGCACGACCGCGCTATGTTCCTCGAAAAGCTGTTTTCTGAATTTTGGGAATGAGGTTTGGAGGCTCGGGAATCCATTTTGGGGGCTTACTTGGGGGCTCGGGGAACGATTTTTGTACCCCGTTACCTAGGAACAAGGGTTCTAAGAGTTGGGGTTTTGATTCGAACTTCGAATCTAGGGTTGGTTCCTGATGAATATATAATTATGTTGTGACTAGGGTTTCTGCAAGGCTCAGGACAGGATCGCGCTAAGGGTCGTTTCACCCTTCACACAGGATTCAAGGAAAGAAAATTGCACCCTGGTTGTGATTAGGGCTCGAGCCCCTGTTAACAAGCATGATTATAATTATGCATGTGAATACGTGATTAAGCATACATGAATGTGTTGTATCTGATTATATGATATATGAATTATATATTTGATTGCTCCTGATTGGAAAGCTGAACTTATGAGCCATGGTCGGCATCATGTGTGCAGAACACAGGCCGCTATGGCTAGGCCACCTTGGGAGTGCGGTATGCACTTGTCCAGCTAGGATGCCACTGGATAAATAGAAGTGCGATATGCACTTGTGTGACTCTATGGTCACATACTTGGATAATGTGTCTGCTTGAGTACAATTATTACTGCTAAGCATGTTGTTTATGTTCTGTTGTCTATCTGAATCTGTTTGATTAAGTTTACTTGCTGAGCCTTGGCTCACAGGTGCTACGTGGTGCACTAGTGGGTAAGGAGAAGTTGGGCTAGCCATGACTTTGAGAGCTTTAGGGACGGCGTGTACATATGCAACCTGCTCGATTGCCATGGTCGGGCTATCATAGAGGTACTAAGGTTGGACCTTATTTTACCGCTTAGGGCGGCTTATTTTGTATTCTTTTGAGTTGTAAATAACTTTTAAACTTCTATTTGGGGATCCCATGTATTGACTGAAACTTTTTAATGAAAATGTTTACTCCTTTGACCAAAATTTTTAATACCTGAACCATTAGTTACTATAATCACACGTTTAAGTCCAAATGACTTGCTTAGCGAGTTTAGTACTATTTTAAATACATTTTGTAACAGTCATGGATTAGTACGGTGCTACAACTTGGTATCAAAGCTACCAAGGTTTAAGGGTTCCGGAAGATGGGTTAGGCATGTACACTCCCTGCTAAGGACAAGGTCGACTCAGGATTTGGTAACTATTGATACAGTTATGTGTTTAATTGCTTAAATGAGATATATATGCCTTACCTGTTTGTCTAATTAGGAAGCATGAGCTATTCTGTTAGGGCCTGACCCTTGACTGATGTATGCATGTTAAAGATGTGCTTATTAGCACAATTGTTGCTTGTAAATGCTAAAGAAATGCTTATTAGCATCATTGTTGCTTCAGAATACTAGAAATGCTTATTAGCATTGTTATATGCATATGAAGGTCACAAACGTGCTTATTAGCACTACTGATGCTTGTGAATGTTAAGAACGCGCTTATTAGCACCCTGATTGAACATGAATATGAATCGCCATATCTATTAGCATCACTGTTGTGTGTGAAAGCTATTGAAATGCTTATTAGCATTCTCGATTCATGTGAATGCTTATTTGATCAGTTTTGGACCGTGGGGTGGCATGGGATACTGTTATTATTGCCTGATAAGCTGATGTTGGGAATTGTGCCCTTAAAGCAATTGTAGTAGACAATTGTTTCAATGAAATAAATAAATGAATTGAATTATTGTATATATGTAGCTTATGTACTATATTATTAATAATATTAAGTAAATATCATAAAATTCCCAAGTTCATCTATGTGGTCTTAATCTCATATTGGTATGAGAGGATCGAGATTGAGATAATGAACTTAAATAGTTCGCAGTAAAATAAAGTTATGAAATCTTTAGATTAATTACTGCTAGCACAGTTCATTAGTATTATGAATACATGTGACCTAGATTTTGGTTACTAGTGTAGTAGGACACTTTAGTGGTGTTACTTTGCATGCTGAGAGTATGTAGAACTGGATCAGGTGTGATTTAATAATACTTATTTAAATACCGTTTTGTAGTATTATAAAACACATCAAGAGATGATCATATACAAACTGATCTTAATCCTGAAGTTACTATGAACTCCTATGTATGTTACTTGATCCTTTGATTCATGCATTACAGTTTGTTAGAATGATCAAGCTAAGTACTATTGTTTTGGGGACTCAATGATGTATATGGCCAGGGATATAGCTTAACAGATGTGGAATCTATACCTTCTTATAGATTGAATGATGATTCCCTATTGGGTTGGCTTTTAGAACTGAAAAGGTAATTGACGTCAAATTCATAATCAGATTATGAATTAACCTTCACTAGTAATTCAAAGGGTAAAACAGTAATTTTATTCCCACTTAATTATGAATCATCAATAGAGGATTATTTTGTATGTAATGATTATATCAATGGACACTTCATTGTTACAATAAAGTACTCAGTAAATATGTCTTTAATTCTCAAGAGTTCAGTCTCATATTTATAATGGAATAATCATGAGATTAATAAATATGATTATTGAATCAAAGAGTTTGGTTATAATCTATTTATTTATTGGAGCTTGGAATTGTTGGTCCATAGGTCCACGGGGCAACTCTATCAACACTAATCAGGGTAAGAGTTGATACAAGAGTTAAACTGTGAATAGTCTATTTGAGATTATATTTATTCTTTGGGATAAATGTGCAATTATGTGATAATTGAAGTTGCACAATTTATTATTGTATTTGTGCAATTTTCGAAATTGTGTAGAAATAGAATAAATTGATTTTAATCAATTATTTTATTTAAGTGTGAATAAATAAATATGGATAGTCAAAATTGGTTTTGATTATTATATTTATTTAATTAATAATAAGATGATAATGGAAATTCAAATTTTGAATTTTGAAATTTAAGTTGTTATCTTTTCCTTAAAAAGATGATACATTATTTGGATATCTAATTATTAATTAATTAAAATAAAAAGCACATGCAAAATCAAAATCCCATTTTTCAAGGATTGACTACACACATAGGGCTTGGACTGCTCTATGCGTGTGGCACTTCTGATGTTATCAGAAGTTGATTTTTGATTTTTGATTTTTTAATTAATTAATAAAACATTTTAAAAGGGGTTTCAAAATGGAATGTTAGACTTTGTCTTTTATCATTATTATTATTATTATAAAAATATGATTGATTTTTCTTTATTATTATTATAGTAAAAATGTTTATATATTCTATATGATAGAGTATAGAAATAATAAGGCTTAATAAGTTTTTACAGAGAAGAAAAACTATCCTCTTTCTCATAAAACAAAATCCCTTTCTCTCTAGCCTACAATCAAAAGTCTCATGTGCTGAGAATACTTTTGATTCACAAAATTGATCCTTGTTCTCTATGCGCCCACCCACATCTTGAGGTATAAAGAATGTCTTGGAAGATCTAGGTGTGAGTACTCCAGCAAAGATAGGAAGATCGAAACATATACGAAAAAATTCAAGGATTCTTGATAGGTTACAAGAGGTAAATCGTTTCGTATTATTTTTCATATTCATATTATATATTGATTAGCATATTGCATATTGAAGGATTCTCATATAAAGTTGTTTATATGAATTTTTTTGCTGTTTACCAATACCGCAATTTTCCACTGTGCATTAGGAAATATTCCTAACATCTGAGTCATTGATTGTAGCTAGACTTGAAAGTATGATTCTAGGACAATCAAATTGTAATGCCCCAGATTCCCTGTTATGGTTAATGGCTGGATTAGTAGGTCGGGAGGGCCATAACCGTTTAATTATGCCATTAAATGTGTTTATGCATGTTTATGAGAATTATATTATAATATGATGTTAAATGCGTGCATGAGAGTCCACATTTGTTTACAGGGGTATTTTGGTAATTTGGCCCGTTGAGGGTATAATTGAATATTTGTTTGCGCGTTAATGGTATATTGTGAGACTACATTATAATGTGGATTGGTTCGAGTATTTTGACATGAGACGATCTTTCAACATAATTTAGCGGTTTAGTCATAACGGGATTAGGTTCGAGGCTCGGGGTGAGTCTCGGGATGTTTTAATGATTAGAATGTTGCCAGGAGTAAAAAGGGTAACGGGTTATGAATTATTGGTGTTTGGGAATTTTGAGAATAGCGGGAATTGGAGAGCGTTAATTATGATTAACGAAATAGGTGGAAGATGACGATTTTACCCTTGGGGAGACATTAGAAGCTTTTGAAGACCTAGGGGTATTAAGGTCATTTTGCTTGGGTTATATATATGTTTCAAGTGGCTGTAGAAAGTTATAGAACAAAAACAGAGCAGCTTCTTCACCATCCCGTACACCCATTTCTCTCTATCTTTCTTTGAGGTTTTTGGTCCCAAGTGGAGGTGGCAAGTTAGGAAATCAAAGCTTGGAGGTTGTGGACTTAGTTCATCATCTTAAGAGGATTCAAAACCAGTTGGAGGTAAGGAATTGTCTTTGAATTTCAGGTGTACTCTGTTTTTCTCTTATAGCTTTCAGCTCTAGAATTTGATGTGGAAGGTTAGAATCAAGGGGAGTTTTTGGTGTGTGTGTGATTGGGTTTTGGTGAGGAGGTGATATAGGTAAGGTTTAGGGGTTGAATTGGATGTTTTGGTAAGGTTTGGGATGTGTTTGGAAGGTTGGTTTCAAGAGGAATCACAAGAATGGAGTTTTAGTGCAGCTGCTGGTCTGAAGCTGGCGCCCCAGCGCCAGCCCTAGCGCCCCAGCACTACTCAGGGCAGAGAGTAGCCCTCTCTGTTTCTGGGACAGCGCCCCAACGCTGGTGGGTGGCGCCTAGGCGCTAGGCCAGTTTCAGGAGGAGTTGATTTTAGGGTTCGGGATGGTTTCAAGGCTCGGGGGTTGGTTCCTTTGCTCCTTTTGAGTAGATTGGGCGTCCTGAGAGTGGGGGATTGGTCCCGGGAGTGTGGTTTAGTTTGTAAACCATCCAATGATTTATTCTATTAATGGTTTCTAATTGGTTATGATTAGGTAACCGCTAAGGAGTCTAAAGGTTGATCGTTCTCAGGGGTCGTTCTTTTAATCGTTCTCAATCGAACCAGAGGTAAGAAAACAGTGTATGAATATAGTTGCACCCTGTATAGGTATATGACATGCATGGTTTGATATTGAGGCATGTTGGTTGATTTATGTGAACATGGATTGCATGTTAAATGCTAGTGAACGCTGATTACCTGTTTGGGACACTGACTAGTCAGGGACCGACTCTAAAGTCGATGATCACGCATTGAATGGCTCTATGGCATTAATGCGGGACCGATCCTAAGGTCGAAGAACTTATAAGCGCTTGCCTGGTCTACGACCAGATGACTATAGTCAAGGTATATGACCCCGGTGACTATTTGTCACGTGGCTATGGGACGTTGTCCATAGTTTCGGCTCTAGAGTCGTGAGGAAGGTTATGTTGGTGACCAGTCACCATGCACCTGTCCTGAACAAGCTGATGAAGGAAATCACCTATCAGTTAAGCCCTGGTGACCCTATCGTCACATGGCTAGTGGGAGCGATGCTCATTACTGTGACTTTTGGCTATTGTCACCTATTTGTTGGACTGATAGTCCTGAATGGTTATCATGATCGTTGTTGATATTACATCATGCCTTGTTGTGTTTTCTTGCTGGGCCTTGGCTCATGGGTGCTATGTGGTGCAGGTAAAGGAAAGGAGAAGCTTGGCCAACCTTGAGTGGAGAGGTTGGGCGATGTGATGTACATACAGGGCCGCTTGACTGCCACGGTCAAGGAGTTCTCAGAGGAACTAGGGGTTTACCCTATTTTTCCCGCTTAGGCCGGCGGGGACTGTATATTTGGAACTATAGCGACTCTTTTGTATTATGAACTACTTGTAAACATTTTAAAAGGCTCATGAGCAGTTTATTTACTTAATGAAATGTACCATTTCCTTTTTATTGGTTTTTCACCTTAACCTGTTAATGGTACCTAGATCACGTTTTTAACCAAAGGACTCGGGTAGCGAGTCAAATTTCCGGTTCACTGTTCACCGTAACTGTTCTGGGGTAACCAGGGCGTTACACAAATGACCCAATTGGGGCCGAAATTTAGGTAAAAAATAATGGTCAGGGTCAGGACGCTCCGTCAGCCCCTAAGAGCTGGCAATAGATGCTTGCTGAAATGGAAGCTAGACTACAGAGACAGGAAGAAGAAATTCGCTAGTTGAGACAGCGACAGGTTCCAGTTGGGATCGCTACGCCAGTATCACCACCTACTGCCATAGTATCAACTGTACAACAACAGCTAGAGATTAAGAACTGTTGGGAACTACTGTATGAAAGGTTTAGGGAACAACACCCTTCGATTTTTGAGTGAAGCGCAAATCCACTCAAGGCTAAGCAGTGGATGAGTCCGATTACATTCATCCTATATTTTATGAGGGTGGTGGGTAACGAGAGAGTGGCTTATGCCAGGTATATGTTTCGGGAGGATGCCCGAATTTGGTGGGATGTGGTGTCCCAAACTAAGGACGTGACCACAATGAATTGTGAAGAGCGCAGAGATTTGTTTAATGAAAAATATTATAATGATGCAGTGAGAGCTCCAAAGGCAAACGAATTCAATAGTTTGGTTCATTAAATATGTCTGTAACAGAATACGCCCTGAAGTTTGACAGACTAGCCAAGTTTTCTTTGGACTTGGTGCCTACCGATGTGACCAGGAAGGAGAGATTCCTCCAAGGGCTGAACACTATGATAGCCCAAGATGTCAGAATTACTACAGTGCCTGGAGTGACGACATACGATCAGGTGGTAGAGAAAGACCTTACTGCAGAGGACTGAGAGATTGAGTTCGTTATTGAGTTGGCACCAAGATTGCCACCGCTCTGGGAGATTGAGTTCGTTATTGAGTTGGCACCAGATACATAACCAATGTCTAGGGCACCATACAGGGTGGCTCTGGCAGAATTGAGGGAGTTGAAGGTACAGTTATAGGAACTATTAGACCTGGGATTTATCAGACCTAGCTACTCATTGTGGGGTGCATCAATTTTTGTTTATGAAGAAGAAGGATGAGACCCTGAGAATGTGTATAGATTACAAGGAACTGGACAAGTTGACTATCAAGAACAAGTAACCCACTTGTTTGTATTAACAGAGCAAATCAGAGATACACAACAAGGAATGGACCATTTTTAATAATTATTAATACCAGCCAAGAAATACACACACACACACACACACACACACACACACACACACACACATATATATTAAATCACATACAATTAGATTAGTGATTACCTCTTGTAGCCTATCAAATGTCCTCGAATATTTTTGTATAAAATCAACGATCTTCCTATCAAAGTTCTGAAAGCTCACACCTTGATCTTCCAGACCAATTCTCAAACACACAAGGACGTGTGTGGGCACGTATGATTCAAAAGGTTGATTTGTGACTCTCTATATGTACTCAACACATGAGATCTAGAGAGGTTTGATAGAGAGAAGATGAATTGTATAGTTTTCAGGTTTAGGAAAACTATCACTTTTTTTTTTTCTAAGAGAGAGTCTGTGTCTAGCAATTATTTCTTTTTAGGTTTATAAAGATAATTAACCAATTTAATTATTTAATTTAAATCATATTTAAAAAAAATAATTAAATATATACAATTAAATAAATAAATTATTTGAAATTCAAAATTCAAATCCCTGGGATAGGAAATATCCTTGTGTGGCGCCACTCATTGTGCAGTACAGTGAGTGGCATGAGCTACATTAGGATTTTCCCTAATTTTCTCATTTGTTTATTTAATTAATAGTTAAGACAATATATTTATCCCTAAATAAATATCAGTTAATTCAAAATTAACTTTATCTTAAAATATCAGTTTTAAATAAATATCTTATTCTAAATAGGATAATTATTAATCTTTATTTATATATTAATCCGAACAAGATTAATATTTATTTTAACCTATAGTTTTTCAAAATAAAAACTATATAGTTAAATAATTAATTAGTTCATAATTAATCAATTGCCCATAACTATCACATAATTATTTCATTGCCCTAGAAAATTAATTCATTTGTAATTAAGTCATTCTCTCTACAAATCATTCTTTTGACATCCTTACCCTTAATAGTATAGGAGAGAGGTGATCTAGGGACCATTGGCCTATAATACGAAGCGCCAATAAAACAGATTATTAATAAAACTCTTTAATACAATAATCTTATTTATTAATTCCATGATTACTCCACTATATATATGAAATTGCACTCTAAGTATTTATAGAATTATATTTATAAAGTTTTCTCTCGTAGTGATATAATCAATAAATGTAGTTTTGTCTTCCATTTATTGGTTCGTTAATTAGAGTTGGTCAAGATTATTGTTTTACGCTTCTAATTACCTCTTGATCCTTAAGTACCATTAATTCAATAGCAAATAATTAATCTATAATCAAATTATAGATTTAAGCTCAATAACTATTCAGTTCCAGAATTAACCCTTAAATGAACCAATATTCGATCCGTTAGGAAAATATGGATTCTATTATTGTAAATCATGTTCCGAGCCATTCATGATATTGAATATCCAAAACAAAATTCTTTAGCCTCATTATACTAAGAAACTTTAACGAGTGAATCTAAAGATCCAATAAACACAAACAAGAGTTCATGAATACTCAGGATTTAGACTGATCTACGAATGATTATCTATTATGATAATAATTAAATCTTTATGTCAAACGACAAGTTTATAAAGATAATTAATTCTCATCGTGCCTATCATATATAATCTCTATTATATACAACACCTTTACTAAGATGTCTATCCACATCAGTAATCCTAATCTAGATCAGCCACATTCCGTATGCTTAGTAAACCACACTAGTAACCATTCATCAAAGATTCCTTACTTTAATATGTTATTGACAATTTTATTCATTATATATGATCTTAATTCTCTCATACTAATACAAGATCATAATCTCATGAATGAATAAGGAATTTTCTTGATATTATCATATAATTAATTCAAACCATAATTATTATACTCAAATATAATAAAATTGTTCTTTTTATTTAATTCAATAAAATGTCTTTACATGCTTTTAGGGCATTAATCCTTACAATCTCTCACTTGCCCTCTAAGCAAGATAGGCATCTCCCTCAATCCCATGTTGCATGTGTGACCCATAAACGACTTTGCAGGAAGTGTCTTGGTAAACGGACCAGCTAGGTTCTGTTCTGACACTATCTTCATAACAGTCACATCACCTCGGTGTACAATCTCTCTAACCAGATGGTATTTCCTTTCTACATGCTTTCCTCTCTTGTGGCTTCTTGGTTCCTTGGACATTGCTCATGCTCCACTGTTATCACAGTATAGGATTAGTGGCTTATCCATATCTGGAACTACTTCCAAATCAATGTAGAACTTTCTCAACCAAACCGCCTCCTTAGCCGCTTCACAAGCTGCTATGTATTTGGCTTCCATGGTTGAATTTGCTATGCTGGATTGTTTAATACTTCTCCAGACCACAACTCCTCCACCAAGAGTGAACACTGACCCGGACGTCGATTTATGACTGTCTTTGTCTAATTGGAAATCAGAATCAGTGTATTCAGTAGGGTTTAACTCACCTCTTGAATATTCAAGAATATAATCTTTTGTTCTCCTAAGATACTTGAGAATATGATTTACTGCAATCCAGTGTTCCAAACCAGTATTTGATTGATAATGACTCACAATCCCTACCGCATAGCATATGTCAGGTCTAGCACACAACATGTCATACACTAGACTCCCAACTGCTGAAGCATAGAGATACTTTCTCATATCCTCTTCCTCCTGAGGTGTCTTAGGACACTTTTCCTTGGAAAGTGTAATTCCATGTATGGTCGGTAAATGACCTTTCTGGGAATTCTCCATAGAGAATCTTTCAAGCACCTTATCGATATAATTAGCCTGAGAAAGTTCCAAGAGCTTGTTCTTCCTATCCCTTAGGATTTGGATTCCCAGATTATAGCTCGCCTCTCCCAAATCGTTCATTTGGAACTTTTTGACTAACCAATTCTTCACATTTGACAATGTCTCTACATTGTTTCCAATGAGAAGAATGTCATCCACATAAAGAACTAGGAAAACCACTACTTTTCCTTTGATGCATTTGTACACACATGCTTCGTTGACATTCTGTTCGAAGCCATATGTTTTAATTGTTTCATCAAAGGTGATATTCCAAGATCTAGATGCTTGCTTTAATCCACAAATGGATTTCAACAACTTACACACCTTTTGATCTTCCCCATTCTTGATGAACCCTTCTGGTTGTACCATATAGATGTTGGGGTTTTATGCCCTAATTAAAACCAAATTTCCTTGTAATCTCATTTATTATCAACAAAATAATAGAAATCATTTTGACTTGGTCAATAACTTTGCTCCCATGCTCTATTTTCATGATTATTTGTTTAATATAAAATTTTATTAAATCCCGAGCATATAGCTAATCATATTTATAGTGACGTAATCGCAATGGAATATAAATATGATTAAATGTTCAAAATAAGTTAGTCCTAAGATTAGTCAGTGCACAGGATTTGCACTGACTTGTCAATCTATGATATGATCTACTTACACATTGTAGTGTTATGTTCATTCCAGAACATTAACAAAGTAGATAAGATCGAATGTATTTGTTGCATTGGACTGGACCGATATTTACAGTAGATAGGATAAGTAAACATACCGTTATTATCTATTCTAGTCATATCATATAGTTGACCATAGGTCAATTCAATCTCAATTCTGAGTGGTTAGTATTCTATCAGATTGTATTATTTGTGTTCTTTGACTTGTTCGTTACCAGCTTACCTTACGGACTAGCCCATACTTACATCTTGGGAACTCAGTAGTATAATTGAGTGGGAGTGTTAATCATAGATATGAACATCTATAGCTTCGAATGAAGAAGTAAAATGATGGTTTCCTTTTAGTTTACATCAAGGTGCTAAATGATAGAGATCTAATTTCAGTAATTAATATTAGTTTACTAAAATATCGTTTACAAGGAACTAAGTGTTTTAAGGATAAAATACAATGATGGGTAAAACAGTATTTTAGTATCATCTCATTGTAGACCATCTATAGAGGATTGAGTGATAATTATGGTTGTAACAATGGATAATTAATAACGTATCTATATTGTTTATAGAATGTTCTATGAATTCAAGAGTGCAATTCTGAGTCTTTAGTGGAGTCACGATGAATTAATAAGTTAGTAAATTTATTTGTTAAATTTATGATAACTTATTGGAGTTTGATTTCATAGGCGCATGGTTTCCACTGTACCTTGGATAAAATCATCTAGATAGTATCAACTAATTGAATTTGATTATCAATTGGAATTATCAAAGTTTACCAGATCAATTTTGGATAGTTTCATAGAGTTATGCAATTTAGAGAAGAAAAGAGATTTTAGGGTAGATTTATTAATTAAGAAAAACCGGTGTCTAAATTAATAAATAAGTTTAAATCAAGGTTAAAATTATAAATAATTAATTTGATAAAGTATTTAAATAACTAAATCAATAGAAAATAATACAAGCCTTGATTTTAAGTCCAATGTGCTTATAATTAAATGAGAAATTTCACTAGCCTAAAGCCCATGAGAATTTCGACCTGATGACAGATATGATCTATTATTTTATTGATTTTTTAATTAAAATAAATGACCTAATTTGAGTCTATAAAAGGAATGCTAAGTGCGAGTTGAAATCACTTGTTTGAGAAGATCAGAAGATCTATTCTTGATGCTCTAGGTTTTAGATTCTCTCTACAACATATGTCCTTTTCTAAGCCTCAATATTCTCTTCTATTCTTCTTCTCTTTGTATCTACCTCATGCGTTTAGAATTGCCCACTCTAGTCTAGGTGATTCTAAGGATACTTTGGAAGGCTGTGAAGAAATTTGAAGATCGGTTCAGTTTCTTGGTGATACCATGCGACAGAAAGGATACAAGAGTTAGAGAAATTGAAGGAAGGACTTAGACATTCCACTGCATATAATGTAAGTGTTTTTATCATTATCTATGTTTAAATTCAATTATAGAAACATGTTCTAGGTTGTCTTATATTAATTTGTTTAATATAAGATTTATATGAAAATAATTAAGATCCTGTATAAGTTTTTCACAACAACTGGCCTCAGAGCCTTTGGTAATCGTTATTTTCTTACAAGAACATGGTGAAAATTGGATTATTTGATATGTTGAGTAATTAGATGGATTTCATATTTTTTATGATGCATATTGTTGTTTATTAGCAAATTTGGGTTATTTGTTGTATTTTCTTTGCAAATAATTTTTATAAATGCTTTATTTGATGTAAAATATGATAAAAATTATTTAGAAAACGTGTTTGGGTTGAAAAATCACACAATTTTTTTTTTTTTTGAATTTTTTTTCTGGCTGTGGCCGCGACAACCCATTTTCATTGGCCTCGCCCTGGGAGTCAGTGGCTAGTGGCCACTGCCACCATCAACCCCTGGACATGGCCAACGAACGATTTTTGCCCAGAAAAAGTCCTGTGGCCATGACCACCAACTTTCACTGGCTGCGGCTTGCGATAAATATTTTCTTAAAATTTGAATTTTTGAATGGGTGAAAACAAAAATATCAGATCTTTTCTATTATTTAAAAATATCTTTTTTGAAATATGATATTTGTGTTGTTTGATCTTTTAAAAACTAGATATTTTCTACAAAAATTGAAATTTAAAAATAGGTTAACTAATTAATTTTAAATATTTTAATATATTAAAATATTATAATTAATTTATAAGATATTAAAGATATTTTTGAAATCTTTTATTTGAAATGGATGTTAATATTTAAATAATTTGAAATTTTAAAATTTTTTGACTACATATTTTTATAGATATTTGAATTTGTTTAATTGTTTAAGATATTTTTTTAAAAACAGCAGATGATATTTACTTTAAAAATTTATAACTGGTTAAATTTTTAAAAATATCACGTTTTTCAAGCCAATTAATAAAATATTTTTTTAATAAATGGGAATTAAATTAACTTTAGTTAATTGTTGATAAATCATATTTAAATTAAAATAGTATTTTTTCAAAATGACCTAAACTAAGTTGATTGTTGATAAATGAAATTTAAATTAACTTTGGTAAATTGTTGATAAATTTCATTTAAATTGACTTTTTTTTTTGCAAAATGTAATTAATTCGAATTTTGGATAAATTCTAGAAAATTAATTATGGTATTTTTGTAAATGAAATAAATTGTAGTATTTTTGCATAAATTCATAGACTTGCTCATATAGTAACATGATTAGTTCCATCCAATTATAACATGTCTGTTTGCACTATATGTAATATTTTTGCAATTGGGCTTAGATGCATATAGTTGACCATATGTTTGCTTAATATATGGACTTTGCTAAATAAAACATTCATAAAATGATAGGTTTTATTTGGGCCCATTAGAAAATGTAAAGTTTAAATTCCTCTCTTGTGGGTGGTTCAACTTGTGAAAGCCTATTTCATTTGCATGACTATAGTGAGCCTAACCAATTGAATAACAATTAATAAAACAAGGTTTAAATTTCTGTCTTTTGGACCTTGTATGGGAATGACATACTGGACCTAGCCCTCCTCCATACAAGCCCAATGGTTAAGGCCAACTTGTATTTAATTTTACCATTTTTGGAGAACCATAGTCATTAATTTTAAAAAATTAATAATAAAAATACTATTTTTATAATGAGCTTATTTTAAGAATTATATTGGATCTCCACCGTTGGTTTAACAAAGTCAATAGCTTAATGTGGCCTCGAGACGCTGTGGTTCGTCCCCCCACGGAAGGTGTTCATTAGTTATTTTGACAGGGTTAGATTTCGAAAGATAGATAATTATAGGTCAAAATTCTACTAGACTCACCCCTACCGTGACTACTAGGACTAAATCTATGATTATCGAAACTGTGGGTCTAGCTCGTAAAATAAGAGATTTTGTTTTCTTATTTTTATCGAATAGTAGGTTATTAATAATGGTGTCCATTATTTAATTACTATTTAACTAATGATATTTTTTTGACTCTGACCAACCGGGACAACGATATCACATAATAGTTAAAAACCTAAAGAAATAGAGATATCCTTATTTTGGTATTTTTTATCCATATCTTATATATATTGTGGTATATGTTGTGCAATTTCTTGAATTTAGAGTGAATAGAAGTTTTATTGAGCAAAAGTGATTGATTTCTATTTTATTGATAATATTTAGTTTCAAGTATGGTTGTGTCTACTCCCATCCTTTGTCAACTTTCTATGGAGTAACTCACTGGAGAAAACTTCCTTAATTAGAAGCAGAACATCAACATAGTGTTGATTGGTGACAGCACAAAGTTCGTCATGACTGAGGAATCCCCGAAAGTTCCAGCTGAAGGAGCTACCAAGACCGTTAGAGACAAATATGAGCATTGGCAGGCGGCTAATAACAAGGCACGATACTACATGTTGACTAGTATGGTCAACACTCTCAAGACAAAGATGGAGAATGTCGAGACGACCTACGAAATCATGGATCAACTCCAAGACATGTTCGGTGCACAGTCTGTGAAAACTAGTTTTGAGGCCACCAAGAAATATGCCAATGCTCGGATGGCGTCGTCTCAGCACGTTCGTGATCACCTGATCAAGATGACCAACTACTTTCAGGAAGCTGAACTGCGTGGAGCAATTATAGATGAGGAGACTCAAGTTGGCTTAATCCTCAATAGTCTCTCTCCAACTTTCCTGTCGTTCACAACCAACTATGGGATGAATAAGCTCAACTATGTTCTAACGCAGCTCATGAACGAGCTTCAGAATTTCAAGTCTATCATGGGTGGACCAAGTAAGGGAGGAGAAAAAGAAGACTACTGGTGCTGCTGCTGATCCAGCTAAGCCTGAAGCTTACCAAGCTTCGTCTTCGAAAGCTGGAAACAAGAGGAAAGATGGACTAAACAACAACCCCAGGTTTGCAAAGGCTGCAAAGACGAGTGCACAACTAAGTGCACAGACGCCTAAGGGGAAGAAAAAAAACAAGAAAGGTAAAGGTAAATGCTTTAACTACAAAGAGAAGGGGCATTGGAAACAAGATTACCCTAAGTTTCTAGCAGTGAAAAACAAAGAAAAATGTGTTTTAGAGAATGATAAATCCGTTTGGATTATTGATTCTGGATCTACTACCCATGTTTGTAACTCTTTATAGCTTCTTGAATCATGGGAGGAAGTGGATGAATGCGACTTAAAGCTTAGAGTTGGGAACGGAGAGTTCTTTACTGTCCAAGCTAGAGGAAGAGCTCGCCTGAAGTTCAGAAATAAATATTTAATTTTGAAGATGTATTTTTTATTCCGGATTTTAGTAGAAATTTAATTTCAGTTTCCATGTTGGAATTAGAACAATTTTTTATAACTTTCACAAGTTCTAATATATCTATCTCTTTCAATGGATCCCAATTATGTATTGCATATTTGGAAAAAGGGCTTTATATTCCGCGACCTAACGAACCCCTCACTCTTAATAATGATTTGTTCAAAGTAGCTAAACCTAGGAACAATAAACGTCAAAAGACCGATAACAATAACATGACACATTTATGGCACTTAAGACTAGGTCACATTGGCTATGACAAAATTCAAAGGCTTACAAAGGATGGGCCTTTGAGGGAACTCAACTTAGATGAATTACCTATATGTGAATCTTGTCTAGAAGGCAAACTAGCCAAGCGTCCATTCTCTACAAAGGGTGATAGGGCCAAAGAACCACTTGGACTTATTCATTCAGATGTTTGTGGAACTTCGAAGGTACAAGCCAGGAGTGGTTTTGAGTATTTTGTCACTTTCATTGACGATTACTCTAGATACTCATGTCTTTACCTAATGCATAAGAAATAAGAAACATTTTCAAAGTTTCAAGAATTCCTAGCTATGGCTCAAAACCAATTAGGTAAAACGTTAAAGATCTTGTGATCTGATAGGGGTGGAGAATATTTGGATATGTAGTTCCAAGATCATTTAACTGAACTTGGGATTTTATCACAACTTATTGCCCCGGGTACTCCGCAACAAAATTGTGTAGCGGAACGCTGGAACATAACTTTATTGGAAATGGTTAGATGCATGCTTAGTTACTCAACTCTGCCAACTTCATTTTGAGGACATGAAATTGAAACTACGAATGGCATTCTAAATGTTGTATCGTCCAAATCAATCCCCAAAACACCTTTAGAACGCTGGAATGGTCGTGAACCTAGTTTACATCATTATATAATCTGGGGGTGTCCTGCCCACGTCCTAAGGAAAAAGGAAGGAAAGCTAGAACCGTGAACCAAAGTTTTCATGTTTGCTGGCTATTCTAAAGGAAGTTGGGGTGGACTTTTCTATAGTCATTCAGAAAAGAAAGTATTTAGTTCTACGAATGCTACTTTTCTGGAAAATGACTATGTCCAAAACTTCAAACCGCACATCAAAGTAGTTTTAGAGGAGATGGTTGAAGATTTGACTCCAACCAATGTTCCATCGTCATCAATGCAAGTTGACGATGAAATTTTCACTCTTCATGTCCAACTGACACAAGTCGATTTAAATGAATAAAGTACCATTATTCTTGAGCAAACAGTCACATAGCCTCGTCGTAGTGGGTGAGTTTCTAGGAACCTAGTTTGCTATGGTTTGGATGGTGAAACCAATATGGTTGTTGGTGACACTAGTGACAATGATTCGTTGTCTTTCAAACAGGCAATGACTAGCCCTAAAAAAGGAACTATGGCTCGAAGCCATAAAATAGGAAAGTGAGTCCATGTACTCAAATTTCGTCTGGGATCTTGCGGAAGCACCTAGTGACTTTAGGGCCATTGGGTGCAAGTGGATCTACAAGAAGAAATGTGGTGTTGATGGAAATATCGAAACTTATAAAGCTCGATTAGTGGCAAAGGGTTATACCCAAAGAGAAGGCGTGGACTATGAGGAAACTTTTAGTCTGGTAGCCATACTCAAGTCCATTCGCATCCTCCTATCCATAGCAACCACTCTCGAATATGAGATCTGACAAATGGGCATCAAGACTTTCTTAACAAGAAGCTCGATGACGTCATTTATATGGATCAACCAGAAGGATTTAAAATAGCTAGACAAGAAGGAAAAGTTTGCAAGTTGAATAGGTCCATTTGTGGACTTAAGCAAGCTTCCCATTCCTGAAACCTTAGGTTTAATGAAATAATCAAAACCTATTTCTTTGAAAAAAATCTTGATGAGGCTTGTGTTTACCAACTGAAGGCAAATCAAATAGTGGTATGCCTGGTTCTTTATGTAGATGATATCTTACTCATTGGAAACAATGTTAAGAAATTATCAGATGTGAAGAATTTGTTGAGCACTCAATTCCAGATGAAGGATTTGGGTGAAGCAAGTTATGTTCTAGGTATCCAGATCATTAGGAATAGAAAGAACAATCTCTTAGCTCTATCCCAAGTAGCTTACATTGATAAAGTGCTTGAACATTTCTCAATGACAAATTCCAAGAAAGGACGTTTACCGTCCCGCCATGGAATTCATCTTTCAAAGAAGAAGTCTCCCCAGACTTCTGAAGAGGAAGATGCAATGAGAAAAGTTCCTTACACATCTGTAGTTGGAAGTCTGATGTATGCTATATTGTGTACTAGACCAGATATCTACTATGTAGTGGGAGTAGTGAGCATGTATCAGTCAAAGCAAGGACCAGAACATTGGATAGCAGTTAAGCGTATTCTGAAGTATTTAAGACAGATTATGGATTATATGTTAGTCTACAAGGGTGGTGTTCTGAATTCTGTAGGCTACGCCTGTTATCCAGATTTCTGGATAGCGTTTAGATGGATAGCCTCGGGGAAGCAGAATTATCAAAGTCTTTCACGAAGAATGACCAGGGCTCGCAGATGGACAGAAAGGCTTCGCCTCACCCGTTTAGTGTCCAGCACACTCTTTTAAGCAACCGCGACCCGGAAGCTCGTCAATTCTCCCGGACTCCCAAAGGGATATCCTTCGGGGAAGGTCCTTCCAGGAGAAGCTCTACAGGTTACCTTCGCGGATACAATTCCGTGCCTCGCACGGAAGAAGACCAAGCGGTCGAGTCACGGAGGAGGCATAGTTGGAATGATACTCACCTGACATAGGATCCCGCCCGACAGGTCGAGGCCGCACACATCCCAGCACGCCTAAAAGTGCCTTTTCGCCTACTGTTCCGCTGACAGCCTGGAAAAGACGGCTGCCTTTTGTCATTCCCCATATTTTCATGTAATTATACCTGCGTAGAGCCTGGTAGCCATGCTACGACGGTAATTGTATTCGCTATTTACGACTGGTGTAATTAAGACTCATGAGGGCAGAGTAAAACCTTAATCCAAAACCCTAGCTATAAAGACCTCCTCATTTTACGATAGGAGGGGAGGCCAACAGATTAAAGAGCAAGAATTCTGCCAAAATCTCTCTAGCTTCATCTTCTTCAAGAGAACCCGAGAGAAACATTGTGAGTTTGTGAGGTTCTTGTACACCAGCCATTTTACTGTAATTCTCTACAAGTATAATAACATCGACTCGTGGACTAGGGCTCGTTAACGCCTGAACCACGTAAAAAACCTATTTGTCTATTTATATTTCTGCACTTCTACAGTTCTTATCTTCTTATTATTTTGTTTGTATTCGTTTCCAAAAAACTCGGTAAACAGGATAAACTGCTTGTGTTGTTTTGTGACAACACAAGAGCAATAGCCAACTCAAAAGAACCTCATAGTCACAAGAGGAGTAATCATATAGAAAGGAAGTATCGCATAATTCGAGAATATGTGGCCATGGAATATGTGAAGGTTATGAAGATTGTATTTGAAGACAATCTTGTAGATCCGTTTACAAAGACACTACCAAAAGCTACATATGATAAGCATATCAAGGAAATAGGATTAGTAGAATTAAGGCATTAGTTTCAATTAGTGCAAGTGGGAGTTTGTTGGGGTTTTATGCCCTAATTAAAACCCAATTTCTTTGTAATCTCATTTATTATCAATAAAATAATAGAAATCATTTTTTGTCTTGTTCAATCACTTTGCTCACATGTTTTATTTTCATGATTATTTGTTTAAAATGAACTTCTATTAAATCCCGAGCATATAGCTAATTATATTTATAGTGACGTAATCGCAGTGGAATATAAATATAATTATATTTTCTAAATACGTTAGTCTTAAGATTAGTAAGTGCACAAGATTTACACTGACTTGCCAATCTATGATATGATCTACTTATACATTGTAGTGTTATGTTCTTTCCAGATCATTAGCAAAGTAGATAAGATCAAATGTATTTGTTGCATCAGATTGGACCGATATTGACACTAGATAGGATAAGTAAAAATACCATTATTATCTATTCTAGTCATATCATATAGTTGACCATAGGTAAATTCAATCTCAATTCCGAGTGGTTAGTATTCCAACTGATTGTATTAATTGAGTTCTTTGACTTGTTCGTTACCATCTTACCCTACAGACTAGCCCATACTTACATCTTGGGAACTCGGTAGTATAATTGAGTGGGAGTGTTAATCATAGATATGAGCATCTATAACTTCAAATGAAGAAGTAAAATGATGGTTTCCTTTTAGTTTACATCAAGGTGCTAAATGATAGAGATATCATTTCAGTAATTAATATCAGTTTACTGAAATATCATTTACAAGGAACTAAGTGTTTTAAGGATAAAATACAATGATGGGTAAAACAGTATTTTAGTATCATCTCATTATAGACTGTCTATAGAGGATTGAGTGATAATTATGGTTGTAATAATGGATAATTAATAACGTATCTATATTTCTTATAGAATGTTCTATGAATTCAAGAGTGCAATTCTGAGTCTTTAGTGGAGTCACGATGAATTAATAAGTTAGTAAATTTATTTGTTAAATTTATGATAACTTATTGGAGCTTGATTTCATAGGCGCATGGTTTCCACTGTACCTTGGATAAAATCATCTAGATAGTATCAACTAATTGAATTTGATTATCAATTGGAATTATCAAAGTTTACCAGATCAATTTTGGATAGTTTCATAGAGTTATGCAATTTAGAGAAGAAAAGAGATTTTAGGGTAGATTTATTAATTAAGAAAAATTAGTGTCTAAATTAATAAATAAGTTTAAATCAAGGTTCAAATTATAAATAATTAATTTGATAAAGGATTTAAATAATTATCTAATTAGTTAAATGAATAGAAATAATACAACTTTGATTTTAAGTCCAATGGGCTTATAATTAAATGAGAAATTTCACTGGCCTAAAGCCCATGAGAATTTCGACCTAATGGTTGATATGATCTATTATTTTATTAATTTTTTTAATTAAAATAAATGACCTAATTTGAGTCTATAAAAGGAATGCTAAGTGAGAGTTGAAATCACTTGTTTGAGAAGATTAGAAGATCTATTCTTGATGCTCTAGGTATTAGATTCTCTCTACAACATAAGTCCATTTCTTAGACTCAATATTCTTGAAGACTTTGAAGAAATTTGAAGATCAGTTCAGTTTATTGGTGATACCCTGTGACGAAAAGGATACAAGGTTTAGAGAAACTGAAGGAAGGACTTAGACATTCCGCTGCGTATAATGTAAGTGTTCTTATCATTATCTTTATTTTAATTATATTATAGAAATATGTTCTAGGTTGTCTTATATTAATTTGTTTAGTATAGACCTATTGCTTGTTGTACTACTATGTACAAATGCATCTAAAATATGCTTTGTCACAGACTGATTTCTGTTCTTCCTAATTTGATCAATTAGAATCAATGGGCTTTTATTAAGAATAGATCTCTTGCTCATAATGTCCTTATTCTTCAAGATCTAATTAAGGGTTATAATAGAAGACAAAGTTCTCCTCGATGCTTGATGAAGATAGATATCAGTAATGCTTATGATTCCATAGACTAGGATTTTTTAGAGAATCTGTTGAAAGCATTCAGATTTCTTGGCCGTTTCATTAGATGGGTTATGATCTGTCTTAGATGCTCTTCCTACTGCTTACTTATGAATGGTTGGATTCAAGGCAGCTTTCAGGGAGGTATAGGGCTTCGTCAAGGTGATCCTATCTCTCCTTTACTTTTTGCATTAGTGATGGAATACCTTACTCGAGTCCTTCATAAGGCTTCTAAGGATAAAGGCTTCAGGTTTCATCCTTTATGCAAATCCTTAAATATAATTAGCCTTTGCTTTGCTAACGACTTACTACTTGTTTACAAAGCTAATGCTAACTCTATTCAGATCATACAAAATCTTTTGAAGCCTTCTCTGTTGCATCTGGTTTGTTCATCAATAACCATAAGTCTAGAATTTACTTTGGAGGCATATCGGATTCAGAGAAAGCCTCTCAGCTGAAACTTACTAAGTTGACTGAAGGGACTTTTCCTTTGATCTATCTTGGAATACCGTTGAGACCTACCAAGTGGAAGGCTATGGACTATGACTTAATCCTTATGAAAATCAGGCTGAGATTGCATGGTTGTGCCAGTAGGAATCTTTCCTATGTTGGTCGTGTGCAGCTAATTCATTCTGTCCTGTTGGGTATAAGGAATTACTGGATGAGTATATTTCTTTTGCCTCAGAGAGTCATTAAGGAGATAGATCGCCTTTGCAGGAATTTTTTGTGGGGAGAAAAAGGTACCAGAAGCAAATTTCATTTAACCTCCTGGGATCAAGTTTGTCGGCCTAAAATTCATGGTGGTTTAGGCTTTAAAGAAGGGCCTCTTTGGAACAAAATTAAGCTTGCAAAATACATTTGGGCTATCTCTTCTAAGCAGGACCTTCTATGGGTTAAACGGGTGAATTGTATCTATTTAAAAGGGGACCAGATATGGGACTATGTCCTGCATCAAGACTCTAGCTGGTACTGGAAAAAGTTTATCAAACTTAGTAAATCTCTACCTAGCTCAACTTCAAACTCAGCTGTTGTAAAGGGGAAACTCCACCTGAATAAGTTGTATCTTTTATCAATTCCTGGCAGTCCTATTAATAGCATGAAGGCTGTTTGGTGCAAGCTTTCAGTGCCCAAACATAGGTTCACATTGTGGCAGTCTATTAACCAGAAATTACTTACTAGGGACTTGATGCATTACTGTCACTTATCTATCCCTTGTCTAGCTTGTCTGGTCTGTGAGACTAATTTGGAATGCCACTCTCATCTCTTTTTTGACTGTACTTTCTCCAAGAGAGTGCTTCAAGCTATTTCTGGTTGGCTGGGAGAACTCATCTGGCCTGAGAAGTTTGAAGACTGGTGCAACTGGCTGACTGAAACTAGGAAAGGCTGCATGGCTCGAGTAGTTTTAGCTGCACTTGCTGCTACTGTTTACTACCTCTGGCATAATAGAAACAAGTGCTGTTTTGGAAGCAGCTGCTTTACTATTTATCACTTAGATTCCTTGATTAAAGAGTCTGTCAAAGCTAGAGTTTCTTGTCTTAGCCTTAGAACCAAAAAGCTGTCTTTCAGAGAGAAACTAATGATCCAATTTTTCTCTAGTTTGTAATCGAGGGGGAGTTTATTGCTCCGGCCTTTGTGTTGTTTCTGTTTTGTTTGATCAATAATATATCTTTTCTTGATAAAAAAAAATTAAGATCGTGTATAAGTTTTTCCCAACAATAGATACTTTCATCAAGATAGCCATTGAGAAAAGCTATATTGACATCCATTTTCCATATCTCATAGTCATAAGTAGCAGCTATGGATAAGATGATGTGAGTGGATTTAAGCATGGCCACAGGAAAAAATGTTCTTCATAATCAACACCTTCTCTCTGAGTGTAGCCTTGCTTTGAAAGTCTCTACTTTCCCATCTATACCTCTTTTCTTCTTGTATATCCATTTGCACCCAATGGGTTAGACATCTTCAGGTGGATCTACAAGTTTCCAGACAAAATTGGAATACATAGATTCCATTTCTTGGTTCATGGCTTCTTGCCATTTATCCTTTTCGGGATCATCCATTGCCTCTTTGAAGGTTAATAGACCATCCATGTCTGTATAAAAAACAAGGACATGTGCCTCATGTTCGTAACGAACAAGTTGTCTTACAATCCTCCTACTACGACGTTGCACCGGGGTTTCTTTTCCAGGAATAGTGGTTTTCTTAATTTATCATTTATCATTTAATGATGAAGATAAAGGTGATGGAATCTTATAAGCTGTGAGTTCCTCCAAAACTACTTTGCTTCGAGGTTTATAATTATTCATATAGTCGTGTTCAAGGATAGTCGCATTTGTTGAAATAAATACCTTTTGGTCCTTGGGACTATAGAAGTAACCACCTCTTGTTTCTGGAGCGTAGCCCACAAAAGTGCACACTTCAGACCTTGAATCAAGTTTCCTTGATTTAGGTCTAAGAACATGAGCAGGACAACCCAAATGCGGAAATGATGCAAATTAGGATTTTTTTCCATTCCACAAATCCAGTGGCATTTTATTTATCGTCTTATATGGGAATACATTCAAAATTTAAGTCTCTGTTTGAAGTGCATATCCCCAGAATGAGAAAGGAAGTGAAGAGTAGCTTAACATAGACCTAACCATGTCTAACTTGGTCATGTTTCTTCTTTCAGAAACGCCATTTTGTTGTGGCGTTCCTTGTGCTGTGAGTTGGATAGAATACCATGCTCCAACAAGAAATCTTTGAATTATAAATCCAAATATTCTCCACCTTGGTCAGATAAAAGTGTCTTAAGAGTTTTACCTAATTGATTCTCAGCCTCAGCTTTGAGTTCTTGAAACTTACCAAAGGTTTCAGATTTCGTAAGCATTAAGTAAGTATGACCATATCTTCAGCAATCGTCAATAAAAGTGACGAAGTACTCATACCCTCCTCTTGCTTGTACATTTATTGAACCACAGACATCGCTGTGTATAAGCTCCAAAGGTTCTTTAGCTCTATTGCCTTTTGCTGAGAAAGGACGTTTAGTCATTTTGATATCTAGACAAGATTCACAAACAGGAAGAGTTCCAACTTTTAGTTCTCTCAAAGTTCTATCTTTTGTTAACCAGTTTATCCTGTCTAGACCTACATGACCAAATCTAAGATGCCAAAGATATGTGTCATCCTCATTTGAAACTTTTTATCTTTTGTTTCCTTGTGGTTTTGCTACTTTAAATAATTATGGGTTATTAAGCGTTTGTTCAATTTTCATGAAAGCGTTTGTAAAGTCCGAATATTCAATTGCATGTCTAAAGAAAAAATTAAGAATAATCAAATTATAAATAAAATATTCTAAAGTTAATACATGCAATAAAATTCAAAATACTAAAAGAAACAAACTAAGACATTGGTCAAACAACAATAAAGTTTTCTTTAATAATGACTAAATAATTTTAAAATAAAAAGTCTTTCTTCAACGCTTTCTTGAACTAGACGCTTTTTGTCTCTTCCTCTTTCCCTTTTTGTCTCCATCTGCAAGTTCCTCTTGATTGCTCAAGTGTCTGTAAAGAAAAATAAAATATGTTTAGTGGTTTCCAAGTCAAAGATTCAGAATGTTATATGCTATAATCCACTATTAAGTCCAAGGTAAATGTAAATCATATCTATCTTTTTCGTGACTGCGGTCTTATCTGTATATGCTCATAGAAAACATCCCACATATCACGAGCATATTCAATGTGTTTGAACTTTTTCCTGAGCTTTTCTTCCATTGTACTAAGAATGTAAAATCTCACCATGTGATTTGATCTCATCCAGTCAGCATATTTTTCATGTTCCTCTTTCCTTGCATCCCATGATAGTACAGGAGGAGATCGTTTTTCATTATAGATATATTTAAGCTTTTTAGCCAGAAAAACAAACAAAGTTAAATTTATCCATCCTCCTTCATCTTCTTCAATTAGCTTCACTTTACTTATATAATCATCAATCATTTGATGCATCATCGGGCACATAATAGGAAAATAATTGGGTGGCAACATTTTATGACTGAAAATAAGTAAAATATAATCATATTACTAATTGAAAAATATCAATTATTCTGAAAGTAAATATGATGCAAGAATGCAACAATTAAAACACATAAATAAACATTTACTTTTCCACGATAAAACTACCCAAGGGTTGGTCAAGTTAAATTCAGATAGCTTATAAGAAAATCTTATCTTTATAATTTAAAACTCAAAATAACCATTATTTTCTCTTTTAAAAATAAAGTACCGCTGGTTTGGTCAAGATGCAATTATCCACTGCAAAAGCTCAATTGCATCTTTGTAAGTGTAACCCATTATTTCAGAATTCATGACTTAACTTAGAGAGTGTCGCCTTAGGGCCCGTCAAACCTAAAATACATCACTCCTTCCTATCTTCGTAAGAAGCCAACCTTGGTATTAATATGTTTAGAAACCTTCCTTAGGGGGACGGAAAAAAAGCCGCCTCGAGGCCCTATTCATATCTCACGGTGTTGTACTAATAATGGAGACCATAGGTCACATTGAGATGTTCGCCTTCTCCCACTTATTATTTTGGAAAAAATGTGTTTTATTAAACTAATCAATTAATTCCAAATTAATAAGTAGTTTATTAATAGCCTATGAATGTAATTAATTAAAAAATATATTTAATTATAAAAGAGCCTATTTCTACAATTAATGTGATCTAGATAATTACCCATTACATTCATCTAACTTTACTAAAACACTTTTTAAATAAAGTTGGTTATCTTAAATGCCTATAAAAACTAGTGCCTTTATTATGGTGTGAGTTACCAAGTTTTAACTAATTTAATACTTAGTAGTTTACATGCAATTGATTTCTCCAAAACAATTCACATAAATAATTAGGACAATCCTAAATAATTATGTTTCTAAAAGATGCATGTTTAATGAAAACTGTGTGGGGTTTCATAAATGACATATAATTGACTAATGCATGATCATGTTATCAATCAAACATTAATTAACATTTATTTAAATAAATAAATAAAAAATAAATGATGAACCGAGTACTATTGGATATTTCTAAATTTACAACCTTTAAAAAAAATAGAAATAAAAGTTCAAAAATAGCCTATGACTTGTTTTCAAGACTCCAAGAATGCTTCTCCTCTCTTTTAAGCTTTCTTTCAAATCTTTAGGAATTTGTTAGGCCTACCTAATTAATTAGAAACTAACTTTCCAATTAATTTATTTAATTAAAACTAACTTTTAATTAAATAACTATTTATGTCATCTTTTTAATTTAGTTGAATTTAAAAAATTTAAAAATTCAAATTCAAATAATTATTTAAACTTTAACCAACTAAAAGATATTTGATTTTTCTAATAAAAATAAAATAATATAATTAAACTTTTAAATTCAAACGATGTAAAATTAATTAAATAAAAAATTAATAACACAAAAATAAGATCTAGATTTGGGCACCAACCACTAGGGCCGGCGGCACATGGAGCCTCAAGGATTCGGGAAGGTGGATGCCGCATGCAGCAGGGGCGAGCACAGCAGGGGCTCGGGCAGGTAGGGGGCCGCGGGCTGGTGTGTGGTGTGGGTGCGTAAGCCAGGTGCTCGAGCAGGCAGGGGCGCACACAGCAGGTGGCTGCCTGGGCTCGCGAGACTGCACGCAGGTGTGCAGACGTGGGGTGCGGCCTGGTGCGTAGGCGCAGGCTAGTGTGCTAGCGTAGGGGCATGAGCTGGGCGATGTATGCGGCTGCCTGGGGAGGGCTCGGGCCGCTGGCTTGGCTGGTAGCTCGGCTCCTCCTTTTTCTCTTGTGTGTAGATATTTTTTTTTTTAAATTACATATTTCAAAAATAAAATTTAGAAAAAATCCTATGCCCTTTATGACTTACACGATCTAGAAACTCAAATTTCTAACTCAATAGCACCATATAATTAACGATTCATCATTCAACCATACATTAAAAAAACATATCCATCCATTCAATATATATTCAACATACACATAAAAAACGCATGAAACCCACACAACATTTAATATATATATATAAATATATATATATTTATATATGTAGACTGCTCTAGAACCAATTGTTAGTATTAAAAGAGCAAATCAGAGATACACAATGGGGAATGGGCCCTTTTTAATAATTATTAATACCATCCAAGATTATACACACATATATATATATATATTAAATCACATAGAATCAGATTAGCCTATCAAGTGCCTCGAATTTTTTGTGTGTAAAATCAACGATATTCCTATCTAAGTTCTGAAAGCTCATACCTTGATCTTCTAAACCAATTCTTAAAAACATAAGGACATGTGTGGGCATGTAAGATTCAAAAGCTTGATATATAACTCTCTAGATGTACTCAACACATGAGATCTAGAGATGTTTGATAGAGAGAAGAGGAATTGAATAGTTTGCAGGTTTAGAAAAACTATCGCTTTTGTTTATGAGAGAGAGTCTGAGTTTAAAAATAATTTCTTTTTAGGTTTATAAAGATAATTAACTAATTTATTTAATCTTTATTTTTATTAAAATAAAACTGATCAGATATAACCTATTTAATTATTTGATGTAAATCATATTTAAAAAAGAATAATTAAATAAACAAATTATTTGAAATTCAAAATTCAAATCCTAGGGATAAGAAATATCCCTGTGTGGTTTCACTCACTGTGCAGTACAGTGACTGGCGTGAGCCACATTAGGGATTTTCCTAATGTGTTTATTTAATTAATATTTAAGACAATATATTTATCCCAAAATAAATATCAATTAATTCAAAATTAACTTTATCTTAAAATATCAGTTTTAAATAAATAAATAATTATATTATTATAAATAAGATCATTAATAATCTCTCTTTATATATTAATCCAAACAAGAATAATATTTATTTTAACCTATAGTTTTTCAAAATAAAAACTATATAGTTAAATAATTAATCAATTTCCCATAACTATAACATAATTATTTCATTGCCCTGGAAAATTAATTCCTTTGCAATTAAGTTATTCTCTTTACAAATCTTTCTTTTGACATCTTTCTTTCTTTCCAATAATCTTGTTTATTAATTTCATAATTACTTCACTATAAATATGAAATTTCACTCTAATTATTTATAGAATTATATTTAAAAAGTTTTCTTTTGTAGTCCATTGATATAATCAATAAATGTAGTTATATCCTCCATTTATTGGTTCGTTAATTAGAGCTGGTCATGATTATTGTTTTACCCTTCTAATTACCTCTTGATCATTAAGTACCACTAATTCACTAGCGAATAATTAATTTATAATAAAATTATAGATTTGAGCTCAATAAGTATTCAGTTCCAAAATTAACCCTTAAGGGAACCAATATTCGATCAGTTAGGAAAGTATGGATTCCATCATTGTAATTAATGTTCCTAGTCATTCATGATATTGAATCTCCAAAGAAAAAGTCATTAGCCTCATTATACTAAGAAACCTTAATGAGTGAATCAAAAGATCCAATAAACACAAATAGAAGTTCATGAATACTCAGGATTTAGACTGATCTACATATGATCATCTATTATGATAAGAATCATGTTTACCCAAAAGAGGTCACTGATGACGTGGCAAAGACTACTTACACATAGACTGACACGTGGCAGAATTAAAAGGCAGAGGTGCTGTTCGGCTATCGACCAGAAGCGCGCCTCCTTGTCAGAGTTAATGTTTGTCACGACTAGACTGGTCGTGAAGCTCGATTTATTTCCTTTTTAAGTTGTAATCTAATATTAACTGCAGTTGAATATTTCTTCCTTGATACGCAGTTATTAAGGATAAGATACGACTCATTATCATCTGTAACCTTCCTTGAGCCTATAAATACACATAAAATAGCTCAAGGAAGGGAATTTTGCATTTATTTTAGCTTTTTTGCCTAAGATTGAGAGAAAAGGAGCTAAGGTGAGTTGTTACCATCCGATTGTATTACGCCTAAGGTCTGTGAAACTCAAGAACCCTAGTTATGTGATCATAACCTTAGGATTCTATAATAACAATATTACAAAGTGGACGCAGGTCATTACTAATCACTGGGGCCGAACCACTATAATTCTTGGTGTTCCTTACTTTCCATTATATTGTCTTTTCAAGCATCGTGCTATTTTCATGTCGTATATTTGACTCCGCGTCATTGGCTAATTTGAGGGTCAATATTCTGGTGCTTTCATTGAGAGCTTGTGAAAGAATCTAATGGGAAAAACATCCAAGAAGACCGGACAGGTCGCTGACGCTGCATCATCCCAGCCTCCTCTCCCAAATGTGGCTGAGGACGAGCCGCATTTGGATTTTGATGAGGAGGAGTTAGATTCTGAGACCCTGAAGGCAACACTGGGGGTGTTGCAGGATGAGTTGGCCAATCTGAGGACCAGCCAAGAGAATGCTGCCGAGATAATGGCGTCGCAGCAAAGAGAAATAGAGCGCCAACGTCAGGAACTGAGCGAGCAGCAGGCTGAGATGGACCATCGACAGAGGGATGCCATGGCTGCCCTTGAAGTAGCCATCCAGCTGGCTAGGAATCAGGCTGCGCCAGCCTCCCAGCCAGATCAGCCACCAAACGGGCCACCTCAAAGGGGTCCCAATCCTAGTCCTCCGCTCCAATCAGTAAGCCCTCAAAGGACGGAGCAGCCACTTGTGGCTCAGGATGGTGTCCCACCTAGGGATCCTAAGCAGAAACCTCCATCTCAGGCTGGTCGAGGCAATCCCCCACACCCGGGGCAGATTAGGGCCGGGCAACTGCCCTGTAGCCCTAGACGCCTAGGGGATGAAGAGCTGCATCCACTGAGCAGGGGGCAGCGTCCTTCTGCCAACAGGAGGAACTCAGAGACAGGCTTTGTGATCAGGGGGCCCCCACGGCATAACAATGCACGGGGACCCATCGACCAGCGCAGACCTCCCCCTAACGCTCGGGAAATGCCAGCCCAAGGAGGCAACAAAGTGAATAGTCGGTCACACCATAGTCAGCCACGATTTAGATATGGCCACGACTACAATGAAGCCGACTCCAGCAGAAGAAATGTTGGTTGGAGGAATGAAGAAAGAGGTGGAGGCACGAGCCCCCCACCTAGAGAAGACCGACTAGCGGGCCATAACGCTGGGGGGCAGCCCAGGCAAAATAATGTCTTTAGTCGACTCGGAGCCAGCGAGCAGCGGCGAAGAGACGATGATCTGAGGAACATACTTAACGACCGCCAAGAAAGGCACGATGAGTACATTCCCCTGGCACCAGAGGTCCCAGCAATCCCTGAAGTTGTTCAGGCTCAGATTGATGCCTTGAACCAGGCGGTGCAGCAGCTGGTTGGGGGGCGAATATCCCACATTGAGTACGATCGGAGGAGAGGTACCCCCTTCGTACAGAGGATTTCTGTGGCTGAAACCCCCAGTAAGTTCAAGATGCCAACACTGCCAAATTTTGATGGGTATGGAGACTCAGTATCTCACGTTAATAAGTTTAAGATACAAGTGGATATACAAAAGGTGTCAGAAGATGCCCGCTGTCGCATTTTCCCGGCAACACTGTCTGACACTGCCCAGGAGTGGTTCTTTAAGTTCCATCCTGCTAGTATTGTATCATGGGAAATGTTCGTAAAGGAGTTTTATGGACAGTTCTATGTGGGTCATGTCCACCCTACTGAGGCGAACCAACTGGTCGAGATATGCCAAAAAGAGGGAGAGCCTTTGAAAGAATATGTTTAGTGCTTCATGCGAGCTGCGACTGGAGCCAAAACTATGGGCGATGAAGGTAAGATGATGGCCCTAACTACTGGGGTTAGACGCCATTCACCCATCTGGAGCAACCTCAGAAAGAATGGGGTAAGGAGCACCCAAGAGTTCTTAGATCGAGCTGATCGGTACATCAAGCTCAAAGACGCGATTGCCAACGAAGGGAAATTGCCAACAAAAGACAAGGGGCCTAAGGAAGAACCCACCAAAGCCGCCAATGGGTCCGAAAAACCCAATGGAAATGGCAAAGGCAATGGGAATGGCAATGGAAGAAATGGTGGGAAGTGGGCGAACAACGAACCCTCGACCTCTCAGAATAAGCGCCCTAAAGGTAATCGTTATGAACCGAGATTCACCAACTACACTGCCCTTGTTGAAAGCCGAGCTGAGGTCTACCAGGCGACCAGCCCAAGCGTGCTCTACAAATAACCCGCACCTATAAGAAAAGATATCTCCAAGAGAGATGAAACAAAGTTTTGTCATTTTCACAACGATTACGGGCACGACACTAACGAATGTAACCAGCTGAAGGGAAAAATTGAGTTCCTGATAAGGCAGGGACATTTAAGAAGATTTGTGCGAGCCGCGGGAGGTTCTCAGCGAGAGGCTCAAGGTGGCAACGAGTCGGCGCCTGCACGCCAACACTCGCCACCTTTACAGCCAGCTCCTGTGGCAGGTACCCTACTCACCATCTGCGGAGTACCATATCTTGCAGGAGATAGTGGGAAAGCAAGGGAACAATATGTTTGAACCCTGCGCCATGACCAGGACATCGAGATGATGAGTGTTGAGGATCGAGCACCAAAAAAGGCTCGAACAGAGGAGGAACTGATCACCTTCTCTGACGATGACGCCCATCACGTGCGATTACCACACTTCAATCTGCTGGTCGTGGACGTACTGATTGCAAACATGATTGTGAAAAGGGTGTTGGTGGACACAGGAAGTTTGGTCAACATCCTATACAAGTCTTCGCTTGAAAGGATGAAGTTGTCCGTGAAAGACCTGGAACCATGCAACCAAACCATTTATGGTTTTTCCGGAGATGGGCTCACCCCAACAGGGTCGATTAGACTCCCAGTCACAGCAGGCACTGCACATGCTAATAGGACATTACTCACTACTTTTATAGTGGTTGATTGTCCTTCGGCGTACAACACTATGATAGGGAGGCCAATTTTGGTCGACCTACGAGCCGTCACCTCCATATGGCACCTTGCTATGAAATTCCCAATGGACGCAGGGATAGGATGCGTATTGGGAAACCAGAGGGAAGCAAGGGAGTCCTACAACGCCTCGATCACCAAGGTGAAGAAGGGTATATCGAGAGATGCCACCAGAAAGGAGCTGGAAATGGCGACTGATGTTCAGGCCCACTCGGGTGATAATCTCACCAAATAGGGCGTTGCCCAAAGTGAGGATAGGGACTTAGATCCTCGCTTTGAAGATTTTGAAGAAGAAGTGGGACCCATCGAGGACCTTGAAGAGGTCTAACTCGATGAGGAAAACCCGACCAGAAATGTGAAAGTCGGTAAAAACTTAGGGACAACAACAAAACAAGCATTGGTGGAGTTCTTAAGGAGGAACCAGGAGGTCTTTGCCTGGTCGCACAAAGACATGGTCGGGATAGATCCTACAGTCATCAACCATGTCCTGAACATTGACAAGAGCTTTCCACCAGTGCAACAAAAAAGGAGACTGCTCGACAAAGATAGATCAAGGGCCTTGAAAGAGGAAGTCGAGAAGCTGAAGGAGAATGGGTTCATCAGGGTGGCGTTTTATCCATCATGGGTCTCTAATCCCGTACTAGTGCCCAATCCAAATGGAAAGTGGTGTACGGACGTGGATTTTACAGACCTAAATAAAGCTTGCCCCAAAGATTGTTTCCCACTCCCAAGGATCGACCAGCTGGTAGATGCCACAACAGGGCATGAGATCCTCTCATTCATGGATGCGTACTTTGGGTATAATCAAATCAGTATGCATCCCCCTAATGAGGATCACACTAGCTTTCAGACTGATACAGGGCTCTATTGTTACAAGGTGAAGCCCTTCGGTTTGAAAAATGCTGGTGCGACTTACCAGAGACTCGTCAACCACATGTTCAAGGAGCAGATCGGCACAAACATGGAGGTCTACGTCGACAACATGCTGGTTAAGTCAAAGAAAGCAGAAGGGCATGCAAGGGATTTGCAGAAATGCTTCAACGCCCTGAATAAATATCGGATGAAGTTAAATCCCCTTAAATGCTCCTTCGGAGTAGGATCAAGGAAGTTCTTGGGATTTATAGTTAACTTAAGAGGAATTGAAGCCAATCCTGAGAAAATTAAAGCCTTGATTGAGATGAAATTGCCAGTAAAGATTAAAGATGTTCAAAGCCTGACCGGGAGGATTGTTGCTATCAGTAGATTCATTTCGAAATCGACAGACAAGTGCGTCCCATTTTTCAATCTACTAAGAGGCAATAAGAAATTTGAACGCACAGATGAGTGCGAACAAGCCTTTCAAGCACTAAAAACACATACGACGCAACCACCCATCATGTCAAAGCCGGTCGATAAAGAAACTTTGTTCATCTACCTGGCAATCACAGAATACGCTGCTAGTGCTGTTTTAGTAAGAGAAGAAGAAGGCGTGTAGAAGGTTGTCTACTACGTAAGAAAAAGGAGCAGAGCAATGGTACCCGCCCATCGAGAAGCTAGCCTACTGCCTAGTTTTGGCCTCTAGGAAGCTGTGGCCTTACTTCCAAGCTCATCCAATTACGGTCTTGACCGACCAGCCTCTTTGACAAATCCTGCAAAAGCCAGAGGCTGCGGGTAGATTGCTAAAGTGGGCAGTCGAACTCGGGTAGTTCGAGCCACGAATAGCGATAAAAGAACAAGCCTTGGCTGACTTCATCGCGGAATTCACAGAGCTCACGAGTGGCGAGCAGACTAAAGAGCCCAGCGAGCCTGAGTGTCAAATCCAAGCACCCACATGGAAATTATTTACGGGCGGTTCTTCTAACGAGTCCCACGTTGGGGTAGGAGTAATACTGATAACGCCAGAAGGGCATCAATTTCACTATGCAATCAGATTTTACTTCGCTGCTTCTAACAATGAAGCCGAATATGAAGCACTACTTGCTGGATTGCGGTTAGCCAAGGATATGAATATAAAAATGCTTGACATCTATAGTGATTCTCAGCTGGTGGTGAATCAGGTCCTGGGAGAGTACCAGGCGTGAGATTTGAAGGTGGTTGCCTATCTGAACAAAACAAAGGATCTGTTAGCCCAGTTCGACACATACAATCTCCAGCAAGTACCTCGCGAACAGAATTCCAACGCGGACGCTTTGGAAAAATTGGCAAGTGCGAAGGATGCTGATACTTTGAACATAGTGCCAGTCGAGCGACTATCTGTACCGAGCATCCAAACAACAGAGACCACTCTGGTAATCCAGATGACGGACACGTGGATGGCACCATATGTAGAGTATCTATCGAACAGCGTGTTACCAACAGACAGAAACAAAGCCAAGAACCTTCAGCGACAAGCTGCTAGGTATATCCTGGTCGATGGAATCCTATACCGAAGGGGATACTCAATGCCACTCCTCAGATGTATTAAAGGAGAATGCCAAAGAGTTGATGAAAGAGGTGCATGAAGGTTTTTGCGGAGACCACGCTGGGGGGCAAAGTTTGTCAAAAAAGATCCTAAGGCAAGGATATTTCTGGCCAACGATGAATGAAGACTCGATGGAATACGTGGGGAAGTGTGATAAATGCCAGAGATTCTCCAAAATCCCACGAGTAGCCTCTAATGAGCTTAAACAAATGCAAAGCCCCTGGCCATTTGCAGTTTGGGGTATTGACCTTATAGGATCTTTGCCCACAGGAAAAGGTGGTGTCAAATATGTTGTGGTTGCCATCGACTACTTCATCAAATGGGCCGAAGCTGAACCGTTGACAACCATAACAACCAAGAAGGTGCTAGATTTTGTGATCAAAAATATTATTTGTCGCTATGGATTGCAAAGGAAGATCGTTTTGGATAATGGCACCCAGTTTGACAGTGATTTATTCACAAATTTCTGCGAGCGGCATGGTATTATCAAGAGCTTATCTTCAGTCGCTCATCCCAAAGAAAATGGACAAGTTGAAGTAGTCAATAAAACACTGAAGGATACACTGAAGAAGAGGCTAGAAGAAGCTAAGGGGACGTGGCCAGAACAATTGCCTGAAGTACTCTGGTCGTACAAAACTTCCCACTGAACAGCAACGAGTCATACTCCATTCTCTTTGGCGTATGGATATGAAACTATGTTGCCTGTTGAATTAGATCCACCTTCGCATCGCAGAATAACGTACGATCAAGATTCGAACAACCATCTATTGATGGAATCCCTGGACTCAATCGATGAGAAACGTGAACAAGCCCAACTCCGAGTAGCTGCGTACCAGTAGAAGGTCGCCCGTTATTTCAACTCTAAAGTGCGAGAAAGAAAGTTCATTGTTGGAGATCTTGTACTCCGAAGAGTTTTTCTAAACACCCGCGACCAAGCTGCTGGAGTACTCAGACCTAATTGGGAAGGACCATGCCAGATTGACGAATTCCTTCACCCAGGCACCTATAAACTTGCACGCTTAAATGGATATCTCGTTCGTCGCTATTGGAATGGAGAACACCTGCGCAAGTATTACCAATAAACAATTCTTCTTAAAGAATTGGCTTGTATTAATTTTACTTTTTACAAGTTTTGAAAAAGGGTTGGTCATTTTATGTGAATGATCGCTTATAAATGTAAGATCTTATTGATCACTCGTACATACATGTTTAGTCCATCTATTACGAGAAATATAAGGGACTGTGCGTAGTCAGTCATTTCTTGCCAATTATTGTATTTACTACAAGTATTTTCTCCTTACGTGTGTTGTTTTGCTGTATTATAATTCTAATTATATTGCTACGAGCAGTAATGTTCAAATAGGTTCCGGTCAAGGAAAGTGACCAAGGACATAAAGCTCCTCGATCACTTGGGGGGCATATAAGGTACAAGTGAGCAAAGCATATCATTAAAAGGTATGTAAACACATGAGCAAAATAAGGGAAAGCATGCTAGGGTACTTAGAGTATTTTCCAAAATTTATATTTTGATAAATCAATCCAAAGTGCTATGCTAAGTTCGGTCATACGAACAGATATTATAATAAAATAAAAAGGTGTTATAATATCAAAAATGAATTACTTTACACCACGAGCACTACTGCTCGGATGTAACTGTCTGATTAAAAGGAAAATAGCTGCCCATGCAGCAATAAAAAAATTAGTGTCTTTACATCATGACCAATAGGTCGTGTTATTAAAATATAAAAAGAAAAAAGGGGAAAAAAACTAAGGGGTTGGAGGATCTAGAGGAACGTCCTGGTCGACGGCTGCGTCAGCTTCATTGTCTGCACCATCTATCCTTGTTGCCAGAGAAATCTTCGGGGAAGCAGGTTCTTTAGCCCTCTCTTTTTCCTCCAGGCGAATGGCACACTGAGACATTAGACTCCGCCTCAGGAATTTTGATAGATAGTTGAAGTTAGCCTCCCGGTTGTGCTTCCAGAACTCGTAAAGGCAAGGACGAGTGGCTTCCTTATACTTCTCCAAGTTCTTGACTTCAGGTTCCTCAAGCTCCTTCATGCATTTCTCCAGCTCCTCCGTCTCCTGCCTGATCACAATCAAATCAAGCTCAAGCTGTACGACCTGCTGGTAGTTGAGTTTGGCGCTTTCCCTGAATTTTTCTTTGTTTTCGTTGGATTTCTTCAGGCCGTCCCGAACCTCCATCAGCTCTTCGGTCAGAGTGGCTTTTTGCTCGAGCAGTTCCACTTTCTTCTTAGACAGCTCTGTATTCTTCTCAAGCAACTCGCCATTCTGTTTAGTTAGCTCGTTGTTCCTCTTGAGCAACTTAGCGTTTTTCCCTACGAGTGCTTTCTTAGCCTCGACGAGCCTGGTGTCGAAATTTCTGGCCCGGGACACCATCGCTCCAGCACGGCGCCAGCCAGCAGTCATGGTCAGTAGTCCCTATAATCAGATAAAAAAGGATAAAGTGACGGCAGAGAATCAAAAATAAATTATCCAACATCAGGGAGTGTTTTACGCTAACTATCTCGTTCAGCCTGCGGTTGAGTATTTGATCAGGCTCCATAGAAATGGTTTCAGTAATAGCCTCCTAACTGCGTTTATGTTTGGAGAGCTTGTATATCCTCTCCCTGGCTGAGCTAACCACGATGTTGGACAGGGAGCCTTCGGGCTGATTACGCCGCGTCTGACTGCTAGGGGCCTGAGAAGTAGGCTGCTGGTCGACGGGTGTTGGAGGATTGGAATTTTGGTTGACCAGAGGGGTTGAGGCTGGCTGCTCAAGTGGTGATGGAGGTGGTGTGTTCTCCTTCGAAGAGATGGTGGCTGGAGGGTCATCGGTTCGAGCCTTCTTTGAGGCGGTTTTACTGCTCTCCCCTCGGGCCCTCTTGCTGTCCTTTTTCTTGCGAGAAGATGTGGCAGCAGCCTTATAATACTCAAACACGTCCTCAGAGTCCATATCTACACAAAAGGAAACAACACGAGTAGTGAGACAAGGTATTTGTATTGGGATAAAAATGAAAATGAAGAGATTATAAGTAAAGTACCCGCTCTACAACTACTGGTCGCTACATTACTTACTGAACTACTTACTGCCTGGAAGAAATTTGAACTTAAGATTGGAGTATACTTAAAGTTGTCATCCCCGTCAAATATATGACAGGGAATTGGCAAACTATCTAAAAGCGAAAGATCAGTACTGTTCTCATCGGAAGACTCGTCGATGGGGGCAGGAGGTTCAGTGGCCTTCTTTTTTCCTTTTCCCTTTAGGGCAGGGGGAGCAGCAGCCCGCGGGGTGCTGGAAGGTTCTCTGATTGTTACTCCAGTGGCCCTCCTCGGAAGAGGTTGTTCAACGGCTGTGTGCTGCTCGGAAACCTCTCCACTGGTAGCATTCCTCCCTGTTGACTCCCTCACATCCTGATGAGGAGCCAAAAGGCCGACCAACCTAATGTTAGCCTCTGTGACTAGATACTTGACGCTTTTTTCTACGTCAGTCATACTAGCAAAGAGGGCTGATCTTAACTCCATATTTGGAGTGGGGTCTGGTCGCAACCATGGGCCTGAAAGGCACTAAAAATCTAAAAAAAATGTAGAGGAAAAATTAAAGGAAAATTGACAACCACTGGTACAAAGGCATTACCTCCTTGCGTGAAGGCCAGATTGTGCGCGACCATGTCGGTCGTGAGGAATTACTCCTGGTAGTTCCTCCCCACATTAAATATATGGGTGGTGTCAGTCAGGAAGGTGCACCCAGCTTCCTGATGACAGAAATGAAAAAACCTGTACGTTCTTGGTTGGGGTTAGACTTGAGGTCAAACAAGTAATTAACCTCATGAGGTGTTGGCACATGCCATTTTTTATGGCTATATAGGATATAGAGTGCGACGAGCATCCTATACCCATTGGGGGTTATTTGGAAAGGGGGAACCCCATAGTAGTTGAGTACCCCTTGGAAGAATCCATGAAGAGGCAAGGTAGCCCCTGCCTCAATATGGTATCTTGACTAGGCTCTGAAGGCGCCTCCGGGCAAGTTTGCCCGTTAGTCGTGGTTGGGTCGGACTAAGGTCACCCTTGGGAGTCTGTATTTCCTAATGTAGTTGGAGATCATCCTGATCTTCACCTGACTTTCAGGGACAACATACCATTCAACATCTGGTTGAATGGCATGTCGGGGCTGAGCGTGTGTTTGGATATTGGGGTCAGGAATATTTTCTGCTCGACCCCTGGTCAAGGGAATTTCAGCCCGAGGAGCAGACTGATGTGAAGGATTGGGGGTTTTCTTTTTCTGGGATGTAGTTTTTGCTCGAGCCTTATTTTGAATAAGGATAGATGGAGTGTTTAAGGTGACACAAGAAAAGGGGATGTCAGGTATTAGCGATGATGGTTGCTCCTCGTCCTCAAGCAGTTGAGCCAATAAGTCATTGTCGATGGGTCTTTCTCCTCCCCACAGATCTTGCATGAAAGCTGCGAACAGAGAAAGGAGGAGATAAGACGCACATCTTAAGAGCTTGTGTTGAAAGTTGGAATAACGTTGCTCGCGTATACGACTAGTAGCATTCTAACAGAAACACTAAGTTCTATGCAAGCAGTTTGAAAAACAAATTGAATAGCGGAAGTAAAAAGTTTTTTTTGGGAAAAGCTTTTTCAACTCCGAAGGGGCGGGAAAAACCCAATTTTTCACCTAGCTTAAAAATCAAATTTTTACTTCGATTTTACGCCCTAAATCTACAATCTTGACTACCAAACTGGCTCCTAACTCATACAAAACAATATTTCACTACCCTATTAATTATCTGTCAGCATGCAAACATTCCCCATATATTTTCGTCCAAGAACATGAAGGGTTTCAGAAACAAAAACACGCATAAGGCAGTTTCGAATAAGCAACTAAAAGGACAAGAAGGTTCGTAAAACTTACTCAGGAAAAGATTGAAGTCCAAAAATGAGAGTTAACGGGCGTCCGTGTGTAGATGTTGAAAATTTCTGGGCTCTGGAGCACGAGTTCTTCAGCGTTCTTCAAGAAGGCAAAGGTGAGTAAAAAGTAAAAATGGTAATTTGGGGATTATTTATGGAGACCAAGGCACGTTAAAAGAGGCAATCATGAGTTACTTTTGGCTGAGTATGGGGAAGTGGAATGGCCGTCGGACACACTTTTGGGAAACTGAAAGGACCTGATTAGACATGATTGGTCACGTTTCTTGAAAAGGCACGGGTGGTTCTGACAGATTTCGTGGGGCATACGAAAGGTTAGTTTCCTAAGTTTACTTATTGCTGGTCGGAATAAATAAACTTGGGGGGCAAATGTTTACCCAAAAAAGGTCACTGATGACGTGGAAAAGACTACTTACACATAGACTGACACGTGGCAGAGTTAAAAGGCAGAGGTACTATTCGGCTATCGACCAGAAGCGCGCCTCCTTGTCAGAGTTAGTGTTTGTCACAACCAGACTGGTCGTGAAGCTCGATTTATTTCCTTTTTAAGTTGTAATCTAATATTAAATGCAATTGAATATTTCTTCCTTGATACGCGGTTATTAAGGATAAGATACGACACGTTATCATCTATACCTTCCTTGAGCCTATAAATACACATAAAATAGCTCAAGGAAGGGACTTTTGCATTGATTTTAGCTTTTTTGCCTAAGATTGAGAGAAAAGGAGCTAAGGTGAGTTGTTACCATCCGATTGTATTACGCCTAAGGTCTGTGAAACTCAAGAACCCTAGTTCTTTGATCACAACTTTAGGATTCTATAATAACATTATCACAAAGTGGACGTAGGTCATTACCAATCACTAGGGCCGAACCACTATAATTCTTGGTGTTCTTTACTTTCCATTAGATTGTCTTTTCAAGCATCATGCTATTTTCCTATCGTATATTTGACTCCGCGTCGTTGGCTCATTTGAGGGTCAACAAATCAAATCTTTATGTCAAACGACAATTTTATTAAGATAATTAATTCTTATTGGTCCTATCACATATAATCTCTATTAGATAGAACACCTTTACTAAGATGTCTATCCACATCAGTAATCCGAATCTAGATCACTTGCATCCTGTATGCTTAGTAAATCGCACTAGTAACCATTCATTAAAGAATCCTTACTATAATATGTTAATGACGACTTTGTTCATTATATATGATCTTAATTCTCTTTTACTAATACAAGATCATATTCTCATGAATGAATAAGGAATTTTCTTGATATTATCATATAATTATTTCAAATAATAATTATAATATTCAAATATAATAAAATATTTCTTTTTATTTAATTCAATAAAATGTCTTTACATGCTTTTAGGGCATCAATCTTAACACCACTACTGAGGATTGATGACTTATTTGACAAGTTCCAGGGTAAAACAATGTTATCGAAGATTGATTTTCGATCTAGTTATCACCATCTGAGGATCATAGAGGAGGATATTTCGAATATGACCTTTTGCATGAGGTATGGGCATTACGAGTTTCTATTTATGTCATTTGGGTTGACTAATGCCCCCGCGTCATTTATGTATCTGATGAATAGAGTGTTCAAGGATTATTTTGATCAGTTTGTAATTTTCTTCATCGAAGATATCCTAGTTTATTCTCAATCAGAGGTAGAACATCAACATCATCTTTGTTTGGTACTATAGTGGTTGAGATAACACATATTATATGCTAAGTTTATAAAATGTGAGTTTTGGTTACCTCGGGTGACCTTTCTCGATCACATTATTTGCAAGGACAGAATTAAGGTAGATCCAGCCAAAATTGAGGAGGTTAGAGATTTACCAAGTCCAAGAAGTGCTTTAAAGGTTAGAAGTTTCCTCGGATTGATAGGTTATTATCGACGCTTTGTGGAAGGGTTCTCAAGGATTGTGACACCACTGATGGAGGTGACACGCAAGAACCTGAAGTTTGTGTGGTCAGACAGGTGTGAGAACAACTTCCAGGAGTTGAAGCAGCGAATGATCACTGCTTTGGTTTTGAGTCTTCCTTCAGATCAGGAGAAGTTTGTGGTCTACTGTGATGCATCAAAGTAGGGATTAGGCAATGTCCATATGCAGTTTGGAAGGGTGATTGCCTATCCATCACGACAACTAAAGGATTACAAACAATGGTACCCTACACATGATTTGGAGTTGGCAGGGGTGGTGTTTTCCTTGAGAGGATGGCGACACTACCTTTATGGGGAAAAGTGTGAGACATACACTGAACACAAGAGCTTAAAGTGTTTCTTAACCAAGAAATATCTGCACATGAGGTAGATGCGTTGGCTGGAGTTAGTGAAAGATTATGAGTGTGAGATTCTTTACCACCCATGGAAAGCCAACATGGTGGCAGATGCCTTGAGTTGGAGAGGTTCGAGATAGTTATTTAGCTTGAAGCAGATATGCAATGAGTTGGTAGATGAGATGACAAGAGCAAGGTAGAGTTGGTGGTGGGCTAGTTAGCCAACATCACCTTGCGGTCTACTCTCTTGGAGAGGATTAGGGAAGAGCTGATGAATGATCCTTAGTTGATGAGGCATAGAAAGGATGTCCTTGCTGGAGTGTCTAGGGACTACATTGTTTCAGAGATCGGTTTAATGAGATACATGAAGTGGATTTGTGTTCTAGTGGATCTTGCTATTAGACGAAAGATTTTAGATGAATCTCATACTACGAAGATATACCAGGATCTGAAAACTTTATATTGGTGGCATGGGATGAAGAAATATGTGATTGAATATGTGGCTAAGTGCCTGACATGTCAGGAAGTCAAGGTTGAACACCAAAGACCAGGAGGGCTATGAAAGCCTTTGGGTATCCCTGAATGGAAATCAGAGGACTTTACTATGGACTTTGTAGTTGGATTGCCTAAAACAGTGGGTCAGTATGATTCAATGTGGGTGATTGTGGATCGGTACACCAAATCAACCCATTTCTTGCCGGTAAGGATGAACTTTACAGTGGATCATTGTAACATCTCGAATTTGCTAATAGGGCTTAGCGCCTTGATTAGCGGGCCAGGAGGGCATAAATGGATTATTACATGAACGTAATTGAATATAAGTGTGATTATGGGAAATATATGAGTTATATTAAGATACAACTATTTATGCATGCTTATGTGTATTAAATGTGATTGTGGGCCCATTTTTGTGAAAAATGATATTTTCGTAATTTTGACCCGTTAAGGGTATAATTGTAATTAAATGTGTTATATGATTGGAACCACATTATTATGTGGATATAGTGGCGATGATAGGCTTAAGTCGATCCTTTAGAGAAATTTGGCGAAAAAGTCACAACATGGATTTATACCTGGCTCGGGGTGAGCCAATGGGTATTTTGGTAATTTGGCCTAGGTTGGGAATTAGTGGAAAATTATTGGAGGAAATATTTATATTTGGGGGGTTAGTAACTTACTTGGGAAATTTAGGTCGTTAATTTGAGGTTTAGTGGGTTGGTGGCAAATGACCTTGGTACCCTTGAAGGTTGCCTTAGGGTTTAATTGTTGGTAGGGGTAATATGGTCATTTGACCTATGCATTAGAGTAATGGGCAGCACCCTTAGGGGAAAAACACTTGCACGTTTTTCTCCTTTCCCTTGGTTCTCTCTTGAGGTGCTTTTGATGCTAAGGAAAGGTCTTGAGCTTGAAGGGAATTTTTGATGATTTAAGGAAGCTTGGAGGGATTTGAGGAACAAGGGAAGGAGCTAGGAACTGCCAAGGGTCTCTCTATTCAGCTAGAAACTCAAAATTCAGAGGAGGCGAGAACTTAGATACCTTGTTTTTCATTTTAGTGGTTATGTCCTTGAATTTTGGGAGTTTGAGATTTGTCAAATTAAGATTGAAGTGCTTAGACTTAGGATTTTGGTGTATTGAGTTTTGAAGTAAGTTTCTTGTTGCTCTAAACTTGGGTATGCTACTAGAATCTATGATTTGGGTTTAATATTTACAGATTTGGTTGATGAAAGCTTGAGTTTTAAGCTCAAACATGTCAATTGTTGGTATGTTGTAGTTTTGATGAGTTTGGGTGCATTATTGAAGCTGGTTATTGTTGGTAATAGGTTATTAGGGATGTATAAGTTTTTTCATCGTTGTAAATATGCTGAAATACTAATTTGGGGTTGAGTTTTGGGTCTGAGATTCAGGGAGAAATTGTAAGTTTGAAATTGGGGAAGAACACTAAGCTTCAAGGTAGTTTTTGGGTTTCTGGTGATGTGGTACGATCGCGGTAGGTTGTGGCGCGACTGTGCTAGTGTCCCAGAAACTATGGATTTTTTGTTTGATTGAGGTATCGAGTCTAGGGGCGACACCGCACTGGGCTAGGGCATGACCGCACCAGGTTTCTCGAAGTGTGGTTTTGCTGATTTTAGGATTAGGGCTCGGGGAGTTTGGGGGTCCATTTGGTGGCTCACCTAGGGGCTTAGGGGACGTTGCTAACGTCCCGACAACTGAGAATAGTACTCTTAAGGATAGGGTTTAGAGTGAGGCTCGAGATTTGAAGTCAATCCCTAATAAGAGTATGTTTATGTTGTGCTAGATTGTCGCAGGGCTCGGAATCAGGATTGTACTTGAGGTCGTATCGTCTATTGCACGAAACTCAAGTTAAGAAAAATGCACCCTAGTTGTGATCAGGGCTTGGACCCCTATAAAAGGATATGACTATGATTATAATGTAATTACTCGATTAGGCATGCTTGCATATGCTGTATCTGGTTGCGTGATTATGCAATATATATGTGGTTATATCTATGCTGAAAGTTCGGCCTAAGGGAGTTGGGGCCAACATTAAGCGTGCGGAACGCAGCCCAGCCTAAGTGAGTCGGGGTCGGACATGAGACCAGAGGACTCAACCTAAGGGTGCTAGGTCTGAATGTCATTATAATAAATAGAAGTGCCGATTGCACTTAACTAACTGCATTGATTGTTGAGATTGGAATATGTATTTGATTGAGCAGATTATCACTGCAGGCATATTTCTTATTTCTCATTACTTATTGAATTTGTTGATTCAAGTTTACTGTGTATATGATGTTGCTCTTTGTATTCGTTGATTTAAGTTTTCTTCCTGAGCCTTGGCTCACGAGTGCTATGTTGTAACGCCCCGGATAGCCAAGACCGTTACACTGTGTGTTTATAAAGGTGCAGTACTTGGTAATCAAGTCATTTAGTTAGAAACATGTTACTAGAACTACAATTTAACTAGGGTTAAAAGATTTTGGTCACAAAAGTTGAATTTCATATAATTAACATTTTAATACATGGGATCCCAAAAGAATTAGCGTTTAAAAGAAAATTTACAAAATTTCAGGTTATAGGTACAACTACTAGCCACTCTAAGGGCAAAACAGACTTTTAGGCTTTCCCGTCCTGTACCACTCCTCGGCCGTTGAGATCGATCAGCTGACTATGTACATTCAGCCTCAAAGCTCTCCCACTCAGGACTGGTCCACTTTACCCTTGCCTTTACCTGCACCACGTAGCACCCGTGAGCCAAGGCCCAACAAGAAAATACAATAACAGAGCATAATCATCAATCAAACAATCAGATAATTCATACAGTGTAACCATACTCTAACCAGTCCAAGACATCCATGTAATCAGGCATTCATCATATCAAGCTTATCAATTATCATTAACAACCAATTCACATATAACAATCAGAGTCAACACCCTTAGGTCGCACCCCCTATTTATCCCACTGACTCCGACTCGCTTAAACCGAGCTCAGTGAATATCAAGCTGTCCATTGCTACTAGTGGTCGAGCCGCGCCCTGTGCGCAAATATTGATTATGGTACTCTTAGGCCGTTTATCACATGTTCCATGGCATAATACCATTTATGACATCATACAGATATAGGGAGCTCTTAGTCCCAATACAATCACATAACCGGGTGCAGTTTTCTTACCTTTGAATTCTTATAGCTTTGATTAATGATGACAACCCTCAAGCACGATCCCTTTCGAGCCCTAGCGTACACCTAGTCATGGTCATAAATTAGAACCATTACCAAACTTCAATCCCAAAACCCAACCTCGAGACCAATCTCGAGCCCTCGAGAAGCCCTAATTCCACCAAACGAGGTGGTGGAATCAAACCCCAAGCCCCTGGGCAAAAACCCTAAGAAATAACTCAAAAACCCCTTCTGAACATAGGGCAGCGCTACAACACTACAAAGAGGGCATTATAGCACTACAAACAGAGCCAATAGGCACCATGACACCCAAGCCTAGCGCTGTAGCGCCCTGAGGCTAGCGCTACAACGCTAGTCACAGCACAGCCAAGACTCAAGTTTTCCCCTTCGAACTTCCTCGAGCCAAAACTCCTCCAAACTTCAACCATACACCAAAACAAGCCTACCAACATCTATATCTCACCCCATATGACCAAACCATACAAAACTCAACCACATGCATCATCAAACAAGGAAAAAGCCATGATTGATCTTGAAACTCAAAAACTCAACAGAACACCAAAAACTTTAGAATTCAAGTGACCAAGTCCAGAGTTTCTTACCTTCAATGGAGGAATTCAACCTTAGATTATCCTCCACACTTCCTTAGCTTTCCCTCCTCTAAACCTCAGCCTTAATTCCCTAGAATTCCCATCATAACTCAACTCAGAAATCCATTTCAACATAAAAAACTAGAAACTAAAAAACAACCTTAAAACGTTCCCTCAAATGGATGAATAACTTCTGCTCATTCGTCAAGACAAATCAAGGACCCTAGTGTTGAGCCTTAGCCTAAGCCTTCTCTGAATTTTAGCTCTAAATTCCTTCAATAAATGGGGAAGAAGACCTAAACCGATAGAGAGAAAAAGGGACTTATGTTTCTCCTTCTTTCCTTTTCTTTTCCTTTTTACTCTTTCCTTCCTTCAGGCTTCTAAAGTTTTCTACACATTCCACTAAAGCAATAAAGCCAAAAACAACACTTATCTCTGGTTTAAACAAAATGACCAATTTGCCCTCCCATAAATTCTAAGCCTTTAAATCAATCTAGGGGCATTTTGGTCACTTGCTCCCAATTCCCGATAATTTCTTGAGCGTCTCTAACATTTACCGCTTACATCCTGACACCTAACTAGTCACCAATTATATTCCTCAATATCAAATAATCTCTAGTATACTTCTCAAATTTCCAGAAAATACCCCCAGGCTCGACCCGAGCTGGGTATAAATCCCCACCGTGACTTTTCGCTAGACTGCTCACTAGGATCGCCTCGAGTCAAAAGTTACAAATATATCCACATAATAATGTGGTCTCAACAATTTATCACAAATATTTACATTTATGCCCTCAACGGGCCAAAATTACGAATACGCCCTTATAACCTAATCAGGGCCTACCTGCATACTAATACACATATCCATGCATCACATATATCCAAAGAATCATATAAACATGCTTTTAATCATTTAAATCACATATAGTCCAGTTATGCCCTCCCGACACACTAATCAAGGACCTTAAACCTTATTAGTAAATTTGGGTCGTTACATATGTGGTGCAGGTAAGGGAAACAGAAAGTTGGACCAGCTGTGAGTTGGAGAGCTTTAGAGGTGGTGTGTACATCAGCAGCCACTCGACTGCCACGGCCGAGGGATTAGCAGGGACTAGAGCCAAACTAAATTTTTTCACTTAGGCTGGCTTAAGTAGTAATTATTTTGAGAGTTGTAAATTCCTTGTAAACACTTATTTTTGGGATCCCATGTATAGACTCACACTTTTTAAGTAAAAACAACTATTCCTATGATCAAAATCTTTTAACCCTAGTCCATTCATTATCCTTAGCAACACGTTTATATCCAAACGAATTGATTAGCAAGTCCAACACTATTTAAAATACTCAGTGTAATGGTCTTGGCTATCCAGGGCATTACAATCAGTATGCTGATCTTTATGTGAAAGAGACAGTACACCTTTATGGGGCTCCTAGGTCTATCGTGTCAGATCGGAACCTCATTTTTACTTCCAAGATTTGGGGAAGTTTACAGAAAGCTATGGGTACACAGTTGAAATTTAGTACAACTTACCATCCTCAGAAATATGGTCACTTTGAGATGACGATTCATACACTAGAAGACATGCTTTGAGCATGTGTTTTGGACTTTGAGGGGTCCTAAAGTAAATATTTTCCTTTAATAGAGTTTTCCTACAACAATAGCTATTAGGCGACCATTAGAGTGGCTCCATATGAGAAGTTGTATGGTAGGAAGTGTAGATCACCCATTCACTGGGATGAGATGGGTGAAACAATTCAGAGGACCAATGATGCTATGGAGAAGACTAGTTCTCGCATCACAAAGTATATAGAAAAGTTATCTAGATTTGAAGCGTAGGAACATGGAGTTCCAAATGGGAAACTATGTCTTCCATAGATTTCACCTCTGAAAGGGGTGAAAAGGTTTGGGAAGAAGGGTAAGCTGAATTATAGATTTGTAGGACCTTTTGAGATCCTTGAAATGATTAGTCAGGTGGCCTACAGGTTGGCCTTACCTTGGCATTGTCATGAGTCCACATTGTGTTTCATATATCGATGCTCTAGAAGTATGTGTCAGATGAGACTCATGTGCTGAGTTATGAAGATCTGGAGCTGCAGACAGACTTGTCTTATGAAGAACAACCAGTTCAGATTTTAGATAGGAAGGACAAGGTTCCGAGGAATAAGACCATTCCTTTGGTTAAGGTATTGTGGAAGAATATCAAGGTCGAGGAATTGACCTGGGAGTTAGAGTCAGATATGCAGGATTAGTATCTCAAGTTGTTCAGGTAAATTTCAAGGACGAAATTTCTATAAGTAGGGGATAGTTGTAACGTCTTAAATTTGCTAATAAAGCTTAGTGCCTTGATTAGTGTGTCAGGATGGCATAATTGGATTTATGTGTGATTATGTGGGATATATGAGTTATATAATAATATGACTGCTTATGCATGTTTATGTGTATTAAATGTGCTTGTGGGCCCATTTATGTTAGGAATGATATTTTTGTAATTTTCACCTATTGAGGGTATATGGTTAAATTTTATATGCTATAATTATGGCAACATTATTATGTGGATATAGTTGAAATACTTGGCACGAGGCGATCCTAGTGAGCAATTTAGCGAAAAAGTCACAACAAATATTTATACCCGGCTCGGGGCGAGCTTAGGGGTATTTCGGTAAGTTGTCATTTAACGAGTTTAACTTCAGTTTAGTTACACTTTAACCTAAAACATCGATTAGCGAGATAGTGGCACATTTTTAACTCACATAGTAACAACTCTAAGGAAGTAAGGCATTACAGTTCAGCTCTGTATAATCGATATACATCCTTAGAGAACCACCCTTCTTCTTTTCAAATAAAACTGGACCACCCCATGGTGAGAAACTGGGCCTGATAAACCCTAAGTCTAGTAAATCTTGCAATTGAACCTTTAGTTCCTTCAATTCTGCTGGAGCCATCTTGTATGGTGCTCTAGACACTGGCTTTGTCTCCAGTGCCAAGTCAATAACAAGTTCTATCTCTCTGTGGGGTGGCAACCGATGTAACTATTTTGGGAATACATCCAGAAACTCACATACTAAGCTGGTTTCCTTAGGTCCAACTGGCACAACCTTTTGATGGGATTTGTACCCTTAAAGCGTATTTCTGCATGAATACTTACTTTTAATTAAATAAAGTTAATATTTTGCACTCATATTTGTATTTAATTAGACATGCCATTCATCATGAAGATCCAATATTATTGATGTGTTCTTGAATTAAGTATATGTATAATGATATATATACAAGATGATTTAATTCAAGATAATAATACAAAGATTTTCTGTAATCGCTAAATAAAGTAAGAGCTTTATTTAATAAAGATTGAGTATGGTCTATCTTCTTTTTAAGACAAAGCAATTTATCCAGACTGTTAAGTGTAGCGACATAAAGAGAGAGAGGTACTGTATACAATATAGATTTTATTGGACTGGGACGCGATGAAAGAAAGAACTTTTGATAATCTCTGTCAAAATATAGAAGTTCAACATTCATCAATCGATGGTCATTTGAGACTTGACCTCTATCCTGAAGTGAGTAATGAACTCCTATTTGTGCTTTTATGAATTTTGACTCATCAGGTAAGGTTAATTATTCCTACGATTGAATTCCTAATATCGAACTACAAGTGGCTAGGAACATACTTCATAGATATGGAATCTGCTCCTTACTTAAATGAAAGCACAGTAGTTGTTCCTTTTAGTGTTGATTCGGGACATAAACATAGAGCGCTACATTTCTGTTAGAGAATAGAAATTTCATTCTATAATTAAATTTATAGAATAATTTTCATTAGAGGATCAATGGAACTAATTGATAAAGACATAATTGGAGAGGTTAATAGACATTAAGACCTAGCTCTAATTATGAAAAATAGTAGAGAGTCATAACTCATGCAATGACTAAATCAATGGACTACTTTATAGATATAGCTTCTAATAATATAAGACTATAGTTTTGAGAGTTCAACTATGAATTTCTATTGGAATAATTCATAGTTAATAAATTAATTAATAGAACTAAGAGTTAGTGAAAATAATTAAATTATTAGAGCATAGAACCATGAGTCCATATTGTCCGCGTACTAACTTGATAACACAGATGTAGGATTTTGGTATTAAAATGAATGAATAAAAAATAATAAAGTATTATTTTTAATCTCACATAATAATATTATATGTGAAATAATATTCAAAATATTATTTATGAAATAATGTTTAATGGAAAATAAAATTATATTGATAATTATGTTGAATTAATTTTTATTGAAAATTAATTTAATCATATTTAATTTTGTGGTATAATTGTATATTGCATAAAATAATAAGATAAAGGCCCAAAAAATAGCATTTTAAAGAGATAAAATGCCCCAGGGCCCAAAGCCCTGTAGTTGGTGCCAATAATAGTCCAAATGGACCGTGGCCCACGCAGAGGCCCAATAATATTAGGGTTAGGTCTTATTTCTATTGTTATATTAATATAATATAACATCAATAAAAGAAACAGAGACATCAGATGTATTTTCACGTTATTTTTGCCAAGAGAGAAAAATAGAGAACTTTGTTCTCTATGTATTGTGAAAAGAACACTCTCTCATGTGTTGAGATTGAAAAGTGTGTTCTTGTATATCCTACTAAATAGCATAGACATCTACCTGTCTCCTTCTCTTTGTGCGAGCCATTGTATGGAAGATGGTGGGTTAGGAGGCTAACACGCTATTTGTATATTCCTTTTATTCAGATTCATGTCGCACGTGAAAGATCCCATTCTAGTTATGGTTCCTAGAGTGATTCGTTCTTATTCTTTAATAATTGTTATTATCCCATGCTTCCACTGCACTGTCAATCACATGATCAAAAACCAACACTGTTGTGGTATCCACCACACTAGCTAGGAATCCTATGCAACTGCCTCATAATAGGTCTTTAGCTCGCAATGCTGATATCGTAGGAATACGGGGTCCGTGCATAGTTACCACAAATACAAACAGGTCCACACCCTCAGGTTCAAAGATTACCATCATTTTCTTATAGTCTATGGTTGCCCCATACTTGGCTAGCCAATCCATACCCAGTATCATATCAAAGTCATCCATGACCAGTTGAATCAGATCTACTGATAAATTTCTACTATCCACCTCTACCGGTAATGATCTGGCCCATCTCCCAGAGACTACCAGATCCCCAATAGGCAATAAAGTCCCAATTCCCATTGCGTAATACTCACATGGTCTACACAACCTATCAATCACTCTACTAGATACAAAGGAATGTGTAGCCCCATAATCAATCAAAACAATATAAGAAGTGTCAGCACTAGAGAGCTGACCTGTCACTACCGAGGGTCGAGCCTCAGCCTCTGACTGTGCCAATGCAAACACTTGAGCTGGATCAAAGCTGTATGCCTTCTTCGGTTCTTCTTTCTTCATCCTTGGGCAATCTTTCTTAAAGTGCCCAACTGTAGCACATAAAAAGCAGGCCTTCGTCTGACACTCTCCCAGATGACGTCTCCTACATCTGGCACATTCTGGATAAGTCCTCCAACTCTCATTGCCGCCCTAGCAGCCAACCTGTATACCCCATGGCCTTGTCCACTACCTGAGCATACGTTGTCACTCCAGGTACTGAAGTAATCTTAACATCATGGGCTATCATAACATTTAGCCCTTGAACAAATTTCTCATTTCTTATCACATCTGTTGGTACCAAGTCTGAAGTGAACTTGGCCAACCTGTCAAATTTCGGAGCGTACTCTGAAACAGTCATGGTGCCCTGCACCAGATTACTGAACTCATCTGCCAGCTCTGATTGCATCATTATAATATTTCTCATTGAACGATTCTCTAAACTCTTCCTAGCTCAGGGTCTTCACATCTCTGGTCTAGGATACCACTTCCCACCAGATTCAGGTGTTCACCCAAAACATGAATATGGCACAAGCCACTCTATCATTACCTGCCTCTTTAATCTAACTTGCATGTCAGCAAGCACGTGTTGCCAGTTCTCAGGAGCTGGCGAAGGGTTCTGACCCTGGTCGTTGTCTCTGACCTGAATTCAAGCGTTGGATGGTTCATTTGATTGCCCCAGAAGTATACTTCCAAGTCCATCTTCAATCAATGACCGGCATATCACAAAACAATAATAGTGCCCAACACCACCCCATGGTCCAAGACTGAAGAATTAAGCATACACATGCAATAACAGTGCTAATAAGCAACTCAATAGCTTTCACATACAACAGTCATGCTAATAAGCAAGTTAGTTCATATTCATGCTCAATCCGGTTGGAAATAAGCACATTCTCAGTATTCAATGCATATAACAATGCTAATAAGCATTTTCTAGCTTTCAGAAGCAACACTAGTACCAACAAGAACACTCTTAGAAGCTATAAACAAATAACACTGCTAATAAGCATTTCCTCCATTTTCATAGCAGTAATAGTGTGAATAATCAATCAGTATCACTCATGCTTCCTAATCAAGCATGCAAATAAAACATTCATATATCAAATAGGCAGGCAAACACAGATTCATATCAATAATTACCAAACCTTGAGTCGAGTTTGTCTTTAGCAATGAGTGTACATTCCCAACAAATCTTCAGGAACCCTTAAACCTAAACCGCTTAGATACCAAGTTGTAATGTCCTCCTAATCCACTACTGTTACACTGAATAATTAAATAGGGCTTAACTCACTAAACGAGTCATTTGGACTTAAAACATGTAATTTGTAACGCCCTACTACCTTAGAGCCGTTACTAAGTGAATTTTTAAGATAAAACAGTGTGCAATGAACTCGCTAACCGAGGTTTTGAAACAAAAGTGTGACTAATTAAAAGTTAAGGCTGTAATCTTTGAAAATGCGTCGTTTCATTAAAACTTCTATTATTAAACATTTGGGATCCCAAAATAAGGTTTGAAAACTAATTACATCTTGAAATAAGGTTACAGTTGAGAAATCATGAAATCATAGATTATTACAGCCATTTTCGAATAAACCCCCAACCAAAGCAGTCGGGCAGGCCAAACATGTACGCGTCGCTTCACGCTCTCCGTACTCATGGTTGGTTGACTCAGTCCTTGCAACTACCTGCCACACGGAGCACCCGTGAGCCGAAGCCCAGCAAGAAAACCCAAATAACACATAACATATGCGAATCAAATAGCTGGCATAATTCACTGACACATAGGAAAAACCATCATAATAAACAAGTACGTCCATGCCGCCCCCAAGGCCTTACCAAAGCCTGGAGTTTCGGTTCTCACCGCGAGGATAACTCATGTATCCCTTGGGTCCCACCCTGAATATAAGCATCCCATGTGCTGTGTGTTACTTTCGGCCCCACGGCCGCCCCGGCCTACGCCGTACTCGGCCCCACGGCCGCCCCGGCCTACGCCGTACTCGGCCCTTGAAGTTCAATTCATCATAATCACACATATAGTACATTCAAAATAAACATTCACACACATCACGGTTCATTTAAGGTTAAGCATTTGTACGTAATACAATCCGGGGCCATGCCCTACAATCACACAGTGGGGCCATGCCCTAATCTCGGGTGTTACGGTTTTCTTACCTGTATTCCTTGCTTTCCGATGCACCACGATCACGAGCACGGTCCACTAGCACGAGCCCCTCCGAAATCCTAGTCACAACACACATAAAACACTTTCAATACTAACCAAGCCTAGAACCACTTCCCGGGACCAATCCCGTACTCCCGGGACCTCTAAATCCATAAAGCAAAGTATCGGAACCATCCCCCGAGTCCCCGGGCAAAAGCCCTAAAAACTCAACTTTTGGGCTGCCAAAATGGCCTAGGGCCGCGACACTCCCTTCAAGGGCCGCGGCGCCCAGCAGCCTGACCTCCCCCTGATGCAACCTCGCGCCGCGGCGCCCAAGAACAGGGCCGCGGCGCTCATACGCGAACCCAGATTTTCTGGGTTTTCTCTTGCGTTTTTCCCGAACTAAAACAATCCCAAATCATCCCAAACTCAAACCTAAACCCCAAAACCATATCAAAACCCCAAGTAGACCATACATCAACCCATAAACATCATAACCCAACTCAATAACACAATCACACTCAAAATCACCCATTTGATTTCAAATTTCAGAAAACTCAAACCCAAAGGCCAAAAGCACAACCCAAGCTTGAAAATCCTAAACCATGGCTCCAAAATCTTAAACCACAACAGAAAAGAAACCCAAGGATGTTTAAAACTCTTACCTCAATCAAGAATCCACACCAAGCTTCCTTGATCTCCTCCTAGACTCTCACTTCTCCTTCTCCTCCTCTTCTTGCCCTAACCTTCTTTCTCCTTCTCTTCTTCTCTTCAATTTCTATCAAGCCTCAAGTGACATAATGTCCAAACCGAACCCCCCTAAATCCCAGCTGAATTTTGTCTATAACCCTTGCCAAAAGACCATTTTGCCCCTCCTTGCCTATCCTTTCCTACTTAAACCTCAAGGGTACATAAGTCTTTTCATTTCTATTTCATTTCTACCATTTTATTTCTAAAACTTGTTACTCTCAGCAGTAACTAATGGTTACCCAGGTTACTAAATCTCCAATAACCATTACCCGCTAAATCTCAACTTAACCATAAAATCCCCGAGGTACCCCTAGGCTCCTCCCGAGCCGGGTATAGAGATCCCGTTGTGACTCTTAAGTTAACTAGCTCTCTAGGACCGTCTCAGCACGTGCATCACAACAATAACACCACACTCACGTGGTACAATTCATAGAATACAATTATCACATACATGCCCTCAGCGGGCTAAAATTACCAGTTTACCCCTATCATGCAAACGGGGTCCACATGCATATTATTTCACCTAACATGCATACTAACCACATAATCATGCGCCTCAATGTTCAATTAGTCATATAACATGCTTTAAATCATAACCATGCATTTATCTCATAGAATCACACATAAATCCCAATATGCCCTCCAGGCATGCTAATCAAGGCCCTTAAGCCTTATTAGCGATTTTGGGTCGTTACATAATTAAACTAACAACAAGTATAGGTACTAAAAATTTCAGTCAAAAGTCAACCATTTCATTAAAACAGTTAAAGTGCAATACATGGGATCCAAACAGAGTTTAAATATGGTACAACTCAAAATGAATACAAAAGCCGACCAAAATGGTAAAATCAGGGTCCAACCCTAGTTCCAATTGAAACCCTTGGTCGTGGAGGTTGAGTAGGCCGCATATGTACACTCTCCCCCTGAAGCTCTCCAACTCATGCCTAGTCCAGATTTTCTTTTCCTTTACCTGCACCATTTAGCACCTGTGAGCCAAGGCTCAACAAGAAAACATAATCATGCATATAAGCAGTAAATCATTAGATCACAGAATCATAATTAACAATCCTAGCAGTCATAACATTACTCGTGCATGCAATCAATCCAGATAAGTAACTATACAGCCACATCAGGTCTCATTGCCGAATAACTATCATGAACGAACTAATAAAGTCTTCCGGACCAATTCCTAGCCTTTGGGATCCTGAATTCTACAACCCGGGTAGTAGAACCATTTTCGAGCTCTTAGGTTTGGGTTCCCATAACCCAAAGACCAAATTTCCAATTTTTCCCCAATTAGAGTTGCGGCGCACCCCACTAAGGGCCGTGACGCTCAACACATCAGAGAGCCTGACCCCAAAAATTACTGGACAAGCACCACGACACAACTCGCCTAGCACCGCGGCGCCAAGGCTGTTTGAGGCACACCCCAATTCTTTGAGTTCAGGATTGCCGCAATGCTCTAAGAATAGTGCCGCAGCGCAACCCTACGAACCCATAATACCGGCAATTTTAGGAATCGCCAACTTCCAAAAAATCATCACGAACATATGATTTTAAATAGTTTCGACCATAATAATGGTCCTAGTAGCTCAGAAATATAGTAAACAACTCTAAAACTCAATCAAAACTCCATACAACTAAGAATTCAGTAAAGCTTCAAAATCTATAAAAAAACTCTAGAATTCAGCAGTTCTAAATCGAAAGGCCAAGTTGCCTCAAATCCTTAGAACCCAAGTTATCTTTCAAAATCTCAAAGTTTGGGCAGAGAGAAAAAAAAAACGTGTGTGAGAGAGAGAGAGAGAGATAGTTCTATTTATGTTTTGTTTTCCTTCCTCCTGAGTTGATAAACTCAACTAAAAATAGCTTAAGGGTCCAAAAGACCAAAATGCCCCTAAGGAAAAAATCGTCAATTTACCTCCCCCCCCCCCCCCCGTCTCACAATTCAACTTAAAATTACCTGTAAATTTCGCCGAATATCACTATTTCTCCCAAAATTACGACTCACACTCTAACGAGTCCCTGTAACTCGTTGAATTACCAAAATAGCCCTTGGCTCACCCCGATCTAGGTATAAGTCCGCATTGTGACTAAATCGCAATCTACTTCGAAAGAACCGAATGTGTCAAATATATCCACATAATAATGTGGTCTCAATTATATAACCACAATTATATCCTCAACGAGACAAAATTACAAATATGCCCCTTTAAAGAAAAGCGAGCCTATTTCGCACATTTAATACACTTAAACATTCATAATCAGTCATATAATAATATAACCCATGCTATTCACATAATCAAATACATATTCAATTAATTCACCTATAAACACATAATATTCCAATAATGCCCTCCTGGCCCCCTAATCAAGGCACTTAGGCTTATTAGGAATTTTGGGATGTTACATCGACCATCACGTCCGTCATTGCCGAGAGAAGGAGAGATCTCATTGCCACGTGTACGACCTTGGAGAATGGAACCAGTCGCACCTTCAAGTCGGAGCTACTCTGCCCCTACATTAATACTTCATGAATTTTTTGATGTATGTAGAGATTGCACTCTTCCAATTGATCCCCAATGACTACAGGATCATCGCGGGCCTGTATGTCCTGTACCAGAGAAAAAATTTGACTGAACCTTCTCTAGCAAAGATTTTATATCTCTACAACTTTCGGGCCTGCCCAAAGAAGAAAGGGACTGATCTTAGCGGGTTCTACACCATCATGAAGTTCTCCAATGTCACGTACAAGGCCCCTCATCTCAACAAGAGCCATGCATGTTATTTCAAGGATCACTTCTCCTTCACCCGTGGCTTCCCACTCTGGACAAACCTTACCCTTATCCTGGACTTCTCCAGGGTTGGTAAGTTCCTTGTTAAATTCTGAGTTTTCCTTCTCCATGGTTGGTAAGTTCCTTGTTACTTAGTGATTTTTCGTTATGTTTAGGTCCCTTTCGTCGTACACTTCATGTTCAGGCTTTCCAAGATCACTTAGGGGCGATGAATGCGCTCTCGAACATGGACCTGAAGCTAAGTGAGCTGGTTACAGAGGAGAACTTAGCTAATGTGGGAATTCTCAAGAGGGGACAATACATCAACAACTTGGACCTGACTCATTTCAGGAAATCTACCAAGTTCTGGGTGATGGCTGCAACCCACATCAATTATATCGATAGACGGGCTCGCACCAGTATGATCAACGACTAGCGGACGAGTGTTTGGAGAACACTAGTGCTGCCTGAGCAGATCAGGAAGCTCAGTTAGACCAGGAGCTTGAGGATGAGTTTCAGGCAGGCATTGAGTCCTCCTCCATAGATCAAGGTATATCCCCCATCATAGTTTATAATGTTAAGTCTGTGGGAGATGGATCAAGTCGCGAGCACGTGTGGGCTTCTTCGTCGCTTCTTAGGTGTGCCCTCACCTTGAATTGTCATTGGACAAAGGAAGAGTACTGTAACACCCTGATTAGCCAAGACTGTTACAATGTGTGTTTAAAATGGTGCTTAACTCGGTAAGCGAGTTATTTGGACTTAAATGTGTAATTGAAATTAAACCAAGGTTAGGTATTAAAATTTTTTGTCAACGAAGTAATCATTTTTCATTAAAAGTGTTTAGTTTATACACAGGATCCCAAAAAGTGGTTACAGACTAATAAACAACAAATAAAATACTTACTAGCCATCCTTAGTGGCAAAACAGGGTTCAACCCTAGTTCCTCCCAAGCAATCTCGACCGAGTAGGCTGCATATGTACACACCACCCCTGAAGCTCTCCAACTCATGGCTGGTCCAGCTTACTCTTACCCTTTCCTGCATCATAGAGCATCTGTGAACCGAGGCTCAACAAAAAAAACCACATAGAGTATAACAATAGTACAATTATTCAAAACAATAATAACATCATTCACAAATAATAGATGCAATCATTCCAATCATATAACTCATAAAAATATTATGAATTAATCAATATCAAAAAATCTGCATCACCAACACCATATGTACGGTCGATGCCTAATATAGTGTGTCTCCCAACACTAAGGTCATAATAATGGTTGCATACTCACAACCAATCAAGGTATGTAATAATCATACATCATCTAGCTTACTTAGTTAATGCAGTCATAGCATACATTCACAGGTAATTCAAGGCTAATAAGCATACCAACCAATAGATCTATGTGCATATACGAGTTTTTCTTACCTTGAGTCCCGAGTAGATAGCATATGGCGATCCCGAGCACGATCCTTACTCCCAAGCCTAGTGGTATGACCTAGTCACAACATAATAACTGATAACCATCAAGAACAAAACTATTTATAAGCTTTGAGAATAATTCCTAGCCTTCGAGACCTAAATTCAGAGAACCGCCCTAGCCCCTGAGTTCATACGGGCCGCGGCGCTCCAAGAACAACGTCGCGACGAAACCCCACGAACCTAGAAAGAAGTCAATTTTAATAATCGCCCAACCTCCCAAAATAATCCCAACACTCGATTCTTCTCCCAATTGACCATGACAATGTACCCAACAACCTAGAAATGTACAAACCAATCTCAAAACTCAATCAACACCTCATAGAAACAAAGAATTCAGAAAGAACTTTTAAAACTCCATAACTTTAAAACTCAGAACCTAAAACTTCAAATTACCTCTATTCAAATCGTTCCTAGCTGCTCCCCTAAGCTTAGAAGCTCCCAGCCTCACTTGAGCTTCAATTACCCAGCAGTCAATGCTTTTCCTTTCAACTTGCCATGGCCCCAAAAGTGAGAGTGAGAGAGAGAGAGAGAGAGAGAGAGAGAGAGAGTCTCATTCCTTGTTATGTCATTATAACACTCTCACTAAAGTGACAGTCTCATTCCTTAAGACTTTATCCTTTCTATCCGGAATTCCCACTGATTTCTGTTCACCCAAACATGGGTAGTACTTGACACCTCCTTCCTTAGCATCGACACTTGTAACACCTCATGAAGCTCCCTCCATGTTAGGGTAAGGCAAATCTATAGGCCTTTGGCCTAATACTTGTTAGAATCTCAAAAGTCTAACAGACCTAGAGTCAAATCTTCTCTTTCTTTCCAAATTACCTTATCTTTTAATCAACAATACTCGGAGAGGCACAAGGTGTAACACCCTACTACCCTAGAGTCGTTACTATGTGATTTTAAAATGTGTCATTAACTCGCTAATCGAGGTTTTTGACCAAAAATTTAATTAAGTTAAATTAAGGACTAATATAATGAAACTTAAGTATAAAAATTTGGACATTCATTAAAGTCATAAAAGTGTTACATTAGGATCCCAAAACGTTGTTTAAAACATAATTACAACTCAAAAGCTATAATATAGTCGACCTAGGTGACAAAATTGGTCAATTGGATAGTGTTCCTTAAACCTACCCCAGCCATTGCGGCCAGGTAAGCCAAACATGTATGCGACGCTCCATGCCCTCCAACTCATGCTTGATCGGCCTTTCCCTTGCCCTTACCTGCACCATAGAGCACCTATAGCATCCCAAGTTTGCTAATAGGGTTTAAGGCCTTGATTAGCGTACCGGGAGGGAAATAATTGATTTTATTACGTTATTATGTGAATTAAATGATTATGTGATTAGAAATGCATGTTTAGGTGAATTAAATATGCATGTGGGCCCCATTTGGTTATTAGGGGCATATTTATAATTTTAGCTTATTGAGGGCATAAATGAAATATATTTGTATGTTGTCATTGATACAACGAGTGTGTGGTGATATATTTTTGATGTGCGATCCGAGACGGTCCTAGGGAGCGGAATAGATGAATAGTCACAACGGGGTTGAATACCCGGTTCGGGAGGAGCCTAAGGGTATTTTGGGAACATGGTTGGTGTTCTGGAATTACCGTGTAATGGGTGGAAGTTTAACGTTTGTTTAGGTGTATCGAGAATTAAATGGGGATTTATAGGAACACTCGAGGACTTAACGGGATGTGGCAATTGACGGAATGGCCCTGGTGGCACTAAAGGATTAAGAAAGACTTGGGGGATATTTTGGAATTTGTTTAGCTAGGGGATAAACTTAAACCTTAGGCAGTTGAGATTCTAGAGTTACTTAGAAGGAAATAAATTTCCCTTAGCTTATCACACTCTCCCACTCACGGCTCCCTCTATCTCTATTTGGTGCTTGGAGTTTGATGGAACTTTGAGGATTCTAGACCAAGGAGTTAAAGACTAGAGGCTAGCTATGCTTGAAGATTAGCTCAAGGATTGAGGACATTACAGAGGTAGGGAATTTAAGTTATTGTTCTATTGAATTCTGTTAGAAGTATAGGATTTCATGTGAGTGAACTTTACTTTGATTTTGAGCATTGATGAGGATATGAAATTGTTTATGGAATTTTCAGGATGCCTAGGTTGTGTGGATAGGAAATCTAGACTCAATTCTTGGTTTGAATAATGTTTGGGTGTGAATTATTTAGTTAGGTGTGGGGAAAAATCAAGAAAAGTGGTAAGAATTTTGGGTTTTAAGGCTTGACCCCCGACCCTGTTTATCAGGCGCCGCGACCTGTTTGGTCATTGAGGTCTGGGGGCCTCAGAAGTATGCCCAGGCGCCGCGGCACAGGGTATAGCGTGCTGCGACCCATGTTCTTCAGCAAAGAGAGCTTTGCTCTCTGACTTGTAGCAGGCCGCGACCCTTGGGGGCAGGCTGCAGCTTAAAATGGAAAAAAAGGGAAATGAAGGTTTTAAGCTCGGGAACTCAAATGTTAAGGCTTGGGGAGGATTCTACTACTCTGTTTAGTAGGATTCAAGATCCCGGAGGCTAAAATAATATTCCAAAGTTATTAATTGGTTTAAGACTTGATGGATTGTTATTATGGACACGTTGTGAATAGGTTTACATCAATGCTCGGGTTAGAGGACTGTGCTCGGGATCGCAGTAATCAATCTGCTCGGGACACAGGTAATAAAACTATTGTACCCGTGGAGCAGGGCATGGCCCTATTGTTTGTGTTTCAGGGCATGTCCCTATTATTTTTATTTAATAAACGTGTGACTATCTACGAATGCTATGTTGTGTTATACATGTTTATGAATGAACGGCGAAGGCCGGGAACAGTTAAGGCCGAGAACGGCAAGAAGCCGGGTACAAAAGCACGCTGAGTGCAGGCCGTTAGGGCGAGACCCTCCAAGGGTGTTATATCCATCCGCTTGGTGAAGACTGTGAACCCAGGGCCTGGTATAGCACCTGCGTCGGCGTAGGCCTCTATGTGTTTAATCTGATGACTGCCTTGCTATATATATGTTGTGGATAGATATGTGTGAATTGTTATGCGTTGAGTTTTCTTGTCGGGCTTCGACTCTCGGGTGCTCTATGGTGAAGGTAAGGGCAAGGGTAAGATCAACCAACCATGAGTACGGAGAGCATGGAGCGATGGGTACATGTTTCGCCTACCTGGCCGCCACAACCAGGGTTATTTTGGGAAATGTAGTGTAATGATTTGTTTTGTCGCTTAGGTCAACTGTATTTATATTTTTGAGTTGTAATACATTTTCTAAACAATATTTTTGGGATCCCAAATGTTTAACTTCTTATGATTACAATTAATGTCCAAATCTTTATAATTAACGTCGTTAAACTAGTTTTATTTCAATTTAGTCACACTTTTAACCTAAAACCTCGATTAGCGAGCTGATGGCACATTTATAACTCCCATGGTAACAGTTCTAAGGTAGTAGGGCGTTTCAGCACCCTGTTGGGAATAGTGCCCTTACAACACCCTGAGGTACTTTGCATGCTGAGAGTATGTAGAACTGGACCAGATGTGATTTGTTAATACTTGTTTAAACATCGTTTCATAGTACTAATCAAACACATCAAACGATGATCTTAATCCTGAGGTTGCTATGAACTCCTATATATGTCATCTGATCATTTGATTCATGCGTTAAGGTTTGTCAGAATGATCATGCTAAGAGCAATTATTTTGGGGACTCAATGATGTATATGGCTGGGGATGTAGTTTAACAAATATGGAATTTATACCTTCTTATAGATTGAATAATGGTTCCCTATTGGGTTCACTTTTGGATCTGAAAAATTTATGAGCGCTCACGCCGCAAACTTCTTGTGACACAACCTTCACTAGCAAAGTCAATGGTACTCTATGAACAAGATATAGCTAAAAGGGTAAAACTGTAATTTTATTCCCTTTTAATTATGAACCATTAATAGAGGATTAACGCTGTATGTAATGATTCTATCAATGGATACTTTATTCTTAATAAAGTACTCAGTAAATATATGTCTATAATTATCAAGAGTTCAATCTCATATTTATGGTGGAGTAATCGTGAGATTAATAAATATAATTATTTAATTAAAGAGCTTTGATTAATAATGCAATATTTATTGAAGCTTGATATTATAGGTCCATAGGTCCTCTAGGTGGCTCTATCAACACCATATCAAGGTAAGAGTTGATACAAGGGTATAACTGTAATTTGTGAATTTGAGAAGAATTTTATTCTTCGGGTCAAGTATGCAATAAATATGATAATTGATGTTGAATAATTAATTTAGAATCAATTATTAATTTCAAAAATATATTTATTAATTTAAATATATAAAATTCTGAATTTCATATATATAAATAAATAAATAAATTATGTTATTTGAGTGGGAGAAAATAAAATTGGTAATTCAAAAATATTTTTTCATTTATTCAATTTTAAAAGATGGTGATAATGATGATAATCAATTTGAATTTAGAATTTAGAATTTAAATTTTGAAATATGGTTGTCATCTTTTCCATAAAAAGATTAACACATTATTTTGTGGGAGATTGATTTAGTTAATTAATTAAATAAAAGAAAAATACAAAATCCCTAAAAAAGGAATAGCAGTACACGCCTGGCACAGTCCAAGGACTGTGCCATGCGTGTACCACTTGTATTGATATTGTTTCAGTGTAGTTTTTATTTTATTTGATTTAATTATTTAATAATTTGAAATAGTTTTTCAAATATGGTAAGTTAGATATTTACCTAAAATCAAATCCTATCATCATCATTATATTATTATTATTATTAGTATTATTATTGGGAATAATATGGTAATGTGAGTCTATATATATATGATATAGAAGAAGAAGAGGAATATACATAATACACATTATACACATAACACAAATCATTCAAAGCTTTTTGTTAGAAAAAAAGTTTTTCCTTATTCTAGCAATTCTCACACCATAATCCAAGTTCTCATGTGTTGAAAAATACTTGTGATTCCTAAAATACAAACCCATGTTGAGGTGTAGAGAACAATTCGGAAGATCGTGGATTGAGTGGTCAAAGCTTTGGATAGGAAGATCGATAAAAATATGAAAACACTCAAGGACACTTGATAGGCTTCAAGAGGTAAAAGTTTATGCTCTAGATTTATGGTGTTTATATGTTGTATATATAAATATATTGTATATTATATATATATATATATATTTGTTGCATGATTAATAATATTGCATTATAATGTTTCTGGATTGTTTTCTTGGTCATGTAAGATTAATGAAATTTTTTTATTGTTATTGTTCTGTAGTTCAATAAACAAACAATGGGCCCACCACGCCCGTTTTCGCTGCGTGCTCTGAATGGTTTTCCAACAATTGATACCAGAGCAGGTCATTAATGTTGGGAATTGTGCCCGGAAAGCATATGTAGTAGACATTGTAAGAAAAACATAAATAAATTGAATTTGTTATGCATATATTTTTTTAACTATATTATTCTGTGATAATATTAAGTAAATATAAAAAAAATTCCTAAGTTCATATATGTGATCTCAACCACATATTGGTACGGGAAGATTGTGTTTGAGATAAATAAATGTAATGCCCCAGATTCCCTATTATGGTTAATGGCTGGATTAGTAGGCCGGGAGGGCCATAACTGTTTAATTGTGCCATTAAATGTGTTTATGCATGTTTATGAGAATTATGTTATAATATGATGTTAAAAGCATGCATGAGAGTCCACATTTGTTTACAGGGGTATTATGGTAATTTGGCCCGTGGAGGGTATAATTGAATATTTGTTGTATGTTAATGATATATTGTGAGACCACATTATAATGTGGATTGGTTCGAGAATTTCGACATGAGACGATCTTTAAACATGATTTATCGGTTTGGTCATAACAGGTCTGAGCTCGGGGTTCGGGGTGAGTCTCGGGGTGATATTAAAGGTTATAGCGTTACTGGGGATTTTAGGGTAACGGGTTATGAAATATTGGTGTTTGAGGATATTGAGATTAGCGGGAATTGGGAAGCGTTAATTATAATTAACGGGTTTAGCGGAATGTACCAATTTTGCCCTTGGGGTGGCTTTGGAGGCTTAAGATGACATAAGGGGTATTTTGGTCTTTTTGGAAGGATATATGTGACTAAATAACTTAAAAGGCTGTAGAATAAAACAGAACAAAACAGGGGTTTTATTTTCTCTTCCCGTACCTTCCCATAGCTTCATCTTCTTCATTTCTCCTTTGATGGTTTTGTGTTCTTGATGATAGTTCAAGCTAGAGGAACTTAAGGGCTGGATTGGAGACTTGTTTTAGCTTGTGTGGGAGGTCCAAAATCAGTTCTAAGGTGAGTTTTAGCCACTGGTTTTTATACATGCTCTGTTTTGCTTATAGTTTTTAGTTCATGGATTTTGATGTGGGAAGTATGAATCAAAGGAGGATTTTGGTGTTAGGTTGATTAGGGTTTAATGTGAGTGAGCTAAGGTTGTTATATGGGGGTTCAATTACATATTTGGAGGAGGTTTTATGATGGTTTGGGAGGCTGTTTTGAGAGAAAAACGCACAGCGGGAAATCTGGTTTGAGCGTGGGCTAGTTGCTGAATTGGGCTGGGTGTCGCGGCACAGCTTTTGTGTGCCGCGGCCCATGAGCGTCTGGCAGATAGGGCTTGGGGGCGTGCCGCGGCACGGCTTTTTGGGGCCGCGGCCCATAAGGCCAAAATTTGCTAAAAGTGGTTTTTAGCTTAGGGATTCAAACCATAGGCCTCGGGGTTGGACCTAGTACCCGGTTGGGTAGTATTTGAGGTCTCGGGGGCAGGGATTTGGTTTGGGAAACCCCGGTTATCATTTTTATTGATGAATCCTATATTTTGGTTATGACCAGGTGACCGTCGAGGAATTTAAAGGTTGATCGTTCTCAGGGGTCGTTCATATAATTATTCTCACTCGAACCAGAGGTAAGAAAACAGTGTATGAATACAGTTGCACCCTGTATAGGTATATGACATGCATGGTTTGATATTAAGGCATGTTGGTTGATATATGTGGACATGGATTGCATATTAAATGCTATTGAACGTTGTTTACCTGTTTGAGACACTGACTAGTCAGGGACCGACTCTAAATTCGAACATTATGCATTGAATGGCTCTATAGCATTAATGCCAGACCGACCCTAGGGTCGAGAAACTTATAAGCGCTTGCCTGGCTTACAACCAGATGAATATAGCCAAGGTATATGACCCCGGTGACTGTTTGTCACATGGCTAAAGGGACGTTGTCCATAGTTTCGACTCTAGAGTCGTGAGGAAGGTTATGTTGGTGACTAATCACCTTGCACCTGTCCTAAACGAATTTATAAATGAATCACTATTCAGTTAAGCCCTGGTGGCCCTAACGTCACACGGCTAGAAGGAGCGATGCTCATTATTGTGACTTTTGGCTATGGTCACCTATTTGTTGGACTGATAGTCCTGAGTGGTTATTATGATCATTGTTGATATTATATCATGTTTTATTATGTTTTCTTGCTGGGCCTTGGCTCATGGGTGCTATGTGGTGCAGGTAAAGGGAAGGAAAAACTTGGCCAGCCTTGAGTGGAGAGCTTGGGCGATGTGATGTACATACAGGGCCGCTTGACCGCCGCGGTCAAGGAGTTCTCAGAGGGACTAGGGGTTTACCCTATTTTTGCCGCTTAGGCCGGCGGGGATTGTATATTTGGAACTGTAGCAACTCTTTTGTAACATGAACTACTTGTAAACATTTTAAAAAGGCTCATGAGCAGTTTATCTACTTAATGAAAAGTGCCCTTTCCTTTTTACTGGTTTTACACCTTAACCTGTTAATGACACTTAGATCACGTTTTTAGCCAAAGGACTCGGGTAGCGGGTCAAATTTCTGGTTCACCGTTCTCCGTAACTGTTCTGGGGTAGCCAGGGCGTTACAATAAACTTGAATAGTTCGCAGTAAAATAAAGTTATGGAATCTTTAGATTAATTATTGCAATTACGGTCAACTAGTATTATGAATGCATGTGATCTACATCTGGATTACTAGTGTAGTAGGACACTTTAGTGGAGGTACTTTATATATTAGAGAATATATAGAACTGGACTAGATATGTTTATAAATACTTAGTTAAATACCGTTTCGAACTATTATTTGTTAGGAAAAATGTATTTGCCTCAATGGAAATTGGTAAGAAAATACGACTCTGGACAAAATATAATAGACAAAGTTTGATTAAACAAAGTGGTACAACTCTATAACTGAAAATACAAATAATTAAGAAAATGATTAGAAGAAGAGAATGATGAAATAAAACTCTAAGCAAAAGATACAAATAAAGTAAAAGTGTTTGTAACAAAAGAAAAGAAAAGATTACAACTCTAAACAAGAAATACAAGTAAATGGAGAAGAAGAATAAGAAGATGAAAAGTAATAGAATAAAAGAAAAGAACAAGTAACAAAATATAAACAACTCTCACTCACACTACCAAAGTGAAGAGTGTTGGGGATCACTGTTGGTTTTTATAGATGAAATCAGAGATTATACAGAGCGAAACAACAATTAAAACTGTTAATTTAACCCCAGAAGATTTCTAGATCTACTTTTTCACATACATATATTTATTGAATCAAAGAGATGAATAGAAAATTACCTCAAGTCCTTCCTTGCTGCTATCTTTTTGAACGGCAAAATCCTTGAGATCTCACACCAAGATCTTCCAAAAATGTTCTCAACACACAGAGAACGAGTGTGGGCTCATTATACAAAACAATAGGCAAGTTCTATTTATCAGATGTTCTCAACACATGAGATCTGATAAAGTTTGGACCTAAATTTGTGAATAACAGTGACCTATGCTTGTAGTCCTGTTCTATTTCTCTCAGGGAGATTGCACGATATATTTTCTATCTCTGAAAAGTATCGATATGGAAAAAACTGATCTCCTATATTTAATATATCCAATATATTAAAAATAAACAATATTAGTAATTTTAAACAATTTAAAAATAACAAATCAATTATCAGGTTTTTGTTTAAATAATAATATTTTAATCATATTAAAATATCTCATTAGTTATTTAATATTTAAATAACTAAAATTGTTGAACCAAGATTCTTCTAGAATCTTCTTATGCGTGTAGCACAGTGTCTGTGCACTGTGCTACACGTCCAACCCATGCCAGGGAGGGCATGTGATTTTCCCAATTTTCATTATTATTTATATACCAAAACTCCCAAAAATAAATTAATTCAAAATTAATTATATTTTTGTTAAATCAAATAATTAATTAATTACACATAATTATACAATAATTATGTATATTGCATAGAAAAATATTTTTGTATTTATCTTTGCCAGTGTTTGTTTGAACCATTTCGAGGACCATGGACCTATAACATTAAGCTCCAATAAATTAAAACTAAATAATTAAAGTCTTTAATCATAATAGTTAATTTATTAATTCTGATATTTCTCCACTATAAATTCAGAATTGAACTCTTTATGTTATAGATATACTTTTACAGAAATCTTATTTTAAGTTGTCCATTGATATAACCATCTTACAATAGTTCAACCCTCTAAATAATTATTTCATAAATTAGAATGGAAGAATTACCATTTTACCTTTCTAATTTACTTCTTATTCCTTAAGTACCATTAATTCACTAGTGAATAATTAATCTATAATCTAATTATAGATTTGAGCTCAAAATCATTCAATTCCAGAATTAACCCTTAAGGGAACCAACATATGATCCGTTAGGAAATATTAGATTCCGTATTGTTGATACATGTTCCCAGCCATCCACGATATTAAATCTCCAATACAAAAGTCATTATCCTCAATCTATGAAGAGACCTTAACGAATGAATCAAAAGATTTAATAAACATAAATAGGAGTTCATGAACACTCAGGATTTAGGTTGATCTATAAATGATCATCAATTATGATTTAAATTACAAATATTTGTTATTAAATGGTTTTTGGATAAAGAATTTTATTCATATCGGTCCTTATCATATATAATCATATTATATAAAGCACCTTTACCGAGATGTCTTGCCACATCAATAATCTGAATCTAGATTATTTGTATCAACATGATACTCAGTAAACCGTACTTACAACCCTAATTAAAGAATTCCATAACTTCAATTTGTTGTTGACTATTTTTATTCATTCATGTGATCTTAATTCTCTCGTACTAATTCAAGATCACATCCTCATCTTTGATCCTCAGCTGGTGATAACCAGATCGAAGATCAATCTTTGAGAACACCGTCTTACCTTGCAGCTGGTCGAACAAGTCATCAATCCTTGGTAGAGGGTACTTGTTCTTAATAGTTAACTTGTTCAATTCTCTGTAATCAATACACATCCTCAAAGTCCTGTCCTTCTTCTTAACAAACAACATTGGAGCGCCCCATGGAGAATAACTAGGCCTGATGAATCCCAAATCCAGAAGTTGTTTCAACTGTATCTTCAACTCTTTCAATTCTGCTGGTGCCATTCTGTATGGTGTCCTTGATACTGGTTCTGTCCCCGGTGCTAACTCAATTTCAAACTGAATCTCCCTACGCGGCGGCAACCCTGGCAGATCCTCAGGGAAGACATCTAGAGACTCACATACCAATCTGGTCTCTCCCAGCCCTGTCGGCATAACTCTAGCGGTATCCACTACACTAGCCAGAAAACCTATGCATTCTCCCTGCCACAAGTCCCTGGCTCTCAATGCTGAAATCATGGGTATGCGGGGTCCAGACACCACTCCCACAAAGACAAAAGGGTCCTCACCCTCAGGTTCAAAAGTAACAATCTTCTTCCTGCAATCAATCGTAGCTCCATATCTGGCCAACCAGTCCATCCCCAGAATCATATCGAAATCCTCCAAATCTAACTCAATCAGATCTACCGAGAGTTCCCTACTATCAATTATCACTGGCAGTGCCCTAATCCATCTCCTAGAGACTACCAGTTCCCCTATAGGCAATAAAGTCTCAAACCCTGCAGTCTGATACTCACTAGGTCTACACGATCTATCAATCACTCTACTAGAAACAAAAGAATGTGTAGCACCAGAATCTATCAAAACTGTAAAAGGATTGCCAGCGCTAGAAAGTTGACCTGTCACTACTGAGGGACTAGCCTCAGCCTCCGCCTGAGTCAAGGTGAATACTCGAGTTGGAGTCAAGCTATCTACCTTTCCTGCTTCACCTTTCTTCACCGTTGGGCAGTCTTTCCTGAGATGCCCTACAACTCCGCACAGAAAGAAAGCCTTGGCCCGACACTCGCCCAGATGGTGTCTTCTACATCTCGGACACTCTGGATAGGTCCACCATGCCTCGCCGCCACCCTGACGGCCACCCTGACCACCCCGACCCCTCCTATCAGGACCAGCAGCGGTCGAAGTGTCAGGAGTCTTCCCCTACCAGACCCAGAATATGGAGGCACCGCCCTGCGGCCCTCCCTTCTTGCTGCACTATCCCTCCATATTTTATTCTCCGCTTCCTCAGCAGTAAGAACCCTCTCAATGGCCTGGGCATAAGTTGTTCCTCCAGGTACCGTTGTAATTCTAACATCGCGGGCTATCGTAGCATTCAGCCCTCTAATGAATCTATCCTGCCTAGCTGCATCAGTAGGCACAAGATCTAGAGCAAACTCCGTAAGCCTATCAAATTTCAGAGCATACTCAGTAATGGTCATACTGCCCTGAACCAAACTCACAAACTCATTAACCTTTGCTGCTCTGACAGCAACATTATAATACTTCTGACTGAATAAATCTTTGAAACCTTCCCAACTCAATGTAGTCACATCCCTAGTCTGCGATGCCATCTCCCACCAGATACGGGCATCCTCCCTCAACATATAAGTGGTGCAGGCCACTCTATCATACCCCTCCATCCTCATAAAATCCAGAATTACTGTAATCATAGTTAGCCACTGCTCGGCTTTCAATGGATCTGGTCCACCCTCAAAGATTGGGGGTTGTTGCTTCCTGAACCATTCATATAACGGCTCCCATTTGTTACCAATCTCCCCAGACTGCACAACTGGTACCACTGCAGGTGGTAAAGCAGGGGAAGCACTCCCTGATGGAGCTTGTTGTTGCAGAATACGGATATGCTCATCTTGACTCTGTAATCGAGCCTACATCTCAGCCATTAACTGCTGCCAGTTCTCAGGCACTGGCGGAGGAGTCTGGCCCTGGTCTTCACCCCTGGTCCCAGACCTAGTGCCGGCTAGTCGTGAAGATTTTCTTGGATGCATAGCTATCCAAGTCAATCTGCAAATAACGACTCGGCAATCAGACCATGATGACAGGGTAAAATTTCTCCAAGATCCACCAATAGAATATCACCAACCACAAACAATCCACATATAAGCATCCATTCTCATGCACTGGCTGCTAATAAGCACGCCTCCAATCCGATCACACAAAAGCTATGAAACAGACATTCCTACTTGCACAATATACAATTAATCATTCAAATATTCATCTACATGCACGACGATGTTAATAAACATGCCCCAATATTCTCACACAATAGTCAAGGGCCAGGCCCTATCAGTATCTCATGCTTCCTAGTAATCCAGTAAATAACAACATTCATTGTTCATCACAAACACATAAGCACATACGCACATATACACATTACCGAACCCTGAGTGGAGCTTGTCTCTAGCAGCGAATGTACATGTCCAGCCTGTCTTCAGGAACCCTTAAACCTAAGACGCTCTGATAGCAAGTAGTAACGCCCTGGATAGCCAAGAACGCTACATTGTGTATTTATAAAGGTGTGAGACTTGCTAATCAAGTCGTTTAATCAAAACGTGTCATTAGCTAAAGTGTTCTAGGGCTAAAAGACATTTTGGCCTCAAAAGATACATTTTATAAGTTATAAACAGTTTACAAAAGGGATCCCCAAAACTTGACAATGTTTAAAAGTTGGTTTACAAAATTCAACAGTTAAGAGTAAACATTAGCCATACTAAGGCAAAATACAAGGTTCTGGTCCTCTCGTCCCTCTAATCTCCTCAACCGTGGCGGTTGAGCAGCCTGATATGTACATTCACGCTGCAGAGCTCTCCAATCAAGGTTGATCGATCTTGCCCTTGCCTTTACCTGCACCACGCAGCACCCATGAGCCAAGGCCCAGCAAGAAAACAACATACACAGTATAAACAATATTATCAAACGGACATTCCAATAAGCATGTTCAGATATTCAGTTCACAGCATATAAGCACACTTCAAGGTACAAGTAACCTCATCTATACTCAGATTATTCAACAATCTCATTAATCACATTCATATCCAAGTATAATAATCAATTAACACAAATACTAGGGTCGACACCTTAGGTCGCACCCTCTGTTTAACCCACTGACTCCGGCCCGCTTAAACCGAGCTCAGTGCATAATAAACTGTCCTCAGATACCAGTGTCCGAGCCATGCCAATTGCACAAGTTAACCGTGGCACGCTTAGGCCATTGGTTACAATTTATATGGCATAATACCATTCTTTCAATCATATATATCCAGGAGCCCTTAGTCCCGTTCAAATATTCAACCGGGTGTAGTTTTCTTACCTTTAGCTTCTAGATGAATTAGCTACGGGCGATACTCCTTGAGCGCGATCCGATCCTCGAGCCCTAGCTTAGCACCTAGTCACAATCATGATGAAAGATACCATTAACAATCTTAAATGAGTTTCCAAACCAAGTTCTAGTCCCTGGATCATTGAACTTCACCAAATATGGTAAAAGATTCAATCTCGAGCACCCTAGGTTAAATTCCCAAGCCTAAAATCTCAAAATCCCAAAATCCCTTAAGCGCCCCGGCATAGGCCACCCATGCCGCGGCATGGCCCCCAAATAGAACCATCTAAGGCACAAAAACAGGTAAGGGACGCAGCATTGCTTGGGCCATGCCGCGGTCCGCCCTCCTTCCTCAGCATGCAACAGCCTCGAAGGGCCGCGACTCATCAAGAACCATGCCGCGGCCCGACCCTTCGAACCTACAAAAAAACCACCATTTTCAATCTCTAAACCTCACCTTAAGCCATCCCAAAGCCCCCAGCTCAATACCTATTAATAATAACAACATTAGAATGATTTAAACAACACAACTCCACCAAAAATCCAGCCTAACACCCACGAAAATCCCAATTCCAATTTATGAGATTTCAAACCCACAAAACTCAAAACCAGCCATGAAAGCTCTCAAATTCAACCATTAAACTTGAAATTAAACCTTACCTCAGCTGCAGAATCACTTCTCGAAGAGTCCCTTGACCTATCTTCAAAGTTTCAAGCCTCAATTCCCACCTTAAATGCCAAAACCACAGATGTTTAAGACTCAGCCATTTCTCTAAATTCCTAACCTCAGAAACGAAAATTCAAAGCTTACCTTGGCTCTAACTCAGACCTTGATCAGTTCCTGAGCTAATCCTTCAGATCATTCCCTTCAATTCTCAAAGATACAACTTAGTTCCAGCAGTTCCCCCTCAAGTTTCAGTAGTTTTTCTTCCTTAAGAGAGAGAAGAGAGCAAAGCTGAGAATAAGTCGGTTCTAACTTTGTGTCTACTATTTTCTAAAATCCTCCCAAGTCTATCCTTAAGTTATTAGACTAATCCCAAAGCTCAGGGTGCCGGGAATGTCCCCGAGGCCAAAACAGTAAAATCCCCCAATAATCCCGCCTAGACATCCTAACCTCAAATATATCTCCAATTATTTATTTTCATCACCCGATAGTCTAAATCACTACCCGATACCTAAAATACTCCTTGACTTATCCAAAGTCAATTATAATGCCCCGTTGTGACTTTTCCCGCTATCTAGCCCTAGGATCGCCTCGAATTGCCGGCTGCAGAATTATCCACATAATAATGTGGTTCTCGCATATATCTCATACATATATATCACATCATCATATAATATCATCAATTATCATAAGCACACTATTAATCATATAATTACACATTTAAATTAATAACATTTATTCTAATCCCAATTATGCCCTCCCGGCACACTAATCAAAGCCCTTAAGCCTTATTAGTAAATTTGGGTCGTTACAATAATCAAGTCTCAAGGTGTTTTCTAGACAAGTGCTCTAATGGATAGAAAAGTTGTGTCTTTCAAGTGAGCAATAGGCTCCTATTAATAGACTTTAGAAACACCATTTGAATTTCAATTTCCACCAAACCCCATGGTTGTTACTAATGATAAAATGGATGTTTATGGAATTAAAAGTGAGATTTGTGAGTTATTTGGGTTTTTGTAGCTGTTCAACAAAGTTGGAAAAACATAAAATTTGGTCATTTTTGCACCTGTGGTCGCGGCCAGAGACATCAGTGATCGCGGCCACTGCTCTCTATCCCACAGGCCGCGGCCACCAACATTCTGTGGTCGCGGCCACTGACCATTTTCAGCACTTGAAGTTGTGCTGTTTTTCCAAACGGTTCCAAACCCTCCCAATCGATTTTGTAACCCCAAAAACACATTATTGGTTTTAAAATCATATCTCTAATAGCCATTTCACATATGGCTTTAAGAAATTCATCTCAATATTGTGTAACAACAAATTTACACAATAAAGGGTAATATTTGGAAGTTACAAATTTGTTGCTGAATTTGTAACACCAAATATGTTACATATTTGGATATTTCTCATATATCTAAATATTGTAACTCTCTTTTATATGTTACAATATGTGACACTCTTTGTTACATTTATTTAATCTAAAACACTATATTATAAAATAATATAATATTACATTATATTATAAAATAATATTATATTCCCCTACTAGATTAAATAGTTATCTAGTGTAACACTTATTTAATCAATCATTATATTTAAAATATAACATATTCCCTACTTGATTAAATAAGAAATCTCTCTTATAGGAGTCATTGCATTGGTGCATAAAATAAAGTGTTTTTCAACTTGAACTTTTCTGTAGTGTAATTATCACAAAATTTGTCGAAAATATGATTGCACTAGGCTTTGAACCATCTTTTCATGATAACAAATCGGTGATAACACACACACCTTTGCGATGTTCACTTGAGACCTCTATGTCTCGCTTTGCACCGTTAATGGCCATGTGCACTTTCCATTCATGGACGTTCTTGAGAATACTCCCAATTCTCATGAGAGGAGGCACCACCCCTAGGCCCATATAGGTAGAATTCTTACAGTATTTTGTTACCAAAAATACTTGCCTTCACAAGACTGAATTCTATTAAAAAAACCTTTCGGTTTTAACCCTCAACTTGGTAACTCACAAGTACTCAACATCTCAGATGGGACTTGTTTTGAGTACAACTATTATTCACTTGATTGACTTGTTGTTACCTATTGAACCTAACACTAGATAAATAACTCGTGTTAAGATAGGTTACCATCAATCGCGAATCTCTTTAGGGAGTTTAAGCCCCATCCCTCGAGATAATGCAACCACTAAATCCATCGTTAGTGGCTTAGTGAAAGGATCGACCAGATTTTCACTTGTTCTCACATATGATATTGAGATGACTCATCTTTTAATTAATTCTCTTACATATCCATGTCTTAGACTAATGTGTCTAGACTTTCCATTATACACTCCGTTGTATGCTCTGGCCAATGTCGCTTGGCTATCACAATGTATCGATATAGTGGATACATTCTCTTTGATTAGGGGTATCTCAATCAATAGATCCCTTAACCATTCGGCCTCTTTGCTGGTGGCAGCTAGAGCTATAAACTCTACTTCCATAGTGGAATGAGATATTTAGGTTTGTTTCTTGGAACCCCAAGAAATTGTACCCCCACCAAGTGTAAATATCCAACTAGTTGTGGACAAGTTGTCCCCAAGATTGGATATCCAGCTTGCATCTGTATATCCTTCTAAGATTGAAGGAAATTTGGAGTAGTGAAGGCTTAGTCCTTTGGTTTTCTTGAGATATCCTAGGACTCTTCTAATCGCCTTCCAGTGATCCACACTTGGATTACCTGTAAACCTACTAAGTTTACTCACCGCAAATGCCATATCAGGTCTAGTACATTGGGAAGCGTACATTAGACTCCCTATAGCACTAGCATACTCCAATTGAGCCACCGCTCTTTCTTCATTCTTCTCTAGTTTTACACTATGAATGAATGGAGTATTGGCATATTTAACCTTAAGATGGTTAAATTTGTTCAATACTTTCTCAACATAGTGGGCTTGCCCCAACGCAAAACCCCACTATGTTTCTTTACTTTGATACCAAGTATGGTGTCAACTTCTCCAAGATCTTTCATCTTGAAGGTTGATGATAGAAACCTCTTCGTATCTTCTATGCCTTTCATGCTATCACTTAGAATAAGCATGTCATCCACATATAAGAAAACAATGATCACATATCCATTACAAGTTTTGGAATACAAACACTTGTCTCCATTGTTATGTCTAAACCCATTAGACATAATGACTTGATCAAATTTCTCATGCCATCGCTTAGGGGCTTGTTTTAATCCATATAAGAATTTTACAAGTCTGCATACTTTGTGTTCATATTTTGGTAGGACAAACCCTTCGGTTTGTTCCATATAGACCTCCTCATTGAGGTCACCATTAAGGAATGTTGTTTTGACATCCATTTGATGAACATACAAGTTTTTTATAGAAGCTAAAGCGAACAATATTCTTATAGAAGTTGTTCTTGCAACAGGCACATAGGTATCGAAATAATCGATACCCTCTTTTTGCCTAAACCCTTTAGCTACTAATCTAGCTTTAAAGGTTTGGATAGTGCCGTCAGTATGGTATTTTCTCCTATACACACTTACACCCAATTGGCTTAGACCCAGGTGGGAGATCTACCAATTCCATGTGTTGTTGGAAAGAATGGAATCCATCTCATTATTGATGGCTTCTTTCCAAAATGCACTATCTCTTGATTGCATAGTTTCTCTATAAGTTTTAGGATCATCTTCAATGATAAGTACAGTAGGGATTTTCTTAATGACTTCCTCTCTATTTCCTTCTACCATGTAGAATGAAATTCGTTGAGAATCTATCTCATCCACTACTAGACTTTTCTCCTTTTTAAGCCTTTGACTTCTTCTAAGTTCAAAGGGTTGCTTGACATTCTTTTGAGAATTCTCCTCTTGAGAATCAACTTTGGATGTAGAAGCTTGAGAATTGTTCTCATATATAACAAATTATCTTTTAGAGATGTTGAAGCTTGAGAATTGTTGTCACATAACATATTTTCAAAAAATTCAACTTCTCTAGATTCAATCACAATATTAGACTCTAAGTCTAATAGCCTATAAGCTTTACTATTGTAGGCATAACCAACAAAAGCACACTTTATGGCTCTTGAACCTAACTTTGTTCCATTAGGTTCGTTTTTCTTGCAATATGCAAGATACCCCCACACTTTGAAGTGCCCTATGTTGGGTTTTATTCCTTTCCATAGCTCATATGGAGATATAAATAACATGTGAAAATTTCTCAAGGAAATAATCACTAATTTCACTTTTAGTTGTCTAAATAATCTCAAAATAACTTAAACAACTTTTGTGCATTTTTAAGAGTCTCTTTGAGATTCTTTTGAAAACGTCATTTTGACGTCCCTTGATTTTCTCATCAAAATCAATTTGAAGATGTCAATTTTTAAGCACTTAAATCAAAGAAAATAAATCCTCAATGATTTATTTAATCACTTTGATTTCCAATGCTTTGGTTTGAAAATTATCTCCTCAGTGAGATTAATTTAAACATATCACAATCTTTAACCAAAAATGAATAAAATTCTCTTCAATATTATTCACCATTGGTGTGAAGATTCAAAATTGCTTCTCCAATTTTGTAATGTCTCCTCATTGAGACATTGAATATTTAAGAATTATTGTCACTAAATAATTCCCAAATATTTTCTCTTTTGACCACACTTTAGACTCCAAGCCTATAGACCAATATGTTATCCCATAATTTTGGATCATTTTATTCTATTTTCTTGCAATAGCAAGACACTTATCAAAAGATGTGACCCCCTTAGGTTCATCTTCATAAGTTGGGATGATCAACACTTAAATGAGAAATTTTAATTTCTCAAATAATTCTCTTTATTTACCAAATAAATGGTAACTCATTACATTGCAATAATATAGGATAAAACATATTTATATTATTATCACCTTAATAATCATATTATATTGCACACCGTAATAATCATGATAATTCTCATGTATATATCAAAATACTTTTATATATTAACATAATTATTTCTCAAAGAAATTTCACATAATTTTCAACATATATCCATCAGATTAGCATGCATTTTGAATCTCATTATTATATTGTAGGTATATCACAAATATCATACAATAATTCAAATATCTATTCATTCACAAAATCAATATACAGGCATGTCAAAAACTACCTAATTATCATGCTTTATAAATTCTCAAAAAATAATTTTCATTCAAATGTATGTCTTAATATCTCACATATAGCATACACAAAAGATTAACAATCACCAGATTATGTAGAGCTTCTCAAAAGTTCACTTCTAAGGATTACACATTAACTTTCACAAATAGATCTGTCAACTATGTTCCAATGTATCTCATAATGTATTAACATGTTAACATCTACACAATTATTCATATATCAACATTTGAAAAACATGCTAATATATGAAATAAAATTTCATCACTATTATATAAAATAGTGAATACATTTACACTTACCTTGTCTTACCACCTAGTCTAATTGGATCCATCAAATCTATCGAACCTCACTAGGTCTTGATTCATAATCTTGATGGTCTCACCTTCCATTGAAACAAACAAGGATAAGCATTTGAATGTTAGGAAAAATGTATTTGCCTCAATGGAAATTGGTAAGAAAATACAACTCTAGACAAAATATAATAGCGAAGGATTGATTAAATAAAGTGTTACAACTCTATAACTGAAAAATACAAATAAATAAGAAAAGGATTAGAAGAAGAGAATGATGAAATACAACTCTAAGCAAAAGATACAAATAAAGTAAAAGTGTTTGTAACAAAATAAAAGAAAAGATTACAACTCTAAACAAGAAAAACAAGTAAATGGAGAAGAAGAATAAGAAGATGAAATTGTACTGTTTTTCCAAATGGTTCCAAACCCTCCCAATTGATTTTGTAACCCCCAAAACACATTATTGAGGTTTAAATCATATCTCTAACAATTATTTCACATATGGCTTTTAGAAATTCATCTCAATATTGTGTAACAACAAATTTACACAATGAAGGGTAATATTTGGAGGTTACAAATTTGTAGCTGAATTTGTAATACCAAATATGTTACATATTTGGATATTTCTCATATATCTAAATATTGTAACTCTCTATTATATGTTACAATATGTGACATTCTTCGTCACATTTATTTAATCTAAAACATTATATTATAAAATAATATAATATTACATTATATTATAAAATAATATAACATTAATTAAATATATCAACTAATGATCATATACAAATAGATCTTAATCTTGAAATTACTATGAAGTCCTATTTATGTTATATGAGTTCTTTGATTCACTCGTTAGGGTTTGTCATAATGATCAGGCTAGAAAACTTTTGTTTTGGGAACTCATTAATGTAAATGGCTGGGGACATAGTATACAAATAAGGAATTTATACCTTCTCGCAAGAGATTGAATAATGGTTTTCTTAAGGGTTGGCTTTTGGGACTGAAAGGTTATTGAGCTCAAATTCATAATTTTGTTATGAATTAACCTTCACTAGTAAATCGATGGTACTTAAGGAAACAAGATATAATTAAAAAGGTAAAATGGTAATTTTATCCCCTGTTAATTATGAACCATTATTAGAGGGTTAATTTGCATGTAATGATTATATCAATGGACGATTTATTGTTATAAAGTACTCAATAAATGAAATGTCTACAATTACAAGAGTGCAGTCTCATATTTATAGTGGAGTAATCATGAGATTAACAAATTAAGATTATTTAATTAAAGAGTTTAATTAATAATCACAAATTTATTGGAGCTTAAAATTATAGGTCCATAGGTCCCCACAGCGGCTCTATCAACACTATTCAAGACAAGAGTTGATATAAAGGGTAAAATGGTAAAAAGACATATTTAAGAAGAAATTTGTTCTTCGGGCCAAATATACAATTATGTGATAATAGTGATTAATTAATTATAAATTAGTTGTAATTATCAAAATTAATTAATAATTAATTATTGTATAATTTTTTGAAATTATATAATTAATTAATTATAATTTTCAAAATTATAATAAATTAAACATTAAATTTTAAAAAATAATATTTAATTAAAATAGGTTATAATTAATTAAATATTTTTATTTGAGTGGGAGATAAAAATCTGACAAGTTCAAATTGGATTTGAATTTAAAAAATTAATATTTATTCAAATAATTAATTATATGTGATAATTAATTAAAAAGACAATAGATTCAAATTTGAATTAATTATCAAGTTGTTGGATTTTATATGATAAGGTAGTTTGAATAAATAATTACATAATTTTGGAAAAAATATTGGACCCTATTTTGTAGGGAGCTACACGCACCAAGGAGTCCCAGGGACTCACTTGGGCGTGTAGCATAGTAAAATATCAAGATTGGATTTTTAACTTCTATTTATTTATTTATTTAATTAATTAATGGATAAGTCAAAAGTTAGTTTTGATGTTTACATTATTAAAATAATTAAATAATGGTTGAGAAAATAAATCCCCCTATTTTATGGGGTACTGCACAACACACACAGTTCACGACACACACAGTCCCTTGACTGTGTGTGGCATGTAGCTATATAAATCATGGATTTTATTTTTTTCACTTATTTAATTAATTATTAATGAAAAATTCAAAAAGATAGTTTTGATATTATCATCAATAAGACAATTAATTAATTAAAATATAAATTATAATTGGTTACATATTTATTTTTTAAATTTAAATATTTTCTATATAAGTTAGACTTATCAGAAAATAACCATATACTCAATTATTCGCTCCAAAAGAAAAGAACGATACTTTCATCTCTCCCTGAAAAAGTTACAGAACCAATCTCTCAAGCCTATTCTCTTGATATAAAGTGTTGAGTACATCAAGTTGAATCAAGAATATACCATCCTTTATTCTCTAAGTGCCCACACACTTCTTGAGGTGTAGAGAACGTTGTGGAAGATCTTGGTGTGAGTACTTGGGAGCATCTTGGATAGGAAGATCATTTATTTTACGAAGAGATAGCAAGGACACGAGATAGGCATCGAGAGGTATGTTCTTTATTCTTTTCTTGCTTATGATTAATGTATGTATATTAATGGATCCGCATATTTAAAAGTAGTTTAAATATGTTACAAAATTTTTGTTGTACACTGGGCCAACCCATCACACAATTCTGCTGCGTATTAGGAAACTTGTTCCTAACAATTGGTATTATAGCAGTCATTAATCTCTGCATACATTAATTACTGTGTGGGCATAATATGCATTCTTATGTTATCGTAATATTTTTGAATAGATGGATGTATGTATGTTTAAAGTTTATTCTTAAGGCTCGTTAATTATACGGTGTTTTGGGTTTAGGAATTATTCTTAAATTTTTAGATGAAAAATGTAAGCCATTTTGGGGCTTAGGAATTTTTGTAATTTAATTTTCTGCATTAAATTGTTGGAAAAAATTCTGTAAGGCCTGAGCCTCGAAGCCCGAGCCCAAGGCTATCGCACATTGCCGTACGACCCCGTGGCCTGTGGCTCCCCAACCGCGCGCCTCTGCGCCTGCATCCCTGCGTACCCCTGCGCGCGTCCTTCTGGCTCCCTGTCCCAGCCTGCGCACCTTCCAACCATGGCCCCAGCTGCTGGCCCGTGCACCCTGGGCAGCATCCCAGGCCCCCAACACCTGCTCCAGCGACACCAGGACCCCGTCAAGCCACTGCCTGCCCCTACCGTGGCCTCCCGCCATGCCTCTTGCCCTATCGAGCCACATAGCCGCTGACCCTAAGGTTTCTAAACCCTAGGGCTTGCATCTTTGTTATCTATTTAAATTTTGGGCCTAATTTATTTTAAGCCCATAATTTAAATTGTTTTTTTTGAATTAATTGTTTGAGCCCAAATTCAAAAGTGGGCCTAATAACTTTTTGGGCATTAAAGCCCAAGTTAATTATTCTTAAAATTTGTTTAAGATAATTAAAAGTTATTTTAATTCAAAATTAAATGGATAAATGGCTTAATGGATCAAGACTACTTGTGAAGGCCTTAAGCTGAAGATAGAAATCTCTTTAGGTTTTATTTAGTTTCTTACATATTTGTGTATAATTTTGCAAGTGTTGTAATTTTTCTAGAAATATCCTAGACACCCGACCCACTTTTATTTATATAAGTAGTATTTATTTATTTAAATGTTTGAATGTGATTAAATTGTTTAATACTTTATCATGAATTTTTTGACATGCCATACATATTACCCACACAATATTTAAAATCAGCATGCATCTCATATGAGTAGAAACATGCCTTAGGATTGTCCTTTGTGATTATATGTTTTATGTTATGGACCATTTAATAATAAATCTAGTTTTAACTAGTTCAAGAGTGGAAATTGATTTTAAAAGTAGTTTAATTTCTAGTATTTAATAAAATTATTTTATTAAATAATAAATGATATTCCTAGTAATTATAGCAAATTAAAATTGAATTAATTAGGGCATAGTTCTATAATTTTAATTTTGCTTAATTTGATTAGTAATTAATAGAATATCATTTGGTAAAAATAGATCACTTTATTTTTACAACCTAATAAAAAAGCATAGGATGTTTTGAGAAAAACATATTTTAAAATAGAGAGTGAGAGAGGGAGTTATGGTAACATGGAGAGGGCCTCGCGTAACCATTGCTTGTGTCCCACTAAGGAAGGCTTCTGACTGAATTATTCTTAAGGAAAACTTCTTTAAGAATAGGATTTAATGATGTATTTCAACTCTTGAGTTAAGTCGTTGATATAAAATAATGGGTTACACTCACAAGGTACATTAGGCTTTCGAGCGGACTAATGTGTCCTTCACCAAACAAGCGGTTGTTTATAAGTCAAAAGAGAAATGTTGATTTTAGTTTTCACTTATAAATTTGAGAACTTGTCTCAAAATTTATTTGGAATTAGTCTGACCAACCCTACGGCTGATCCATTAATGTTCAAATTAATTATTTGTGGAACTAGTAATTATTTTTTTATGTGTTCGTTAATTGTTGCATTCATAAATCATGTTTACTATTCTGAGAATTATTTATATTTATTATATGCATAAATTCATTTTTGTTTATTTATTTATTTTAAGCAATCATGTCTTGCTCAAATCCTATATCTTCTTTACTTGCTAATGAAAAGTTGACTAGTGAAAACTACATGAGATGGAAATCAAACATGAACATTGTATTAATATGTGAGAACCTCAAATTTTTCTTGACTGAGGAGTTTCTTGAAGTCCCTCCCGCTACTACTGCCAAAACTGCGAGGGAAAAGTTTAATAATTGGATCTTATCAAACAACAAAGCAAAGTTTTATCTGCTTGCAATTATGAGCGATGTGCTCCGAAAGAAGTTTTAAGACACTGAGACTGCTTATGATATCTGGGATTCCCTTCAAGATATGTTTGGGTAGCAGTCACATTAATGCAGGCATGAGGCCACCAAATCCTACATGACCAAGAAAATGAAGAAAGGAGTTTTTGTCAGATAACATGTATTAGACATGATCAATATAATGCACGATGCCATTATCCATGGGGCAACCATTGATGAAAGGACTCAAGTGAGCATTATACTTAAATTGCTTTCTCCAGCTTTTAAAGGTTTCACAACCAACTATGTCATGAACAAATTAGAATATGACATGACACTACTATTGAATGAGTTGCAAACTTAAGATTTTTTACAAAGGTTCTAAGAAAGAAGGGGAGGAAAATGTTGCTGATTCTGGCCCATCCTCTTCAAAGGCTAAAACCAAAAAGAGGAAAAATGGATATGGAAAGGACAAAGAGAAAGGAAAAGACAAGAATTCAAAGAAGCCTAACAAGTCATCCAAAGGAAAAGAGAACAAGAACACCAAGAGCTCCAAAAAGAAGAACCCTAAAGGGACTTGTTTTCACAGTGAATTAGATGATCACTGGAAGAGAAACTGTCCAAAGTATCTCGCTGACCTGAAAGAGAAAAAGATAGGTAAATTTGATTTACTTGTGTTAGAAACCAATTACTCATCTTCGATAGTAGATTCAGAAGCCACTAACCATGTTTGTTTTTCTCTATAGATTATTTCTTCAACGAGGAAGCTTGCTGATGGAGAGGTGACTATGAGGGTAGGCAGTGGTCAGATTGTCTCTGCAGCAGCAGTTGGAGCAGCCCGCCTGGAATTTGAGAAGAATAAATTTCTTATTTAAAAGAACGTTTATTATATTCCTGGATTTTCTAGAAACTTAATTTCTTTTTCTATGTTGCATGAACAAGGTTTTAAATTTTCTTTTAATAATAATTCGATTGTTATTTCGAGATATGGTTTTAAGATATGTTCTGCAAAATCTATTGATGGGATTTATCAATTGCAAGCTAAAGAGAAATCTGCTTATAATTATGAATTATTTAAAACAACTAATCCTAGATCTATTAAACGACAAAAGACTGACTCGATAATGAAACATATCTTTGGCACTTGAGATTGGGCCATATTGGTCTAGATAGAATTAATAGGCTTCTAAAGGATGGTCCTTTAAGAGAACTATCTATTGGATCTCTCCCTGTTTATGTGTCTTGTCAAGACCAAGAGACCTTTCTTTGCTAAAGGCTTAAGAGCTACAGAACCACTTTAGTTGGTACATATGTATGTTTGTGGTCCACTTAATGTAAAAGCAAGAGAAGGTTATGAATACTTCATCACTTTCGTTGATGATTATTCAAGATATGGTTACCTATACTTAATGCAAAGAAAATCTGAAACTTTTGGAAAGTTCAAAGAATTTCGAGCAGAGGCTAAAAAATAATTATGTCACGAGTATCTAGAGTAATCGTCAATGAAAGTGACGAAATACTCAAAACCACCCCTAGCTTGTACATTCAAAGGCCACAAACATCTGAATGCACAAGTCCAAGTGGTTCTTTGGCCCTATCACCCTTTGCAAAGAATGGACGCTTGGTCAGTTTGCCTTCTAGACAAGATTCACAGATAAGTAATTCACCTAAGGTGAGTTCCCTCAAAGGCCCATCCTTTTTAAGTCTTTGATTCCTGTCATAGCCAATGTGACCTAGTCTCAAGTGCCATAAATACATCATGTTATCATTATCGGTCTTATGACGTTTATTGGTCCTAGGTTTAGCTACTTTGAATAAATCATTGTTAATAGCGAGGGGCTCGTTAGGTCGCGAAAGATAAAGCCCGTTTTCCAAACATGCAATACACAATTATGATCCATTGAAAGAAATAGATATATTAGAACTTGTGAAAGTCAAAATTGTAACACCCTACTTCCTTAGAGCCGTTACTAAGTGAGTTTTAATCGTGCAATTAACTCGCTAATCGAGGTTTTAGGTTAAAAGTGTAGCTAAACTGTAATAAAAATCATATAATTTGAAAATGCAACCATGTATTGACATTATAAAGCGTTATACATTTAGGATCCCAAAATACTATATAGAAATATTTACAACTCAAAATATGATTAAAGTCGGCTAAACGACAAAATTTGGTTTAGTACAAAATATCTCCCAAAACTACCCCTGGCCGTGGCAGCCAGGCAGATCGAACATGTACACGCCGCTTCACACTCTCCGTAGTCATGGTTGATCAATCTTTCCCTTGCCCTTACCTGCACCATAGAGAACCCGTGAGCCGAAGCCCATCAAGAAAACTCCACACAAGCAATCAACATATGCATAACTATCAATCAGCATATAACAAAGCCCCCAACAGGCTAAACACATATCGTCCATGCCGTCCCAGGCACTTTACTTGGCCCTGGGTTTGCAGTCTACACCATGAGGATGTCCCAGGCATCCATGAAGGGTCTTACCCTAGTAACTTGCACTCCGCGTGTGTAGCGCCGCTCCTGGCCCCTTGCCATACTCGGCCTTTGCCGTTCCTGGCCCTTGCCGTACATTTACAGATATGCAACACATAGCATAAACTTAAAAAATACTTAAGCTAATATAAACATAATTAAAAGGGTTACGCCCTGCAACACAATCACATAGGGCCTAGCCTTAACTTTGGGTTATATTTTAGTCTCAGGGACCTTGAATTCTATCAATCCGGGTGACAAAATCCATCCTAAGCCTTAACTTTTGGATTCTCGAGCCTAAAACCTTCTTGGGGTCCAAAAACCCACTAAGTGCAGCCTCCCTTTTCTCCATATGTGCACTGCGACCTAACCTATAGGGTGTCACGGCCCGCCCCTCTTCCTGGCCGCCCAAACGTTCTAGAGGGCCGCGGCTCACCAAGAACAATGTCGCAGCCCGACCCTTCGAACCCAGAAAAATCCCTCATTTTCACAACTAAAACCAAGCCAATTTACCCCAAAATCAATCTAACAACTCAATTTAATCACCACAGTAGTTCTAGAATAGTCCCAGCAACACAACCTAGCAAAAAGCTGGCTTAAAACCTCATCAAATCCCAAATTCAATCTTCAATTTCAAAGACTTAAGAAAGCTAAAACTCATCCAATAATTACCGAATCTAAAGGCTAAAATCATAGTTCAAAGCTTACCTTATCCTCTACTTGAATCCACAAGTTTCAACTGAGCTAATCCCTAGAGCCCAAATTCCTTGCTTAATCTTCAATGTTTTCCTTGGTAAGGTTTAGAGAGAACAAGAGAGAGAAAATGGTGTTTGGGTCGGTTTACCAAGTTCTGAGTGTTTCCTAAGTTTTGTTTTATTTATCCTAGGTCACTTAAGTTACCTCCAAGGCTCGAGGTACCAAAAACGTCCCTGAGGGAAAAATGGTAAATCTCCCTGATAATCCCTCCTAAACGATCTAACTTCAAATATATCTCCAAATATTTATTTTCATAACCCGATAATCCCGTAAAATGTCTAATGCCCAGAATACTCCCCCCGCCCCCCCCCCCCCCCCACTCCCGTTGTGACTTCCTAGTTAAACCGCTCCCTAGGATTGTCTCGGATCGTGCATCTCAAATATATGACCACTTGCACGTGGTAAAGATCACAATAATAATAAATATTGCATTTATGCCCTCAACGAGCTAAAATTACATACATGCCCCTAATAACCAAATGGGGCCCACATGCATATTTAATTTACCTAAACATGCATTTCTAATCACATACTCATCAAATTCACATATTTAAATAATAAATCACTTATTGCCCTCTAGGCACGCTAATCAAGGCCCTAAGCCCTATTAGAAAATTTGGGACGCTACAATAACAAATTGTTCTAATTGCAACATGGAAACTGAAATGAAATTTCTATTAAAATCGGGAATAAAAAATACATCATTTAAGATTAAAAATTTATTTCCAAACTTTAGACGAGCTATTCCTCTAGCTTGGACTGCAACGAACGCTCCATTCCTAACTCTAAGCTTTAAGCCGCCTTCGTCCACTTCCTCCAACGATTCAAGAAGCTGTAAAGAGTTGCAAACATGGTTCATAGATCCAGAATCAATAATCCAAATAGATTTATCATTCTCTAAAACACATGTTTCCAAGATAAATGAACTATAATCATTACCTTTGTTTTTAGATGCTAGAAACTTAGGGCAATCTCGTTTCAAATGCCCTATCTCTTTGCAGTGAAATCACTTATGATCCTCAGCTGGTGATACTTACAGTTGCCCCATATTGATAGTTGGTGATCCTATATACTTATCTTTGTTATATCTTCCTCCCTAATCCTCAGCTAATGATAATGAGATCGCAGATGTATCTTGGAGAATATCGTCTTACCCTGAAACTGATCAAACAGATCATCCATCCTTGGCAGAGGATACTTGTTCTTGATAGTTAACTTGTTGAGATTTTTATAATCGATACACATACTCACAGAACCATCTTTCTTCTTCACGAAGGGAACTGGTGCACCCCATGGCGAGAAACCAGGCCTAATAAAACGCAAGCCTAGTAAGTCTTGTAACTGAACCTTTAGTTCCTTCAGCTCTGCTGGAGCCATTTTGTACGGTGCCCTAACACTAGTTTCTTCCCCAGTGCCAACTCAATCACAAACTCTATCTCCCTGTGTGGAGGAAACCCTGGTAGATCCTCTGGAAACACATCCAGAAACTTACACACCAATCTGATATGTCCTGGTCCCACTAGCACGACCTGAGTGGTATCTACCACACTATCTAAGAATCTTATGCATCCCCCTTGCAATGGGTCTCTAGCTCTAAGTATAAATATCATATGTATACGGGGTCCATGAACAGTGTCAACAAATACAAATGAATCCTCACCCTTAGGCTCAAAGGTTACTATCTTCTTCTTGCAATCTATCGTTGCCCCATACTTGGCTAACCAATCCATAACCAAGATCATATCAAAGTCACTCATGACTAGCTCGATCAAATCAACTGACAACTCTCTACCATCCACTATCACTGGTAATAATCTGATCCATCTCCTGGAAACCACTAACTCCCCATTAAGCAGCAAAGTACCAAAGACCATAGGATAAAAGTCACAAGGTCTACACAGTCTATCAATAATCCTACTAGCAATGAAAGAATGCGTAGCACTCGAATTAATAAAAAGAGTATAAAGGGTCCAAATACTAGAAAGTTGACTTGTAACCACCGAGAGGCTTGGCCCTAACAGATAACCTCACACTTCCCAATAAGGCATATACATTCATTTAAATAGATAAGCACTTAATCACATAAATAGTTACCAAACCCTGAGTCGAGCTTGTATTTAGTGGCGAGTGTACATGCCCGGCAAGTCTTCAGGAACCCTTAAACCTTGGCAGCACTGATACCAAGTTCCAACGTCCTTCTAATCCTGGACCGTTATATTGTTTACTTTAAATAGGGCTAGACTTACTAATCAAGTCCCTTGGTTATAAACGTGTAACTAAGGTTAATGATAAGGGTTAGGGTTAAATTTTTTGGCTAAAAAGGAATATCCATTTCATTAAAATATTTACGTTCATACATAGGATCCCAAAATAATGTTTAAAAGTTTAAAACAGTTCAAAAGTTACAACCAGTCGACCTAAGCGACAAAATCGGGGATACAACCATAGTTCCTCCAAGATAACCTCAGGCGTGGTGGTCGAGCAGCCACATATGTACACGCCACCACCGAAGCTCCAACTCAGGGCTGGTCAAACTTTTTTTGTCCTCATACCTATACCACACAACACCCGTGAGCCAAGGCTCAGCAAGAAAACTATAAACAAGTGCATGAACAGTAAATACAGATTCCAGATGCATATCTACCATGCCCGGCCCTGCTAAGGAACATTGTTAATAATGAAGTATGCTTAATTGGCTGAGATATATGATTAATATGCTTACATAAGCGTTAAGCCATTGACTTATTAGTCAAGGGCGGCAATAGTGCGTTGTGCGCTGGTCCAGAGGCTTAGGCCTAATCAGGGACGTACTATGGTCGTTGGAAAGAACAAAGCGCTTTACTAGCTTTATGGGTAGTTACTAAGAGCTAGGGAAAATGGCCCCGGGGTACTCTATGGTCACTTAGCTAAGGCATAAGGCCCCGTGTTGACTCTATAGTCATCTATTCTGGATATTAATCAGACAACCAAACAAATAGATAACCAGATTCAGATAAGCATACTTCATATAATACAAGTATATATGCATATTAATCATATATCTCAGCCAATTAAATACAAACACATTATTAACCATGTTCCTTAGCAGGGCCGAGCCCTAATCACGCAGATAATCACATTTAAAACGTACTGGGTGCAATTTTCTTACCTCAGATCCTATTGCAACGTATAATAAGAACAACCCTCGAGCACAATCCCAGTTCCAAGCCCCTAGTGGTAACCTAGTCACAACCATAATATAGAATCCGGTCAATAATGAGCGAATAAAGGCTTTCGGACTGAGTCCTAGCCTCTATGACGTCGAATTCTACTAAATTGAGTAGTAGAATCGTTCTCGAACCCCTTAGTTTGAGTTCCCGAACTCAAGACCTTCTCAGGACTCAAAAGCCCTTCAAGTGCTGCAGCCTGATGCCCAAGAGTCGCGACCTACCCCTAGGTAGAGAGCCCAAGGGCTCTCCTTTAGAACACACATGTCGTGACACTCCCTGCAAGCGTCACGACCTAGCTAGAGGTACAACACCTCCTTCTCCCTTTTGTTCACGAGAGTCGCGGCACCCTAAGAACAGGGCCGCGACTTGACATGAAAACCCAGTTTTTCACTTGTGTTCCTCATGCCGAAACTCACCGAAAACCCAACCAAACATAGCCAAATCCCAAAAGCAAAGTTCTGAATTAATAAGAAGTTCATAAGCCTAAAAACCATCCTAAAAAACAAACTCAAAACTTCTTACAAAACAAAATTCAGATTGTAGAATTCAAAACTCTAATACTCAACTAAAACCAGAGAACACATAAAGAAATGACGCTAGAAATCAATGCTAAGCCTTTCCCCAAGCAATCCCAAGCCTAAGCTAGCTTTGATTCCCCTTAGATAGCAGGAAATTTCGAAGAATTGAGAGAAAGAGAGAGAGAATTGTTGGAAGAGAGAGAGAGAGAGAGAGAGAGAGAGAAAGATAATAAAGTTCTAAGTGCTTTTCTATTTGTGTGTAGCTTAATTATAGTTCAAGTAACTTTAAGCAATTCCCGAAGCTTGGGGTACAAGAAACGTCCCCGAGGGTAAAATGGTCAAAATTCCTAAAATTCCCTTCTAATCTCAATAACTCGAAATATATCCTCAAATATTTATTCCCATTACCCGATATCCCGGTAATGTACTAAATACATAAAATACTCCTTGACTCACCCCGGGTCGGGTATTTGGTCCTGTTGTGACTCTCCCACTATCTTGCTCCCTAGGATCACCTCGTGCTGAGTAACTCAAATATATCCACATAATAATGTGGTGTCACACATATATCACATATACCAAATATACCCCTAACATACCAAATTATGAAAATTTCCATTCTAATAAGAAACAGACCCACATGCATATTTAATACACCTAAACATGCATATCTAGTCATAATATAATATAACTCACGTAATCATTTAATGATACACATATATATATATATCACATAAACACATATTTCATAATTAAATCACATATATTCAAATAATTCTCCACAATTTCCCATCCTGGCCCCCAAATCAAGGCCCTAAGCTTTATTAGGTAATTTGGGACATTACAGCAAGAGAGGAAATTGCCAAGGCTCAACAAAAAGTTGCTAAGGTTGTGGGGGAAGCTTCTCAAGCCATGGAGGATGCAACTAGTGTTGGAAACAAATCTTCCGAGTGTGCATCATAATGAGATTTATGGCCCAGTAGATTACAAAAAGTTTATATAAAAAACCATTTTATATATAAACGATCCTATGCTTTATATATATTAATCTAATAGAAGATGATCTACCTCTTGAAGCCTATCAAGTGTCTTTGCTATCTTCTTGTATAATAAACGATCATCCTATCCAAGCACGCAAGACTCACACCAAAGTCTTCCAGATCGTAGTCTCAACACAACAGGACGCCTATGGGCACGTAGAGATTCAATATGATAATCTAGGACTCCATTGATATTCTCAACACACGAGATCAATGGGGTTCGGGTAAAGAGAATTGTTGAAACAATTTCTTTTCTCTCTTTATTTTTCTTCCTAAAAATACTCTCTTTCAGTCAGACTGAATATTATGATCTGTATCTTGTTGAGAGAAATATAATAATATATATTTATATTAGTCATCTAGGGTTTTGTTAATTAAAATATTATCTATTATTATATTAAAAATATATTAATTGAATTTAAATTGATTCAAAATCAATCTAACAACCCAGATAAGATATCTGATTTATTTCAAATCTGTTATCTAAATTTAAATTTCTAAAAATTTAAATGTTAAATTAATTTCTCAAACTAACTTAAAATAAGATGATATAATTAATTCAATACTAATGATTTTATTTAATTAATTAATAATTACGAAAATTATAATTAATTAAATAATAAATATATTTTCTATAATTATCTCATAATTAAGTATTTACCCAGAAACTAATTTTCTTGACAAATATACCCATACTTGTTCTATTGTTGCTCTTACCCTGTACAATGTTTATAAAGCTGATCCGGGGACCTATGGACCTATAATTCTAAGTTCCAATAAATTTAGATTATTAATTAAAACTCTTTAATATAATAATCTTATTTATTAATCCCAATATAATTTCATTAAAATATGGGATTGAGCTCATATAATTATAGAATTATATTTATTAAGTACTTTATTAAGTGTCCATTGATTTAATCACTTCACGCAATTCAATCCTCCAATAATTGGTTCATAATTAGAGCTAGATTAAATTATCATTTTACGCCTCTAACTACCTTTTTACCCTTAAGTACCATTAATTCACTAGCGAACAGTTAATTTATAAACCTTTTATAAATAAGACGCCTCAAACAGTTCAGTTCCAGAATTAACACTTAAGGGAACCATTATTCAATCTTCTTATGAAGAAGGCTCGGATTCCATATCTATACATCTCATCCCCAACCATTCACGTTAATGAGCCCCCAAAACAAAATGTTTTAGCTTGATCATTCTGACAGACCCTAACAAGTAAATCAAAGGACCTAAATAACACAAACAGGAGTTCATGATAACCTCAGGATTTAGATCGATTTGCACATGACCATTGAGTGATATGATTATAATTCCTTATGGAAAATGGTATTTTAATAAAGAGTTAAACACATATCAGGTTCAGTCCTATACAATCTTATTGTATAAAGCACCTCCACTAAGATGTCCTACTACATCAGTGATTCGGATGTAGATCACATGTATTCATAATACTAGTGGACCATACTAGCAGTGTTTAATTAATGATTCCATAACTTTAATATAAAATGCGGACTATTTAATTCATTATCTATAATCTTAATCCTCTCATATCAGTACAAGATTATAACTACATTATTGAATTAGGAATTTTATGATATTTATCTAAATATTATTCAATAATAATAAACATTAATTATATGTAAAAATATTTCTTTTATAAATTTCATAAATAATGAACTACTTTCATTGCTTTAAGGGCACTATCCCCAAAACCTAGGGCCCGTGGTGAAGTTATTGAGACGGTTGACAAGGCTTCGGTCGCTGAGGGAGGCAGAGTCTCTTCGGAATGAGGTGGAGGTCCTCAAGAAGGAGGTTGATGGCATCACTGAGGATGCCTTCTACACAGCCTGGCTTCACAACTAGGATATGGACCTCACTTTTACTGGAAAGGTTGATTCTACTCAGTTACTATTCGAGGAGTGCCTCCGGGCAACTCTGCCACCACCGCTACTGCTGTTGCTGCCAAGGAAGCCAGCCGAGTCCCCAAGGATGACCTTATCATTGAACTTATTCAAGAGGTTCTTACAGGGGAAAAATAGGTTTTCTTCTCCTTGTATTTTGTGTTTTCGTAAATAGGCTTGCGAGCCACCTTTTTGAGGGGTATTAACAATTTTTATGCTCGAGCCATTGAGTAATATTGTAAATACTCTTTTGAATGGATTTTTTGCTTTATTTACTTGCCTTCTTTGCCTTTACTTACACATTTTACATACATTTTTTAGTAATAATGCAAATTGGACTTAAAAAATGTGCAATGTTTTGTCAATTTCCTTACGTAATGTAGCACAACAAAAAAATCAATTTAATTTGCCCTATTTTTATCCACTATGTAGGCCCAAGTCTAGGCGACTCATGGCTTGTATGCCTAAGTTTAGGTAACTTGGGACTTGTGCCCAAGTTTAGGAGACTTGGGGCTTTTATGCCCAAGTTTAGTCAACTTGGGACTTGTGCTCAAGTCTAAGTGACTCGGGACTTGAGAGCCCTTCACGATTTCAGTCCTCGGGCACTTAGTGCTGCTTCACGAGTGCTTGGTCCGTGGGGAGTGAGTTGAGTTATCTGGCTTAAGGGATTTTTTAGGCTCGTTGGTTTTCACAAGCTTAGTGACACTAGGTTTACTCTAAGGTGCCCCATATAGGATCCTCTTATTGAGTTCCCTAGTTTTTACTTCTCGGGAACTCTTGAAAGCTTTGCGACACTAGGTTTACTCCAAGGTGCCCCATATAGGCTCAATTTATTAAGTTCCCAAGCTCTTGCTTCTCAGGATCTTTTGCAAGTTTTGTGACATTAGGTTTACTCAAAGGTGCTCCATATAGGCTTCTCCTGTTAAGTTCCCTAGGTATTGCTACGCGAACAGTTATTCTTATTGGGTGACTACTTTGCTTATGCCCTCCAAGTGATCGGCGACTGGTCTATGTTCACTTGTCCAAGTCTGTGAGCGAGTACGTCCTCAGGTAGTAATACTTAAATAAAAATTAAAAATACAAGCAAATTTTTTGAGCTTCATCTATCGTGTTTTGTACACACGATTTCCATTAAGTGCTCGTAGGCTACATATGAGTAGTAAAATTAGAAAATACATAGACTGCTTGCATTACTTGTAATACAGGCGAAGGTGCTCAACATTCCAAATGTGAGGTATCAACTACCCATTTAGTCAAGCCAGTTTGTATGTTCAAGGACATATGGTGCTCTCAACTTGGTACGAGTCTTCCCAGTTTGGGCCCAACACTAGGGTCTCAGGTTGCTAGGAAAACTCTTTGCAACACCAAGTCCCCAACCTCAAACTTTATATCCTCCACTTTATAATTGAAATACTTGGCAACCTTTTGTAGGTAGGAAGCTACTAGGAGCTGCGCAGCTTCTCATAGTTCTTCAAGAAGGTCCAATGATTCTTGAAGTAAAGCGTGATTGGTAGTCAAGTCATATGTTGTCCGTCGGTGCGTGGAGATGGTAGCATCATCTGGGAGAATAGTTTCATACCCGTAGGCCATGTGTAATGGTGAATGTCTGGTGGACGTTCCAGCAGTGGTACAATAACTCTATAGTACTCTATGCAGTTCCTCAGGCCAAGAGCGTTATTCATGTTCCAGCCTTTTCTTCAAAGTGGCCTTAAACGTCTTGTTGATAACTTCCACTTGTCTGTTTGCATGAGGATGAGCTACAGAGGAGAAGCTCTTTATGACTCCGTGTCTTTCTCAAAAAATCAGTGAATAGATCACTATTGAATTGTAGGACATTTTTGGAGACTATATTCCTCGGGAGCCTGTAGCGACAAACAATGTTCTTGATAACGAAGTCCAACACCTTCTTGGGGAAGATTGTAGTGAGGGGTTCGGCCTCAACCCACTTCGTGAAGTAGTCTACTGCCACAATCATGTACTTTACTCCTCCATTTCCCGTGGACAAGGAACCTATCAGGTCAATGCCTCATACAGTGAAGGGCCAAGGACTTTTCATCCGAGTGAGCTCATTTGGAGGATCTCGGGGGATGTTAGCATATCGCTGGCATTTGTCGCATTTCTTTACATAATCCATCAAATTGCTATTCATTGTGGGCCAGAAATACCCTTGTCTTAGGATCTTTTGTCCAAGGATTTGGCCCTCCGTGTGGTCACCGCAGAAGCCTTCATGAACTTCTCACAGGATATGTTTTATTTCCTGCTTAGACACACACCAGAGTAGTGGCAGTGAACACTACAAGAAAAAACAGTATTCATAATACTTAAAAACTGCTAACCGGGAGTATTGATAACGCTTCTGAAAACGCTAACATAGCCCCTGTTATTAAAAGTCCTGTCTTTTCTATAATAGTATTCGAATGTTATGTTCGATGTTATCTTAAACTATTCAATAATACATTTTTAGTTGCTATAATATTCAAATAATAACATTTAGTTAGAGTATTTGGTTATAAATTTGAAGTTTAATATTATACTTTTTGCATAACACTTTTCAACTGTTACATTTGATTATTTTGATAGCATTTTTAGTTTGTTATATTATATAAATCATAACAATTTGTTACGCTTATAATATGTTTCTAAATCATAACATATTAAGGTTTTTTATTGTGATAAGGGTACTTATAAGTTTTTTTTTAATTAAAATATTTTCATTATTGTATTTTGATAAAAAAAAATCAAAATTAATCATAAAATATAATTCTCAATATATTGATAAACCATAAGTATTACATTAAACAATAACTAATTCAAACTATGAATGTGTCTACTTCATGAGATCTTAGTTCTAACTTAAGTTTGAAAGCATAACATAATAAAGTTTTATAATCTTGAACATTTTTTACTTCAAAAATGAAAAACCAAAACATTACAAGATACACAAAAGTAAACCATGCATAAAACTTGCTCCATCCTTCAATTCATCATCCTTTGTGCACTTTTCTTTGTTGTGAGTCCATTTGTTGTGCACTTGTCATATACCTATTTCCCTTTCTTCCACAAGTCCATGTGTAATCCCCTTTGTAATAAAGTCAGTTGTAGTCCACAAAAGGCCAATTGCCGTCAAGCTTATGTTAAGCTCTGTCTTTTGAGCACTGTAAGCTCCAGTCACATCTACACACCTGTAATATTTGAGTGTAATAATGGAATCACACCAGCAATTACTTAAAGTGGTAATTTTAGGGTTTTTCAAAAAAATCAAAAAACAGTTTCAAATTGCCTTGTATTAATTAAAAATGTATGAAAGTTGTAATTCTAGGTTTCTATGTTGCAAGTAATGAAATTATCAGTTTTTATCAGTCAATCCAAGTAGACATGTCAGTGTGTGCCTATGCATGTGTGTAATCGGTCACTTGATATATTATGTCACTGCACAATACATTATCTGAGAAATGACAGCACATTCAAGTGATCTCATTTATGCAAGTGTGGTTTGATTGGTTTCCATCTAGAGACAGAATGTATGAATGATAAGAAATTTCAATTCTTATTTCACTAGTTAAACAACTACAAACTCTTAGGAAGACAAAGTTCTCACATTCTATGATATCCCTTTGGGTTTGGTTGACAAGTCCTGGAAGTGATCTGAACCTAAAACAGCACATATGGACACTAGACACAGATTATTTCCCTTAAAACCAAATAGATTATTACATAGATATGCATGAACATCAGATGAGATGAACCTCATACCACTAGCTATTTTGCACAGCTTAATGATTATATGTGCTAAAGACAAAAAAAAATGGAGATGCTTAAAAATTAACAAAGACCTGTAAAAGATTTCATTAACCCACTTGGAATCCAAACTAACATGTATTTAGCCCAGGTTAGAGAAATTTCCTAGTTATATTCTCCAAATGGATAACACAGCCCTATTACAGCATATACCTTACAAGATACAGTTTTCTCTTCCTCTTTTTTTCTTCATTTATTTAAATTATATGCACACACACACATACACACAAAAATATGAGAGCCAAGAGCACTTATTCTGTAAGGAACACTTTCTTAATCTCCATACCAACTTCTACTTTCTAAGTTTCATGAGTTAGATCAGTTATAAGCTTACATCATAAGTTATCTACCAGTATATGTGTATTCATTCTGTTTATAGCAGCAGTAAAAATATATTTCTGTAATGCACTTTCAGCTATGCCCTTAAGACGTGAAAATTTATAGAAACACTGCCAGAACCATTGGAGTTAAAATATAATGGCAGCTGCATCAGGGAAACAGAAATCAAGAATTTGATTTTGAAGCTTCTCTCCAGTTAATAAACAGTATGGACTAGCATCCTAGAAACACCAATGACTCAAGAAATCAAGGAAACTAGGAAAAAAAAGGACTTCTGGAAAAATATATAAGAACCACAAATATATACCACTTCAACTAATTTATTGACCACAAATGAAAATATTTAAATGACTTTCACTACGAACAAAAATTGACTGTCAAGAACAATACCACAACAGCTGAAATAGCAACACGGCGTAGAAGCATAAACAAAAAACTACAGCTAAATTCAGGAAAAATATGATCATCTAAAGTTTTAAGTGGACTAGCATCATCAACCCATCAACAGTCAGCAATCAAAATTCAATCCTCCATCAGTAGAAGATATGTGAGAGTTCTTTTAAGAGTAACAATCTCAAATAATGAAACTCAGTAGATTTAAATAAGCGAGCAAGTCAGTGAAGCATATGAGAAAGCTTCAAACACAAAAGAAAAAAATATCACTGACCTCTTTCTAAAGAACTTGAAGACACATTCAACATCGCGGTCAAAGTACCTGAGGATGAGGATATACTTTAAAAAGAAAAACAACTTGCAGTATGATTTGCAACCTATTTTTTTCACTCTGGTAAATATTTTTATTATATTCTGAGTCTCTACCTGGTCAACGAAATTCAATAAGCCTATTTACCTTGCTTAACTCTATCACGGGGAAAGATCACCAGATATATATACACGTAGATTTATATATGTTATAAATTATTTAAAATCTGTTCAACTTCAAGACATCTGAATCATTCCATGTCTATTATTTTGCGCATATACAGAAACCACTAAAACATCAACCTATTATCATCAGAATTGTTATAAAGGAAAAAAATATACAAAAGCTACTATATACATTGCAATAGTCATCTCTAATCAATAGTTTTGCAACTGCTCTTCATCACATCGACGTCATCAATAAAATCTTACACTTTCTTTTTTCATATGGAGAGGCAACAAATTATTTGAGAATTAACATAAACGTGAGTAGCACAAAATTATCTGTCATTAAAAATTCGGAATCGTTTTCGTAAACCCCCAAAAAAAAATATCTGTGATGTGGAAGATGATCTTACATCCATTTGGGATAGAATTAAATATTGGGTGGCTATTTTGGTCTGGGGGTTCAATGCTTCTTTTTTCAGTGCTAAATAATGATTGACACCTTTGGTTGTAATCTAAGATGATGACTTGTCATCTTTTGTATTATTATATTGTTTCTTAATTTTTTTTTAAAAAAAATAGAAAAAGGATAAAACTGCTTGAAACATTTAATGAAAAAGATTAAACAAACAAAATACATCACATACCATTCCAAGTAAGTTGCCAACAATAATTGAGCCTATGGAATCATAAATTCCATTCCCTGTGATGTTTACTGCAACCAGTGATGCTCTAGCAATAACAAGAACAGCAACAGCAGCTCCATCTTGCATATTTGAGTTTCTTTAAAGAAATCAGAATATTGCTGTCAGATTGATGTAAGAAAAGTACACTCGAGAACAAACATCAATCACAACCAATATGAAGATTACGATAAAGAAATAGCTAAAGGTAAAAAAAAATTGAAAAAGAGACAAAGATCACATATCCATGAGTGACGTCCTCCCAAGTGTAATGGGGGAGGAAAACCTTGGTAACAAATTGGAAATAAAACAAAGGTCTAGAAAAGTAAAACCCCCAAAGCCTTTTGTTTTATAAATCCAAGTTGCAACCCAAAAAACATAGCTAAAGGTAAGTAAAAATTAGACAGAATCTTTAATCATATAATATAACCATTTTGTTAATGCGTCAAACTAAATATATGTCTAAATAAAAATATTATACATACGTATAAAAATAAGCATATAAACCCTATAACCATTTGAAACACCTTCCGTATGTTATTATAAAAAATATGTATCACAAAAATGAAGTGTACAAAAGAACAGAGAGACAAACATCTTTGTGAATGAATATCCAGAAGAGGTTGAAACTTGTCCTAATAAGTAGATACCAAAGTGAAGAAATATCATGAAAATTACCTCTGTCATGACTGCAACAGATGTGGGATCATGGCCACGCCAAACGTAGTCTCTCACTTTCATTCCCTCAGCAGCTGCACCTTTCTTGACAGCTTGTATGGCAACAATAAGAGAAGCACCTAAGAAATGGATGCATAAATTTAGAAAGGGGAAATATTTACATGAAAAGGGACAGGTAATCATCTAAAATAAAGAATTATACCTTCAATAATAAAAGAACCAACAATCACTAGGGCTGCATACTTAATGTTTCGAGGGGGCTGATGACATCCATATCGATTAGAAATTAAAATATTGTGGCTACACATATATTGGACAAGAAAGAAGAATCTTTAAACAAGAGAGTGTGTGTACAATTTAAGGTTCTGGACAAAATTGCCAGGGAAAAAGTTACCTGTGAAGTCCACAAGTTTTGAACTCCGCGAACAATAGTAGCCCCAGAACCAAGACAAAATATGCCAACAGTCGATATCAAAGACCAAACAAATCTTTCCTTGGAATAGCCATAACTGTTCAATGTCAAAAGTATCATTTCAGCAAGTCACTAAAAGAAAAGAAAAGAAAAGAAATATATATGTCCTCCTAAATCCAATTATATAAATCCTATCCATGACTGATTTCTTAAATGCTCTTGGGTGCCGACCACCCATGTTGAACAATCAATAGAACTCAAGTGAGAATTTTACTGGTACAATTAGTCAATTACTAATACTACTAGGAAAGCATTACGAAAAAAATTAAATTTACACATAGTGCACAAATTCATTCCTTATGAAAACTCAGAATATAGATTAAAAGGTTGTGTTTTTCTCATTTCACGGTAGAAAATATATACAATTGCTGAAAAGGTTGAATAGGAAAGAACATAACCTAGCTTTCACTACTTTCCTAATTTATACATATTTGACAACTAGCAAATAATATCTATAGATATACAAAATATTTTCTAATAAATACATATTTGATTTTATTTTTCTATAGAAATCCTATTTTGAACATAAATGCAATTTAAATTCAAACAAATATAACCAACTACTTGATACACCATAACAATAAAATACTACTACAACTGTGAAAAAAGAAAGAAAGAAAAAGGTATTTCATGATATGAACCACTCACGGATGGATAGCATCTGGTGCACGCCTTGAGCTACTCAGACCATAAGCAAGGAGTGCCTACAATGTCCACACAAATTAGTTTCTCTGCATTTAGTCCCATTAAATTAAGTTAATAGAAAAACAAAGCCAGCGGGAGAGATAAACAGAGAGGGGGGGACAAGAGACTCAACGACTATAGCACGGGCATGGTCGTGGTGTGCTTCAGTTGCGTGAGTACTGGCGTGAGGGAGGCTTCAGGAGGGGTGTGGTTATGGTGTGGTTCAACAGCGCGAGAGTTAGAAAGCCGAGAGAATGTGAGAGAGTGAATGAGAGAAAGAGCAAGGGAGAGCGACTGAGAGAAAGACTGAATGTGATGGTGAGAGAGAGAGAGGCATGCACTAGTAGTCCCAAGGCCAGAGGTCGTGATAATAGAGTCCTCTTCCATCCCGGAGGGTGGGATCTTTATTTATTTTCTCTGTGTATGTTTTTTACTTTACTTGTGAACTAGGGCCGGAGGTCGTGATAATAGACTCCTCCTCTAGGCAACGAGATGGACCAAAATGGAGCTCTTGACCTCCATACCGCTTTCCAGACCGGGAAAACCGGCTCGGGCCCTGCCGTGAAGAGGCCCAGATTTATAAAGAAGGCTCCTCTGGCAGGAGGAAATGTCTCAAAATCCCCTCATAGTAAGTTATCCTTCCTTGGTGACATCTTTATTTTTATCGCGTCAAAGGATATATCTAACTTGCCTTGTTATTTTGTAGTCTGCCCTGGCTCAACATCGCAGCATAGCCTGAGCTAAGGCTAGAAATGAGGAGCTCCAGGCCTAAATCAATGCCGCCAAGACTGCCCTAACTGCTGCCCAAGAAGGCGAGCAGGTCGCCAAAGTTTCTTTTCCGGCTGCTCAAAAGAGCGAGTATGATGCCAAGTTTTCCCTCGCCTCATCCCAGGAAAGCGAGCAAGCTACAAAGATTGCCTTGGCTACTCTCTAGGCTCATACTGCACAACTCCAGGCCGAGGATGATGAAGCCAAAGCAAAACAGCTAGAGGCCGAGGTTGCAGTTAATGAAGAGAGGGCGGTCTCACTGTTGTCCATGAAAGACATGTTGTACCATTGCCGGGCCTTTAACCAGGATGGAAACTTATATTTCATGGCTCCTGTGTTGTGGGATCCGTACCTTGAAAAATTCAAGGCTCGGATCTTGCAAGAGTCATCAGAAATGGGGGATTCTTCTGCAGCGGGCGAGTAGGAAGGCGAGGAGGTCACGTCCTCAGAGCAACCTGGAGGGGCTCAATGACAATCTTTTTTTTTATATTTGTTTGTAAACAATTTCCCTTGGGCTCAGTTCGAGGTTTTTCTCCTCAGGACAAATTTATTTTCAATTTATACATCTAACTTTTTATCTATTCATCTTTCCTTTATTATCTCTCATGTTTATGACTCCTTAGACTTGTACATTCGAGATTTTAGGAATCAATTTTTAGGTCAGGATAGATATTTTGAGCTCGGTTATATCCAAACTTTACGTGTTGATTTATATCTCTCATGTTAAGAATCAGGCCTTGGACCAGGTTATATCCAGGATATTTTAAACTTAGTTCGTGTTAGGTTTATTGATAACTCGAGCTTTAACAAACCAGGTGCAATTTTCTTACCTCAGGTCCTAAGTAAATACTGTTTGACAACCCCCGAGTATGGTCCTTTCCTCCCGAGCCTAACGGTTCACCTATTCACAACCATAACAATGAATAACTATCAAGAATGAACTAATAAAGGCTTCCAGACTTAGTCCTAGCCTTCGGGACCATGCATTCTACCTTCTCAGTAGTAGAACCATTCCCGAGCCCTTAGACTTGGGTTCCCAGCATAAAAAAATCCCATTTTTTCCTTATTTTCCTAATTAGAGCCGCGATGCCCCTAATTAAGGCCACGACGCAACAAGTAAGAGAGCCCTAAGCCCAAAACCACAGGGCACGTGCTGCGGCACAATCTGCCTAATGCGGCGAGGTCAAGGTTGTTCGAGGCACCTGCTTGTCCCTCTGAGTTCATAAGGGTCACAACGCCTAAGAACAGAGTCGCGTCGCGACATGGCGAACTCAGAAAACTAGAAATTTTATGAATTGCCAATCCTCCAAAAACCATCTCGAAACATGGTTTTCACCTGTTTCGACCATAATAATGGTCACAGCAGCTCAGACATATCAAACCAAACTTAAAGCTCACGTGTACATAAAAATTTACTAAAACTTCAAAACCTAAAAACTAAACTCAAGAACGTGAGTTTACCTTAGCTGAAAACGTTTCCCTTGATGATTACCAAGCTCAAAAGCTTCCCAACTTTGCTTAGAGCCACTTCAAATCCCTAGCTAACTTGCTTCCATGCAATTTAGGATCAAGAACTCTAATTTCTTTCAAAGTGTAACACTAATGAGAGAGAGAGAGAGAGAGAGAGAGAGAGAGAGTGTAACGTCTCAAATTACCTAATAAGGCTTAGGGCCTTGATTAGGGGGACATGATGGCAAATTATGGAGAATTGATTGAATATATGTGATTTAATTATGAAATATGTGTTTTTGTGATATATATGTGTATCATTGTATGATTATGTGAGTTATATTATCATATGACTAGATATGCATGTTTAGGTGTATTAAATATGCATGTGGGCCCGTTTCTTATTAGAATGACATTTTTTGTAATTTGGTCCGTTACAAGTATATTTGGAATATATGTGCATATATGTGATATATGTGTGAGACCACATGATCATGTGGATATATTTGGGTTATTCGGCATCAGGCGATCCTAGGGAGCAAGATAGTGGTCTAGTCATAACAGGATCAAATACTCGACTCGGGGTGAGCCAGGGGTATTTTGGTAATTTAGTTTGTTACCGGGAATTATCAGGCAATGGGAAATTGTTTAATGATTATCCGAGGATATTGGAAATAATGGGAATAGTGAGACGTTAATTATGATTAACGACACATGTGACAAAGGACTAGTTTGCCCTTGGGGCATAGGAGAGTAAAGCTAAGGGCAAGGGGCATTTGGGTCTTTTTTGTGCCAAATAAGTGACTTATAGTCACTAGTACCTTCAGCTATAGGAAACCGAAAATAGAAACAAGTAAAACTAAACACTCTCATAAACTTTCTCTCTCTCTCTCAACCGTTCTCTCTTTCTCTCTCTAAGATTGGTGTGGGATTTTTGAGGAGATTAGTGGAATTTAAAGTGTGATTTGAAGGCTTGAGTTACGGTTGGATTTGCTACAACTAGAAGGATAGAAATCACAGTTGAGGTAAACTCTAATCCCTGTTTTGATTAATTTCTGTTTTGATTAATTTCTGTTTTTGGTTTTAAGTGTTCTTGAGCTTTGGGGCTCAAGATGTTGATTTGGAGTTTGTGGAGGTTTTTAATCTTGTTTAAGTTTGGGTTTTGGTGCTGGTAATGTGTTGATAATTTTCTGGGACTAAGTTATGATTTTGGGGTTAGTTTGGGACAAATTTTTGGTAAGATTTGGCCGAGGAAAAGTTGGGAAAAAATGGGCTAGTAGGGTCGCGGCGCGACCCTGGTCTTGGGGCATTGCGGACCATGTGCACCCACGACATAGGGGATTTAGTATTCCTTAGGTGCACTGCGACCCTTCAAGGCTGAGTCGCAGCGTGTGTCCCTAGGATTTTGCAGGGGAGGCTTCTGACTTGAGGCATGCCATGACCTGTAAGGGGGCGCCACGGCGCACATGGAGGAGATTGGCTAGAATGGGTTTTGAGTGATAAGAACTCAAATCTAAGGGCTCGGGATCAATTCTACTTTCTTGTTTAATAGAATTCGACGTCCAGTAGGCTAGGACTCGGTCCGAAAGCCTTTATTCGATCATTATTGACGAGAATCTATATTATGGTTGTGACTATATTACTGTTAGGGGAACAGAACCAGGATCATGCTCGAGGGTCGTTCTTATTATACTTTGCACTCAGACCTAAGGTAAGAAAACTGCACCCGGGGTAACTCATTTGTCCCATATCCTAGGGCATGGCCCCGGGCTCGTTATGACATGGTAGTCACGTATCTGCGTAGAATGCATGCATGAGTAGGGTTAATTTTTATTATGTGATTAATTAAATTAAATGTGAGAGACATTTAATTTAATTAATTAATGTTATGTTTGGTGGTTAACGTTTATAAAAAAAAAAATGAAATGATCACATATATATAGCAATGGGTGGCCAGCCATGTGATGTTTTGAAATCCCATTTATTAACTAATTGAGTTTAAATCCCATTTATTTAAAGGTTTGGGATATTGTCAAGTGGGCAAGTGGGAGTAAAACACTTGAGTGTTTTTAGGATAAATTAGATAGTATAAACTCTTCTCCTACGTTTTCGGGTACCTTTAAACGACTCGGCTCGGGATTTTTCCCCCGAGTTAAGAATATTATTTTAAATAATATTATATTTTGTTTGTAAGTATTCCATGAGTTATTTCTAGCCAAAATATGAATTTTGTGATTTTAAAAGTTAAGATAAGACTTTCGGTCCTGGACTGACACAAAAACCCTGATCGGGTAAAAATCTCGGAAAATAAAATGAAAAATCATGGCAATTATATTTTGGGCATAAAATACATTCATAAAAGTTAAAGTTTGGTCAAAAATAATAAACCTAAAAGAAAATGGAAATTTTAAGGCATTTTGTGTTAAATGCCTAATTTTGCCGAAATGGGGAATTTTATTTCATGAATGGACCTTAGGTTAAATTTTATTATGTGATTAATTAAATTAAATGTGAGAGACATTTAATTTAATTAATTAATGTTAAGTTTGGTGATTAAAACTTAATACGAGTGAAAAAGGTGTCAAAAGCCAATTTGGACTTTTCTTCTTATGAAACATTTATTAACCTTTATAAAAAAAAAATGAAATGATCATATATATAGCAAGGGGTGGCCGGCCAAGTGATGTTTTGAAACCCCATTTATTAACTAACTGAGTTTAAATCCCATTTATTTAAAGGTTTGGGGATATTGTCAAGTGGGCAAGTGGGAGTAAAACACTTGAGTGTTTTTAGGATAAATTAGATAGTATAAACTCTTCCAACCCTCCCCAACCGACCACACCACTCTCTCTCATTCACTCATCTGATTTTTGAAGACCTCTCAAAGTGTTATCTCAATATTCAACCCCAAGAACACCAAGGAAACTTGGAGGCTAAGTCTTGGTCTAGGAAGTATTTTTCCCTAAGGTAAAGTTTCACTAATCTAGGCTTTTGTAAAGTTTTAAGCATAGAGTTTCAAATAGCTAATTAACTATGTTGTTGGGGGAACTTGGTTAGGGTTTTTCAAAGATTTTGAAGGAGTCAAAGCTTATGGGAAGGTCCAAACCTTAAGCAAGAACACCAAAGAGGTAAAAAGTTTACTTTTGATGATTTTGTTGTAGGGTTTTTAGTTTTAAGCATGATTTTGTATATTTAATGCTTAAAGTTTCTTGTTGGTGATGTAATAAGGTTATGGTAGCTGTTTAATAATATTTATGATGCATGTGTATTGATTTTTGAAAATGGGAACCAAAACCCCCATAGGTTTTGTAGGATACCCTAAAACAAAACATGTTTTGAGCTGTGACTTCCAAGGGGTCAAGCAGCCACTGTATGTTTTTGAGATTGAGTACATAAAATTGAGCTTTTGAAACACTAAAAAATGTTTATAAATGAGTAAGTTATGCTATTTCAAAGTTTAGGTAAAAAAAACTATTTTTTCGTATTCTTATTTTCTGAACCAAGTTTGGACAGCCACTGTATAGGGAAAATGAACCCAGTTTTTTCTAAAATTTTGTGGAAATATTTCTGGCATAACCTATTATTCCACTGTAAAATTTGGTAAGAAAATATTGAAGGGTTTGAAAGTTATTAACTGTCAAAGTTTGAAAAAAATAAGGACTTGAAAATAAGGTCATTTTTACCTCATTGTTGGAAAATGATTTCACCAATCAAAAATACTCATTTTGACCTAAGATTTTACAAAGACCTAAATGGCATAACAAAAATGGAATTGGGAAATTTTGGTAACAATTGGGTAAGTAAATTTCAAGTTATGAACTAACGAAGTATGTAGTTAAAAATGTGAAAAATAAGCTTTTCACACTGAGTGTAAAAATGAGATTTTGGAACATAAGGTAAAAAGTAAAATTTTGCTTATTTCAAGATATAAATTGGTAAGTCTTGAAATCATATTTTCACTAAAAGTACCCCTTTGAGTTTAAATGAATTATTTTTATTAAAGAGGTTGTACGCCCTGGCTTTCCCACGGGCTGTTTAGCAGGACGAGCCTCGGACTAAACATGATTTTGCCCGAGGCTCCCACAGGCCAGAGGCTTTATCTTCAGGATGGGCCCTTTCTAGCTCGAGGGGATGGAGTTTCCTGCTCCCTCTTGTTGCACCAGGAGCTGGGAACAACATCCGGCGACCACTGACGGATCAGCTCGTGTTATGGATTGTTCCGGCAGCGAGCTTCTCAGGAAGCTCTGACCCTATGGGAAGTCAACACGCAAGATAAACGTGCATAATCCTGCCATCACGTGTCCGATATCCCCCTGACTTCTCGGACACGCAGCAGGAACGTGCGTATTCAGACACCCACGGACGGGTTGGGCCGTGCGGCCCATTGTCTCCTTCCATACTGATTAGACCACACTTGTGTGTCAGGTTTAGGAATTAATCATGAATATCACAGACTTGATATGACAAATGGAAAGGTCACGGGATGACCTCCCTACCAATTTCCAGGTGCCTTCTCCTATAAATATGGAGACCCTGGGAATTGATAGGGGTTGGAAAAAATAGTCTTGTAAGAACTATATATTTTGTAAACCAATTACCCAGAAAAGATCAATAATATTGACTAGTGGAGTAGAAGGATTTTAACCTTCGAACCACTTAAAAACGTGTTTAGGGTCACCTAGTTCTTCTCACAAAGATTTCATATCTGCGGCGGTTCTACTTTTAAGTACTAATCTCTTTCTCTTCTTCTCTTAATTACCTGTTGCCGAAGAACCGCGTCAACAGTTTGGTGCTTTCATTGAGAGCAAGTCCAATTAGTACTACCACAAACATACAACTATGGTGACCACTCGATCCAAACATGGCAACGAGACAGAACAGCATGATGGGCAGGAGGCCCGCCATGTTGCCCTCCCCGAGGAGCAAGTTCCTGAAGTCCAGCAAAGGCCAGGAAAGCAGCCGGCCGGCCAAGACGACACTGGTAGTTCGGCGCCCCGGCCGCCTAATCCGAATCCATGTTATTATACTGCGGTGGAGATGGAGAATGCTCAGCTGAGGAGCCAGCTAGCAGCAGCTGGTCAGCAAATCCAGGATATTCTGAGTCGACTACCCCCTCTCACAACCAACGGTAACGTTGGAGAGAGGCAAGGCGAGGCTCCTAAGTCTCGCCGGAGTAATCGATCCAGGCATAGCCGTTCGGGTAGACTCCCTGCAGCCAACTCCACCCCTTCATCACGCCATCAAGAGGCGAACTTCAGGGAAATGCCTCAAACCGAACCGCAGCAGTACAGCCGTTCGGTTAGGACATCGACCCCTAGCTCTCAGCCTTCCTCGAGGACGCCCAGAAGAGATAGGGGAAATTCCCAAAGGAGGGCCGAGGAGATCCAGAGACGTCAGCCCGTCCCCAAAGGACGTCCAGTTCCTCGTCCAGATCGCACAGCGCGAAACCATCAAGCTGGCAGGGCCGAGAGGCCCCCACCAAATTTAGTCCGTCCAGACGGCACTAGGATCGCCTCTCCGGTCAGGCATCCTCCTTCTCCCATCAGATATCCGTCTCCTCAGACCGTCCGAGACATCCCGACCTACGGAAATAGTAGGAGAGACCCGCCATCGGCCGGGCCTTCCCGCCGCAGCAAGGCGCCGGGAGGAGGAGCAGGTCGGAGCCACCAAAGCCGCACATCGAGCCTGTCCAGCAGGAGTCACTGGACCGGTAGTGCACGGAGTGATCTTTCGGGAGGAGACCTGCGACAACGACTAAGTTCAGCCCAAAGTCACCATAATTCCCATGGAGGCGACCTTCGAGATCGCCTCAACTCTCACAGAGAGGGTCCAGTTAGGGATGGTAGCCAGGCCCGCTCAGTTGGGGTCCGATCCGAAGTACGTAATGGCGGGAATGCCCCAAATGACCTATCTCCAGATAGGAGGGGCAATAACCCGCCTAATATGTACAACGGGTCCGGAGCTGTTGAACAGCCCCGGAATAACCCAGGATCTCAGGACAAAACCCTAGAGCGCTTAACTCAAATGGAGGAGCTGATGAAGAAGCTCCTGTCGGAGAAAGAAAAAGACGAATATGATTCAGGGGATGAGATGGAGCTCTTCGCCCCCAACATAGCAGCAACGGCATACCCTTCTGGCTTTCGTATGCCTCACTTGTCAAAGTTCAACGGGGATGGAGACCCATCTGACCACTTAGGGATGTTCAACACCCTAATGATGGCTCATAACATCGGGCCAGAGCTTCGTTGCTTGATCTTTCCTTCCACCCTAACTGGACCTGCCAGGCAGTGGTTCAAACAAAGTAAAAGGCAGTCAATCAGCTCCTGGAAGACCTTTTCGGCTGACTTCAAGAGGGCATTCCGCGCCTCTCAGGCCGCCAGGGTCCAGGCCGACTCCCTAGCTAACGTGAGACAGCAACCTGGAGAAACGCTAAAAGCCTACTTGAGCAGATTTGCAAATGTCGCTGCTCAAGCCAGAGACGCCGACGACAGCTCCAAACTCATGGCTATGAGGACCGGGATCCTAGTAGGCGAAGATCTGTGGAAGGATATTCAAAGGAGGGGGGTCAGCTCAGTTAGTGAATTCCTTAACAGAGCCCAAGAATGGATAAACTTGGAGGAAGCTGAAGCTTCAGCCGCGGGGACCAGCCAGGCCCTCGAGAAGCCCGCTGGGGCGAGAACAGAGATCGTAGTAGCGACTCCCGACGTCACACAGAGCAACCAGCCCGGTGGCGGCAAAAGAAAAGGGAATGGTGAAAACGTCCAGCACGGTCAAAAGAAGAATAAGTCCGTGGATAAATTCAAGCCCGTGTTCACAACGTATACCGAGCTCACCCAAACCAGAGAGAATATTTTCCTGGCCAACGCTACGCGTGTCCCCTGGAAAAGACCGGAGCCAATAAAGCACCCTAAGGGAAAGAGAGACGCTTCCAAATTCTGCCGTTTTCATAACGACGTCGGGCACAATACTGACGACTGCAGGCACCTCAAAGATGAAATTGAGATTCTCATCCGAGCAGGTCCGTTGGCGCAATACTCGCGGAACAGGGTCCCGACAGGTCGACCCGCTCCGGAGATCCCAGCCAGTCAACCTGGACCTCGAGTAGATCAGGACGTCCCTCCCCCCGTGGTCGAGGGAGAGATTTCCACCATCTCTGGAGGGCCACACATGGCTGGCACGAGCAGAGGCGCCCAGAAAAGATACATAAATGAGTTGAAGGCCCACAATGGAGGGGAGTTCGTCCCGGAACAGCGTCAATCAAAACAACAAAGATTAGAGAAACAACCAGTCACTTTCACGGAGGAAGACGCGGGCCATGTCCAATTCCCTCATAACGATCCCTTGGTCGTAGCAGTCCAGCTCGCCAACCGGAGAGTAAGGAGGGTGTTAGGGGACAATGGGAGCTCGGTGAATCTCCTATTCCGTTCCACCTTAGAAAAAATGGGTCTGACCGTCTCCGAGCTAAAGGCAACCTCGATGATGCTATATGGTTTTTCAGGCGAAGGGTCAGCAGCGATAGGAACGATCGAGCTGGTGATCACCCTAGGCGACGAGTCCCGAACAGTGTCCAAACTGCTCGAATTCGTAGTCATTGACTGCTCCGCTGCCTACAATGCAATTTTGGGCCGACCAACGCTCGTTGCTTTCGAAGCTATCACATCCGTCCGGCACCTCGCCATGAAGTTCCCTACTTCGACAGGGGTCTGCACTATCAAGGGCGATCAGCTCGCTGCCAGGGAATGCTACAGCATTTCCATGAAGGGAAAATCTAAACCCGGGCAGGTGGCGATGGCCATTCAGGATGAAGAGGAATCGCAGGGACCCAAGGCGGCCCCTGAGATTGAAAAACCTCGGGTTTCCAAAGACGAAAAGCTCGCCTTAAGCGAGGACATTGACCCCCGAGTAGGCGAGGACAGGTCCGAGCTCCAAGCTATTGAAGATCTCGAGGAGGTAGGCATCGATGAACAAAATCCGTCACGGACGGTGAAGCTCGGAAAGAACCTCTACGATAGAAGAAAGGCGGATCTGACTGCGTTTCTGAAAAAGAACCTAGACGTATTCGCATGGTCGCACGAGGACATGATAGGGATCAGTCCGAGCGTAATCATGCACACGCTCCACCTAGACAAAAGCGTCCCTGCAAAGTCTCAAAAGCAGAGGCGTTTAGGGACACCCCAAGCCGAGGCCCTTGAAGAAGAAGTGGCCCGGCTAAAAAAATGTGGCTTTATCCGCGAAGCTAGATTTCCCATTTGGGTTGCCAATCCCGTGTTAGTTCCAAAACCCAATGGCAAGTGGCGGACCTATATCGACTTTTCCGACCTGAATAAAGCCTGCCCCAAGGATTGCTTTCCGTTGCCGAGGATCGATCAACTGGTGGATGCCACGGTGGGGCACGAGCTCATGTCCTTCATGGACGCGTACTCGGGCTACAATCAGATCGCGATGAATCCAGCAGACCAGGATCATACCAGTTTTATGACCCCGACTAATGTCTATTGTTATAAGGTCATGCCGTTCGGTCTTAAGAATGCCGGGGCTACCTACCAAAGGCTGGTAAATAGAATGTTCGCGGATCAGATCGGGAAAAACATGGAAGTGTACGTCGATGATATGCTTGTCAAGTCAAAGACTGCCACCAACCACGTCGCCGACCTGGAAGAATGTTTTAACATACTGCGAGAATATGGCATGAGGCTCAATCCTCAGAAATGCACTTTCGGTGTCGCATCGGGGAAGTTCTTGGGTTTCATAATCAATACCCGAGGAATCGAGGCAAATCCCGACAAGATCAGGTCACTGCTCGAGCTTCCATCCCCCAGGTCGCGGAAAGATGTCCAAGGCCTCACAGGAAGGGTGGCAGCACTGAACCGGTTCATTTCCAAATCGACCGACAAGTGCCTGCCTTTCTACAACCTGCTCCGCGGAAACAAGAAGTTCGAATGGACAGTAGAATGCGAGGGCGCATTCCTCGACCTAAAAACGCACCTAGCTGAGCCACCTGTGCTATCAAATCCCAGGGTAGGAGAACCTCTTTTCCTCTACATGGCCGTGACTGAGGACGCAGCTAGTGCCGTTCTGGTGCGAGAAGAGGACCAGGCTCAGAAACCGGTTTATTACATCAGCAAGAGACTCCTCGGAGCTGAGTCAAGGTACCCGTTGATGGAAAAACTGGCGTTCTGCCTAATCACGGCCTCGCGAAAACTCAGGCCATACTTCCAGTCCCACTCTGTACATGTCATGACCGATCAGCCTCTAAGGCAGGTTTTGCAAAAGCCTGAAGCCTCGGGACGCTTGCTAAAGTGGGCGGTCGAACTCAGTCAGTTCGAGATTTTCTATACTCCCCGAACTACCATAAAAAGTCAAGCCTTGGCCGACTTCGTGGCAGAATGCGCGGGATTCCGTGAGATCCCATCGGAAGATTCACAGCAGCTCACCTCCTCAGGTTCATCGTGGAGGATCTTCGTTGATGGCTCATCTAACGAGAACGGCTCCGGGGCCGGAATCATTCTGATATCCCCAGAAGGACATAGATTCCATTCGGCGCTGAGGTTCGGGTTCAAGGCGTCCAACAACGAGGCAGAGTACGAGGCCTTGTTAGCCGGACTTAGGATAGCTAGCGAGCTAAAGGCAAGCTCTGTCCAATGCTTCAGCGACTCCCAGCTCGTGGTGAATCAGGTCCTAGGCGAGTATCAGGCGCGGGGTCCCAAGATGGCCTCTTACTTGGCTAAGGTAAAATCCGAATTGTCTACGTTTGGACAAGGGTCGATCGAGCAAATACCTCGGGAGCAGAATGCCAATGCAGATGCTCTCGCCAAGCTCGCCACCTCGGGGGAGGCAGAAACCCTGGGGTTGGTGCCAATTGAGTTCTTGGACAAACCAAGCATAGACGGAGATCGAGCAGATATTGAGATGATTGACATCAGGCCGACCTGGATGACTCCCATTGTTGAGTACCTCGTCGAGGGCAAGTTACCCGAAGGACGCAACGACGTACGGCGAGTCCTTTATCAAGCTCCGAGATATACGCTAGTCGAGGGGGTGTTGTACCGACGTGGGCATTCATTACCTCTCCTCCGGTGTGTTCATCCAAGTGAAGCGAAGGCCATCCTGCAGGAAGTTCATGACGGATTCTGCGGAGATCACACTGGGGGGCAAAGCCTGGCCTTGAAGATCCTTCGGTAGGGTTTTTACTGGCCGACTCTGTCCAAAGACTCGATCTCATATGTAAAAAAGTGCGACAAATGTCAGCGGTTCGCCGCGGTTGCACGAGCACCCCCGACCGAGCTAAAAATGATATCGTCTCCCTAGCCCTTCGCCATTTGAGGCATAGATCTAATAGGCGCCCTGCCCACCGGAAAGGGCCGGGTCCGTTACGCCGTGGTAGCCATTGACTACTTCACAAAGTGGGCCGAAGCAGAGCCGTTGGCGACAATAACATCGAAAAAGGTGCTAGACTTCGTAGTTAAAAGCATCGTTTGTCGATTCGGCCTACCCAAAAAGATCGTTTCCGACAATGGCACTCAATTTGACAGCGACCTGTTCACCGAATTTTGCGAAAAGCACGGAATTGTGAAAAGCTTCTCATCCGTGGCCTATCCCCAGGCGAACGGCCAGGTCGAAGCTGTCAATAAAACTCTGAAGGCAAGCCTCAAGAAGAGGCTAGATGAGGCAAAGGGGATCTGGCCAGAATAGCTCCCCCAAGTTCTGTGGGCCTATAGGACCTTACATCGGACTCCCACGGGTCACACTCCTTTCTCCCTAACCTTTGGAAGTGAAGCAGTCCTCCCCGTGGAGGTGAAGGTCCTGTCGCACAGGGTCCGGTCCTACGAACAAGACAAGAACCACGAGCTCCTATGCTACTCCTTAGACTTGATGGATGAGAGGCGAGAGGATTCACAACTCCAGCTCGCCCATTATCAACAGAAAATCACTCGCTACTTCAACACTAAGGTCAAAAGACGTGCCTTTAGTGTCGGCGATTTGGTCTTGAGGAGAGTTTTCCTGGCCGGGAAAGATCCCAAAGATGGGGTTTTGGGACCAAGCTGGGAAGGACCATACCAGGTCATCGAAGTCATCAAAGAAGGGACGTATAAATTAGCTCGACTTGGTGGAGGGGCGGTCCCGCGGACTTGGAATGCACTCCACCTAAAGAAATATTATCAATAAACATTTGTAAGACCTAGGAGGTCACCTTCCATGTATAAATAAAAATCAAATGTTTCTCGTTATTTGCAAGTGTAATTTTAAAAGTAACAACGAAAGGCCCTTTCCTAGTTACTTGGGGGGCATATGGTACCTGGATATATCCAGGTCTCCTTAACGACTTAGGTGTTAATTTTTATCTACGGATAAGAGTCATCACAAACTAAGTCCAATCCTGGTCTTAACCGGGTCATAAAACTCAGAAGTTAACAAAAATTTGTTGACCGTTGTTCTTCTTTAAAGAGCCCGGGATACGGATAAAAGTTAATGCGATCTAAGTTTTTTTTTCAAAATAAGTTCCTGGTCTTAACCGGGTCATAAAACTTAGAAGTTAGCTAAAATTTGTTGACCGTGGTTCTTCTTTAAAGAGCCCGGGATACGGATGAAAGTTAACGCGATCTAAGTTTTTTCAAAATAAGTTCCTGGTCTTAACCAGGTCATAAAACATAGAAGTTAGCTAAAATTTGTTAACCGTGGTTCTTCTTTAAAGAGCCCGGGATACGGATAAAAGTTAACGCGATCTAAGTTTTTTCAAAATAAGTTCCTGGTCTTAACCAGGTCATAAAGCATAGAAGTTAGCTAAAATTTGTTGACCGTGGTTCTTCTTTAAAGAGCCCAGGATACGGATAAAAGTTAACGCGATCTAAGTTTTTTCAAAATAAGTTCCTGGTCTTAACCAGGTCGGAAAACTTAGAAGTTAGCTAAAATTTGTTAACCGTGGTTCTTCTTTAAAAGAGCCCGGGATACGGATAAATGTTGACGCGATCTGAGTTTTTTCAAAATAAGTTCCTGGTCTTAACCAGGTCATAAAACTTAAGAATTAACTAAAATTTGTTGAACGCGGATCTTCTTTAGAGAGCCCGGGACACAAATAATGTTAACTTGAACTAAGTCATAAAAATAAAAAGATAAACTGTGACCAAATGCATACAAGTATATATATAAAACTTGCTGAGCAAAATGTCTCGAGGCGGAAACGCCCCACACAAAAAGAGAATTACAATAAAAAAAAAATGCTCAAAGTGCGTAAACGAGGAGCATCCTAAGCCCCATCAGCTGGCCCTTTGGAGGTCGCGGTCTCGCCCTGTTCCGCCGCGGCAGAAGCCTCTCTAGTCTCTGAAGGAGGAGCCTCCTTATTCAGGCGGGCTTGAAGCCGCGGCAGCAGGAATGCCCAGAGGTCCGGCGGCATGAAGGAGAAGTCCGCGTCCGGATTGTGGGACCAGCAGTGATAGAATAGGTCCTGTAAGGACTGCTCCGACACGACCCGCTCGTCTTTCAGGGCGGCCTGGGAGGCCTGGACTTCGGCCTTCGCCACCTCAAGGTCTGCCCGCGATGCGGCCAGGGAGTTTTTAAGCTCTAGGTTCTCGGAGCGAAGCTTCTCTAGCTCGGATGCGGCCAGGGAGCGTTTAAGCTCTTGGTTCTCCGAGCGGACCTTCTCTAGCTCGGCTTTGGAGGCCGCCAGGGCATCTCTCGCCTCCTGAGACTCCTGGAGGGAAGTCTGGCGATCTGCTTCCAAACCCTCGAGCTGGGCCTTGGTCCTAACGATGCCTCTATAGGCGGCAGCCATGCCCTGCAAGAAAAGAATGATAAATTAGCAAACTGGAAGGAGAAAGGCGGCGTGTGAGTGTCAAAGCCTTAGAAGAAGGGGGCACTTTACCGTTAAAGTCATGTCCATAGCAGATTCTATAACTCGGACCGGGCTCGTTGTTTCGATGGCCCGGAGCTCCTTCTCCCTGATATTGTAATAGTGGCTGACGGCGTAGCTGGCCGACTCGTACACCGTACCCCGGAATGCTTCGGGCATCTTCTCCAGAGCCCGGGGGTCGACCGGGATACGCACGTCCGGGGCTGCCGCGGCCAGATTCCCGACCTCTATTACCCCGTCCTGGGCGGCCAGTGGAGATCGTTGGGGTGGCGGATGCATGAGTCCTAACCTGGCGACAGGGAGGTTCGCCCTCGCGACCTGGGATGGCGGGTCTCTCTCCTTCTCCGTAGCTGGGGATTTGGTGGAGGCCCTGGTCGAGCTCTTGGACTCGCGAAGCCTCTTTAACCTCGGCCCCGCTGGGGGATTCCCACCGAACACAACGCCCCGCAGACTATTCCCGGGCTGAGACATCTCTTCTGCCAAAGAGCAAAAAACACGGTTATTAGCAATCATACAGAAATAAAGGCAATAAGAAAGCAAATACTAAGGGAGCCCTACCCCCCGAGCTGGATGAGCCTAGGACGATTATCTCACGAACTGGCGAAGGTTCTAGGTCCGGTTCTGAATCGGGGCTGGACTCTTCTACGTACTGCCTAATCCCCGGAGCGTAGACGCCCCTCTGGAGCGCAGGCCACGTGCGTAAATTGGTCCCGTACTCCTCAAAAATGGCCGACCTAAAGGCTAGGGTATTATCTACTACTACGGTACCCTTGGGCCGACACTCTTGGTTGTCCAGCACAAGCTGGTCAACGCAGTGGAGCAGGAGCGTGTCCAGGTTCGGATTCCTTGGGTGACGATGGACGAGCTGCCTAGGGTTGAACCTAACCAGCCGGGGGTCTGCAGTGGCCCTATCTACGTTCTTAAATAAGTAAGAGTTACCTTGACCGGAAGGACCCGCGGCTGCTCCGGATTGGGCCCTCTCCTCGACCTCCAAGCTCCTCTTCCTGTTCCTCACCAGAGGAACTTCCTCACCTTCTTCCTCGCCTTCGTCATCTGTGACCTCCTCCGCGGCGATCGGCCTGTTGTCGCGGGCTGGGGGAGGACCCCGGGGCCTTTTCAAATTCAAAGTCGGATTTGGGAAAATCAGCTTGCAGAATACCATCGCCTCGTCCGTCACGAGCACGCGGTAGTCTTTCTCACTGGGGGGCAAGTTCGCCAGTGTATCGTATTGACCCCCGAGGGTCACGGACTTTTCGGTCCTCGAGTAGATGACTGCAAGGTTGGTTGAAATCAGAATTGGAATAAGGGACGAGCTAAAATAAGATAACCGTTAAAAGGCGAGCTAAATGGAGGATTACTTACGAGGGCGGTTGAAATAATGATGATCGCAGTTTCGGAACCCAGTAGACATAAAAAACTGGTCTTTGAAGTCGTTTGGATGGCTCGGCAGCTCGATCACTGCTGCTGTGTTAGGGAAGCAGGTTAAGTAATAAAACCCGTTGCCTCGCCCCCGCTGGTCCGGGCTGGCTTTGAGGCAGAAGAAATATAGGATATCAGCAGGAGTGGGGACCTCCCACTCATGCTTTTGGAACAAATACCTCAGTCCCGCCAGCAGACGGTATGAATTGGGGGGGAGCTGAAATGGGGCCAACCCCACATAGTTCAGAAAATCAGCAAAATACTGATCCAGGGGGAGGAAGGCCCCTGCCTTGAAGTGTTCCCCGCTCCAGGCCGCGAACGACTCGTCGAGCGGCGTGCAGCTCCTCTCCCCATCCGCAGCAGGTCGGGCGATCACGGAGGTCTTCCCCAGAGGAATGTTGTGGTTAAGAAAGATTTTGGTGATCTTTGCCTGGCTGGTTATCTTCGAGACGATTCTCTCCGCCTCGAAAAACGCGTCAGGAGCCACCTCAGCCTGCTTATCCACCGCCGGCCCAAAGTGAGGAATTGGCGAGCTGGTCACCACCGCCTTTCCTTTATCCTTCTGGGAGGCCGAACTTCCCACATTCTTCTGTGGCAGATTTCTCTTTGGAGCCATCTGGTCGCCTATCGAACAAAAGAAAACACTTTAGAAAAGGCGACCCAAGCAGGAGAGTGAAGCAAGTATTAAGTACACGAGCTGGGGTAAGCCCAGCCCGTGGAGAGTGGTGCCATGCGTTCCAAGGAACACGCGCCTATGCCCTCAACAGATCCCAGATTACTCAGAATTCGTGTGTCAGATGGCTCAGAGTAAAAAAATTGCCTTGGGGGGAAAGTTTCAACAGGCAAGGCGTGGCAAAACCGCTTTTAAGGCGTATTCCCTAAGCTACCCGGTTTTTGCACCCAAAATTCCTAAGGATCCTACCCAGAAATTGTTCCTAAGAGAGAATCATGGAACCCATGTTCTAAGGCGATGTCCCATGGCAAGTGTGCCCTAATCTAAGAAGGGCCATCACCCTCCATATCCGCACGACCTAGAAAACCTCTGCATGTGGCTACAGTAAAAAAAATTTTACCTAGGCTACAGTGGCATGCTTTCAAAAATAAACAGGGACAGAAGACTTACAGTATAGGGTTGGATGGTGAGCAAGGTTGCTGCGCTGGTAGGAGCTTCGTTGGTACAGTAGTCTCCAAGGCCTTGAAGGAACTCGCACGCTAAAGCTTCGTGAACGGAGAAGATGAGAGCAATGGAAATGAGGGTTTTGTTCTTCGGAAGGTCAGAGAGAAAAGAAGGAAATTTGAGAGGTTCTGAATGGTAAGGTGGCCCGTGCGTGGGATGACCACCCCCTTTTTATACAAGGGGGGATCACGTGTAAAAGGCTCCTGGGAGACCCTCCACTCAAAATGTGAAACGACGGCTGGACAGTAGGCTAGGCCATTTAATGCGGTTCTCGTAGAGTGTACCGTCGCCACCCACGGCGTTCCACGTATCAGACGCATGCGAAAAGCATGGAATGCGAAGGGTTGTGGGAGAAGTCTAAAAGCCCCTGCTGTGGTCTCCCATATCTGACGTCATGGACCACGAGCAGGAGCTTGGGGGGCAGATGTACGCCCTGGCTTTCCCACGGGCTGTTTAGCAGGATGAGCCTTGGACTAAACATGATTTAGCCCGAGGCTCCCACAGGCCAGAGGCTTTATCTTCAGGATGGGCCCTTTCTAGCTCGAGGGGATGGAGTTTCCTGCTCCCTCTTGTTGCACCAGGAGCTGGGAACAACATCCGGCGACCACTGACGGATCAGCTCGTGTTGTGGATTGTTCCGGCAGCGAGCTTCTCAGGAAGCTCTGACCCTATGGGAAGTCAACACGCAAGATAAACGTGCATAATCCTGCCATCACGTGTCCGATATCCCCCTGACTTCTCGGACACGCAGCAGGAACGTGCGTATTCAGACACCCACGGACGGGTTGGGCCGTGCGGCCCATTGTCTCCTTCCATACTGATTAGACCACACTTGTGTGTCAGGTTTAGGAATTAATCATGAATATCACAGACTTGATATGACAAATGGAAAGGTCACGGGATGACCTCCCTACCAATTTCCAGGTGCCTTCTCCTATAAATATGGAGACCCTAGGAATTGATAGGGGTTGGAAAAAATAGTCTTGTAAGAACTATATATTTTGTAAACCAATTACCCAGAAAAGATCAATAATATTGACTAGTGGAGTAGAAGGATTTTAACCTTCGAACCACTTAAAAACGTGTTTAGGGTCACCTAGTTCTTCTCACAAAGATTTCATATCTGCGGCGGTTCTACTTTTAAGTACTAATCTCTTTCTCTTCTTCTCTTAATTACCTGTTGCCGAAGAACCGCGTCAACAGAGGTTTTATTCTTTCTAAAAATAAGAGATTTAATTTATTAATAGTTAATAAATTAAAAGAGGGTTTAAAACCCTATAATTTGAGAAAATAATTAAATGAATTATTTTTCTAGTAAGTAAAATTGATTAATTGATTTTGGAAAATTTATTTAGTCAAGATGGGAAATTTTTAACGGTTTTCCTAATTAAGACAAATTAGGCAATTTTCTTAAAACGGTTTTTAGATATTAAAACCTTAAGAAAAATAAAAGGAAAATTTAAGAGTTTATTTTCTTTAAAAATAATTAAGGAATTTATTAGTATTTTCTGGATATAATACCGGCTAAAATCTTACATATTTTAACCGACTAGTCGAATGTGCGGTTTAATAGCGATATCTTGAAAGAATAAGATTTTTAGCGGATTGTGGGAAAATACCATTGTGATACCCGAGCCTAGGTATCGAGACCTTAGGATAGGCCTCCCCGAGACTTAGGGTTTAGTCTCGAATATTTTGTATGACTTTCCTTAATAGGTTTAAAACCAAATAAGGATTATAAATCCTTACAAATGACTTTTATTAAAATGACCAAACTGCCCAAAATAATAATAATGAATTATGAGTGCCATAATTAATCCGAGTATACTGTATGGATAACTACAGTATTGGCTAAGCGTAACTGGACTGAACGTTGGAGGGTGAAAACCTACTGAGTGCTAAGGACTCCAAGTAAGTCAACTTATATTGTATGGATGCAACATGAAATGATTATTGTCTTGTATGTTAGTATAGGGATACATGCACATATATAGGCTGTCAAAGAAAGTTGCTTAGAGACGTTAGTCTACTGAGTGCTGATTTAGAAAATATGAACGGTAGATGTCCGTCATATCCTAGACGGTTGATCCCCGTCACACTGCTTGATTTTATTTATGTCCGGTTCATTACCGCGACGAGTGGCCATGAGATGAGGATAAGTTGGTTAAACCTAGGGGCACCAAGATAAATGGGACCTAGGGGCCCTCATGCTTACTTAATCATTGGACGGTTAGAATCCGAGCAAGTGCTCTGATAAGTTATTCCCAGATAGCAGCCGTGAATATTGTCCATTCAGTGAGAGTGCCTAGAGATACTAGGGGTTGCCAAGATTGAGTGAGGCTGAACACCCTAGGTGCAACTGCTCACCAGCACCACTGATTAACATAGAAGTCTCCGTAAAACCGTGTAAATTGGATTGCACTCTTGAATAAGTAGCGATGCCCTAGGTAACACGATAGTTACCCTTGATGAGAATATTTATTGGCTAGATCTTAGTGTGGGGACTCGGTTCTCTTTTACAGATTAGCAATTATGTTGGAGGGCGCGTTACGCATGAATTATTGGAAATTGTAGAGCGTTGGTCTCGAATTATATTGTGATATAATATATCTGCTTGCTCTGGGATTTTCTGAGTGCAAGGATATAATTGTTGATAAGATATAGTTGTGATATAATATATCTGCTTGCTCTGGGATTTTCTGAGTGCAGGGATATAATTGTTGATAAGATATAGTTGTGATATAATATATCTGCTTGTTCTGAGATTTTTCTGAGTGCAGGATTTTTATCTAGTTATGAATTAATTTATCCTTGGTTATCAGGCATGACCATAAGTTTGCCAGGACGCTTTAGCGTTCTTGAAATTGATTGTGTAGGGTCCGGAACCCTAATTCTCTACATGCTTTGTTTGAAAGTTGATCTTACTAAGCGTTTTCGCTTACCTAGTTGTTTCATGTTGTAGGTAAGGGCAAGGGCAAGGCAGAACAGTGAGCGCTGGAGTCTTCCTTGCAAATGTACATGTGGACCGACCTTTTGGGAAGCCGTTTTATTTTTGGAAATGTTGTGTAATTTTCCTAAACTAGGCTCACTCTACTCTTTATAAAACATGTTTGTAACTAAATGTTAAGTATGGCCATACGACTTTTTTTTAAAAGTTTTTTTTTCTATGGGTTTTTGAGACATTTTGTTAAATGAAAACATTTATATTTCCGCATTATCGAGTCTTGAAAATTCGGGTCGTTACACTGTGCATGCTAGATATGCATCTGGAATATGTATTTACTGTTCATGCACTTGTTTAAAGTTTTCTTGTTGAGCCTTGGATCACAGGTGCTATATAGTGCAGGTAAGGGGAAATGGATGCTTGAAAATCCATGAGTTGGAGAGCTTCAGTGGCGGCGTGCACATATGCGGCTGCTCGACCACCACGACCGAGGGTTTCCCAAAGAAACTAGGGTTTCTCAAAGAAACTAGGGTTGTATCCCCTATTTTGGCGCTTAGGTTGGGTCGTTGTAACTTTTTAACTGTATTAACCTTTTAAACATTATTTTGGGATCCCATGTATGAATGTAAATATTTTAATGAAATAGTTATTCTTTTTTAACCAAAATTTTTAACCCTAACCCTTGTCACTAACCTTAGTTACACATTTACAACCAAGGGACTTGATTAGCAAGTCTGGCACTACTTAAAGTACACAGTGTAATGGTCCTGGATTAGGAGGACGTTAGAGAGAGAGAGTGTGGCAGCTTCTGAGTTATACTACTCAGCCAACTCAATATAACTAATGGTCTAAAGACCAAAATTAGATCAAGGAAACTCTCTCCTCTCAACGCCCCTCGAGGGAAAAAACGTCAATTACACTCCCATCTCACATAATACTTAAAATTCCTGGTTAATATAGCTAAACCCAGAATATCACTAATTCTCCCAAAATATGACTCATACTATAATGAGTTCGATAACTCACCAAATTACAAAAATACCCCTTGGCTCACCCAGAGACGGTTATAAATTTCCTAATGCGGCGAAACATCTATCTTGTTCGAAAGGACTGACTCTTGCCGAATATCTCAAATGTATCCACATAATAATGTGGTCTCACTCACATAATACCATATAATTACAATTAGACTCTCAACGGGTCAAAATTAAAAATATGTCCCTTTAAATAAAAGCGGTCTTGTTTCACACATTTAATACACCTAAACATGCATAATCAGCTATATAATAATATAACCTATGCAATTTACATAATCACATCAATATCCAATTAATTCACATAATATTCATATAATATTCCAATATTGTCCTCTCGGGACCCTAATCAAGGCACTATGCCATATTAGGAATTTTGGGATGGTACACTTGCGCGCCCATGCTCTTGCCCTTGCCAAGCCTCACGATAGCTAGTTGTTGAGTCCACCCGAGCCCCTTGGGCTCTCTACCATTGCCGCCAGCCCTAGACTTGGGCACCAAGCATGGGTGCCAAACAAATCCCTAATTTTAAGATATTATCTTTTATTTAATTATTTTTTTTAAATTATTTAAATTTTTAAAGTTGATTATCTTATTTTATTTTATTAGAAAAATAAATTATATTTTAGTTGGTTATGATTTTATCTTAAGTTTAAATAATGATTTGAATTTAGTTTTTTTAATTATTTAAATTCAATTAAAAAGGGGTTATTAATTTAAAAAATTAGTTTCAATTGAATAAATAATTAAAAAATTATTTTCTAATTAATTAATGGGCCTAATGGATTCCTAAATATAATGAAGATGAGTGTGGGAGAAGGAGGAGAAGAAGAAGAATAAAGTTTTTGTAATTAATTGAAGCCCACTTTGTAATTTTAATTTCTATTTTTCAAGGGTTGTAATTTTAGAAATACCCAATAGCTACTCGGTTCATCATTTATTGTTTATTTAAATAAATGTTAATTGATATTTTATTGATAACATGACCAGACATTAGTCCATTACATGCCATACATGAAACCCCACACAGTTTTAATTAATCATGCTTCTCGTTTTGTAAAACATGATTATCTAGGATTGTCCTATATGTTTATGTGAATTGTTTTGGTAAAACCAATTGCTTGTAAACTACTAAGTCATAAATTAGTTAAAACTTGGTAAATTACACCATAATAAAGTCAATAGTTTAATATAGGCCTTTTAGGATAACCGACTTTATTAAAATAGTGTTTTGGTCAAGTTTGATGAATGTAATGGGTAATTATTCTAGACCACTTTATTTATAGAAAAAAGCTTTTTTATAATTGTATGATTTTATAATTAACTATATTCGTAGGGTTATAAATGAATTAGTAATTAATTTGGAATTAATTGATTAGTTTAATAAACACATACATTCTAAAATAGTGACTGGGAAAAGGTTGACATCTCAATGTGACCTATGGTCTCCATTATTAGTACAACACCGTGAAATATGATTAGGGCCTCGAGACGGCTTTGTTTTCATCCCCCTATGGAAGGTTTATTGTCATATTAATGTCAATATTGACTTCTTACGAAGATAGGAAAGAGTGATGTATTTTATGTTTGACCGAACCTAAGGCGACACTCTCTAAGTTATGTTATAAATTCTCAAATAATGGGTTACACTCACTAAGATACAATTAAGCTATTGTAGTGGATAACTGTATCTTGAACAAACAAGCGGTACTTTATTTTTAAAAGAGAAAATGTGAGTTATTTGGAGTTATAAATAATGAAGACAAGAGTGTTTTATAGATTGTCTGAAATTAACTTGACCGACCCTAAGGCGACACTTTAATTGTCAGGTAGTTTTATGGTGGAATAGTAAATGCTAAGTTTACATGTTTTAATTTTTTGCATTTATGCATCATGTTTACTTTCTAAAAGTATTTATATTTATTTTCAAATTATAATAAATCTTGAATCTTTTATTTTCAGTAAGAAAAATGTTACTACCCAATACTTTTCCCATCACATGTCCTGTCATGCATAAAAAGATTGATGATCATTTAAGAGGCATAAAACTCAGTGAAGAGAATGGATAAATTCAACTTTGTTAGTTTTTCTGGCTAAAAATCTGAAACACCTTTTTAATGAAAAATGACCTCCTCCTATGCCATCAGTGGATGCAATGAAAGAGGAACATGATAAATATGATGATTGGATGAGATCAAATCACATGGCAGTATATTATATTATTAGTACCGTGAAGGACAAGCTGAGGAAAAAGTATGAAGGTATTAAATATGCATGTGACATGAGGGATTCTGTCTATTATGATATGCAAGAAAGACCACATTCACGGAAAGGTAGATTCTATTTTCCTATAACTTAAGCTTGAATAGTGGATTATGATGTATCATTCTAAATCTTTGATTTAGAGACCACTAATCATATTTTTTTTTTTATCTTCTTTACAGATTCTTGAGCATTCAAGGGAACTTGTAGATGGAGACCACTGGACACGGATGGAGATGGAGAGCAAATATTAATTCAAAAAAAGCGTTGGAAACAGTCTGTTTAGTTTAGCTTTATTTAATTGAAGAACAACTTTGTTTTTTGTTTAGAATGATTTTTTGTTTATTTCTTTTAGAAATTTATTTTCCTTTTCTTGCATGTAGTGACATTTAAATAATTTTAGTAATAATATGATTATTCTTATTTTCTTTTAAATAGGCATGCAATTATAAACATTCAGACTGTAGATGCTTTTGTCAAATAAACGATCACTAAATAACTCTGAGTTATTTAGAGTAGTTAAACCAAAAGGTAACGAAAGACAAAGTTACAGAAGATGATGACACATATCTATGGTATCTATGACTACATCATATTAGTCTAGACAGAATAAAATGATTAACAAAAGATGAACCATTGAGAGAACTACTTGTTTGAACTCTCCCGATTTGCATATATTGTCTAGAAGGAAAAATGACTAAACACCCTTTCTCCGCGAATGGAAATAGAGCCAAAGAACCATTAGAGCTTGTACAATGTGATGTGTGTGGTCCAATTAATGTGAAAGTTGGAGGTGGTTATGATTATTTTGTTACTTTCATTGACGATTACGCAAGATATGGCCATACTTACCTAATGCTTAGGAAGTCAAAAACCTTTGGCAAGTTTAAAGATTTCGAAGCTGAGGCTGAGAAGCAGTTAGGTAAAACTCTTAAGAAACTATGATCAGATCAAGGTGGTGAATATTTGGATCTAGAATTCAAAAGCTTCATGCTAGAGAATGGTATTCTATCCCAACTCACAAAACCTGGAGCTCCACTACAAAATGGTGTTTCACAGAGAAGAAAAAGGACCTAGTTGGACATGGTCAGGTCTATGTTAAACTACTCATCACTTCCTCTTACATTCTGTGGTTATGCACTTCAAACCATGACTTACATTTTGAATGTAGTCCCATCTAAGACAATAAGCTCATCAAATTCCATAATAATCATCATTAAATGATAAACAACAAACCAGAGAGACCATTGTTCCTGAGAATCCCCAATGAAATGACGTAGTGGGAGGATTGTGAGACAACATGTTCAGTATGAACATGAGGCACACATCCTTATCTCTAACACAGACAAGGATGACCAATTGACCTTTAAAGAGGCAATGGAAGATCCTTAAAAGGAAAAATGGCAAGAAGCCGTGCACCAAGAAATGAAATCGATGTATTCCAATTCTGTCATGGAACTTGTAGACCGACCTAAAGATGTCAAGCCCATTGGGTGCAAATGGATCTTCAAGAAGAAAAGAGGTATTGATGGGAAAGTAAAGACTTTCAAGGCAAGGCATGTAGCCAAAGGCTATACACAGAGAGAGGATGTCGATTTTATCCTGTTGCCATGCTAAAATCCATACGCATTCTCTTATCCATAGTTGTCGCTTATGACTATGCGATATGACATATGGATGTTAAGACAACTTTTCTTAATGACTATCTTGATGAGTGTATCTATATGGTACAACCAGAAGGTTTTGTGAAGAAAGTGGAAGATCATACGATGTGCAAATTGTTAAAATCCATTTATGGATTGAAGCAAGAATCTAGATCTTGGAACATTACTTTTGATGAGAGAATTAAACATATGACTTCAAACAGAATGTCGACGAAGCATGTGTATATAAATATATCAAGAGAAAAATAGTGGTTTTCTTAGTTACTTACATGGATGACATTCTACTCATTGGCTACGATGTAGAGACATTGTCAAATGTGAAGAAGTGGTTAGCTGAAAAGTTCCAAATGAAAGATTTGGGGGAAGCGAGCTATGTTCTGGGAATCCAAATACTAAGGGATAGGAAGAACAAGCTATTGGCGCTTTCTCTTGAAAATTATATAGACAAAGTGTTGGAAAGGTTCTCAATGGATAATTCCAAGAAAGGTCAGTTGCCGACCAGGCATGGAATGGAGCAATGTCCAAAGACACCTCAGGAAGAAGAGAACATGAGAAACTATCCCTATGCTTCAGTAGTTGGGAGTCTGATGTATGTTATGTTGTGTACAAGGTCGACATATGCTATGATGTGGGAATCGTAAGTCGTTATAAATTAAGCCTCTTTTAGAACACTGGATTGCGTTAAAGCACATACTCAAGTATCTTCAGAGAACGAGAGCTTATATTCTTGTTTATTCTGGGGGTTAGATAAACTTTACTGGATACATTGATTTTGATTTCCAATCAGACAAAGAAAATCCTAAATTGACATTTGGGTCAGTTTTCACTCTTGGTGGAGGAGCCATAGCCTAGACAAGTATCAAACAATCAGGTATTGTAGACTCAACCATGGAAGTCGAGTATATAGCGGCTTGTGAAGCAGCTAAGGAAGCGGTTTGACTCAGGAAGTTCTACACTGATCTAGAAGTGATTCCAGATATAGAGAAGCCACTAATCATGTACTATGACAACAATGGAGCGGTAGCTAACTCAAAGACACCTAGAAGCCACAAGATAGGAATGTTGGAAAAACTTATACAGGATCTTTATTTATTTTCATGTATATCTAATATTAAAAAAATTAATACAAGATAGCCTAAAACATGTTTCTAAAATTGAATTCAAAGAAAAACAAAAATTAGAATACTTACAGTATACGCAGCGGAATTAAAGAGTCTTTCCTTCAGTTTCTCTAACTCTTGTATCCTCTCTGTCGCAGAGTATTATCAAGAAACTGAACCAATCTTCTATTTTCTTCACGATCTTCCAATGTATCCTTAGAACCACCTAGAATAGTGTGGGCAATTCTCAACACATGAGATAGATATAGAGAGAAGAAGAGAAAATAACATAGAGGTTTAGAAAAGGACTTGTGTTTAGAGAGAATCTAAAACTATCAGAAAATCTGACTTGTGACTTATCTGCTGTCTCTCAAATCTTCTCTCTAAGAACTCCTTTTATAGACTCAATTAGGCCATTTAATTTAATTAAAAAATCAATAAAATAACAGCCATTTTGAAGCCCTAGGTCGAAATTATCATGGGCTATAGGCTCGTGAAATTTCCCATTTGATTATAAGCCCATTGGACTTAAAATCAAGGCCTGTATTATTTTCTATTGATTTAATTAATTAAATAATTATTTAAATCCTTTATCAAATTAATTATTTATAATTTGAACCTTGATTTAAACTTATTTATTAATTTAGATACCAATTTATCTTAATTAATAAATCTGCCATAATTTCTCTTTTCTTCTCAAAATTACACAACTCTGTGAAACTATCCAAAATTGACCTGGTCAACTTTGATAATTCTAATTGATGATTAAATCAATTAATTGAGACTATCTAGATGATTTTATCCAAGGTACAATGGGGACCATGGGCCTATGAAATCAAGCTCCAATAAGTTATCATAAATTTAACAAATAAATTTACTAACTTATTAATTCCTCGTGACTCCACTATAGACTTGGAATTGCACTCTTGAATTCATAGAACGCTCTATAACAAATATAGATACGCTATTAATTATCCATTGTTACAACCATAATTGTCACTCAATCCTCTATAGACAGTCTACAATGAGATATGACTAAAATACCGTTTTACCCCTCATTGTATTTTATCCTTAAAACACTTAGTTCCTTGTAAATGATATTTCAGTAAACTAATTTAATTACTGAAATGAGATCTCTATCATTTATCACCTTGAACCAAACTAAAAGGAAACCATCGTTTCACTTCTTCATCAGAAGCTATAGATGTTCATATCTATGATTAACACTCCCACTCAATTATACTACCGAGTTCCCAAGATGTAAGTATGGGCTAGTCCGTAGGGTAAGCTGGTAACGAACAAGTCAAAGAACTCAAATAATACAATCAGTTAGAATACTAACCACTCAGAATTGAGATTGAATTGACCTATGGTCAACTATATGATATGACTAGAATAGATAATAACGGTATGTTTACTTATCTTATCAACTGTCAATATCGGTCTTGTCCGATGTAACAAATACATCCGATCTTATCTACTTTGCTAATGTTCTGGAAAGAACATAACACTGTAATGTGTAAGTAGATCATATCGTAGATTGGCAAGTCAGTGTAAATCCGGTGCATTGACTAATCTTAGGACTAACTTATTTTAGAACATATAATCATATTTTTATTCCACTGTGATTACGTCACTATAAATAAGATTAGCTATATGCTCGGGATTTAATAGAAGTTTATATTAAACAAATAATCATGAAAATAAAACATGTGGGCAAAGTGATTGAGCAAATCAAAAAATGATTTCTATTCTTTTATTGATAATAAAATGAGATTACAAAGAATTTGGGTTTTAATTAGGGCATAAAACCCCAACAAGGAAAGCATACAAAAAGAAAATACCATATGGTAATAGAGATTGTTCACATAGGTGATGTGACAGTTATGAAGATAGCATCAAAATAAAACCTGGTAAACTCGTTTACCAAGACACTTCCTGCAAAGTCTATTATGGGTCATGTATATAATATGGGATTGGGAGAGATGCCTCACTTGCTTTAAGGGAAAGTGAGAGATTGTTAGGGTTGATGCCCTAAAAGCATGTGAAAATATATTTTTATTGATTTAAATAAATGTACAATTTTAATTATATTTGATTATGGAAATTATATTTTGAATAATTTATATAAATATCAGAAAATTCCATATTCATTTATGAGAATATGATCTTGTATGCGTATGAGAGAATTAAGATCATATATAATTAATAAAATAGTCAGTAACATATTAAAGTATCGAATCTTTAATGAATGGTTGCTAGTAAAGTTTAGTAAGGATATAGGATGTCTGTAATCTAGATTAAGATTACTGGTGTGGATAGACATCTTGGTAAGTGTACTTTATATAATTGTGATTATATATGAAAAGACCGACGTGGATTAATTATTTCTAAACTTACCATTTGCCATAAACATTTACTTCATATCTTAAAAGATGATCATTTGAAGATCAGTCTAAATCTTGAGTTGTCATGAACTCATGTTCATGTTTATTCGATCTTTTGATTCATTCCTTAAGTTATCTAAATATAATGAGGCTAGTGACTTTTATTTGGGAGATTCAATATCATGAATGACTGACAACATGATTTTACAATATTGGAATTCATGCTTTCCTAATAGATCGAATATTGGTTCCCTTAAGGGTTAATTCTGGGACAATATAATTATTAAACTCAAATGTATAATATGAATATAGATTAATTATTCACTTGTGAGTTAATGGTACTTAAGTAACAAGAGGTAATTAGAAGGGTATAATGATAATTCTTGACCAACTCCAATTAATGAACCAATAAATGGAGACATAACTACATATATTGATTATATCAATGGACTACAAGAGAATACTCTGTAAATATAATTCTATAATGAATAAGAGTGCAATTTCTTATTTATAGTGGAGTAATAATGGAATTAATAAATAAGATTATTTAATTAAAGAGTTTAATTAATTGTCTAGTTTATTGGAGCTTAGCATTATAGGTCCATGGTCCCCTAGTCGCATTTGTCCAACACTGTCAAGCGAAAAGATGTCACATGCAAGATTAATGGAGAAAATGACTAAATTGTAATTGAATTAATTTTCTGGGGCAAAGTGATAATAGTGTAATAATTATGTGTAATTAATTAATTATTTTTTATTTGAAAATTTTTATATTAGTATAAATTAATATTAGTCAGTGTTTGGATTAATATTAAAGAGAGTTAAATATTATCTTAGTATAAGATAATTATTCAAAGTGATAAATTAAGATAAGGTTAGTTTTGAATTAACAAATATTTATTTTTGGAATAAATATATTGTCTTAAATATAATTAAACAAACAAATGAGAAAATAGGAGAGACACGTAAGTGGCTCACGCCACATACAGTGTCATGTATCCCTGGAATTTGAATTCTAAATTTCAAATATAATATGTTTATTTAATTATTATTTTAATTTGATTAAAATAAATAAATAAAATAAAGATATAACATATCATTTTTTATTTACTAAATTAAAAGAAATTAAAATTGTTTTATTATCTTTCTAAGTATAAAATTATACGATTCTTTTTAATTAGTTGTTGTATCAGACATATTAATCAGATCGATCGATAGAAAATTCACTAAGCCTTAAAATTTCTAGAATTCTCTACAGCCTTCTCTGTTCATCAAACTCTCTAGATCTCATGTGTTGAGAACATCTAGAGAACCTAAATAATCAATCCAATGTATATCACTGCCCACACACATCCTTTTGTGTTTGAGGAATGACTTTGAAGACTAAGGTGTGTGTCTTCGCTGGATAGGAAGTTCGTTTGATTATACAAAAAGACTCACTCTTGACAGGCTACAAGAGGTAATCTTCTTCTCTTTTTGAGTGTAGATTTAATGTATAGATATATTTATAGAGCATGACTCGATATTAATAATTTTTAAAACCACCACCCCTTTCCGCTGCGTCCCTGATTTTATTCAAATTAATACCAACAATTGGTACTAGAGCAGTCTACATATATGTATAACTTAAATGATGTGGGGTTTCTTTCATTTTTTTACATGTACGATGTTATGTAGATTTAATGGATGGTTTTGTTTTATGAATGTGTGGTTGAATGATGAATCGTTAATTATGTGGTACTCTTGGGTTATAAATTGATTTTTAAATTTTCTTAGATCTTGTGTAAGTCATTTATGGGGCATAGGAATTTTTATAATTTTATTTTCGAAATACTATTGTAAAATTCTTGTCACAAGAAAAGAGAAGAAAAAAGATAGGGACCCGAGCCACTGGCACGAGCCCTAGGCCAACGACCTGAGCCCTGTGCGCACCTAGCTTCCTCTGAGCATTAAGGTCATCTCAGAGGTCTAGTTTAGGGTATCTCCCGGCGAGGTCCTCGAGCCCGGCCCTGTTCCTACGAGTATTGATGTTATCTCCCAGGTTAGGTTGCGTGCGCCTGTGGAAAGCATCCTTGGGGAAGCCTACTTTTGTTTGCCTATCAGATTTAACATAGTCGTTATTCACCGAGATTCTAATTCATTGTCCTCGATTCATGGAGAATTCCCTCCTGTTGGTTCCTAGTCTTGAGTTTCCATGAGGCCACTGGGGCACAAACGGTTATCTCTCCTTGGGCCTGACACTGTCCTTTGGGTCGCGACTCGACGAAACTCATTGGGCTCCTCGAGCTTTATGGGCCTGGGGGTGTCCTCGGACTCTGTGGAACTCTTCCGGGTCTTATGCCCTCCTTGGGAGGTCAAGTGGCTCGAAAGCCTGTCGTGACCTCTTCTGTTTGTGTTGATCCTTGGCTTTTATCTCACGCGAGGGATTGGATGTGATGGAGGCACACCAACTGGGTGCACAGGTGGCCTGCCATTTGGATGTTCTTGTGGCAAGTCAGCTGGTCGTGCAGGTGGCACGCCACCTAGATGCACTAGTGGTCTTTCAGCTTGGGGATCCACCTGGAGTCCTTGGGCTGCCAGTGTGGCCCTCATGGCGTTCTCCATTTCTTGCAAGGTAGCGATGTTGTCATTTTGCACCTCTAACTCATGTTTTTGGGAGGCAACTTGCTCTTTGAACTCTGCCACTTTTGGTGGCTCTTCGGAATTAAATGGCATAGCCTTTATTATCGGCCACCTCTAGAATAGTTGTTGGTTGTGGTCGATTTGGTTCTCCTCCCACAGCGCTGGGGAGGCCATCTTCAGGAAGATTTCTTCGCGTGTTCACCATTGCTAAAACTCTTAGCTTTCTTCAAGCTCTCAGTGAAAGTACCAAAATGTTGACTATCATTCCTGCTAACAACTAATTAAACAAAAGCATAAAGAAATGAAGAATGAAACTGTAATGTCCTCCTAATCCAGGACCGTTACACTGTGTACTTTAAATAGTGCCAGACTTGCTAATCAAGTCCCTTGGTTATAAACGTGTAACTAAGGTTAATGACAAGGGTTAGGGTTAAATTTTTTGGCTAAAAATGAATAACCATTTCATTAAAATATTTACTTTCATACATGGGATCCCAAAATAACATTTAAAAGGTTAAAATAGTTCAAAAGTTACAAGCAGTCGACCTAAGTGGAAAAATAGGGGATACAACCCTAGTTCCTCAAAGATAACCCCAATCGTGGTGGTTGAGCAGCTACATATGTACACGCCGCCACTGAAGCTTTCAACCTCAGGGCTGGTCAAGCTTTTTCCTTCCCTTTACCTGCACCACACAACACCCGTGAGCCAAGGCTCAGAAGGAAAACTATAAACAAGTGCATGAACAGTAAATACCGATTCTAGATGCATATCTAGCATGCCTAACAGTAATAACCTACTCATGCATGGATACAATTACAAATAAAGGTTTATAGGATCATTATGGGACCCGTTGCCCTCAATAGATGACCATAGAGTCAACTCGACGTCCTATGCCATAGTTAAGAGACCATAGAGTCACCCAGGGCCCTTTGTCATAACTCTGAGTAACTAGCCATAGAGCTTGCCAAGTGCTTTTTTCTTTCCAAACGACCATAGGGTCGACCAACGTAATAGTACGTCCCCAATTAGGCCTAAGTCTCTCGGCCAGTGCACAACGCACTATTTCCACCCTTGACTAATATGTCAATTCCTTAACCAGATATTTAGACAACCAGATAAACAAATAACCAGTTACAGATACGCAAACTTCAGATAATACAAGTATGCATACATATTAATCATATATCTCAGCCAGTTAAATACAAACACAATAATAACCATAATCATATTCGTCTCGTAATCATTAAGACTTCATAAACATAAGCATAATCATGCATCAAGTGATCATGACACCCCTATTGTCCATGTCACATCATGAGGTAACTAGAAAAAGCATAAACCGGTAAAACCCCTCTATGAGGTAAACATGAACTCTGGTCCTCGAATAACCTCAGCGTGTCCACCTTATGAGTTACATCATATCCTTAGTAACTTCTTTGTTGTGTTGCGTTCAGCATGTTAACAACCTACTACTTTTCATACAACATAGAAGCAGATATACAATAACTCATATCATAACATAGAAGCTCATACATTTCATAACACATTAGCTTAACATAGCTCATACTTTTCATAATACAATAGCTTACCATAGCTCATACTTTTCATAATACAACGGCTCTTGCAACATATTAGTTCATACTATTCATAACATAATTCATAGAAAATTCTAGCTAACTTCCTTACCTCAAGTCCAAGCAAAAATAAAGTGTGGGGTACTTCACAACGAGCGTAGAATCACAATCAAACGTTCATCTTAAAATCATGTAAGATTAAAGATGCCCAACACACATATCCTACGTGTTCATGGGCCATGCATATGTGACACATGTTGCACCACACTATAAACATTCAACAATTTTACATAAAATCATATAAGAATAGTCTTAAGTCTACTAGTGAATCATTAATGTTTGCAAAACAAGATCGTGCACTTAATCAAATGGTGTATATTTGGACATAAAACTTAGCATGCATGCAACATGCAGATGTGGGACAATTCTTAAAACATGCTTTAAAGTTGGTAATATTTATTCCTTTATTTTCTTGTCAATTTCACAAAAAATCAGCAAGCATAAATTAAATTGCCAATTTAATTTTTACTACTTTATTACTTTAATCCTTGCATTTGCTATCCATAAATTTTATTCAAAAGTTTAATTTACTAAAATAATTATTTAATTTTAATTGTACAAAATAATAATGTCATTTATTAGTTTCTAAAAAAATGTGACAAAATTTTGCCGAAATAATTAATTTGGCACAATTAATTGATTTCACAAAAGTCATCTTTTATCTTGGCAAATAAATAATAAAATTTGAGAGATTTAATTTCTTTGAAAAGAACATTTGGTAGATCAATTTTTTTTTACATTTATGTCATAATTATATAACAGTTGGAAAAGCCCAACTTCATTCCCATTTATTAAATAAATTCTTTGGTCACCCCTTTTTAAAATAATTTTACTTAATTATTTTTAAAATAAAAAATGCATAGATATAAATGATAAAAATATTTATTTAAAGTATGAAAAAATCACATTTATCATATATAAATATTACAACATAAATATCTAAAACATATATTTGATATCTTTTAATCTAAATAAAATTTCCATGAATTTTAATAAAAATCAGCAAGCATGTCATCACATAATTTTATTAATTAAGTTTGGCAAAAGAACTCATAACTTGTGCATGTTTAAAAAAAAATGAAACTTAAGCATCCTTGAGTTCCAATTTTACAACATTTAAATATAAAGTTTGAGCACATGTCATATTAAAGAGTGCAAGAACACATGTACACAAATTATATATATTCTCATTTTTACTTATATTGTTAATTCAAGACATAATTTACTTTCTTTTAAACCATTTTTGCAAATTAAGATTCTGAAACAAATAAAATCATCAGGCCTAAAAATCACTTAATATTCCAAAAATGGTCATAGTTTCTTTTTAAAAAAATTTTAACAATTCACCCTAACATGTGTCTATATTTTGTACATCTTAATACTACAATTAGCATGCAAAACTAACAACACAAAAATCAAGCTATTCTAAGCCATATAACACACCCAATGTCAAATTTATATGTAGCATATTACATAAAAGATTACAAATTTGACATGCTCATAATCAATAGTTTAAAAATTAGAATAAAGAAACCAAAACACAATTTCATTACTTTTTAATATACCCTAGGCCAAAACCCTATATATCATAACAACTCCATAATCACAATTTCCACATAGCTTTTCATCATACCCCAAACTCATACCCTATGTCGAAATATGCCTCAAATTATTCTTGTTTCCATAAAATAATAATAATCATGTTTCTAATCAAGATATCATAACTAGATTCATCACACCAATGCTCCAAAAACATACACTAAAACATATACCCATTAAACCTACAATGATCAATACATCATCATACATCATAAACATGCTTTCTCAAAACAAGAAACAATAATCAAAAGCCATAAACAAGAATATGACAACATCAAAACAACAAAAGGGCTAGGATTCTCCATTACCTCCTCGGTAGTGAATAAAACACACAAAACTATGATCAATCCTCTTGGACACCTAGGGATTTTTGAAATCCATATCTAGAGAAAAGAGAAAACTCTTAGAATTAAGGAGAAAAGATGTAACTTCCTCCTAATCCAGGACCATTAAATTGTTTAATTTGAATATTGCCAGACTTGCTAATCAAGTCCCTTAGTTATAAACATGTAACTAAGGTTAGTGACAAGGGTTAGGGTTAACATTTTTGGTCAAAAGGAAACATTGACTTTAGTACATACATGGGATCCGAAAATAGTATAAACATATGTTTATAAGGTTATATGCAAGTCAAAAGTTACAAGAAACCGACCTAAGCGATAAAATAAGGGAAACAACCCTAGTTCCTCTGAGATATCCTCGGTCGTGGTGGTCAAATAGCCGTATATGTACACCCTGCCACTGAAGCTCTCCAACTCATGGCTGGTCCAACTTTCCTTTTCCCTTACCAGCACCACGTAGCACCCGTGAGCGAAGGCTCAGAAAGAAATCTTAAACATGTGCATAAATAGTAAATACATATTTCAGATGCATATTTACCATGCCCAATAGTAATAACCTACTCATGCATTTATACAATTACAAATAAATGATCATAGGATAATTCTGGGGCCCGCTGCCCTGAATAGATGACCATATAGTCAATCTGGGGCCCTATTCCCTAGCTATGTGACCATAGAGTCACCCGAGGGCCCTTTACCCTAGATCTGAGTAACTAGCCATAGAGCTAGCCAAGAGCTTTGCTTTCCAGACAACCACAGGGTCGGCCAATGTAATAGTTCATCCCTGATTAGGCCTAAGCCCCCCAACTAGTGCATAACGCGCTATTGCCGACCTTGACTAATAAACCAAGGCCTTAACCAGATATTGTGATAATCAGACAAAAAGATACAGATACAGATAAGCATACTTCAGACAATACAAGTATGCATACATATTAATCATATATCTCAGCCAATTAAATACAAACACAGTAATAACCATGTTCCTTAGCGGGGCTGAGCCCTAACCTCGCAGATAATCACATTTAACACGTACTGGGTGCAGTTTTCTTACCTCAGGTCTGAGTGCAACGTATAATAAGAACGACATTTGAGAACGATTCTGGTTCCTAGCCCCTAGTGGTAACCTAGTAACAACCATAATATAGAATCCCATCAATAACGATCGAATAAAGGCTTTTGGGCAGAGTCCTAGCCTCCAGGACGTCAAATTATACTAAAGCGGCTAGTAGAATTGATCCCGAGCCCCTAAGTCTGAGTTCCCACACTCAAGACCTTCCTGAGGCTCAGAAGCCCTTCGAGTGCCGCGACCCTCCCCTAGGCAAAGAGCCCAAGGGCTCTCCTTTGGAACACACGTGCCGCGAATCTCCATGCAAGTGCCGCCACTCTACCTGCAAGCGTCGCGGCCCAAATGGAGGTTCAACACCTCCTTCTCCCTATCGTTCATGAGAGCTGCGGCACCCCAAGAATAGGGTCGCGACTCGACATGGAAACCTACTTTTCGCTAGCTTTCTTCAAGCCAAAATTCACCAAAAACACAACCAAACATAGCCAAATCCCAAAAGCAAAATTCCCAATCAACTCATCCTTCATAAGCCTCAAAACCACCCCCAAAAAAAAACTCAAAATTCCTCACAAAACCAATTCAGATTTGAGTTTTCAAAACTCTAAAACTCAACTAAAACCAGACAAAACATAAAGAATTGAGGCTAGAAATCGATACCTCTACTACCAAAACAATGCTAAGCCTTTCCCCAAGCAATCTCGAGCCTAAACTACCTTTGATTCCCCTTAGATCGCAAGAAAATTTTAAATAATTGTGTGTGTGTGTGTGTGTGAGAGAGAGAGAGAGAGAGAGAGAGAGAGAGAGAGAGAGAGAATAGTTGGGAGAGAGAGAGAGAGAGAAAGAGCTGATAAAGTTCTAAGTCTTTTTTTCTGTTTGTGTGTAGTTTACTTAGAGTTCCAGTAACTCTAAGCAAATCCCGAAGCTCAAGGTACGTCCCCGAGGGTAAAATGGTAAAAATTACTGAAAGTCCCCCCTAATCCCACTAACTCCAAATATATCCTCAAATATTTATTCTCATTACCCGAATATATCTGAATATTTCCTGATAAGAAACGGGCCCGCATGCATATTTTATACACTTAAACATGCATATCTAGCCATATTATAATATAACTTACGTAATCATATAATGATACCCATATATATCACATAAACACATACTTCATAATTAAATCACATATATTCAAATAATTCTCCATAATTTTCCATCCTGGCCCCCTAATCAAGACCCTAAGCCTTATTAGGTAATTTTGGATGTTACAGAAACACATATTTTTACATGGTCCAGGTTGTGAATCAATCCTAGTCTTTTAGTCACTTTTATTAGGATGCTAAGAACTTGAAATGCTCAAGTTCTCTTGGATTTCTGGCAGCGTATAGGCTCACTCTGAAATGAAATCGGGATCATTTACAATGTGTGTCCTAGCCCTATTTATAGGCTGATGGGGAAATTCAACTCATTAATTGGAGCTGATTAAAATTATTCTCCCTTAATGAGGATTTATTACGAGATAAATGAACATTCTCTTAGTAAATGAGATGGTGGGCTGTAGTGTATCCTTTTGGGCCCATTGTGAGGAATGTCACCCAACTATGTTGTTGGAGAAAATGTCAGTGACACGGTCAAAGTGGTAGCAACACGTTTTTCCAGGTCATACAACATTGTGGGATAGCCATTTTGCCTCTTGTATGGAGTCAACACCACAATCTATGTGACAGTGGGTGTTAGAAGGTTGTCTGTGGTCCAATGTCACTGTTTTTGACACTTGGCTACCCTTCTCCATGTCCGGAGGAAGGTCCTCGCAAACCTTGAGGAAATGAAGGGAGGAGACGATCTTGTATTGAGACTTGGAGCATCATCCTAGGATGTGGTCCTCGAGAAGCGACGATTCTAAGGGAATGGGCTTACCTCTCATGGAACTCAAAATATCTTCTGAGAGGCTGAATAAACCTACATAGACTCTTACTTTCCCTTAAAGTATGCCATGTGTCACTCAATGAAAACATAGACAATATTTGCCCCCCAAGTCTTCACTCATCCTTGGGTAGTGGAGACTTTAATTGAGAGGCGTATTCTTGGGGGACATACTTGGGTCGAGACTGTTGGGTATCCTCGAGCATTAAGAACCTCTTATGCAACCTGAGCTCAACCAACCTCATAAAACTTATAAGTTAAGTACGTTGTGTATAAGTTTTCTTTGATGGTTGCGTTAGAAGGTTGCTTTCGTTGTTACGTTGGTTGTTGTTTTGGGATATAATAAAGTTTCTTGAGTTTTATAATTTAAATATTAATTTGTTTAAGTTTATTTAGGTTGCATAGCAGGTTGCTTAAGCTACTATAATTTGAACATAAGATTGTTTATGTTAATTTAGTTGCTCTAAGTTGCATATCAAGTTGTTTTAGTTACAAATGAAATTTCATAAGTCGTTGTATATTACCTATTACGTTGCTTAAGTTGATGTATGTTGCATAAAATCGAGATTGCTTAAGTTACTGTAAGTTGCATTAGACTGTATTTGAACACCATGAGTTACTAGCAAGCAAGCATTGTGGTAGCTATGTGTATATATATATATATAGAGAGAGAGTATTGTTGTAAAAACTTAGTTTAGCAATTTGTAGTGGTCGAGGTGCTCAGTTCATCCACGTCTTGTAGTTTATTGTACATACATGAAAAAGAGTTATTTCATTTTATTGTGTACATCTCAAAAAAAAAAGAATTTAAAATTAAAATTAAAAAGAACACCATGCTGGAAGCACATTGTACAGTTGTATCTTCTTTGAGCTTTCCTATTGAACATTAAGGATACGTGACATTTAGAGTAGTTTGAACTAAAAATGATCATATAAGGTATATATATATAGCTAGCTACTCACGTATGTAAATAAATATACAAGAATCATATCTATATATATGTAACTAAAACTTGTGTGTGTAAAATTATATAGGAATATTTACATTCAAAAATGTTATTCCCATTTTAATTAAGAAAGTAACTTATGATTGTTAGAAATATATAACAATGGAGACGATTTCAATCAAAATAAACACAAAAAATATATAATATTAATTAATTATATTACATAAGTAAAGGAAAAAGATGAGAAGAGATTACATAATTTATGTAAATCAACGTAAGAATAGCAGGTATAAGATGAAGATCTCGAGGCTTAAACAAGGTTCAAAATATTTATCTTAAAAGCTATTTCCCCTCTCATAAGAACACTTTGAGAATACTCTATAAATACTTCTAAGGATTTATCAAGCGGTCTCTCATATTCATCATAATGTTCAAAAGATGTGCATGTTATCACAAGTGTTCTAATCAATGTAGTGTATTTTTTCACATTCACACATTACTTCTAAGTGAGCAAAATGGTTTCTATCTATAGATTTCTCATCCCTTATTTGATTTTCTAATTCCACCAAACTCTTTTGGGAGTTAGAAATATGCACACAACAACTATAAAATATTATAGTTAATGAAAATCAAATTCAAGATGTGTAACTCCTTTTACACATCAATTTGTGAATATTTGTGAGAGTTACAAAATTTATGATCATCATTTTTAAGAATTGTAACTCAACTCTATATGCTACATCATTTCTCAAATTGTAACTCCAAAATATATGTTACATTTGACAAAATAACATTTTTCACATAATTCATTTAATCAAAATATTATATTGTTTATAAAATAATATAACAAGGATAATTTATTTACAAAAATTCATGATTTGACATACTTGAAAAAAAATTAATACCTCCAATCTCTTTCTTCTTTCTCTTTATCTCTCTATCTCTTCAAATTGTAAAGCTAAGTCGTCAACAATATGGCCACCTTATTACTGCTACATGCTTTAGACGGGAAGGAAGAGAAGTGGCTGAGGATCTCACGATCCAAAGATCGTCACCATTTTTCACCGGAGGAGGCCATATGAGACTTGGACTCTATTTTTTGGCAAACTCCAGTCACCATGAGCCTTGCGGGTGGTACCTTCATGATCTACTATTCAAGGGGGTTATTTTGATGTATAGAAATCATATGTTTCTTGCTATCGCCGAAGAAGATGATTGAAATAGATTGTTTTTGTTGTGTTTGAAAATTAATTTTATAGTTTCTTTTGATTATAATTAAGCAAAACTTAACTTTAAAAGCAGGAGTGTTCATCAAATTGCTCACACTGCATCAATTGCCTACACCACACCATATATTGCACCAAAATATTCGGTTTAAAACCCCTCGTAGTGCAGTTGCAGATTGTATTTTTTCCAAACCGCACAGTGTGGTTTGCAACTTTAAATTCAATAAATGTAGTTCTAACCACACCACGCGGTGTCACTAGCATTTGTCTCTACTTTACTCAACATTTTATGATTATTGCATTAGTTGTTCTAGATTCACTTGTCTTTCCCTACTAACTATTCTACCGTACTACCTAAACATAGTGTGTTACATTAATTCTCAAACAAACTAACTATAGAGATTGAATCTTCATTTTAGTACGTGCTATTAAAAGATCATATCACTATTAGTCCTCATGGCCCTTGGTTCATGCATTTGAATGAATACAGTATAACGAAACTCATGTGTCTAAAATATATAATCTAATATAGGTGTATATATATGAATTATTTTTCAATGGGCATTACCCACCCATGAATACCTAGACAAATGTGCAAATATGCTGATATAACACTGTTGACGCGGTTTTTCGCTAACAGTGAATTAAGAAAATAACTTGGATGAATTAGTGCTTAGTGATAAACAGTAATAAGAAAAGGACTCTCAAGAATTCTCGAAAGGAAATTCCCAAGAACACTCGTCTTTTTTTAAGTGGTTCAGTGGTTAAAATCCACCTAGTCCACGAGTCTATGTTATTACTGTTTTTCTCTCTGAATTTTGATAGAGTTTTTGTATTACAGAATAATCCCCCCCCCCCCCCCCCTCCCTCTATCCAAGATCTCAGTATTTATAGAGAAAATCCTTGGACAGGTCTGGCGGTCATCACGTGACTTAACATCTATTTTTAACTGTATTACACTTATTATAAATATTCCAATTTATCCTAAGGCATGGTCTGATCAAGAAATAAAACTAATCCTAGATCCTTAGGGATATGTGGCATGCCCTGCCTGACCATGCACGATTATATTACGTGTCTAGGTTTTCAGGGATATGCGGACATGCCATGTCTGGCCATGCACGATTATATAACGTGTTCGGGTTTTCAAGGATCCAAGGACACGCCAGGTCTTTAGCATGCCCTGAGCAGAATACACCATGAGATCGTGCCATTGACGCTATGCCTTATACATATTATAAGTTCGTGCTTATCACTTTATACACCCCAGCTCGTGCCATCACCTTGAGGACCGTGCTGTCTTCATGGAGAATACACAAATTCATTGGCCATTTTTTTCCGTGCCTGTACTTGTCAGTTGTACACAAGCTGAATAAAAGACTCGTACTGAAATTAGGATGCACATTTGCCCCCCGAGTCCCTACTCATGTTCTATGATGTCATCTTCTGACCTACACAGTAGGGACTTTTAGACTTCCATTGCAATTACCCATGTTTGCCCACTACTCGAGTACTGGACACGTGGAACACTATAATTGGCGTCTGTTCAGGTTCCGAGGACTGCAATAATTTTCTTATCAACTTTTTGCCGCCGTTTCATCTTTCGAACTGCAACCCTTGGATTTTTCACTGGCCAGATCGGGTGGCTCACATTGATTTATGCCATTTACGTATAAAAGGGATAGACAATTCCTACAGTTCATCACCTTTTATTTGAAAATTTTCTGTCTTCCATCTTCTGCATCTTCAAACCTCCTTCTTTCTCAAAGAAAAGAAAACCCCCAAAACACTTTGTTGTGAGATCTTCTCAACACCAAGTCATACAACTACTCAGGAGTGAGCACTCCCATCCTTGCGGAATACACTTCTCTCACCGACGTCCACACTGTAAGTTTTATTATTTCACCTAAACTCCTTTTCTTTTTATCGACTTCTGAGTTTTATTTACCATGTCCGCTTATGCTTCTCCGTAGTCACTATTAGGGTGTTTCCTTGATCTCTTTGGCATAGAGGCTCCAACCATAGGCTTATAGAGAAGGTTTAGAACCCCTCCCAAAATAATGATATCACGAAATTGGGCATTTTCTGGGTAGAGTTGGGTAGTTCATGGTAAGTTTTTTAGGAAATACCCATTTGAGATGTAGAAGATGAAAGGTTAGGGTTCAAAAATTAGATTGCTTAGAGAACACGCTCCTTGGGTGGTCTTTTCTCTAAACTGCCTCCCAAGGTTAGTAGCGGCCAGATTCTTTAACACACGAATCTTGAAATATAAGGGGTCTGTTGGGAAACCGAGGTGCGCAGTGTAGGGTAGCGCGTGTGATCACGCAACGGGCTGAGACCAACTCAGCTCGTGTATCACGGATACCCTTCTTCCCCACTCATTCATGTCATAATCTTTATAAAATATTAGGTCGCCTACTAAGTGATTCATCCTTCTTGTTCGTTAGGCAATCTAATGGTGCCCAAGAAAAGTGCACCAAAGAAGAACGTACCAAAGAAAGACGCTCCTAGTCCATCTGCCCAACGAATCAGCAAGGGGAAGGAGATCACCTTTGCGTCTCCCCTTCCCCACTTCGGCCCCATGGAGGAAGGGGAGATCGTGGTGGATCCCAATGCTTTCTACGAGGCAGAGATGATCGTCTCCAAGATCACGACCCAAGGAAGGGTCTATAAGATAATGTTGTCCCACAACAATGAGGTCGGGTCCGGGGGCCTCATCACCCGACCTCCATATGAAGGGGAAAGGAGTTGTGCACCTCTTCAGGATGACTTCGGGGCCTGGAGCGATAAGCACTTGAAGGCAGGGGCCTTCCTTCCTCTGGACCAGTACTTCGCTGACTTCCTGAACTACGTGAAGTTGGCGCTGTTCCTGCTCCCCCCGAACTCATACCGACTATTGGCGGGGTTGAAGTATCTTTCTCTAAAGCACGAGTGGGAGGTCCTTACTCCGGAGGACATCCGTTATTTTTTTCTGCCTCAATGTCAGCCCGAAGCAACGAGGGCAAGGTGATGGGTTCTATTAATTGACCTGATTCCCGAACTCACCCTCGGTCATCGAGCTCCCCAGCCACCCCAACGACTATAAAGATCAATTCTTTATGTCGAATGGGTTCTGCAACTGCAAACATCGATACTTCAACTGTCCTCGTATGTCTCCTTTCCTTTCTTAACTCATGAAATCATTCTCTTTGTGTCTGGACCTACTCCTAGTGTATATACTAATTGAGTATTATTTTTTTTGTAGCCATATTCGCGAGGACGGACAAATCTGTGACCCTCGGGGGTCAATACCATACGCTGTCTAGGCGTCTACCTAGTGAGAAAGACTATCTCCAGCTCGTGACTGACGACACGATGCTAATGTGTAAGTTTATCACTGAAGGCCAGACTCTGGCCTTGAGAAGAACACAGGCTATTCTCCTAGTGGCCCGCAAGCTCCTGCCTACCCATGAAGGGGACGCTAAGGCCATTGAAGGCGAGGATCAAGAAGAAGATGAAGTGCCTCTGGTGCGGAAGAGGCGGGCTCCCGAGGCTGCTCGAGACCTTAAGTTAGAGCGAGATTCATCGGGGGCAGCAGCCAGCCCCTCCAGCCAAGGTAACCCATACCCCTATAGGGAATTAGATAGGGTTATCGCTGACCTTAGGTTAGTAAGGTTCAATCCAAACCAGCTCGTCCATCGCCACCCTAATGATCCAGACCGTAATATAACCCTCCTCCAGTGCATGGACCACTTAGTGTTACGCTATGACATGGGCTATCCTAAGGGCACCATTGTCGTAGATAATACCCTATCCTTTAGGTCGATCTTTTTTGAAGAGTATGGGACCAATCTTAGGTCGTGGCCCTCTTTGCTCCAGGGTACCCTTGCCCCTGGACTTAGGCAATATGTAGAGGAGTCCAACCCCGAAATAGAACCTGAGCCTGAACCTCCCCTGATTCAAGAAATTACACTTAGGTTCCCCATCTCCCCAAGTTGTCCTGAGGCCGGAGGTCGTGATAATAGACTCCTCCCCCAGCCCAGAGGGTAGGACTTTTTATTATATTGTATGTATATATATATTGTAAATTTCTGACTTTTTCCATGCTCTAACTCCCTTCTTATTCTTTTCAGACGAAGAAATAAAGCGATCTGGAGCTCCTGATCTCTGCACCGCTTTCTAGGGCGGGAAGTCTAGCTCAGGTCCTGTCGTAAAGAGGCCCCGACATACGAAGAAAACGCCTCTTGTGGCTGGAACCACATCCAAGTCCCCTGCTAAGGGGAAAGGTGCAAGCTCAGCAGCTCCTGCCTCCACCGTGACGGAGAAAAGGATTCCTCCTCCTCCTCCTCCTACTCGGTTTGCACCTGCTCATGATCAAGTTATACAAGCTGATCCCCCAGCTCCTACTGCCCCTGCAACCACCGTTCGTATTCCCGTGGATCCCCACAACTTGGAGAAAATCCCCGACACCTTCAGGGGGACCCTTTATGAGACTGCAAACCACATGGTCGAGCATGTTTACAAGGCTGACCCAAGGGACTTCAGGACGATTGAGGAGCGCAACCCAGAGAATGTCTTGGAGTCAGCTCTGGGGATGACCCTCCCTGTAAGATCTTCTCCTTTAAGTTAGTGAAACTTTTCCTTGTCAATTTTCCCCCCAGTATGCGCCTAAATATCCCTTTTGTACTTTGTAGGTGGCCCTAGCTCAGCACCGTAGCATAGCTCGAGCTCAAGCTAGGAATGATGAGCTCCAAGTCGAGCTTCAGGCCGTAAAGACCGTCCTGATTGCAACTCAAGAGGGTGAGTAGGCTGCCAAAGCTTCCCTTGCAGTCGCGCAAAAAGGAGAGCACGATGCCAAGGCCGCCCTTGCATCCTCCCAAGAAAGTGAGCAGGCCGCGAAGGCCGCCATGGCCACTCTTCAGGTTGAGGTCGCTGAGTCCAAGGCAAAGCTGCAAGAGGTCGAGTCTGTGGTGAAGGAGGAGAAGGTAGCCTCCCTATCCTCCATGGAAGATATGTTGTACAATTGCTGGGCATTCAACCAAGATGGCAACTTTTCCTTCATGGCTCCCGAGCTGTGGGATCCCTATCTTGAGAAATTCAAGGCTCAGATCGTATAAGAGCCATCGGAGATGGGGGAAGCCTCTGTTGTGGGCGAGCAGGAGGTTGAGGAGGTCACCTCCTTAGAGCGTCCTGGAGGAGTCTGATGCAGAGCTCTAATTTCTTGTTTTTTTTTCATGTGTTTGTAAATGATTGCCTTCGGGCCAGTTCGAGGTTTTTTTCTCCTCGAGACAATTTTGTTTTTAATTCGTACGTCTTTTCCTTAATTCTCTTATGTTTATGCTTTCTTATATTTGCACATTCGAGATTTTAGGACTCGACTATTAGATCGGGATAGATATTTTGAATTTGGTTACATTTGAACCTGATGTGTTGATTTATATCATACTTGTTAAGTGTCAGGCCTCGGACCCGGTTATATCTGGAATTTTAAATATTTCAAACTTAGTTCACATTAGGTTTACAGATATCTCGAGCTTCTAGGAAAGCCATCGAATTTTCAATTTTGCTAACTTCTAAGTTTTGGACCTGGAGTTGTATCCATGGTTTTAAATGATTTAAACTTAGCTCATGCTAGGTTTATTGACACCTCGTGTTTTTTTAAAAGTAAAACATCGGTTAATAAATTTTACTAACTTCTAAGTTTAGGACCTGGTTGTATCCAGGGTTTTAAATGATTTAAACTTAGTTCGTACTAGGTTTATTGACACCTCGTGTTTTCTTAAAAGAAAAACATCGGTTAATCAATTTTACTAACTTCTAAGTTTAGGACCTGGTTGTATCCATGATAGTTTTGTACCTAGTTATATCTAGGATTTTAAGTGTTTCAAACTCATCCTTAATTCGTATATCTAATTTTAATCTATCTTGGGTTATATGCCCCCATGTAACCAGAATGTGAACTTTCTCGTTTACTTAGAGAAACTTTATCACACGAACTGATATATAAATAATCTTGCGAAGGGAAAAGCTTAAAACTATACAAAAAACAAGAAATATGTGACAATCCCTTCATTTCTCAGTCGAATGGCTTTTATAACTAAGCCTTACATAGATGGATGGTATCACTATTGATAATACTTCTTTAGATGCATGACATTCCAGTTCCGTGGGATTATTTCTCCACTAAGTCGAGCTAATTTGAAAGTTCCTTCACGCATGACTTCCACAATCTGATAGGGCCCTTCCCAGTTCGGACCTAAAGCGCCATCTTTAGGGTCCTTGTTCGCCAAAAAGACCCTTTGGAGAACTAGGTCGCCCAAACCAAATCTATGTCTTATGACCTTGGAATTAAAATAACGAGTGATTTTCTATTGGTAATGTGCGAGCTGTAGTTGTGAATCCTCTCGTTTCTCATCAATCAGGTTGAGAGACGCATTAAGCAACTCCTCATTCCACTCCTGGCTGAATGTCTATAGCCTATACGTGGCTACTTTTGTTTCGACGAGAAGGACGGCCTCACTTCCGAAAGTCAGGGAAAAAGAGGTGTGTCCCGTGAAGGTCCAGTGGGAAGTCTGGTACGCCCATAGTACCTGCGGTAGCTGCTCAGGCCAGACTCACTTGGCCTCATTGAACCTTTTCTTAAGACTCGCTTTGAGGGTCTTATTCACAGCCTCGACCTGCCCATTGGCATGTGGGTACGCAACCGAAGAGAAACTTTTAACTATGTCGTGTTTTTCACAGAACTCAGTGAAGAGATCACTGTCAAACTAAGTTCCATTATCTAACACAATCTTCTTGGGAAGTCCAAACCGGCACACAATACTCTTAACCACAAAGTCGAGGACTCTCTTTGAGGTGATGGTTGTCATAGACTCGGCCTCTACCCACTTCGTGAAATAATCAATGGCCACCACCGCATACACAATCTCCTCCCTTTCACGTTGGTAAAGGTCATATTAAATCAATTCCCCATACTGCAAATGGCCATGGGGATGAGATCATCATTAGCTCAACTGGCGAAGCTCGTACGACTGTGGCGAAGTGTTGGCATTTTTTGCACTTCTGAACATGAGAGATGAAATCCTTTGTTAAAGTGGGCCAAAAATAACCCTGGCTTAATATTTTTAAGGCTAGGTTTTGCCCCCAGCATGATCCCCACAGAAGCCTTCATGCACCTCTTGCAGAGTGGTTTTAGCCTCCTCCGACAAAACACACCGTAGAAGAGGCAAGGAATGACCACATCGGTATAATATTCCATCTATTATTACATATCTTGGAGCTTGATAGAGTATCCTTCTCGCGTCTTTTGTCTCTTCAGGTAGCTTCCCTGTTGTAAGATACTCCATCATGGGGGTCATCCAGGTCGGCCTAGTGTCGATCATCTCAACCTCCATCACGTTTCCTGCCACGCTTGGACTTTCCAAGAATTCCACCGGTACTACGTTCAAAGTCTCAGCTTCCTTGGAGGTGGTGAGCCTCGCCAAAGTGTCTGCGTGAGTGTTCTGCTCATGAGGGATCTGTTCGACGGTGCCACACTTAAATTCTAATAGCTCTTTCTTCACCTTGGCTAGGTAAGCTGCCATCTTGGTACCCTACGCTTGGTATTCCCCTAACACTTGATTGACCACGAGCTGGGAATCACTATAACACTTGATGACCCTTGCCTTCAATTCCTTTTCCACTCTAAGCCTGACTAACAAAGCCTCGTATTCGGCTTCGTAGTTTGATGCTTTGAATCCGAATCGTAGCGCAGTATGGAATCGATACCCTTCCAGAGAGATCAATATGATCCCAGCTCCAGACCCGTTCTCATTAGAGGAGCCGTCCACGAACATTCTCCACAAATCTGGTGCATTCATCCATGAAATCAGCAAGGGTCTGGCTTTTGATCGAGGTCCGTGGTATGTACAGTATCTATAACTGGCTGAGTTTGACTACCCATTTTAAGAGACATCCCGACGCTTCAGGTTTTTGCATTACCTGCCTTAGAGGATGGTCGGTTATGACGTGGATGTAATGGGAGTGGAAGTACGGCCTAAGCTTACTGGAGGCTAATATCAGGCAGAACACCATCTTTTCCATCAGGGGATACTGTGATTCAGCTCCGGGAAGTCTTTTGCTTATATAATACACTAGTTTTTGAACCCGATCTTCTTCCCGAACCAACACGGCGCTGGCTGCATTTTCTGTCACAGCCAAATAAAGGAATAAGGGCTCCCCTGCCACTGGCTTAGAAAATACTGGGGGCTCAGCCAAATGTGTTTATAGATCGAGAAATGCCTGTTCCTACTCCTCAGTCCATTCAAATTTCTTATTTCCTCGGAGCAAGTTATAGAATGGCAAGCACTTGTTAGTGGGTTTTGAAATGAACTGATTTAGGGTTGCCACCCTTCTAGTCAGGCTCTAGACTTCTTTACGCGATCTGGATGAAGGTATTTCCAATAGCGACCTGATTTTATCTGGATTTGCCTCTATCCCCCTTGTATTGACTATGAATCTCAGAAACTTTCCCGACGCCACTCCGAAAGTACACTTATGGGGATTCAGCCTCATATTGTATTTCCTCAGGATCTTGAAACATTCATTTAGGTTGGACACATGGTCGTCGGTAGTCTTGGATTTGACAAGCATGTCGTCGACATACACTTCCATATTTTTTCCAATCTGGCCAACGAACATTCTGTTAACTAACCGTTGGTAGGTATCCCCAGCGTGCTTTAGTTTGAAGGGCATAACTTTATAACAGTATACATTTGTTGGAGTCATAAAGCTAGTATGCTCCTGGTCCGCAGGATTCATTGCGATTTAGTTATATCCAGAATACGCATCCGTGAAGGACATAAGCTCGTGCCCTGCGATAGAATCTACCAACTGATCAATTCTCGGCAATGGAAAGCAATCCTTAGGACAAGGTTTGTTCAGGTTGGAGAAATCGATGCAGGTCCACCACTTTCCGTTTGGCTTCGGGACCAGGACAGGATTCGCAACCCAGATCGGATATTTTGCTTCACGAATGTACCCGCACTCAGCTCATACTGTTCCCAGACGCATCTGTTTTTGGGACCTGGGAGGCATGCTTTTATCCAAATTCAGGGTGTGCATGATCATGCTCGGGCTGATCCCCACCATGTCCTCATGAGACCAGGCGAGTACATCTAGATTCTCCAGCAAGAATTTTACAAGCTCCTTTTTCCTATCATCATCGAGATTTTTCCCAATCTTAACGATTCTCGAGGCATCTTTGGGATCTATATTTTCCTCCTCGAGCACCTCGATAGCTTGGAGCTCTGACTAGTCCTCACTTGTTCGGGGGTCGATATCATCACTTGGGGTGATTTCTCTATCCTTGGCTTTTTGAGGTTCTTCCGTCCCGGGAGCAGCTTCCGTCTCCTGGGACTCCTCGCCTCTGTCGCTTACTGTCATTGTCTGCTGCCTGGGTTGTGATTTTCCCTTAGTGGAAATGCTATAGCATTCCATGGCAACGAGTTGATCGCACCTAATAGTGCATGTTCCCGCAGAGGAGGGGAATTTAATTGCTAGGTGATGGATAGAGGTCATGGCTTCAAATTCCATCAACGTAGGTCGGCCCAAGATCGCATTATAGGCCGCTGGACAATCGATGACCACCAATTCCAGGAGCTTGGAGACAGTTCGTGGACCTTCACCCAGCGTTACCACTAACTCGATTATCCCAATGTCTAGAGAATCCATACAGAATCATGGAAGTTTCCTTCAGGTCTATTACAGACAGCCCAATTTTTCTAAGGTGGACCTAAAGAGTAGATTCACAGAACTCCTGTTATCTACTAGTGTCCTCCTAACTCTCCAGTTGGCGAGCTGGACCGTTACGACCAGTGGATCGTTATGTGGGAACTGGACATGACTGGCATCTTCCTCCGTAAAAGCGATTGGTTGCTTCTCTAATCGTTAATGCTTTGATGATTGTGGCCTAGAACAAATTCCACTCCATTGTGGGATTTTAGCTCGTTGATATACCTCTTCTAGCCACCTCTGCTCATGCCTGCCAGATGAGGACCTCCAGAAATTATTGCTATATCTCCTCCCGTTATCGGAGGAGGGTTGTCTTGATTCACCTAAGCTCCATTTTGATTCATTGGAGCCTTTGGAGCTGATGGAATGTTTTGTCCAGCGGGCTGTCTGGAAGTCACTCGATTCCGAGCGTATCGAGCCAAGGGTCCTGCCCTGATGAGAGTCTCGATCTCATCCTTTAGTTGTCTACAGTCATCAGTATTATGACCGATATCATTGTGGTATCGACAGAATTTCAAGGGATCTCTCTTCACCCTTTGATTCTTTAACGACTCTGGTTTCTTCCATGGAAGGCGACCAGAATTTTCCAAGAAGATGCGCTCTCTAGTATCCGTGAGGCCGGTATAAGTTGCATAGATCGGTTTAAAATTCTCCATGGATTTGTTTTTCTTTAACCCGCTCTAGTCACCCTCACCATTTCCCTTTCTTTTATTATTCCCTTGGTTATTCTGGGCAACGGTTTGAGCTGTAGCACCATCCACATTTGTTGCTGCTCCAACGGGTTGAACAGGGGCTTGGTTGGTTCCTGCAACAGAAGCTCGCGCCTCTTCTAGGTTAATCCACCTTTCAGCTTGGTTCAGGAACTCATCCACAGTGTTAACTCCATTTCTCTGTAGTTCCTGCCATAGGTTGCCTCCCACAAGGATTCTCGTCCTCATTGCCATGAGCCTAGAACTCTTGTCGATGTCTCTAGCTCGTGCGACAACATTGGCAAACCTACTCAGGTATGCTTTCAAAGGTTCTCTGGGCTGCTGCTTTACATTTGCAAGCGAGTCGACCTTAATCCGAGCTGCCTGAGAAGCCTTGAAAGCTCTCTTGAAATTCGCAGAGAAATTCTTCCACGAGCTGATAGAGTGTTTTTTGTACTGATTGAACCATTGCCTAGCCGCCCCGATTAGAGTCGAGGGGAATATTAGGCACCTTATCTCGGGCCCGATGTTGTGGGCCATCATTAGGGGTGTTGAACATCCCCAAGTGGTCAGACGGATCTCCAACTCCATCAAATTTTGATAAATGGGGCATCCTGAAACCCGGAGGGTATGCAGTTTCCGCAATGTTTGGGGCGAAAAGCTCGAGATCATCCCCTGAATCATATTCATCTTTTTCCTTTTCTGATATGAGTCTTTTCATCAGCTCCTCCATCTAGGCTAACCTTTCGAGGGTTTTGTCTTTAATTCCTTGGTTATTTTTGGGTTTTTCAACAGCTCCCATCCTACCGTACGCATTCAGCGGGTTGTTGTCCCTCCAAGTTCTAGCTTGGTTTGGTGGGACATTCCCGTTATCACGTACTTCGTAAGGACATCCCTCTTGAAGACTATAATTGGCTCCTTCGTTTTGGACTGAATTTATCCTCTGTGAGTTTAGGCGATCTCGCAGATCAGGTTGTGGATCGAACCGAGGACTCTGAGCCAAACTCAAGTGATTTCTCAGGTCCGCGTTGGACCTGCCACTTCGATAGCTCCCACTCCAATAACTCCTATTAGCGAAACTCAGTGTTCGTGGTTGAGGCTGAGAATCTAGATCATTGACGCGCGTCTGCGGGGCATAAGTAAGGGCAGCAGGAGGAGGATTTCTCCTACTGTCCCCATAAGCAGGAACATTTCGCGTAGAACGAGGCAGTGTTGGATGTCTTATGGGTGATGGGGGATGCCTGACTGGCGAGGCAATTCTTGTCCCATCAAGACGAACCAAATTAGCCCACGGTCGTATGGCTCCACCATTTCTAACTCTCTGCGTCTGTCAATCTGATCGTGATGCAGGAGGGTTGGATGGAACGTGCTGTCTTTGTGAGCTTGTCCCGGACCTTCCCCGTGGGTAGCCATGGGCGTTTCCAGGCGCATACGATAGTGGTACTAAACTTGGGGTCGAGGTCCTAATCGACCGACTGACTTGTCGATGACCCCTCGGAGGGCCATTAGGCTGAGCATTTTGGTGATCTTGTGCTATGGGCGCAGAACTTGGGTGGCAGTTCTACCTGACTGACTTGGTTTGGATCGGTCATTCCTACGAGACTTATGAGACCCACTTTGCCTCTTTTCGACATTAACATCAGTTTGAAAAGGGGGTAACCGAGCCAAAACCTCCTCAATTTAGTTGTTTGCTTTTGCCAAATGGCTTCTTAACTACATGTTTTCCAGTTCTACCGCAGTCAAGTAATCTGGGTTCGAATTCGGCGGCAATGACACCGAACTCTCAGTATCGTTGTGGCCCATCAGTTGCTTTCCTGGTCGTTGTTGGATTTCAGGACTATGCTCACTAGAAACAACGGCATGGTGAGCCTCCTACCCACCAAGCTGTTCCATCTCATTGTCGTGCCTCAATCGAGTGACCACCATGATGAACTTTGATTGGAATTTTGATGAAAGCACTAATCTGCAGCTCTCAATGAAAGCACCAAACTGTTGACGCGGTTTTTTGCCAACAGTGAATTAAGAAAATAACTGGGATGAATTAGTGCTTAATGATAAACCGTAATAAGAAAAGGACTCTCAAGAATTCTCGAAAGGAATTCCCAAGAACACTCGTCTTTTTTTACGTGGTTCAGTGGTTAAAATCCACCTAGTATACGAGTCTATGTCATTACTGTTTTTCTCTCTAAATTTTGATAGAGGTTTAGTATCACAGAATAATCCCCCCCCCCCCCCCCCCTCCCTCTATCCAAGATCTCAGTATTTATAGAGAAAATCCTTGGACAGGTCTGGCGGTCATCACGTGACTTAACATCTATTTTTATCTGTATTACACTTATTATAAATATTCCAATTTATCCTAAGGCATGGTTTGATCAGGAAATAAAACTGATCCTGGATCCTCAGGGATATGCGAACATGCCTTGCCTGACCATGCACGATTATATTACGTGTCCGAGTTTTCAGGGATTCGCGGACATGCCATGTCTGGCCATGCACGATTATATAACATGTCCGGGTTTTCAAGGATCCAAGGACATGCCAGGTCTTTAGCGTGCCCCAAGCTGAATACACCATGAGATCGTGCCATTGACGCTATGCCTTATATATATTATAAGTTCGTGCTTATCGCTTTATACACCCCAACTCGTGCCATAGCCTTGGGGACCGTGCTGTATTCGTGGAGAATACACGGATTCATTGACCCTTTTTTTCCGTGCCTTTACTTGACAGTTGTACACGAGCTGAATAAAAGACTCGTGCTGAAATTAGGATACAGAAACAAATGAGTGACTTAGTAGAACAAGTTAACAATAGGTTACCAACATGTGAAGATTTTTTTTTTTGGCATAGATTCTTTTTTTTTTGTTGCATTAATTTTGAATTGCATTTTTTTTTTTTTTTTTGCAATAAGGAATGATGATTCCAAGTAATAAGAGGTAAGCTCTCTTTTCAAGTTTCGACTTAGTTTGAAAAATAAAAAATTAGGGTTCATAATAAATGCATTACTTTTTCTTAACCTATCCATTCTTTTTATTGTTCTTCTTCATTCAAAGTAAAAAAATAAACAAACAAAAAATTCAGAAGTGAACCACAAATTTTTGGAGAAAGAGAATGAGAGAAAGAAGAAAAAGAAAAAAAAATCATGGGGGAGAGAGAGAGATAGAGAAAATGCATATGAGAGTTGAGCGAAAAGACATGAAGAACAAAAGAAGTAGATCTAAAGATTTAGATGAAGGATTGGAAAGAAAGGACAAATCTTTTATGAGAACTCATTGTCTCCTAATTGGATGAGGTCCAAATTTCTTTTAGAATGCCCTTGTTGGTATAGATCTCATATGAAAAGTTTGGTGTTAGCATCTTCAATGTTTGAAAGTAGAATTTGACGTTGTACTAATAATGAGTCTTATTATTCATTTTGGAATGTAATATTTTCATTGTATACGTTTTTGTGATTGGAAACTAATTTTATGTTTATGTTTGAACACTTTTGATTGTTATTTTTCTAAAAGTTGTTTATATATTCCATCATGGAGCTTTGTGATACTAACATATTGTATGAAGATTTTGAGTAGAAGTTTAGATTGCTTTTAAAATTTTAAATATATTCGTATTTAATGTATTAAATGCAATAGTAATATTATTTGAGATAAATTTGGTTAATTTACAATGTAGTAAATTTAATATTAGTATTATTGGGAATATATTTATTATTAAATTCCTTTAATGTATTAAATTCAGTATTAGGAATATGAAATTTGGTATTAATCAATTGTAAACTTGAAATTATCTTTTAAATTTTATTTCAAATATGATCTAAAATATGGATACATAAAATTTTGGTTTTGGGTCAAATATATAAGGTATACGTAAATGTTGAAAATTTAACACATTTATATGATTATTTATGATGAAAATAATATTTATTTTTGTATATAGGTATACGTAAATGTTGGATGCTATATATACCTGATAAAATTAAGTTTATCATGCATATAACCAATCCGTAGCCAATATTTATTCTCCATCTTTATCAAATATAATTAATATCTCTGCGTGCTTTTAAAAAATAAGCAAATTAATTAGGCACATGATTTTTAGGATAGAAGAGATTTAAAAGGCCCCAACATAAAATTTAAAAGAAGAAAAAAGTGGAGATCATGGCATATCATATATACATAAGATTAATTTTTAGGGGAGTTTGGTATGGGGTAAAGTAATGGTGGAAATGAGAATCTAAATACCTTCTTATGTTTTGTTCAAATTTTAAGGGGATAAAATTAATAATTTGTGTGAGTCTCACATATATTTTAAGGGTAAACTGAACTATTTTGTATACAAGAATTTAATATTACCTCTATCATAAGTCCATCTACACTTTTCAGCAACTACTCAAAACAAACACTCCTAATATATTGGTTTCATCATGTTCAATTAATTGGCTACCCTAGTTTCACTCTTACTTTATTCTCACAAACTCAAAATTAGTATTGGTACTTAGGGTATATTCATATATAAAATATTTTGTTGTTTTATGAAAAATGAATAAATGAACATCAAATATTTGTACTTGGTCAATTTGATATCAAAAAGAATAAATAGACAATGAAACATTATTAATTTTGATTTATCATATTTTTTAATAATTTTAATTTAAAAATGGTAACATTTGCATGTTTTCCCAGACGAAAGAATACAACTCTTCATGTTTTCAATAAAAATTTATTAAAAACTTCTAATACGATCGAAAACATAATAAATTATGTGTATATTTCTCATAAAAAAATATTATAACTAATACAAAAACTACTATTTTATATTCTCTATCTTTAAAATAGGAAATTAATTAAAACCTAACAAAAAAATTATTATTTGGGTTAATAAAGAAATTTGATCATTAGTGAATCTTAAACTACCAAAATAATAATGAGGCAAATTTGCAAAAGGAACTTTTGATATTATTTTTCTTAATATGAGAGATAATTTTGGGGTACACTTTCAAATCACAAAATTTTGTGAAAACTCAATATTATTACTAACAAACCAAGTAATGTTACAATATTTGTTAAATATATCAGCATCTTTTAATAATGATCATAAGACCAAGACCGATTCATGCAATTGAGAGGCCTTGGGTGAGCAAGCAATATATTGGGGCTTGAGTGATGATCTAAAAATAAATTTTAATAATTATTTTTTTTAAAAAAATAAAAATATCTACATTTTTAGTAAAATAAACACTAAAAAAAGTTCAAACACACTTCAACAACTGAAAAAAAAAATTACAAAAACTACCTTAAATTCCCAAAACAAAACAAGAACAATAGCCATGATTCAATACAGAGATTAAAACAAATAACAAAAACATTTGACAAATGATGAAGAGTGGAGGTAGAGCTTTCAATGGACAAGGAAAAAGAGGAGTCGAAGGCGGAGTCGGAGCAAGGCACAGACGAGCGAAGGCGGACCCAACCATGGACAAGTGGCAATGCAGCTTCGAATGTACGATGTTGTTGGAGAGAGGGTGAGCCACGAAGCAGGGAAGACAGACCTTCGATGGATGTTGCTGGCAGCTTTCAGCAATCGATGTTGTTGTCGAAGTTTCGCGTACAAGACGGCGCATGAACCATGACCGGACCGAGAGAAAGAAGATAAGATAGCAAGGGAAGAAGAAAATGCTTCTGTCAGGCTAAATTTCAAAAATAGAAAAAACATGAATGTGATATTTAATATTACATCTAGCGTTATTTAATGCTGCAGAGAGCATTAAAGTAAATATTTAAGGTTCATTGTGAAAAAACGTAAATATTTAAGAAAGGAAAAGTATTATTAAATTAATATATCTGTTCTATATAAAAAAAATAGTTAGGATAACAGAAATTCTTTATTTTCACCGTTTTTTTTTTCCACTTTAAACGAATATTTTTATATTTAACATAATATTTTTATATTTAAATATAACTTAAATTTAAATAAATAAATAATTAAAAAAATTAAAATAAGATATTTTTGAGATATTTTACTATGATAATTATTTAAAAATAATAAAATTATACATACTGAACCAATTTTTATTAAAATTATAGACAATGTTTACAATTTTAAAACTAAACAAACGTGCATTGCATACTGCTCCTACTTAGTATATATAAAGATGAGAGGGATGGGAACATGAGTGGGTTAAATATTAATATAAATTGGAGAGAGAGATTAGGAGAAGTTGAGTAGATTTTTATATTTTATGAGAAAGAAAGCTAGTTGGAACTAGAATTTTAAATACGGGACAGGCTTTCTAGCACGACACGAAACTGGTACGAGCACGACACGTCACGAAAAAATATGGGCTTGGGCCAGGCACGACACGACAAGCCCGAAGACACGACACAAAAGCACGAATAAACTAGCCCGAATGCACGATACGATAAAAAACCCGATATTTTGACATTAATAATGATAATTAACTTTTTTTTTGTCAATTATCTATAAATTAAAATGATAATAAAAGTCTATTATTGTTCTCAATGTTTATAATTTTATAATTATATTAATTTATTTTAAGATTTGTGAGTTGAAAATTTTAGCATTTATTAGTAGGTATTCAAATTCTAACAATTATTTTTTATATAATTTTGGGTAAAATATTGTTGAAAAGTATATAAAAATATCTCAAACTATAATTTAAACAATGAAATATATTTGGATCGGTGGTGAGTCCATTAATTGTTAAAGAGGAGGTGGAGGGTTCTGTTGATACGGTTTTTCGCCAACAGTATATTACGTAATTAGCTTGAATAAATTAGTGCTTAAGGATAAACTGTAATAAGGAAAATAACACTTAAGGATGATAGACACGAAATATCGAGAACACTCGTTCCTTTTTACGTGGTTCAGAGGCTAAAATCACCTTAGTCCACGAGTCGATATTATTACTGTATATCTTTCTATATTTTGGCAGAGTATTAGCATTACAGAGAAAAAACCCAACTGCTTCCCTATCCAAGGTCTTGGTATTTATAGAAGAACCATCCCAGGATAGGTGTTGGGGTCACCACGTGAATACAAATCCTTCCTGTGACTTGTCTTGCACAAATGATGAATATTACAATTTACATTAAGGTATGGTATAATCATTAGGTAAAAATGATCATGGGTCATCTGGCATAATCGGACATGTGATGTCTAATCATGCACGTTTATGTTACGTGTCCGAGAATTCAGGGATAAACAGACATGTGATGTCTGATCACGCACGTTTATATATAACGTCTCCAGGTTTATAAAGGTTCCTGAAAATGGCAGATCTGTAGCGTACCCCGACCTGAACATAACTCCAGCTCGCGTCAAGGACGCTGTGCTTCATATGCGTCTCCAGCTCTTACCTTATTGCTTCGTATTCCTCAGCTTGTGTTATTTATCGAGGGAGTTGCATTGCCTTCGCAGAGGAAATATGAACTCGTGGATCATCTTGTACTGTTCTTGGCTAGCCAGCTATACTCAAGCTGCCTAAAAGACCTGGGCTGAAATATTAGGACGTACATTTGCCCCCCAAGTCCTTACCCATGTCTTATGACTTCATTCTCTGACTGACATGGTGGGGGCTTTAAACTTCTGCCGCGATTACCCAGGTTCAGCACTACTTATGTATGGGACACGTGGAACGCCGTAATTGGCGTCTGTTCGGGTTTCAAGGATTGTATTAAATGGCCTGGCCAACTTTTTTCCACCGTTTAATCTTTCGAAACATGATCCTCGTATCTTGCACTAGCCTGATCAGACGGTCCACGGTGCTTTATGCCTTTTACATATAAATAGGGTTGGCAATTTTCAATGTTCATCACCTTTCATTCGAAACTTTTCCTCATTTTCTCTCTTCTGCACTTCAAAACCCTTCTTTCTTTTCTGATAACATCCCAAATACTGTCACCAAAACCCTTGGAAATCCAGTCACCAAGGATTTTTCCAGGAACTCTTCTCTACGCTGCTTACTTCTTTTGTTGAAGAATACACTGTAAGTTTTCTATTTTTTGCTGAGACTTTTCTTTTATTGTCTTTCGTGTGTTTCTCTTCTTCTTCTTTCTCTTTTTTTTTTTTTTTTTTATATATCATGCTAATCTGCACTTCACCATAGCCAGCATTAGGTTGCTCCCCAAATGTCTTTGGCACATAGGCTTCGAATTAGGTTGACCGAGTAGGCCCTAAAATGTTCTTAGGATTGTGATGTTCATAAACTGGGTAATATTTTGGGTGATCCCTGGGTAATTTTAGGACATATCCCTTCGGTATATAGAAGACGAAAGGTTTTTAGGGCTCGAAAACAGGTTGCTTAAGGGCTACGTTTCTAGGGTGACATTGGTCCAAACTGTCCCCTAAAGGAAATAGTGGCCTGATCATCTGACATGCGAATCCCAAAATATCAGGGGTTTGTTAGAAAACCTAGGCGCATAGAATAGGCAGCGCGTGGCAATCACGCCGCGGACTGAGATTACCTCAGCTCACAAACTAAAAACCTTAGCCTTACTGCTTTCACTCCTTTATATAAATTCTAGGTCGCCTACTAAGTGATTCATCGCTCTTGTTCGTTAGGCGATCTAATGCGCCCAAGAAGAACGTATCCAAGAAGAGCGCAACTGGCTCATAGTCCCAACAAACTAGCAAGGGAAAGGAGGTCGCACCGGAATCCCCTATCCCTCAGTTTGGCCCTACGGTGGAGAAGGAGGTTGTGGTGGGAGTTGACGCCTACTTTGAGGCGAAGAGAATAGTCTCCAAGATCACGACCCAAGGAAGGGTCGACAAGATAATGTTGTCCCACAACATTGAGGTCGGGACTGGCATTCTCATCGCCCGCCCTCCCTTCGAAGGGGAGAGGAGTTGTGCACCACTCCAGGACGATTTCACGGCCTGGAGTGATGAGCACTTAAAGGCCGGGCCTTCCTCCCCCTCGACCAATACTTCGCCGACTTCCTTAACTACGTGAAGTTGGCGCCATTTCAACTCCCCCCGAACTCATATCGACTACTGGCGGGGCTGAAGTACCTCTTCCTAAAGCAGATGTGGGAGGTCCCCACCCCTGCGGATATCCTGTACTTCTTCTACCTTAAGGCTAGCCCAGATCAACGGGGAAGAGGTGACAGGGTCTACTATCTGATCCACTTCCCGAACTCACCCGCAGTCATCGAGCTGCCCAGCCATCCCAATGACTATAAAGATCAGTTTATTTAGTCGAATGGGTTTCGCAACTGCGTACACCAATACTTCATCCGTCCTCGTAAGTCTTTTTTCCTTTCTTATCTCGTGGAATTATTCTTTTCATACTCAGTCATCTCACGTGTATACTGACTGGAGTATCTTCGTGCAGCCATTTTTGCGAGGACGACCAAATCAATGACCCTTGGGGGTCAATACGATACCTTGGCGGGGCTTCCGCCCAGCGAGAAGGACTACCGCCAGCTCGTGTATGATGACACGATGTTGGCATGTAAGTTAATTACCAAAGGCCAGACTCTGGCCTTAAGGAGGACTCGGGCTAATTTCCCGATAGCCCGCGAGCTAGCGCCTATCCCTAAGGGAGTTGCTGAGGCTGACGATGGCGAAGAGCAAGAAGAGGACGAGGTGTCGCTCATGTGAATGAGGCGAGCTCCTGAGGCCGCTTGGGACCCTGACACGGAACGAGCTTCATTAGAGGCAGTAGCCGGTCCCTCCGGCCAAGGTAACCCATACCCTTTTAGGGATTTAGATAGGGCTGTCGCCAAACTTAAGTTAGTTAGGTTTAATACGAACCAGCTCGTACATCGCCATCCCAATGACCCCGACCATAACATAACCTTCCTTCAGTGTGTGGATCACTTAGTGATTCGCCACGACATGGGCTATCCTAAGGGAACTATAGTCGTAGATAACACCCTATCCTTTAGGTCAGCCCTTTTCGAAGAGTATGGGACTAACCTTAGGTCGTGGCCCTCCCTTCTCCAGGGTGTCTTTGCCCCTGGACTTAGGCAATATGTGGAGGAATCCAGCCCCGAGGTAGAACCTGAGCCTGAAGCTCCCCTAATCCAAGAAGTTATAGACTTAGGCTCCCCTTCTCCTATAGCGGTTCCTGTTATATTACTTTATAATATAATGTAAAATTATATTATATTATAATATAATGTTTTAGATTAAATAAATGTGACAAAGTGTGTCACATATTGTAACATATAATAGAGAGTTACAATATTTAGATATATGAGATATATCCAAATAATGTAACATATTTGGTGTTACAAATTAGTAACCTCCAAATATTACCCTTTATTGTGTAAATTGTTGTTACATAATATTGAGATGAATTTCATAAAAGCCATATGTGATATGGCTGTTAGAGATATGATTTTAACCCTAATAATGTGTTTTGGGAGTTACAAAATCATTTGGGAGGGTTTGGAACCGTTTGGAAAAACAGCACAATTTTTGTGCTGAATTTGGTCAGTGGCCGCGGCCTGTGGGTCAGAGACCAGTGGTCGCGGCCACAGGCCAAAAACTGACCAAATTTTCAGTTTTTTCAATATTTGTTGAACGGCTCAAAAAACCCAAATAACTCCCAAATCTCTTTTTTAATTCCATATTAATCCAATTAAGCATTGGTAACAGCCATGGGGGTTGGTGGAATTTGAAATTCAAAGGGTGTCTCTAAACTCTATAAATAGGAGCCTATAGCTCACTTGTATGACACAACTTTTCTATCCACTAAAGCACTTGGCTAGAAACACCTTAAGGCTTGATAATTCCAGAAAGCTTTTCCAATATCTGAGAGAGATCCCTTAGTGCTTGAGTTAGGGGGAAATAAGCTTTTGGACAAAGGTTTTATACCTTGTTCAAGTTGGTGATCCCCAATCCTCTTCACTTAGGTTGTGTAAGTGAGAGTTTTCTTTTGTTTCTGTTCTTCTTTCTATTGCATTGTTTTCTACTTATTCTCTTGGTCCTATTACTTGTATTTCTTGTTCAAAGGTTGTAATCTTCTTTTCTTTATTTCAAACATTTTAGTTTACGTGTAACATTTTGCTTTGAGTTGTATTTCCACCATTCTCTTCTTCATCATCATCTTCTCCCTTTCTTTGGTTTATTTGTATTTTCAGTTATAGAGTTGTAACCTTATTTAATCAATCTATATTTACTTGTAATATTATTGCATAGAGTTGTAATATTATAATCATTTCCATTGAGGCAAAACAATATTTTCCTAATAGTTCCAAGGCCGGAGGTTGTGGCAATAGACTCCTCCTCTAGCTCGGAGGGTAGGACTTCTTGTTATGTCTTAAGCATGTATACATATTTTATGTAGGCTAATGATTTTGTATGTAAATTAACCTCCTTTCCACTCCTTTTCAAGCGAGGAGATGGCACAATCTAGGGCCCCCGACAGTCGCGCGATTTTCTAGGAGGGAAAATCCAGCTCTGGGCCGCTCGTGAAGAAACCTCAGCCTACACACAAGAAGACGCCTCCCTTTGCTGCGATTGCCTCCAAATCCCCGACTAAGGGGAAAGGCCAGAGCTAGGCAACTCTAGTTGCTGTAGCTCAGGAGAAGAGGAGTTCGGTTGCACCTCCTCCCCAATTTTTCTCAGCCCCTGCTTGAGACCAGGTAGCACCAGCTGGTCCCCCAGCTCCGATGGTCCTCACCACCACCGTTCGCATCCCGGTCAACGTCCAGGACCAAGAGAAAATTCCAGACACTTTTTGGGGGACTATCTATGAGATGGCGAACCACACAGTGGAGCACTTTTATAAGGCCAACCCGAAGGACCTGAGGGTGATCGAGGAGAGGAGCCTGGAGAATGTCATAGAATCTGTGCTGGGGATGAACCTCACAGTAAGCCGACTTTCCTTGACCTAACATATTCTTTTGATTTTATCTTGGTATGTGCCTAACTGCTTTCTTACTTTTTGTAGGCGATCTTGGCTCAACATCGCAGCACAGCTCAGCCCAGGGCCAGGAATGAAGAGCTTAAGGCCGAGCTCCAGACCGCTCAGGCCGCCCTGACAGCTACCCAAGCTGCACTCGTCGCTGCTCAACAAGGCGAACTAAGCGCCAAAGCTGCCCTGACGGCGACCCAAGAAGGCGAGAAGGCTGCCTTAACAGTGGCTCAAGAGGGCGAGCATGTTGCAAAGGCTTCCTTGGCTGCTCTTCAGGCCAAGCTCGTAGAGGCCAAGGCCAAACAGCTGGAGGGCGAGACTGCTACTAAGGAGGAAAAGACGGCCTCGATATCTTCCATGGAGAGCATCCTGTATCACTGTTGGGCCTTCAATCAGGACGGAAACTTATCCTTCCTGACCTCCGAAGTGTGGGGGCACTACCTCGAGAATTTCAAGGCTCGACTTCAACAAGAGTCGCCGTCCGAGACTGGGGAGGCCTCTACCGCTGACGAGCAGGAGATCGAGGAGGTGATGTCCTTAGAGCGGCCTGGAGGGTCCTAGCTTTTATTTGTCTTTGCTTATCATACATGTTTTTTTTGTTTTTGTAAACATTTGCCGTTTTTTGCTTGGTACGAGGTTATTCTCCTCGAGATAATTTATTTATAATTTCAGTATCTACTTTTTATCTATTCCTTGATTTTTTCTTATGCTCATGACTTGTATACTCAAAATCTTAGGAAATGACCCTTAGGTCGGGATAGATACTTTACTTTTGGTTGTGACCAAAATTAATGTTGATTTATATCCTACCTGTTAAGTATCAGGCCTTGAACCCGGTTGTATCTAGGATTTTGAATGTTCCAAACTTAGATTTTCGTTAGGTTTTATCGTTATCTCGAGCTTCTGAGGAAGCCATTGGATCTTAAATTTTGCTAACTTCCAAGTTTTGGACCTGGTTGTATCCAAGATATTTAATTAAAACTTAGTTCGTATTAGTTTTATCGACACCTCACATTTTTTTTAGAAAAAACTGGTTAATCAATTTTACTAACTTCCAAGTTTTGGACCTAGTTATATCCAGGATTTTTAATTAAAACTTAGTTTGTGTTAGTCTTATTGACACCTCGGGTTTTTGGAAAAAACACTTGTTAATCAATTTTACTAACTTCCAAGTTTTGGACCTGGTTGTATTTATGATTTTTAATTAAAACTTAGTTTGTGTTAGTCTTATTGACACCTCGTGATTTTTTAGAAAAAACATTGGTTAATCAATTTTACTAACTTCTAAGTTTTGGACCCCTTCTCGGGTTATATGCCCCCCAAGTAATCAGAAAGTGAACTTTCTTGGTTGCTTTGGACCAACGCTATCATCCGAACTAACACGTAGATGAAACCATATGAAGACACAAGAAATACACAATGACTCTTTTATTTCTTAAATTAAATGGCTTTTATAACTAAGAATTACATAGACAGGTGGTACGATCATTGATAATACTTCTTTAGGTGCATAGCATTCCAAGTCTATGGAACTGCTTCTCCATTAAGTCGAGCCAATTTGAAGGTTCCCTCCTGTATGACTTCAACTATTTGATAGGGCTCTTCCCAGTTTGGACCCAAAGCACCGTCTTTGGGGTCCTTGCCTGCCAAAAAGACCCTTCGGAGTACCAGGTCGCCTAAACCAAAGACACACCTCTTGACCTTTGAATTAAAATAACGAGTGATTTTTTGCTAGTAATGCACGAGCTGTAGCTGCGAATCCTCTAGTTTTTCATCAATTAGGTCGAGGGACGCGCTGAGCAACTCATCATTCCGCTCCTAGCTGAAGGTCTGGAGTCTGTGTGTGGCTGTCTTTGTTTCGACGGGAAGGACGGCCTCACTTTCGAAAGTTAGGGAGAAAGGGGTGTGACCCATAGAAGTTTGGTGGGAGGTCTGGTATGCCCATAATACCTGTGGGAGCTGCTCGGGCCAGACTCCCTTGGCCTCATCTAACCTTTTCTTAAGGCTTGCTTTGAGGGTTTTATTTACGACCTCGACCTGCCCGTTTGCCTGTGGGTAGGCCACCGAAGAGAAACTCTTAATTATGCCATGCCTCTCACAAAATTTGGTGAAGAGATCGCTATCGAATTGAGTTCCATTTTCTGATACAATCTTTCTTGGTAGTCCGAATCGACAAATTATATTATTGACTACGAAGTCGAGGACTCTTTTTGAGGTGATTGTTGCCAGGGGCTCCACTTCCGCCCACTTCGTGAAATAATCAATGGCCACCACCGCATAGCAAACTCCTCCTTTTCCCGTGGGTAGGGCTCCAATTAATTCGATTCCCCATATCGCGAATGGCTATGGGGATGAGATCATTTTCAGCTCGACTGGTGGAGCTCGGGCGATTGTGGAAAAACGATGGCACTTGTCACATTTTTGGACATAGGAGATGGAATCCTTTGTTAAAGTGGGCCAAAAGTATCCCTGCCTTAATATTTTTAAGGCCAGGTTTTGCCCCCCAGCGTGATCCCCACAGAAGCCTTCATGCACTTCCTGCCAAATAGTTTTGGCCTCCTCTGGCAGAACACATCGCAGAAGAGGCAAGGAATGGCCACGTCGGTACAATGTTTCATCTATGATTGTATACCTTGGAGCTTGATAGAGTATCCTCCTCGCGTCTTTTCACTCATCAGGAAACTTCCCTGTCGTAAGGTACTCTATTATGGGAATCATCCAGGTCAGCCTGGTATCGATCATCTCGACCTCCGTCGTACTTTCTGCCACGCTCGAATTTTCTAAGAATTCCACCGGTACTATGCTCAGAGTCTCCGCTTCCTTGGAAGTAGAAAGTTTAGCCAAAGCATAGGCATTGGCATTCTGCTCCCAAGGGATCTGCTCGGCTAGGCCATATTCAAACTCGGACAGCTCCTTCTTTACTTTGGCTAGGTAAGCCGCCATCTTGGTCCCCCGCGCTTGATATTCTCCAGACACTTGGTTTACCACTAGCTGGGAATCGCTGTAGCATTGGATGACCCTGGCCTTCAACTCCTTCGCCACTCTAAGCTCGGCCAATAAAGCCTTGTATTCGGCTTCGTTGTTGGATGCCTTGAACCCAAATCGCATCGCGAAGTGGAAACGATGCCCTTCTGGAGATATCAAAATGATCCCAGCTCTGGACCTGTTCTCGTTAGATGAACCGTCCACGAAGATTCTCCACAATGCCTATATTGGTTCTCTCAAGGGCTCCTCCTGGAATCCAATGCATTCAGCCATGAAATCAGCCAGGGCTTGGCTTTTGATCGTAGTTCGGGGTATGTATAGTATTTTGAACTGGCTGATCTTGATCGCCCATTTCAAAAGACGTCCTGATGCCTCAGGTTTCTGTAGTACCTGCCTTAAAGGTTGATCGGTGATGACGTGGATTCAATGGGATTGGAAATATGGCCTAAGCTTCCTAGAGGCCGTAATAAGGCAGAACGCCATCTTTTTCCATTAAGGGATACCGTGATTCAGATCCAAGAAGTATTTTGCTTATATAATATACTGGCTTTTGAACTCGGTCCTCTTCCCGGACCAGCACGGCACCGACTGCATTTTCCATAACAGCTAAATAAAGAAAAAGGGGTTCCCCCACCGTTGGCTTAGACAATACTGGTGGTTCAGCCAAATGTATTTTTAGATCGTGAAATGCCTGCTCGCACTCCTCAGTCCATTCAAACTTTTTATTTCCCTATAGCAAGTTATAGAATGGCAAACATTTGTCAGTGGATTTGGAAATAAACCGATTAAAGGCTGCCACTCTTCCTGTCAGACTCTGGACATCTTTATGTGACTTGGGCGAGGGCATTTCTAGTAGCGATCTGATTTTGTCAGGGTTCGCCTCTATCCCTCTAGTATTGACTATGAACCCCAGATATTTTCCTGATGCCACATCGAAAGTACACTTTTGGGGGTTTAACCTTATACTATACTTCCTTAGGATCTCAAAACACTCCTTCAGATCGAGAACATGGTTATCGGTAGTTTTTGACTTGACTAGCATATCATCAACATACACTTCCATGTTTTTCCCTCTCTGATAAGCGAACATTCTGTTGACCAATCTCTGGTAGGTAGCCCCAGCGTTCTTCAGTCCGAAGGGCATGACTTTATAACAGTGAACATTGGTTGGAGTCATAAAGCTAGTATGCTCCTGGTCTGCGGGGTTCATAACGATCTGGTTATATCTAGAGTACGAATCCATGAAGGACATGAGCTCGTGTCTCGTGGTGGCATCCACCTTTTGGTCAATCCTTGGAAATAGGAAGCAATCCTTGGGACAGGCTTGTTTAAATCAGAGAAATTGATGTAGGTCTGCCATTTTCCATTTGGCTTTGGGACCAGGATAGGATTGGCGACCCAGATCGGGTATTTAGCCTTACGAATAAAACTGCATTTTGATAGCCAAGCTACTTCTTCTTCCAAGGCCTTAGCTCGAGTTGTACCTAGACGCCTCTGTTTCTGGGATTTCGCAGGCATGCTTTTGTCTAAGTTAAGGGTATGCATGATGACACTTGGGTTGATCCCTACCATGTCTTCATGAGACCAGGCGAAAACATCTAGATTTTCTTGTAAAAATTTGACCAGCTCCACCTTTCTCTCAACGTCAAGATTTTTCCCGAGCATCTTTGGGATCGATGTTTACTTCTTTGAGTTTTTCAATAGCCTGGAGCTCGGATCTATCTTCTCCTATTCGTGGATCAGTATCATCATTTGAGTGGTACCCCTGCCACTGACTTGCTGAGGTTCTTCTATCCCAGGATCAGTTCTTACTTTCTGGGATTCCTTGCCTCCATCCTGTATGGCCATTGTTGTTGCCAGGGTTGTGATTTTCCCATCATGGAAATGCTATAGCATTCCCTGACAGCAAGTTGATCGCCTTTGACAATACATATTCCCATAGATGAGGGGAATTTGATCACAAGGTGGCGGATAGATGTTATGGCTTCGAATGCCATCAGCGTGGGTCGACCCAAGATTGCATTGTACTTAGTCGGGCAATCGATGACCACAAACTCGAGAAGCTTGGAAACAGTTCATGGCCCCTCACCCAAGGTTATCACTAGCTCGATCATTCCAATAGCTGCTGATCCCTCGCTAGAAAACCCATACAGCATCATGGAGGTTGCCTTCAGCTTAGTCACAGACAATCCCATTTTCTCCAGTGTGGACATGAATAGCAAGTTCACGGAACTCCTGTTATCCACTAGTGTCCTCCTAACTCTCCGATTGGCGAGATGGACGGTTATAACCAGAGGATCGTTGTAACGCCCTACCTCCTTAGAGTTGTTACTAAGTGAGTTTAAGACGTGCAATTAACTCGCTAATCGAGGTTTTAAGACAAAAGTGTAATTAAACCATAATCAGAGTCATTAACTTTGAAAATAAACCATTTACTGAAAATTATAAAGTGTTTAACATTTGGGATTCCAAAATACTGTTTAGAAACATTTACAACTCAAAAATATAACCAGAGTCGGCTAAACAACAAAATTTAAGTTTAGTACAATCATCTCCCAAAATACCCCTGGCGGTGGCAGCCAGGCAGGCCAAACATGTATGCGCCGCTTCACGCTCTCCGTACTCATGGTTGGTCGACTTTTCCCTTGCCTTTACCTGCACCACATAGCACCCATGAGCCGAGGCCCAGCAAGAACACCCTCACAAGCAGATAACATATGCATATTACACACTTAACATATAAACAAGCCATCACCAAGCTAAACACATACGGCCATGCTGTCCCAGGCCCTGGGTTCGCGGTCCACACCGTAAGGATATTCCAGGTATCCTTAAGGGTCTCGCCCTGGCAATTCACACTCCGCGTGCTAAACACTGCTCTCGGCCCCTTACCGTTCTCGACCTTGCCACTCCCGGCCTTCGCCATTCTCGGCCCTCGCCATTCCCAGCTCTTGTCGTTCACTCACATATATGCACACAAAGCATAATTAAACATATACTTAAACATGATTAAACACAATCAAAGGGCTACGCCCTGTAACTCAACCATATAGGGTCGTGCCCTCCAACACAAGCTCTGTGGGTATAGGAGTTTCTTACCTGTGTCCCGAGCTTTCCCAAGCACTAATGTCCCGAGCATAGTCCCCTAGTCTGAGCCTCCCAGAAACCTTAGTCACAACGTACCAACAATATCCATCCATGAAGTTCTAATCCATTAAATAACTTTGTGTCATAATTCTATTCTTCGGGACATTGAATTATATCAATCTGGGTGATAAAATCCATCCTGAGCCTTAACTATTGAATTCTCGAGCCTAAAACCTCTTTAAAGTCCAAAAATGCACTTAGCGCCCTGGCCCTAAGAACTCATGACGCGACCCCCAGCTCAACCTGAGGCCCTGCCTCATTTTAGCCTACACGCGTCGCGGCGCGCCTCCATTTCCAGACGCCCCAACGTTCCAAGGGCCCGCGGCTCAACAAGAACAGCGCCATGGCCCGACCCCTCGAGCCCAGAAAAACTCACCATTTTTACCACGAAAACCAATCCAATTAACCCCAAAACCAACCCAACAACTCAAGCTAATCATCTCAGAATTTATACTATGGATTCAACAATAAAACCCAACAAGAATTCAAGCTCAAAACCACATCTAACTCAAAGTCAATTCTTCACACAACACACATGCAATACTCTAGAATTTCAGCTTAAAACCAGTATAATTCACTAAGATGAAAGCTTACCTTGAGCTGAGATGAGTCTCTGAATTAGGTCCTTAAGCTTTAAGCTTATAGCTCCCAAGATTCCCAGCTCAATTCCTTAGTTTTGATTAGTTTCCACCAAAATTTCCCTTGGTATGACTTAGAGAAAATAAATAGAGAGAAGTGAGGATGCTTGAATGTTTCTTATGTTTTGTTTTATTTAAACTTCCCCGAGGGAAAAATGGTAAATTTCCCCAATATTCCCTCCTAAACATTCTATCTTCAAATATATCTCCAAATATTTATTTCCATAACCCGATAACTCCATAAAACATCTAATAACCGAAATGCCCCTCGACTCACCCCGAGTCAGATTTTCGACCCCGTTGTGACTTTCTAGCTAACCGCCCCCTAAGAATGTCTCGGATCGTGCAACAGATATATCACAATTATTACAATTGTCACATTTATGCCCTTAATGGGCTAAAATTACAAACATGCCCCTAATAACCAAACGGGGCCCACATGCATATTTAATTCACCTAAACATGCATTTCTAATAAGATATTCACACATATTCACATATTATAACAATAAATCACTTATGGCCCTCCAGGCACGCTAATGAAGGCCCTAAGCCTTATTAGCAAATTTGGGTTGTTACAACTATCCCCTCCTTACAAAAATTTCGTCCTCAAAATTACCTGAACAACTCGGGATACCGCTCCCGCATCTCAGATTCCAGTTCCCACATTGCCTCCTAGACCTTGCTGTTCCTCCACAGCACTTTCACCAAGGCGATGGTCTTGCTCCACAAGAATTTATCCTTCCGGTCAAGAATTTGAACCGGATTCTCTTCATAAGACAAATCCTGGTCCAGCTCCAAATTCTCATAACTCAGTACATGCGTCGAATCTAATACATACTTCTGGAGCATGGATACATGAAAAACATTATGAACCCCTGATAAGGCTGGAGGCATCGCCAACCTATAAGCTACCTCTCCAACCCGTTCCAGAATCTCAAAGGGGCCAACAAACCTAGGGCTTAGCTTGCCCCGAACACCAAATTGTTTCACTCCCCTCAAAGGTTAAACTTAAAGAACACATGGTCACCAACCTGAAATTCCATGCTCCTGCGTTTCAGGTCTGAGTAACTCTTCTGGCGACTCTGGGAGGCGAGCATTCGAGCTCTAATCTTCTCAATTGCCTCATTGGTCCTCTGAACCATCTCAGGGCCCAAATAACTCCTCTCACCCGTCTCATCCCAATGGATAGGTGATCTACCCTTCCTCCCATATAGCATCTCATACGAAGCCAATCCGATAGTCGCCTGATAACTGTTGTTGTAGAAGAACTCAATCAAAGGGAGATACTTACTCCAAGAACCCCCAATATCTAGCACACATGCTTGTAACATGTCTTCCAGTATCTGAATCATCCTCTCAGACTGTCCATCTGTCTGAGGATTATAAGCGGTACTAAACCGCAACTGTGTGCCCATAGCCTTCTGCAGACTCTCCCAAAACTTGGAGGTGAAGTTGGGGTCCCTGTCGGATACTATCGACCTCGAAGCCCCATGAAGCTGAACAATTTCCTTCACATATAACTCAACATACTGCTCCATAGTATAAGTCATCCTGACAGGTAAAAAGTGGGTAGACTTGGTATACCTATACACAGTCACCCACACCGAGTCATGCTGTCCCACGATGTTCGGCAAACCAACCACGAAGTCCATGGTGATATCTTCCCACTTCCACTCTGGAATCCCCAGAGGCTGCAGCAACCCTGCTGGCCTCTAATGTTCAGCCTTGACCTGCTGACAAGTTAAGCACTTGGCCACATAATCCACCACATCCCTCTTCTTGTCCGACCACCAATACAAGGCTTTCAAGTCTTGGTACATCTTCGTCGTACCTGCATGTAAGGAATAGGGAGTGGTATGCAATTCATCTATGATCTCTCACCGGACATCAGAATCCATCGGAACACAGATCCGACCCTTGTACTTCAGTAACCCCATCTCCGAGACAGAGAAGTCCTTAGCTGCTCCGACTAAGACGTTCTCCCTGTGACCCTTCAATCGAGGATCCTTCCCCTGCACCTTCTTGATCCTCTCAAGGAGTGTAGACTGAAGAGTGATGTTGGCTAACCGACCAACCACAAACTGTATACCTACTCTAGTCATCTCCTTCGCCAACTGAACAACTATCCTAGGCCCTTCCGACTCAATGCATCAGCCACTACTTTAGCCTTCCCAGGATGGTATAGGATGTCACAATCATAATCCTTAACCAACTCCAGCCACCGTCTCTGGCATATATTCAGATCCTTCTGAGTAAAGAAGTACTTCAAACTCTTATGGTCGGTGTATATCTCGCACTTCTCACCATATAGATAATGTCTCCAAATCTTAAGTGCGAATACCACCGCTGCCAACTGCAGATCATGCGTGGGATATCTCTGCTCCTATTCCTTTAACTTTCTTGATGTGTAGGCTATCACCTTATCAGCTTGCATCATCACACACCCTAAACCCTATCTGGAAGCATCACAATAAACCACAAACTTCTCATTATCTGTCAGCAGACTCAACACTGGCGCGGTGATCAGATGTCGCTTCAATTATTTGAAACTATTTTCACATCTGTTTGTCCAAACATAATTTGCCTTCTTCTTTGTCAATTTTGTCAATGGCGTAGCTATCTTGGAGAACCCCTCAATAAACCGCCGATAATACCGTGCCAATCCCAGAAAACTCCTCACTTCAGGAACACTGCTTGGTCTAGGCCAGTCTCTCACTGCCTCAATCTTACTTGGGTCAACCAGAATCCCCTCCTTACTGACGATATGGCCCAAAAATGTAACTTGCGGTAACCAGAACTTGCACTTGATGAACTTAGCATATAAGCTATGCTCCCTCAACCGCTGCAACACGAAACGTAGATGCTGCTCATGCTCTGTCTCTGACTGAGAGTACACCAGAATGTCGTCGATGAACACAATCACGAACTTGTCTTAATAGTCCTTGAAAACCATATTCATCATGTCCATAAAAGCTGCTGGGGCATTGGTTAATCCAAAGGACATAACCAGGAATTCATAGTGTCCACACCTTGTGCGGAAAGTGGTCTTTCGTATGGCCTCCTCTTTAATCCTTAACTGATGGTAGCCTGATCAGAGATCAATCTTAGAAAACACTGTTCTTCCCTGTAAATGGTCAAATAAATCGTTGATCCTGGGCAGTGGATACTTGTTCTTAATGGTCAATTTGTTCAGCTCCCTGTAGTCAATACACATCCTAAAAGATCCATCCTTCTTCTTGACAAACAACACTGGAGAACCCCATGGCAAGAAACTCGGTCTGATAAAACCCAAATCCAGTAACTCCTGCAACTGAATCTTCAACTCCTTCAACTCTGTCGGAGCCATTCTGTAAGGTTTCCTAGATACTGGCTCCGCTCCTGGCACCAATTCAATGACAAAATCAATCTCCCGCTGCGGCGGCAACCCTGACAGATCTGCCAGAAATAAATCTGGAAACTCATATACCAATCTGGTCTTACCCGGTCCAACCGGCACAACCCTAGAGGTATCCACAACATTCGCTAGGAATCCTATGCAACCTTCCTACATCAGGTCCCTAGCCTTTAGTACTGAAATCATAGGTATCTCCAGTCCACTAACTGTCCCCATAAATACAAAGGGTACCTCCCCTTCTGGTTCAAAAGTCGCAATCCTATGCTTGCAGTCAATCGTCGTCCCATACTTCGATAACCAATCCATCCCTAGGATCATATCGAAGTCATCCATCACAAGCTCAATCAAATCAACAGCCAACTCCCTACCATCTATCTCTACTGGTAAAGCTCTAATCCATCTCATAGAGACTACTAGTTCCCCAGTTGGCAACAAAGTCTGAAAACCCCTAGCATACAAAACACTAGGTCTACACAGCTGATCTATCACTCTAGCAGATACAAATGAATGAGTAGCTCCCGAATCAATCAATGCAGTATAAGAAAACCTAGCACTAGATATCTGACTTGTCACCACCGCCTCAATCTATGTCAAAGTAAACACTCTGGCAGGAGCGAGACTGTCACCCTTCTTCGACTCCTCTTTCCTAGCTTGTGGGCAGTCCTTCTTCAGATGATTGGCACTCCCACAGACAAAGCAGGCCCTAATCCTGCACTCACCTGATGTTGTCGTCTGCACCGAGGACACACTGGAAAACTCCTCCAGTTGTCACCTCTGCCTTGACGGCCACCAAAAGCACCCCATGCCCTCCTATCCGAGATAGGAGGGACAAAAGAATCTGGGGCCTTTCTCTTCTGCTCACTGGAGTCACTACCCCGACTGGATCCAATAAAAGGAGGCATTGTTCTCCTAGCATCGCGCCTAACATCGCCCTCTCTCCAAATCTGGTCCTTAGCCCCCTCAGCTGTAAGGACCTTGTCTACAACCTGAGCATAGGTAGTAGTCTCTGGATCCAAAGTGATCTTCACATCACAGGCGATCATAACGTTCAATCCCCGTACAAATCTGTCCCTTCTTGCTGCATCCGTCGGCACTAAATCTGGTGCAAACTTCGCTAATCGGTCAAATCTCAAAGCATACTCAGTAACTGTCAACCGGTTCTGAGTCAGGTTGATGAACTCGTCAACCTTTGCAGCTCGGACTGCAACACTGTAATACTTCTTGTTGAAGATGTTCTTGAATTCTTCCTAGGTCATAACTGCCACGTTCCTGCTCTGAATCACTACATCCCACCAGATGCGGGCATCCTCCCTGAACATGTAGCTAGCACAAGCTACCATCTCGTTCCCATCAACCCTCATAAAATCCAGGATAGAGGAAACCATATTCATCCACTACTTTGCCCGTAGTGGGTGTGGTCTACCCTCAAAGGTGGGAGGATGTTGTTATATTATTTCATATAATATAATTTTAGATTAAATAATGTGACAAAATGTGATTTGTCACACAAATGTGATTTGTCACACCTTGTAACATATTATTGAGAGTCACAAAATTGGACACATGTGTGTGCCTAAATGTGACATATTTTGGAGTTACAAAATCAGTTACAGATTTGTAACTCCCAAATATTACCCAATAATGTGTATATTATATGTTACACATTTGAGATTGGATTTCATAAATCCATATGAGAAATGGCTGATAGAGATGTGATTTTAACTCCCACATTGTGTATGGAAGTTACAAAATCAAGTAGGAATAAATTGGAACGTTTTGGAAAAAAAACTAAAAAATTGGTTGCTGAAAATGACCAAGGGCTGCGGCGCTTGGAACAAGCGGCGCGGCCCTAGTGGTTGACAACATCATACAAATTCGGTTTCTATCCAATTTTGAACGTTTCCAACAGCCAAGTAACTCCCAAATCTCTATTTTAATTTCATAAAACATCAAATTAATCATTGGTAACAGCCATGGGGTTGGTGGAATTTGAAATTCAAAGGGTGTCTCAAAACTCTATAAATAGGAGCCTAATGCTCACTTGTAAGACACACCATTTTTTCATCCACAAAGCACTTGGCTGAAAAATACACCTTGAGGCTTGATTATTCCAGAGAGCTATTTTCTTGAGAGATCCCTTAGTGCTTAGATAATAGGGGGAAATAAGCTTTTGGACAAAGGTTTTGAACCTTGTTCAAGTTGGTGATCCCCATTACTCTACACTTTGGTTGTGTGTGAGTTTGTGTTTTTCATTGATCTTTTCATTCAGTTGTTCTTCTTGTATTATTATTGTTTTGAGTTTGTAATCCTCTTCTTCTATTTCTATTTACATATTTATTGGTATCTCTTGTTTTAGAGTTTTAGTTCTAATAATTCTCTTCTTTATCTCTTTTCTACATTTACTTGTATTGTTGGTCATTGAGTTGTAAACCTATTTATCTATCATCTTGTCCATTGTATTCTTTGCATAGAGTTGTATTTTTCTTTTTCCACTTTTCCATTGAGCAATAAAATATATTCTCTAACAATGAAAACTTACTCCTCTTTATTTCAATGGAAGGGGAGACCATCAAGATCATGAACCAAGACCTAGTGAGGTTGGATAGGTTTGATGGATCCAATTTTACTAGGTGGCAAGACAAGGTGAAATTCCTTTTGACAACACTCAAGATAGCCTACATCCTTGGGTCATCCTTGGCACCTCTAGCCGAGCCATCTGACAAAGACACTCCCGAGGAGATGGAGAAAAGAAGGAAGAGAGAAGAGGACAACCTTCTTTGTAGGGTTCATATCCTTAATGTCCTATCTGATAGGCTATATGACCTCTATACCAATACCAAATCCGCAAAGGACATTTGGGATGCCTTGGAGAGTAAGTACGAGACTAAGGAAGAAGGTACAAGAAAGTTCTTAATTTCTCAATATTTTGAATTTTCTTTCATTGATGGGAAAACTCTTTTACCTCAAATTTATGAGTGACAAGTGATTGTGAACAAGTTGAAAGTTTTCAAGATTGAGCTTCTCGAGGCCTTCCAAGTTGGTGCAATAGTGGCAAAACCACCAACTTGGAGGAGCTATAGGAAAAGAGTCCTCCATAAGAATGAGGATTACACTTTGGAAGAGATCCAAAAACACATTAGAATTGAAGAGGAATCGAGAATAAGAGACAAGGGTGTGAGTGAGTCTAAAGATGAGACTTCCAAGGCCAATGCGGTTTCACACAAGCATCCAAAGGGCAAAAATAGCAACAAAAAGGGTAGTGGGAACCCTTTAGGTCCAAAGAAAGATCATGGACAATTCAAAGACGTGAGAGGTCATTGTTTTGTTTGTGGAAAACCCGGGCACTATGCTAGAGTATGTAGGTACCAAAAGGACCCACATGAGAATGAGGTAAATGCTGTAGAAAAGGAAGAAGAGATCCTAGCATGATTACCATGTTTATGTGCCTTGTTGGAAATTTTTTTATTGTAATAAAGCTTGTACTCTTAAAAGATATCAATAAAATTAAAGTATTATTCTATAATAATTCTTTATTTTGCTATGAGACATTTGTGTGAGACATAAAAAAAGTTTCAAAATGAACTTGTTAAAATAATAGGTAAGTGTGTAGACCTATTATTTCATAATGTGATTTTTTGTTTGAGAAATTCTCACATTACACTTGTGTTCACATTTTATTTTGTGAAATATATAAAAGAAAGCAACCAAGTGAAAGTTACTTTCAAATAAGTGTGCCTTGCTTTAGCAAGTAAATGAATCAAGATAAATATTGAGGTTTTTTATCTTGATCTATTGAGTGTTTATCATGAAGCTTAAGGACTCACGATGAACTTTGAGAATCATAGGTCTAGATTTATCTTGGAGGATAAATGACTTATTAGAAATGAAGAAATTTCTATTTTAAAGTGATATTTTATTATCACTATGTGAGAAATATGGGGGTGATGCTCCAAAGTTAATCAATTTATTTTGTTGTTAATCAATTGATTAATTTGCTCATCCTATCAAATAGGTGATTTGGAATTCCACATTTTAAATCACATTGGCTATATGTGTATAGAATGGATAAATCTAGACATGCTTGGTGTCTAAAGTTACTGTTTTTAATATTTTGATTCAAGAATGAATCAATTTAAAACATAAAGGTGAATTTTAGAAACAAAGAGATTTGTAGAATTAATATTCAAATTTTTATCTTGGATATTAAACTATAAAATAGTGGGGGTGTTGACTATGGTCAAAATCACTATTTTAAAGGGGTAACTATTTTAATCAAACTATGGCTAGCAACAAAGTTTGAATAAAATAATGAGAGTGTCTAAGTATGCATACATGAGAAAAGAAATGATTCAAATGGAATCAATTTTACATCTCAAGAGACGGGACTTAGACTCCCGAAAGAGATTCATGGTTGATGGTAACCTATCTTAATACTAGTAACCAAACTAGTATTAGGTTCAATAGGTAATAACAAGTCAATCAAGTGAATAGATAGTAGTACTCAAATTTTGTCCCATCTGAGATATGAGTACTAGTGTGTTACCAAAATGAGGGTTAAAACCGAAAGGTTTTTTTAATAGAACTCAGTCTTGAAAAGACAAGTATTTTAGGGTAACAAAATACTGTAAGAGTTCTACCTATATAGACCTAGGGGTGGTGCCGCCCCTCATGAGAATTGGGAGTCATTCTCAAGAAAAGTTTATGAATGGAATGTGCACATGGCCATTAATGGTGCAAAATCGAGACATTGAGGTCTCAAGTGAATATAGCAAAGATATGTGTGTTATCACCGGTTTGTTATCAAGGGATAGTTGTTCAATGCTTCGGCAACCAAAATTTCAACAAACTTTGTGATAATTACACTAAGGTAAAATTCAAGTCGAAAGACATTTTACTTTATGCACCAATGCAAAGGTTTCTATAGAGAGTGATTATTTAATCTAGTGGGGGAATATTATATTTTAATATAATGCTTGATTGATTAAATAAGTGTTACAAAAGTGATTATTTAATCTAGTGGGGGAATGTTATATTATTTCATATAATATAATATTAGATTAAATAATGTAACAAAATGTGATTTGTCACACCTTGTAACATATTATTGAGAGTCACAAAATTGGACACATGTGTGTGCCTAAATGTGACATATTTTGGAGTTACAAAATCAGTTACAAATTTGTAACTCCCAAATATTAACCAATAATGTGTATATTATATGTTACACATTTGAGATTGGATTTCATAAAGCCATATGAGAAATGGCTGATAGAGATGTGATTTTAACTCCCATATTGTGTATGGAAGTTACAAAATCAAGTGGTAATAAATTGGAACGTTTTGGAAAAAAAAACTAAAAAATTGGTTGCTGAAAATGACCAAGGGCCGCGGCGCTTGAAACAAGCGACGCGGCCCTAGTGGCTGACAACATCATACAAATTCGGTTTTCATCCAATTTTGAACGTTTCCAACAGCCAAGTAACTCCCAAATCTCTATTTTAATTCCATAAAACATCCAATTAATCATTGGTAACAGCCATGGGGTTGGTGGAATTTGAAATTCAAAGGGTGTCTCAAAACTCTATAAATAGGAGCCTAATGCTCACTTGTAAGACACACCATTTTTTCATCCACAAAGCACTTGGCTGAAAAATACACCTTGAGGCTTGATTATTCCAAAGAGCTATTTCCTTGAGAGATCCCTTAGTGCTTAGAGAATAGGGAGAAATAAGCTTTTGGATAAAGGTTTTGAACCTTGTTCAAGTTGGTGATCCCCATTACTCTACACTTTGGTTGTTTGTGAGTTTGTGTTTTTCATTGATCTTTTCATTCAGTTGTTCTTCTTGTATTATTATTGTTTTGAGTTTGTAATCCTCTTCTTCTATTTCTATTTACATATTTATTGGTATCTCTTGTTTTAGAGTTTTAGTTCTAATAATTCTCTTCTTTCTCTCTTTTCTACATTTACTTGTATTGTTGGTCATTGAGTTGTAAACTTATTTATCTATCATCTTGTCCATTGTATTCTTTGCATAGAGTTGTATTTTGGTTTTTCCACTTTTCCATTGAGCAATAAAATATATTCTCTAATAGATGCTGCTTCTTGAATCTCTCATATAAAGGTTCCCACCTGTTCTCCACAACAGGTTGAACCGGCACTGGCACCACAGTCTGCTGAACTGGCAACCCAGTGACCTGTGGAGGGGCCTGCTGCCTCAACTGTCGAAGTTCTTCCTCTGTTTGCTGCAATCTTACTTTCATTTCGGCAAACATCTGTTGCCAATTCTGTGGGGGCATGTGGAGGGTCCTGACCCTGGTTGTCATCCTCGACCCTACTACTGCGGAGTCTCGATGATTGTCGAGGCATCTCAACAAATATGCCTGCAATCAACGACGCCGCTCATCAGGCATGATAACAACATCTAAAACCACCTCCCAATCACATCAGCCAACCATAAACAACAATCCACATGACATACAAATAGCATATAACACACAACGGGCCATGCCCTGACATCATGCATATGTTAACTCATTCATCATACTCTATATGAAATAAGCAGGCAAACAGGGAATTTAAGCACATATTCAACATATAAGTCAATTATTAACAACCAACCCTGAGTCGAGCTTGTCACTAACAGTGAGCGTACATGTTCGGTCATTCTCCAGAAACCATAAACCTTGGCTCGCTCTGATACCAAGTTGTAATGCCCTACCTCCTTAGAGTTGTTACTAAGTGAGTTTAAAACATGCAATTACCTCGCTAATTGAGGTTTTAAGACAAAAGTGTAATTCAACCATAATCAGAGTCATTAACTTTAAAAATAAACCATTTACTAAAAATTATAAAGCGTTTAACATTTAGGATCCCAAAATAATGTTTAGAAATATTTACAACTCAAAAATATAACCAGAGTCGGCTAAACAAAAAAATTTAAGTTTAGTACAATCATCTCCCAAAATACCCTTGGACGTGGCAGCCAGGTAGGCCAAACATGTACGCGCCGCTTCACGCTCTCCGTACTCATGGTTGGTCGGCTTTTCCCTTGCCCTTACCTGCACCACAGAGCACCCGTGAGCCGAGGCCCAGCAAGAGCACCCTCACAAGCAGATAACATATGCATATTACACACTTAACATATAAACAATCCATCACCAGGAAAAACACATACGGCCATGCCGTCCCTGGCGCTTTACCAGGCCCTGGGTTCGCGGTCCACACCGTAAGGATATCCCAGGTATCCTTTACGGTATCTCCCTGGAAATTCGCACTCCGCGTGCTAAACTCTGCTCCTGGTCCCTTGCCGTTCTCAGCCTTGCTGCTCTTGGCCTTCGCTGTTACAAGCCTTCTCCGTTCCCGGCCTTCGCCGTTCTCGGCCGTCGCCGTTCACTCACACATATGCACATATAGCATAATTAAACATATACTTAAACATGATTAAACACAATCAAAGGGCTACGCCCTGTAACTCAACCATATAGGGTCGTGCCCTCCAACACAAGCTCTATGGGTACAGCAGTTTTCTTACCTGTGTCCCAAGCTTTCCCAAGCACCGATGTCCCGAGCACAGTCCCCTAGTTTGAGCCTCACAGAAACCCTAGTCACAACGTACCAACAATATCCATCCATCAAGTTCTAATCCATTAAATAACTTTGGGTCATAATTCTAGTCTCCGGGACGTTGAATTCTATCAATCTGGGAGATAAAATCCATCCCGAGCCTTAACTATTGAATTCCCGAGCCTAAAACCTCTTTAAAGCCAAAAAATGCACTAAGCGTCGCGGCCCTAAGAACTCATGTCACGGCCCCCAACTCAACTCGAGGCCTTGCCTCATTTCAGCCTACATGCACTGCGGCCCTTCCTGAAGGGCACTGCGGCGTGCCTCCATTTCTAGATGCCCCAACGTTCTAAGGGGCCGTGGCTCAGCAAGAACAGAGCCGCGGGCCGACCCCTCTAGCCCAGAAAAACTCACCATTTTTACCACGAAAACCAATCCAATTAACCCCAAAACCAAGCCAACAACTCAAGCTAATCATCTCAGAAGTTATACTATGGATTCAGCAACAAAACCCAACAAGAATTCAAGCTCAAAACCCCATCAAACTCAAAGACAATTCTTCACTCAACACACATGCAATACTCTAGAATTTCAGCTTAAAACCAGTATAATTCACTAAGATTAAAGCTTACCTTGAGCTAAGTTGAGTCTCTGAATTAGGTCCTTAAGCTTCAAGCTTCTAGCTCCCAAGATTCCCAGCCCAATTCCTTAGTTTTGATTAGTTTCCAACAAAATTTCCCTTGGTATGACTTAGAGAAAATAAAGAGGGAGAAGACAGGATGCTTGGGTCGGTTTAGTGAATTCTGAATGTTTCTTATTGTTGACCCTGATTTTGGTCAACTGACACGGAGTCAGAAATGCTTGACTTTGACAGATATGTTGAAATGAGAATGATGACAAAATTTATAGTGGTTCGGCCCCAGAATCTGGTAATAACCTACGTCCACTTGAGTTGTTATTGATATAAGATTCAAAGGAGTGATCAAAGAACTAGGGTTCAATGAGTTTCACAAACCTCTGAAGAACAAAAGAATATATCGAATGTGATAGCTCTAATACACTTGCAAAACTCTAATCTCAGATAATTAGCAAGCCAAAAGTCCCCTTCCTTGAGCTATCTTTCTCTATTTATAGGCTCAAGGAAGATTACATTAATTTGTTACAAATATTCTTTCCTAAATAATCGGATACTCAGGAAATCATGGGAGATAATTTCGGATATGATTATAACTGCATAAGATTTTCTCCAAATATAGCGAGTATACGACCAAGCTGGTCGTATATAAAGATTGAGCGCTACGCCACAGACGTCTTTCTGGTCGATGGTCGAACAAGACTTTTGCCAGGTGTCAGCCACGTGTCCAGACATCACTTGTCACGTCATCCATGCTTATTTTTTGGATAACATTTTCCCCCCAAGTTTATTTATTATGAGCAATAAATAAACTTTTAAGGAAACGACCCTACGGTTACCCCACCAGACCTGTCAGAATGATACGTGCAATCTTGGGAAAAGTAACCTACCATTGTCTAATCACGGCTTTTCAGCTCCCAAGTAACCTTTCGACGGCTATCACCATTCCCAATTCTTCAAAAAAGAGGAAACTGATGATTACTCCCTTTTAATGCCACGGACAAAAATATATATAGTCTCTCCAAAGTCTTCTTTTTCTTTTTACGCAACCTATTACTCTTTCAAGAAACCCTAAAATCAGAGCTTCCATTTTCTTCTGGAGACCGTCTTTCAGCGTTTCAAGATTCAATCCATGAGTTCTCCAACCTTCGAAAACTCTCTCCAATCTCCACGATCTTTTTTCTAGTAAGTCTCAGAACTTTTATGCTCTATATTTTTGCTGTGCATGCTTCTGTGGATTGACTATTGAGTTCATCTGTTTCTGGGTTGAGATGCATGACAGTAGGGGGTTTTGTGGGTGATACTGTATAGGATGATATTTATTCTATCATTAAGGAGTCACGAGTTAGTTTGATAGTTGAGATCACGACTTTAGGACGTAAAACCGAAGTAAAAATTCGATTTTTATGCCAGTTGAAAAACCAAGTTTTTACCGCCCTAAAAGTAGTTGAAAAACCATTTTCAAAAAACTTTTTGCTTTCACTTTTTGATCTGTTTCTCAAACTGTTCGTGCAAAAAATTTAGTTTTTTGTTAGAATGCTGTTGTATAAAAGCTTAACTTTTATACTCGACCAGCGTCATTCTAAAAAACTTTCAAAATTCTTCATCCTCACCTCCCCATTCTTCTGTTCGCAGATTTTTATGCCAGATTTGTGGGGAGGTGAGCGGCCCATCGACGACGATCTTCTTACACAACTGCTTGAAGGCGAAGAACAACTGACCAACCGAGTTCACGAGAATCCATTTTCCAGAGTTTCTTCTAGACCTCAACCATCACCACCTCAAATGGCCCGTTCTAAGTCTCCAGGCAAGAAAAAACCAAACCCTGAAAACAATCCAAATTCTCCTGCCCAGCCTGATTCGCAGGCCAGGGTTACCTCGACCAGTGGTCGAGAAAATGCTGCCCCAGACCCTCGTATTCAAGTCACGGCTCATCCTTGGCATCAAAACCTTCCTGATGTCGAGTGGTATCTCTCTCCTACCAGCCAGGTAACTCCCCGGATGCTTGCCAACTATCGTAGGAAGTATCCTCTTACCGGGGTTAATCTCACAATCCCTGCTACTGACCAAAGAGCTAACCAGCCTAGGGGCGTCTATAGCGCTTGTTCCAGATATCACATAGAGGCGGGGGCTATCCTCCCTCTACATCCTTTCTACCAGGGGGTGGCCAACTACTTTGGTGTTGCCCCCTTTCAAATTACTCCAAACGGATATAGAGTGCTAGTCGCACTCTATATCCTTTATAAACTCAAAAAATGGCCAGAACCCACTCCTCATGAGGTCAACTTCCTCTTTGACCTTAAGTCCAACCCTCAATAATACGGGACGGGCTTTTTTCATCTCTGTCACCAGGAAACAAGCCGAATGTTCCTGAGTGACACTATTCATATTTCTAACGTGGGGTAGTACAATAGAGAGTACTTCCTCACGCTAGACATGACTACGAACAACTTGGCCTTCACTCGAGGAGGTAAATGCTACTTTCACTGGTCGATACTTTTCCTTAGCAAACTCTTCTGCACTTCTCTAAAGTATATTGTGCTTTTCAGGACCATGGTTACGTCCAAACCCAACACCAGCCATGGTGTTGAGGTCCAACGCATTGGCCAGGATGGCAGACGCTGAAAAAAGTGTTAAGTCCCTGGTCACTGATGAAAATCTGAGGTTATCTGGCCTCCTGGCTCCTCGTCATGAAATAAGAGGATCCGTGGTGGCAGATGCCACGACCGAGGGGGATCCCGAAGGAGGCCAATGGGGGTTACGATCAGGGAACCCACTGGCGTCCCTTCAGCAGAGAGGCCTTCTGCGCCCCAAGGCAAGGGGAAACAAAAGGCAACAGAGTCTGTCATAGACCTAGATGAATCCTCAGACGAAAACAGTATTGTTATCTTGCTTTTAAATAGCTTGCCAATTCCCTGTCACTTGTTTGACGGGGACGAAAATTTTACGTATACTCCAAATCTAGGGCCAGACTTCTTCGTGCCAGATAGTGAGTGTATGACTAATAGAGTCAGTAGTATAGTGACCAGTAGTTGTAGCTTGGGTATTAAACTTTGTGACCTCTTTTCTGATTTGCCATGATTTTTTATCCGCCTTTATCTTACTGTCTGCATGTTTTTCTTTTTCTGCAGAGATGGCTACTCCCAATGTTTTCGATCTATATCAGACTCAGGAGGAAGAGGAAGTCCCCCTGGTTCGACGAAAATCAGCTAGGAGGCACAATGGCGAATCAATCCAAGGACCCCTGGCCAAGAAGGGTCGAACAGATGATCCTTCCAAGGACGGACCTACTGGTCAACCTTATGCCCAGCCTTTTGCTCCTGCTGAGAAGGAGACTGCCCCCACTGCTAACCCTTCGCTTGCGGTCCGAAGGGAACAGACCCCGCAAGCAAAGCTTCCTGGGACCAAACTCTCGAACTACTCCCTGCGATCAGCTAAAGATCGCCTTGCTCATATCTTGAAGCACGACCGTTGCAGGGAGCCAATGGCTGAAGCTAAGAGCATGGGGGTTGATTAGATCCTTAACAGGGCTCTTAACGAAGTGGCTAGTGTAAGTATTCTTCCTCTTGGTCTTTACCTCTTCTTCTTGTAATATAGTCTAACTTTTATTCCTTGACTGCTGGCCATGCTGACAATAACTGCCGCTCGCACCCGTGCCACTGCTACCGTCGAGCAGGCTCGGGGAAAGGCCGTCGAGGAATTTCAGGCGAAAGCTGTCGAGGAGCTTTAGGCTGCAGAAGCCAGGCACGCTGGGGAGTTGGAGGTGGTCACCCAGCAGAAAGATGCTTTGGTGGCAAAGCTGGCGGAGACTGAAGCTTCTCAGTTAGCTTTGAAGAAGCAGAAGGATGATTTCCAGGAGTCTAGTCGAATCCAATATCGTGAAGTCAAGAGACTTAAGGAGGATCACCTTGCTAAGGACAAGACCATAGCTGTTTTTGAAAGCCAGGTGGAGAAGCTGAAGCTCACCAATGCTAAAGATCTGGAGAGGTACAAGAATGCGACACTTCGGTGTTTCTACGACTTTTGGAAACACAACCGGAGTGCCAACTTCAACTACCTTCCAGAGGATGCCAGGAACGCTAAGTGAGCCTGCTGCACTACTCGATTGGCTGCAGAAGAAGAAAGAGCAAAGGTCCCTGCTTCCCCAAGTATCCAACCAGCTGCTGGCACAGAGGAAGGAGGAGTTGTCGAGGATGCGGCCAACCAGAATGCTGAGCAAGACCCTCCTCCTCCTAATGCTCCTTAAACTTCTTTATTCTTTTTCTCTTCTTTAATTACACGACCCACGGGTCGTGATGTAAAGACTAAATTTTTATTTTTAAATTTGCTGCATGGGCAGCAAACTTTCCTTTTACTTTAAACAATTACATCCAAGCAGTACTACTTGCGGTGTAAAAGAATGCCTTTTGATATTATAACATTTCTATCTATTATAACATATGTTCGCATGACCAAACTTAGCATAGTACTTTGGCTTGATTTAACAAAATATAAAATTTGAAAAATACTCTAAGTACCGTAGCATGCTTTCACTCATTTTGTTCTTGTGTTTACATACCTATTGGCATGCTTTGCTATCGATGTACCTTATATGCCCCCCAAGTGATCGAGGAGCTTTAGGTCCTTGGTCACTTGCCTTGACCACGATCTGTGCGAACATTACTGCTCGGTAGGAAACGTAATACTTATAATACAGCAAAACAACACACGTAATGAACAAATACTTGTAAAAATAAATTTACAAAGGTTGGAAAGAATGACTGGCTGTGCACAGTCCCTTATAATCTCGTATTAAAAATGGACTAAACATGTCTTTACGAGTGATCTTAAAAAAGATCTTACACTTATAAGCGATTAGCCATACAACGTGGCTAACCCTTTTTCGAAACTTGTTAAAAGTAAAAATTAATACAAGCCAGTCCTTTAAAAAGGACTATTTATTGGTAATACTTGCACAGGTGTTCACCGTTCCAATAGTGTGGAACGAGATTTCTGTTTAAGCGTGCAAGCTTGTAGGTTCCTGGATGAAGGACTTCTTCAATCTGGTAAGGTCCTTCCCAGTTTGGTCCGAGCACTCCAGCAGTGGGGTCGCGGGTGTTTAAGAAAACTCGTCGTAGTACTAGGTCACTGACGTTGAATTTCCTTTCTTTCACTTTTGAGTTAAAATACCTGGCGACCTTTTGCTGGTACGCAGCAACTCAGAGTTGGGCTCTTTCTCATTTTTCTTCAATTGAGTCTAGGGACTCCATCAGTTGGCTGTTCTGGTCCTGGTCGTATGTAATTCGTTGGTGTGAGGGGGGATCTAACTCGACGGGCAACATATCTTCATACCCGTATGCTAAGGAAAATGGGGTATGACCTGTCGCTGTTCGATGGGAAGTTCTATATGACCACAGTACTTCAAGCAGCTGCTCTGGCCATGCTCCTTTAGCATCTTCGAGCCTTTTCTTTAGGGTATCCTTAAGCGTTTTATTCACTACTTCCACTTGCCCATTTTCTTGTGGATGTGCGACTGAAGAAAAGCTTTTAACGATTCCATGTCTTTCACAGAAGTCTGTGAATAAGTCACTGTCAAACTGGGTGCCGTTGTCTGAGACAATTTTTCGAGGCAAACCATATCGGCAAACAATGTTCTTAATGACAAAGTCAAGAACTTTCTTGGTTGTTATGGTAGCGAGTGGCTCAGCTTCGGCCCATTTGGTGAAGTAGTTGACTGCTACGACTGCGTATTTCACTCTGCCTTTTCCCGTTGGCAGGGATCCAATCAAGTCTATACCCCATACTGCAAAAGGCCAAGGACTCTGCATCTACTTTAACTTGTTGGGAGCTATGCGTGGGATTTTGGAAAATCTCTGACACTTATCGCATCTTCGCACAAACTCCATTTAGTCTTTGTTCATAGTCGGCCAGAAGTAACCTTGCCTCAGAATCTTTTTCGCCAAACTTTGCCCCCCAGCGTGATCCCCGCAGAAGCCTTCGTGTACCTCTTTCATCAGCTCTTTATCCTTTTCTGGTGTAATACATCTGAGCAGTGGCATGGAATATCCTCTTCGGTAAAGAACACCATCGACCAGTATGTACTTAGCAGCTTGCCTTTGGAGGGTTCTGGCTTTGTTTCTCTCCGCTGGTAGCACACCATTTGTAAGATACTCTAAGTAAGGTGCCATCCATGTATCCTCCACCCGGATTTCCATATTAGTCTCATCCGCTTGTATGCTTGGCTCGCATAATCTTTCTACTGGCACAATATTCAAAGTGTCAGCGTCTTTTGCGCTCGCGAGTTTGGCTAAGGCATCTGCGTTTGAATTCTGATCCCGAGGTATTTGCTAGAGGGTATACTTCTTGAACTGATCCAACAGATCTCTAGTTTTGTTCAAGTAGGCCACCATTTTGAGGCCTCGTGCTTGATATTCCCCTAGGACTTGATTCACTACCAGCTGTGAATCACTGTAAATATCCAGCACCTTTATACTCATGTCTTTTGCCAATCTTAACCCAGCGAGGAGTGCTTCATATTCGGCTTCATTATTTGATGCAGTGAAGTCGAACCTAATAGCGCAATGAAATTGATGCCCATCCGGCGTTATCAATATCACTCCTGCTCTTGCATGAGATTCGTTGGACGACCCATCCGTGAACAACTTCCACGAATGGGTATGTCCTTGGGGCTCAAGCGCACTAGACTCTTCGCACTGCTCATTTTCTGGGAGCTCAGTGAACTTGGCAATAAGATCAGCCAAGATTTGTCCTTTTACTGCTACTCGCGGTGAATATGTAATATCAAACTGCCCGAGTTCGACTGCCCATTTTAATAAATGCCCAGCCGCTTCTGGTTTTTGCAGGACTTGCCTAAGGGGCTAGTCAGTTAAGACTGTGATGGGATGGGCTTGGAAGTAAGGTCGTAGTTTCCTTGAGGCTAAGATTAAACAATAGGCTAACCTCTCGATGGGAGGATACCTCAGTTCTGCTCCGATTAGCCTCTTGCTTACATAGTAAACCGCCTTTTGTACGCCTTCCTCCTCTCGCACTAGCACCGCACTGGCAGCAAATTCGGTGATCGCCAGGTAGATGAACAAAGTTTCTCCTTCGATAGGCTTTAATAAAATAAGAGGCTGTGCCATATGGGCCTTTAAGGCCTGAAAGGCCTGCTCACAGTCTCCTGTCCACGGATGACGTGGCAAGTGATTTCTGGACACATGGCTGACACCTGGCAAAAGTCTTGTTCGACCATCGACCAGAAAGACGTCTGTGGCGCAGCGCTCAATCTTTATATACGAACAGCTTGGTCGTATACTCGCTATATTTGGAGAGAATCTTATGCAGTTATAATCATATCCGAAATTATCTCCCATGATTTCCTGAGTATCCGATTATTTAGGAAAGAATATCTTTAACAAATTAATGTAATCTTCCTTGAGCCTATAAATAGAGAAAGATAGCTCAAGGAAGGGGACTTTTGGCTTGCTAATTATCTGAGATTAGAGTTTTACAAGTGTATTAGAGCTATCACATTCGATATATTCTTTTTTTTTCAGAGGTTTGTGAAACTCATTAAACCCTAGTTCTTTGATCACTCCTTTGAATCTTATATCAATAACAGCTCAAGTGGACGTAAATTATTACCAGATTCTGGGGCCGAACCACTTTAAATTCTTGCGTGTTTTATTGTTTTTGTCATCATTCTCATTTCAACATATCTGTCAACGTCAAGCATTTCTGACTCCGTGTCAGTTGACCAAAATTAGGGTCAACATTCTGGTGCTTTCATTGAGAGCTTGATACAGTATCGTTGAAATATCAATGGTGAAAACTACCAAGAAGACTGGACAGGCGGCTAGCGCTACACCATCTCACCCGCCTCCTCCTCCTCCAAACGTGACTGAGGATGAGCCACATTTGGAATTCGATGAGGAAGAATTGGATTCCGAGGCACTGAGGAATACCCTGGGAGTATTGCAGGATGAACGGGCCAGTCTGAGGGCCAGCTAGGAAAGTGCTGCCGAGATTATGGCACGGCAGTAACAATAGATTGAACGACAGCGCCTGGAATTGAGTGAGAGGTAGGCAGAGATGGAATGTCGCCAGAGGGAGGCCATGGCAGCCCTTGAAGCAGCCCTACAGTAGGTTAGGAATCAGGCTGTACCTGCATCGCAGCCTGATCAACCTACAAATGGGCCGCCCCAAAGGGGTCCTAATCATAGCCCGCCTATCTAGCCCTCGAGCCCCAAAAGGCCCGAGCAGCCACCGATGCCTCAGGACGATGTCCCGCTAAGGGACCCTGAGGCACAGCCTCCATCCAAGGCTGGTCGTGGCAATCCACCGCAACCAAGGTAGAATAGGGTCAGGCAGCTGCCCCGCAGTCCTAGACGCCATAGGGGCAATGAGCCAAACCCTTCGAGCAAAGGACAGCGTCCTTCTGGAAACAGAAGGAACTCAGAGACAGGCTCTACGGTCCGAGGCCCCCCACGACATGATAATTCACGGGGACCTACCGACCAACGCAGGCCACCCTCTAATGCTCTGGAGGTTCCAGCCTGGGAAGGCAACCGAGGGAACAGTCGATCCCATCATAGCCAATCAAGGTTCAGAGATGGCCATGATTATAATGAGGCCGACTGAGGAAGAGGAAATGCCGATCGGAGAAATGAGGAAAGAGGTGGGGGCATAAGCCTACCACCTAGGGATGACCAACCCGAAATATGTGACGCTGGGGGGCAGCCCAAACAAAATAACGTCTTTAACCGGCTCGGAGCTAGCAAGCAGCGGAGGAGAGACGAGGATTTAAGAGACGTACTCAATGTTCACCGGGAACGACACGACGAGTACGTTCCCCCAGTACCAGTGGCCCCGACGATTCCTGGCGCCGTGCAGGCCCAGATAGATTCCCTCAACCAGGCAATGCAACAGCTGGTCGGGGGAAGAACATCTTATATCGACCACGATAGGAGAAAGGGCACTCCTTTTGTCCAGAGGATAGCTATGGTAGAAACTCCTAGCAAGTTTAAGATGCCTACGCTTCCGAACTTTGACGGGTATGGTGACCCAGTATCTCACGTTAATAAATTTGAGATACAAATGGACATTCAGAAAGTGTCTGAAGACGCTCGGTGAAGGATCTTCCCTGTAACACTTTCTGATGCTACACAGGAGTAGTTTTTCAAATTCCCTCCTACAAGTATAGTTTCCTGGGAAATGTTCGTGAAGGAATTTTACAGACAATTCTATGCGGGTCGTGGGCACCCAACTGAGGCAAATCAGCTGGTCGAAATACGCCAGCAAGACGGAGAATCACTGAAAGACTACGTCCAGCATTTCATGCGAGCAGCTGCTGGAGCGAAAACAGTGGGAGATGAAGGCAAGATGATGGCCATAACTGCAGGGGTTAAGCGCCGCACGCCTCTCTGGGATAGCCTCAGAAAGCATGGGGTCAAGACTACCCAGGAATTTTTGGATCGAGCTGATCGATATATCAAGCTCGAGGACGCCATCGCCAATGAAGGAAAGCCCCCATGCAAAGATAAGGGGACAGTCGAGCCCGCCAAAGCCGCCAATGGGTCGAAGCACAATGGGAACGACAAAGGCAACGGGAATGACAATGGCAATGGCAAGAATGGTGGGAAACAGCCGCACAATGAGCCTTCCACCTCTGACAATAAACGAGCCAAGGGTAATTGTTACGAACCTCGGCTCACTAACTACACTACCCTTATTGAGTCTCGGGGGGAGGTGTATCAGGCCACGAGTTCTAGTGTGCCTTATAAGAAACCTGCCCCCATTCGAAAGGATATTTCAAGAAGAGACACTACCAAGTTTTGTTGTTATCATAACGACTACGGACATGATACCAATGAATGCAACCAGCTGAAGGATGAAATCGAGTTCCTTATTAGACAAGGACACTTGAGAAGATATATACGGGCCTCGGGAAATTCCCAACGAGAAGCTCCAGGTGGCAACGAGCATGCGCCCACGCGCCAACGCTCGCCACCTTTGCAGCCTGACCCCATAGATGGCACTTTACTCACCATCTGTGGAGGCCCACACCTCGCAGGAAGCAGTGGAAAGGCGAGGGAACGATATGCTCGGACCCTACGTCACGACCAGGACATCGAGATGATGATTGTGGAGGACAGGGCATCGAAGAAGGCTCGATTAGAGGATGGTGAGATAACCTTCTCTGACAGCGACGCCCAGCATGTCCGGTTCCCACATTCCGATCCGCTGGTCGTGGACGTTCAAATCGCCAACATGATGGTGAAAAGAGTACTAGTTGATACAGGAAGTTCAGTGAACATCCTGTACAAATCTTCGCTGGAACGCATGAAGTTGTCCATTAAGGACTTGGAGCCCTGCAACCAAACAATTTACGGCTTCTCTGGTGAGGGACTCGCCCCAGCGGGGTTAATCAGACTTTCAGTGACAGCAGGTACAACGCCTGCTACAAGGACATTACTCGCTACTTTTATAGTAGTCGATTGTCCTTCGACGTACAATTCCATCATTGGAAGGCACATACTGGTTGACCTTTGGGCCATTACTTCAGTATGGCACTTGGCCATGAAATTCCCGACAGACGCAGGGGTAGGACGCGTGTTGGGAAATCAGAGGGAAGCCAGGGAGTGCTACAACGCCTCAGTCACAAAGGAAAATAAGGGAACGTCAAAGAGCACTCCCCCAAATAGGTTGCAGATGGCTATTGATACACAAGCCCAATCCGGTGATGGAGTCACCAAATAGGGTGTTGCCCAAAGTGAGGACAGGGATTTAGATCCTCACTTTGGGGATTTTGAGGAAAATGTTGGACCCGTCGAGGACCTGGAAGAGGTCCAACTTGATGAAAAAGACCCGACTAGAGTTGTGAAGGTCGGGAAAAACTTAGAAGCAACCACGAAGCATGCACTGGTGGAATTTTTGTGGAAGAACCAGGAAGTCTTTGCCTGGTCACACAAAGACATGGCTGGGATAGATCCTGTAGTTTTCAGCCATGTCCTAAACGTAGACAAGAGTTTTCCACCCATGCAACAAAAAAGAAGGCTGCTCGATAAGGATAGATCAAAAGCCTTAAAAGTGGAAGTCGAAAGACCGAAGGAGAACAGATTCATCCGGGTGGCGTTTTATCCATCGTGGGTCTCTAATCCAGTACTGGTTCCCAAGCCTAACGACAAATGGCGAACCTGTGTGGATTTCACAGACCTCAATAAAGCCTGCCCAAAGGACTATTTCCCACTCCCAAGGATCGACCATCAGGTCGATGCAACTGCAGGACATGAGATCCTCTCCTTCATGGATGCATACTCGGGATACAATCAGATTAGTATGCATCCCCCTAACGAGGATCACACCAGCTTTCGGAGCGACACGAGGTTATACTGTTATAAAGTAATGCCCTTCAGACTGAAAAACGCAGGTGCGACTTACCAGCGATTAAGGAGTTGATATGAGTAAACATCGAGGTGTACGTGGATGGCATGCTGGTAAAGTCGAAAAAAGCAGAAGGACATGTGAAGGATTTACAAGAATGTTTCGATGTGTTGAACCAGTACCAAATGAAATTAAATCCTCTCAAATGTTCCTTCGGAGTCAGATCAGGGAAATTCTTGGGGTTCATTGTCAATTTAAGAGGAATCGAGGCCAACCCCGACAAGATAAAGGCCCTGATCGACATGAAATCGCCAGAGAAGATCAAGGATGTACAAAGTTTAACTGGAAGAATTGCTGCACTAAGTAGATTCATTTCCAATTCGACGGATAAATGCGTCCCTTTCTTTAATCTACTTAAAGGCAACAAGAAGTTTGAGTGGACGTAGGTTATTACCAGATTCTGGGGCCGAACCACTATAAATTCTTGCGTGTTTTATTGTTTTTGTCATCATTCTCATTTCAACATATCTGTCCACGTCAAGAATTTCTGACTCCGTGTCAGTTGACTAAAATCAGGGTCAACACTTATGTTTTGTTTATTTAACTTAGTCTCTAGGGTTACCTCAAGGCTCGGGGTACCAAAAACGTCCCCGAGGGAAAAATGGTAAATTTCCCCAATATTCCCTCCTAAACATTCTATCTTCAAATATATCTCCAAATATTTATTTCCATAACCTGATAACCCCATAAAACGTCTAATACCCGAAATACCCCTCGATTCGTCCCGAGTCAGATTTTCGACCCCGTTGTGACTTTCTAGCTAACTGTCCCCTAAGACTGTCTCGGATCGTGCAACACAAATATATCACAATTATTACAATTGTCACATTTATGCCCTTAATAGGCTAATATTAAAAACATGCCCCTAATAACCAAACGGGGTCCACATGCATATTTAATTCACCTAAACATGCATTTCTAATCACATATTCACACAAATTCACATATTATAACAATAAACCACTTATGGCCCTCCAGGCACGCTAATCAAGGCCCTAAGCCTTATTAGCAAATTTGGGTCGTTACAATCGTTATGCGGGAATTGGACATGAGTAGCATCTTCTTCAATTAAACTGATTGGTTGTTTCTCCAATCATTGCTGCTTAGATAAATGTTGCTATGGGACGAAATCAACTCCATTGTGAGACCTCAGCTCATTGATATACCTCTTCTGGGCACCTTTGCTCGTGCCTGCCAGATGAGGGCATCCAGAGATGGTTGTTATCTCTCCCCCTGTTATCAGAGGAGGGCTATCCTGATTCACCTGAGCTCCGATCTAATTTGCCGGAACTTCCAGAGCTGATTGAATGTTTTGCCCAGCGAGCTGATTAGTTGTGATTCGATTCCGGGCATACTGAGCCAAAGGTCCGACCCTGATGTGTGTCTTGATCTCATCCTTCAAGTTCTTGCAATCATCGGTGTTGTGACCAATGTCATTGTGGAATCATATTTTTTTGAAGGGTCTCTCTTCGCCCTTTGATTTTTTAGAGGCTCCGGCTTTTTCCACGGAAGGCGAGCAGAATTTTCCAAGAAATGCACTCTCTAGTATCCGTGAAGTCGGCATAAATCGCATAGATCAGTTTGAACTTCTCCATGGGCTTGTTTTTCTTTGAACCATTCTGGCCGCCATTGCCACTTCCCTTCCTCTTGCTACGTCCCCCTTGGTTATTCAGGGTAACGGTTTGAGCAGTAGCTGCAATGTCTATTACCACTCCAACGTGCTGGGTAGGGACTTGGCTGGTTCTTGCGATGAAGATCGCGCCTCTTCCAAGTTGATCCGCCATTGAGCCCTGTTCAAGAACTCATCCACAGTGTTGATGCTATTTCTCTGGATTTCTTTCCATAGGTCGCCCCCAACAAGGATTCCGGTTCTCATTGCCATAAGCCTAGAACTTTCACCCGCGTCTCTAGCTCGCGCAGCAATATTGGCGAACATACTCAAATAAGCTTTCAGAGGCTCTCCGGACTGCTGCTTTACATTTTCAAGGGAGCCTGCTTTGATACTAGCCGCTTGAGAAGCCTGGAACGCCCTCTTGAAGTCAGCGGAGAAGCTCTTCCACGGGATGATAGAATGCTTTTTGTATTGCTTGAACCATTGCCTAGCTGGTCTGACTAGAGTTGAAGGGAATACCAAGCACCTCAACTCAGGACCGATATTATGGGCCATCATCAGAGTATTGAACATTCCCAAGTGGTCGAACGGATCTCCATCTCCATCGAATTTTGATAAATGGGGCATCCTGAAACCCGATAGGTATGGTGTTACTGCGATGTTGGGGGCGAAGAGCTCGAGCTCATCCCTTGACTCATATTCGTCTTTTTTCTTCTCTGATAGGAGTCTTTTCATCAGCTCCTTCATCTGGGCTAATCTATCGAGGGTTTGGTCCTTGGCTCCCTAGGGCTGTTCAACAGCTCCCATTCGATCGTACATGTTTGCAGGTTATTGTCCCTCCAAGCTCAAGCTTGATTTGATGGGACATTCCCATTATCACGTACTTCAGAAGGAATTCCCTCGTAGTGAGTGCCACTGACTCCATCACAAGCTGGATTTCTTCTTTGTGAATTCAGGTGATCTCGCAGACTGGTCTGCGGATCAACTTGAGGGTTCTGAGCTGAACTCAGCTGATTTCTCAAAACTGTGTCGGTCCTATCACTTCGACGGCCCTCCGTCCAATAGCTTCCATTAGAGAAGCTCAGAGCTTGTGGTCGAGGATGATTATCTGGGATATTTCCGCGTGCTCACGGGGCATGAGTAGGGGCAGGGGAGGAGGATTCCTCCCGCTGTTTCCGTAGGTAGGAGATGGATGCCTTATCGGCGACAGAGGATGTCTAATCGGTGAGGCGATCCTCGTCCCATCAGGTCGGACCAAACTAGCCTGCGGTCGCTCTGCTCCACCATTTCTGATTCCTTGTGTCTGGCGATCTGATCAAGACACAAGGAGGTTTGTTGGGACATGCCGTCTTTGTGAGTTTCCCTTGACCCTCTACGTGGGTTACCCTGGGCGCTCCTAGGTGCATTTGATGGTGGTGCTGAACTCGGAGTTGAGATTCTGACCGACCGGCTAATTCAATGATGATCTCTGGGAACACCACCAAACGGGGTTTCTTGGTGATCGTGCGACAAAGGCATAGAACTCGGGGTTGAGGTTTTAATCGATCGACTTGGCCTGGGTCAACTATCCTGACGGGACTTATGAGTCTCGCCTTGCCTCTTTCCGAAATTAACGTCGGTTGCAAGAGGGGGTAGCCTAGCCAAGACCTCCTCGATTTTCTTGTTTGCTTTGGCTAGATGGCTCCTCAACTGCATGTTCTCCAATTCCACCGCAGTCAAGTAATCTGGGTTCGGATTCGGCGGTAGAGGCGTTGAACTTCCAGTGTCGTCTTGGCCCATCAGTTGCTTTCCCCGTCGCTTTTGAATCTCTGGGTTTTGTTCATCGGAAATAGCAGTATGGTGAGCCTCCTGCCCACCATGCTGATCCGTTTTGTTACTGTGCCTTGAACGAGTGACCACCATGATGTACTTTTATCTTAATCTTTCACGACAGCACTAATCTACAGCTCTCAATGAAAGCACCAAACTGTTGATATGGTTTTTTGCCAACAATATATTACGTAATTAGCTGGAATAAGGAAAATAACACTTAAGGATGCTAGACACGAAATATCGAGTACACTCGTTCCTTTTTACGTGGTTTGGAGGCTAAAATTCCCCTAGTCCATGAGTCGATATTATTAATGTATATCTCTCTATATTTTGGCAGAGTATTTGCATTACAGAGAAGGAACCCAACCCCTTCCCTATCCAATGTCTTGGTATTTATAGAAGAACCATCCCAGGATAGGTGTTGGGGTCACCACGTGAATACAAATCCTTCCTGTGACTTGTCTTGCACAAATGATGAATATTACAATTTACATTAAGGTATGGTCTAATCATTAGGTAAAAATGATCATGGGTCGTCTGGCATAATCGGACATGTGATGTCTGATCATGCACATTTATGTTACGTGTCCGAGAATTCAGGGATAAACAGACATGTGCTGTCTGATCACGCACGTTTATATATAACGTATCCAGGTTTATAAAGGTACCTGGAAATGGCAGATCTTTAGCGTACCCCGACCTGAACATAACTCCAGCTCGCGTCAAGGACACTGTGCTTCATATGCGTCTCCAGCTCGTACCTTATTGCTTCATATTTCTCAGCTTGTGTTATTTACCTGGGGAGTCGCAATGCCTTCGCAGAGGAAATATGAACTCGTGGATCATCTAGTACTGTTCTTGGTTAGCCAGCTGTACTCAAGCTGCCTAAAAGACCCGGGCTGAAATATCAGGACGTACAAGTTCAATTCCCCATCTTCACATTTTTGGCAATAATAAAATGGGCCAAAAAGCAGGCCTGAATTTGGGCCTGAATAAAGAAAGTGGGTCGACACGACATGGGCGGGGCCTATGGGCCGTGCTAGACTTACTCTTTCAAATATGGGCCGCCCCGACACAAATTTAATTACAGGCTCGACCCGAATTATTAGGAAGCATGAAAATGTGGGCCGGGCCGACCCACATTTACAACTCTAGTTGGAACCATAACTTTGTGTGGTAGCAAAATATGCTCCATAAAGTGATACCGAAATTCGACTACATGCTGCATTTAATTGATTTTAATATTTTTATATTTGATGGTAGATTATCAACATGACCTAAACTTAAATAAATAAATTAAAATAGAATATTTTTGAGATATTTTACAATGATAATTATTTAAAAATAATAAAACCATACATTTTATAACTTAAATAAAATTTAATTATACTTAAACTTAATATTATATTAAACATATAATATATAAACATAAAATTAAACAAAAAAATAATAATTAAAATATGATATTTTTAAGTTATTTTATGATAATTTATATAATTAAATTATATTTATTTAAAAATAATAAAGACATACATATTGTATGCCCTAAATATCCGCGCACTATTGGCGAGCTGGAAAAGGGCCTAATTCGATCCGCCACCTGTAAATTGTCCACCCGGAGCTATTGTTACGGGATTCCGTCTATCCAGCCCGAGCTGATTAGAGAGTTAGCAGTTTACTCGAAGGCAGCGGGTCAGCGGTATGGATATCACGAGCTGGCGCTACATCAAGCTCGTGATGCGGCAGAGATCTGACACCCGAATCCTTGTAAAGACAACCACACAATATAAACGTGCATATATCAGACATCACGTGTCTATTCCATTCCTGAATTCTCAGACACGCAATATAAACGTGCGTATTCAGACATCCCACGCTTGGTTTGGGCCATGCGGCCCATTATCCCTCCTTACCTATTGATTAGACCACACTTCACTGTCAGGTTTTAGGAATTAATCATCAGTGTCACAGAGATGACGTGAATGGTAAAGAGATCACGGGATGACCCCATTGCCAACCCATGTATCCTCTTCCTATAAATACAAAGGCCCTGGACATTGTAAGGGGTTGGCATTTTTTTTTGTAAAGAAGTACTCTATAAGGATTAACCAAGAGATATCAATAATATCGACTGGTGGACTAGAAAGATTTTTATCCTTCGAACCACCTAAAAAGAAAGGAGTGATCACATTCCCATGTTATTAATTTCTCAGGTCTAGAATAAAGCTATTTTCATATTACGGTTCACTAATCAACACTAATCCATTCTATTTATTCGTATAATTATCTGTCGGTGAAGAACTGCGCAACACATATCATTTTTTTATCTTATATATTTGTGTGATAGTTTGTTTTTTATCAAGTGATTGAATCTTTTTTTCTTCATCAAATTCACCAAAAGACATTGCAAGATACATTATAAACTGAAAATAGTATTGTCTACACTATGGATTTTTTATTTAATTTCTTTTAAAATATCATTGTATTTTATATATGTGGATGCCAAAAATCCACCAAGAAAAAAATCCCCAGTAAATGGTTAAAATACAAGGCTATAGGTCACTTAGTCACATTATCAGGCTCAGACCTGTAAGTCTTGTGAAACCGGAAGATTATCCAAAGGGAAGCATCACCTTGTGGGCTGTGAAGTATGGCCTTGCTAGGCTAAGAGGCCAAGCTACGCGTCACAAGGGGGCAGACGCATCAAGGGCCTCGAGCCATGCACCCCTTGACCACGCACAAGGGTCTCACTATGCGAGGCTGCCCTTCCCCCGCATGCACCTGCCAAGGCCACAATGGTCTCACTATGCGAGGCTTCCCTTCCCCCGCATGCGCCTGCCAAGGCCACAAGGGTCTCACTATGCGAGGCTGCCCTTCCCCAGCATGCGCCTGCCAAGTCCACAAGGGTCTCCCTATGCGAGGCTGCCCTTCCCCCGTATGCGCCTGCCAAGGCCACAAGGGTCTCACTATGCGAGGTTGCCCTTCCCCCGCATGCGCCTGCCAAGGCCACAAGGGTCTCACTATGCGAGGTTGCCCTTCCCCCGCATGTGCCTGCCAAGGCCACAAGGGTCTCACTATGCGAGGCTGCCCTTCCCCCGCGCACGCCTGCCAAGCCACAAGGGCCTTGATATGCGAGGCTTCCTTTCCCTAGCGCGTGCCTGCCAAGGCCACAAGGACCTCGCTACGCGAGGCTGCCCTCACCCGCACGCCTCGTGACCTAGATGCGCGCCAATGCCTCGCACAGCAAGACACACCTCACCACGCTCGTGTGCGTCTCGCGAGGTATGACCACGCTAAGGAGCCTCGTGCCACCATCGTCTTGTGGCCCTCATGCAACCCCATCACGCTTTGTGAGACCCATGCCCGAGCCTCGTGAATGCCCGGGTCACACATGGGTACTCACTTAGGCACCAAGGGTCTTGCCTTGTGAGACCCATCCCCATGCCTCGTGAATGCCCAAGTCATGCCTGGATACTCTCTTAGGCACCAAGGGTCTTGCCTTGTGAGACCCATCCCCAAGCCTCGTACATGCCTATTTCCAGGCCTCCTACCTAGAGGTAAGGACAAGATAAAAGAAGTATGGATCGACACTTGCTAAAAATATAAAGAAACCTAGAAAAGATATTTAGGTAAAGGGGACCACTAGGGATGAGATAAATGTACAAGCACGGGATGTACAACCCTGAAAAAGGGCAAAGGCATGACTCTGACATCTGTGTCCTACAAGTAGTGGAGGTACGGATTTGTACAGAGAGTGGAAGCACTACATGCATACCTCCGACTATGTACCAGGCCGACACCATAACCTTCTGCTCCACCACAACCTGTGCCACTACCCTGACAATGTACCTATGTACAATCTTGTCCCCTGGGACCACAATGTATGGGGAGCCATTAGAGCTCCAGTATAAATAGATCATCACACCTCTAGAAAAGGGGTTGGAAAATTGATGGTATGCTAAGGTTGTTAAGTAATATACAATTTCGACTCCATTGTAGTTCTACATATTTACTCTTTCAAGTTTTCTCCATCTTCTTCTGAGATACCTTTAGCAATATAGTCTTAGTTTTCTAACCTTATATCGTTGACGAGATTTCACCGTCAACAGTTTGGCGCCGTCTGTGGGAAGAACAAGCATCAAGCCGGTGTTCTTCCATCACTTCCAAAAAAGAAAGATGCTAAGACGTTCAAAACGCCTACGGAAAATACAAGAGGTTGAGGTTCGCCGAGACGAAGTAAAGCGGAGGGCTTCCAAGAAAGACCACCCTCCGCTCGAGCATGGAGGTGGACCGGAAGAACCTCTTCCCCCAGGCGAGGAGAGGGAAGCATTGTCCGCAGCTATCCAACCCGACGGAGGTCATTCAGAGCCACTAGTGTATCCACTTAACCTGCCCCGGTTGAAACCATGCTCAGGCCACCAGGACCCCGGTCCCTCGACGCACTGGCCAGGCAAGGGTCCCGGGGTACGCTCGATAAGTTCCAGCTCAAGGACGTGCTTCTACAAGGATGAGATTCACAAGTTGCATAAAAAGACTCGAAGGCTGGAAACCACGATAGAGAACATGCAGGAGGTTTTAAACGACCTACTGCAAGGGAAGTCAAGCATACCCCTCCCTAAGCGTAAAGGGAAGGAGCATGAAAAAGGGGAAAGCACTGTCCCCGTAGAGGATGGGGGAACCCAACTTTCCACCAGTAAAACCCCCCAGACGAAGTACCAGGGAGGACCTAGGCCAACTAAATGTCCCCAGGAGCAAAGGCGGAGGGAAGGTGATGGTCGTAAGAACGAGGCCGAAGTCCCCTCAAAAGAGGCACCCCCTGGCCTAAGAAAAGAGCTCCATGGGGAGAGGTCAGAAGAAAGAGATGTACCCCCTGCGGTTCCCCCGAGGGACACAACCAAGGCAAGGGATCAGCCCGAGAACCCGCAAAACTCCTTATGCAAAAAGAGGAGGGGACTAGACACCAAAATGCAAAGCCCTCAAGGCAAGATCACCACTGCACTTGGGGGGCACATGGATGACGAAGAATTCGACCGTGATTCACCCTTCACAAGGGAGATTCAGGCTGAGCAAATGCCCACTGGCTTCAGAGAGCCTCGCATGACTCCGTACGAGGGTACTACAGACCCAAAATATCACTTAGACTCCTTCAATAACTTGATGAGGTTAAGAGGGGTCAACAACAGGGCAAAGTGTCATTACTTCGTCGTTACGCTTAAAGGAGTGGCGTACAAGTGGTTCAGGAGGTTAAGGCCAGGAACAATCGAGTTATGGCAACAATTCTCTGATGAATTTCTTCAGCAACACCATGCAGCGTGTGATTACGTCATGCCAACTACCAGCCTCGCTAACATAAAACAAGGCGAGAATGAAAGTCTGAAGGACTACATCCATAGGTTCAGTATAGAAGCAACAAAGGTGGGAGGTTTAACCAAAGCGGAGCACAAGATGGCTATTACAGCCGGAGTTCGTCCAGGAAGCAAGTTGTGGGGTAACATCCTCAAAAGAGAACTTACGAATTTGGATGACTTCGAGAGAGAGCACAGAAGTACATACATGTGGAAGAGGGCCATAAGAACTTCTTTGTGGAAGAAAGCGAACCTTCCTCCAGAGTACGTCTGAAGATTCCATATAGAAGGGGGCGTCGTGCTAGAGGGGTCGCTGACCAAGCTTGAGATTGAATGAAGACCATCTAGCCATGAAAGTCCCGACCCGAGGGGAGAACACCTCAAAAATAGACGCTTGAGAAAAGGGTCTCCAAAAATAGACGCTTGAGAAAAGGGTCTCCAAAAATAAACCCTTGAGAAAAGGGTCTCCAAAGTAGACGCTTGCAAAAAGGGTCTCAAAGAAGACGCTTGCAAAAATAGTACTATGCCTAATAACGAGAAGGACGCTTCTCGCTAGATATAATAAGCGCGCGCAAAAATAGATAAAAGGATAGCTAGAACCCAAAGGGTCAACATATCCTTATAGATACAACCAAGGTGCACCAAAGAGAGACCTATCGAACCCCCATTCGCGTGGGCTCCAAAGGACCTCGAGCATGAAAAAAAAAAACAAAAAACACAATAATACGATAAAAAATAAAAAGGAAGAGAAGAGTCTACAAGAACGCCTAAAGGCCTCCCTATAGACTGGGGGGCAAGTGTGGATGCCAAAAATCCACCAAGAAAAAAATCCCCAGTAAATGGTTAAAATACAAAGCTATAGGTCACTTAGTCACATTATCAGGCTCAGACCTGTAAGTCTTGTGAAACTGGGAGATTATCCCAAGGGAAGCATCACCTTGTGGGCTGTGAAGTATGGCCTTGCTAGGCTAAGAGGCCAAGCTACGCGTCACAAGGGGGCAGGCGCATCAAGGGCCTCGCGCCATGCACCCCCCGACCACGCACAAGGGTCTCACTATGCGAGGCTGCCCTTCCCCCGCATGCGCCTGCCAAGGCCACAAGGGTTTCACTATGTGAGGCTGCCCTTCCCCCGCATGCGCCTGCCAAGGCCACAAGGGTCTCACTATGCGAGGCTGCCCTTCCCCCGCATGCGCCTGCCAAGGCCACAAGGGTCTCACTATGCCAGGCTGCCTTCCCCCGCGCATGCCTGCCAAGCCACAAGGGCCTCGATATGCGAGGCTTCCCTTCCCTAGCGCGCGCCTGCCAAGGCCACAAGGGCCTCGCTACGCGAGGCTGCCCTCACCCACGCGCCTCGCGACCCAGATGCGCGCCAATGCCTCGCACAGTAAGACACACCTCACCACGCTCATGTGCGTCTCGCGAGGTATGACCACGCTAAGGAGCCTCGTGCCACCACCGTCTTGTGGCCCTCATGCAACCCCATCACGCCTTGTGAGACCCATGCCCGAGCCTCGTGAATGCCCGGGTCACACATGGGTACTCACTTAGGCACCAAGGGTCTTGCCTTGTGAGACCCATCCCCATGCCTCGTGAATGCCCAAGTCATGCCTGGATACTCACTTAGGCACCAAGGGTCTTGCCTTGTGAGACCCATCCCCAAGCCTCATACATGCCTATTTCCAGGCCTCCTACCTGGAGGTAAGGACGGGATAAAAGAAGTATGGATCGACACTTGCTAAAATATAAAGAAACCTAGAAAAGATATTTAGGTAAAGGGGACCACTAGGGATGAGATAAATGTACAAGCACGGGATGTACAACCCTGAAAAAGGGCAAAGGCATGACTCTGACATCTGTGTCCTACAAGTAGTGGAGGTACAGATTTGTACAGAGAATGGAAGCACTACATGCATATCTCTGACTATGTACCAGGCCGACACCATAACCTTCTGCTCCACCACGACCTGTGCCACTACCCTGACAATGTACCTATGTACAATCTTGTCCCCTGGGACCACAATGTATGGGGAGCCATTAGAGCTCCAGTATAAATAGATCATCACCCCTCTAGAAAAGGGGTTGGAAAATTGATGGTATGCTAAGGTTGTTAAGTAATATACAATTTCGACTCCATTGCAGTTCTACATATTTACTCTTTCAAGTTTTCTCCATCTTCTTCTGAGATACCTTTGGCAATATAGTCTTAGTTTTCTAACCTTATATCGTTGACGAGATTTCACCGTCAACAATATATATATGTCATGTAGCCATGTAAATATATATCTATGTCAACGTTATGTTTAAATATCATATATGTAAAGATTATCGATATAAATATTTGTATATACTATAGAACTATAATTCATTCTGTTATATATATATATATATATATTAAAAAAAACAGAGAACTAGTTTTTATTAAAATTATAGACAATGTTTAGAACTTTAAAACTAAGTAAACGTAAATTGCACGCTGCTCCTATTTAGTTAATTAATATTAAAATAAATTGGAGAGAGAGATTAGGAGAAGTTGAGTAGATTTTTATATTTTATGAGAAAGAAAGCTAGTTGGAACCATAACTTTGTGTGGTAGCAAAATATGCTCCATAAAGTGATATAAAAATTCGGCTACATGCCGCGTTTAGTTGATTTTTTGTTTTAAAAGTATTATTGTTAAGGAAGATGAACTTGGCTATCCCTAACAAGTATAAGAAGAACTATTGATATTCTCTTTTTTCAAGATAGAGAATAAATTTAAAAAAATGATATTAATTTTTTTCGGCCAATAATAAATTTGGTTAATGAATATTAAATTGCCAAAATAAATCAAACAAAATTTAAAAAGGAACTTTTGATATTATTTTTCTTCAATATTGAGATAATTATTGGTATTTATTTAAAAAATACTTTTTATATTTTCGAAATAAAGGCACAAAAGAAAATTTTATATATATTCGAAATGTTTAATTTACCTAATTAAAATGATATTTCTTAAATATGCAACTTTTCATATTCCATATTTTGAAGATGGGATTAAATTGAATAATTAATTCAAAATAAATTTTGATATCGGACCATTGTCATTGGTTTATTATTTAAAAGACTAGATTTATTTTCTTGAAGAAAGATATTTCATCCCTTAACAAAATATTTGACCAATAAGAAAATATCTCTCTATTAAATAATTTTGTTAGTTTCGATAAAAGTAATTATAATTAATTTATGAAGAGCAACCATTTATATTATCTTTGTTCATTATTTTTTTTTCAAAATTAATTATTATATGTTAATATTAAAAAAAATTATGACTAGGAATATGTTTCACGGTCATAATTGAAATATCATTCATGAAAATAAATTAATGTCCAAAAAAAAAAGCTTCTGTAAGGGAATTCACCTTCCTCACACCAGCTTCATCTACAAACACAAAAGCAACAAACTAATAGACACAACATACACAAATTTCAATAGAAAAATCAGCAAGAAAAAACAATAAAATGAACACCAAGAATTATAGAGGTTCAGCCCAAATAACTTGAGCCTACATCGTCTTTGAACTCCCCTTGGGATGTTCTTCTCTACACTATGAAACAGCAATGAAGATTACAACTTGTCACCACTAGAGAACTTCTACACTTGATGGATTACAATGCCTTAAACCCAAGCAAAAACCCCAAGTACACTTGACCATGTACAAAGAAATCTCTCACCCAAGACCCAAGTGTTTCTCTCTCAAGCTCTCTCTCTTTCTCTCTCTGAAAAAGCTCCTATTTTTACAAATGAAATCTGTTCTCTTCTCACCCCTAAACAACTGAGATAACAAGACTTATTTATAGGGGGTTTTACAACTGTCATCTAACTTAAAAAATACCAGAAATAAACACAGACTCATCTGGCGAAGTGGTAGACAAGACTGGAAGAAAAACGTAACTTTACTGATGTGTATTGATGTTTAATGCAGACCAAAAATTCTAACAAATTTCCACCTTGGTCTTCATTAAACATAGATTGCAGAGATAAACATAACTTCCCAAGGATCCCAGTTCAGCCATCGACTATCATCCATGATCAATTCCGAGCAAGCTTAGGCAGTAGTTAAACTTGCTCAATGGCAATATCTTAGTTCCAGCATCAGCGGGATTCTCTTCTGCGGGGACTTTTTCAACATTGATTACACCTTCAGTGACCTTGTCACGAATAAAGTGATACTTGATCTCCACATGCTTAGTCCGGTCATGAAATATTGGATTCTTACACAAATGTATGGCACTTTGACTATCTGAAAAAATTGTAGCTTTTCCTTTGAACACTTGTAGCTCTTTTAGAAGACCTTGAATCCAAATACCTTCTTTGATTGCTTCAGTAGCAGCCATGTACTCAGCTTCAGTAGTTGAAAGTGCAACTACAGATTGTAGTTGAGACTTCCAACTCACACAATTCCCACTTACTAGAAAGTAATAGGCTGTAGTAGACTTTCTAGTGTCTCGGTCTCCAGCATAATCCTTGTCTACAAACCCACTGATTTCCACCTGATTAAGATGCCGCTTGAACACCAACCCATGTCTAGTAGTATTAATCAAATAACGCAGCAACCACTTCATAGCATCCCAATGAATTCTTCCGGGATTTTCCATGTATCTACTTAGAGCACTAATCGAGTGTGATAAATGTGCCTAGTGCAAATCATTAGATACATTATAGCTCCAACAACATTAGAATAAGGTACCTTGGCCATATCTTCCCTTTCAAACTCATTTTTAGGACAATCAGCATTTGTAAGCTGATATTGACTTGTCAATGGCTGTTTGACAGCTTTAGCACCCTTCATAGAAAACCTTTTTAGAACCTTTTCAACATAAGATTTTTGACTGATGAAGATGGTATGTTGCTCCCTATTTCTCTTGATCTCCATACCTAAAATCTTTGTAGCCATGCCCAAATCCTTCATTTCAAATTCTGTTTTGAGAAGAGCCTTCAATTTATTCAGCTTGTCCCTTTTGTCACTAATTAGCAACATATCATCCACATACAACAGTAGATACTCAACATCTTTGAATTGTTGTCCTTTGAAGTAGAGGCAAGGATCATAGTAGCTTCTTTGAAAACCATGCTTTACCATGAACCCATCAAAACGTTTATACCACTGCCGAGGTGATTGCTTGAGGCCATACAACGATCTCTTAAGCAAACAAACTTTATCTTGCCCTTTGAACATCTCAAACCCATTTGGTTGCTCCATGTAAATAATCTCTTCTAAGTCACCATGTAAAAATGCAGTTTTTACATCCATCTGGTCAAGTTCCAGATTGAACTCGGCAACCAAAGATAACATGATTCTTATGGTTTTATATTTAATGACTGGTGAGAAAATCTCTGTAAAATCCACTCCTTCCTTTTGAGTGAAGCCCTTAGCAACCAACCTTGCTTTGTATCTCACTGGTTCCTGATCATCCATGCCTTCTTTAACTTTGAACAACCATCTACATGCTACTACATTCTTGTCTTTGGGTTTATTAACCAGCGTCCAAGTATCATTCATGTACAAAGACCTCATTTCCTCCTTCATAGCATCAATCCAATGCTTTGAATCTGAACCTTTTACCGCCTCTTCATATGAGTTGGGTTCTGAATTAGCTAACTCAAGTGCAAACATCAGTGCATAAGCTATCATGTCATCCCACGCTGTAAGTGTAAGCTTATGGACTGGTTTTGGTTCTCTCCTGACTCTGTCTCTTGCAACCTGATATGACGTAGTCGGATCTGCATGAATTTCAGATGCATCTACACTTTGTTCTGGTTGCATTTCAGCTGGAGTTTGAGTTGGGGTCTGAATCTTATTTTCTTCCACCTGATTTGTGTTGGGTGCTCTTGTTTCCATCTGAACGAAAGTCTCTACTGTACCTGCATTGTTAGTACTATTTTGTTCTTGACCTGCAGGAATGTTAGTTTGAGATAAACAAGGAAAACAATCTTCTTTAAATATAACATCACGACTGATTATAAGTTTGTAACCTTTGTTTTCTTTAACCCATAATTTGTAACCTTTAGTTCCCTGTGGGTAACCCAAAAATACACACTTAACTGCTCTAGGATCTAATTTACCCTCTCTTTGATGTGCATAAGCAGCACACCCAAATACTCTTAAGTAAGACAAGTTTGGTGGTTTATTGGACCATTTTTCTTCAAGTGTCTTAAACTCTATAGCTGTATTAGGACATCTATTTACTAGATATGCAGCTGTCATTATAGCTTCCCCCGAAAATCCCTTGGGTATACCTGAACTAATCATCATACATCTAGTTTTATCAAGTAGTGTTCGGTTCATTCTTTCAGCCACCCTATTTTGTTGAGGAGTTAATCTCACAGTCCTATGTCTTTGAATACCATTCTCTCTACAATATGAATAAAAAATCTCATTGCAAAATTCTAATCCATTATCGGTCCTCAATATTTTAATCTTCCTATTTGCTTGATTTTCCATAAGAATTTTCTAATTTTTAAAAGCCTCAAATGCATCATTTTTATGTTTCAATAAATGCACCCATGCTTTTCTAGAAAAATCATCTACAATAGAAAGAAATTAATTGTTACCTCCAATTGTTGGAGTCTTTTCTGGACCCCATAAGTCTGCATGTAGGTATTCAAGTATGCCCCTTGAATTGTGTTGCCCAACTTTGAAAGCCAATCTGTGATGTTTGCCCAAGACACAATTCTCACAAAAATCTACCTTTGCTCACCTTATCCTTTCCAAGTAAGCTTTGTTGCTTTAACACTTGCAAGCCTTTATCACTTATGTGACCAAGCCTCCCATGCCATAGGATTGCCTTGTGATCTTCTGGTGCCTCACCTAAAGTATTGCTGCCAGTTACTGTTTCACCAATTAGGTAGTATAGAGAGTCCTTCTTAATTCCCTTAAGAACTACCATTGAACCTCTACAAATTTTCATGGTTCCACGCTCTATTTTTACTGTATAATTTGCATCATCAAGCACGCTTAGTGAAACCAAATTTCTAGACAGATTAGGAACATACCTGACATTCTTCAATGTTCGAATGACACCATCAAACATTTTGATGTTGATTGAGCCTATTCCAGTTACTTGGCAAGATTGATTATTCCCCATAATAACCTTACCACCATTCAACTCTCTGAAATCTTGAAGCCATTCTTTATTGAAAGTCATATGTGTAACGACCCAAATCCGCTATTAAGGCTTAAGGGCCTTGATTAGCGTGCCAGGAGGGCATGATGGGATTTATGTGTGATTTTAATGAATTAAATGCATGGTTATGATTTAAAGCATGTTATATGACCATTTGTTTATCTGAGATGCATGACTATGTATGTTAGTATGCATGTAGGCCTGGATCATGTTAGAAGGGCATAATTGTAATTTTGGCCATGTTGGGCATAACTGCATTGTTATGTGATGATTGTTGAGACCACATTGTGATGTGGATGTATCTGTGATTTGTGACTCGAGGCGATCCCAGTGAGCAGGCTAGCGGAAATTCATGACGGGAATTTATACCCGGCTCGGGTCGAGCCTGGAGGTATGAACAGGAATTCAGAGAAATAGATTGAGATTTATTTTGATGATGGGGGATAATTATTTGGTGATTTATCAGGTATTGGGAAGCAACGGGAAAATATTAGAGACACTTGAGGATTAGCGGGAATTGGGTAAATGACTAAAATGGCCCTACTTGGGTAAAAGGGTTTAGAATTAATAGGGAGGGCATTTTGGTCAATTGGCTTTTGAAGATAGAATAAATAAGGCTTTATACACTTAGTGGATTTTGTAGAATAGAGTAAAGGGGCTGAAAAAGAAAGGAAAAAGGAAAGAAAGAAAAGAGAGAAAACTGATGGGTTTTCTAAGGGATCGGTTTGGGGGTTCTAGCACCTCTTCTCTTCATTTTTCTTGAGGTCAAGCTCAGTGGGGAGCTAGGATAGCCTGTGCATCAAGAATATTAAGGCCACACTTGAAGACTTGGCAAGGATTAGCAAGAACATCTGAAACTTGAGGTAAGTTCTTGAGGATTTCAGTTTTAGGGCTTTACTGGTTTGAGCTGTGTTTTTGAGCTAAATGGATGGGACTTTTGGGGAAAAGCAGGTCAAGCTTTGATGATGAGCAAGCTAAGGAGGCCTAGGGTTGAATCAAGGTCGAAATTGCATTAATGGTATGATTTCTAAGACTCTATCTTTGTGGTTTACATGAATTTCTGGTTTAGGGTTGTTCATGGTAGATTTTGAGTTGTTGGGTTGCTTGAGCTTGGGATTGAGTTCTTGGGATGCTTGGGATGAGTGTGAGGTGTGTATAAGCTTGATTTTGGGCTTGGAAAAGGTTTGGACAAGTTTGGGATTGAATTGGTTGAAGGAAATCGCAGAAATGCGATTTTGGGTTTTCTGGGCTGCAACTAGCGCTACAGCGCTAGTCAGTGGGCGCTATAGCGCTAGTCCCTGTTTCTGGGGGGGTGCATTCTGCTTGTAGCGCTACAGCGCCCTCTTTAGAGCGCTGTAGCGCTGCACTATTCACAGAGGGGAATTTTTGAGTTTTGATGAGGGATTTTGACCTAGGGTTCGGGGCTTGTTTCCGCCACTTTGTTTTGGGGATTTGGGACTTCCCAGGGGCTCGGGATTGGTCCCGAGGCTAGGTATTCGGACTTGGGGTTCGGTGTTGACTTTGACCTATGTTTGTGCCTAGGTGTGCGCTAAGGCTCGCGTGGGATCGTGCTCAAGGAGTCAGGTGATCTAAGCTATTGATTGGAAAGGTAAGAAAACTATAACACCCGTAGGATAGGGCGTGGGCCCATAGTGTGATTGCCGGGCATGGCCCTATATTGCATGTTGCATGATGAGATGATTGCAGGGCATGGCCCCAGATTGTGTTGTGTGCAAATGTTTAACCTTAAATGAACCGTGATGTGTGTGAATGTTCATTTCGAATGTACTATATGTGTGATTATGATGAAATGAACGGCAAGGGCCGAGTACGGCGTAGGCCGGGGCGGCCGTGGGGCCGAGTACGGCGTAGGCCGGGGCGGCCGTGGGGCCGAAAGTAACACCTAGCACATGGGATGCTATAGTCAGGGCGGGGCCCGGTGGATACATGTGTTATGCTATATTCAGGGTGGGAAGGGATACATGAGTTATCCTCGCGGTGAGAACCGATACCCCAGGGCTTTGGTAAGGTTTCTGGGGCGGCATGGCCGTGTTTGCTTAGTCTAATGGTTGACTTGTTTATTTGTAGATTATCTGTTATGATAAACTGTATACATTGCATATGTTATGTTCTGCATGAGTTTTCTTGCTGGGCTTCGACTCACGGGTGCTCTGTGTTGCAGGTAAGGGCAATGACTGAGTCAACCAACCATGAGTACGGAGAGCGTGAAGCGACGTGTACATGTTTGGCCTGCCCGACTGCTTTGGTTGGGGGTTTATTTGAAAATGGCTGTAATAATCTATGATTTTATGATTTACCAACTGTAAACTTATTTCAAGATGTAAATAGTTTTCAAACCTTATTTTGGGATCCCAAATGTTTAATACTAGCAGTTTTAAATGAAACGATGCATTTTCTAAGATTACAGCCTTAAATTTTAATTAGTCACACTTTTGTCTCAAAACCTCGGTTAGCGAGTTCATTGCACACTGTTTTGTCTTAAAAATCACTTAGTAACGGCTCTAAGGAAGTAGGGCGTTACAATATGGTATGAACACCCAGAGTCCAAGATCCAATCTTTTTCGTTTTCTCCTGTTGCTGCAATTAAAGCTTCAACATCATTGCAAGCTTTTCCAATATTTGTTGAATCCGTATGTTCAGATTTTCCCTCGTAGATGGATCTAGCAATTTCACAGACGGAACTCCTGTCCTTTTGTTTTCTCAGCCAGAGATAACAATCTCTCTTCATGTGACCAAGCTTGCCACAATGAAAACACGCCCTTGAATTGTTTGGACCTCTGGAACCAGATCTACCTTTGCTCTTGCTGTGTCTTTTACCATGATAGCCATTTGAGTTTTTGTCTGGTGATCGACCCCTTGCGTAGTTGCTTTCTCCAAGGTTTGATGAAGAAGATCTCTCTGATTTTAATTCTAAATCCTTTGATTTCAATGCTGAAATTACTTCTTCTAAAGTAATTGATGTACGACCATACTTGATAGCACTTTTGACCTCCTTAAACGATTCAGGCAGAGAATTTAAAATGATAATTGCTTGGTTTTCATCACTTAAAGCTTCTCCTTCTCTTGAGTTAGCCAACTCAATGTTCATCCTTAGGAACTCATCCAAATTTTGCTCCAAACTCTTGCTACTGCTCATCTTAAATCCAAAGATTCTTTCCTTAAGAAAGATTTTGTTGGTGAGAGTCTTTTGCTGAAATAACTCATCTAGTTTCTTCCAAATCTTGGATGGAGTGTCTTCTTTATCAACCATTCGAATGATGGAGTCCGACAAATGAAAAATCATAATCCCAATGGCTGATTCGAGCATTTCTTCTTTTTGATCTTTTGTAGTACCTTCAGGCCATGAAATGGGATCTTCAAGAACACGCAATAACTTTTGAGAAGCCAACATTCCTTTAATCTTCCTTCTCCAAATTCTAAAATCTCCATTACCATCAAACCTCTCTATTTCAAGCTTCATATTACTCATATTGTTGCAATAACTCCAATCCAAGAGACTTTGAACAGATTCTTAAACCTTCGAACTCGATTCTTGGACTTCTTTCTTGACTGAAACTTTTTCTGTGTCACTTTCTGATGAAGAACTTGATTCAGCCAGTTCTTCCCTTCTTTGTCACCTTTGATCTTGAAGCTAAACTTTGCCAATGAACCTGGCTCTTGATACCACTGTTAGGGAATTCACCTTCCTCACACCAGCTTCATCTACAAACACAAAAGCAACAAACCAATAGACACAACATACACAAATTTCAATAGAAAAATCAGCAAGAAAAAACAATAAAATGAACACCAAGAATTATAGAGGTTCAGCCCAAATAACTTGAGCCTACATCCTCTTTGAACTCCCCTTGGGATGTTCTTCTCTGCACTATGAAACAGCAATGAAGATTACAACTTGTCACCACTAGAGAACTTCTACACTTGATGGATTACAATGCCTTAAACCCAAGCAAAAACCCCAAGTACACTTGACCATGTACAAAGAAATCTCTCACCCAAGACCCAAGTGTTTCTCTCTCAAGCTCTCTCTCTTTCTCTCTCTGAAAAAGCTCCTATTTTTACAAATGAAATCTGTTATCTTCTCACCCCTAAACAACTGAGATAATAAGACTTATTTATAGGGGGTTTTACAACTGTCATCTAACTTAAAAAATACCAGAAATAAACGCAGACTCATCTGGCGAAGTGGTAGACAAGACTGGAAGAAAAACGTAACTTTGCTGATGTGTATTGATGTTTAATGCAGACCAAAAATTCTAACAGCTTCCATTCATAAAATTGAACAAAACACAATATAAAAACAAGAGAAAACATTCTAGATAACACCAAAAGACAATAAAACAAACGCTAAACAAAAATTAAAATATTGTTTCAAATTAACATTAATTAAAAGTTCCCAGCTTATAGAAAAATAAGAACTTTCCATAATTAATCATCAGACCTTTTTTATTTTCTCATTCATCTTCATCTCCTTCAACTTTCTTTCTATCATATATTTCTTTATCATCTCTTTTTTAGAAAATAATGTAATTGATTGATGTAGATTCTGCAATGTAAGGGAACATCTTGCAATGTCTTCAATAAATAGAAATGACCTTCTTCCTCAATTGTTTTTTTTTTTTGAAAATGAGATTGAAGAATTATTGGTTGTTGACAAGAGAAACATCAAACGGAGTGAGATATTTCTCATCATCATTAGTTAATTCAATCTTGATATTCTTCAATGGAGACTATACATCATCATTATAAATATCATGTAGTGACACATCACAAACTCCATAATCATTGGAATGAAGAGGTGGATAGTTATCTTCATTTATAGGATAGGTTGAAGTAGAAATGGTGATTGATATGGTTAGTGATCGTAGATGAAACTTGATATTTTCTTTTTGGTAAAATTGTATATAGTTTCGGTGTAGTGTGGGTTTTCTTAAGTGATTGTTAAGTGTTTATAGTATGTATTGTGAAGTATTAATACAATTTTCGAAATACCCAATAAAATTTATGAATAGAATAAATATACAGTTGTAACTTCCCAATTTTTCTTTTTTAAATTGACATAAAATTTAGTCATTTAATGCAACCACCCAAATAGAAAATTAAATATAATTTTTTTTAAAAAATTAAAATTTAAAAATATAATATGAAAATTTATAATAACTACTCCATATGTGAGATTCATTTTATAAAAATATTAGTCATAATTATAATAAATAAAATAAAATAATTTAAATTTATTATGTGATACTATTTTGTATTTATTTTTTCACAAGTATGATGTATTTTTATTTCTATAGTATGTGTGACATTTATTTTATAAATATGTTAGTCTTAATTATAATATAAAAAAATTATAGTATTTAAGCTTAGTTTATATAATACTATTATTTTTTTGTTTGAAAAATATGATATTATTTTTATTTATACTATAGCATGTGTGTTTGTCAAATAAAAAATACAATAGTATATGTGACATTTAAAATTTTCCTCAACAATAGTCTTAATTTTAATATTGTAACACTTACTAAAATCACTATTATAACCCTTTCAACCATACAGGCGAACTCTCCGAGACTCTAGTGGTACAATTGGTGATCTCGGTAATAAAAACTCAATCACACATTTCATTTTTTATCCAATAGGTTTATTTCATGCAATAAAATGGCAAAATATAAAATCCTAGTTATATGACTTACTAAGGTTACCATGCTCACTCTTCCACCCGTACATGTGGTCTTGGCGACAAGAGCCGGATCAAATGATTCATTTTGTATCCAATAGTTATAATTTGTGGAAGATGATACCTCAATATCAGATCCAAATTATATGAATTACTGAAGTACTATTATAACCCTTTTCCTCGTACATGTTAACTGTCAGAGTCACTAGTTTTACAATTGGTGATTTTGGTAACAAGAGCTCGATCGAACAACTCATTTTGATTCAAAATAGATCTAATTTATGGAAAATGATGTTGAAATATCGAATTCAAATTACATGACTTACGAAATTTAGAATGCTAACCCTTTAACACATATAGGGAATTTATTTAAATTGGCTTATCTATACTACAGTATGTGTGACATTTATTTTATGAAAATATTAGTCCTATTTATAATAAAAAAAATATTTAAATTGACTTTGTGTGATTCTTGTTTTGGTATCGATACTCACAATTAGTGATCTCGGTATTAAGAACTCGATCATACGATTGATTATGTCTTTCATGTATAATTTGTGAAAAATGATTTTGAAATATAGAATCAAGGTTCGATCAATGACTGAAGTCACAATTGTAGCCCGTCGAGAAATAAAGGTCAAATCTTTGATACTCTACTAGTACGATTAGTGATCTCGTGGTTAAGAACTCGATCATACGGTTGATTGTGTCTCTAATATGTCTTAAATGTGCAAAATGATGTAAAAATATAAATCGGTGTTCGATCAATGGCTGAAATCCTTATTGTAGCCTGTTACTGCCTAAAGCCTCTAGTCGGAGCAAGGGTCCTCTTAATGAGACTTTGTCTTTGACAATGGGTCGAGGGTGCCTTAGTAATTACTCCCCAATATTCACCCCCGGAGCTGGAGTTTCTCCAGCTCAGGCAATTAAGGCGCAGAGGCTCTCGCCTCCCAGTCGTCTCCCGGGTCTGAGGTTCTGGTTCTCTGACCTAAGATAAGGCGCAACGTGTCAGTAAATGCAGGTTTTCAAAGCTAGAGGATCGTATGAAAACCTTTATGGGTGATCCGTCACCAGTGTTGTCGAGTGTACGACTCGACAATTCGCACACCCACTACGCCGCTTGACATGGAGGTACTTACAACACGCCCTGACAGTACTTGGGGCATGTTCCCTATAAAGTAGGTGCTTTTTAGCAGTGGGCCCCGCAAACCTTTTTTTGGCCATGGTCTCTATTCACTGCAACCCAAAATCTCCCACTAATGGGAAGAATATGTATTAATTATTTATGATTAGCATTGATGACTCCAACCTCTATAAGTTGAGCTGGGAGTCTCATTGTAAAGGGCTCGGTTTTTCAGATAGAAAACATCTTGTACTTAGAGTAATCTATGCGCTGCCTGAGAATACACCATTATAGCTTGCTATAACAAGCTTTCCATCCTCTTAATACCAGAGACTCGTGGACTAGGGTTCTTTTATAACCTGAACCACGTAAAAATCCTTGTGTTTTTATAGTTTATTTCTTTAATCTCTCTCATGAAGGTTGATAGCGAAAAAGACAGTCAACATTTTGGTGCTTTCATTGAGAGCTTGAAGAAAGAATTTGAAATATTCATGACCATGGTGACTACACGAAGAAACATTACAGATGAGGTGCTCCCTCCTACTGGAGTTGATGGAGGAGAACCCAGTAGGAAACCACCTCAGAACGTACCTGAGATGATGGAGGACTACAATGAGTACGCCGAGTATGATAGTGAAGATAATGGTGCCGACCAAGGGTATTATGAGGACGAATATCCTCTGCCCATGGAGGTGGAAGAGATGCTAGAGGTGGTGGTGCTCCGTGAGCAGGTGGCTACCCAACAACAAAAAATTGATGCTCAAGAAGGTAACATTGCTGCCTTTCAGGACATGGTACTTGCCATGAAGTCCATTCTTGCAGCCTAGGGGTTGCGAATGGACCCCTATGGAAACGTACCAATTGAGCACCCAATGGGCATGCCACCTATGCACCGCATCAGAGTGCCACCTGTCAATACAGCTGGTGTGCTCTCGAGCACCTGGCTACAGAGGCGCAAGATCTGCCAGCTAGGGTGCCCACCAAGCACCCAGCAGGAGTTGGAGCTTCAATGCCACTGTAGGACCGTGGTAAAGGAAAAGCTGATGATAATCCTGCTTCAAAGCATAAGAGGGATCATCAAGAGCCCGAAGGCCACCAGGTTCCACAACAGGCTGGTAAAGGTAATGAAACAAGGGTCCGAGGACACCGCCAGACAATCAGCGCCTGTGGTGCTCGGGGTGTTTTACCCCGACGTGCCCATACAGACTGCGCGGGGCCTGGATCTGGTGTCCCTTCAAGTCCTAACCAGTCCCACAGGAGTAACGACCCATGAATCTGCCTAAGGGATGCCCCACAAAATCGAGAGCGGGGCATCAGTGTCTCGGTAAACAAAAACGAGTCCGATGGAGAGACCGAAGTGGCTCGTCCAGAAGATAACGGTGCATTCCGAGGACAGGTCAACCTGCGAGACAACCTAAATGCTCAGAGGTGCAATAAGACTGGAGTACACGAGCCTGCTAGAAGAGGTCAGTCGAATCTTTGAAATAATCTCAACGCTCAGAGAAGAGATTACCCAGCTTAGAGCATCAACTAGGATCGCGACTCGCTCCGTGAAGAGTTAGAAAGTCTGAAGCGGATAATGCTCAGGATGGCCAGGTGACAAGGCCACGAGTCTGACTCAGAAGATAAAGAGGTAGAGCCATGCGCTCCTCACCTTGTTGAGGCCCCACTTCCTCTTGGATTCAAAATTCCATCCATACCATCCTATGATGGTGGTTGGGATCCCACTGACCACCTGTCCAAATTCAATAGGTTAATGTTGGTGCATCGTGTCTCTGACCACTCACGTGTTCCCACTTACCCTGACAGGACCAGTAGATGAATGGTTCAAGAAAGTCTTACCAGGGTCCATTCAGACATGGAAACAATTATCATCTTCCTTCCAAAGACAGTTCATAGGAGTGCAGAAGGTAAGCTTTGAGGTCAACGCCTTAGCCAACATCAAGCAAGGACCATTCGAGACCCTCAAGGCCTACATCAAACGCTTCAAAGAAGAAGCAGCGAGAACCAAGAGGATCGATGATGGCCAACAGCTGATGGCGTTGCAGGCTGGCATACCCGCGAGATCCGCACTTTGGGATGATCTCCAGCGAAGGGGATGCCAGTGTCTCGATGACTTCATTCATCGAGCACAAGAATACATCAGCTGGGAGGACGCCCAGATCGGGGCATTTGGGGCATCCGCCCTTTTCCCTGCATCGGCCGCACCTGGCCCCATGACCTCAGGGGTCCAATACTCCCCCTATGTTCACATCCAGCAGGGCTCGTTGGGAGCCTGTTATCCAGATTTCCGGATAGCGTTTAGATTGATGGCCTCGGGGAAGCAGAATTATCGGTGTCTTTCACGATAGGTGACCAGAGCTCGCGGATATACAGAAAGGCTTCACCTCTCCCGCTTGGTGTCCGGATTATTCTTCCAAGCAAACACAATACGGAAACTCGTCAACTCTCCCGGACTCCCGAAGGGGTATCCTTCGGGGAAGCTCCTTCCAGGAGAAGCTCTTCGAGTGGTCTCCGCGGAAGCAGTTCCGTGCCTCGCACGGAACAAAGCCAAACGGTCGAGTCCTGGAGGAGGCATATTTGGAATGATATCCGCCTGACACAGGATCCCGCCTGACACGCCCGTCAGGTCAAAGCCGCACACATCCCAGCACGCCTAAGGGTACCTTTTCGCCTACTGTTCCGCTGACAACTTGGAAAAGACGGCTGACTTTGTGTGTTCCCCATACTTTCACGTAAATATACCCACATAGAGTCTTGTAGCCATGCTATTACAGTAATTGTATCCCTATTTATGGCTGGTGTAATTAAGACTCATGTACGTAGAGAAAAACCCTAATCCAAAACCCTAGCTATAAAGACCCCTTCATTTTACAAGAAGAGGGACGGACAAATGAGATAGCAAAAACTCTACTAAAATCTCTCTAGCTTCATCTTCTTCAAGAGAACCCGAGAGAAACATTGTGAGTGTGTGAAGTTCTTATGCACCAGCCATCTTACTGTAATCTTTTCCAAGTATAATAACATCGACTCGTGGACTAGGGCTTGTTAACGCCTGAACCACGTAAAAACACTGTTTGTTTAGTTACATTTCAGTATTTCTACAGTTCTTATCTTTTTATTATTCTGTTAGTTATTCGTTTCCGAAAAACTCGGTAAACATTTTGGTGCTTTCATTGAGAGCTGTAGGAAGTTGTTAGTCAGCTCTTTTTCTGTGTACGTTTTTTGTATTCACTTCGTACTAAAGAGATGGTGACTACGCGAAAATCTGCTGTTGACAAAAATGCTACGGTCAACCCCGATACCGTGATGGAAGATGTGGTGCAGAGCGAACCCTTAGACTACCGAGGTGAAGACCCGACATCCCGCCAGGATCAGGTCAGTACCGAAGATACAACATACTTAGAAGACGAAGAAGAGTATGTCCAAGACGGTTATTACAAGGACGGCTGCTACTATGAGAAGGACCCAGAACTGGTCCAAGTAGCCGAAGAACTGGTGGCCACTAAGGCCAAGCTTGCTGAGCAGGAGCGCGTCTCTGAAAGAATGCAACGCATGATGGAACGCCTCCAAAGTAAGTTCGGAGATCTAGGCGACTCGGACGAGGATACCTCTGTTCGAGGTGGTGCTGATGCCCCCATGCCGGATCCAGCCGCTGCTGGACCATCCAAAGCCGCCCCTAACAAGGGCAAAGAAAAAGTTGGAGAGCCTGTGCGCGCTGACGCCCCTGCACCTCCTAAAGGCGTGAATCACCAGGCCGACTGCCCCCCCCGCGCGCAGAAGGTCTCTGGCGCTCCTAAGCCCAGACGCCCTTCAGCTCCAAGGGGGCACTCTGTGCCTAAAGGGCCCGGTGCTAAGGCACCCAGGCCTAGGGGAAGGAACAACCGCCCCAGTGATTCCGTCAATCAGGACGGTCGGGCTGCGAACTCGCACTCCGAAGATAGCTGGTCCACGGTGGACCTAAGAAGAAGGTTGGAGGCCAAGTATGAGAAGGCCAAAGGGGAAAAAGCCCGACCTCGCGGAGATGACCTCCGAAATCATATTAATGACAAGCTCCGGGGACGTGACCTCCCGGAAAGTGATACGAAGAGGCTCGAGGAACAGATTGCCGCCTTGACCAAGCTGGTCCGGAAGCAAAGTGGGGCCCTGTCAGATTCTGAGGAGGAAGACCCGGAACCATGTATTAGGAGGGTCGCGGAAACGTCCCTCCCGGATAACTTCAAAATGCCTCACATAGAATTATATGATGGGAGGACAGACCCGCGTACCCACCTAGCTAAATACAATAAAATGATGCAAGTGGCGCGCGTCAGTGAGGACGCCAAATGCATGTGCTTCTCACTCACCCTTACCAAGTCTGCGGAGGACTGGTGGAAAAGATTAGCTCCCGGATCAATCCACAGTTGGAAGGAGCTACAGTCCGCGTTTAGGAGGCAGTTTATTGCTGCCCGCGACCACGATATGGAGGTTGGTTCCTTAACCAACATCAAACAGCAACCCACTGAGAACCTCAAAGCTTTCATTCAGAGAATGATGGAAGCTGCTGCGAAAACCAAGGTCAGCGATGACATGAAGCTGATCGCCCTTCAATCGGGCCTTACTGTCGGCTCCCTGCTATGGGGGGAAATGCAAAGGAGACGGGCAGAAACCCTGTCCGAATTCATGTCAAAAGCTCAGGGAATCATCAACCTTGAGGATGCCTACCAGCAAGCCTTTGGAGTTCCCCCGGCTCCAACCCCTTCCGTGACTGCGCCGAGCTTTGCTTCGCAAGCTCCCGCACCAGTCCTCACGCTTCCAGGAGCCCGATTCACTCCGAGTGTGTATGGGCCTTCCGCGTCTGCTCAGACGCCGGGTCAAACCCATTTCTCTGGGTATGGAGCGGTACAAACCGGATGTAGTATCGCTCCTAGCATGCCGCAGCCGCAAGCGGAAGCCCCGGAACGAAGTTTGAGCCAATCGCGGAGCAAACGAAGCGGAAAAAACTCCAACCGGGGAGACCATTCAAAGAAACCCCGAAAGGATTATGAGCCCAAGTTCACGGAATATACCAGTTTGATAGACTCGCGAGAGAATGTCTATCGGGCGACCTGTAATATGGTCAACTACAGGAAGCCCCCGAAAGTGTCTCACGGAGGAAGGCGTCCGCGAGACTCCAATAAGAGGTGTGAGTTCCACGGAGACGTGGGGCACACCACGAATGAGTGCCTTCAGCTGAAGGATGAGATCGAGTCCCTGGCAAGAGCGGGACACCTCGGTCCGTGGGTGAGAATACCCATAATCTATCCCGGACAGGGGGTAGTTCACGGAGCTGCATATTCACCGGGACAGAGGGGGGCCGCTAGCGCTCCTGGAGCCGGTCACCCCCAAGCTCCCGGGTCTCAGTTCCCAGCACTTCCTGCTCCACCCGCTCCGGCGCCCATTGCCTTGTTGGCTCCAGGACCAGGCAACCCATATCCGCCCGGCCTTGCTCCGCCACCCGTTGACGGACACGTCGCCACCATTTCCGGAGGACCACACCTTGCCGGAAGTACCCGCAACTCCCAGAAGAGGTACTTGAAGGAGTTAGAGCACGCCGAGGAGATGTGCGCTTTGGTCCAATCACCTGCTCAACGTCCCCGAATGATGGATCTTCCCATCACCTTCACGGAGGACGATGCTCGACATGTGCACTTCCCCCACAACGATCCCCTCGTAGTGGAAGCCCAGATTGCCAATAAGAAGGTCTCACGGATCTTGATCGATAACGGAAGCTCCGTGAACATCCTCTTCAAAGCGGCCTTCCACGCGATCGGATTGACCGAGACGGACCTGGCCCCATGCCCCATCCAGCTTCAAGGTTTCAATGGGGACGCACTCATGCCATTAGGCAAAATTCAACTTCCAGTCACCCTCATAGGAGAAAGCGACGCTTGTGCCTTCAAGCATAGCACATTCGTGGTGGTCGACTGCCCCACGGCGTATAATGCCATCTTAGGCCGACCAGTCCTGATCGATTGTGGGGCCATAACCTCGATACGCCACTTATGTTTGAAGTTTCCATGCGACGATGGGCGTATTGGCACCCTCCGAGGAGACCAAAGAAGTGCACGGAGCTGTTATAACGTCTCCGTCCGATCCGTCTACACGGTCCAAGAGACGTTTGCTGCCATTCCTTTGGCGGAAGAATTGCCAGAAACTGGGGGTGCTCAGGAGGCCTACTTTGACGAACTCGACCCAAGAGTGGGAATCGAGAAGGCAATAGAGCTGATGGAGGAAGTCGAAGAGGTGATCCTCAACCCGGGAGAGCCCACCAAGGTCATTCAGGTGGGGAAAAACCTGCCGTCGGCCGTTCGAGATAAGATCGTGGCCACTGTGAAGGATAACCAGGATATCCTGGCATGGTGCCACGCAGATATGACGGGGATTAATCCCAATGTTGCGTGCCACGCACTCAACATAGACCCATCTGCAACTCCAATTCGCCAAAAGAGGAGGCCGCTAGACCCAGTGAGAGCCGAAGCCGTCAAAGCTGAAGTGGACAAATTGATGTCCATAGGCTTTCTCCAGGAGTCGCACTATCCCGTGTGGTTGGCCAACCCAGTTCTGGTCCCGAAACCCGATGGGTCCTGGAGAATGTGCATTGACTTCACGGACCTAAACAGGGCCTGCCCGAAAGATTGTTTCCCTCTCCCGCGAATCGATCAGATGGTGGACGCTACTTCCGGGTACGAACTCTTATCCTTCATGGATGCGTACTCCGGATACAACCAGATCAAGATGCATGTCGCGGACCAGGAACATACCAGCTTCCTTACGGATAAGGGTGTCTACTGTTACGTGGTCATGCCTTTCGGTTTGAAGAATGCTGGGGCGACTTACCAGCGTCTGGTAAACAGAATGTTCAAGGACCAACTGGGGAGGAACATGGAGGTGTACGTGGACGACATGTTGGTAAAGTCCAAGACCTCCGGGGACCACAGTAACGACCTTGAGGAAGCTTTCGCCGTGATCCGAAAGTACGGGATGAAACTAAATCCAAAGAAATGTACTTTCGGGGTCTCGTCTGGGAAGTTCCTCGGTTTTATTGTCAGCTCCCGCGGCGTGGAAGCCAACCCTGAAAAAATAAAGGCGTTCATAGATATGCCTTCCCCCCGGAAGCATAAGGATGTCCAGAGCGTTACCGGAAGGATAGCTGCTCTCAGTCGCTTCGTATCCAAGGCCACCGACAAGTGTATCCCCTTCTTCAATGTTCTGCGAGGGAACAAGAAGTTCGAGTGGACCCCCGAATGCGAAGCGGCCTTCCAACACCTCAAAAAACATTTAACCCGAGCCCCCATTCTGTCCAAGTCGGTCGAAGGAGAGGCGTTGTTCTTATACCTAGCTGTGACTGAGCACGCAGTAAGTGCCGCTCTCGTCCGGGAAGATGGCCGTATCCAGCTCCCTGTGTATTACGTAAGCAAGAGGTTATTGGACGCCGAGTCCAGATATTCGATGATCGAGAAACTCTCCCTCTGCTTGCTGATCGCTTCACGGAAGCTGAGGCCATATTTCCAGGCGCACACCATCAAAGTACTCACCAACCACCCTCTCCGACAAGTCCTGCAGAAGCCCGAGTCTTCTGGCAGATTGCTTAAGTGGGCCATGGAACTAAGCCAGTTCGACGTCCACTACCAACCGCGTGTTTCCATAAAAGGTCAAGCTCTCGCGGACTTTATTGTGGAGTGCTCGGGAATGAATGACCTCCCAGAAGATCCTGTCCCGGAACTTCCCACCTGGAAGGTCTACGTAGACGGAGCCTCAAATGAAAAAGGAGCTGGAGCGGGGGTTATCCTAATATCTCCCCAAGGGCATCAGCTCCAGAGCGCCATCCGTTTCGCATTCCCAGCATCCAACAACGAGGCAGAACACGAAGCCATGTTAGCTGGGTTACGACTGGCCAGAGAAGTCGGAGCCCAAAAAATCGAAGTGTACAGCGACTCCCTACTTGTGGTAAACCAAATATCCGGGGAATACCAGACGAAAGGCGAAAGGATGGCTGCCTACGTGTCTCTCTCCCGCGACCTACTGCAGCATTTCAAAGGCTACAAAATCCGCCAGGTCCCCCGGGACCAGAACTCACTCGCGGACACGCTGGCCAAGCTTGCAACGGACCCGGAGATTGAACAGTATGGCTTAGTCCCCATCGGGCACTTAGAAGCCCCCAGTACTGAGACACGAAGGATAAACGCCATCATCGACCATTCCCACTCCTGGATAGGACCCATCCTCAGATTTCTCACCACCGGAGAGCTCCCCACTGATAAAGCTGACGCAAGGAAGCTCCAATATCAAGCTCCCCGATACGTGGTTATGGATGGAAAGCTTTACCGCAGGGGGTTGTCCATACCCTTCCTTAGGTGTGTTGCCGGAACCGAAGTCAGCACCATCATCCATGAGATTCACGGAGGCTTCTGTGGCGATCATACCTCCGGGCTGAGCCTCTCCAAAAAGATCCTTCGACAAGGATACTTCTGGCCCACCATGAAGAAGGATTGTGTGGATTATGTCAGGAAATGTGAGCAGTGCCAGAGGTACGCCAAGGTTCCGCGAGCGCCGCCTACAGAAATTACCCTAATGACCAGCCCCTGGCCGTTCGCCGTTTGGGGCATTGACCTAGTAGGTTCCCTCCCAACTGGAAAAGGTGGAGTGAAGTACGCCATAGTCGCGGTAGACTACTTCACCAAATGGGCTGAAGCTGAACCTATGAACACGGTCACATCAAAAAAAGCACTGGATTTTGTCATCAGGAATATAGTGTGTCGTTTTGGGCTTCCACGGAAAATTGTGTCCGACAACGGAAGGCAGTTTGACAGTGAACACTTCACGAACTTCTGTGCTTCGCATGGAATTATCAAAAGCTTTTCCGCAGTCGCCAGACCCCAGGCTAATGGGCAAGTGGAAGCTGTAAACAAAATATTAAAGACCACGTTGAAGAAAAAACTCCAAGCCTGCAAGGCTCACTGGCCGGAAGAACTTCCGCGAGTACTTTGGGCCTATCGCACAACAGAGAGAACTTCGACGGGGCACACGCCTTATTCCATGACCTTCGGTTGCGAGGCCGTCATCCCAGTAGAAGCTATGATCCCCTCTCACAGGCAAGACACCTACGATCCTACCCGGAACCATGCCCTCCTCCAGGAGTCCTTGGACATGATCGAGGAGCTCCGGGAGCAGTCGCAGGTCCAACTAACAATGTACCAAGGCAAGATAGCCCGACACTTTAACATGAGAGTCCAGAGCCGTACATTCGAAGTTGGAGATCTTGTCCTACGGAGAGTATTTCCTGCTACGCAGGACCCGGGAGTAGGAGTCCTCGGACCCAACTGGGAAGGCCCCTACGAAGTCCAAGAAAAAGTGGGCCATGGGACGTATCACTTAAAGAGACTCGACGGATCTAAAGTCCCGCGCGCCTGGAACGCGGAGCACCTCCGCCGTTACTACCAGTAGGCCCCGGACCATCCAGTCGGAAGTCCTTGGTGAAAATAACAAAAGTGAAAAATGTGGAAATAATCCTCCCTGTTGTAAAACTCACGCCTAGCAGGCTAATTCAATGAAACACGGAGAGATTCACTCCGCTTTTACTGCACTTTTTATCCCTGTGTTCAAAGCTGCGTTTTAACAAGTGACCACGCGGTCCGGAGACGTCCGGACCCCACGCTCACTTGGGGGGTATACATGGCTAAGGCATAACCATACGCCCCTTGAACAAAACGTACACAGAACACCACTTATGTGCTAGCATTGTGTTTGAAATTTTTAAATTGTTTGAAATGTTTAAATTGTTAAGCTTAGGTTTATTTGTTGCCATGAACATGCTTGCATTACGTGTCATATGTGCTTATGTGAAAATTGCCATGGAAATGCCTGCCATTATGTATCATAAGTATTATCTCCTGTGTAGCCCAGCGATGGACGGGACTGGGGGTTGAGGCACGTTCATAGAGCTACGCCAAAACACCCCCAACTCCCTGACAAGTCCTTTGCAGAATTCTCCGCGAGCGCTGTAGAGCTTTGCTTCGCAAAGCTCCAGCTCCGGATCCCGCAGGGAGAAAGATGGCAAGATCCGCGAGCGCTGTAGAGCTTTGCTTCGCAAGCTCCAGCTCCGGATCCCGCAAGGCGAAAGATGGCAAGATCCGCGAGCGCTGTAGAGCTTTGCTTCGCAAGCTCCAGCTCCGGGTCCCGCAAGGCGAAAGTTGGCAAGATCCGCGAGCGCTGTAGAGCGTTGCTTCGCAAGCTCCAGCTCCGGGTCCCGCAAGGCGAAAGTTGGCAAGATCCGCGAGCGCTGTAGAGCGTTGCTTCGCAAGCTCCAGCTCCTGGTCTAGCGAGGCGAAAGATGGCAAGATCCGCGACCGTTGTAAGCCTTGCTTCGCAGGCTCCAACTCCGGATCTCACAAAATAATGCATGGCAAGCTCCATGGCCATTGCAAGTTTCAGCTCCAGAAGCAGACATGCTTGATCCCCCCACTCACAGCCGGCTTTGCTTCGCAAAGCCCCTGCTCCAGGATAACACCTGGTGGGCGTGGCGATTTCCCCAACAGCAATAAGCCTTGCCTCGCAGGGCTCCATGCCAGGTCCCTGAAGTCAGCCACAATGAGGTTCGCAACAACAGTTAGTTTTGCTTCGCAAAGATCTAACCTTAAGTCTAGCGACGCTCACCAAAAGAACTCCCGTTCCAAACAATGGAACGACTCACCTTAGCAATCCCAGCGAACAGTATAACTACAAGTCCCGGGATTGGCTATTTGCCTCAGGAAAGATAAAGTACGGTGAAAGGAGCCTGGCAGTTGGAACCAGAAAACCTTCGTAACCTAGAAACTACGTGGGGAAAGACATCATCCGTTAAAGCTTCGACTGGGAAGTGCATAAGTTTTGGCCGTTGGAACCAAAACCCCATACGCCCCTACAACAGTTTCTACCGTATGAATGTCTACCCTAAGCGCAAAGATAAATAAAGAACTCGGCAGAAAAAGAAAGGAGAATGCTATGATTATGGCAAAATTGTCCGCAATGAAAAACTCAAAAAGAAAAACAATTAAAGATAAAACCCCTTCAAGCATTGGGGGTAACTACAGCGTCCACGACCGCAGCTTCGGGGGCATCTGTTTCAGCTGAGGCTGGCGGAGTCGGCTCATTGGAAGGAGGAATTTGGTCATGAGAAGGTTCAGAAGTCCCCGCCTCTCCGGGATCTCCCGCCTCAGGAGCTTCAGCACGATCGTCAATGTTATAAGTTTGGACGTACGCCTCTGGGCCCTGATCCCACACGAGTAGCTTCTCCCTCATGGCTTCGGCATCATCTCCCAGATAGCCTAACACCTCCGGGTTCACTTTCCAGAGTTGATGCATGAGGACCACATGCGATATATTAATAGTCCTGTTCAGTATCACCTCAGCATCCTCCTTCTCCTTCAACCGCTCCGCCTCGGAAGTTGCCAGCTGTGCTTCCGCGGCAGTTAGTTGGGCCCTCAATTTTTCCATTTCGGCCTTGGAGGCATCCCGCTCCCCCTTAAGAGAATCAATCGCCTTGCGCTGCTCCCTATTTTGGTTCAGCACGGATTGCTTCTCGGTCACATGCCCCCTGGCAGTGAATTGCAAAGCCCCGATCTCTTTATCCTTCTCGGCGAGCCCCAACTGAAGCATAGACACGAGATCCCTGCTCCTCTTATGGAGTTGCTCCTCGTCGTGCAGCTTACTCTGAAGAGTGGAATATTCCTCTTGCCGCTTAAGGAGGAGATCGTTCTTTGATTGCAAGCGGGCTTCCAGGGTATCTTTCTCCACCTTGGCTTGGGACAGCTCTTCCCGGAGCTTGGAGTTTTTGGTCTTAATCCCATCCGACCGCTGTCTAAACTCATTCTCTGCCTTGGCCCGGTACTCTTGATATTTGGCAAGATATTTCTTCTCCGCCTCTTCTTCAGCCGTGCGCCGGGCCTGATCAATCTTCTCCGAAGCCCCCAAGGCCTGTTGGGTCAGCTTCTGTTTCTCCGCCTCCAAGGCCTGGCGAGCCAGCTGGCTCTCCTCCAGCTGAACCAGAGCTGCACCAACCTCCCGGAACGAGCGTTCCGCGATCATAGAGGCCTGCAAGGAAAGACAACCGAATGAGCTAAAGCCGGACCAAAAGAGAGGTGATCCCAAAAAAATAACAACTGACGGCTTACCCCGGACAGTTGCTGCTTCACAGCGTGTGTCAGCAACAGCGGATCCTTGCTGCTACTGATGGCCCATTTCTCAGAATTGAGCTCGCATAAGCTCAGGGCCATGTCCTCCATCATCTCAGCTCCGAACGGCGCCAATGCACGTCCGAGCCTAGGCACCAGCCTCTTCTCCAAGGCTGGACCATCCAGAACCGCTCCGGCCGGGTGAGGAGATCTCACCCCCTCGGCCAGCTCAGCCCTCTTCACGGCAGACAAGTTATCTGCCCGTCCCTGAGTAACGGCCTTCTCCGCCTCTAGCCGCCTCTTCAAAAAACTATCGGCCCGTCTTACACCCTCCAGGAGGGCAGCGGGAAAACTGGTCGGCTTCCGCGGAAAGTGGAACTTCAGGCCAGGCAGGGGAAGATTGGTTGTCTGAGAAGACGGAGACCCCGGAAGGGTGGACCCCCTTTGGACTGGAGGAGGAGGCAGCCGGGGTATTAAGGCCCCGGTCTGTTGCTTCTGCTGCTGCGGTAGCAGAAGTAATTGCCCTTGTTGCTGCTGCTGGTTTGGATGTTGCTGTTGCTGCTGCTGCGGCGTTGGTGATTGTCTCTCTTGTTCCTGTTGCTGCTGTTGTTGTAGTTGTGATTGCTGTCGTTGCTGTTGTTGTTGCCTTCGACCGGGAGAAGAGTGTCTAAGGCGTTTGTTCTTAGCACCCTCAGCATCTCCTCCGGGACGCTTGCTCACCCCAGTTGTCCTCACGGGGAACACAAGCCCTTCCCCGTCGCTACTGCTACTCGAGACCACCATAGTCTCGGAAGGCCCTTCAGCAGGGGACTTCTCTACCCTCGGAGACGCATGCGCCTCACCGCTTGTCTTCTTGGGGGAAGCAGCCTTACCTCCCCTACCAGCCTTGGTCTTCCTTCCTTTTCCCGTGGGCGGGTCTTGGCTGGTGGCAGCCTTCTTAATAAGCAAAGTAACCCTCCCCAACATCTTGGCTTCGGGATACTCTGCAAGAAACGTACAAAGCAAGGTTAACGAACCAACAAGAAATGAGAAAGAAGATAAGCGGAAGACAAGACAATCAGCAACATAAAAGTACAAGCAAGCCCGCCAGCAGGGAACAAAAAACAAGAAAAAGAAAAGTTTGAAAGGGACGACCATGCACGAGAAACGTGGATGGCCTTCCCCGAGCAAAACAAAACATCGCTTCCTGCTCCAGGAAGCTCCCGTACTCCTTGAAGTCCGGGAAGAACATGCTGAGAGAAGAAGGGTCAACCATGATGACACCTTCTGGCAGACTACCATCACTCAGACACCAGAGGAGCTCATCTACCCTATCACAGTACCTGTCGAAAGGTATCCTACGCGGATCTAGCCTAAGGAAACGAGGATCAAACCCCGTCTGAGAGGTTTGGGAAACTTCAGACAGGCTGGGGGTGTGGATCAATCGAAAACTAGTCTTACCTCTCCCGGAGGAACTAGCCCCCGGAGCCCCTTCGTTAGGGTAAGCCGCGGCATGGCGAGCCTCGATCTCCTCTCCCTCCGGCTGGGGGTCGGGGAACCTCTCCGCCCAACTAGGAGATAGAGTATTTTCGTCCCGAGCGGCTTGGGTGATCACCTTAGACAGCTCCAGGGCAATCTGCTCCCGGATGTCAGCCGACACCTGAGTCTGCCCCCTACCACTTACTGGCTCGATATTTTGGAAGGAGGCGAGTAACCCATACTCCCTCAACGATTCGGAGGTCACAAGTCCCTCCACTCTCAACTCTTCCTCGGAAAGCCCTTCGTAGAACTTGGACCTCCTTATCATCTCCGCGCAGCGAGGTGTCCGCGGAACGACTTCTGCAAAAATCAAATACAAGCGTTAGAGATCCTCCCAAAAGGCAAATCAAACACAAAGAAACAAAGTTGAAAAGGAAAAGAGGAAACACTTACCAGGGATTTTGAAATCCAAAGATAGAGCTGGCACCCTCTTCAGCGGGAAGCCAGTCGTCAGGAACCAGTATTCCCGGAGGTCTGGAACCCTCGCGGTATGACAAGTGGGGCACATCACATCCGGGTGCCTTTCTAGCCTGTAAAACCCCACCTTGTCTGAGTGACCCCTCATAGGCTGAGACTTCAACCCATAAAAGTACAGCACCTCCTCCGGGGTAGGAGCTTCCAGTCTCCGGGACTTGCAAAAGATGAACCACCCCGCTAAGAGCTTGTAGCTGGGAGGAATTAACTGGAAGGGGGCAATCCCCGCCTTCACACAGAAATTGGCGAAGTAACTCCTTAGGGGCAAGTGCGCTCCGCACACTATGTGTGCCCAACTCCAGGCACCAAAGCCCTCGTGGCTCTGGCTAGCTGACTCGCCCAGCACCGACAGACGGTGCCACATCAGACCCGGGATGTTCTTCAGGCCTGCCTCAGAGGAATACAGCTCCAGCATGCCATAATTCCTGAAAAGGTTCGGTTTTTGGTCCATCTCCCAGATGGAACTATTGGAGGTTGGTGGGCTAGCCGCGACCGCTTTCGCCTTTCCTTTCCCCTTTCCACCAGCGACAGGAGAACCCTTCTCTTGGGCAGAATCAGCCTCCCCCGCAGCAAGGAGTTGTTCCTTCGAGATGTTCGTCACTGGACAAAAGAAAAGAAAGAAGAAAACACTCTAAGCAGTCAGCACCCTTGTCATACCCTAGTGGTATCAAAGGCGTCGGGGAGACCCTCCTCGAAAACTGCTTGGAGAGGCTCCCACCGAGCTTACCGAGGGATTGGCACCATGCCACCCGAAGGACAGCAAGGAACCAGACTCAGACCCCGAGCCTAAGCCCACCAAAAGAAGTGTTTTTCCAGAGAAAGACACCCTAAAGGCGTTCATGCTTATGCCCTAAAACAGCAAAACAAGGGACGACTTTCCAAACGCAAATCGCCAAAACATGCAGAAAAGGCTACTTATCGACTCACAATCAATCACGTGCCTACCAAAGCCCTATTCACAAATGCACATAAGCAATAATGGCAGAAACCTCTACTCTAACAACTACCAACAACCTAAGGTTTGGGAGGAAAGAGCAAAGTAGAAATACTTACTGATATTCGGGTAGTTGGAGGTTGAAGGAGTAACTGGATCACTGCACAGCACGATCGCGAGAAGTAAAAGCTGCAAAGACGAACGGCGATTCAAACCAGGAACTTCGGGGAATAAACCCACTGCCAAATCAAAAAGAAAAGTTTCCAGATACTTACCAAAAGAAATGGCAAGTTCGGGGGAACGTAAGCTGGGAAGCCTGAGAGTTCGAAGGTTTGGAAATCTGAAAATCCTAAAGATGGAGAATCTGAAAGCGTAAAGAGGAAGAAAGGTCTTTTCCCTCGTTTTTATAGCAGGGAAGAGGCCGTTTCGAATTCCTCAAGTGGACGGTCCCGATCTTCCCATTCCGTGTGCATCAGATCCAACGGCTGGAGAGGAAGCGACGATCCTATTTATGACTCCTCGGATGGGAATAAAGTATTTATTTCCCATCATTACACCACCTCGGGCCCGGAGTACCATTAAAAACCGTCAAATCATTAGTTAGATGACTGACGCACGCATACTCAACCAGTCGCCTCACGCACACGTCTTGGTCGCAGAACCATTCCCAGAATGACACGTGGTCCTTGCCGCACTTGAGTACTTGATCTCAAACAGAAGAAATTCTCTTTCTTTTCCATACTAACACTCAGGCGGGAAAAAGGAACCCTTCCGGGAACACAGAAGGTGCCCCCTCGCCTAATCTAAGAAACCGATTGTACAAGCTCCCGGATCCCTCAAAGCTCCGTGACCTTGGGGGGTAAATGTTATCCAGATTTCCGGATAGCGTTTAGATTGATGGCCTCGGGGAAGCAGAATTATCGGTGTCTTTCACGATAGGTGACCAGAGCTCGCGGATATACAGAAAGGCTTCACCTCTCCCGCTTGGTGTCCGGATTATTCTTCCAAGCAAACACAATACGGAAACTCGTCAACTCTCCCGGACTCCCGAAGGGGTATCCTTCGGGGAAGCTCCTTCCAGGAGAAGCTCTTCGAGTGGTCTCCGCGGAAGCAGTTCCGTGCCTCGCACGGAACAAAGCCAAACGGTCGAGTCCTGGAGGAGGCATATTTGGAATGATATCCGCCTGACACAGGATCCCGCCTGACACGCCCGTCAGGTCAAAGCCGCACACATCCCAGCACGCCTAAGGGTACCTTTTCGCCTACTGTTCCGCTGACAACTTGGAAAAGACGGCTGACTTTGTGTGTTCCCCATACTTTCACGTAAATATACCCACATAGAGTCTTGTAGCCATGCTATTACAGTAATTGTATCCCTATTTATGGCTGGTGTAATTAAGACTCATGTACGTAGAGAAAAACCCTAATCCAAAACCCTAGCTATAAAGACCCCTTCATTTTACAAGAAGAGGGACGGACAAATGAGATAGCAAAAACTCTACTAAAATCTCTCTAGCTTCATCTTCTTCAAGAGAACCCGAGAGAAACATTGTGAGTGTGTGAAGTTCTTATGCACCAGCCATCTTACTGTAATCTTTTCCAAGTATAATAACATCGACTCGTGGACTAGGGCTTGTTAACGCCTGAACCACGTAAAAACACTGTTTGTTTAGTTACATTTCAGTATTTCTACAGTTCTTATCTTTTTATTATTCTATTAGTTATTCGTTTCCGAAAAACTCGGTAAACAGAGCCCAACCTAACTAGAGCGCCACCCCTTCTGGTTACAGAGCCATGTCTTCTCCTGGATTTAGTATGGCTCCAGCAAGATTCGGGCGCGTCCACTAGATACAGCGATTTCCAGCCTGCATTCAGCTGGAGTTGTCGCCCCATCCCAACCAGTTGAATCTAGTAGAGCACCCAAAGGCACAAGGCGTGGAGGGAAGAGTAAGGGTCGCAAGCCCAGAGGGAGAGGAACCACATAACCTGAAAAGGGAGTCACATCAGGCGAGCAGTACATCTCATAGTATTCAGAGTACACTGACTTGGTGGACTCCTGAGAGAACATCTTCATGGCCATGACACAACATGTTCACTATAGGAAGCCACAACCCATCCGAAGAGACAGGGATAGGCAGGACCCCGACAAATTCTGTCATTTCCACAATGACATAGGGCACCACACCAATGAGTGTCGTCAACTCAAGGATGAGATTGAGATTCTCATCAAGCTGGGACACCTCCATCAATATGCTAAGGGTGGATCGCGTAAAGCAAAACCTCTCGTGTTAGGACCGGTGGTCCCACCTACCACACTACAGGCCCTAGCAGTGGTTCCTGTAGTTCCCCAACATCCAATGGTCCAAGGACCTCCTTTGGTGAATAGGCGGGTAGGAACCATCTCAGGAGGACCTCGCTTGGGGGGTACCTCACGAAGCTCGCATAACAAGTATGGGCGAGCTTTGAACCATGATGACGAGATAATGGATTTAGCCCAGCTACCTGGCCAAATGCCGCGAATGACTGACCAAGTCATAACATTCTCCGAAGACGATGCTTGGAGAGTACATTTCCCCTATCATGATCTGTTGGTGATTGAGAGCCAAATCTCCAACAAAATGGTGGCGCAGATTCTAGTAGACAATGTGTAACGCCCTGGATAGCCAAGACCGTTACACTGTGTGTTTATAAGGTGCCAGACTTGCTAATCAAGTTATTTAAGTAAAATCGTGTTACTGAAACAGTGGAGGAACTAGGGTTAAAAGTGTTTTGGTCTCAAAAGTTATATTTTCATCACTAAGCATTGTTTATCTACATGGGATCCCAAAAACGACGGTTTAAAAGCCATTTACAAAAGTTACAAAGTTTAAGTACACTGACTGGCCATACTAAGGCAAAAACGAGCAGTTAGGTAGTCCTTGTCCTGGTCCTCTCCTCGATCGTGGTGATCGAACAGCTAGCTATGTACATTCCACCTTGGAGCTCTCCACTTCGGGCTTGGTCCAGCCTGCCCTTGCCTTAACCTGCACCACGTAGCACCCGTGAGCCAAGGCCCAGCAAGAAAGCATGATAACATAGTAAGTTCAGCAACACTTAACAAATATTTCACAATGCTCAACCGAGAATTCAACATTTCATACATTTATCCAATCAGCAGTAACAATTGTTATTCAGACAGTAAATTAACTATATTCATAGCACAATATTCACGTTCATAACCAATAGATTGTCATACCCATCAAATAACATTCAGGGTTGGCGCCCTTAGTCGCACCCTCTATTTGGCACACTATCTTCGGCTCAATAGAGCCGCCCCCAGTGTAATACTCACTGACTCTGGCCAGCTTAACCAAGCTCAGTGATAAACAAGCTGCCTCAGCTCCCAGTGGCTGAGCCGCGCCCCAGTGCGCAAATAATGATTCCGACACCCTTAGGCCGGTAATCGCATGTCCCATGGTGTAATAACACCATCTCACGACATGATAAACAAATATAGGGAGCTCTTAGTCCCATCGTGTCCACATGATTATTCATATTCACATAATAAGGCATACAAACATAGGGAACACTTAGTCCCAACCTAACCACATACTCAGGTGCAGCTTTCTTACCTTTCAATTTACTGGTTCCCGATGCCACGTAGCCACAAGCACGGTCATCTACCCCGAGCCTCTCCAAAGTCCTAATCACAACACAAACATAATATTCTTTGTCATTAACCAATCCAAGACTACCTTCCCGGTACCTAACCCACACTCTCGGAACCCCCAAAACCTTAGAACAACACCCCGGAGACATCCCCCGAACCCCCGGAGCAAAGGCCAAAAATTGCAAAATATAACACCCTGAAATTTGCCTTGTGCCGCGGCACCACTTTCTTGTGCCGCGGCACCCATCAATCAGAGACTCCAGGCCGCGGCACACAAAACCCGTGCCGCGGCACGCCTTCGCAGCCCAGAATTCTGGGTTTTTCCTTCGCATTTTCCCGAGCTCTAACGTCTCCAAATCACCCCAAACCACATCCTAAGTCCCAAAACCAACTCTAAACCCCTAACAAACCTCACAACAACCCAAAGACATCATACCCAAGCTCACTCACACCTTCAATCCTAAAAGTCACTCTTGAATTTCACACTTAACAACTCAAACCAGAAAATTAAGAACAGCTTGAACTCAAACACAAACCACACTCCAAACTCCCTATACCTTAACAGAAACAAGCCTAATAATCACACAGAAACCTTACCTTGAGTGGTGAGTCCAACCTCCAGCTCTAAACCTCCTTCCCCCTTGATTTCCCAATTCTGAGTTCATACAAAACCAGCCACCAATTTGTTTCAATTCATATTCATCTCTACAAATTCAGACTTGAAACTTAAACATATTATAGCCAAATCCTTACCTCTGAGTTTTCTTGGCCTAAGCTTAGTTGACAACCTCAATCACCCCCTTGATTCTCCTTCCAAGAGCTAGAGTTCAGCTTCTCTTTTCCTTCTTTCTTTTGTTCTACTTCTAGGTCTCCAATATTCAACATAAACCAACTCCCAAAGTGTTATACGTAAATGTTATTCCTTCAGCTCAAACTCATCTATTTACTACCAAATTACCATTTTAACCCTCCATTAATATCACTTACTAACTAAACCTCAAGGGCTTATTTGTCCTTTCCCTATCTTTACAATTCTACCACTTTCCCAATAAAACCTGTTACTCTCTATAGTTACTAACAGTTACGCAGGTTACCAAATCACCAGTTACCATTATCTAGTTTCCTAGGACCGTCTTGGCACGTGCATCACATTTGTATCACAGCACCCACACAGTACAATTCACATAGTCATATAGCATGCTTAAAATCATAATCTTGCATCTTAATCACAATCATCACACATAATTCCCATCATGCCCTCCTGGCACACTAATCAAGGCCCTTAAGCCTTATTAGTGAATTTGGGTCGTTACAACTATCCCCTCCTAATGAGAATTTCGTCCTCGAAATTTACCTGAGCAATTCAGGACACAAATGCCACACAACTGATTCCAGCTATCGCGGTCACTTCTTGACCCTACCTTTTCTGGTGTGTTACCTTAACTCAAGGTACAATCTTATTCCTCAAAACCTCAGTCTTTCAATTTCATGCTTAATCCGGTCACCCCACATGGAATATCTTCATTTTAATCTGTAGATCCTTATCAATTAACGCATGAGTTTCTCCAATCCATGTCCCTAACATGGAATACAAAATCCACTGCGTTAGCTAACGGTGCCCAAAGATGTAGTCAACTTAAAAACAACCTCACTGATCCCCTACCGGATCCAAACAGCCTTTATACCCTGGGGTCCATCTAGCTCTTCACCTCTCTATCTCTGGCGACATCCCACGAAAGCTACCATCTTCTACTCGAAACTCCATACTCCTGTTTCCCAATTCAATAAAGCTTTTCCATCTACTTTGAAAAGTGAGTTTCATGCTCTAATCTTTTAATAATCTCAATGATCCCCTGAACTACCTCCAGATCCAAATACAACCTATCACTTATCTCATTCCAACGAAGGGACGAAATACAATCCTTCTTATATTCCATTTTATCAAGTGTTCTTCCAATAACCAAATAACTTCATTTCTCTCTGATTTACCATCAGTCTGAAAATAATAAAACTCGTCAGATTCTGCTTATCTGTTCATTACCTTTCTTAATCCTCCCAAGACCTGAGAGTATGATAAAGTCCTTGTTCAATGAAATTAACTCTGAATTCCATGGAGGCTTACCACCCACCTCGCTTAAAGTTCTGAGTACTGGTCAGCTGTATAAATTATTCTTACTGATAAAAGCAAGTTCTCCCCAAACGTTGATCCATGATGACCCCACCATCTTGGCAACCTCTCTGCAATACCTATCACCATATTTCCTTATTCCCATTAAAACATACTCAAAGGTTGCGATGCCTATCACAAACTGCTATTGGAATAAGAATTTTGTTCCTCATTCATTATATTCCTCTCCATCTAGGCCTCTAATACAAAACCTTCAAGTTATTGTACCTTTTTTTCCCAATATCTGGATGAAAGGACCAAGAGAATAGTACGGGATTCATCCAGAATTTCCATGTAATTTCGGTGTCCATCAGAGTCCAAATTTGGTCCTTATATCACTATAAACTTACACATAACACTGTAGAATCCTTTGCTAATTCAATTAAGACTTGCCTTTAATTCCTTTCATTTGGGTTTTCCTTAACTGTCATTCTTGTTCCTGTATACGATAATAATTCCAAGTTTCCACTGGCTATTAAGCCTACTAGATACTCCACTCTAGTTCTAGTCGGATCCTCTAACCAACACCATGCATAGATCATCACTTCCTCCTGTCTTGAGGTATCATAGCAACACAACAATTGATTCTAATCTGTAAGAAGACGTGAATCTCACCCAACTACTAGTACCATCATGCTTGCCTAGGGAAACTCTTACTTCCAAGGCATTCTTCAACCTTAACAAAGTTCCAACCAGAATACATCACTGTGCCGTCGATCAAGACAATTACAAGTCCAATTCAGATAATCTTTGAATACTCTTTTTACCTATTTCACAAAAACAGTTTGGCATTGACCAAACCCTCAACACATAACCTAGCATCCTCAGTGCCCTTATCCAACATGATAGCAACCTCCTACCTATCCTCTTCCCTGTTCTCCAACTGGTAATAACCAGGTCAAAGATCCCTAACTGCACCTGATCACTAGCTGGTAATAACCAGATCAAAGATCCTTAACTATTTCTGATCTCTAGCTGGTAATAACCAGATCAAAGATCCTAACTATTCCTGATCTCTAGCTGGTAATAACCAGATCAAAGATCCTTCCTGAAGTATGTCATCCTACTCAACAATTAAGACCTTAACTCTCATCGTTTTGTTAAAACCATTCAATACAACATTTTAGATCTAATTCCATCCCTGACACCAGTCTTATCCCTAATCCATCTCTTTACGCAGAAGAACTCCCTGACGAATTCCTTGGAAACTTATCTGGAAACCCATAAACCAACCCAGTCTGTCTTGTCCCACTGATATAACTCAAGTAGTGTCCATCACATCAACTAAGGCTCTAATCATTTCCCTTGCAGTAGACCTCACACTCCAGGTATAAACGCCAGCCACTGCAAGGATTTCCCCTTTTTAAACTCAAGAGTTACCGCTCCTTTCTTACAACCCATCACCGTTCCCCCTGCTTGACCGACTCTCCATGTTCAAAACCCTCACGTTGTAACTGTCCTCAAGGATACTTCAAGTAGTAGCTGATACATTCATCGATCTTAGTGTGCTTCTGATCAACTCTTTCCGTACCTGATCTCCTCCCTTCCTGTACTTAACCTGGAATACCTTTGAAGAATGAAGTTACTACCCTCTGAAACCTTACCTCTGACCCTACTGCTTTAGTCGTGATATCATCAGTATAGTAGTCGTTCACATTCCACTTCTAACTGGGGAGTAATTCAACTCGTCATTAATGAATCCTGAATGCAAACCATCCATGTCATTAAAGTACAAACGACTAGAAACCCTTACTAGTAATGCATCACACCCCTCTCGGTACAAGTAATAATTTCCTAAGATGTCTCTTTCCTTGATCCTTATCTAGTAATAACCAGACCGATAATCAACTCCTAAAGACACCGTCCTGTCTTGTAACGAGGCATTTAAACTCTTCATCCCCAGTATCATCTCTCATTGCGTCCCTGATACCAACTTCTTCCATACCCAAATTCCAAACTGTGCCCGAAAGCTACATTCTCATCTACTTTCCTACTGACTAATCTAATTCTCATTCAGTCCAATCAATATACTTCAAGAAATACTCATGACTGTCCAAAGTTGTCCCTAATATAACATATTAACTTTCCTCAACATATACCCATCTGAATCCTTCCTAATAGACGCACAACACCAACTCCTTTCAGCTCTCTTCCCAACCAAAGCAAAGGCTATCCAATCCACTAGTCACTTCTGAGAAACTAACCTTGGGCTTTAAATGAATAAAGTATCCCAGTCCTCCCTGCCTCAATGGCCAACCTGTGCACTGAACCCCTTTCCTGTCCAAACCAGGAACCATAAAACCACCAAAGGTTCTCATTCTTCCAATCACTGAGTAGCCACACTTACTATATTTCGACGAACGAAAATATCATCACATGTATTCCCTTCACCATAGATAATGAGGCCCTCTCTCTCTACTGCCCAAGCACAGACAACCAACTCAGAGTTTAACTCACAAATGACTTATCATCCCCGGCTTCATCCATTTGTACCATAATCCAAAGTGGACCAACCAACCCACCAAACTCAACAATATGTACTATCGCTATCCTGCCACTTTCGACATCTTTTTACCACAATTACCTGGTAAGGTTACTTGTCCCAATTTATCCTTCTCATATCACTAAGAACGGGGTTAGCCACACCCATTTACTAATTGATTCCTGAACAAACCCAAACCTTCCTCGAAACTAGAGGATAAGACTTCCGTACAATAATTCTTGTCTGTTCCTCCTCAATAATTTGCCTTTTTCATCCATCCAATAAATTCCATCAGACCTCACAGCCTGACTCATAAATCAACAAACACCTGCTGCGAATCTCAAGGGAAGGTGGAGGATTCCAACCCCCAACTGTCATCTTCTATTCCTACCAAAACCAAAACTGAATCCAATTGACCGTTCTCAATACATACACCCTGAATTAATCTGTCTTCACCGACTAAACTTCTCAGCCCTGACGTTTATACCTAAAACCAACTCAAGGGCAGATCCAAACAATCATAACAACCAAACACACATAAAACATATTAAACACCCATATTATGCATAAATTATCAAATCTCTTTATCACTAGATGAGTTCATACCTTTTATGCCCTCCATGCCAACAAACGGGTATATCATATAAGTTCAATTTAACATATAATAACCTGCAATCCCTATATCGCCATTATCCATGTATTCAACCACATGCAAGAGCAATACTAATCAACATGCCTAAATAGCACCACACAGCAGTCAAGGGCCAGGCCCCATCAGTATCTCATGCTCCCTATTCATCAAACAAATATCAACAATCATATCTCACTCAAATCATTTAAGCACATCATCATGCATACACAATTACCAAACCCTGAGTTGAGCTTGTCTCCCGCGGCGAATGTACATATCCAGCTAGTCTTCAGGACCCATAAACCTAGGACGCTCTGATACCAAGTTGTAACGCCCTGGATAGCCAAGACCGTTACACTGTGTGTTTATAAGGTGCCAGACTTGCTAATCAAGTTATTTAAGTAAAATCGTGTTACTGAAACAGTGGAGGAACTAGGGTTAAAAGTGTTTTGGTCTCAAAAGTTATATTTTCATCACTAAGCATTGTTTATCTACATGGGATCCCAAAAACGACGGTTTAAAAGCCATTTACAAAAGTTACAAAGTTTAAGTACACTGACTGGCCATACTAAGGCAAAAACGAGCAGTTAGGTAGTCCTTGTCCTGGTCCTCTCCTCGATCGTGGTGATCGAACAGCTAGCTATGTACATTCCACCTTGGAGCTCTCCACTTCGGGCTTGGTCCAGCCTGCCCTTGCCTTAACCTGCACCACGTAGCACCCGTGAGCCAAGGCCCAGCAAGAAAGCATGATAACATAGTAAGTTCAGCAACACTTAACAAATATTTCACAATGCTCAACCGAGAATTCAACATTTCATACATTTATCCAATCAGCAGTAACAATTGTTATTCAGACAGTAAATTAACTATATTCATAGCACAATATTCACGTTCATAACCAATAGATTGTCATACCCATCAAATAACATTCAGGGTTGGCGCCCTTAGTCGCACCCTCTATTTGGCACACTATCTTCGGCTCAATAGAGCCGCCCCCAGTGTAATACTCACTGACTCTGGCCAGCTTAACCAATCTCAGTGATAAACAAGCTGCCTCAGCTCCCAGTGGCTGAGCCGCGCCCCAGTGCGCAAATAATGATTCCGACACCCTTAGGCCGGTAATCGCATGTCCCATGGTGTAATAACACCATCTCACGACATGATAAACAAATATAGGGAGCTCTTAGTCCCATCGTGTCCACATGATTATTCATATTCACATAATAAGGCATACAAACATAGGGAACACTTAGTCCCAACCTAACCACATACTCAGGTGCAGCTTTCTTACCTTTCAATTTACTGGTTCCCGATGCAACGTAGCCACAAGCACGGTCATCTACCCCGAGCCTCTCCAAAGTCCTAATCACAACACAAACATAATATTCTTTGTCATTAACCAATCCAAGACTACCTTCCCGGTACCTAACCCACACTCTCGGAACCCCCAAAACCTTAGAACAACACCCCGGAGACATCCCCCGAACCCCCGGAGCAAAGGCCAAAAATTGCAAAATATAACACCCTGAAATTTGCCTTGTGCCGCGGCACCACTTTCTTGTGCCGCGGCACCCATCAATCAGAGACTCCAGGCCGCGGCACACAAAACCCGTGCCGCGGCACGCCTTCGCAGCCCAGAATTCTGGGTTTTTCCTTCGCATTTTCCCGAGCTCTAACCTCTCCAAATCACCCCAAACCACATCCTAAGTCCCAAAACCAACTCTAAACCCCTAACAAACCTCACAACAACCCAAAGACATCATACCCAAGCTCACTCACACCTTCAATCCTAAAAGTCACTCTTGAATTTCACACTTAACAACTCAAACCAGAAAATTAAGAACAGCTTGAACTCAAACACAAACCACACTCCAAACTCCCTATACCTTAACAGAAACAAGCCTAATAATCACACAGAAACCTTACCTTGAGTGGTGAGTCCAACCTCCAGCTCTAAACCTCCTTCCCCCTTGATTTCCCAATTCTGAGTTCATACAAAACCAGCCACCAATTTGTTTCAATTCATATTCATCTCTACAAATTCAGACTTGAAACTTAAACATATTATAGCCAAATCCTTACCTCTGAGTTTTCTTGGCCTAAGCTTAGTTGACAACCTCAATCACCCCCTTGATTCTCCTTCCAAGAGCTAGAGTTCAGCTTCTCTTTTCCTTCTTTCTTTTGTTCTACTTCTAGGTCTCCAATATTCAACATAAACCAACTCCCAAAGTGTTATACGTAAATGTTATTCCTTCAGCTCAAACTCATCTATTTACTACCAAATTACCATTTTAACCCTCCATTAATATCACTTACTAACTAAACCTCAAGGGCTTATTTGTCCTTTCCCTATCTTTACAATTCTACCACTTTCCCAATAAAACCTGTTACTCTCTATAGTTACTAACAGTTACGCAGGTTACCAAATCACCAGTTACCATTATCTAGTTTCCTAGGACCGTCTTGGCACGTGCATCACATTTGTATCACAGCACCCACACAGTACAATTCACATAGTCATATAGCATGCTTAAAATCATAATCTTGCATCTTAATCACAATCATCACACATAATTCCCATCATGCCCTCCTGGCACACTAATCAAGGCCCTTAAGCCTTATTAGTGAATTTGGGTCGTTACAACTATCCCCTCCTAATGAGAATTTCGTCCTCGAAATTTACCTGAGCAATTCAGGACACAAATGCCACACAACTGATTCCAGCTATCGCGGTCACTTCTTGACCCTACCTTTAAATGTGCGTGTTGACTGTCTTTTTAGCCAACGACGTGAGAATGTCAAATACGACAAACCTTCAAGAGAATGTAAACGACAACAGATGGTATAAACAAGAAAAATAAATAACACACAGGATTTTTACAGTGGTTCAGCCCCGATTGTCGGTAATAGTCTAATCCACTTAGAGTTGTGATTTATAGATCTATACTCAAGATCAGATGGACTGAGCCAACTGAGTTTCTTCAGTACCGATTCTGAAAATACAAGAGTTCTCTCAAATATCAGCACTTTCTCTCTAGAATACACAAACCCAATTTTCTCTCTCTAGAAAGAAGAAGCCGAAGAAAACCCCCTCTCATCCCATAAGCCCTCTTATTTATAGGCCTAGGATCCTCAACTGATATCCCCTTTCGATAGGGATATTTTATTATTCATCTTATATTTATATTACAATAAATGTTTAAAATACAACTGATTCCTCAATTTGAGTGAGGAGTGAGAGATTCCCGGGTGCCTAGACCAATTCTTGCTAGAGTCATTCTGGGGACTTTGACGTAGTCTCACATGCATGTTAATTACTCCTTCAAGCTTTCCTTGGTCCAAAATGATGTATGCTTGGCTCTCCTCGGAAAAAGGTGGTGCATGCTTGGCTCTCCTCGGACCAAGGTGGTCCGAGCCAACTCCCTTGGCACCTCACCTCGGGTAGGTCCGAGGCAATTCTCTTGTTTCTCACCTTGGACAACTTTGAGGCATCCTCCTCCATGACATGTCTGATCGGACATGATGGCCTTCTCCTCGGACCAAAGTGATCCGAGGCACCTTCTCTTGCCTTCTCCTCGGACCAAGGTGGTCTGAGGCATCCTTCTTGGCATCTCACCTTGTACAAGCCCGAGGCACTCCCCTTGTCAAAATATAAGTCTCAATTCTTGGTTTGCATGGGACTCCTTCTCCTTAGCTACTTACCTTGGACATGTTCGAGCCAACACTTAGGAAACCTTGGGAAGCTTACCTCGGACACACCCTTGGGGTCTCCTAGGACCACTTTCTCCTTGGGGTCTCCTAGGACCACTTTCTACTTGGGGTCTCCTAAGACCACTTTCTTGAGTTCTCCTCGGACCTCATCCTTAGCTCTCCTAGGATACACTCCCCTTAGCTCTCCTAGGATGCACTCCCCTTAGCCTCCTAGGATGCATTCTCCTTAGCCTCCTAGGACCAAGGTGCACTTGGCTTGGTTATGACATCTTTCAAGCAGTCCAAATTCTTCGTCAGTCTACCGGGTCACTTTATCACAACTCTGAGGAGTCAATGTATTTATTGACTATTAACGTGCCTTTTACTGACCATGCACTGCCACTTGTCACATTTATCGCCACGTCTTTGATCTCCAATTTTTGGGTATAACAGTGCGGATCAATAAATATACATACATTAATCATATACAAGAAAAGAATAAAGAACATATCTCTTGACTATCTTTTCGTAAAATAATCGATCTTCCTATCCAAGCTGCTCCCAGGTACTCACAACGTTCTCTACACCTCAAGAAGTGTGTGGGCACTTAGAGAATAAAGGATGGAATATTTCTGATTCAACTTTATGTACTCAACACATGAGATCAAGAGAATAGGCCTGAGATTGATTCTGTATCTTTTTCAGGGAGAGAAAGACAAATATCGTTATTTTTCTTAGAGCGAATAAATTCAGCATTTTTTTTATTTTCTGATTAGTCTAACTTATATGGAAAATATTTAAATTTAAAAAATAAATATGTAACCAATTTACAATTTATCTTTTAATTAATTAATTATCTTATAAATGAAAATATCAAAAACTAATTTTTGAATTTTTCATTAATTAATTCTTTAAATAAATAAAAGTGAAATATCTATCCCTCATTTTTATAAAGTTGCACGCCACACACAGTCCAGAGATATTTAGGGATATTTAATTTGTTCACAATTATTTAATTATTTATTCAAACTACCTTATCAGATAAAATCCAACAACCTGATAATTAATTCAAATTTGAATCTATAATAATTTTAACTAATTATCACATATAATTAATTATTTGAATAAATATCAATCTTTTAAATTCAAATCCAATTTGAACTTATCAGATTATTATCTCCCACTCAAATAAATATATTTAATTAATTCTACTAATTAATTAAAACTAATTTTAATTAAATACTAATTTCAAAAATTAAATATTTATTTTATTATAATTTCGAAAATTATAATAAATTAATTATTTATATAATTTTGAAAATTATATAATAATTAATTATTAATTAATTTTGTAATTACAACTAATTGTAATTAATTAATTAATCACTGTTATCACATAATTGCATATTTGGTCCGAAGAACAAATTTCTTCTTAAATATGTTTTTTTTTACCATTTTACCCTTTATATCAACTCTTGTAGTGAATAGTGTTGATGGAGTTGCTGTGGAGACCCATGGACCTATAATTCTAAGCTTCAATAAATTTGTGATTATTAATTAAACTCTTTAATTAAATAATCTTAATGTATTAATCTCATGATTACTCTACTATAAATATGAGACTGCACTCTTGTAATTATAGACATTTCATTTACTGAGTACTTTATAATCATAAAACGTCCATTGATATAATAATTACATACAAATTAACCCTCTAATAATGGTTTATAATTAATCGGGAATAAAATTACCATTTTACCCTCTTAATTATATCTTGTTTCCTTAAGTACCATTGACTTTACTAGTGAAGGTTAATTTATAACTAAATTATGAATTTGAGCTTAATAACCTTACAGTCCCAAAAGTCAACCCTTAAGAGAACCATTATTCAATCTCTTACAAGAAGGTATAGATTTCATATCTGTATACTATGTCCCCAGCCATTTACATTAATGAGTTCCCAAAACAAAAATTTCTAGCATGATCATTCTGACAAACCCTAACGAGTGAATCAAGGAACTCATATAACATAAATAGGAGTTCACAGTAACTTCTGGATTAAGATCTATTTGTATATGATCGTCAGTTGATATATTGAATTAATACTTCAAAATGGTATTTAACTAAGTATTAATACACATATTTGGTCCATTTCTATATATTCTCTAATATATAAAGCACCTCCACTAAAGTGTCCTACTACACTAGTAATCCGGATCTAGATCACATGTATTCGTAATACTAGTGGTTCGTACTTGCAGTAATTAATCTAAGGATTCCATAACATTATTTTACTGTGAACTATTCAAGTTCATTTATCTCAAACACAATTCTCTCGTACCAATACGTAATTGAGATCACATATATGAACTTAGGAATTTTTCTGATATTTACTTAATATTATCACAGAATAATATAATCCATAAAATATATGCAAAAAAAATTCAATTTATTTATTTATTTCTTAAAACAATGTCTACTACATATGCTTTCAGGGCACAATTCCCAACAAGTTCTTGATACCTCCACTCTCGACAGGAAAGTAAAAGTCGAGGGAAGCTTGAAAACGGAAGTCCGCTAGGCATTGGTTGTTTTCCTTTGAGAAAACCAAGACGTGTTCTCATGGTCACATTCCGACATGACTAGCTTGAATATCATAAGCCATGCCTTGCTCACGTCCAGTAGAAGTGACGAATGTTTGACCAAACTCGGAAAGAGGCCCTCAAGGTCGAAGTGGACAAGCCCCTCTCCAATGGGTTTACTCGAGAAGCCCAATATCCCAAGTGGATATCCAATCATGTCCTCGTGCCAAAGCCGAATGGAACTTGGAGGACATGCATCGATTTTTGGGACCTTAACAAGGCATGTCTGAAGGACTGTTTTCCACTCCTCAAGATAGACAAAATGGTCGATGCCACCTCCGGTTACGAGTTGCTATCATTTATGGACGCATACTTAGGGTATAACAAAATATCCATACACATCGTCGATCAGGAGCAGACTAGCTTTTGAATTGACAAAGGTGTCTATTGTTACATCGTGATGCCTTTTGGGTTAAAGAATGCTGGCGCAACTTACCAGAGGCTGTTTAATAGAATGTTCAAAAACCAGTTGGGGCGGAACATGGAGGTCTATGTGGATGATATGTTGGTTAAGTCCCGGACTGCCCCAGATCACATAGACAACCTGGATGAGGTCTTCGCAGTGCTCCGCCGGTTCAGGATGAAGCTCAACCCCCAAAAGTGCACATTTGGGGTAGCCTCCGACAAGTTCCTAGGCTTCATCGTAAGCGCTCGGGGTATTGAGGAGAACACCGAAAAAATCAAGGCTCTAATCGAAATGACCTTTACATAGAAGCATAAATATGTTCAAAGCCTGACAGGAAGGATCACAGCTTTGAGTCGTTTTGTCTCCAAGGCAACGGATAAGTGCATCCCCTTCTTCAATGTTCTCTGAGGGAGTCAGAGGGTTTGAATGGATAGAAGAGTGGGAACAGGAGTTCCAATAGCTCAAGGCGCATATGAAAAACCCTCCGATTCTGTCCAAGCTAGTGGACAGAGAACCTCTCCTGCTCTACATGGCTATTTTGTAAGATGCCATCAGTGCTGTATTGGTAAAGGAAGAAAGCCGCGTTTAGCACCCCGTCTATTATGTCAGCAAAAGACTCATCGGGGCAGAATCTAGGTATCTGCTGATGGAAAAGTTGACCTTTTTCTTAATGGTTGCTTCTCGGAAGCTAAGAGCCTACTTCCAGGCGCATCAAATTAAAGTCTTCACGAACCACCCACTGAGACAAGTCTTTCAGAAGTCTGAGTTGTCGGGGAGGCTCTTGAAGTGGTCGGTGGAGTTAAGTCAGTTTGACATCACCTATAACCTGAGGACTGCCATAAAGGGTCAAGCACTCGCCGATTTCATCACCGAGTGCACCGGGAATCAGGAGAGAACCAAGTGGACCTTAGCGGTCAGACCAGCATGGAAGTTGTTCGTGGATGGGTCTTCGAATGGGAATGGCGCTAGAGCGGGACTTATTTTGGCTTCCCTCGAGGGGCATAGGGTGCATAGAGCTCTTTGCTTCGGGTTTAGAGCCTCCAATAACGAAGCGTAGTACGGAGCCTCGCTGGGCTTCGTATGGCACTGGAGCTCAAGGCCGAAGAACTGGAGATCATTAGCAATTCCTAACTCATGGTTAACCAAGTTCTCGGAGAATACCAGGCTCGGGGAACAAAGAAGGTAGTGTACTTGGCAAAGGCTCAATAAATGTTGTGTAACTTTCGAAGATTCACTATTCGGCAAGTGCCGCAGGAACAAAATTTTAAACGGATGCCCTGGCTAAACTGGCCACGACCAAAGATGCTGAATTAATCAATGTGGTCCCCATTGACTACTTGGAGTCTCCGAGTATCTCGGCTCCATATGAGGTGGAATCAGTACAACCCCAAGATGGGTGGATGGAGCCGATAGTTAAATACCTTGTCTTTGGGGAGTTGCCCCAAGACAAGAAGGAAACTCGGAAGTTGCTTTAACAAGTACCAAGGTACATAATCATGGATAGTAGGCTTTACAGACGAGGCTATTCTTTGCCTTTGCTTCGATGCGTGTCCAAGCAAGAAGCTAGTTTAATACTATGAGAGGAACACGAAGGTTTCTGCGGAGATCACACCGGGGGGCAAAGCCTTTCCAAGAAGATCTTAAGACAAGGGTATTTCTGGCCCACCATGAATGGAGACGTGATGGATTATGTCAAGAAATGCGACAAATGCCAGCGCTTCGCCAACATCCCTCGAGCGCCTCCAAATGAACTTACTCAGATGACCAGCCCATGGCCTTTTGCTGTGTTTGGCAACAAACTTATAGGGTCCTTGCCTAAAGGGAAGGGAGGGGTGAGATATGCCATAGTGGTCGTTGAATACTTCACGAAGTGGGTTGAGGTCGAGCTACTCGCCACAATTACCTCCAAAAAGGCTTTGGATTTCGTCATAAAAAATATCGTTTGCCGGTATGGGCTTCCGAGGAAGATAGTCTCTGACAACGGATTGCTGTTCGATAGTCAAGTGATCACAGACTTCTGTCAGTGACATGGTGTCATCAAGAGCTTCTCCTCAGTGGCCCATCTATAGGCCAATGGCCAAGTGGAAGCAGTGAACAAGACACTCAAGTCCACTCTGAAGAAAAGGCTGGAGCAGGCAAAAGGAGCTTGGCCTGAGGAGCTACCTAGCGTATTGTGGAGCTACCGCACCACTGCTTGAACCTCCACCGACCATTGTCCCTTCTCGATGGCCTACAGGTATGAGGCTATGCTTCTAGTTGAAGCAGCAATCTCAACACACCGACGGGATACGTATGATCTGGCCACAAACCATGCTTTACTTCGGGAGTCCCTGGACCTCGTGGAGGTGCTACACAAAGCTTCTCAACTACGAGTAGCATCCTACCAGCAGAAGGTGGCCAGATATTTTAACTCCAAAGTGAAAGATAGAAAATTCAGGGTTAGAGAACTGGTGTTGCAAATAGTCTTATTGGCCACCCGAGATCTTGGTGCAGGAGTGCTGGGATCCAACTGGGAGGGCCCATACCAAGTCAAGAGCGTTGTATGTCTAAGAACATACAAATTAGCCTGACTTAATGGAGTGCTGATTCCTCACACCTGGAATGTCGAGCATCTTCGTGGGTATTACCTATAGTATGAGCAACAAACATTGTCTATTTCTGTAATATCCTCTGTAGCCTTCGGGCACATGTAATGGAATCCATGTATATAAAACACGGTAATAAATTTTTTTGTTTTGCTTATGTTCTTTGGTTTCCTGTATATTCTATTAATGATGTGTAAGAGCACCTGCTCGCCTGGATAAGTGACCGCAGACTAGTCTCCGAACACTTGGGGGGCATGGAGCTAGGACAACACTATGCCTCACAAGGAACGACCTAGGAAACTAAACTCGTCAATTTTCAAGAGGAGTAAGCATAACGTCGCCATCCTGAGAATAGAAAGTCATAGGAAACTAGTAAAGTCTAGCCTAGAAGGCAACTTGTCCCATGAAGAACTAAGCTCAGCACCTAAGAGCTAGATAACCCAAGTAGCGCGAGAATAGACTATTGTCATCTCCCGTGGACACTAAGCCCGAGGAGCTCTGACCAAGTCTCTTGGTCTCGAGATGCGAACGAAAGGCCGAGTACCCCATACTTAGCCTCAGGAAACCCATGACATGGGAAGCTTGGCTAGTCGACAAGCGAAGTGCTCTTAATGTCACTATGTCCCATATCTAGAAAAACCAGTGTAACAAACTTGAGTTTAGGTTACCTCTCGAGGAAAACGCGCACCCGGAGAGTAATAACAAATTCTTAATCTGTGCGATGCGAACAGATACCTAGGCGACCTACGCCTGGGCATATCATTAACATCACCTTCCGAGAAGATAGCCTAGAGGGTAGATATACACTCAGGGAGCAGTGTCGAAACCCCCGACCTCTCGAGTAGTGCATACTCGGGGGGGGGCAGGTGTTTTGACGTGCCAGGACTCCTGAAAGCCTGAATCTTTGGGTTGCAGGGGCATATGATTACAAGTGAAGACCTGTGGTAAATTTCGTGTCAAAGCTACTTCTAGGACTATGGGCCCACAAGAGACTAAACGCGGGAACCAAGTATTTAATAAAAATTGAGTTCTTGTTCTCGTGACATTCGTGTTATGTTGAATTTATAGAATCAAGTGTTTAAAATGATTTGAGTTCTTGTTCTCGTGACATTCAAGTTACGTTGAATTTATAGAACCACGTGTTTAAAACAATTTGAGTTCTTGTTCTCGTGACATTCGTGTTACGTTGAATTTATAGAACCAAGTGTTTTAAATTATTTGAGTTCTTCTTCTCGTGACATTTGTGTTGCGTTGAATTTATAGAACCACGTGTTTAAAATGATTTGAGTTCTTGTTCTCGTGACATTCATGTTACGTTGAATTTATGGAATTAAGTGTCTAAAATGGTTCGAGTTCTTGTTCTCGTGACATTCGTGTTATGTTGAATTTATAGAACCAAGGGTTTAAAACGGTTGAGTTCTTGTTCTCGTGACATTCATGTTACGATGAACTTATTGAACCAAGTATTTAAAATGGTTTGAGTGCTTATTCTCGTGGCAAGTTAAGTTACGGTGAATTCATGGAACAAAACAAAATAAAAAGCAGGGCAAGCTAAATAATTTGTAATTGGGTGAATAATTACAACCGTGCTCTGGGGCTCGAGTGAGTATTTTTCTATACCCCAATAAGTTTATGGCACACAGGTCTAAAAAGAAAAATTTATAATTAGTCTTCCAGAACCTTTGCCACCAATTCAATGATCAGATCTCCACTCGAGGCACCCCCTGCTTGGACCGTCTCGGCAGTTGGGTTCACCTCAATTGGTTGGGTTGCCTCAGCAGATGGGGTCGCCTCAGCCGTTGGAACCACTTGGGTGGCCACGACAGCTTTGGTAGCTCATAGGCGCTTGTTGAAAAGGAGCTTTTATTTCTCGGGCTCCCCAGTGAAGTCCAAGTTCATATCCTGGTTGTGATACCAGGCCACATAAAGGCACCCTAGCAGAGCTGTTCATCTCCATGACTTGGAGGGCCTTCCTCTCGGCTATCTTAGCCCGATCAATGGCCTCCTTAGCCTGCTCCTGAAGCTAGGAATTCTCCAGGGCCACTCGAGCGATCTCAACTATGGCTTTCTTGGCCTCCTCTTAGGCTCGCAACATGCCCTTAATGGCCACCTTCACTTCCCCTTGGCTTGTTGCTTGTCCTCAGAGGCCTTTTGGAGGGTCTCCTCAAGATCCCGAGAGCGCTTTCGCTCAGCCTCGATGCCAGCTCTAGCTCGGGCAAGTTCTTCCCGAGAGCCCTTTGTTTTCTCCTTAAGGGAGACAATCTTTTCCTTGGATCTCTGAAGTTCGTATGACTTCTCCATCATGATATCTCCCAGGCATTGGCAGGCCAAGGCGAACTACAAATAATAATAATAATATACATGAGTGTGTGAGCTCAAGAACACCTTGTTAAGTTTAATTGAAACATAGGAAGGATCAGCTTACCCGGACAGAGGCGTACCAGCACGAGGCCACAAAAGATGCCTCGTTACTGTTGCCGAGTTAAGAGAAGCTTCGAGCAGGCAACTCGCACATGGTGGAGTTGACCCCCTGGAGGATCTCAGTGGCGAGAGAAGCAACAATATCCCTTAGCTTGGTGAAAAACAAAGTCTCTAGCTCGGCTCGACCAATTTGAGGGATGAAGGGACACTCTCAGGGTGGTTTGAGCTGGCGAAGGGCCTCGGCTCTCTCATGCAAGGCTTTGTTGCCTTCTTCTAGCCTCGCTTCAAAGTGTTGAAGCATCTTCTTGTACTGCTCCAACAAATCCCCCTCATACTTCTCAGGGTACACCAGGAGATGGACTTGGGGTGGCACCCCCTCCTTCTCTGAATCTTGAACCGACCCTTGATTCAGTTATCGGACGTGCTTCGGTCTTACCTCTTGAGCCGTCTTGTCTGACCATGGCGAAGAGGGGATCTCCACCACCGGGGGAAGGTCGACTGCAAGGGACTCCGCAGAGGGAGTAGAGATTCTCTACCTTTCGGCTGGAGGAGAGGGATCGAGTTGTTCCCGAGGAAGCGACGACCCTTCTCCTGCCGAAGAGCAAGGTGGCGCTCCTAACCTTAGCGCAGACCGGGAAATGTTCGTCAGTCCCATGTGAACTGCAGGAACAAGTTAAATAGTTAGCGAATATTCTACACGAAGGGACAATGCAATAAAATAAGCTACTCGGAGGCTCACCATGAGTTGAGCCTCAGTGCAAACAGTGAGGGTGTAATATCCTATCACTGTGAGTTGAGCCTCAGTGCAAACAATGAGTGTATACTATCCTATTCCCAGCCTCACAATTTATGTTGGTGCCATATTGGTAAAACTAGCTCGAGGTGAAGGACGTCTCTCGGTCTAAGGGTATGAACCCATGAGAGGTGGTTTGCCTCCTAGGGTGGTGGAGGTAAACATCTATGAGATCTAGGAAATCCTGGAATTCTTCCCTAGTCTAACACCGATGTGAGATTTGACCACAACGAAGGAGTGCTGGGGAAGCCCAGACACGCTCGAGACTTATCCTATCACCTACTCGGAAAGCATAAGTCGAAGCAAGAGGTGATTTACCTGAGTCTAGGTGGGAAGCTTCCATCCTTGCCTAAAGCTCTTCCTCGAGCTCCTGATCTTCTTGGGACTCTCAGGCCTCTTCTATGGCACACACGTTCACTAGCCTTTCCTCCGCCAATCATCTATGAAATGCTGTCTTGGCCAGCCCTCCTATGTAATCGATATGGTGAGACACCAACTCCCTACACTTTTTGGAATGGAGGTATTTGGTTAGCTATAGGTTACTTATTCGTTGTATGACGCTGAGAAGCCCCGACATAATGAGATTCGCCTCTGTTACCAGGACGCTAAGGTCCATGTCCCAATTGGGGAGAGCCTTCATCGCCTGGAGGTGATCCTCGAAGAGCTAGACATACGGAGTTCGGCAGAAATGACCTATTCAATAGGAAATTATTAAGTATCGAATATAGAGGTCCTAGTGAGGCAAAGAATAAGCACGTTTAGAAAGATACTTACCTACTCGGGCGAGAATTAAGGTCGGGCTACTGTGGGTCAGGAAGCCGTTCGTTAAGAAAAAGGCATCCTTATAGTCTCAAGCATGATTCTCATTATGATGGGGAGCCTTGTAGCTGATTGACAAAGCTGGATACTTCGCCAAGGCATAATACACATCTCACTTGGATCCTTTCTTTCGAGGAGTGGTCTTGAAGCTATAAAAGTAGAGAATCTCCGCTGGTGAAGGCTTCGACCATTTCTGCTTCTAGTACAGAATGTACATTCCCGCAAGCACTCTATAGCCGTTGGGGAAAAGATGGAAGAGGGCTATCCCTACTAACTTCAAGAAGTTCTCAAAGTATTGCTTGAGAGGTAGGGTAGCCTCGGCCATAAGGGGGGAATGGCTCCAAGCTCCCAGGCCGTAGACACTGCGATGTGCCTTCTCGGACTCCCCACAGAGGCGGATGAGGAATTTGTCTCCGACCGAGTAATACCTCATGATCGCCTCAAGAGCATTGGGATGTTAAAGCAAAGTGCGGTACTCCTCTGCCTCGAATGCGTCACCCTTGTACTTCTGTGTATGGTGCAGAATAAGGGCCCTATTTACCTCCTCCACTATGAGTCCCTAGTCTTCAGGCATTTCGAGCCTCACCGTCACTTGAAGGTTGGGACGATGACTAGCTTCTCGGTCGACTCTTGAGCTCCTGTCCTCACATTGCTTTCGGAGGCATCTCGTGTTTGAGAGATATCAGAGATCTCCTGGTCGCAGAGGTGAAACCCATGTTCGTGTAGTATATGGAGTTCCTTGGACATTTGAGACAAAAAACCAAGCAATTAGTAATTTGACTGAAGGAAAGATGGCCAAAACACAAACGACTCTAGGGATACTGGTCGGGAAGGAAAGGAGAGTTTTGGAAATGTGAAGTACCCTCGGCACCTAAGGACAAGCTGGAGAAGATGAGCCTACCAGAATCTGGAAAAATTCCCAGATTCCAGTCATAGGCCCATAAGCACAAAGTTGGCAGAAAGACCCTTAAAGGTCATTTTGAATGAGCCTAATATCAAAATGTGCCTAAACAACTCATGAATACAAGAAACAAACTCCAACATTCCATACTACTGCCATTCCTAAGAATGTATAAAAAAACGCCAAGAACACACCAAAAACAGAAAAGTGAATAAAAAGTACTTACCTGAAATAAAGTGGAGGTAGGTGCTGAGGCAAGTCCTAACTTAGAAGTACTATCTACCGTTTTCCTAGAAGTACGACGATTCACGCCAGTCGTCCAGAACTCCAGGGAGGGGTTGAAGATGAGAGGCAGATGAGGGAGACGAAAGAGTGCTAGGATAGTTTTTTGATTTTTGAATGGTTATCGTTGGAGACTGAAGGTTTTTTCTGGGTTTTTATACCCAGTAAAACGTATTGGGGAAGCAACTTCCCTATAATCGCTGGATGGCTTGCCTTAGTAGGTTCACGAATGTGATCCGATGGTCAGGGTTCAAAAGGCGTGGATCACAATCATTGTTTTCTTTGGGAAAAGACACCTCGAGCGTAGAGTGGACGTTTGGGATATTGAGTTGACCCTTAATTAAAAGCACGGATTGATGGGCCCAGTAATGTGGTGTAGACATGTGGTTTGGCTTTTTAGAATGACATCAGCAGAGGTCCAAACTTTTCTTGCTCGAGGACTTTTCGAAATCTTCCTCAGCTTGAATTCTCCACTGTCCGAGGACAAGTAGAGACTTGGGGAGAAAATGCTGTCTGTATTTTCACCTCCGACATGTGGCAACCCCCAACAACTGGTTCGAATGTTTGTAGATATCCTCAGGGCATGCTACTGCCCGAGGTCTCTAGTTGGAGCAAGGGTCCTCTTAATGTCACTTTGTCTTTGACAATGGGTCGGAGGTGCCTTAGTAGATTACTCCCTGATATTCACCCTTGGAGCTGGAGTTTCTCCAGCTCGGGCAATTATGACGCGGGGGCTCTCACCTCCCAGTCGTCTCCCGGGTCTGAGGTTCTGGTTCTCAGACCTAAGATAAGGCACAACGTGTTAGTAAATGCGGTTTTCAGAGCTAGAGTATCGTCTAACAATCTTTATGGGTGATCCATCACCAGTGTTGTCGAGTGTACGCCTCGAAAATTCACACACCCACTACGTCGCCTGACATGGAGGTACTTACAGCACGCCCTGACAGTACCTAAGGCATGTTCCCTATAAAGTAGGTGCTATTCAGCCGTGGGTCTCACAAATCTCGTTTGGGCCATGGTCTCTATTCACTGCAGGCCAATGCATTGAATTGGTATTAATCCCCCACTAATGGGAAGAAAGTGTATTAATTATTTGTGATTAGCATTAATGACTCTAGCCTCTATAAATAGAGCTAGGAGTCTCATTGTAAAGGGTTCGATTTTTCAGATAGAAAATATCTTGTACTCAGAGCAATCTATGCGCTACCTGAGAATACACCATTAGAGCTTGCCATCACAAGCTTACCATCCTCTTAATACCAGAGACTCATGGACTAGGGTTCTTTTATAACCTGAACCACGTAAAAATCTTTGTGTTTTTATAATTTATTTCTTTAATTTCTCTCATTAAGGTTGATAGCGAAAAAGACAGTCAACAATTTGAAATTTGTAACTGTAGCCCTATATGTTAAACATTCTGATGACTCTTCCTTCCATGTGTGTTTGATGTCTTGCTTGATTCCAATACTAATGTCGTTAATTTACTTTATTGTTTCTACAACTCAGTAGCATAATTAGGGTTTACACTAATTATTATTTTTTAATATATAATTCAAATATTAAAAAAATGTAGGAAATTTTTAAATGCACATGTTCAAATGCAAAGAATGTAACTCACTTTCTATATCCTAGCATTTAATGAAATTTCATTATATAAATTTATTTTTTATATAAAAAAAGAAATTCGGAAACTCCAAAAAAACTAGGAATTTTTTTTTTGACAAAATAATTATTTTGCACTTGGAAATTAGAAAAGTTAATAAATTTGCATAATTATAGTTTACACTAATTATTTTTTCATATAAAATTTGAATATTAATAAAAATATAATTAATTATTAAATGCACCTGTTCAAATTAAAAAAAAATGTAACCAACTTTCTATATTTTAGCATTTCATAAAATTTCAATATATAAATTTAAATTTTTATAAAAAAGTCGGGTACTACAAAAAATTTGTGATTTTTTGACACAATCACTAATGTGTTCTTTGGAATTGGGAAAGTTGATAAATTAGCATAATTAGAGTTTATACTAATTATTATTTTTTCATATAAAATTTGAATATTAATAAAAATATGAATAATTTTTTAATGCATTTGTTCAAATTCAAAGAATGTAACCAATTTTCTATATTCAAGCATTTAATAAAATTTCAATATATAAATTTAATTTTTTATAAAAAAATGGGCTACTACAAAAAAATTGTGATATTTTTTTTGACAAATTCATTAATGTGCTATTGGGAATACAGAAATTTAATAAATTAACATAATTAGAAAATTCAATAATTATTATTTTTTAATATAAAACTAAAATATTAAAAAAAAATATGAACAATTATTAAATGAACATGTTCAAAGTCAAAAAAATGTAATCAACTTTATATATCCTAGCATTTAATAAAATTTGAATGTGAAAATTTATTTTTTGAATAAATTTTGGCTACTAGAAAAAATTAGGGATATTTTTAATTTTTTTTTACAAAATCATTAATATTCGGTCTTAAAATATTACCAAGTTTAAAATGTTTAACCAACACAAAGTTATCTTGGCCCATTACATGCTTTTTCAAAAGATAGTGATGGTGAGACTTTTTTGCTCATTGATTCATTGGTAATTTTTTTTTTCTCATATCTACATGAAATTTTTTCCTTGGTTTGTAATTCGATTTTCATAAAGTTGAATTCATTTCTCAACTTTTCAACTCATATTCAAATTGTATCATGTATTCCATATCTGCTTCCATTACAAATTTTTATATAAAATAGGAAGAAAATTATCACTCTATAAAAAAAATCCTTCAAAAGAAACAAAAAAAAATGAATATTTTACAAGAGACACTTTTCAAAACATTAAACTTATTCTCTTTCTTAGTTTATCGAAGAAAAATGAACTACACAATAGTTAATAATATTGATGTCTAAAAAAAACTTCCAAAAAAATAGAGTTATTTTCAAAATTTGCCACAAAATAAAATGTTTTATCTCTTAATGAAACTAATATTTTATCTTTTTTAAAAAAAGTTAACAAAAGAAAAAAGATTGAAAATCTTATATGAAATACTTTGAGCTTCATCACTAAGATTTTTTTTCTTTGTAAAGAAAAATGGGTTGGACACTTTTATTATGCATAAAACTCTCTAGTCTTCAACGTTTCAAACCCTAATAATAAAACATAAAGATGCTTGGAATTTTTAAAAAGAAAAAATATAAACACTGCTAGTGAACTTCGAAATTTCCAAGAGTAGAAGAAAATGATACCTACTTTGTAAAAAAATAAAGAAGAATGAAAAATCATTGAGAAACTTACAAGAAACACTTAGAAAATTTTGGAGCTTCTTTACTAAACAAGTTTTTCAAAAGTCATAGGGTTTACTCATCCATATAATTTTCAAATTCTAATGGTTAAGAACATCTCATAAAATTTTCAAGTCAAAATAATTAGGTTTGATATGTAAAATGTATTCCCCAAACCCGTAGGTCAATTCTACCAATGTAAAAAATAGTTTACATTTGTAATGACCATAACTTAAGGAGTTCTTAACCTTTTTGAATGTTTCAAGAGTCTATAATCATATAAAATATAGTATTTTGGAGGAGCTAGATCCATTAGAAGTTAGAACACAGAACTGTCAGATTTAAGATATCCATAGCCGTTGATTGAAAATGGTTAACTCTTCACTTTTGGGTCCCTCTTGATCCTATGAACACCTTCGAAACACCTCCCCAAATACCCCAAAGGTTAAATCAAATTTAGTTCTAAGAAGTAGTAGAAGAAGAAAATGATAGAGCTTGAAACCCTAACTAGAACTCACCTTGTATAACCTTCAATTCAACATTCATGTACTAGATCTTCAAATGTAAGCTTCTATAGAGACCCTATTCCCTTCAGCATGCATGGAGGTGATTATGGAAGTTTGGAGTTGTAGAAAAAAATAGAGAAAAAATAGATTTTTGGTTCGACAAATAAAGAAGAAGAGAAGAGAGAGAAACATGATAACTTTTTGGTTCTAAACTTTCCAAATGAAAACTATATTAGAGCATAACCACATTTTCGAAACTTGGTCCCCACTTGAAACTTTCTCATTGGCTCTCACAATGTCTAGCCTCATGTGCTTCAATTTCCTCAACTATCTCTCTCTTTTTAAATCTCAAACCTAAAACCACTTATCGAAAGTGGTATTTACCCACTTTATGTTCTATCACATCAAGACCTTTTATTTAAATAAACTTATGGACATTAATCTTACTGTGACACTAAATTATTCAAATGTATCTAAATACTTTTAATAATGAATCTAATAAATGGAATTTAATTAAATTAAAGAAATTCCACAATTGTGGTTATTAAGCTTAACTTCTCAAGTTTATGGTGTTTTCCAATAATATTACAAAATTATTATTTTATCTCATTAATGATATTAATATTAAGCCAAAAATATTTTTTTTCCATGATTAATTAATTCCAATATTTTTTTCTCGATATGGATTTTCGGTTAGACTTTTATCAGAATTTCTAATGTTTCGACTAAGATAAAATCTAATTCTTATTTTGATTTCACATTAATAATTGAACTTGGGATAAAATAACCATAGAGGTTCTAAAATTTGGGTACATTAAAATATGACTGACAAAAGTCATTGTGCTAACCCTTTCACATGTACATGTCAATTCTACCAAGTCATCAATGATACAATTGGTGATCTCGGTAACAAGAGCTTGATCGAACAAGTAATTTTTTCTAATAGGTTTATTTTAAGTGAGATAATGCCTCAATGTCAAATACAAGTTATATGCTAACTGTTTCACAAGTACATGTAAACTCTCCGAGTCACTAATTGTATATGGTTACATGACCTTGATGGAACGATTCATTATATCATCAATAGGAATATTTTCCACAAGATGATGATGATATATCAAATTCAAGTAGTATGACTTACAGCTGTTAATACAAGTCAAGTGTCAGAGTCACTAGTCGTTCGATGGTTGATCTTGGTGACAGAGCTCAATCAATCTGTTCATTTAGTCTCCAATAAGTGTAATTTATGTAAGATGATGTTGAAATATGAAATCCAAGTTATATGAATTACTAACTTTGGTAATCCTTTCGCCCGTACAAGTCAACTGTCTAAGCCACTAGTAGTGTGATTGGTGATAATGGTAACAAAAGCTCGATCAAATCGTTTATTTTGTCTCCAATAGGTATAACCTGGGCAAGATGACACTGAAATATCAAATTTTATTTGTATGACTTACTAAAGTTACTATGCTATCCCTTCACCTGTACATGTCAATTTTCCGAGTCACTGTTGTTATGATTGGTGATCTCATTGACATTACCTTGATCGAACAGTGCATTTTTCTTCAATTGGTCTATTTTGTGCAAGATGATGTTGAAATGTCAAATCCAAGTTGTATGACTTACTGAAGTCACTATTCTAACCATTTCACATGTACAAGTCAACTCTCCGAGCCACTAGTCGTATGGGTCTTTTTTGTACAAGATGTTGTATCAATATCATATCCAAGTGATTTGACTTATTGAAATCTTTATTTTGACTATTTCACCCGTACAAGTCAACTCTCAAAGTAGTGGTAAGATTGTTGATCTCGGTGACCATAGCTCGATCGAACAATTTATTTTGTTTCCAATAGGTTTAATTTGTGCAAAACTATGTCAAAATATCAAATCCGAGTTACATAACTTACTAAAGTCACTATTCTAAATCTTTCACCCATACAAGCCAACTATTTGACTCGCAGTGGTACGATTGGTGATCTCAAAACCAAGAGCTAGGTTGAACGGTTCATTTTGTCTCCAATAGGTCTATTTTGTGCAAGATGATGCCACAAAATCAAATAAAAGTTACATGACTTACCAAAGTGACTATGCTAACCCTTTAGGTCAACTCTCTGAGACACTAGTGGTATGATTAATGATCTCATTGACAAGACCTTGATTGAACTGTTCTTTTTGTCTTCAATAGGTATATTTTGTGCAAGATTATGTCTAAGTATCAAATCCAAGTCACGACTTACCAAATTCCATATGTTAATCCTTTCACCAGTATAGGTCAGTATTTTGAGTCACTAGTGGTAGATTAGTGATCTCATTCATAAGACCTCGATCAAACTGTTCATTTTGTATTCAATAGGTTTTTTTTTTCTGCAAGAAAATGGCACAATATCAAATCCAAGATAAATGGCTTACTAAAGTCTTTATTCTCACCATTTCACCCGTACAGGTCAACTATTTGAGTTAGAAGTTGTATGATTGTTGATCTCGGTGAGAAGAGCCCAATCAAAAAATTCATTTTATCTCCAATATGTTTAATTTGTTTAAAATTTTGTCAAAATATAAAATCTAAGTAATATGACTTATTGAAGTCACTATTCTAGCCTTTTCACCCATACAAGTCAACTATCTGAGTCACTGGTGGTATGATTGGTGATCTTGGACCAAGAACTCGTTTGAACAGATCATTTTGTCTCCAGTAGGTCTATTTTGTTGAAGATGACACCCCAATATCAAATAGAAGTTCTATGAATTACCAAAGTAACTATGATAACCCTTTATGTAAACTCTCTGAAGCATTAGTGGTATGATTAGTGTTCTCATTTACAAGACCTCAATCGAACGGTTCAATTTGTCTTCAATAAGCCTATTTTGTTCAAGATTATGTTGAAATATCGAATCCAATTTATGACTTAAGAAAGTCAATATGCTAATCTTTTCACCCGTATCGGTCAATTTTATGAGTCATTCATGATATTTTGGTTTTGGTGTTCTCGTTGATAAGACAATGATTAAATGGTTCATTTTGTCTCCAATATGTCTATTTTGTGCAAGAAGATGAAAAAATATCAATTCTAAGTTATATGACCTACCATTAGGTCTAATTTTTCAAGATGATGCCGACATATCAAATCTAAGTCATATGACTTACCTAAGTTAATTTGACATAAATGCCAACTTTTTGATACTCAAGTGTTATGATTAAAGATTGCATGATTAATAACTTGATCGCATGATTGGTTATATCTCTAATTTGGAAATAATGATGTTGAAATATAAAATTAGGGTTTGATCACTGATTGGAGTCACTATTATAGCCCATTTGCAGTAAATGTCAACTTTATGATACTCTAGAGGTACGATTGATGATCTTGTGGTTAAGAGTTCAATCATATGGTTGATTGGGTCTCTAATTTATCCTATGTGTGAATATGATGTCGAAATATTAAATTGGTGTTCGATTGATAACTAAAGTCACTATTGCTGCTAGTCGAGTCATAAAAATGAACTACTTGATACTCTATTGGTACAATGAACGTTCACATAATTAAGAGTTCCTTTGTACATATGTATCCAAGATGAATTTGTGCAAAATGGTGTCGAAATATGAAATCAAGGTTCGATCAGTGACTCAAGTCACTATTGTAGCATGTAATGCCATACTAATCCAGGACCGTTACACCGTGTATTTATGATAGTGCCTAACTCGTTATGTGAGTCAATTACACTCAAAAGTGATATTAAAGCTAATCTAAGATTTATGTATAATTTTTTTTGGTTAAACGTATAAACTTTTATTAAAACTTGGGCATTTACATGGGATCCCCAAAAATGAGTTCTTAATTTAACGGTGGTTACAAGCAAGGTTACAAAAGTAGCTGACCTAAGGGCAGAATGAAACTCGTATCCTAAGCCCCTCAATATAAGTCGACCGTGGCTGCCGAGATGGCCTAATATGTATGCGCTGCTCCAAAGCTCTCCAAATTATGGCTGGTCAAGTGTTCATTTACCCTTACATGCACCAAAAAGCACCTATGAGCCAAGGCCCAACAAGAAAACTCAATCAAGTAAGACAGATATTCATATAAGAATTTATATCAAATACATGCTTTATAAATCATAATAAGAATCATGTTGATTTTCCAACAAGTATAACGACTCCTGCCTAGTAGATGCATACCGCACCCCCGTAATGGCCCCGCCACTATGGCCTACATTACACATGTAGTGCTGATAAGGGCCTCCCAGTCGATCAATCAAAAACAACAACCAATCATTACAAACTGTTATAACAACATATGCTTATATAGAGAAAACATTTAACTTTAAACAGGTTCATAGCACGGTCATACTCGTGTTCGATAATCAGTGCTTAAGCCCTACACTCAGTGCATGTGTCGGCTTTCTCACCTCAAGTCTTATGTTGAAGACAAAGTGACTTCGAGTGTGATCTTCTTTTCCTGAGCTCTGCAGAACTCCTAGTCACAACATAAATTGTATAGTTATTAGGGACTAAGTCTCCATCACGAGTTTCAAAACTAAACCCTAGATCCTGGGACCTTTGATTCCATACAACCAAGTAATGGATCGTCCCCCGAGCCCTCGAGTTGGTTCTCAAATCAAATCGCCTAAGCCTCGAGCCTTATTCTCAAATCCTGAAATTACCCCCCCCCCCCCCCCCCCCACTAAGGGAGTCTGAGAAGCCTTTCTAAAAAAAGAATACATTAGCACCTCGACGCCCCTACTAAAGAGTCGTGGGGCCACAATAGAAAGAGAGTTCACCCTTTAATTAAATCCCATATTAGTGTCACGGTGCCCGATAAAAGGGGATAAGGGCAAACTCATTGCTCATCCTAGGTGCCACGAAACTACCTCGAAAAAAACCAAGAATGCGATTTTCACCTACGATTTCAAACCCCAAAAACCCATTCTAATGATCCAAACTTGATCCCATTCCAGGTAAACCACCAACATACAACATCAACACCACATAACCAATACTAATAAAAACTTAAACTAACAATTAACACTCACATGATCAAAATTAAAAAAATCCCTCAATAACACACCAAAACTAAAAAAAAAGCTCACCTCAATCCTTGCAACAAATTCAAATTCCCCAACTAATTATGATTCCCACAACACTTAATCTCTTCAATTGCTGCTTAGTTCCTCACACCTTTGCCCAAAAATCCTTACCAATTCTTATCCCCCATCAAAAGCTCACCCTTTGTAAGAAACATGAAATGAGTAGAGAAAAGGAGAGAAGAGGAATGTGAGTGTCCAATGCTAAGCACTTAGCCCTTTTATCGTTCTAATGGTAAAAAAGACTATAATACCTCCACCTCAAATAATGATGTTATTAACCACCAAGGGCATTTTGGTCATTTGCCTAGATTCCCACTAAACATCAAATTTGACCACTAATTTCTAAATTAATCCACTAATCCATAAAATACAACTATCCCACCAATTTATTTCATTTATCAAACTTTCCCAAATATGTGAAATTACCAAAATGCCTCCTTGCTCCCCTGAGTCGTGTATTTATCCCTGTTGTGACTTTCCACTAAAATTGCTAAAAAAATCCAATCCTGCCAAATATCACAAATATACCCACATAATAATGTTGTCACAAACATACAACACATAAAATACAAATATACCCTCAACGGGTCAAAATTATGAAAATGCCCATTTTTAACAAAAGCAGGTCTTTAAACACATTTAATACACATAATCATGCGTACTTGATTATATATTAACATAATTCATATATTTGTCCCACGTGCCCTCCCGACACGCTAATCCAAGCCATTAATCTTATTAGGAATCTTGGGACATTACCACTATCCCTTCATTGTAGAAATTTTGTCCTTGAAATTTATTGGAACATCTCAGGATACTGGTCCCGCATACCTGTCTCTAACTTTGAAGTGGTGTTTTCTATGTTAATATCTCTTTATAGTACTTTCACTAGGGTGATAGTCTTATTTCATAAGACTTTATCCTTTCTGTCTAGAATCTCCACTAACTTCTCTTCACATAATAAGTCTCACTGTAATTCCATGGTATCTTAACCAAAACAGGTGTAATATCTTTCCTTAGCATCGATATCTGAAACACCCTATAAACCAACACCAATGTTGGGGTAAGGCTAATCTATAGGCTGGTGGCCTAATTCCCATCAGGATCTCGAAGATCTAACAAACCTAGAGTCCAATTTCTCTTTCATTCCAAATTATCTTATCTATTTAATCTGTAATACTCGAAGAAACACAAGATCTCCAATCTTGGAACTCCACGTTCCTATATTTGGATGTGCGTAGCTTTTCTATCCTTTCAATAAAGCGAATATTCCCACTCTAACATTTCCCAATAATTTTATTGATCCTCTAAACCATTTTAGGACCAAAATATTTCTTTTCTCCCATTTCATCCCCAGAAATGGGTGGTTTTCACTTCCTATCTCAGAATACTTCATACTGAGTCACTCTGGTTGTCGACTCATAATCATTGTTGTAGGAACCCAATTAAGGGACTGTACTTACTCCAGGGTCCGTAAAAACCTGATTCACGTGTTCGATACATATTCTTTAAGGTCTTAATCATCCTCTACCTATCTGTCTGAGGATGATAAGTAATACTAAATCTCAGTCTTGTACCCATCGCCCTCTATGAGCCTTTCCACAACTTTAAAATAAATGTGGGATCTCAATCTGGCACTATACCACAATCCGACACTATAGACTTCGGTGCCCCATGGAGATACACCATCCCCCTTCACATATAACTTAGCATACTATTCCACATTATAATTCATTCGCACAGGTAGAAAGTGTGCTGACCTCCACCTTCGCTAGATCCACCTTAATTCCGTCTTCACCAACAATATGTCCAAGGAATGTTACCTCTGGTAGCCAAAATTTGCACTTCTTAAACTGGCATACAACCGATTCTCCCTCAGTCTCTGCAAGACCTGTCGGAGATGTTGTTCATGCTCTACCTCTGAACTAGAGTAAACTAAGATATCGTCAATGAAGACAATCACAAACTGTTCTAGGATGTCCTTGAACACCCTGTTCATCAAATCCATGAATGCTGCTGGGGCATTGGTCAAACCAAACGACATGACCAGAAACTCATAATGCCCATACCTCGTTCGGAAGGCCATCTTCGGTATATCCCTGTCCTTGATCCTCAGCTGGTGATAACCAGATCGAAGATCAATCTTCAAGAATACCGTTTTTCCCTGCAACTGATCGAACATGTCATTGATCCATGGTAAAGGGTATTTGTTCTTTATGGTCAACTTGTTCAGTTCCTGGTAGTCTATACACATCCTCAAAGTCCCATCCTTGTTCATCACAAACAAAACTGGAGCACCCCATGGTGAGTAGCCAGCTCTGATAAACCCCAAATCAAGAAGCTTTCACAACTATATTTTCAATTCTTACAATTCTGATGGAGCCATCCTATATGGCGCCCTAGAAACTGGCTCAATCCCTGGTGCTAGCTCAATAACAAACTGAACCTCCCTGTACAACGACAATCCTGGTAGATCCTTAGGAAACACATCCAAGAACTCGCGTACTAATCTGGTCTCTCACGGCCCTACTGGCAGAACTCTGGTAGTATCCACCACACTAGCTAGGAAAACAATACAACCTCCCTGTAATAGGTCTCTAGCTCTCAATGGTGTTATCATGGATATGCAGGGTCCATGCACCGCACCCACGAAGACAAATGGATCCTCTCCCTCAAACTCAAAAGTCACCATCTTCTTCCTGCAGTATATAGTAGCCCCATTTCTGACTAGCCAATCCATCCCCAAAATCATATCGAAATCATCCATACTCAACTCGATCGGGTCTATTGATAGTTCCCTACTATCTACCATCACTGGCAATTCTCTAATCCATCTCCTAGAAACTACCAGTTCCCCTGTAGGCAGTATAGTCCTAAACCTCACAGTATAATACTCACTAGGTCTACACAATCTATCAATTACCTTACTAGAAACAAACGAATGTGTAGCACCAGAGTCAATCAATACAGTATAATAAGAGCCATCGCTAGAAAGCTGACCTATCACCGTCGAGGGACTAGCCTCGGCCTCTGCCTACATCAGGGTGAACACTCAAGTTGGAGTCAAGCTTTCCACCTTCCCCGCTTCCTCTTTCTTTGCTGTTGATCAGCCCTTCTTGAGGTTTCCCACCACCCCGCACAGATAGCAAGCCTTTGCCCAACATTCGCCCAGATGGTGCTTTCTTCACCTTGTGCACTCAGGGTAACTCATCCATGTCTCACCGCCTCCCTGGCGGACACACTGAACACCCCGACCCTTCCTATCAGGACCAGTAGTTGTCGAAGTGTCAGGAGTCTTCCTATTCAAATCACTGGGGCCTCCACCCCTACTTAACCTTGTGGATGGAGGCACTGCCCTGCGAACATTCCGTCTCACAGAGCTCTCCCTCTAGATCTTTTTTTCTGCCTCTTCAGTAGTAAGTGCCTTCTCAACCGCTTGAGCAAAAGTGGTCTGCCCAGGTAGCGATGTAATCCTTACATCCTAGACTATCATAAAGTTGAGCCCTCGGATGAATCTGCCCTGCCTGGCCGCATCTGTAGGCACCAAGTCTGATGCAAACTTCGATAGCCTATCAAAATTCAAGGCATATTCTGTAACTGTCATGCTGCCCTGTGTCAGTCCTGTGAAGTCATTTATCTTTGCGGCCCTGATGGAAACATTGTAATATGTCTGGTTGAATAGATCTCTGAACCCATCCCAACTCAAAGTAGAAATATCTATGGTCTCTGATGCAGCTTCCCACCAAATACGGGCATCCTCTCTAAGCATATAGGTGGCCACCCTATCATTACCTTCTACCCTCATGAAATCCAAGATAGAAGTAATCATACTCATCCACTGTTCAACCTTTAGTGGATCTGATCCTCCCTCAAAGGTTGGAGGATGCTGTCCATTGAACCGCTCATACAATGGTTCCCACCTGCTCCTAACCTCAGGTGTCTATATAATTTGTTCCACAACAGGTGGCACAATAAGTGTAGCACTCTATAATGGAGCCTACTGTCCTAGAAGATGGATCTGCTCTTCCTAGCTCTGTAACTAGGCTTGCATGTATGCAAGTATCTACAGCCAGTTCTAAAGGACTGGCGGAGGGTTCTGGCCCTGGTCATCATCTCTAGCCTCAGACTCTGTGCCAGCTAGTCGTATCGATCACCTTGGATGCATAGCTATCCAAGTTTATCTGCAATCAACGACTCGACGGTCAGACAATGATGACAGGGTAACAATCTTTCCATAGTCCACCATCGAATCTCAACCAACCACAAACAATCAAGATGCAAAAAATCATTCAGATATCCATTCACATGTAGCAACAATGCTAATAAGCATGCCCAAAATAGTCACACAGCAGTCAAGGGCCTGGCCCTATCAGTATTCCATGCTCCCTATTAGCCATACAGATTAAAGCATTTACATTTCATTCAAACACTTAAGCATGTAATCACATATATACAATTACCAAACTCTGAGTCGAGCTTGTCTTTACCAGGGAGTGTACATGTCCAGCCAATCTTTAGAAACCCTTAAACCTAGACCGCTCTAATACTAATTTGTAACGTCCTGGATAACCAAGACCATTACACTGTGTAGTTAAAATAGTGCAGGACTTGCTAATCAAGTCATTTGATTAAAAATGTGATCCTAAGGTCAACAATCATATTAGGGTTAAAAGATTTTGATCGTAAACAGTTAAATTTTCATTAAAATAGATGTTTCATATATGGGATCCCAAAAATAGGGTTAAAAAGAGAAAATTTACAACTCTCAAAAGTTATATACAATTAGTGGCCACTCTATGGCAAAGTGTAAGTTTTAAGCTTCTGTCCCTGTACTTTCCTTGGCTGTGGTGGACATGCAGTTGACAATGTACACCTCGCCACCAGAGCTCTCCAACTCATGGTTGATCCAGCTTACCCTTGCCTTTACCTGCACTATGTAGCACCTGTGAGCCAAGGCCCAGTAAGAAAACCAAAACAACAATCACATGTAACAATAAGTATATTCAACCAAGCTTATCTCATAAAATCATAAAACAAAGTACGAATATTCAATTAGACAATTACAATCACATAATCTCAAGTGATCAGGGTTGGCACCCTTACGCCAAGCCCCCTACCGATCTAGCTAGCCCCGACTCACTTAGGCCAGGCTGCGCTCAGTATGCTTACCATTTACCCCGGCTCCCTTAGGTCGGTCATTCTTATATGGAAAATCAATCTTACAAACACATATCACAAGCAACCAATAATTGGAAATCTCAGTCTCGTTCATAACCACGCAGGGTGCAATTTTCTTACCTTGAATTCTGAGCGGAGATAATAGAGTGATCTCGAGCACGATCCTTAGTCGTAAGCCTTGGCGATAAACCTAGTCACATTGGCCAATAGGTATTTATCAACTTCAAATCCAAATAAATACTTAGGAGATAAACACTAGCCTCTGAGACCTCAATTTCTACTAAATCGGGTAGTAGAAATTGTTCCAAGCGCTTAGGTTCGAAACCCCAAACCTCACCATCCTTAAAAACCAATCTAGGGAAAAACCTTTACGCAGGCCGCGACCTGGCCCTTAAGGTTGCGACTTGCTGCTAGGTTAGAGACCAAGAACCCAAGCCATAGGGGAGGCAAGTCGTGACTTGCCCACTAGGGTCACGACGCTCCCCCAACCTGAGAGCACACACAGGGCCTACAGGGCACACGCGTCGCGGTGCCCTAGAGCTGGGTCGCGGTGCACCCCTTCAAACCCAGAAATTATGGGTTTTTCTTCTCATTTCTCCCAGCCAATTTCCCTCAAAACTCAAACCTAATAAGCTTCTCAATCAAAACTAAACCCCGCTACAAGTTCAAGATTAAATCACACATTTTAGTCACCAAAACCTTAGCAATTATACCAAAATCACTATCCCAAATCAGTCAGAATTCATTACTAAAGGACCTAAACCAATTGATCATAACTCCCAAAACCAATCATCAAATTCACACCCATGCTAACCAAGACTCTTAACATAAACAGAGCATAACTCAGAGATTAAAACTAAAGTTCTTACCTCTAATTGTAGCCCATTTCCTCCAGCAATATCTTGCTCAAACTTAGCTTAATTCCTCAGTCTAACCCAGCCAAGAATCAACTTGTTTCCCTTAGATTTTCCTTGTGTGTTTTCCTACAAATTCCAACTCAATTTCCCAGCCTATGCTCCTTCAATTCTCCAAGTTTTTTTTTCATTTCTTCCTATAGAGAGTGAGGAAAAAACGTGAGTGAGAGAGAGATGAGGGTGAGCTCATTATTCTAAGTGATTTCTGGCTAAGTCTAGAATCAAAGAAGATATATCATTTAACCCCTAAAAGGACTATTTTGCCCTCCCATATATTACTTAGCCCTTTAATTGTTCGATAGGTAAAATGGTCATTTCCTCAGTTTCCTGCTAATTCCTCAAATGTTCCTAATATTCACCAATTAATCCCATCATATCCAATTAATTACCAAGTACTTATTCAGTATTTATAAATCCCACAATGTTCTCTAAATTCCCAGAAAATATCCCCAGGCTCCCCCCGAGTCGGGTATTAAACATTGCTGTGACTATTTCGTTAATTCGCTCACTAGGACCGTCTCGAGCCATGTGCAGCAAATATATCTACATAATAATGTGGTCTCAACAATTTATCACAAATAGTCACATTTATGCCCTCAATGGGCCAAAATTACAAATATGCCCTTATAAGCTATAAAGGGCCTACATGCATATCTATTACTCATAAATATGCCTATAATATATCCATATAATCATATTAATCATGCATGCCACATAATCATGCATTTTAACCATTTAATCACACATATACCAATTATGCCCTCCTGGCACACTAATAAAGGCCCTTAAGCTTTATTAGTGATTTTGGATCGTTACACAATTACCCTACTAAATCTCCAAAATGTAAGATGGTAACGTAGAAGTCAAAATATTTAAATAATATAATTAGCAAAATATTATCACTCAGAATTAAGATCAACTTGACCTATGGTTAATAATGTGGCATTGATTAGATTCGATAACAACGATACTTATTATTCTATCAATAATCAATATCGGTCGTAGTCCAATGTACCCATATACATCCGATCTTATCTACTCGGTAAATGCATTGGAAAAGACATCACACCCCGAATATGTAAGTAGGTCATATCGTAGATTACCAGATTAGTGAAAATCCAATGCATTGACTTGATCTCAGGACTCATTCTTTTGAACATATAATCACAATTATAATCCACTGTGATCTAGTCATTATAATTGTACCTATTAATATGATCAATATTTTATAAATATTTGTATTATTCCAATAATCACATAATAAAACGAGCAAGTAACATGATTGTCAAACTAAATCATTTTTACTTCTTTTATTGACAATATAAAGTTGCGTTACATGTCCGACATGGTTTTATAAGGGCATAAAACCCAACAAACTCCCAATTTCCCTTCTAAAACAAATGGGACATGTTTCTCAAAACCATTTATTCTACATACTTCACAATTATACTCGTTTCTTATATCTTTTTAAGGGATATGAAAGATTGCCTTCCAATGTTGTCTTCATCACCTTCACATCACTCCTTTGCCCCATCCCCGATAATGTGGTGCTTTCTATCTATATGCTTTGCTGTTTTGTGGCTTTGAGTTATTTTGAATTCGTTATTGCCTCATTATTGTCACTAGACAAAATGAGTGGTTTATCCATTTTTGGAATAACATCGAGATCCGTATAGAACTTCCTTGTTGATGCCGTTTTTTGTCAACTTAGATATGAAGAGCACTAAACACATATACATAAAAAATAGAAGGATTCAAAGTCTTTTTACGTGGTTCAGTAGTTAAAATCTGCCTAGTCCACGAGTCACTATTATTATTCTCACTACTCTCTCAAAGCTTTTTCAGTAAGAAATTTTGGCAGAGTATTATCCAGTACAATTTGTGTGTGTCTGCAAATGAATCAAACCAGGCTATTTATAGACCTGGTCATGAGAATATCTTCCTCTGATTCAGGGAAGTTACAATCAATCATATTAATTTGAAATAAATACATTAAATACATAATATCCCACGATAATAGGTATTTAATATCTGATAATAACGAATTCCTATGGGATAGAGATTTCCTAATGGCACTACAAGAATTTTGCTTATATATTACGTTAAAATATTACATATATTTAGAAGTGTTATAAATATATACTAATAAAAAAAAAACAAGCTGAAATTTTACCCAAAGAGGCGGCAAGTGAAAACACTTAGCGCCAAATGAAAATGAAAAAATCATTTGGAGGTTTCCTTTCTCTCTCTCTCTCATTCGGATTCAGCTCACCCTAATCACCCCTCATCCTCTCTCTCTCGCCTTCATTTTATCAGTTCCCTCTCCATTCTCCATCGCGCTCTCTCTCACCGAGTCTATCGACTCTCTCCATCACGCCATGACCATACCTAGCTAAAGCTCTCTCTCTAACAGAGTCTATCGACTCTCTCTTCCTCAAGCCCTGATACTCTAAAGTCCGACTGAACAACACCACGTTTAGTCTCTCTTCACTCTTTCCCGTTGAGCTGTTGGAGCACACACGAGCACGGAGCAGCTAAACCAAGACCCAGGTAACCCAATCACTCACGAAGTTGTTAGTTTCTTCTATAGTTTTTTTTTCTTTTTCAGAAAGTTTTTTGAATATTGATTATATATATTTGTTTCTAATTGAGATAACACAGAAAATTAAAACTAGAGAGGTTGTATGCTAGCTAATTTAAACACTCACAGGGCCTCTCTTTCTCACGCTCTCCTCTTTCCCTCGCCTCTCTCAAATTTCACCTCACTAAAGCCTCTCTTGAAATAGCTCAAGAGGTAAGGCATTTTGATTTTTTTAACTTTGATTTTGATATTTAGTGTTTTAGTTTGTTAAGTAAAACTTGTATTGATTTTTGTTTTGGTTTTGGGGTATTATCAGTGGGTATAAGTCTTGGTTTCTCCCCTTGTTGCTGATCTGGTTCTTCGATCCCCTATTTCACAATCAGGTAAGTCAAACATCCATTTACATATTATTTCTACAGGTACTTTGTTTTAACTCATGATTTGGAGGAGTTGTACCACAACCCTGAATCATTTCATCGCGAGCAGGATATGATTCAGTGGATGGAAAAATTGAGGCCTTGTGCTGAGGCTTTGTACATTGTTTTGTTTAATAACCATAGCGAGGTCGGTGGTTTTTATTGTTATGTAATAACCCAAATTATTTTCAGTTGAATAAATAACTTACCTTTTCTTTTGGCTGAGTAAATAATTATCTACTTATTTGATTTAGATTTCTAGTTTTTAGCTTTTAGGTCATCTTGTGGTTTCAATCCTTCATGAAGCAATGAATGGTTGCCCAACACCAGTTACTGAAATCACTCCAGGGCTGCTTTTGAAAGATGCTGCTTATGATGCTGCTGCATAAGTTTATTATGAGCTTTCAAATTACATGACCTTTAAAGATTGGTCTGTCAATTCTTTACTTTGCTATCTATATTGTCAACTAACTAGTTAATCTTTCTAAATTAAAATTCATGAATTATTGCTGCATTTAAATTAGGCTCATGATTTGCTTCCATGAGATCTGTAGTTTGATTCTTCTCTATAGCAAAATGTTCAAGTTTTCTGCCTATTAGGGTTTATCAAGAGGAACCAATACTAAAAAAAGTGTGCTGACTAGTTAAACTTAATAACTTGATAGAATTGATATCTGGTCTAGTGTGTTAATTAGGTGGGGTTCGTGTGGGGGAAAGGGTGCGTGTAGCATGATGCGTTTTAATGTTAGCCCTAATTTTATGCATACAGTTTTGATGAGAATAGTGCATACGGTTGGTACACTATTGTTGAAGGGTTGTAATATTTTGTTCTCAACATGTTAAAGTGCCTGAATTTACCCCAACTAATAGTGTCAATTGTTTTGATGAATAATAGTGCCAAAAGTGGTTAGGATAACTTGACTTGTTCACACTTCTAAAGGCTAGGTTCAAAGCAATACTTGTGATTTAGCTAGAGAGTTGGTTTGTACAGTCGGTTGTCTGTTAAAGTTAGCTTATAGTTTGACATATCTATTTATTTCAGGCTCTAATATCTTCTTGGGTTTGTTATATTTACATGATTTTGTCTTCCTAATGTGTAAATTTGCAGGTTTAATGGTGCATTATCACTTGATCTCTCAAATGATCATCCAAATATGCGTATCATCCATCGGAAAGTCGCAATTATATTGGGACAATGGGTTTCTGAGGTGATATATTTATTTGATTTTTCCTATTTTAAAAATATTATGGATTCAAAGGAGCTGTACAAGAATATAGAAGTTTCTTCTCAATATATGTCAAGTGGTGGCAGATGCAAATATTTTTTTTCAGTTGCAATGTTTCTTGCTTCATTGCTGCTAATTTCATACTCACATTTAAGATATTTAATTGTGTTTCTGGTCAGTAAACTAGGAGAAATTAATTTTTTTATTTTTGTATAATTGTGCTACTGTACTCTATTTGTAGAAGCTGTGGAATGGATAACTATTTATGTGTGTGTATGTATATATATTAGTGGAGTTTTTTCATTTACTCTAGATAAAAAGATGCATGTTAAGATGAATTTTCTACTTTGTTTGGTGAGTTGTATCTCTGTTTGTATTCATTATTCTAGTGACAAACCTCACTGAGTTGTATTATATGACCTATCAGTTCTTAAGTATAACAAATACTTTTGTATATATGTATGTACAATATGTAATGCAAGCTTGTGTCATTTTCCATGCAAACTATACAATATGTTTGGATCATATAAATAAACTAAGTATTGGGTTTTACTGTGCAAGTAACATCGTGTCTTATGAGTATACCATTTTCCTTTATTCTTCTTTTTTTCAGGTATTTTATTTGTTATAGTTCATGCTTATTTAAGAAAATCGATAACTATTGTAAAATGACATTATTTTGTCTTGAAATGGTGTGGCTAAAGGATTCTTGATGCAAACAATTTCACTGGAGGGTTCCTTCTGACTCTCACTAATCTCGCTGAATGGTAAGAGTCAATGTGTACTATAATTCTATATATGAAATGATCAAGATATTTTGGTTGAATAATCATTAGTATTATGTCACTTTAATCTCATTGCAGAAGGATTAGTAGCGACAACTTCACAAGAAAGATACCTGAGTTTGGCAATTGGTGATACCTATGTAAAGCTTTTCCACTTGCAATGTTTTATGTCATCATTTTTAATTACCTTCTCCATTTTCTGTTTACACTTTGTAGCATTGATAGTTTTATCTTGATTTTTAGACTATCTTTTCTTAGATTCTCTTTTCTCTAACATATTTATGTCTAATATTATTTTTCATTAATCTACCTTGGGTGAGGTTAGTGATGATTGGAAGTCATTACTATGAAGCAAACTTGTTTCTGAGACTTAAGACTTATGTGCTGTTATACATTTGCAGTACCCTTCCTTTAAACAACTTTTTGTCTTTCTCATTTAGATTATAAATAATAGAAACTGTTCTGTATTGCTGCTTGTTGGACTTAGAAGTTATTTGTCAGTTTCAACTTTCAAGACCTGCACTCTTTAAAAATTACATATTCTTTTCCATTTTTGTGAAGGTAGAAAATTATTGTTTGGACAACTTACATTAATTTTGTTTCTGTGCTGCCAACTTGGAGTATTTTAAATGTCACAATTAGGAATGCAAGCAGTTTTAAATCCCAGTGAGATGTTTTTAAGTGAGGAGTATTCAGGCTCATATGTTTTAGCGGTGGTTGTTGCAGTTACTATGGATGGATCTCAAAGTTTTCTTGTAGAGATTCAGGTAGCTTTTCTATAGTTTGATAACATTATTTTTCCATGTTGGAGATTCTGATTTACATTTTGAAATGACAATGTCTAACTGGGAGCTTTTTTCATTTTCATTTATATTTTATATTACCTGTTGAACTGAAGGGCTTAACTTTCTCTTGGTACTTTAGCTTTAATATGCAAAATTTGAAACCATAGACTTCAATTTGATTCCAATATGGGCTCCTTTCTGACCACAGGGACTCAGCCAGCATATTTTTGGTTCATTTTATAGTAGTTAGAATCTACCTCACACAAAAATATGTTGAATAACTTGCAGCATAGCCAGAGAGCTTGATTTGGAGGAATGGACTTCCAGGACTGAAACTGCTAATGTGCTGCTTGAGCCAGTATGTCTCTTTTCATCTCATCTCATCTTGCAAGTCATTTATAATTTAAGTAGTTTCTTTTTCTCTAGAGTTAATTATGAGAAATTCATAAACATTGTTTGGTAAATGAAAATTGTATTGTTCTGCTTTACTAACTCTATTAGATCATTCCTTTTATTCTGTTAACTTTCAATTTTATACATATTTGTGTACTTTTTGGCTCATGCCTCTGTTACCATTTCTCTCACACTCGTTCTCACTCTCTCTGTCTCACTATCTTCATCTCTGTCATACACTCTCTGTCTCTCACACTTGTGTGTATATATATATAAAGAAAAAACTGAGAGTGGTTGCCATATGTTTGATAAAAGTCTTCAATGAATTCTGCTAAAACTTTAGAGGCAAAGTAAAAAGTAACATAGTTGTGGGGGCAAATCTTAAGTGAATTGTTTGAATCATTATTTGAGAAAAATAACTTGTAGTGTCTCATACGATTACAACTGTTTTGAGGTAGAACACTTCAAAATTGATGCACTGAATTTGTTTTCATTTGTTATACTGAATACATAATAGAGAGTAATCTTTTAGTTTATTAAAAAAAAATTATGCAATCTGCAATTGGTTTCAAGCTCAATAAAAATTCTCTTATGCTCTTCAAGAATAGAATTTTTAAGAGGTGTAGATTGAATATGGTATTGTGGTTAATGCTTAGTTGCTTAATTCATTGAGGTAATGTTGGAGGGGGCTACTGTTGTGAAGGGTGTTGTCAATGTTAATTGTTCATTTGTTTTTTGATAACCAATTCTATTTCATATATAATTAATTCTAGTTATTGTGATACATCATGTGCGGGACAATATATTTAAGAGGTATAGATAATATATGTGTTTGGTTAATGCCTACTGTGTTGTAGGCTATTTGGTTGAGGTGTATTCAAGAATCAAATGAAATTATATTTGTGCCTAATGGAAACAACTTAGAAGTTTTTGAAGGTTTTTTTTTAATCTTTCAGGAATTATTAGCCATTTAGCAGCAAGGATGTAAAGCTATTGGATTCTTTTCGAACACGGATTATGGGATTCATGCATTGGGAATTTATTGAGATTCTTAGCTATGCAATGGTTATATCTGTAAGAGCTCTTGATTTTGTGTATCTTATGTGGTACTATAATTTTATAGTATTTCCCCTAATGTTCCTTGTAGTCTTGCACAACACTATTGTTGGCTGAATAATCAATATTCATAACGAGAATGTCAGAGGCTCAGTGATGCTTTTTCTGACCATATGCATGTGGATGTAAATATGTTTGTGTTGTTCCCTTAAATTCCTAATTCTTGGGTATAACACAATTATGTGCATCTGACACTAATGCATCTGGAGCATTTGAAAAAGCAACCACTTGAGAGCCAGGAATTATTATTTAAATTAAGAAAAATAAATTTACTCTCTTTTACTTCATATCTTTTAGTTTCCTAGCCAAAGTTAAATGATTGCTTATAATGGAGTCTATTTTTCAGTGGAAAGAGGCATTTTGTTGGTGACTCTATTCTATTTATCAGGTATGATGAACTGAGGATATATATTCTTTATGAACTGTAAAGTACTTTTTGTTTAAACCTTTTTAACTTCATTGTTTGTGATCAGGGATGAAAAGCAACATCTACTTCTCGGTATTAGACGAGCTTACAGGCAACCTACGAACCTGTTACAGCTCCATTTTTAATATTCCCCCTCCATTTTTCAGATCAAAATGTCCCAGACAACTGGGAATGCCAGGTAAGAGATTCATAATATAACCATTCTTTGACTTTTGTTTTTAATTTTTGTTTTTAAGAGAAAAATCAATAGATCTAACCACTATTATTTGACATAAAAAAGTCTCACTTTTGTAAAAGAATGGAAAATGACTTAATGCTCATTTCTTATTAGTTATTTTGGAATATAGTTCTTGTAATGCCCCAACTCCAAGGACTGTTACGGTGTGCCTTGTAAACAGTGCTAAACTCGCTAATCGAGTCATTTGGCCAAAATTGTGTAACTAGGCATGATTAGCGGTTTAGGGATTAAAATTTTTGGTTAAGATGTAACGTTTCACTAGAACATTTAATATATACATTGGGATCCCAAAAATATAATTTCAAAGTCTATTACAGAAAACTATTTACAACACGCCGATCTAAGCGGTAAAACAGGGTTTAACCTTAGTTCCTCTTAAAACCTTGGCCGTGGGCGGACGAGCAGCTGCATATGTACACGTCATCACCTAAGCTCTCTAACTCAAGGATGGTCCAGCTTCCTCTTGCCTTTACCTGCACCACATAGCACCCGTGAGCCGAAGCCCAGCAAGAAACACAATATAACATGATATAATATCAACAGTAATTGTAATGATTATTCAGGACCAACAGTTCAACAAATAGGTGACTAACACAAGAGTCACATACAGGGGGACAACACCCTTTAGCCATGTGACGATAGGGTCACCAGGGCTTAACTGGTAGGTTGTCTTTTCATAAGTTCGATCAGGATAGGTGCATGGTGATTGGTCACCAACATAACCTTCCTCCCGACTCAAGGGTCGTAACTATGGACATCGTCCCCTAGCCATGTGACAAACAGTCACCGGGGCCATATGCCCTGGCTATGAACATCTGGTCTTAGACCAGGCAAGCGCTTATAGTTTTCATTGACCTTCCGGTCGGTCCAGCATTAATACCCCATATGAGTCATTCAATGCCGACCTCGATTAGATCTAATCTTCATTTGGCCTAGCGTTTACAACGCTCTGCCATTTCTGACTCTCGGGTCAGAGAAACACGACCAGTGCCCAGCCCATTGTGAATTTAACTAATAAGTCACAGCCTCACAGACGGATCTGACACCGTTGCCGATTCTGACTAATAAGTCAGCGCCATACACAGGTAAGCCATGCCACCAAACATATATCACTTGTCCAATATCCATAAACAAGGCATTCATCATGCTTACTTAATAGGTACTAATACAATTAGGACCATGCACAACACAGAGGCTCAAGCTATGAACAATATCATACTCAGTATACAAAACATGTCCTAATCACATGTTTCTCGCGCATCACATGCATCATACTTAACAATCCAACATGCATCAATAGCAGCCATGCATGTCACATTTAATAATCAACCAACATGCATCAAGAATAACCATGCATGTCACATATACACAGGGTGCAGTTTTCTTACCTCAGATTCGAGCTAGAATGATTTAAAGAACGACCCTTGAGAACGATCAACTTTTAGTCCTTTAGCGGTCACCTAGTCATAACCAAATATAAGATACCATCAATAAAAATGATCAACATAAGTTCCCAAACCAATATCTAGCCTCCGGGACATCAATCCCCACTTAACCGGGTACTAGGTTCAACCCCAAGGCCTAAGGCTTGAATCCCCAAGCTAAAAACACCATTCTGGCCAAAAATTCACTAAGGGCCGCGGCGCGCCCCCCCAAACAGAGGCAACCCTCTCTGCCAGACGCCATGAGCCGCGGCGCACCACAGCCATGTCACGACTCAATACCCATATTTGCCGAAAAGACAGTACGCACCTACAAACCTCCCCTGCGTTTTTCATTGGAACCAAGCCTTCGAACCAGCTCCAAACCTCCTCCAAACACTCAATTCAACCTCTATACATTACCTATAACTCACCCTCATCAAAACCTAAGCGAAGCTTCAATCAAAACCTCCATAAATCCAAACTACCATCAAGAGATCATAGGCTGAAAAACTAAAAGAAAAACAGAGTACAAACCATAAACTAATGGTTAGAACTTACCTCAAACTCGATTTTGAATCCCCTTTAATGGCTGAAACAAGTTCCCTAGCTCCCACCTTTGATCTCCTAGCTTAACTCCTCAATTTGGGCTCTCAAAATTCAAAGAAAGAATGAAGGGAAAAGCTTGTACGGGAGAGAAAGGAAGAGATGAGGATGGGGTTCTGTTTTGTTCTGTTTTCCACAGCCTTCTAAAACTCAAAGGATGATATAAATCCTTAAGGTCAAAAGACCATAATGCCCCTAAGCCAAATAAATCCCTCTAAAGGCTTCTGAGGGTAAAACCGTCCTTTCTCGCCTATCTCGTTAATTATAATTAACGCTCTCCAATTCCCGCTATTCTCAATATTCTCAAATACCAATAAATCATATCCCATTACCCTTTTATTCCCGGTAATGTTCTAGTCATCAAAATGACCCCGAGACTCACCTCGAGCCCCGAACATAAACCCGTTATGACTAGACCGAACACTTACATCTCATGATTGTCTCATGCCGAATAGCTCGAACCAATCCACCTTATAATGTGGTTATATTAATTAATCACAACCATGCACCAAAAATACACAATTACGCCCACAGCGGCCAAATTACCAAAATGCCCTCATAATTAAAATATGAACCCATATGCATGCATCCACCATCATATAATAATATAATTCACGTAAACATGCATATAATCATTAAATACCATAATAAATCAATTATGGCCCTCCCGGCCTCCTAATCAAGGTTCTAAACCTTATTAGGAAATTTGGGGCATTACAACTATCTCCTCCTTATAGAAATTTCGTCCTCGAAATTTACTCAAACAACTCGGAACAAGAATTCCGCACAATTGACACAAATTCCTCAGGTCATTCCCTGCCCTCACTATCTCTATAGTATTACCTTAACCCAAGGTACATTATGCTCAGCAGAACCTTAATACTTCTATCACATTCTGAACTGGCTATTCCTTACCGGAATACTTAACCTTAACCTTCAAATTCTATAACTCAACTCATAAGTTGCTTCAACCCACGCCCACTGCATGGAAGTACATAACTCACTGTATACAACTGTCAGTGCCTAAATGTAACCGATCCAGAATTAACCTATCCAGGATTCAGCTGCCGAAATGAACAAGGGCTTAACTTGTCTTAATTCCTCACCCCTTTTCCCATGGTGATACTTTAGTGAAGACACATTCTCCTACATGGAGTTCCACATTCCTACTTTCCAGTTCAATAACACTTTTCCATTTATTCTGAGAAGTGAGTATCCAAGCTTCACTCCCTTGTAATCTCATTAATCCCTTGAACCACCTCATGATCCAGATATACATCAATGCATTCATCTTATAAGATGTTCCTCCAATAATAATCGGATAATCCTCTCTCTCTGATTTGCCATCAGTTTGAGAGTAATAAACTGTACTGAGAGTCACCTCTGTTCTCATGGCCTTCCAACCCTTCCAAAACTTGGAAGTCACAATAAAGTCTTCATCTAATAAGATAGACCTTGAGTCTCATGAAGGCGCTCTATCCCTTTCACAATGAAATATGAATACTGATCAGCTGTACTATTAATCCTTGCTGATACAAAAGTATACTCACTTGGACTACTGGTCCACAATGACTCAATGTCAATTCACACTGACCCATCAACCTGGGAATCCCACCGCGAAACATATCGCGATGCCCTCTTATTCCCACTATGAAATACCCAAAGGCTGTAATGGCCTTGCTGTTTCCTGATATTCTGTCTTGATCTGCCAACAGGTTAAGATCTTTACACATGCCTCAATATATCCCTTTTCATCTCAGGCCATCACTATAACACTTCCATATCCCGTTATCTTTCCACGATGCCTGAATGAAGCAAATAAGATAATAGCATGAGATTCATCCAGAATCTCTCAGTTAATTTCAATGTCTATCGGATCCCAAGTCCGATCTCTATACCATAATATATTCATACCTGTCACTATACAACCCCTAGCTAATCCAGCTAGAGTTTCCATTCAATCTTTTCCTTTCTGTGGCTCACTTAACCATTTTTTTCCTTTTTATCTTTCTTGAGACAATAATTTCAAACAATAAACTGGCCACCTGGCCACCAGAAACTCTACTCCAGTTCTGGTCAGATTCTTTAATCAACATATTGCATAGGCAATCCCTTTTCCTTATTACTGGGATGCCATAACAATCCACTAACTGATCCTGGTCTGCTAAAGACCTAAAATACTTTCCCAAGGCACCTGAAACATTTTTATCACCTATGGACACTCCTGTCCTCAAGGCACTCTTCAACCTTGGCACATCTCCACAAAGAAAATACCACAATACCAGCGTCCAAGACGATCACAAATCCCATTCAAATAAACCTTTGAATGCACTATTCATTTGATTAACAAGTACTTGGCATCAAACCAATTCTCAAGACGTATACAGCACTCTCAGTGCTCCTAACCGATACTAACACAATCCTTTATATAACTTCCTTTCTATGAGCTCTAACTGGTCCTAACCAGATCCAAGATCAACCTTAAAGAATTCCATCTTACTCTGCAGCTAAACTCTTAATTCTTATAACTCTGCTGAGCCACTCAAAACAGTGTTTACATCTGATTCCATCTCTGACACTAATCCAATCACCATTCCAGTCTCTTTTCATAAAAAGAAGCCCTGGCAGACCACCTGGTAAAACATTTAGCATCCACAGACTAATCCAGTCTGTCCCGATCTCACCGACATGACCCAAGTGATATCCATTACGCTAGCTAAGGGTTCCATGCATCTCCCTGCACAAGACTCTAGCTCTCACTACAGGTATCACAAACATACCAAATCCATGCATAGTGCCAATTATAACAAGACTTTCCGCTCTCAAGCCCAAGAATTACTACATTTTCCTTGCCATTCAAGACTGCTCTCTAATTACTTACCCAATCCAATCTCTGGATCAAACCAAAGCCAGTCATAACCAGCTTTATCAGAATCACTGATGAGTCCTTTCCATAACCCAACTTGTCTCTTAAGTTGCCAATACCACATTGCATTTCCGTCACAGCATAACCATGTGATCATCATATCATCCTTATACTTCCATATATGCAATAAATAAAAGGGCAGCATGGCACCAAAACCAATCAGTACAACTTAGAAATCAAAACTAGAAAACTAACCTGCCACCCCTGAGGAACTAGTCTCAGTCTCTGATTCCGACTGCATCAGAATGAACACTCGAGCTGAAGTCGAGTTGTCCATCCCTCTTTGCTCATTCTTCTTCCGCATTGGGCAATTCTTCTTACGATGTCCAAACATCCTGCATGAGAAACATGCCCTTGCTCGACATACTCCAAGGTGATGCCTCTTGCACCGAGTGCATATTGGATATGTCTTCCGGCCTTCCTTTTTACTTGCTCTAATAAGTGGAGATACCGCTATCTGAGCCCTATACTCTCCAACACTCTGCTGCCCAATCTGATGTCCTGCGCTCTCAACAGCAAAAGCCTTCTCTACCACCTGAGCATAGGTAGAAAATTCATGCACTGGGGCAACTCTAATGCCCTGAGCTATTCCAAGATTCAACCCTTGAATAAACCTTTCCTTCTAAGCTATAACTGTGGGTACCATATCAAAGGAAAACTTGGCCAACCCATCAAATTTAGTAATATACTCGGTCACTGATGCATTACCCTGAACAAGATTCAGAAACTCATTCATCTTAGTAGTCTTAGCTGCATCACAATAATACCTCTCATTAAACAGCTGCCAAAATTCTTTCCAGTCCATCACTGCTGTATCTCGTGTTTGGGATACTACCTCCCACCATGACCAGGCATCCTCCCGCAGTACACATGTAGCACAGATCACCCTATCGTGACCCACCAGTCTCATACTATCTAGAATGGAGCTGATCATGCCCATCCATTGCTCAGCTCTGAATGGATCTAGGCCTCCCTCGAAGACTGGAGGATAAAACTTCAGGAATCTTCCACAGAGGAATTCCCATCTATTCTCAACCCTAGGCTGAGCTGAAACTGATGCCACCCCTCGCATAGCAAAGAAAGGGGTACTACCCAATAGACTCCGTTGTTGCTTCAAATACCTGATCTCTTCCTCCTGCCTCTGCAATATTAATTGCAAATCTGTAAGCGTCTGCTGAACGTTCATAGGTGCAGACAAAGAACTGATACCCTGGCTGTAACTCTCAGCCCCTGTAAAACTATCACCAGGCCTCATAATCTGCCTTGAACATAAACCTGCTGATCAAATCTGCAGTCAACAACTTGACCCATTAATCACAATAAGCATATCAAGAGCTTTCCCCCACGGGATAAATCTTACCACACCACAATCTTAGACCACTTGCAGTGCTACAAACATGCCCATGGCATTCATACATTACTCATAATCCCTGCTCTTCCAATACTCAAACCATGCCTCCAAATCTAGCATGCAAATATCACAATTATATATTCATGGAGCAAGCAATCATATGATCACAGTCATATATATATATTCACGGAGCATATAATCATATAATCAAGAGCCAAGCTCTATCAGAATCTCATGCTCCCTAATACAATGTGCAGGTAAAGCATTCACATTCCATTTAAACAGCTATGCACATTACTACAGAAATGGTTACCATTCCTTGAGTGAAGCTATCTTCAGTGATGAGTGTACATGCCTAGCTTTTATTCTGGAACCATAAACCTAGGCTCGCTCTGATACCAAGTTGTAATGCCCCAACTCCAAGGACCGTTACGATGTGCCTTGTAAACAGTGCTAAACTCGCTAATCGAGTCATTTGACAAAAATTGTGTAACTAAGCATGATTAGCGGTTTAGGGATTAAAATTTTTGGTTAAGATGTAACGTTTCACTAGAACGTTTAATATATACATTGGGATCCCAAAAATATAATTTCAAAGTCTATTACAGAAAACTATTTACAACACGCCGAGCTAAGCGGTAAAACAGGGTTTAACCTTAGTTCCTCTTAAAACCTTGGCCGTGGCGGACGAGCAGCTGCATATGTACACGTCATCAGCTAAGCTCTCTAACTCAAGGATGGTCCAGCTTCCTCTTGCCTTTACTTGCACCACATAGCACCCGTGAGCCGAAGCCCAGCAAGAAAACACAATATATCATGATATAATATCAACAGTAATTGTAATGATTATTCAGGACCAACAGTTCAACAAATAGGTGACTAACACAAGAGTCACAAACGTGGGGACAACACCCTTTAGCCATGTGACGATAGGGTCACCAGGGCTTAACTGGTAGGTTGTCTTTTCATAAGTTCGATCAGGATAGGTGCATGGTGATTGGTCACCAACATAACCTTCCTCCCAACTCTAGGGTCGTAACTATGGACAGCGTCCCCTAGCCATGTGACAAACAGTCACCGGGGCCATATGCCCTGGCTATGAACATCTGGTCTTAGACCAGGCAAGCGCTTATAGTTTTCATTGACCTTCCGGTCGGTCCAGCATTAATACCCCATATGAGTCATTCAATGCCGACCTCGATTAGATCTAATCTTCATTTGGCCCGACGTTCACAACGCTCTTCCATTTCTGACTCTCGGGTCAGAGAAACACGACCAGTGCCCAGCCCATTGTGAATTTAACTAATAAGTCACAGCCTCACAGACGGATCTGACACCATTGCCGATTCTGACTAATAAGTCAGCGCCATACACAGGTAAGCCATGCCGCCAAACATATATCACTTGTCCAATATCCATAAACAAGGCATTCAGCATGCTTACTTAATAGGTACTAGTACAATTAGGACCATGCACAACACAGAGGCTCAAGCTCTGAACAATATCATACTCAGTATACAAAACATGTCCTAATCACATGTTTCTCGCGCATCACATGCATCATACTTAACAATCCAACATGCATCAATAGCAGCCATGCATGTCACATTTAATAATCAACCAACATGCATCAAGAATAACCATGCATGTCACATATACACAGGGTGCAGTTTTCTTACCTCAGATTCGAGCTAGAATGATTTAAAGAACGACCCTTGAGAACGATCAACTTTTAGTCCTTTAGCGGTCACCTAGTTATAACCAAATATAAGATACCATCAATAAAAATGATCAACATAACTTCCCAAAACAATATCTAGCCTCCGGGACATCAATCCCAAATTAACCGGGTACTAGGTTCAACCCCGAGGCCTAAGGCTTGAATCCCCAAGCTAAAAACACCATTCTGGCCAAAAGGTCACTAAGGGCCGCGACGTGCCCCCCCAAATAGAGGCAACCCTCTCTGCCAGATGCCATGAGTTGCGGCGCACCACAGCCATGCCGCGGCTCAATACCCATATTTGCCAAAAAGACAACACGCACCAGCAAACCTCCCCTACGTTTTTCCTTGGAACCAAGCCTTCAAACCAGCTCCAAACCTCCTCCAAACACTCAATTCAACCTCTATACATTACCTATAACTCACCCTCATCAAAACCTAAGCGAAGCTTCAATCAAAACCTCCATAAATCCAAACTACCATAAAGAGATCATAGGCTGAAAAACTAAAAGAAGAACAGAGTACAAACCATAAACTTATGGTTAGAGCTTACCTCAAACTCGATTTTGAATCCCCTTTAATGGCTGAAACAAGTTCCCTAGCTCCCACCTTTGATCTCCTTCCTTAACTCCTCAATTTGGGCTCTCAAAATTCAAAGAAAGAATGAAGGGAAAAGCTTGTACGGGAGAGAAAGGAAGAGATAAGGATGGGGCTCTATTTTGTTCTATTTTCCACAGCCTTCTAAAACTCAAAGGCTGATATAAATCCTTAAGGTCAAAAGACCATAATGCCCCTAAGCCAAATAAATCCTTCTAAAGGCTTCCGAGGGTAAAACCGTCCTTTCTCGCCTATCTCGTTAATTATAATTAACGCTCTCCAATTCCCACTATTCTCAAATACCAATAAATCATATCCCATTACCCTTTTATTCCCAGTAATGTTCTAGTCATCAAAATGACCCCGAGACTCACCCCGAGCCCCGAACTTAAACCCGTTATGACTAGACCGAACACTTACTTCTCATGATCGTCTCATGCCGAATAGCTCGAACCAATCCACCTTATAATGTGGCTATATTAATTAATCACAACCATGCACGCAAAATACACAATTACGCCCATAGCGGCCAAATTACCAAAATGCCCTCATAATTAAAATATGAACCCATATGCATGCATCCACCATCATATAATAATATAATTCACGTAAACATGCATATAATCATTAAATACCATAAGAAATCAATTATGGCCCTCCCGGCCTCCTAATCAAGGTTCTAAACCTTATTAGGAAATTTGGGGCATTACAGTTCTTATTTCATGTAGAATGTTAAATTTTTGTAGGAGTTGGCGAGTGATGTTGCACACTAAGTTCATGATGCCAAATTTCCACAAGAACTTGTGTTTTTGTAAGCATTGGCAACAAAGACAAGTGCACAAAGGATGATGAATTGAAGGTTGGAGCAAGTTTCATGCATGATTTACTTTTGTGTATCTTGTAATGTTTCTGTTTTTCATTTTTGAAGTAAAAAATGTACAAGATTATAAAATTTTATTATGTTATGCTTTCAAAATTTAAGTTAGAACTAATATCTCAAGAAGTAGACATATTCATGATTTTAATTAGTTATTGTTTAATGTAATACTTATGGTTTATCAATCTGTTGAGGATTACATTTTATGATTAATTTTGATTTTTTTTTTTATCAAAATACAATAATGAAAATCTTTTAATTTAAAAAAAGAAACTTATAAGTGTCCTTATCACAATAAAAAACCTTAATATGTTATGATTTAAAAACATATTATAAGCGTAACAAATTGTTATGGTTTATATAATATAACAAACTAAAAACGCTATCAAAATAATCAAATGTAACAGTTGAAAAGTGTTATGCAAAAAGTATAAGATTAAACTTCAAATTTATAACCAAATACTTTAACTAAATGTTATTATTTGAATATTATAGCAACTAAAAATGTGTTATTGAATAGTTTAAGATAACATCGAGCATAACATTCGAATACTGTTATAGAAAAGATAGGACTTTTAATAACAGGGGCTATGTTAGCGTTTTCAGAAGTGTTATCAATACTCCTGGTTAGCAGTTTTTAAGTGTTATGAATACTGTTTTTTCTTATAGTGTGGCATTACTGCGTACAAAACATGTTGCTTAGTTCGATTGTAGTACTGGCGTACTTTCGAGACCAGTCCAGGCTTCGAGCTCACCATTCCAGTTATAACCTTTTCCTCATCTAGTAATTTCTTTGAGTATGTTCGTCGGAGATGGTTGGTACCTTCGAGCTTGCAACTTAGGCTTGAACAATACGACTGATACTCGAGTGCTAGTAAAAGATATGTAGGTAGACTAGAGTGTTGATAGCAGAACTAGAACCATTTAATAATTCGAACAAGTGTTTTTCTAGTATCCGTATACACGAGCTTAACTATTTTGAGTCGACATTTTGAGGCTATTCCTTTTTTTCTCGAAATTTAGGTGTAACATTTTGCCCCCTCAAAAGTGTTGGTTTGAATCCTCTGAGAAGGAAACTTTTGAACATCACCTTCGGAAAATGTGCCTATCTACCATACTCGAGTGTGGACATGCATCACAAGGGGAGTGCTCACCGAGAGTACTTGAGTACCCTCCTATCTGCACACGTCCTTTCCTATTACCTTTTTGCCTCCAGTTTTTTGGAATCAAACATGGCCCTTTGGATCACCTTTTAACTCAAATCAAGGGTTCAAATCCACCCATCCTTTGACATTCCTTTTACCTATATATATACTCCCTTCTTCCCAAGTCATTTTTTACTTTGGCATTTTCACCTTCAAAAAAAGAAAATACAAACCAGAAGAAAACACAAACCAGATTTTTCTTTGCATGTTCTCCAAACCCAAGAAACAACATAATCTCACAACTTTTGGCTCAGTGGGATCGTTTCTACTTCCTATTCTTTAGTCGACAATCTATTTGTTTCCATGATCGACTTTGTGTAAGTTTTTGAACCGTTCTTTTAGTTTTTCATGCATGAGAAAATTTTCTTGGTTCTTGTTGTATTCTTGAAATCTTCTTTGTGAAGGGGAGTTTTTGATTTTTATGGGCGAGTATTGATCAGAATCAAGCTCTAGGCAATTTTTTTTTTTGGTAAAAACAGATAAAAATGGAACCTTTTTATGCTATGGGTTATTAGGATATGGGTTCTGTGTAGCTTAAGAAAAAGGGTTCTGAATTAGGGTTTTAACACATGAATCTCGATAATATCTCATTTTTTGGGTAACTACCCACTTTTTTCCTAGAAACTTAGGATACTCTTAAACTGGCAATAACCACCCACTCTTGCGTGGGTAGACCCTCGATGCCCTGAACTTTACAATAGTTTGGTGTTGGCATTTGAGTTAACCTCGCCATTTCGAGCCTTCACGCTCAATTAAGGTGATCTCATTATCCTGAGCTTGCAAACTCAAGTTATCAAGATCTTAACTTTCCACTCTTTAAAATTGTGGGCCCTCACCTTTTTCTTTCTCATTAGATGTCTTAGTCTTTAGAGAATCGGTGGGGACCCGAGCCTGCCATTTCTTAACACCCACCATCTCCTCAACTTGAATCTTCATTTACCCAAAACCAACGAATAATCTGTGATTACAAGGAAAAACTCGAACAAGAGGACATCTGAGCCCACTTTCGATGCCAGATTGACGAGGTCAAAGAGGGAAAAAGGAAGAGGCTTTGGTTTGTTGTGTATCCGAATCCCGACCCCGAGATTTGTCCAATCCCTTTAGATCCCAACTGTAGGGTTACCATAGCCTTCTCTCTCAGTGAGCTTTCATTTAGCCTCATGGAGAGTGCTTCGACCCAACCGACACCTCCCAGGCCCTTTCTATTCCAACATCGGAGGACAGTTTCTTCAAGGCTGAGAATTATCGGAGCTCCGTGACCTCCATCGGGCATATCTCTGAATTGCTGGCCTTTCAAGGGTTAAAATTATCCAGCAAGCTGATGTGTAGGCCTGCAACCTCAACCAAGAGGAGTTTCCATGGTCTCGACAACAATAATCCTAACAAGAAGATTAAGCTTGCGGTCTGGTGTCACGAACATATGCAAGCTGGGGTCTTACTTTCCATAAGGGATTATTTCCAGCTCCTGGAATATGTTGGCATTGCCCCATGAGGTCACTGTACCAAGAAATGAAGTGAGATGGGCCTTTAGCACATGAGATCCTATGGAGGAGATGGATTTTACTATCTGTCGAGCTATCTAAAGGAGAAGCGGTTGTTCGTAGATATTCCTAACCACCCTCCAAACTTCAAAACCATCTTCCTTTGGATGCATGGGCTCACTCCTTCTCAGTTCTACTCCTTCCAATGAATTCATAAGTATTTTTCCATGTTCATTTATATTCTCTTTTTCTTTGATTTTCGAGATCGAAATGCTCACTCAAATCTTGCATGCAGCCAACTACCACCTACCAGTACCAACCAAGGCTATGAAAGATCACAAGGAAGCGATTCTCAAGCTTCCTTATGGTCGATAATCTCTTACTTACCTCCTCCACAAGGATAACCTCCGAGCTTGTAGTCTCCTAAGTGAAGGCGAGTCCACCGACATCTCGAGAATCTATAAATATGCAAGGTGGGAAAAAGTCCCAGTGTCAACGACCAAGCTCCCCACGGGAGGTAAACATGTGGGTTCGAGCTCGCACGACCCTGTACCTTGGTCCATCGAACCTTCATGCTTGGGAAATGAAGCATAAGACGAGGCCTCAATGAGCTCGTCTGAAGGAGGTAAAGTTATGCTTGACCTGTCCATATTGTCTCCCACTTTACTTAGACAAGAACCTACTGCCATAGTCTTATTTAACAATCCCTAGAACAATTTCATGGTCTGGTCAGGGGTAGACCTTAAGGTACATAGGTTCGATAGTTGTTTGGGGAGATACCAAATAATGTATAGTCTAAACGAAGTCTGGGATGGGATAACCGTTTAGTATGGAACCAATGACTATAGGGACCTTTCAAGGATGTCCCCTACTTTAAGGGAGGGGACTCCATTAGCCTCGTCAGAAGAAAGGGGAATTTCATGGTCCCCTAGTTCGAGGTCGAATGAGTCCTCCAGTTAGGTCCCTAATACTTAGTCATTTTCAATATTAGATATGCATAATTTTTCTTCTCAACATAATTGATCTACTCCTTTCTTTTTCAGGAAAGATGGATTCTAACTTAGACAACCTTCTGAACAAGTCGGTGGCCTCGAGGGTAAAAAAATTCCATCGGGCATCTCAAAAGGGAGGCACCCCTCCAAACTCACCAAGAATTCCGAGCTGGTCCCTCTGATATCAAGGCCATCTGACCCGGGTCAAGTCACCGAGTTCCTAGTACCCCTGAAAATCGCAAATCTCCCTCCTGGAGTTCAACCAAAATGAGTCCAACCTGCCATCCTAGACCACTATCTTTCGATCTCGACCTATATGCCTGAATTTTTGGTTGACGGTGCTGCCAGTACCCCTGGGGTTAACCTCTATTCTAACTCTTTGACTTGCATGGGTAAAAGCTTTAGCAACCTCGGGGCTCCCCATTGAAAATTTCTGACAACCTGCCAAGATGCCAACACTCTTTTGACAAGAATGGAGAATTATTATCTTCGGTTAGTCATTTTTTGACAAGTTCCCTGCTTCTGTGCAAAATTTGAATTTCTGTTTTTAACATATGTTTTTCATTGTAGGCATTCTTATCCTTTATTCAGCATAACTTTATCCTGAACCATGAGGTCACAACGAGCCCAAGAGGTCAAAGATACACAAATTAGGGCCAAGGACAACCTTAAAAAGGCTTAGGTGGAGCTTGAAGTGAGAGATGCAGAGATCAAGAGGGTCCATGAGCTGGACGCCAAGCTAGAGGCATCCCGGAAGGAGGTTGAGGCAAGGGACACAAAGATCAAAATAATCCAGGAGCTCAATGCCAAATTGGAAGAGGACAAGAAGAAGACTTTCGAGTTCATCAAGAGTGAGAAGGCTCGTCTTCTTGAGGAATTAAGGACCAAATAAGATCGTGTCATAGACATGACGATGTATTAGATTTGGGCTAACAATCCTGACCTCGATACAAGATTTCTATCTGACAGGGAGACTGAGTTTATTGCCAGGTGGTAGGCTCGATTGGAGGAGGAAGAGGTCAGGATTGATGCTGAAGAAGCAGCAGAAGCCACCGAACAAGTCAGGACCATGGTAGATGGAGTTGTTGATCCATGAAGGCCATTTTTTTTACAAGGGTTGTGTCCCTTAATTTTCTTTTTATCTATTTTTTTGTAATTAACTTCCTTTTATGCCTTTTGGGCCAAGACAATTAAAACTCAAGGTTTGATTGTTTTACCCTGTAATGGAAGTTTATATTTTATGCTTAAATTTCTTGCTAGAAATATCAATGCACACTATCTACCTTTATCATTTTTTCCTTTATTGCATACTTCACATTTCTAGCCTTGAAATATTTCGAATATCCCCATAAAGTGATATTTGTTTATCTTACAAATACTTATCGCACTTGAGTTCAAACTTCCATTTATTCATACATAGTTAATTCGATTGCGCACTATTTCGACTTCGTTATTCTCAAAATTGAATATTACTTTTACCTCGTATCTTCGTTATGAAATACTTATTTGCATGTAACCTCGTTAGCCTAGTTATTTCTCGATTATTTATAGTAACTTTTCCTCATCTTCGAGTATGGTCTCGAGGTTACGAGGTCGAAACTTATTTGCAAAAAAATTCCAACTCTGTCTCGACTTATAAACTTTTGTTTGTTTATTTAGAATTCCAACTTGTAATCATGTCGATTAGAGTTTGCTAATTTGTTCCAGACTTGTATAATTCATGTAAGGTTAGTGATCCATACATTGTTATTGTTTACACTTTGATTAATTTTATTTCATTATTATTAAATTAGCCAGGGGGAATGGGGTATGTCCTGTTGAGGTCCAGGCTGTCGTTTGGTATGCCCATAGGACTTGTGGTAATTCTTCTAACCATTTTCCTTTAGCCTCTATGAGCCTTTTTTTAATAGAACTCTTTAGAGTTTTATTCACTACTTTGACTGGGTGAACAGATTGCTGTCGAACTGGGTCCCATTGTCTGGTACTATTTTCCTTGGTACCCTGTATCTACAAATTATATTTTCACCTCAAAATCCAAGACTTTCTTCGAGGTGATAGTAGCTAGAGGTTCGACCTCAATCCACTTTGTGAAGTAACCAACGACTACGACATATTTTACTCCCCCTTTTCCTGTTGGTAAGGATACTATGAGTTTGATTCCCCATACTACAAATGGCCACAGGGAGCTCATCATGGTGAGCTCGGTAGGTTGAGCTCGCGGGATTGAAGCGAACCATTGACACTTGTCACAACACTTGATGTATTCGAACAATTCTACTTTAATTAAAGGCCAGAAATATCGTTGCCTAATCACCTTTTTTGATAGACTATGCCCCTAGTGTGGTCTCTGCAAAATCCTTCATGAATTTCTTCTAATATTTTCTGGCTTCGGGCGAAGTTACACATCTTAGAAGTGGCATAGAGTACCCTCTTCTGTACAACTTCCCTTCTAAGATGGTGTATCTTGGTATCTTGTACATAAGTTTCCTAGCCTCGTTCTGGTCTTCCGGGAGACTCCCGGTTTTGAGGTAGTCTATTATGGGGGTCATCCAGGTAGGTTACGAGTCAATCATGTTGACTCGCATAGAGTACCCTCTTATGTAAAACTTCCCTTCTAAGATGGTGTATCTTGGTATATTGTACATAAGTTTCCTAGCCTCGTTCTGGTCTTCCAGGAGGCTCCCAATTTTGAGGTAGTTTATTATGGGGGTCATCTAGGTAGATTGCGAGTCAATCATGTTGAGATCTTCTTCTTCAGGCTTGGTTATGCTTGAGATTGGTAGGAATAAGACCAGCATCACATTTAGTGCATCAACTTCTTTGGTTGTTGCAGGCCTAGCCAGAGCGTCTGCATTTGAGTTTTGCTCCCGCAAAGCTTGTTCAATGGCATAGAACTCAAATTTCTAGAATGTCGCTTTAACTTTTCCCATATAAGCTGCCATTTTAATGCCACGAGCTTGATCTTCTCCTAAATCCTGGTTAACGACTAATTGGGAATCACTATAGCAGTGAATGGCCTTCGCTTTGAGCTTGGAAGCTATCCGAAGTCCTGCTAATAGTGCTTCGTATTCAGCCTCGTTATTTGATGCTTCGAAGACAAGCCGTAGGGAAGAATGAAAACAATTTCCCGTCGGAGTGATCGAAATGATTCCTGCCCCTGACCCATTCTCATTTGAAGATCCATCAACGTAAAGTCTCCACAGCTCGCGTGTTGGGGTTACGACTTCCTCGTTGGCGATTCCTGTACATTCAATAGTGAAATCTCCTAAGGCTTGCCCTTTGATCATTGTTCTCAGATGATAGGTGATCTCAAGCTGGCTGAGCTCGACATCCCATTTTAACAATCTCTCGGAGGCCTCAGGCTTCAATAATACTTGTCTTAATGGTTGATCAGTCAATACGTGTATGAGATGTGCTTGGAAGTAAGGTCAGAGCTTTCGAGAGGCATGTTAGAGGCACAAGGCCAGCTTTTCCCTTAGTGGATATCTCAACTACACCCCCAGTAACATTTTACTAACATAGTAAATGGGTTTTTGCACTTTCTTATCCTCCAGAACAAGTACTGCGCTGATTGCATGTTCGGTTGTGGTGAGGTAGTACAATACTTCCCCTGCGATTGGTTTGGATAAGATTGGTGGTTCGACGAGGTACTTCTTAAAGGCTTGAAAAATGAGATCACATTCATCCAACCATTCAAATTTCTTGCCGCCTCTCAAAAGATTAAAAAATGGAAGGCATCTGTTTATAGATTTCAAGATGAACCTACTTAAGTTTGCCATTTGTCCTATTAAGCTCTGGACATCATTATGTTTTCAAGGTTAGGGAATATCGATTAATGCCTTAATCTTATTTGGGTTTGCCTCTATGCCCTGAGAATTTACTATGAATCCGAGAAACTTTCCAGAGGATACCCCAAACGAGCATTTCTATGGGTTAAGTCTTATGTTATACTTCCGGAGTATGGAAAAGCATTTCGTGAGATCGTCAACATAGTTGCAGTTATGTTTGGACTTAACCAGCATGCCATCCACATAAACCTCCATATTTTTCACTATTTTTTTGGAAAACATCCTATTCACCATTCTCTGATATGTGGCCCTGGCGTTCTTGAGCCCGAACGACATCATGATATAGCAATACAAACCCTTATCGGTCATAAAACTCATATGTTCCTGGTCTGGTGCATGAATGGCTACCTGTTTATATCTAGAATATGCATCCAAGAATGACATGATGCCGTGACCTACGGTAACATCTACGAGTTGAACAATTCGAGGTAGGGGAAAGCAATCCTTCAAGCATGCCTTGTTGAGGTCTGAATAACCAATGCAACTTTGTCACTTGCCATTAGGCTTCAGAACTAAAAATGAATTGGCTATCCAATCAGGATAGAAAGCATCACAGATTTTCCTTCAACCTTTCGACCTCTTCTTTCAGGGCTTTCTTCCTTTCATCGTCTAGGAGCCTTGTTTTCTATTGCTTTGGAGGGAAGTTTTTGTCTATGTTGAGTGAATGGCTTATAATGTTTGGGCTTATCCCAATCATGTCCAAATGTGACCATGCATACATATCCTGATTTTCCCTCAAGAAGCCGATTAATTGCACTCTCACATCCTTTGGGAGATTCCTCCATATCTTTACCACCCTAGTGGTATCCTTTTCGTCGAGCTTTACGTCATCGAGCTCCTCGATTGGTCCGAGATCGGCCATATCCTCTTCTATCATGGGGTCGATTTCTTCTTTAACTTCGAAGACTGTATCACTTATATCTCTGATTACAACATGTGCTTGTGCACTTGTTTGGTCATTCCCTCTCATGAATATGCTATATCATTCTCAGGTGGCCAACTAGTCTCCCTTTAGTGTTCCAATGCCCCTAGGTGTTGGGAACTCGATAGCCAAGTGCCTCACAAATGACACTAACCCTAGCCTGATTAGGGCTGGTCTCCCGACCAATACATTATAGGTCGACAGGGTGTCCACCACCATGAACTCCATAATCTTAGTTACTAAGACTGGATAGTCTCCCAATGTTGCCAGGAGCTCGATGGAACCTGTGCTGGCTATTCCTTCACCTAAAAAATCCATACATCATCGTCATAGAAGCTTTCAAGTCTCGAACTGAGAGTCCCATATTTTCCATGGTGGCTTTATAAATGACGTTAACCAAGCTCGCATTATCTATCAAGACCTAGCGCACCCTTTTATTGGTGAGCTAGAATGTGATGACCAAAAGGTCATTGTGGGGACACTAGACGTGCGAGGCATCTTCTTCTATGAAAGTAATGGGTTCAATTTCAACCCTCTATTGTTTTGGAGCTCATGGTTAAGGTTCGTAGGGAGATCCTTCCCCCGTCTTGAGCTTGTTGACATATATTTTATGGGCATTTCTACCTAACCTAGCATATCTGGTCCTTCAGCAATGGTTACCACATCCTCCTCATCTATCAGGAGAGGTCGGCCATCGTCCCATGTGTGTGGGGCCATGTTCTGTTGGGCAGGCTGTGTAGGAGCTGCCCTCTATCCAGCTGATGCTTGGGTTGGATTCCTATTTCTTACAAACTGCCCAAAATATCCTCACGAGATCAGACCTTCGATCTCGTCCTTCAGCTGTCTGCATTCATCGGTGGCATGGCCGACGTCCCTATGGAATCTTTAGAATTTATTGGTATCCTTCTTCTACTTTTGATTTTGCATTGGGTCATGTCGTCTAAATGGGACTTGATTCTTGTTTGTGATAAAAATGGTCTCCTGAGTATCAGTAAGCTGAGTATAAACTGTGTAAATTGAGAAGTGTTTATCTCCCTTTTTCTTTTTTCCCTCGTCCGCCTCTGAGTTATTCCCTTCGTTTTTCTTCCTTTTTGAAGGGTTGTCTCCTGAGAGTCGCGATGCTGAGGGCGTAGCCAAGGTCGAGGTTGAGTTGACGTTCGTCATTGTAGTTATAATCGGCTTGGGTCAGTTTTAATGCTGACCTCGCCTCCTCCACATTGATGAATCTCTGAGACCTATTATTGAATTCGGTTATTGTCCTTATGGGTTTCCTTTCCATATCATTCAAAAGGGAACTTCCTGACAATACCCCAGCTCCTAATGCCATAAAATGACCACTGTCATCGACATTCCGAGATCGTGCGACCTCTATGTTAAACCTTTCCAGGTTCACTTTTAATGACTATCCCTGCTGTTGTCTAACATTAGTCAAGGTCGAGGCTATGGGCCTGACACCTACCATGGCCTTGAATTGTTTCTTAAATTCCTTAGCCAGTTGTTCCTAAGACAAGATCGAATGCCTTTGGAACTTGTCATTGTTGGTCACGTTAGCGTGGTTGGAAAAACATGCACCTAAGCTCGTATCCGACGTTGCTAGCACACATTATCATGTTAAACATGCTTAGGTTGTTGTATGGATATGAGGTCCCATCAAAAGGTGCTACATGGGGTATCTTGAATCCATAAGTAAATGGATTGTTTGATATGTGTGGAACAAAAGGCTCGAACTCCTCATCAGAGTCATCAGCCTTGTCCTTATTTCTTTCTTCTTGAAGGAGCCTAAATGCTCTCTCAATTTGGTTGATTCTTTCTTGGACCAAGTCTTCCAGAGGTTGAGCATGCATTTGGGGAATGTGGTTATTATTTGTGAAAATTCTAGATCCCTGCCCAAGTACAGGGTTATACTGATTCCTGTGTACTGGCTGCATGGGCTCTTTTTGGATATTCAAATGTGTTGGTAAATCCGGGTTTGATGGGTTAGCCTGCCCCCGGTTTTGACTTAACTGATCTTGAAGATCAGGATTGTCATTCTCATAATTCCCAGTATTCTTGGTTTCAGTGTTGTATACACTCACCGATCTCCTGAGGTTCAGACTTCCACTGATGAAGCCAATATTCCTCTCAAGTTGTTGTTGTGTGGCCAGATGGTTGCGAGGTGGGTTTTCCACTGGCCCCTCGCCCAAGTTGTTTGTGACCTCGACATATGACTTCCTGCTGGTTGGGATACCCTATGTCCTCGAGGAGCTTCTCATTCACACCCTTATCCATGTTGAGCCATATGATTTCCACCTCGGCTACCACTCTGAGAGGGTCTTCGGGGTGCTCGTTCCCCCGCCCAGTTCTCATTAGGAGCTGGCTGGGGTGCCTCTTGAACCAGAGAGGAGTGTCTTATTGGCGACAAAGGATGCCTTATTGGTGATGGCAGGGGCCTTCCATTATTGGGTTTGGAAAGTCTAGAATTGGCTCGGACTGGATTCAGGTTGTTCCTAACAGGCTTGAGGTTATTACTCCGAGCTATGGGAGGAGATTGGTTATTCCCCGTTTCAGCAGTTACACCCACTGTAGGGTCGCCCTAGCAGCATTTTGAGCATTTCTCCTAGGACGACCATTGCCAGCATTTGTCCTGGGCCAGTTGGGCTCTTTATTCAGCCATTCTAGTGGGTGTACTCCCGCAGGGTCGTCCCCTAGTCCTTCGCGGCAGTGCCTGTGCTTCGGTAGCCTGCCTAGCAAACTCCTCATTTCACCGTGTAGTTTCGGCCAGCTGCTAGTGCAATCTCCGATTGTTAAATTCAACGATGGGCACTTTCCTTTCAGGATTATAGTATAAATCCTCGTCGGACATTTTGGTTGGAGCAGGTTTCCCCTTGGAGGCAGATGATTCAGTTCCCTCATTGGGGCTTTGATCTGCCATGGGTTGCTTCCCTAGCCTTCGTGGGTAGTTCTCAGTTTGAGGAGTTCACTCCTTAGGGATTTGTGGCAATGGTCATCCACTAGTTCCAGGATTGTTCATGGCGACCATTGACGATATGCAAAAGATTTTTTATTAAACAATACATAGATTTGTTTAATGCTCTCAACGAAAGCACCAAACTGTTGAAGCCATTTTTCGTCAATTTAGATATGAAGAGAACTAGACACAAATATAGTAAAAATAGAAGGATTCAAAGGCTTTTCACATGGTTCAGCAGTTAAAATCTGCCTAGTCCACGAGTCACTATTATTATTCTCACTACTCTCTCAAAGCTTTTTCAGAAAGCAATTTGGCAGAGTATTCTCCAGTACAATTTGTGCGTGTCTACAAATGAATCAGACCAGACTTTTTATTGACCTGGTCATGAGAATATCTTCCTCTGATTCAGGGAAGTTACAATCTATCATACTAATTTGAAAAAAATAAAATAAATGCATTGAATACATAATATCCCATGATAATAGGTATTTAATATGTGATAATAATGAATCCCTATGGAATAGGGATTTCCTAACGGCATCCCTGCATGCAAAATGCATCGCTGAGCTCGATTGTAGTACTGACGTGCTTTCGAGACTAGTCCAGACTTCAAGCTCACCGTTCTAGTTATAACCTCCTCCTCGTCTAGTAATTTCTTTGAGTATGTTCCTCGGAGATGCTTTGTGCCTTCGAGCCTGCAACTCAGGCTCAAATGATATGACTCATACTCGAGTTCTAGTAATAGATATGTAGGTAGACTAGAGTGCTCATAGCAAATCTAGAACCATTTAATAATTCGCACAAGTGTTTTGCTAGTATCCGTATACACGAGCTTAACTCTTTTGAGGTGACATTTCGAGGATGTTCCTTTTATTCTCGAAATTTAGGTGTAACGTTCCTCAACCGCCATAGATGCATCTATGTACTCTTCCCCCAAGGTGGAATCTAAAATGGTAGATAGCCTTACACTTCTCCAAATCACAGCTACTTAGATGACAGACAACCTATTGCTTCTACAAATCATAGCTCCACCCCCAAGAGTAAACACATTTTTTAGAAGTAGACTTCCTATCATCAACATCAATCTAAAATCTAAATATGTGTAGCCTAAAAATTTCAAAGATCTACCAGAATAGACTAACATATAGTCTCTAGTCCATCTAAGATATTGACCACTCACCACTTCCACTGCAAAGCAGATCTCCGGCCACAACATACAACATAGCATGCATTAGACTTCTGATTGCAAATACTAAGGAATTCATTTAATCTTTTCTTTCTCTTGAGGAGTCTTTGGAGATTGCTGCTTGGAAAGATAACTTCCATGTCAAGACGCTAAACATCATTTCTTGAAATTTGTTATAGAGTAACGCCAAAGCACCTCACCTAAGTAGGCCGCTTGAGTTAGAGCCAAAATTCAGTTCTTTCTTTCCCTAATGATCTGTATACCACGAACACGATTTGCTACAACAAAATCTGGAATTTTGTTTCCAGCTAGTTATTTATGTCTGATAATTTCTTGACATTGTTTCCAATGAGTAAGATATCATCTTCATAAATGATTAAGAACACCACAATGTCTTTTCCCCTAAGTTGGTTAAAGACAAGGCTAATGTTTCCATTAAATCTTAAGTTCCAGGAGGATGAAGCATGTTTAAGTCCATAGATTGACCTACTCAACTTGCCAACTTTCTTTTCCAACTACTTTAAATCCTTTCGATTAATCCATGTTAATGGTTTCATCAAGATATCCATTAAAAGCTGCTTATTTGATGTCCATTTGCCTTCTCTCTAAATCAACAGTTGCGGCTCTGGATAAGAGTATACTAAACAAATTTTAACATGGCTACTAGAAATTGTTTTTTCTCTAAGTCAACTTTCTCTCTCAACCACGAGTCGAGCCTTAAATGTCTCACCCTTTCCATCAACTCCTCTCTTCTTCTTATAAATCCATTTTCACCCTATGGGTCTAAACTCCAATGGCGCGTTTACAAGATCTTAGAAAAATTTAGAGTACTTAGACTCAATTTATTGGTACTTGGCTTTGAGCCAAATATCCCTTTCATACCTACCCATTAACTGTTTAAAGGCACCCCGATCATTGTTACTTGTGTCCCCAACCAGCTTGTGGGTTTCATGATCCATCTCATAGGTACCGAGTTCTTAGAAACCCTCCCACTACGACGAGGCACCGTAACTTTCTGACTTGGATTAGTGGTTTCTACATCTAACTTATTTCCATCGACTTGTGTCGGTGAGGATGGAACAATAGTTTATCATTTTTCATCTAATACTATTTTGCTGCAAGGCTTGAAATTAATTATGTAGTCGTTATCCATAAGAGTAGTGTTTGTAGAGCCAAACACTTTCTTGTCTACTGGAATATAAAATAGACCACTCTGAGTACCTTTAGCATAGCCAACAAACAAAAAAATATCAGTTCATTGTTATAGCTTTCCTACCTTTTTCCTTAGGACATGGGTATGACACCTCGAATTCCATAATGACGTAAATCAGGTTCACGACCATTCCATAAATCTAGCGGTGTCTTGGAGACAACTTTCAGATGGTACAACATTAAAAAAATGTCACATGCGGTCTAGGTAGTATGTCTCCAAAAATGATCAAGGTAAGAAGTTGGTAGAGTTGAATAGCTTATCATAGAAAACACATTTTCATAAACGCGGAATTCACACTGCTCAGCAACACCGTTCTGTCGCGGAGTCCTTGGGGAAGTTTCTTTAGACAATTCTCCATGTTCAATTAAATGATCTTGGTTCTTATTATCCAAATATCCTCCACCCCAATATGATTCCAAGATATTTAACGTTTACCTAATTTGGTTTTAAAGACATATCAATGAATTCTTTGAACTTCTTAACAAATTCTCCTAATTCCTATGTTTAGGTACTTACATGAGTCTCTAGAGCAATTTTCAATGAAGGTGATGAAACACTCATAACCACCCATCCCTTGAACATTCATTTGTCCCCAGACATCTGAATATACTAGCCCTAGTGGTTTATTGGCCCTTTCACCTATCACAAAGAATGGATTCCTTGTCATTTCTCCCTCGAGACTAGATTTATGAACGGATAGGTCACCCTAGGTGAGTTCTCTCAAAGGCTCAACCTTTTTTAGTCTTTGAATCCTATCATAGTAAATATGACCAAAGTGAAGATGCCAAAGGTATGTCATTTCTAACGTTATTGACCTTTTGTCGTTTAACGGTCATAGGTTTAGCTATCTTAAACAACTCATTATTTAGTACACAGGGTTCGTTTGGTTGCAATATGTATAGCCCGTTTTCCATACATCCACCCCACAATTCACATCCATTTAGAGAAATATGATTTTATTACTTGTGACAATAAGTACAAATTGTTGTTGATGTAATAAGAAAAATTGAAATTAAAATTTCCATTGAAATTCAGAATCAAATAAACATTGTCTTAAAACAATATACAAATTTCAAAAATTCATTCAAGCTTATCATTTTGGCTTGTCTTATACGAACAACCCTTGCTAGATTCCAAGATTTAGCATTTCATCCTTCATGGCTTTCCAAATGCTGAAAAGTTGTAAAAAAGTACATGCAGGTTTAATAGATCATGATTCAACGATCTTAAACCGAAGAATCATCCTCTAAAATCCCATGCATCAAAGACAAACATTTCATTATCTTGGGTTCCATATGCCTTGAGTACCGGGCAATCTTGTCCCAATTCTCAGTCTCGCTGTAGTTGGAAACACTACCCTTTAAAGTACTTATAATCAGGCCTTGCTCCAAGATGTTTTGCTGCATTTGGTGACTTGCCAGTGGTTTCTTGTTCTTTTTGTTTGAATTTCTTCCTCATTTGATCTTCGAAGAATAAGCTTAAGTCAGCTTCTCCTTGAGCATGTTTGGTAGTATTAGCCTTCTTTCCTTTGATCGTTTCACCATCAACAATCCTCCTTCAAGGATTTGATGATTGTTGCGCATAGGAAAGATAAGAATATATTTGATTATCGCGAAATCAATGTTGTCCATAATCAACACCATGTTGATGTTGGACACACATTTCGTAAGGTTCTCACCATAGAGTAACTTTTTAGAGATTATAGAGAGTATGAAGTGAGAAGCCTAGAGCTACGATTATCAACTAAGTAGAAAGTAACGCATTGCGTGACAAACATTTATTCATCAAAGTTTTAGAAATAGCATAACATTCAAAATGTTTTGAGATAAGAAAAATACTAAAACACTTATCTTCTATTTCTTAGGTATTTTAACTAGCCAAGAACCCATGTGTCCTGGCAGGAGAGAGTCACAAATATTTACTTAGTAAAATAGAGAAACATCTCAATTAATAAAACGTCCTGGAATTTTATTAACTACCTATCCATCCAATCAAAGTAACGAAAACCCATGTGTCCCGATAGGCGAGAGTCACAAGTATTTCGTACTTTATGAGTTTCATCCACGGTTTCAATTATTATAGACTTAATTCCTATAGTCACCATAGGGATGAGTCTATATAAGGTTCATCTATAACCATCTATCCTAAGAAATTTAACCATGTTAAGAAGTCTAGTGAATACTTTCCATAGAAAGACGAAATCAAAGCGCCATGAGGCCCCACTGAACTCTAACCTTATTAAATCAACGGTGGAGATCGAATTCAGATTTTTTAAAAAAAAAATTATTATGTAATTTTTCTCGATATAGTATTTTATTCTTTTTTAAAATTACCATCTTAGGAATGCCAAATTATTAAAATAATCAATAAACTAACTTAGGTTTGCCAAATTATTAAAATAATCAATAAACCATAGTTTATAATTTTCCATTAATTCTAAAATTACCCATTGAAAATTAATAAAAAAAATTTAATTATCTAATCAATTATTATGTTCAACTAAAAAGATTAACCGAATACAATTAAGTAAAACTTAGGTAAATAAGCCTTGACAATTCGAGCTTGCATGGAGGAGAGCTGGGTTCGGTATGTTGTACCCACTACTAAGGCTGCCTAACTTCCATACAAAGCCCAAAAAAGACATGAATTTGAACCTTCATATTATTAATTATTAATTGTTATTCAATTAATTATGTCAAATCTAGTAATGCAAAGCAAATGAGTCTTCACAAGTAGAACCACCCACAAGAGAAGAATTTAAACTTTACATGTTTAATTGGGACAAAATAAAACCTACCATTTTATGAAAGTCTTATTTGAGTTTCCCACATTTTTCAAAATATAAATTGAGCTATCATTATACTTATGTTTAAAGCCTAAATATAAAAAATAAGTTAATAATGATGCATGACACGTTAATAATTGGATGAGCCTACATATACATCTATATGGCATGTTACTCATTTATGATATTTATTTCCAAAATAAAAAATTTTGCTAAAAAACTAAATCCTAACTAACTAACAATAATTAGGTATTTATCAATTTAAAAATAATTAAGTAAATATAAGAATTTATCAGAAAAAATTCAATCAATTAATTAAATTTAAATTTGATTGTTAAGTTTAGAAAATATCCCACAAAATAAGGAAACTAACCAAAAATAATAATTAATTTATTAACCATAAATAATTTGAAATTTTAAAAATAATAAACAAATGTAAGTTTCCAGAAAAAAAAATATCAATTTTTGAATTTTTGGTTTCCATTTTTTTTCACTTGGGCACACACGTGCGCATTCGCACATGACAAATCACCCAAATTGCCCAAAAAGGCAAAAATTAGAATTTTTGTACCAACAATTGTTCATAACTTGTTCCTAATAATTTTTACGGGTTTTATAAAATTAATAAAACACACATAAAAATTAAAAAAAATACCAAAACATTCTTATTTTTTTAGGCAAAAACACATAAAACATAAACATGCTTTTAGAACATGCAACCATCAAATTTTCTAAACATGTCAAAGTTCATAAACATAATCATGTATTCAAAACATCTAGATCTATGCAACCTATGCTCTGAGGCCAATTATAGGATCTTGGATTTTAAAACTAGATGCATGCTTCCTATTATTTTTTTGAAACATAATAGAACATAGAATAGCATGGTATATATATAAACATCAGATTCATAAATTAAAACAAACACGAAGATGTATAAATTTACGAATACGCAACGGAACATTGACTCATTCCTTTTGATTCTCTTACATTTTATTCCTGGTGGTAGCAAGGTATTGCTAAAAATCTAAATCACATAGAATATGTCAAAGACTTCCAAGCCTATCTATAAATCAAGTCTAACAAAGAGTGGGCAAGTTCTCAACACATGAGATAGAACTAAAGAAGGAAGAACAAGAGAATGAGAGGCCAAGAAGGGAATTAGAGTGTCTAGGTTTTCACTAACCCAATGAATCAATTGAGACTAACTTACTTATGAAAACCCTAGACATCACATTCTTTATATAGGAAACTTAATGGACTTTATTTAAATGTAAATATAAATTAATTCAAATAATAAACAAAAAAAATCAAAACCTTGAGCTCTTACAAATGGACTTATGCCCAATCTCTTTGTTTTGAATTTAAATCTCAATTGGGCCTAAATTCAAAATATTTTATTCATTTATCTTTCAATTAATTAATTAAATAAATTATTAAATAATTATAATTTGAAACTTGATTTAATATTATTTATTTATATTGGCATCAATTTATCAATATTAATAAATGTGCCTAAAGATTCTCTTTTATTTCCCAAATTCTTATTACATGTAAATATCTCTAAATTGATCTAGTCAATTTGATATTTCTAATTGATGATTAAATCAACTGTTTCAGACTATTAAACTTGATTTGATAAGAGACGACATGGGGACCATGGATCCATGAATACAAGCTACAATAAATTCACGTGAGTTTATTTATTAAATGAATTATCTCACAACTTATTAATTCTTCATGTCTTGATCATAACCATACAACCCCCTTTGAAAATAGGGTCCAACGTTGTACATAAAAAAACATTAAAATAACAAAATAACAACCACTCCCCTTTTTTCTATCAAAGTGCCAAAAGAACTAAAATAAAAAGAACAAATAACAAGAGACCTTGTTTTTGTGGACATTTTTAACTAAAAAGACAGAAAGAAGAGCAAGATGAAAACTAAACACACTTTGATATGATAGACAACTGATCAAGGATCACTTGTTGGGTGGCCTCCATGGTTCCAAGGCGAATAATAACCATTGCAAGATCATCTTTGATAGCGAGAATTTCTGATGTCTCAGGACCAGCACCAGATGGATCAGCTGCAGTGGCAATGGAGATAGAAGGAATAACCATGGACTTGGACTTTTTGAAGGATTGGTCTTTTCCTTCAAATGGTTTGAATGTAGGACCAGGAGGTGGAACCTTGACAGACTCATTGGGCATCAAAACATCTTTCTGTGAGGACATAATCTGATAAATGAGTTTTTGAAACAACAAGCTGGACCCTTTCTTTTTTGCCTTCCTTAGAGAAACAATTTGATCAAAAATCAAGGAGGGGAGATTGATCTAAGCACCAGAACCAATCTTAAACAGAAAGAATGCCAAATCTTGAGGCACAACAACTGTATTTGATAAAGGTATCTAGTTTGACAGAGAAAAATGCATAAGCACAACATAGGTATATGTAATATCAGTAATAGAAAGATATGTGCTTGGATTCGAAGAAACCTTTTGACCAACAAGATCCAAAAGGGCCAAGTCCGTATCAAATTCAAGGGTATCTTGAATGACACCAATAGGAAAATTGAGGGCAACAACAATATCTTTAACTGTAAAAGAAAACCAGTGACCACGTACATACACTTTGCCATACATGAAGGAATTATGATTAAGAAAATCATGAGTAATGTTAGCATAAAATTTCTTGACAATACGATCAACATACCCAGAATAGCCATGTAAAGAGTCTAACCATTCTCTTTCTTGAAATAAACCAATCACCCCAAACACCCTAGGAGCAGCAAGGTCAATTTTTTTTTTCACAAATAACCTTTAAGTTGGCATAATAAACCATATCCCTTACATGATCAGTATAGAAAATTTGATGAGAATGATGAACAAAAGATGAATTTGAAGCTGTGCTTTTGGATAGAACCTTACGAGTAGTTGGACTAGGAAAATTCATGGGCATCTTTAGTTCGTCATTCTCATCAATTTTACAACATCAGCAGAGTCTTTTGATTTCACTGACCTAGCATTAAAAAGTTTAGGATCTACATTAGGTTCTCGGGTCTTGGACTAGATAGTTCTAGTAGGCACCACCCCTTTAGATAGTGGTGTGTGCATGGCCATTGGAGCAGGAGACAGAGGTGGATGCAACAAGGGCGAGGTTGTGGGCACTCAAAACATGTTCTTGCGAGCCTTGGTCTTGATAGAGGACTTGGTGGAAGGTCCTGAAGCCGCCAGAGGCCAAGCTAATGGAACAGAGGCTCTTGAAGCACTGACAGAGGGCCTGGGAGCTCCAGTTGTCTTGGTCTGAGCCATGCGGTCCTACACACTAAGAAGCAAACAAAAACAAGGAAAAAAAATAGAAAGTGAGAGAGTGTTAGAGTGATTGTGAGAATGGGGCACCAATGTGGGACATAGGCAAAAGAAAATGGTTAGTTACCCAATTTTGACTATGAGAGAAAAAGGAAAGTTTTATCTTAATTGTGACCAAACCAAAAAGGGAAACAAAATATTCTTTTATTTTTCAACTACCCTTTTTCTCACACAAAATAATTAATCTTCAACAAACCTTAACTTTAGAGAGAGTGTTGACAAAAATAACACTTAATTAATTTGGACTAAAAAATTCAAGCAAGATTTTCAAACCCCACATAATTCATTCGTTTTTCTCTCTCTTTTTTTTTTTTATAGTCCCATTTTTTTTGTTGTTGGTAACAAAAATTCGAAACCTGAAATACAATTGCCAAATGAACAAAAATTAAATGAGAACTATAATATTAGAAAAATTATTTGATCTAGAGAGCATGCTTGAGAGTGTTGGAATAAAGATAATTTTTTCAAGAGCACTAAATATTTTTAAGAAAAACATTAACACAGAGGATGAGGCTTACAATTTTTATTTTTTCTTCATTCAGAATAAGTATTAGTGTGTGAAGTGTAAAAATAGGACCATTGCCCATGTTGCCAATTTTGGCCTTTTTCAGTAGTACCCAATGGAGACGTTGTCACACTACACCAATGGTAGCGTATCCTTTACATAGGTCTAATTACACATGATCAATTTACTTAAAGCTAGCATTCACTATAGCGTCCCATATTTTTTAATAGGGCTTAGGGCCTTGGTTAGCTTTTCGGGAGGGAAATAATTGATTTAATAAAGCTAATATGTGAATTAAAGGGTTTGTGATTAGAAATGCATGTTTATGTGAATTAAATATTCATGTGGGTCCAATTTGGTTATTAGGGGAATATTTGTAATTTTAACCCATTGAGGGCATAAATGTGTTATATTTGTGTGTTGTGATTGATACCACAAAGGGATGGTGATATATTTGTGATGTACGATTCGAGACGGTCCTATGGAGAAAATTAGCTAAATAGTCACAATGGGGTCGAATACCCAGCTCGGGAAGTGCCTAGGGGTATTTTGTGAACATGGATGGTGTTTGGGAATTACCAAGTAATGGGTGGTGATTTAATGTTGTTTAGGTGTATTGGGGGTTAAATGGGGACTTATAGGAACAATTGAGGATTTAGTGGGATGTGGCAATTGACGGGATTGCCCTTGGTGACACTAGAGGATTTAGGATAGTCTTGAGGGCATTTTGGACTTTTCAGCTAGGGGATAAACTTAGACCTTAGGCAGCCGAGACTCTAGAGCCACTTAGAAGGAAACAGAACACTCTCTCAGGCTTCTCTCTCTCGGTTCTCTCTCCCTTTTTTGGTGCTTGGAGGCTTGAAGAATTTTTGAGGATTTTAGGCTAAGGAATTAAATGATTGGAGGCTTAGGTGTTTCAGAATTACCTCAGGCCGAAATTATCACAGAGGTAAGAATTCTGTATCGAATTTTCTAAGTTTTTGCTATAATTTTTAGTATGATGGATTAGGTTCAAGTTTTTTTGGATTTTGAGTGTTTGATGAGGATAAGGAATTTTTACTGGATTGTTATGATGCCAAGGCTGTATGGATAGGAAATATAGACTCAATTCTGAGTTTAAATGATGTTTTGAGTGTGAATTGTTGATTTTGGCTCGGGGAAAATGTAGAAAAATGCATGGAATTTCTGGGTTTTGAGGCTCAAGACGCGGCCCTGTTCATCAGGCGCTATGACCCATTTGAATGTTTAGGCCAGGGGGCCTCAGAAATTAGCCCAGGCGCTGCGGCACATGGTATAATGCACCACGACCTGTGTCGTTCAGCAGATAGGGTTTTGTCAGGGGGTAGGCCTCGAATCAAAATTGGAAATCAAAATTTTTATTTCGAACCCAACGAACTTAGGATGTCAAATATAAAAAATAATTAATCTAACAAAATATACTCACAAATTTTTTGAAAAACATTTGGAAATCGTTTTAGCAGGTATACAAATAATTGATAAGCAACTAGGATGGTGAAGAGTAAAATAAAAATTACATGCTACAAACCCCCAAGAATTTCCTGAGGGAATCAAACTGAACTGAATCTAGGGACTTAGTGAAAATATCAACAATGTTCTTTTCAGTCTCAATGTATTCCAAGATCAATGTTTTATTCTCAACAAGTTCTCTAATGAAATGGTGCTTAATATCAATATGCATTGTGCGTGAGTGTTAAACGAGATTTTTATAAATATTTATAACACTTGTATTGTCACAACAAATTGTTAAAGTATCCAATTCAAACATAGTCAGCCATCGTTTATTTCATCCATAACAGTTGAGTACAACAACTGCCAGCAGCAATATTCTCGGCCTCAACTATAGAAAGTGATATGGAATTATGCTTTTTGCTATGCCACGACACCAAGTTGTTCCCCAGATAGGAACACCCTCCACTTGTGCTTTTCGTGTCATCCGTATTACTTGTCCAATCGACATCCCTAAAACATACAAGATTAGAACTTGTTTCTTTAGAGTTCAATATCCCATACTCTAGAATACTGTAAACATATCTAATAATTCTTCTTACAGTAGTCACATGAGACTCCATGGGATTTCCTTAGTACCTAGCACATACCCCAACACTATAACATATATCAGGACGACTAGCAGTTAGATACAAAACATTACCAATCATTCTTCGATATAAGGTAGGATCTACCTTAACTCAATTCCCATCTTTTGTATATTTGACTCTTGTACCCATGGGAGTTTTTGTATGTTTTACAGTATCAAGCCAAAAAAAATTCACTAAGTTCCTGGCATACTTACTCTGAGATATAAAAGTAACATCTTCCAATTCCTTAACCTGCAAACCTAAGAAATAGGTTAATTCACCCACCATACTCATCTCAAATTCGTCCTTCATTTGATGAACAAATTTCTACACTTCACAGTTAGATGTAGAACAAAACACAATATCATCAACATATATTTGAGCAATAATTATGTATTTCTTGATATTTTTAATAAAAATTATTTTATCCACTCCATCTCTACGATAATCATGAGACACCAAAAATTGTGTCAATCTTTCATACCATACCCATGGGGCTTGTTTCAATCCATACAAAGATTTTTTCAATTCAAAAACATGGTTTGGAAAATGGGAATCTTCAAATCCCTTGGGTTGTTCAACAAAAACTTCTTAATTCAAAATTCCATTCAAGAAAGCTGAATTAACATCCATTTTATGTAATTTGAAACCCATGATACATGCAATAGCTAATAACAACCTAACTGATTCAACCTAGCAACAGGTGCAAATGTTTCATCAAAGTCCACACCTTTAACTTGAGTGTACCCTTGTGCCACCAATCTAGCTTTGTTCTTACTATTGTGCCAAATTCCATTTTGTTCCACAATGACATTTGTGTGATTTGGTCTAGGCACAAGGGTCCATACATCATTGCTCGAAAACTATTCCAACTCTTCTTGCATAGCTTTAATCCCAGACTCATCAGTTAAAGCTTCTTTCACATTTTTTGGTTCAAGTGAAGAGGTGAAACACATATGTTGGACGATAATTACATACCTTTACCTTGTGACCATGCTCTCCTCCAAATCTCCCAGAATGAGATCAGCAAGATGATTCTTTTTAACCCTGCTTGAAGGTTCTCTTTGTATTGAATCAGTGATGATTTTCGGCATTTGTGCCTTTTCCTGTTGAGATGTGGATGTATCAGATAACATGGATGATGATTCAGTTTTTTTTTCTATCGTATCAGAAGAACTTTCTGATACATCATTCTGGGCATCTGAGGCAGTAGGCATGTCTTCCATGAATTTGTCTGTCTCGGCTTCTGTTGAAAATTCTAAAAAATCTTTGACATCATCAACAACAACATTAGTAGATTCCATAACAGATTGGGTTCTCATGTTGTACACACGATATGCCCTGCTGTTTATGGAATAACAAAGAAAAGCACGTACATCACTTTTAGCATCAAATTTTCAGACATTTTCGCGACCTCTCAATATGTAACACACACAACCAAAAATGTTGAAATATCTTACATTTGGACGTTTACCTTTCCAAATCTCATAAGGAGTATAGGCAGTACCTGGACGTAAGAACACTCTGTTTATTCTGTAGCAAACAATATTAATAGCTTCAGCCCACAATCTTTTGGACAATTTCTTGCTATTCAACATTACTCTTGTAATTTCTTGAAGAGTTATATTTTTTCTCTCAACAACTCAATTTTGTTCAAGAGTTTTGGGTGTTTAAAATTCATGAGATATACCACAAGATTTACAGAATTCATCATACACAACATTCTCAAAATCTTTACCATGATCACTACAAATTCTAACAATCTTTCAATTATTACAATTTTTTTCAACTCTTAATTTTAAACACAAGATTTTGAAAGCATCAAAAGAGTGTGATTTTTCTCTTAAAAAATCAACCCAAGTAAAACAAGAGAAATCATCTCCAGATGCCAATATGTACCTTTTTCCATTTAAACTTTGAAACTGAATTGGACCCATTAGATCCACGTGAAGCAATTCTAAGTTCTTTGTGGTTTTGACATCTGAAATAATTTTGTGAGTGATCGATAATTGCTTACGAAGTTGGAAAGGTTCACACTTACTGGTAGACTCTTTACTCAGTTTGGGTAATCCTCAAACAATACCTGCATTTGAAAGTTTTTTCAAGCTTTTAAAATTAATGTGGTCATGTTTTTCATGTCACATATTAGTTGAGTTGCTTAAGGCTGAGTGACATGACAGATTTTGAAAGAGAGTATAGTAATTATCAACAAATATGAATCCTTTTATAACACAATTTCAATTTTGATCAATCACACTACAATCATCACAAGAAAAATTGACAGTTTATCCCTGATCACAAATCTGACTTATGCTAATTATATTAGCTTTCAATCCATCAACCAACAAAATATTTTTCAGTTTAGGTAACCCTTCCAAATTTAGGGTTCCCTTTCCAAGAACTTTACCTGCTACACCATCACCGAAAGTGACTGCACCACAATTTATAGCCTTGAAATTGATGAGAATATTTTTGTCACCTACCATATATCAAGAATATCCACTATCAAATTACCAGGAATTAGATGTATGAGTTTCATGACAAGTATATGCAGCAAGAAAATTATTCACATCCTCTTTTACTCATTTTTGTCTAGACTCAGAATGTTTCTTGTGCACCTTTTTGAAATTTTCACGATGAAAATAATTTGAATTGAAAAAAATTCAACATTGCAAAACACTTGTGTTGAATGTGACCCTTGACTCCACAAAAATGGATAGTGGGAATGAATTTCTTAGTCTTTTCATTGGACGTAGGATTCTTACATATCTGTCTCTCTGTTGATGAGACATTTTGAGATGTTGATTAATCAGAAACATGTAGAGTTAGATTAGAAGACACAACAGGTAATGAACGGGCTTGAACAAACACTATTTCCCCCTTTAGTTGAGAACCTTTAGATCACAATCTAGCATTTTTTCGTTGCCATGCACTCTAGACCTCCTAAAAAATTGTAGATCCTTGATTAAGCTTCTGAACATTTTTCTTTATAAGATAAAGCTCTTTTTTCAGATGGTAAATTTCAGCATTTTTCTAAAAAAATCTTAGTTTCAAAATTTTGGCATTTGATTCAAGTTCATCATTTCTGCATGAAAGAGATTTGATCATTTTTTTCATTTGACCGATTTACAGCAAATAATTTAATCCACTCATCATACATTTTTTTATAAGATTCTTCCAATGAATCTTCATTGACTTCTGATTCATCAGAATCAGTGTCAGCAACATCATCAGTACTTGTCATATTATCAGTAGCTTTATTTACTGAAACAATATTATTTAGGAAAACAAGTTTTTATTTTCCTGCAAAAGACAAGGTAGACTAGAGAACACAAATGTCAAAGAAACATTTTCACCATCTTCATCACTACTTTCAGAGTCATTATCAATCCATGTAGCATTTATACCTTTTTTATTTGTTAGAAAAGGAAGGTTTAGAAGATGTGTTACCTTTCGAGAATTCGGAAAAATTCTTTTTATAGCCCAATTTTTTCATATATTTTTTAAAATTTCTTGTTAATAGTGCCAACTCATTATCATCTGAAATTACCTTTTCAGAACTTTTCAAGGAAATAGATTTTTATTTTTCTTTTACCTTGTTCGACTTTTCTTTTTGTCTGATCTGTTGATTCAATTCAAAGGTTCGTAGAAAACCCATTAGTTCTTCAAATTTCATGGAATTTAGATCTTTGGCCTCCTCCATAGCCGTTAGCTTGGTGCTGAGCCTGTCAGGTAAAACACAAACAATTTTTTGAACCAAAAAAAATTCATCTAATTTTTCACCTAAGGAAAAAAAATCGTTAGCAACATCAGACAATCTCTACTAAAATTCAGTACGAGTTTCAGTTTCAGACATTCTAAGATCCTCAAATTTTTGTTTGCAACATAATAGACCTATAACGCTTGACAACAGCAGTTCCTTCAAATTGAGTTTGAAAGATTAGCCAAGCTTTTTTGGCTGGTTCATAAGATGATATAAGTTTAATATGCCTTTCAACAACACCATTGAACAAGGCATGCCAGACCTTGTTATTGTAACTGGACAGTAAATCATCAGCAGTTGACCAATTTAATTTATAGTTTACCGTTGTTTCCCCAGTTTTTGTGTTAACCTCAGTCGGTGTTGACAAACCTGATAAGACAGATCTCCAAGAATTCTCATCTTGAGATTTAATGAAGGATTTCATTCTAACCTTCCAGTAAGAATAGTCTGAATCATTAAGCAATGGTTGACGAGTTATAAAACTCTCTTTTGCAAAAAAATGACATGTTGCAAACAAAAACACAAACAAACAGAAAGAAAACCACAAGATCCCACTAAGAGTATAGTGAACTGCTCAGATACCAATTGAAATTCCATTTTTTAAGATTACCAACTAAATTTAATCAACAATTTAATTAATGCATAATAGTTATAAAATTGTTTGATCAAACATATATTCAGATGTATCAGCACTGCTTGGTGCTGAATCATAATATACGAATAGACAGTAAACAAACTAAAAGTAAAATGACACAATAAGTTTTTTTATGTGGTTCGGAAAACCTAGTCCACGAGGCCACACCCAGAGATAAAATCCCTTAGTAAACTCTCATTAATACAATAAGAAATTGACTTATACAAGATTAGAATCCCTCTAAATCCCTATCGCAACTTTGAAGTACTCTACTTTAATAGTTTGATTTTGACAAACACCAAGAACACGAAATTTCTTCTAATCTTGATTAGTGTTCATTTCCTCCAGAAGTGAGACTTAAGAAAATCTTCTCTCGAAGATTGTATGTCACGTTCACAAGCTTTATAAAATGTTTAAGAATAAACAACACAAAGTAAAACAAAGAAACAAAGAGATAGTTGAACAAATACTACTATTTACATAAAACAGAACTCTTCAAGATATAAAACATTAGAAAAGTCAAGAGATGAGAATAGCTGCTGCTTAGGTCTGATATTTATAGAGTTTAGGAAACCCTAAGCGAAGCCATTCTCATTCCTGATCATAATCAGATCAAATTAGAGAGTTTCTAAAAATAACTCTCAATTATCTTTACTGCAGAAAATTCTGGATGTAATAGAAGATCATTCTGTAACATCAGAAAGTGGAAAAACCTTGACTTAATCCCAAACCAGATTCATTTCGAAATTGAAGTTACTTGTGCACAAAGATACTTCAGTTTACTCAAATAAAATCAAATAAAATAAAGAAGTATATGCAGTGATCAAATCTATATTATACATGTATATTATAGACAAGTTAGCATAAATAAATAGATAAACTTGAATATATATATATAACTCATTTAATATAAAATTTATACTTACAAAAAAAAAAATCCACTAATTACTATAGATAGAATTTCAAAATTATCATAAAATTGGAAAAATATATTTAATAAAATGTCAGCCAATATTAGAATTTTACATGGATTAATGTGTTACATCATCGTGTTATAATAATCTCAACGTGAAGTCATACAAATTGCCAACTCTTTATGCCAATTACTACAAAAGCTAGTAAAACTGTAAAGTAATAAACTAAAATTCATATTTGATATTGATTATTTTATATTTATCTCACTACAAGAAAAATTGGCTACTACTTTGGTTTTGGCATTAATTCACAACCGAAGTAGTTCAGGGCGAAGTAAAAAGTGGTGAAAAACCAAAGTGGAAAATGGACTTTCTACTTTGGTTTATATATATAAACTGAAGTGGAAGGTCTTCATATTGAGGTGGCGCCTCCATATTGAGGTGTTTCCACTTCGGTTTTTATGTATAAACCGAAGTAGAAAGCCTACTTTCTACTTCAGTTTATACATAAAAATCGAAGTGGAATGCCTATTTTTTTAATAAAATTGAAATTAAATTTGAATTATATATATAATTTATTTTTTTGCTTACAAATTTCTATTTTTAATTGCTTTCAATTTTATTTATTTATTTTCATTTAGTTTATAACAGAAATAAAAATCACAAAATTTATATACTCAGAATTAAAATTCTTATAAAATTAAATATTTATACATTCACATAATTGTTAAGTAGAATAACTAAATCATTCATATATACATTCACATAATTGTAATTGAGTAAAATAGCATAAACATTCATATATACATTCACATAAAACTAAAGGTATGTATAAACAAAATAGTCTTACTAACAAATTGCAGTCATCAATCGGCTTAACTATTCTTATTAGATTGGCAAGATGTCCTCCCGATCCTTGGCGACAATTTGACTACTAGTAACTTTGTCATTTAGTTCATTCTGGGAAACAAACCAATGATAGATTAAATTAGTAACTTATAACAACACTTCACTAAATTTCCTACTTTACTTTAAAAAACTTACAACTCTTTCTTCAATTTTTTTGTCCAAATTATCTTCGACAAGAGTCTTCTTCATTTATTGCGCTCTTATCCAAATTTCATATCCCTCTACATCTTCCACTCCTAGTTCGTTTTTCTAGGACATCCAACATAATTGATGTTTAGTTATTAAATTTTCCTAAGTCTAACAAAATTTTGACAGCATAACAACTGCATTTTAACATCTCCCAAAATTTTAAAACCTATAAATAACACACAGAATATCTCAACATAGTGTGTAAATTGAAAAAAGAAAAAAATTAATAAAATCTATAAAAAAATTGGCAGAGATTCCTTTGTTTTTGTAGCATATCCCAATTTTATAATTATCTATAAATTCAATACAAACAAACACAAAATCAACACACATAATTTCATCATTATATCACTGCCAAAAACAAATTTATCATAACCTACTTTACTAAAGTAAACATGCATGATTTAACTCTAATTTTATAAATAAATATTGTAATAGTAATAAATAAAATTTAAAGATTACTCACCTCCAATATTACTCTTGAAGTCACCCAAAATCAATACCAAATTGGCAACTAAATCAACAACCCTACTTAAAAGCTTAAACAAAAACAAAGAAAAATCAGTTACATAATTAATCAAACTAGTTACAAAATCATCAAACAACATATCAAGCTAGCTAATTACAGAAAATAAAAAATAAATGCCACTAATAATCCTAACATTTAAAGTTCTAACATTGGCAACAACATTACCGATTGCAGCTATGTTTAAAGATTTAAATAGCAAGTCACAACAATTTTTAAATTTTACTAATATATATATATATAATTAATAAAATTATATAAAATAACAAAATAAATAAAAAAAACATAACACAAATATACTAAAAAATAAGTATTAAATTTGGAATAATATAAAAAAAAAATGAACACAAACAAAGTTTTAAGGTAACAAGCCTTCTTTGATGCTCAAAATAACCTCTAAACCAATATTAGCAACTCTAAAACCTATATATAATAAACACAATATATCTATAAGAAAAAAATCTGAAAATAATATAGACCTCCATGTTTGTTCCGATTAGCCCCCTAAACATGTGGTGGACCAGTCGCTGGTAAGTTGCACCAGCTTTTTCAGATCGAAGGGCATTACTTTATAACAGTAAAGTCCTGTGTTAGTCCGAAAGCTAGTGTGATCCTCATCAGGAGGATGCATACTAATCTGATTATACCCGGAGTATGCATCCATGAAAGAGAGAATCTTGTGCCCTGCAGTGGCATCGACCAGTTGGTCGATCCTAGGGAGCGGGAAACAATCTTTCGAGCAGGCTTTATTGAGGTTTGTGAAATCCACGCATGTTTGCCATTTGCCATTCAGCTTGGAAACTAACACGGGATCAGAGACCCACGATGGATAAAACGCTACCCTGATGAATCATTTCTCCTTGAGCTTCTCGACTTCTTCTTTTAAGGCATTTGATCTATCTTTGTCGAGCATCCTCCTTTTTATTGTACTGGTGGAAATTTTTTGTCTATATTAAGGAATGGATAATGACTGTAAGGTCTATTCCATCCATGTCTTTATGCGACCAAGCAAAGACCTCCTTGTTTTTCTTCAAAAATTCCACCAGCGCTTGTTTTGTTGTTGTCTCTAAGTTTTTACGGACTTTCCCAACCCTGGTCGGATTTTCTTCATTGAGTTGGACCTCTTCAAGGTCCTTGATGGGTCCTATATCTTCCTCAAAATCCCCAAAGCGAGGATCTAAGTCTCAATCCTCACTTTGGGCAACACCCTATTTGGTGACATTATCACCTGATTGGGCCTGTTCATCAACTACCATTTGCAACTCTTTTCCGGGAACCTCCCTCGACACAACTTTCTTCGCTTTAGCCATCGAGGTGTTGTAGCACTCCCTTGCTTCCCGCTGATTTCCCAGCACGCATCATATCTCGGCGTCTGTTGGGAATTTCATGGAAAGGTGCCATATTGAGGTGACGGCTCGTAGGTCGACTAGAATTGGCCTCCCAATTATAGCATTATATGCCGAAGGACAATCAACTACTATGAAAGTAGTGAGCAATGTCTTGTTAGCAGGTGCAGTACCTACTGTAATTGGAAGCCTAATCGACCCAGTTAGGGAGAGCCTTTCGTCGGAAAAACCATAGATGGTTTGGTTGAATGACTCCAGGTCATTGATGGACAACTTCATTCTCTCCAGTGAAGACTTGTATAGGATGTTGATCGAACTTCCTGTGTCAACCAACACCCTCTTCACCATCATGTTGGAAAATTGCACGTCCACGACCAGCGGATCGGAGTGTGGGAATCGTACGTGCTGGGCATTGTCTTCAGAGAAGGTTATCAATTCCTCCTCTGTTCGAGCCTTCTTTGATGCTCGATCCTCCACACTCATCATCTCGATGTCCTGGTCGGGGTGTAGGGTTCGAGCATATCGTTCCCTTGCCTTCCCACTATCCCTTGCAAGGTGTGGGCCGCCGTAGATGGTGAGTAAACTGCCTGCCATGGAGCTGGCTGTAAAGGTGGCGAGCGTTGGCGTGTAGGCGCCTGCTCGTTGCCACCTTGAGCCTCTCGCTGAGACCCTCCTGTGGCTCGCACATACCTTTTTAGATGTCCCTGCCTAATCAGGAACTCAATTTCGTGTTCAACTGGTTGCATTCGTTAGTGTCGTGCCCGTAGTCGTTGTGAAAATGACAGTATTTCGTTGTATCTCTCTTAGAGATATCCTTCCTTATAGGTGCGGGTCGTTTATAAGGCACGTTAGAGCTGGTCACCTGGTAGACTTCCGCTCGATTTTCGACAAGTGTTGTGTAGTTGGTGAATCTCAGCTCATATCGATTGCCTTTGGGGCATTTATTCTCAGAAGCTAAGGGCTCATTGCTTGCCCATTTTCCACCATTCCTACCATTGCCATTCCTGTTGCCTTTGCCATTGCCATTGGGTTTCTCTGACCCGTTGGCAGCCTTGGCGGGCTCTTCCTTTGGCCCCTTGTCTTACGTTGGCAATTTCCCCTCATTGGCGAACGCATCCTCGAGCTTGATATATCGATCAACCCGATCCAAAAACTCTTGGGTACTTCTTACCCCATTCTTTCTTAGGCTACTCCAGAGGGGTGAATGGCGCCTAACCCCAGCAGTTAGGGCCATCATCTTGCCTTCATCACCCACTGTCTTGGCTCCAGCTACTGCTCGCATGAAGCGCTGGACATATTCCTTTAAGGGCTCTCCATTCTTCTGGTGTATCTCGACCAGCTGGTTGGCCTCTGTGGGGTGTACGCTACCGGCATAGAATTTTCCGTAAGATTCTTTCACGAAAAGCGCCCAAGATACTATACTAGCAGGAGGGAACTTAAAGAACCACTCCTGGGCGGTGTCAGATAGTGTCACGGGGAAGATCCTGCAGCAGGCATCTTCTGACACTTTCTGTATATCCATCTGTATAACGTGAGATACTGGGTCTCCATACCCATCAAAGTTTGGCAATGTCGACATCTTGAATTTACTGGAGGTTTCAGCCGCAGCAATCCTCTGTACAAATTGAGTGCCCCTCCTCCTATCGTACTCTATGTGGGACGTTCGTCCCCTGACTAGCTGTTGTACTACATGGTTCAGAGCATTAATCTGAGCCTGAACCGCTTCTAGCGCCGCAGGGGCGACCGGTTCCGGGGGAGCGTACTCATCATGCCTTTCACAACGGTCGTTGAGTACATCCCTTAAATCGTCATCCTTGCGTCTCTGCTTGCAAACTCCTAGCTGATCAAAGACATTCTGTTGCTTGGGTTGCCCCCTAGCGTTATGGCTAGCTGGCCTATTTTCTCTAGGTGGGGGGCTTCTACCTCTGCCTCTTTCCTCATTCCTCTGACCAGCATTTCCTCTGCCATAGTCAGCTTCATTATAATTGTAGCAATCTTTAAACTAGGGCCGGCTACGGTGTGACCAAATGTTCGCGCTCTTTCCTCCTAGGGCTGGGATTTCCCGAGCGTCAGGGGGAGGCCTGCGTTGTTCGTTGGGTCCCCGTGCATTGTTATTCCATGGGGCCCCCTGACCACAGAGCCTAACTCGATGTTCCTTCTGTTGGCGGAAGGACGCTGTCCCCTGCTCGGTGGATTTGACTCTTCGTCCCCTGGGCGTCTAGGGCTGCGGGGCGGCTGCCTAGCCCTATTCTGCCTCGGGCGCTACAGATTGCCTCGACCATCCTAAGATGGAGGTTACTACTCAAGATCCCTAGCTGGGACATCATCTTGAGTCACAGGTGGCTGCTCTGACCTTTGAGGGCTTGCTGGTTGGAGTAGAGGACTAGGATTGGGAGCTCTCTAAGGCGGCGCACTCGGTGGTTGGTCTGGCTGAGAGGCTGGCGCAGCTTGACTCCGAGCCAATTGGATGGCTGCTTTGAGAGCGTCCATGGCCTCCCTCTGTTGACGGTCTATGTCCACTTGCTGCTCACTTAGCTCTTGGCGCTGCCATTCAATTTCTCTCTGCTACAGTGCCATTGTCTCCACATCATTCTCTTGATTGGCCCTCAGATTAGCCAACTCATCCTGCAACACCCCTAGTGTTGCCCTCAGTGTTTCCGAATCTAACTCCTCCTCTTTGAACTCTAAATGTGGTTCATTCTCAACCACATTTGGGGGAGGAGGTTGGGATGATGATGCGCTAGCGGTCTGTCCTGCTCTCTTGGATGTCTTAGCCATTAGATTTTCTTACAGTTTTTTGATCAATCTCTTAATGAAAGCACTAGAATGTTGACCCTTGGTTTGGCCAATGACACGGAGTCAAAAAATACGACAGATAATGAGATGACAAGTAAGAGTTTAATCTAATGGAAAGGAATAAACACGGACGATTTATAGTGGTTCGACCCCAATGAATGGTAATGACCTATGTCCACTTAGCACTATTATTAATATTGAATCCCAATGCCATGATCAAAGAACAGGGGTTCTTGAGTTTCAGAAACCTTGGGAGAATTACAATAAGACGATGGACAATCGCACTATATGCTCTCTCTCTCTCTGTACTCAGGAAAAATATTAGAAAACCAAAAGTCCCCTCCTTGAGCTATTTCATGCATCTTTATAGGCTCAAGGGGGGTTACATGGGCCAATGGGCCTTAATTATCCTTAATATCTGTGTATCAAGGCAATAAAGAGGAAATAATCAATGCAATTATTACAGGATTACAATCTTTTAAGGAAATAAGTCGAATCATATGACCAACCTGGTCGTATCTAATAGTCAGGCTTGATGAAGCAATGTATAGCTGGTCGATAATCAAACAGCACCGCCTTATTTCGACTCTGCCACGTGTCAGTCATCATCAACCATTTTTGGGTAAACACATGCTATCTAAATATTACTCAATAACTCATCAAAAGTGTATAGATCTATGTTGTGAATATATGTTGCACATTAGTAGTTATCAGCCTAGCTATAAAAATAGTCTAGTTAATTAATAAACTCTAATTGGAAGTCTAGTCTAGCATGTACAATGTACTCGAACTAAATACAATATCCACGCCGACATATACTCAGTGAAGTAGTGCACCCATTCCTCATGCACAATGTTGATATCATCCATTGTATATATGTGTTGACTGCGTTTTTAGCCAACGACGTGAGAACGTCAAATACGACAAGCCTTCAAGAGATTTTAAACGACACAGACGGTTTAATAAAGAAAATAAAGAACACACAAGATTTTTATAGTGGTTCAGCCCCGATTGTCGGTAATAGCCTAATCCACTTAGAGTTGTGATTTATAGATCCGTACTCAAGATCAGATGGACTGAGCCAATTGAGTTTCTTCAGTACAGATTGCAAAAATACAAGAATTTTCTCAAATATCAGCACTTTCTCTCTCTAGAATACTCAGACCCAAATTTTCTCTCTCTAGAAAGAAGAAGCAGAAGAAGCCCCTCTCTCATCCCATAAGCCCTCTATTTATAGGCTTAGGGTCATACATACGGTATCCCTTAGAACCGGGATATTTTATTATATTTATTACATTTAAATTACAAAGAAACATTCAAAATTCAAAATTTAACAAACCCCCCATTTGTGGGAAGAATGAGAGATTCCCGCATATCTTGTTGAAGTTGTTTATGGGAATCTTGACTTAGTCTCCTCTAGCTAGTTGATCCACCTCCTACTAACCACCCATGCAAGTGCTGGTCGAACATGTGCATGGTGGTAGGACAAACATTTGTTGGTCGGACGTGCATGGTGGTAGGACATGCACTTCTCTCCTCTAACATGGCACTCTCCTCTAGCATGCCATGTTTCTCCTCGGACCAAATCATTGGGGTCTCCTAGGACCACCGTCTTGGGGTCTCCTAGGACCACTCTCTTGAGTTCTCCTCAGATGCACTCTCCTTAGCTCTCCTAGGATGCACTCTCCTTAGCTCTCCTAGGATGCATTCTCCTTAGCCTCCTAGGATGCACTCTCCTTAGCCTCCTAGGATGCACTCTCCTTAGCTCTCCTAGGATGCATTCTCCTTAGCCTCCAGGATGCACTCTCCTTAGCTCTCCTAGGATGCATTCTCCTTAGCCTCCTAAGATGCATTCTCCTTAGCCTCCTAGGATGCACTCTCCTTAGCTTTCCTCGGACCAAGGTGCACTTGGCTTAGTTATGACATCTTTCAAGCAGTCCAAATCCTTCGTCAGTCTACCGGGTCACTTTATCACAACTCTAAGGAGTCAATGTATTTATTGACTATTTAATGTGTCTTTTACAGACCATGTACTGTCATTTGTCACCTCTATTGCCATGTCATTGATCTCCAATTTTTGGGTATAACAATATGGTTTTTCCATGACACTACAAAATAAAAGTCAATTTCAAACTATACAATAGTATAAAGATATGTTACATACTTGAATGCTTCAAAAGATATTCTTTTGGGTCTTTCTCCAAAGTTAAATCTCTTATTAGTTGCATGACGTAAAAATCGCAAATGGTATCATTAGGTTGTCGAGGACCCTGCAAATATATATTATACAAATTATTATATTAATCAATGAATTATACAAAATAAATAAAATGAAATAACCTTCACATTTGAAATAATACTTGAACTGGAAACCAAGTGATGCCTTCGACCTTCCTTCTCGGATTATGTAAAGCATTGTGGATTAAATGCATTAAAAATTAAATGAATTTTCAATTAAATGATGCACTTAAAAATCCAAATGCATTACGGTACAAAGTTGAAATGAGTCTAACATTTTGACTACATTCACAACATCTTCTCTTGGATCGCTACCAGCTGGATCAAAAAAATATACATCCTGGCTGGATGCATAAATGACTAGCAACATCCAGTGTCGTCTATAAAAACAATGTTAGACATTATTTTTTAATTATTGAAAACACCAAATTATAAATATATACTAGACATCATTTCATACCTAGAATTATAAGCTACCAATAACATTGTTCCTTTATCTGCTAGTGCTAAGCAATTGGAAAGTGCTCTTACTCGATCTTCATTATTTGACTTTGTAGTAATATATGCAAACAGAGACGACTCCATGAACATATTCAAATGAGAAATTCTCAATGTGAAAAGTTCTTCATATAAGTCTCTACAAACAACAATGCAAAGATAAACACTTGTTAATAAGAATTATTTTAACATATTAACAAAGTAAATTATAAGGATATAACTTTACCTCATATACAATGTGATGAAAGATGCACTAATTTAATCAAGATTTATGAATTGTGTAACATCACCCATATCAATGTAAGTGATATGATCCAATATTCAAAAAATATGATGAAGAATTAGAATCGTGTATGCCATAGCACCCTTATGCTTTAGAGATGTTCTCACGAAATGCATCATACTTTTTGGAATGTGGCTAGGAATAATTGGGACATCCTTCATTGCCATACTCGATGTTTTGACACTAGATGATGATGATGGAATAGTATCTTCCTGTTGCAGCTGAGTTATAGGTTTTGGAGGTGGGCTCGGTGTCTTCTTTCTTGCAATTTTCAACTTTTTTACTCTTTGTGGATGGACCAATACAAATAACAAATCATAGTAACAAGTAATAGAGATAAAAACTTAATAAATTGTAAAAATAAGTATGTAATGATACCTCAATTCCTTTTTGAATTAAGTGTGCAGACCATGCTAAAAAGGAACCAAGCGCATCTTGTACCTTTACAATGTCATCTGAGATGGGATTTGGTAAACATGCATTACCAACAATAACTTCAGTTATGCGAACTCAAAGATTATTCCAAGATTTATTGAAATGAATTATAGAAGACTCGGTATGAATTATATAACCCTTTGCAACTATTTGGGTTGATGAGTCCACAAATAACTACATGCTTTACTCTGTGAGATTGAAGTAAGTGTTAGTTTATCTTATTATCAAGTAGAACTAAGTAGAAAATATGTAAAGAACTATAATTTAATAAAATAAAGAAAGAACCTTGGAATCAGGAGTTTGAATCTCACGTGCATGCTCAGATTGAGAATTAGATACACTCCTTGGTTGAGGCTTAACTACATTCCCTGGTTGAGCTGGCTCAGCTACATACCCTGGTTGATATTGAGTTGTATACCCTTGTTGAGATTTAGCTGTGCACCCTGGTTGAGACTGAGGTTGTCGGTTCATCATCATACTCAATTGGGTCTCTAAAGCACTAAACTTCTCCTTCCGAAAGTTATCCATGTTCTTCATTTGTTGTTGCAATTATTGTTTTTCTTGTCACTGGAATTGGAGTTGTTGCTCCTGCAACTGTGCAAAAGTGCTCCTTGGAGGCTTTCTGAATATGTCTCGTTGACAGACAACCAATCCTTTACCACGAACACGACCACGGTGCTAAGGAGTGCCTAAAACTTCAGTTAGGACGTCATTTGACCCGTTCACAACAAATTCACCACTTTCCTTTATCTGACGAAGTTCATCCTACACATATTACCATGTTTTTTATATTATAAAGCTAACAATTTAATAATCTTTTAAAGTTTCTGGAGTCGATCACTTACAATCTTATCACCCACGTCTTTGGTTGATTAATTTAGAAAATGTCATTTTCTATTCATTCGAGCTCGCTTCCAAGCTTGATCAACAGGCTAAAATGTTCCATGTTCTTTTTCATTATATATATTTGTTCCTATTTGGGCTAATGATGTTCTAGTTGATCGATGACTATTTCTTGATGGGACCGACTCTCTTGTTGTTCCTTTTGGTAGGCCTAATTAGTTGAACAAGTTTTAAACAGTTAACATTTCAATTATAGTTGAATTAAACGTCTAATTTGTAAAAAAGAAAGAAAAACTTACTCTGAATTCCGGGTTATCTCTAGAAGCAACAAAATTCTTCCACTAGTGTGGTGTAATATTTGTCCTTTTTGGTGGCACCGTCAATGCAGTTGGGTTTTTCGAGCATACTCAGGGTCTTCTATAAACATATATATGACATTGGAAGTCAAAATTGACTTGTTATCCCTCTATTTCTTAGCAATAGTTTGAAAAATAGAATCGTTATCACAGTTGACGTCCACTGTAAATGTACTCTGTAATGAAAGCATTTTCATGAAATTTATTAAAAAAAAACTAAAAAAAATATCTCATTAAACTAATAAACTAAAAAAAATATAATTATTTAAACTTTCAAAATAAAAATTATGTCAAAATAACCAATTTAAAATATATATTTCTACAACAATATTTTATTTAACACAATATACAACTTAACATATTTAAAAATTTGAAATAATAAATAATAATATTAATTTTCACCCAAAATTAAAAATACATATATTAAAATTACAAAATTCATCTAAACTAATTTACAATAATTTACTTAAAACTACTACCATTACCAATATATTTAACAACATAATATTAAAAAAAACCACAAACTAAATAAATCATAATATTATTTTCAGCCAAGTATATATATATATATATAAACAAAACCTTAACCAAAATAGCTCCAAATCAATGGCTCAAGGTCATTTACTATTCTATGAAGATAACCCACCCTATTTTCAACCTAAAACAACCATAAAACAACATATAGTTATATATATTTTCAAACTTTTAAAAAATAAAAATTAACGCAAAATACTTACCAATACCAAGCACCCAAAGTTCCTCTTGATATTAAATGACTATGATGAAAAAGACCGAAAAACCTTCAATTTCAACCAAAAAAACTGAAAAATGGTGGTTGGTTTCTATAACGTCTTCCTAATCCAGGACTGTTACACTGTGTACTTTGAATAGTGTCAACTTGCTAATCAAGTCATTTGGTTATAAACGTGTTACTAAAGTTAAAATCAAGGGTTAGGGTTAAAAAAATTGGTGATAGGAGTTGTTGACTTTTCATTTAAAAAGTTTCATACATACAAGGGATCCCAAAATATTACAAATAATTATTTTAAAGGTGTATATACATCAAAAGTTACAACTGGCCGACCTAAGCGGCAAAATAAGGTAACCCTAGATCCTCTGAGATACCCTCGGTCGTGGTGGACGAACAGCTGCATATGTACACAACGCCGCCAAAGCTCTCCAACTCATGGCTGGTCAAGCTCTCCTTTCCCCTTAACTGCACCACATAGCACCTGTGAGCCAAGGCTCAGCAAGAAAACTTAAACATGTGCATGATTAGAAAACAAAGATTTCCAAATACTTATCTAACATGCCCAACAATAATAACCTTATCATGCATGCATACAATTAAAATAAATGATCGTTGGATCATACTGGGGCTGACTGCTCCGAATAGTTGACCATAGAGTCAATCTGGGGCCCTATTCCCTAGCTATGTGACCATAGAATCACCTGGGGCCTTTGTCCTTGGCTCTGAGTAACTAGCCATAGAGCTAGTCCAGTGTACCTACTGCTTTGAGTTTTCAACGACCATAGGGTCAGTCAATGTAATAGTATGTTCCTGATTGGGCCTAAGCCTTTCGACCAGCACGCAGCGCGCTATTGCCACCCTTGATTAATAAGTCAAGCCCTGAGCCGGGTATTAAGATATAGATACAAATACAGATACAGATAAGCATACTTCAAACAATACAAGTATGAATACATATTAATCATATGATACGATCAATTAAAAGCAAACATAGTAATAACCATGTTCCTTAATGGGGTCGAGCCCTAGCTATGCAAACCAAGTGAACAATCATACAACACTTAGCTAGAAAAAGAATATTCAAGTATGTTTAATCAACAAGCACAAACATAACTCAATCACGTTCATTCTCAAGGGCTCGTGCCCTAATGATAGTTATAATTAGTAGTCAGGCCAAGCCATAATGACATATATCACGTACTGGGTGCAGTTTTCTTACCTCAGGTCTGAGTATAGCATAATAATAGTTCAACAAACTCAAAAATCTACCCCAAAATCTGATTCATAAACTTGAGCCTCAACGCTCAAGAACATCAAAAATTAAAGTGAAACTCAATGGAAAACAAGGTCTAAAGTTTCCCTCAACTAGCAGTTCATTTCCCCCAAAGTTTAGGCCTTCAATTCCCAAGCTTTCAGCCCAAAGATATCATTAATTCTCAAGGAATTCACTTAGAAAAGTTGAGAGATAATGAGAGAGAAAGAGAGAGTCGGTTAGCAGCTGCTAACAGAATGTTTGTTATTTTTTGCTTGTTTTCTTAAGGATTAAGTTACTTAAGCTAATCCCGAGGCTCGCAGTACCAAAAACGTCCCCGATGGAAAAATGGTCAAAATCCCCGGTATTCCATTCTAGTCTAACTAACTCCAAATATCTCATCAATTACTCATTCCTGTTATCCAATAAGATGATAACGTATCAGTTACCCACAATACCCCCTGACTCGCCCTGAGTCGGATATTGGGTCCCGTTGTTACTTTCCCGCTAACTTGCTCCCTAGGACCGTCTCGTGCCGAGTAGCCCAAATAAACCTACATAATAATGTGGTCTCTCTCATATATCACATATATGCACATATACACAATTATGCCCATAACAGGTCAAATTAAGAAAATTGCCCTTCTAATAAGAAACACGCCCACATGCATATTTATTGCCCCTAAACATGTATATCTAGTTATATTATCATATAACTCACATAATCACATAATTATACACAAATATAACTCATATAAGCATATAATTCCATAAATTACCATCTTGGCCCCCTAACACAAGGTCCTAAGCCTTACTAGGAAATTCGGGACGTTACAATTATTCCCTCCCTACCGAAATTTTGTCCTCAAAATTTTACTTGAACAACTCGGGATACTGAGTCTGCATATCTACCTCCAGCTCCTATGTCGCTTCCTTGACGTTGCTGTTCCTCCATAATACCTTAACTAAAGGTATATTCTTGTTCCTCAGGACCTTGTCCTTCATGTCTAAAATCTGAACTGGCTGCTCCTCAAAGGAAAAATCCGCCTCCAGTTCTAGATCGTCATAACTCAATACAAGAGTCCTATCTATTACATACTTCCTCAGCATGAAAATATAAAATATATTGTGCACACTGGACAATGCAGGGGGTAAGGCCAACCTATAGGCCACTTGACCGATCCTCTCTAGGATCTCAAATGGTCCAACAAACAGGGCTCAACTTGCCCTTCTTCCAAAATCTCTTCACCCCTCTCATTGGTGAATCCCTAAGGAAGACACAGTCTCCCACTTGGAACTCCACGTTCCTTCGCTTTTGGTCTGAATAACTCTTATGTCTGCTCTGAGACGTGAGCATGTGAACTCTAATCTTTTCGATAGCCTTAGTGGTCCTCTGAACTGACTTAAGACCCAAATATTTCCTCTCACCCATCTCATCCCAGTGAATGGGCGATCTGCAGTTCCTACCATATAACATCTCATAAGGTGTCACTCCAATACTCGACTGGTAGCTGTAATAATAGGAAAATTTTATCAAAGGTAAATATTTACTCCAGGACCCTTCAAAGTCCAATACACATGCTCTCAGCATGTCCTCCAATATCTGAATAGTCCTCTTAGACTGACTGTCAGTCTGAGGATGATAAGCTGTATCGAACCTCAGCTGCATACCCATCGCCCTCTATAAACTTCCCCAAAACTTGGAAGTAAAGATAGGGTCCCTATCAGACACTGGTCAACCGTGTAATTCGTCATCACTGGTAGAAAGTGAGTTGATTTTGTATAACAATCCACGTGACCCATACTAAATAATGCTGGCCCACTGCCCTGGGCAATCCTACCATGAAATCCATCGTGATGTCCTCCCACTTCAACTCTGGAATCTCCAGAGGCTGGAAGAGCCCTGCTAGCCTCTAATGCTCTGCTTTGACCTCTTGACAAGTCAGGCACCTTGCCACATACTCAATCACGTCCCTCTTCATCCCATACCAGAAACTCATAATGCCCATACCTAGTGTGAAAAGTTGCCTTTGGTATATCCTCCTCCTTGATCCTCGGCTGGTGTTAACCAGATCGAAGATCTATCTTGGAGAATACTGTCTAACCATGGAACTAATAAAACAAAACATCAATCCCTGCCAGAGAATACCTGTTGTTGATAGTAAACCTATTCAGTTCTTTATAATCGGTACACATCCTCAGAGAACCATCTTTCTTCTTCACGAAGAGAACTGGTGCGCCCCATGGTGAGAAACTAGGCCTGATAAAACCCAAGTCTAGTAACTCTTATAGTTGAACATTTAGTTCCTTTAGCTCAGCTAGAGTAATCCTATAAGGTTCATCACTAGCTCTATCCTTGGGGCTAATTCGATCACAAACTCTATCTCCCTGTGTGGATGTAACCCTGACAGATCCTTTGGAAACACATCCTGAAACTCACAAACTAATCGGGTCTGTCTTGATCCCATTGGCACGACCTAAGTGGTATCAACCATGCTAGCTAAGAACCCTATGCATCCCCCTGCAATAGGTCTCTAGCCCTAAGTACATATATCATAGGTATACAGGGTCCATGCACATGCCAAGGAATACAAAGGGTTCCTCATCCTCAGGCTCAAAGGTTACCATCTTCTTCTTGCAATCTATCATTGCCCCATACTTCTCTAGCAATTCCATACACAGAAATATATCAAAATCAGTCATTACCAACTCTACCAAGTCAAGTGACAACTCCCTGCCATCCATTGTAACTGGTAGTGATCTAACCCATCTCATGGAAACCACTAACTCCTCTGTAGGCAGCATAGTACCAAACCCCACAGAATAAAAGTCACATGGTCTACACAATCCATATATAATCCTACTAGCAAGAAAAGAGTACGTAGCACCCGAATCAATCAAAACAGTATAGAGTGTTCTAGCACTAGAAATCTGGACTGTAACCAACGAGGGACTAGCCTCGGCCTCTGCCTGGGTCAAGGTGAACACCCGAGCTGGCGTCAGGCTATCCACCTTCTTGGGCTCTTCCTTTCTAGCTCTCGGTCAGTCCTTCATCAAATGCCCCACACTACAGCAAACAAACCAAGCCTTCGCCCGACATACCCAAGTATGGCACCTCCTACTCTGAGTACATTCCGGGAAAGCTTTCCAGGTCTCACCGCCACCCCGACAGCCTATCTGTATGCCCTGTGGCCTCTTATCTAGCCATGGAGCTGAAACTGTATCTAGAGTCTTTCTCTTTTGGTCATGGGGCCTCCGCCCCTACCAAAGCCTGTAAATGAAAGTCCCGACCTCCTAGAATCAGTTTTGGCTACATTCTCACACTAGATCTTGTTCTCTGTGCTCTCAACTATAAGTGCCCTCTCCACAGCCTGTGTAATATGTGGTCAATCCTGGCAAAGCGGTAATACAAAATCCCGGGCTATCATAGGCTGTAGCCCCTGGAGAAATCTCTCTCTCCTGGTCCCATAAGTGGGCACCAAGTCCCCGGCAAACTTTCCAATCTATCTAACATCAGGGCGTAATCAGTCATTGTCATGTTACCCAAAACTAATTTGCTAAATTATTCAGCCTTCACAGCTTTAACTGTGTTGTTGTGGTATTTCTCATTCAACAAAGTTCTGAACTCTTCCCATTCCATAATGTTTACTGATCTAGTCAGGGATATCACCTCCCACCATATTCGATCTTCCTTGCGAAACATGTAAGTGGCGTAGGCCACTCTCTCATTACCACCTACATTCATAAAATCTAGGATAGTGGTTATTATGGTCATCCCCTATTCAGCCTTTAGTGGATTTGAGCCGCCCTCAAAAACTGGAGGGTGCTGTTTCCCGAACCTTTCATACAGGGGTTCCCATCTATCTCCCCCTGCCTGGGGCTATACTACCGCTGGTACCTCTGGCTGTTACATTGTCGGTACTACGGGTTGTGGGTTCCTTGCTGGAAGAGTATTTTTAGCAAATAAGGATCCTAAAGATGGTGTCTTAGGCCCCAGCTGGGAAGGACCATACCAGATCATGGAATTTTTTTGGAGAAGGTACCTTCAGATTGACCTGATTAAGTTGAGAGGCAGTTCCACGAACTTGGAACGCTTTACATTTGAAGAAATACTACCAATGAATGGGTCTACTCTAAAGACAAATTTCTGTTATCATTTGGTAAGGCTTGATTATAAAAGTCTTCTCCTTTAGATTTTCCTTTGAATTAATAAATTAATGGTCGTTATGTAGTTTAAACATCGTACCAAATTCTTCACAAAATTTTGTTTTAAACAAACTCATTATGTAAAAGCGACCTAGAATATTCATAAATTTTAATCGCTTAGAGGGCATACACCTTTTTGTAGTGATACGTAAACTTAGAATTTGGAAATTTTGTGGCTTGATAAAGCCCGAGTATTCAAAAACAATTTTGAATATGAACTAAGCTAAGAAAATTCAAAGAAAAAAAAAACCCTGGATTAAACCAGATGTGTGACCTGAATATTAACAGGTATGCAACTTGGCAATTAAAATCCTGGATACAACCCGATCCGCAACCTGAAAAATTATTGGTTGGCTATTAAGAATATGCTTCGATCTAAAGCAACCCCGTATAACTATGCATGTGTATACAAATTTAAATGATTTAAAAAAACAATAATAGAAAGGGAGATGTATAAAGATCACAGTTAGGTTAATATAAAACGATGACAAATAACCTCGAACATAGCCATTAAGGAAAATTTTCTCGGCCTAAAAGGCCTGATTACAAGGGATAAAAGGATATCCCCAACCAAAAGAAAAAATACATATAAAATATACAAAAACGGACAAGGTCCTCAATTGTGAGCTCCGGTAACTTGCTCACGAGAAGAGATCTCATTCTCCCCACTATAGCGTCCCAAAGTTGATAATAAGGCTTAGTGCCTTGATTAGCATGTCGGGAGGGCACAATTGGATTTATATGTGAATTATGTGAATTTACTTGAATATATGTGTGATTAATTGAAATATGAGTTGTATTATAATATGACTATTTATGCATGCTTATGTATATTAAATGTGATTGTGGGTCTGCTTTTGTGAAAAAAGGTAATTTTTGGAATTTTGACCCCTTAAGGGTATAATTGTAATTATATGTGCTATGTAATTGACACCACATTATTATGTGGATATATTTGCGATATTTGGGTCGAGTCGACTCTTTTGAAGCAATTTGGCGAAAAAAGTCACAACATGGATTTATACTCGGCTCGGGTCGAGCGAAAAGAGATTTTGTAATTTATATGAATGTTGTGAAATTTTTATTGTTGTACACAATGGGTCCACCTTGCCTGTTTCGTTGCTTGCTCTGAATATTTTTCCAACAATTTGTACCAAAGCAGGTCATTAATCTATACATATTATTAATTGCTATGTGGGATTATATGCATTTTTATATTATATGTGAAATATGTGTTGGATGGATGGATGTTTATTTTCATGATGATACATTCTTAAGGGTTGTTTATCATGGTGCTTTTGGGTTTATGAATTGTTCTTTAAATTTCTAGATGAAATATGTAAGTCATTTTGGGGCATAGAAATTTTGTAATTTATTTAAAAAATTCTAGGTAAAATTCTGTTGTGGCCCGAGCCCTAAGCTCGAGCCCCGAGCCACGAGTTGCATACCTGCTCGAGCCTAGCCCCTGCCGTGCAGCATCTGTCTACGTCTAGCACCGCGCCCCTAGTGTGTTGTTACCATAATTATTCATTTGATTAAAAAAATATGAAATTGAATTAAAATGATTTTAATTTGGAAATTTCTTTTATTGAAATAATGTTGATTATTTTCCCTAATTAAAAATATTTTAATTGTCATCTTCCATAATTAAAATGTCTAAAATTAAAATTATCTTGAATTTTAATTTATTAAAGTTAAATTGATTGTGTTTTATTTTTGAATTAAACTACCCAAATTCAAATTGGGCCTTAGAAACTTTTGGGTGTTAAAAGCCAAAGTTTAATTATTTTAAAAATTTGTTTAAAATAATTAAAAAGTTGTATAATTCAAATTGGATATGGAAAAATGGTGGAATTGGCTTAACAAGACTACATCTCAAGGTTTCATAATTCAAAATGGATATGGAATATCAAAGTGCTCTTTATCAGGCCTTAGTTAGTCTATGTTGCAATTTCATGTATTTTTTGTAAGTGTTGTAATTTTTTTAAGAAATACTCAAAAGTTACTATACCCGCTTTTATTTACTTATTATAAATGTTAGAATGTGATTAAAGAGTTTAATATTTTCTCATGCATTATAACATGCCATTCATATACCCATAAAGTATGCAATTAGCAAGCATTACATTCGTGTGGAAACATGCTATTAGGAACATCCTATATTTTCTTATATGCTTTTATATGATAAATCATATTATAATAAATTTTGTCTTAATTAGTTAAGATGGTAAATTAAAATTAAAGTTGTTTAATTTGTTGTGTTTAATGAAAAATGTTTTATTAAAATAAAAATGACATTCTCTTAATTAAATAAAAATTAAAATTAGAATGGTAAAATGTAACGACCCAAAATTTACTAATAAGGCTTAAGGGCCTTGATTAGTGTGCCGGGAGGGCATAATTGGAGTATATGCGATAATTGTTGAGACCACATTATTATGTGGATATATTTGTGATATGTGATTCGAGACGATCCTAGTGAGCAGGTTAGCGAAAAAGTCACGGCGGGGATTTATACCCGGCTGGGGGCGAGCCTGTGGGTGTAAATGGGAATTTAGAGAATATATTGGGGTTAATTTTGATATTGAAGAATATAATTGGTCATTACTTAGGTATCGGGAAGTAAGCGGAAAATATTAGAGACACTCGAGGAATTAGCGGGAATTGGGTGAAATGACCAAAATACCCCTAGGTGGATTAAAGGAGTTAGAATTAAAGGGGAGGGTATTGTGGTCATTTGGGCTTATAAAAGATAGGCATAACTAAGGCTTTATGTTTAGCGGAACTTGTAGAAAGAAATAGAAGTCTGAAGAAAGAAAGGAAGGGAAAGAAAAAGGGAAAGGAAAATAAGGTATTTTCTCAAGGTGGGTTTGGCTTTTCCCATCAATTCTTGAGGTATTTTGGAGCAGAAACTCAGGGGAAGCCAGAGTAAAGCTTGAGGCTAGAGTCCTTGGTCTAGCTTGCAGAATTGGCAAGGGTTTAGCAAGAACAAACCATTCAGTTGAGGTAAGACTTTGAAGTTTCTTCAGTTTCTGGTTTTGGTATTGAACTAAGGTGTCTAAGCTGAATTTGATGGGAATTCTAGGGAATTCAAGCCAAGGGTTTGAGGAGGAGTAAGCCAAGGAGGTGTAGAGGCTGACATAAGGTCGAATCCCCATTGAAGGTATGAAATTCTAAGTTCTAAATTCTGAGGTTTTGATTGTTGTTCTGAAGTTTCTGAGTTTAGGTTCAACAATGGTGAATTCTATGTTTAGGGATGCATGTGTTTAAGTTTTGTATAGTTTGGATCCTTGGGATGAGCTAGACATGTTAGTAAACTTGATTCTAGGTTTGGTGGAAGTTTGGAGAAGTTTTGGTAAGGTTTGGCTCGGGGAAAGTCGAAGGAGGGAAAAACAACATTTGCTGTTCTGTGACTAGCGCTACAGCACTAGCCTTTGGGCACTGTAGTGCTAGGCCAAGTGTTCTAGGAAATTTTGGGCTCTGCTTGTAGTGCTGTAGCACTACCCTGTTTTTAGAAAGGGGTTTTTGAGTTATTTTCAAGGGTTTTTGCCCGGGGGTTTGGGGTTCGATTCTACCACCCTGTTTTGTGGAATTGGGGCTTCCTGAGGGCTCTGGATTGGTCCCGAGGTTAGGTTTTGGACTTGAGGGTTGGTGATGATTCTGACCTATGGCCGTGACTAGGTGTGCGCTAGGGCTCAAGAGGGATCGTGCTCAAGGATTTAAGTGAACGAAGATAGTGAATCTAAAGGTAAGAAAACTGCACCCATTTATATGTTTGTGATAGGACTAAGTGCTCCCGATATCTGTGTAATGTCATAGATGGTATTATTCCATGGGACATGTGATAAATGGCCTAAGGGTCCCGTATACAATATTTCCGCACAGGACGTGGCTTGGCCACTGGAAGCCGAAGACAGCTTAATATTCACTGAGCTCGGTTTAAGCGGGCCGGAGTCAGTGGGATAAACAGAGGGTGCGGCCTAAGGGCGCTAACCCTGGTTATCATTTGTGAATTGACTATTGATATGAGATGACATGTTTGGTATGCTAAATACTTGATTATCATGAATGCCTAAACTTTTGAGAACATGTTTATGTGATATGAAATATTGGATTGTTTGTCGACTGTTTATGCTCTGTTATTGTGTTTTCTTGCTGGGCCTTGGTTCACGAGTGCTACGTGGTGCAAGTAAAGGAAAAGGCAAGTTGGACCCATCCATGAGATCGAGAGCTGCGGGGCCAAATGTACATTGTCAGCTGTTCAGTCGCCATGGTCGAGGAGTGGATCAGGACAAGGAATGCCTAACAGTCTGTTTTGTCTTAGAATGGCTAATTACTGTATTTAAATCTTGAATCTTTGTAAATTGTTTTAATCTTATTATTTTTGGGATCCTGTGTAAACAGAAAATGTTTATTTATAAGAAATGCGGCTTTTGAGACCAAAATATTTTAACCCTAGTTCCACAATAGTTTCAATAACACGTTTTCAACTACACGACTTGATTAGCAAATGTAGCACTTTTATAAACACACAGTGTAACGGTATTGGCTATCCAGGGCGTTACATAAAAATAATTAATTTTATTTTTACCACTAATTTAAAAGATATTGATTTTGTGAAAAAACATTTTTCCAAAATAGTGAGTGGGAGAGGGAGTTGTGACAATAAGTCTCATGGTCTCCATTATTGGTTGAACACCAAGAAGCATAGGAAAGGCCTCGTGTTGTCTCTGTTTGCGGCCTCCCTAAGGAAATACTTCCGAATATGTTTATTTTATCTCAAGGTTAACCTCTCTTATGAGAATATAATTAGTGATGTATTTCAAGTTTGACTGACCCTAAGATACACTCTTGAGTTAAGTCATTGATTGAAAATAATGGGTTACACTCCAAACACTACAACAATTTTTCTCAAATATTACATAATTTTAGAAGTGTTATTGATAGGAGACACGGAGAAAAAAAGACACGGGGAAAATTGCATTGAGCCTGGAAGCCTTTATTAGTTCATTCTTGATAGTTATTCATTGTTATGGTTGTGAATAGGTGAACTGTTAGGCTCGGGAGGAAAGGACCATACTCGGGGGTTGTCAAACAGTATTTACTTAGGACCTGAGGTAAGAAAATTGTACCTGGTTTGTTAAAGCTCGAGTTATCAATAAACCTAACACGAACTAAGTTTAAAATATCCTGGATATAACCGGGTCCAAGGCCTGATTCTTAACATGAGAGATATAAATCAACACATAAAGTTTGGATATAACCGAGCTCAAAATATCTATCCTGACCTAAAAATCGATTCCTAAAATCTCGAATGTACAAGTCTAAGGAGTCAAAAACATGAGAGATAATAAAGGAAAGATGAATAGATAAAAAGTTAGATATATAAATTGAAAATAAATTTGTCCTGAGGAGAAAAACCTTGAACTGAGCCCAAGGGAAATTGTTTACAAACAAATATAAAAAAAAAACATTGTCATTGAGCCCCTCCAAGTTGCTCTGAGGACGTGACATCCTCGCCTTCCTACTCGCCCGCTGCAGAAGCATCCCCCATTTCTGACGACTCTTGCAAGATCCGAGCCTTGAATTTTTCAAGGTACGGATCCCACAACACAGGAGCCATGAAATAAAAGTTTCCATCCTGGTTAAAGGCCCGGCAATGGTACAACATGTCTTTCATGGACAACAGTGAGACCGCCCTCTCTTCATTAACTGCAACCTCGGCCTCTAGCTGTTTTTCTTTGGCTTCATCATCCTCGCCCTGGAGTTGTGCAGTCTGAGCCTGGAGAGTAGCCAAGGCAATCTTTGCAGCTTGCTCGCTTTCCTGGGATGAGGCGAGGGAAAACTTGGCATCATACTCGCTCTTTTGAGCAGCCGCAAAAGAAACTTTGGTGACCTGCTCGCCTTCTTGGGCAGCAGTTAGGGCAGTCTTGGCGGCATTGATTTCGGCCTGGAGCTCCTCATTTCTAGCCCTAGCCCGGGCTATGCTGCGATGTTGAGCCAGGGCAGACTACAAAATAACAAGGCAAGTTAGATATATCCTTTGACGCGATAAAAAGAAAGATGTCACCAAGGAAGGATAACTTACTATGAGGGGATTTTGAGACATTTCCTCCTGCCAGAGGAGCCTTCTTTATAAATCTGGGCCTCTACACGACAGGGCCCGAGCTGGTTTTCCCGGCCTGGAAAGCGGTATGGAGGTTAGGAGCTCCATTTTGGTCCATCTCGTTGCCTAGAGGAGGAGTCTATTATCACGACCTCTGGCCCTAGTTCCCAAGTAAAGTAAAAAACATACACAGAGAAAATAAATAAAGATCCCACCCTCCGGGATGGAAGAGGACTCTATTATCACGACCTCTGGCCTTGGGACTACTAGAGGAGAAGGACAGTCTACGACTAGCATTTCTTGGATCCTAGGAGGTTCAGGTTCTATTTCTACCTTGGGGTTAGACTCATCTATGTACTGCTTTAATCCAAGGGCAAAGGCGCCCTGGAGTAGAGAAGGCCATGACCTACGGTTGGTTCTGTACTCCTCAAAGATGGCGAACCTAAACTTTAAGGTATTATCTATGGCAATGGTGCTCTTAGGATAACTATTGTCATGATGCAACACCAAGGGGTCTACACACTGGAGTAGGGTGATATTACAGCCTGGGTCGTGAGGGTGACGATGGACGAACTGATTTGGGTTAAATCTAACAAACCTAAAATCAGCAACAACCCTATCTAGTTCACTATAAGGATATGGGTTACCTTGGCTGGAGGGGCCGGCTGCTGCCCCTGACATAGCTCACTCTAAATCAGGTTCCTGAACAGCCTCGGGAACCCACCTCTTTCGTACAAAAGGAACCTCGTCTTCTTCCTCGTCTTTGCCTTCGATGGCCAGCAAGGCCTCTTCTTGAAATGGCGGGAGCTCGTGGATTACCGGGAGAGTAGCCCGGGTCCTTAAGGCCATCGTCTGGCCTATGCCAATAAACTTACATGCCAGCATCGTGACATTATTCATGATCTAGCGGTAATCCTTCTCACTGGGGGCATCCCAGATAATTTCTCGTACTGACCCCCAAGGGTCACGGACTTCGCCGTCTTCGCGAATATGGTTTCACGAGAAATAAACTCAGTTAATACATATACTAGGGAAATATCTTAAAAAGAATAAAATTTCACGAGCTGAGGTCAAAGAATAAATAACTTACGAGGATGGTTGAAGTATATGAGTTCATAGTTTCGAAACCCGTTCAACATAAAGAACAAGTCTTTATAGGCGTTAGGGTGGCATGGGAGCTCGATGACTGGAGCAGAATTTGGGAATCTGGTGAGGCAGTAGAGCCCGTCACCTTGACCTCTTTGCTCCGGGCTAGCCTTTAGGCAGAAGAAGTATAAAATATCTACCGGAGTGGGGACCTCCCACTCATGCTTCAAAAACAGGTATTTCATTCCCGCCAAAAGCATATAAGAATTTGGGGGGAGCTGAAATGGAGTAAACTTCACGAAATTTAGAAAATCCGCGCAGTAATTATCCAAGGGAAGGAAGGCACCTGCCTTCAAGTGTTCATCACTCCAAGCCACAAAATCATCCTAGAGAGGGGAGCAGCTCCATTCCCCTTCAAAGGCAGGTCGGGCAATGAGGACTCCTGTCCCGACCTCGATGTTGTGGCTCAGCGTAATCTTGTTTACCCTCCCCTGGGTCATGATCTTAGAGACAATTATTTTCGCCTCGAAGTAGGCGTTGGGGTGAGTGGGGAATGGGAGATTCAGGGGCGACCTCCTTCCCCTTCTTCTTTTGTTGAGAGGATGAGATGGGTGCATTCTTTTTGGGTCCGTTCTTCTTGGGAGCCATCATATCACCTAATGAATAGAACGACCTAATTAGTGGGCGACCTAAGAGTTTTTAAAGGTTATATGGTAGAAGTACGGAGGGGAATGGTTTACTTTTGATGTTCGAGTTGAGTTAGCCTCGGCCCCATCGCGTGATGTCACGCACTACCCTAAGTTATGCGCCTTGGTTTCCTAACAGACCCCTGATGTTTAGGAATCCATGTGTCAGAATATCAAGCCACTACTTTCCTTGGGAGGCGGTTTAGTGCAAAACCACCTAAGATGCATGACCCTTAAGCAACCTAGTTTGGACCCTAAAAACTTTTCATCTACTATATCCCGAATGGGTATCTTCTAAATCCACCATGAATTACCCAACTTTATCCAGAAATTACCCAGTTTTATGAAGGCCGTAGTTCTAAGGATATTTTAGGACCTACTCATTGAATATAAGTTGAAGCAAATTTGCTAAAAGCATTTGGGAAATAACCTAATGTTGACTACGGTGAAGTACGGATGAGCATGGTGAAGGAAAAAAAGAAGACCAGTAAAAGAAAATTTTCTTAAAAACAAAAAGACGAAGTACTTACAGTATGTTCTTTGATGAAAAGAGGTAGTTTTTGCAAGGGAAAGCTCCTGGAAGACTCCTGAGTAACTGAGTGCAACAAATGGTTTTTGGGTGTTTTTGAGTAAGAAGAAGGATTCAGAGATATAGAAGAGAGAAAATATGGAAAAATTTCAAATGAAAGGTGGTGAAACTTGAAAATTGCCTACCCTATTTATACGTAAATGGCATAAATTAATTTGGGCCATCCAATTTGGTTAGTACAAGATCCAAAGGCCATGGTCGAAAAGACAAAACAACGGCAAAAGGGTGACCAGATAATTATTATAGGCCTCAAAACTTGAATAGACGCCAATTGTGGTATCCCACGTGTCCAGTACTCGAGTAGTGGGCAGGCGTGGTTTAATGTAGCAGAAATCTAAAAGTCCCTACTGTGTAGGTCAGAAGGTGACGTCATGAATCACGAGCAGGGACTTGGGGGGCAAATGTTGTACCCTAATTTCAACACGGGTCCTTCACTCACTCGGGTATAGCTGGAAAATAGATATACAGAGGAATAATCAAGGAAATGATATATGCTTATTATCCACATAAGCAACTTTGGTTTCACATGGGCACGTGTGGTGATAGGCATCCTGGGTCTAACCCGAGCTACAAACATGAATGTTGTGAAGCACAAGCTCTTAATATTCAAATGGCTGCGGAAGTACGAGCTCGAATAGATATCCAGCTCATGATAATTCAAATATATTGTGTACTTGCAGATCCCCAGAGACTCGGGTACTTTTATACGATTATTTACGACCAGCATGTCATATTTAATGTCCCAGACATTAGGAGACCATTTATTTTGTGAGCAAATCATATCCTAGTATAAATGAGAATTTTTTGTATTAAATGTAATAAATATGTAAATTTGTGATTGACTCATGCAGTTACCAAAACCTGTCCATGGAATTTCTCTATAAATACTGAGAATGTTGGACAGGGAAAGGGACGATTATTCTGTAATACTAAAACTCTGCCAAAATAGAGAGAGAAACAACAATAATATAAACTCGTGGACTAGGTGGATTTTAACCGCTAAACCACGTAAAAAGATTTGCGTTCTTGTGAATTCATTTCATATTTTCGGTTTATCATTAAGCATTAATTCAACCTTATTATTTCTTCAATACACTGTTGGCAAAAAACCGCGTCAACAGACTTCATTACAGAGTGCAATGGTATTAACAAAGAGCCTGGGGAGGGCCTACTTGTGGGGCCTATATGGAAGCTATATGTGGATGGTCTGCCAACAAGAACGGGGCTAGAGCAGGGCTAATCTTGGTGTCCCCCAAGGGACATGGAGTTCATAGTGCATTGAGATTTGGGTTTGACGCCTCGAACAATGAGGCAGAATATGAGGCCCTCTTAGCCAGATTACGAGCTTTCCTGGACCTTAAAGTTAAGGGATATGAAATCTATAATGATTCTCAGCTGGATGTGAACCAAGTCCTCAAAGAGTACCAAGCTCGTGGAACCAAGATGGTTGCCTACATGGCCAAGACCCAAGAAATGCTACACAACTTAAAGAGATTTACTATCCAAAAAGTTCCACGAGAACAGAATTCCAACACCGATGCTCTAGCCAAGCTAGTGACCACCAAGGAGGTGGAGATGCTTAATGTGTTCCCAATTGACTACTTGGCTTCTCCAAGCATTGTAGCGCTTGAGGAAGTGGAAATGGTCCAGCCCTGGGATAGTTGGATGGATCCAATAATGAAGCACCTTGTCTTTGGAGAACTACCATATGATAAGAAAGTGGCTCAAAAGCTACTTTATCAAGATCCTTTGTACGTGATCATGGACTACCGCAGGATATTCCACTACAACAAATTTTCTCAAATATTACATAATTTTAGAAGTGTTATTGATAGGAGACACGGAGAAAAAAAGACACGGGAAAAAAAATTTAGGCGGCAAATGAAACACTTTTTGCCACCTGAAATTGACAAAAGAGAACAACAAATGAAAAAAAAAACTTATCCCTAATCTCTCTCTCTCTCAAATCCCTAATCTCTACCAGTGCATGCCTCTCTCTCTCTCACCATCACATTCAGTCTTTCTCTCAGTCGCTCTCCCTTGCTCTTTCTCTCATTCACTCTCTCACATTCTCTCGGCTTTCTAACCCTCGCGCCGTTGAACCACACCATAACCACACCCCTGCTGAAGCCTCCCTCACGCCAGTACTCACGCAACTGAAGCACACCATGACCACGCCCGTGCTATAGTCGTTGAGTCTCTCGTCCCCCCCTCTCTGTTTATCTCTCCCGCTGGCTTTGTTTTTCTATTAACTTAATTTAATGGGACTAAATGCAGAGAAACTAATTTGTGTGGACATTGTAGGCACTCCTTGCTTATGGTCTGAGTAGCTCAAGGCGTGCACCAGATGCTATCCATCCGTGAGTGGTTCATATCATGAAATACCTTTTTCTTTCTTTCTTTTTTCACAGTTGTAGTAGTATTTTATTGTTATGGTGTATCAAGTAGTTGGTTATATTTGTTTGAATTTAAATTGCATTTATGTTCAAAATAGGGTTTCTATAGAAAAATAAAATCAAATATGTATTTATTAGAAAATATTTTGTATATCTGTAGATATTATTTGCTAGTTGTCAAATATGTATAAATTAGGAAAGTAGTGAAAGCTAGGTTATTTTCTTTCCTATTCAACCTTTTCAGCATTTGTATATATTTTCTACCGTGAAATGAGAAAAACACAACCTTTTAATCTATATTCTGAGTTTTCATAAGGAATGAATTTGTGCACTATGTGTAAATTTAATTTTTTCGTAATGCTTTCCTAGTAGTATTAGTAATTGACTAATTGTACCAGTAAAATTCTCACTTGAGTTCTATTGATTGTTAAACATGGGTGGTCGGCACCCAAGAGCATTTAAGAAATCAGTCATGGATAGGATTTATATAATTGGATTTAGGAGGACATATATATTTCTTTTCTTTTCTTTTCTTTTAGTGACTTGCTGAAATGATACTATTGACATTGAACAGTTATGGCTATTCCAAGGAAAGATTTGTTTGGTCTTTGATATCGGCTGTTGGCATATTTTGTCTTGGTTCTGGGGCTACTATTGTTCACGGAGTTCAAAACTTGTGGACTTCACAGGTAACTTTTTCCTTGGCAATTTTGTCCAGAACCTTAAATTGTACACACACTCTCTTGTTTAAAGATTCTTCTTTCTTGTCCAATATATGTGTAGCCACAATATTTTAATTTCTAATCGATATGGATGTCATCAGCCCCCTCGAAACATTAAGTATGCAGCCCTAGTGATTGCTGGTTCTTTTATTATTGAAGGTATAATTCTTTATTTTAGATGATTACCTGTCCCTTTTCATGTAAATATTTCCCCTTTCTAAATTTATGCATCCATTTCTTAGGTGCTTCTCTTATTGTTGCCATACAAGCTGTCAAGAAAGGTGCAGCTGCTGAGGGAATGAAAGTGAGAGACTACGTTTGGCGTGGCCATGATCCCACATCTGTTGCAGTCATGACAGAGGTAATTTTCATGATCTTTCTTCACTTTGGTATCTACTTATTAGGACAAGTTTCAACCTCTTCTGGATATTCATTCACATAGATATTTGTCTCTCTGTTCTTTTGTACACTTCATTTTTGTGATACATATTTTTTATAATAACATACGGAAGGTGTTTCAAATGGTTATAGGGTTTATATGTTTATTTTTATACGTATGTATAATATTTTTATTTAGACATATATTTAGTTTGACGCATTAACAAAATGGTTATATTATATGATTAAAGATTCTGTCTAATTTTTACTTACCTTTATCTATGTTTTTTGGGTTGCAACTTGGATTTATAAAACAAAAGGCTTTGGGGGTTTTACTTTTCTAGACCTTTGTTTTATTTCCAATTTGTTACCAAGGTTTTCCTCCCCCATTACACTTGGGAGGACGTCACTCATGGATATGTGATCTTTGTCTCTTTTTCAATTTTTTTTTTACCTTTAGCTATTTCTTTATCGTAATCTTCATATTGGTTGTGATTGATGTTTGTTCTCGAGTGTACTTTGCTTACATCAATCTGACAGCAATATTCTGATTTCTTTAAAAAAACTCAAATATGCAGGATGGAGCTGCTGTTGCTGTTCTTGTTATTGCTAGAGCATCCCTGGTTGCAGTAAACATCACAGGGAATGGAATTTATGATTCCATAGGCTCAATTATTGTTGGCAACTTACTTGGAATGGTATGTGATGTATTTTGTTTGTTTAATCTTTTTCATTAAATGTTTCAAGCAGTTTTATCCTTTTTCTATTTTTTTTTAAAAAAATTAAGAAACAATATAATAATACAAAAGATGACAAGTCATCATCTTAGATTACAACCAAAGGTGTCAATCATTATTTAGCACTGAAAAAAGAAGCATTGAACCCCCAGACCAAAATAGCCACCCAATATTCAATTCTATCCCAAATGGATGTAAGATCATCTTCCACATCACGGATTTTTTTTTTTTGGGGGTTTACGAAAACGATTACGAAATTTTAATGATAGATAATTTTGTGCTACTCACGTTTATGTTTATTCTCAAATAATTTGTTGCCTCTCCATATGAAAAAAGAAATTGTAAGATTTTATTGATGACGGCGATGTGATGAAGAGCAGTTGCAAAACTATTGATTAGAGATGACTATTGCAATGTATATAGTAGCTTTTGTATATTTTTTTCCTTTATAACAATTCTGATGATAATAGGTTGATGTTTTAGTGGTTTCTGTATATGCGCAAAATAATAGACATGGAATGATTCAGATGTCTTGAAGTTGAACAGATTTTAAATAGTTTATAACATATATAAATCTACGTGTATATATATCTGGTGATTTTTCCCCGTGATAGAGTTAAGCAAGGTAAATAGGCTTATTGAATTTCGTTGACCAGGTAGAGACTCAGAATATAATAAAAATATTTACCAGAGTGAAAAAAATAGGTTGCAAATCATACTGCAAGTTGTTTTTCTTTTTAAAGTATATCCTCATCCTCAGGTACTTTGACCGCGAGGTTGAATGTGTCTTCAAGTTCTTTAGAAAGAGGTCAGTGATATTTTTTTCTTTTGTGTTGGAAGCTTTCTCATCTGCTTCACTAACTTGCTCGCTTATTTAAATCTACTGAGTTTCATTATTTGAGATTGTTACTCTTAAAAGAGCTCTCACATATCTTCTACTGATGGAGGATTGAATTTTGATTGCTGACTGTTGATGGGTTGATAATGCTAGTCCATTTAAAACTTTAGATGATCATATTTTTCCTGAATTTAGCTGTAGTTTTTTGTTTATGCTTCTACACCATGTTGCTGTTTCAGCTGTTGCGGTATTGTTCTTGACAGTCAATTTTTGTTCGTAGTGAAAGTCATTTAAATATTTTCATTTGTGGTCAATAAATTAGTTGAAGTGGTATATATATGTGGTTCTTATATATTTTTCCAGAAGTCCTTTTTTTTCCCAGTTTCCTTGATTTCTTGAGTCATTGGTGTTTTTAGGATGCTAGTCCATATTGTCTATTAACTGGAGAGAAGCTTCAAAATCAAATTCTTGATTTCTGTTTCCCTGATGCAGCTGCCATTATATTTTAACTCCAATGGTTCTGGCAGTGTTTCTATAAATTTTCACGTCTTAAGGGCATAGCTGAAAGTGCATTACAAAAATATATTTTTACTGCTGCTATAAACAGAATGAATACACATATACTGGTAGATAACTTATGCTGTAAGCTTATAACTGATCTAACTCATGAAACTCAGAAAGTAGAAGTTGGTATGGAGATTAAGAAAGTGTTCCTTACAGAATAAGTGCTCTTGGCTCTCATATTTTTGTGTGTATGTGTGTGTGTGCATATAATTTAAATAAATGAAGAAAAAAAGAGGAAGAGAAAACTGTATCTTGTAAGGTATATGCTGTAATAGGGCTGTGTTATCCATTTGGAGAATATAACTAGGAAATTTCTCTAACCTGGGCTAAATACATGTTAGTTTGTATTCCAAGTGGGTTAATGAAATCTTTTACAGGTCTTTGTTAATTTTTAAGCATCTCCATTTTTTTTTGTCTCTAGCACATATAATCATTAAACTGTGCAAAATAGCTAGTGGTATGAGGTTCATCTCATCTGATGTTCATGCATATCTATGTAATAATCTATTTGGTTTTAAGGGAAATAATATGTGTCTAATGTCCATATGTGCTGTTTTAGGTTCAGATCACTTCCAGGACTTGTCAACCAAACCCAAAGGGATATCATAGAATGTGAGAACTTTGTCTTCCTAAGAGTTTGTAGTTGTTTAACTAGTGAAATAAGAATTGAAATTTCTTATCATTCATACATTCTGTCTCTAGATGGAAACCAATCAAACCACACTTGCATAAATGAGATCACTTGAATGTGCTGTCATTTCTCAGATAATGTATTGTGCAGTGACATAATATATCAAGTGACCGATTACACACATGCATAGGCACACACTGACATGTCTACTTGGATTGACTGATAAAAACTGATAATTTCATTACTTGCAACAAAGAAACCTAGAATTACAACTTTCATACATTTTTAATTAATACAAGGCAATTTGAAACTGTTTTTTTTTTTTTGAAAAACCCTAAAATTACCACTTTAAGTAATTGCTGGTGTGATTCCATTATTACACTCAAATATTACAGGTGTGTAGATGTGACTGGAGCTTACAGTGCTCAAAAGACAGAGCTTAACATAAGCTTGACGGCAATAGGCCTTTTGTGGACTACAACTGACTTTATTACAAAGGGGATTACACATGGACTTGTGGAAGAAAGGGAAATAGGTACATGACAAGTGCACAACAAATGGACTCGCAACAAAGAAAAGTGCACAAAGGATGATGAATTGAAGGATGGAGCAAGTTTGATGCATGGTTTACTTTTGTGTATCTTGTAATGTTTTTGTTTTTCATTTTTGAAGTAAAAAATGTTCAAGATTATAAAACTTTACTATGTTATGCTTTCAAACTTAAGTTAGAACTAAGATCTCATGAAGTAGACACATTCATAGTTTGAATTAGTTATTGTTTAATGTAATACTTATGGTTTATCAATATATTGAGAATTATATTTTATGATTAGTTTTGATTTTTTTTTTTATCAAAGTACAATAATGAAAATATTTTAATTAAAAAAAAACTTATAAGTACCTTTATCACAATGAAAAACCTTAATATGTTATGATTTAGAAACATATTATAAGCGTAACAAATTGTTATTATTTATATAATATAACAAACTAAAAATGTTATCAAAATAATCAAATGTAACCGTTGAAAAGTGTTATGCAAAAAGTATAATATTAAGCTTCAAATTTATAACCAAATACTCTAACTAAATGTTATTATTTGAATATTATAGCAACTAAAAATGTGTTATTGAATAGATTAAAATAACATCGAACATAAGATTCGAATACTGTTATAGAAAAGACAGGACTTTTAATAACAGGGGCTATGTTAGCATTTTCAGAAGCGTTATCAATACTCCCAGTTAGCAGTTTTTAAGTGTTATGAATACTGTTTTTTCTTGTAGTGAAAGGTGTATCTAGGCTTTCGAGCACGACTAATGCATCTTGACCAAACTAGCTTTAGTTCATAAGTCAAAAGAGAAAAATGTGTTTTTAAGTTTTCACTTATGAAATTGAAATTTGTCTCAAAATTAATTTGGAGTTAGTCTGACCCACCCTAAGGTGGTCCATTAATTTTCAAATTAATTTATCATGGATTATTATATATTTTTTGTGTTTTTTATATGTTGCATTCATGCATCATATTTACTTTTCCAAACAAAAACCGATATTTATTGTACGTTTTAATTCAATATATTTTATTTATTTATTTCCAGCAACAATGGTTAATTCCCTTAATCCTGATCAAGAAACTCAAACTGAGAAAGAACCAGTGAATCCTCGTGATGGCTACCTAAGTACTTTTCATTTAGACATCAACAATCTAGATGTTTGATACAGAAACATACACATAATTATGAGTGAACTAAAAGTGTATGATGCAATCATTGATGTGCCTCCAGATGAGCCATCAACTTTATCTCATTACGATAGTCATAAAATATATGTGGATTAGATGAGATCTAATTATTTGGCTTGTCATTGCATACTAAAGACTATTCCTGGTGATATTAAATCAAGATATGTGAACCTTAGATCTACATACGAGATATGGGAAAGGATCAAAAGAGATTATTTTGATCACTGAAGAAGTTTGCAAGAAGAAAGGGTAAATATGATTTGTTCATCTCCTTTTAATGTATTTGGATAGTTGATTCAATTTTTTTATGCCACCATATTTTTGTCTTGTTTTCAGGAACGCATTATTTAAGAAAAGAAAAAGAATGCGAAAGAAAAACAAGAAAATGATTGAAGGTTGGTAGACCAAGAGATAACTGACAAGGAAATTAGTTTTTTCATTTTCAACTTTGTATTAAGTCTTTTTTCTTTTCTTGAAAGTAGTTCTAGATTTCTTTCTAGAAACTATGGTTTTAGATTCCTTTATTTGATGAATGAACAAGTTTAGTATTTCTTTTGAATAATAAATTCAGTTGTTATTTTTTAAATATACTTGTTCCACTTATTTCATCAATGAGTATAAATGATAATTATGAATTATTTATTATTGTGAAAAATCATAGATTTAATAAGAAATCTTACTCCAACCACAAATTATGTGAAACATATATTTAAATATTTTTGTGATTGGCTTGTAATTAATTAGAAAAATAAAGCAATTCAATGGTTCTCTACCTGTTTATATAGTCTTTTAATTAAAGTTAACCAAAAGACATTTTTCTAATAAATGCTCAAAAATCACATAATCATTTAGCTAATACATAGAGATGTATGTTGAACATTTTAATGTTCAAAGCTAAAAGAAATAGTAAATCAATATTGATTGACTTTTATTTAAGATATGTTTAACTTTGATTGAATGCAAAGAAAATTTCTAGAAATTTTCGTGTAACATTCAAAGTAAAATCACTTAGAGACTTGTTTGATCTGATCAAAAGGAAGTCTAAAACTAAAATTTGGAATTCAAGTAATTTTCATGTGAACTTGGAATTCAAACCCAACTGACATACAACTAGAATGTTAAGCAAAATAAGTATTTTGGAAATGGGATATAATTTGTTGTACCCTAATTTTTTCCCGAGTTAATTCGCTCAACTCAGGTACAGTTGGCAAATAAATATACGGAGAAATAACCAAGGGAATGAAATCTGCTTATTATCCACGTGGACAATTCAAGTTTCATGTGGTCACACGTGATGTTAGGCATCTTCGATTTAACCCGAGCTAGGGATACGAAGGCTGTGAAGCGCGAGCTCAGAATATTAAAATAGCTGTCGAAGCATGAGCTTGGAGGAGATATCTAGCCGTGATAGTTCTAGTATATTACATACCCGCGGATCACCAGAGACTCGGGATCCCTTTATACATATATTTATGACCAGGTTGTCATATTCAATATCCCAGATATTAGGAGTACATTTACTTTGTGATCAAATCATATCCCAATATAAATGGGAATTATTTGTATTAAATGTAATAATTATGTAAATTCGTGATTGACTCACGCGGTTACCCAAAACCTGTCCATGAAATTCCCTTATAAATACTGGGAATATTGGACAGGAAAGGGGACCATTATTCTGTAATACCGGAACTCTGCCAAAATAGAGAGAGAAACGACAATAATATAGACTCGTGGAGTTGGTGGATTTTAACCACTGAACCACGTAAAAATTCTGTTTTCTTGAGAGAATTCGTTTATTTTTCATTATGGTTTATTAAGCACAAATCTACCTTATTATATCTTAATATACTGTTCGTGAAAAACCGAGTCAACAGTTTGGTGCTTTCATTGAGAGGGAAGTTAGTGCTTCATCAAGATCCTAGTCGATTCTCATCATGGTGCTCACTCGCTCAATGCACGATAATGAGATAGAACAACCTAGTGGGCAGGAGGCCCATCATACCACTGTTTCGAAAGAACATGGCCCTGAGATCCAGTAGTGCCCGGGAAAACAACCGGCGGGTCATGGCGACACTGGGAGTTTGGCATCATTGCCAACGAATCAAAATCCAGACTACCTAACTTCCATCAAATTGGAAAAAATGCAATTGAGAAGCCATCGTCCTAAGGAAAACAGGCAGATTAGGGAAGTTTTGGCTCGGTTACTCCCTCTTGCAACCGACGTTAATGTTGGAAAGAGGCAAAGGGGGTCTCACAAGTCCCACAGGAATAATCAATCCAAACCAAGTCGATTTGTGCCTACAAGGCGTGATCGCCAGAATGCTCAACCCAGTGGCCCTCATAGGGGTTATCAGCATGTCAGTCGATCGGTTAGAACCGCAACCCCAAGTTTGGTGCCTCCTTCACAGGTCCCTAGAAATGTCCCTGGCAATCCACGAGAAGGGACTGGGATAGGCTCACAAAAACAAAATATTCCAATAAACCCTCATACGTCACGATCAAACCGTTAGGCACAGAGAACTAGAGACAATGGAGTAGAACATAGGCGGGCTAATTTAGTCCTCCCTGATGGAACAAGGATTGCCTCACCAAGAAGGCATCCCCCGTCACCTATAAGACATCCGACACCACCTTGTCCTACACTGAACATTCCAACTTATGGAGACAGTAGGAGAAATCCTCCCCCATCTGCCAATACTTACATCCCACGGACACATGTTGAAAATCCAAATCCACAGCCCCCACCGTGAGCTGTAAGCTTCACAAATGGGAGTTACTAGACTGAAATTCGTTGTAGTGGTAGGTCCGAGGGTGACCTAAGAAATCAGTTGAGTTTAGCACAAAGCCCTCAGTACGAGTCACAACCCAATTTGTGTGATCGCCAAAATTCGCAGACAAAGAATCCAACTCGGAGTGAAGATGTTAGTTATACTCCACAAAATGGAGGTTCGTCCATAGTACGTGATAATGGGAATGCCCCGCCAAACCAAGCTCGAGCTTGGAGGGACAATAGCCCATCAAACGCATACGATAGGATGGGAGCTGTCGAATTGCCCCCAGTTAACCTAGGGACCAGAGACCAAACCCTCGAGAGGCTAGCTCTGATGAAAGAGCAAATGAAGAGGCTTTTATCTAGAAAAGACAAAGATTATTGCAACTCAGAGGATGAGCTCGAGCCTTTCGCTCCAAATATTGCGATGGCCACATATCCAGTAGACTTTAGAATGCCACACTTGTCAAAATTTGATGGCGATGGAGATCCGTCAGACCACCTCGGAATGTTTAACACCATGATGATGGCCCATAATGTTGGACTCAATCCAAGGTGTATTTTATTCCCTCCAAATTTGGTCCGGTCAGCCAGGCAGTGGTTTAAGCAATACAAGAGACATTCCATAAGCTCATGGAAGAAATTTTCCTTCAAGTTCAAAAAAACATCCTGAGCTTCACAGGCGGCTTGGGTTGATACCGATTCATTGGCCAATGTAAAGAAGAAACCTGGTGAGACATTAAAGGCATAACTAAGTCAGTTTGCCAATGTTGCTATACGAGTTAGGGATCCTGATGACAGCTCCAAGCTCATGGCACTGAGGACAGGAATCCTCGTCGGGGGTGACCTGTGGCAAGAACGCCAAAGGAAAAGAGTTAAGAGTGTGGACGAATTTTGGGCCCGAGCTCAAGAGTGGATTAATTTAGAAGAGGCGCAAGCTTCTATCGTGGGAACCAGCCAGACCCCTCTCCAACCCGTTGGAGCGGTAACGGACATTGCAGCTACGACTCAAACTGTTACCCAGAATAACCAAGGGGGAAATAATAAAAGGAAGGGAAATGACGAAGGCGACCAAAGCGGGACGAAGAAAAATAAATCTGTGGAGAAATTCAAGTCTGTTTACACCACTTACATCGACCTAACAGATACTTGGGAGCGCATCTTCTTGGAAAATTCTACTTGCCTTCCATGGAAGAAGCTAGAGCCATTGAAAAACCAAAGGGCCAAGAGACATTCTTCGAAGTTCTGCCGATTCCATAATGATATCGGTCATAACACTGATGACTGTCGACAACTGAAGGATAAGATTGAAACTTTCATTAGAGCGAGACCTTTGGCCAGTATGTCCAAAATCAGGTCCCTAATCAGCGTGCTAGTCAAAACCCATCATCATTTTCCCTGAAGCTCCAGTAAGTCAAACAGGGATTCAAGAGAATCAAGAGGACCCTCCTCTGATAGTAGGGGGAGATATAGCCACCATTTTGGGAGGACCTCATCTGGCAGGCACGAGCAGTGGGGCCCAGAAGAGGTACATTATCGAACTGAAATCCCATGACGGAGTGGAGTTCGTCTCGGAATAATGATTATCAAAACAACAATGATAGGAAAAACAAAAAATCATTTTTACGAAAGAGGATGCTGGCCATGTCAAATTCCCACATAATGATCCCTTGGTCATAACCGTTTAGCTTGCCAATTGGAGGGTCTAGAGGACATTAGTAGATAACGGGAGTTCTCTGAATCTACTTTTCAGGTCCACCTTGAAAAAATGGGGTTATTAGTAACTGACTTGAAGGCGACCTCAATGACTCTATACGGGGTTTCTAGTGAAGGGTCAGTAGCCATCCGGACGATTGAATTAGTGGTAACATTGGGAGAAGAATCATGAATTGTTTCCAATTTACTTGAATTCGCAGTAATCGATTGCCCAACTGCATACAATATGATTTTGGGCCGACTTGCGCTGATGGAATTTGAAGCCATAACCTCTATTCGCCACCTAGCAATAAAATTCCCCTCAGCTGTGGGAATATGCACCATCAGAGGTGATCAGCTCGCTGCCAGAGAATGTTATAGCATTTCTATGAAGGGAAAATCACAACCCGGGCAGCAAGCTTTGGTCATAAATGATGGAGGTGAGGATTTCTGGGAATAAGAAGTTACTTGTAGGACGGAAGAACCTCAGCAAAAAGAGGACAGTAACGACGCCCATCGGATTGACATTTACCCACGGATAAGCTAAGACAGGTAAGAACTCCAAGCTATAGAGGAGCTTGAGGAGGTAAACATTGACCAGGAACATACTAGCTTCATGACCCCAAATAAAGTATATGGTTATAAAGGCATGCCCTTCGGGCTGAAGAATGCCGAAGCTACATATCAACCCTTGGTCAACAAAATGTTCGCTAATCAGGTCGGGAGAAGTATTGAAGTGTGTGTCGATGATATGCTTGTCAAATCAAAGAATGTCGATTATCATGTATCTGATCTAGAAGAATGTTTTGGAATCTTAAGGAGGTATGACATGAAGTTGAATCCTCAAAAGTGCACGTTTGGAGTGGCATCTGGAAAATTTTTGGGTTTCATAGTCAACACGAGGGGAATAGAGACAAATCTCGAGAAAATCAGACCATTGTTAGAAATGCCCTCGCCTAGGTCGCGTAAAGAAGTTCAAAGCCTGACTGGAAAGGTAGCAACTTTGAATCGTTTTATTTCAAAATCTACTGACAAGTACCTGCCATTCTACAACTTGCTCAGGGGAAACAAAATATTTGAGTGGACTGAGGAGTGCGAACAGACATTACTCGACCTAAAAATGCACTTGGTCGATCCCCCAGTGTTGTCTAAGCCTATGTGTGGAGAACTTGTGTTCCTTTATTTGGCCGTGACAGAAAATGCAGCCAGTGTCGTATTAGTTCGAGAAGAAGACCGTTCTCAAAAACCAGTATATTATATAAGCAAGAGACTTATTGGAGCTGAATCATGATACCCATTGATAGAGAAACTGGTATTTTGTCTAATATTACATTCCAAGAAGCTCTGGCCATATTTCCAATCCCATTCAATCAACGTCATGACCGACCAAGTTTTGCAAAAACATGAAACATCGGGACGTTGGTTAAAATGGGCTATCGAACTTAGCCAGTTTGAGATATTGTACGTACCACTGACCTCAATCAAAAGTTAGGCCATTGCTGATTTGATGGCTGAATGCACTGGATTTTAAGAGGAGCTCTCGAAGGAGCCGATGCAGGAGTTATGGAAAATCTTTGGGGGTGGATAATCAAACGAGAATGGATTTGGAGCTGGAATCATCTTAATCTCCCTAGAAGGGCATCAATTTCATACAGCTCTGAGATTCAGATTCGAGGCATCCAACAACGAAGCCGATTATGAGGCTTTACAAGCTGGGCTGAGAGTGGCAAGGGAGCTCAAGGAAAAAGTCGTCCAATGCTATAGCGATTCTCAGCTCGTGATCAATCATGTATTGGGAGAATATAAAGCTCGAGGTACCAAGATGGTGGCCTACCTAGTTAAGATGAACAGATACCTCGCGAGCAGAATTTAAATGCTGACCCCTTGGCACGACTTGCCACCACTAAAGAAGCTGAGACATTGAATGTAGTGCCATAATGGAATACCTCACAATAGGAACGCTACCTGACAATAGAAAGGACACAAGAAAAATACTTTATCAAGCTCCGCTATATGTGATAGTGGATGGGACCTTGTACTGACGTGGTCATTCATTGCCTCTCCTACGATGTGTTCTGGCCGAGGATGCTAAAACTATTTGGCAAGAAGTGCACTAAGGCTTTTGTGAGGATCATGCTGGGGGAAAAACCTAGCACTAAAAATACTGAGACAGTGCTATTTTGGGCCCACTCTAACAAAAGACTCAATCTCGTATGTTCAGAAGTGCGACAAATGCCAGCGTTTTGCCATAGTTTCCTGAGCTGCTCCAGTTGAGCTAACGATGATCTCATTCCCATGCCCATTCGCGGTATGGGGAATAAACCTAATAGGCTCCCTACCTATGGGAATGAGAGGAGTTCGTTAGGTGGTGGTGGCGATTGACTATTTCACGAAGTGGTTAGAAGCCGAACCTCTGGCAACCATCACTTCAAAAAGAGTCCTAGACTTCATGATGAAAAGTAATATATGTCAATTTGGGCTTCCTAAAAAGATCGTGTCAGACAATGGGACACAATTTGACAACGAGCTCTTTACTGATTTCTATGAAAAGTATGGAATTACTAAGAGTTTCTCCTCAGTAGCATATCCACAGGCCAGCGGGCAAGTCGAGGTTGTGAACAAAACCTTAAAGGAAAGCCTAAAGAAGAAGTTAGATGAAGCGAAAGGACTATGACCGGAAGAGCTCTCGCAAGTACTATGGGCCTATTGAACTTCTCACAGAACCTCCATGGGGCGTACTCCTTTTTCCTTAACTTTTGAAAGCAAGGCCGCACTTCCAGTCGAAGCCATGGTAGCCACTCACCGGCAAAGGACATTCAACCAAGAGCAGATTGATGGACTACTTAACGCATCTCTCGATCTGATTGAAGAAAAATGAGAAGAGTCGCAGTTACATCTCGCCCATTATCAACAAAAAATCACTCGCTATTTTAATTCTAAATGAAGATGCATAAATTTGGATTGGGTGATCTGGTTCTTCGAAGGATATTTCTAGCAAATAAGGATCCCAAGGACGGTGTTTTAGGCCCAAATTGGGAGGGACCATATAAGGTCATTGAGGTTTTGCGTGAAGGAACTTTCAAGATAGCTCTGCTGAATGGGGAAGTAGTCCCATGGACCTGGAACACCCTATATTTGATAAAATATTATCAGTAGTACCACCATCAATGTAAGGATTGTTTATAAAGCCATTTGATTAAATAATAGATGGATTATTAAATAATTTCCTTTTTAGATTGTATTAGTTTGTGTTCAAATGTTTGTAAAAGCAACCAAGAAAGTTTCTACATTCTAGTTACTTGGGGGCACATAACCCGAGTTGGCAAAATTAAGCATGCTTGATAAGATTAACAAACTTAGAGCTTGGAAAAATTAATTATTCGATGGCTTTTTAAGAGCTTGAGTTTTCAGTAAACCTAGCGCGAACTAAGTATGAATCATTTAAAATCCTGGACGTAAATAGGTCCAAAATTTAGAAGCTTGGAAATATTGATTATTCAATGGCTTTTTAAAGTTCGAATTTTCAATAAACGTAGTGCGAACTAAATTTAAAATCATTTAAAATCTTGGACGTAACCAGGTCTGAAACATAGAAGTTTGGAAAAATTTATTATTCAACGGCTTCTTAAAGATCGAGTATTCAATAAACCTAGCGTGAACTAAGTTTAAATCATTTAAAACCATGTCCTTAACTAGGTAAAAGACATAGAAATTTGGGAAATTGACTATTCAAGGGTTCTTTAAAGCTCAATTTTTCAATAAACCTAAACCAAACTAAGTTTACATCACTAAAAAATCCTGGATCTAACTAGGTTCGAAGCCTGGTTCTTAATAGGTATGATGAAAATAATCAAAGAAAAACTTGGATTTAACCAAGCTCGATAAAATCTATCTCGATCTAAAAATTGAATCCTAAAATCATGAATGTATAAGTCTAAGGATTCACAAGCATAAAAGATAATAAAGGAAAGATAAGTGGATCAAAAGATGGATATATATCGAAATAAAGCCAATAAATTACACGAGGAGAAAAAACCTCGAACTGAGCGCGATGGCAATTGTTTAATATAAAAAAAATTGTTAAATAATTACAAAGAAAAAAAATACAAAGGAGATCAATGGGTTCCATCAGCTCGCCCCAAAGATGTGAACTCCTCACCATATTCCTCTGCCATTCTAGATGCATCGCCATTCTCCGGCAGTTCTTGCAAGAGCCGAGTCTTAAATTTTGCAAGGCACGGATCCCACAGCCCGAGTCCCATGAAAGAGAAGTTACCATCCGGATTGAAGGCCCAATAGTGGTACAATATCTCTTCCATGGTCGACGATGAGGCCGCCTTTACTTCTTTGACTTCGGCCTCGAGTAGTTTTGCTTTGGCCTCATCAACCTTGGCCTAAAGTTGTGTAGTTTAAGCCTGGGACGCAAAAAATGCGGTCTTTGTAGCCTGCTCGCTTTCTTTGGACGAGGCGAGAGCAGCCTTGGCATCAAGCTCATTCTTCTGAGCAGCCGCCAAGGCAGCTTTGGAAGCATGCTCGCCTTCTTAAGCTGCATTCATGGTGGTTTAGGAAGCATTCAGTTCAGCGCGGAGCTCATCATTTCTAGCCCTAGCACAGGCTATCCTGCGATACTAGGCCAGGGAAAACTGCAAAATAACAGAACAAGTCAGACATATACACCCAGTCACAATAAAAATAAAATTTTCACTAAGTAAGGAGAAGAACTTACAATGAGGTTCATCCCCATAGCAGATTCCATAACGTTCTCCGAGCTACTCTCTTCGATGGTCCTCAGGTCCTTCACGCTGGCCTTGTAGGCGTGCCCCAACATGTGAGTTGCGGTCTCGTAAACGATACCCCGAAAGGCTTCATGGATCTTCTCTAGGTCCCGAGGGTCTACTGGTATTTGGACGGTGGGGGCTGGGGCCTCAGTCTGTATAACTTGAGTGGCCATAAAGCGGGGCGAGGGAGGAGGAAGTTGCATGGTAGTGACCGTAGCCACCTGAGCTGGCTCTTGAGTCGAGCTTACCTCCTTATTTTTGGCGGAGGATTTTGAGGTGTTCCCTGTTGTAGGGGTGGCCTTCTTCGTAAACCTGGGCCTCTTCACAACGGGGCCTGAGCCAGCCTTCTTAGTTTGGAAAGCAGTTTGGAGGTCGGGAGCTCCGGGTTGTTCCATCTCCTTTGCCAAAAAAGCACAAAGGGAATTAGTTCACAAAATAAAGTTGCCAAACTAATATAAAGAAAGAAAATAAAGATCCTACCCTCCGAGCTGGGGGAAGAGTCTATTATCACCAGCTCGGGTGTTTTGATCGGGATAAGCATGACCTCCAGCCTTGGAACTAATGGAGGAGAAGGGGAGTCCACAGTCAATATTTTTGGGATCCTAAGGGGTTCAGGTTCAAGTCCTTCCTTGGGGTTGGATTCCTCTACATACTGTTTAAATCCAGGGGCAAATGAACCCTGGAGTAGAGAAGGCCAGGGCCTACGGTTGGTTCCATATTCCTAAGAAATGGCGAATCTAAAGTTTAAGGTATTATCAACTACGATTGTGCCCTTAGGATAACTACTGTCATGGCGTACCACTAGGTGGTCTACGCACTGGAGCAGGGTTATATTTTGATCTGGGTTACAAGGATGACGGTGGACGAGATGAATTGAATTAAAATGAACTAACCTAATATCAGCAACAACCTTATCTAATTCCCTAAAGGGGTATGGGTTACCTTGGCCAGAGGGGCTGGCTGCTACCCCTGACGCGACTCATTCTAGATTGGGTTCCCGGTAAGCCTCAGGAGCCCGCCTTTTTCGCACTAGAGGCACCTCTTCCTCTTCATCCTCCTCGTCCTCAATGGTTGGCAAGGCCTCTTGAGAGGATGGGAGCTCGAGGATCGCCAGAAGGGTAGCCCAGTTCCTCAAGGCCAGTGTTTCACCTTCACCAATCAACTGGCAAGCCATCATCGTGATGTCATTCTCAACCTGGCAGTAGTCCTTCTCACTAGGGGGAAGCCCAGATCACTTCTCATATTGACCCCCGAGGGTCATGCACTTTACCGTCCTCACAAATAGGGCTGCACGAGAAACAAATTCAGTTAAAAATATATATATCTTAAAGAATAAAAAATCACGAGCTGAATTCATTAGAATGGAAGACTTACAAAGTCGGTTGATGTAGCAGTGTTCGCAGTTCTAGAATCCATTCGACATAAAGAACAGATCTTTGTAGTCGTTTGGATGAATGGGAAGCTCGATGACGGAGGCCGGGTTAGGAAATCGCGTGAGGTAGTAGAATCTTTCACCTCATCCCCTCTGGTCGGGGCTCGCCTTGAGGCAGAAGAAATACAGAATGTTTGCCAAAGTGGGGACCTCCCATTCGTGTTTCAAGAACAAATACTTCAGTCCCGCCAAAAGTCTATACGAATTTGGGGGGAGCTAAAATGGAGCCAACATCACGTAATTTAAAAAAATTTCAAAGTACTGGTCCAGAGGGAGGAAGGCCCCAGCCTTCAGATGCTCGTCACTCCATGCTGCAAAGTCATCTTGGAGAGGGGAGCAGCTCCATTCCCCTTCGAATGGAGGTCAGACGAGGAAAGTTCCTGTTCTGACCTATATATTGTGGCTCAACATGATCTTTTTTTCTCTCCCCTGAGTCATGAAATTTGAAATGATACGATCAGCCTCAAAGTATGCATTGGGATCGACCACGATATCCTTCTCCACCACCAGACCGAAGTGCGAGATGGGAGATTTTGAGGCGATCTGCTTCCCTTTGTTCTTCTGTTGAGAGGATGACCTCGAGGCATACTTCTTTGGGGAGTTCTTCTTTTGAGGAGCCATCAAATTGCCTAACGACAAAACGACCTAGTTAGCAGGCGACCTAAGAGTATCTAATATTATGACGTGAGAGTATGAAGGAAACGGTTTACTTTTGTTATACGAGCTAAGGTTAGCCTCAAGCCCATCGCGTGACATCACGCGATATCCTAAGCTATGCGCCTCGGTTTCTTAATAGACCCCTGATATTTAGGGATCCGTGTGTCAAAATGTTAGACCACTACTTTCCTTGGGAGGTGGTTTAGTGCAAAACCACCCAAGAAAACGTAACCTCTAAGCTATCTGGTTCTAAACCTAAAATCCCTTCATTTCCTTTAGCCCGAATGGGTATTCTTTAAATTGGAGTTACCCAGAAATTTCCCAGTTTTATGAACATCTTATTTCTAAAACATTTTTGGACTCACTCGTTGAACCTAATCCCTAAGAACATTTAGAAATAGCCTAACAGTAACTACAATGAATGTTGCTGATGAGCATGGTGAATAACATAAATTCCATTGGATAAAAAAAAACTTTTAAAACCAAAGGATGAGATACTTACAGGAAAGTACGATTCGCAGATTGGAAGGAATAAACTCGGCAATGAGAACCTCCTGGAAAGCTTCTGAATGTCTAGGCACGATGAAAGGTTTCTGGGATTTCTAGGAAAGAAGAGAGGCTTGGTAGTACAGAAAAGGAAATTTTTTAAATGAAAGTTGGTGCAGTTAGAAGTTTGTCCATCATACTTATACGTAAATTGTGTAAATTAATATTGGCCATCCAATTGGATTAGTTCAAGATCCAAGGGCTAAGATTAAATAGACCAAACGACAACAAAAAGGTGACAAGACAATTATTGCAGTCCTCGAAACACGAACAGACGCCAATTGCGGTACACCACGTGTCCAGCACTCAAGTAGTAGGCAGGTGTGGTTTTATGTAACAAAAGTCTAAAAGCCCATACTGTGTAGGTCATAAAGTGAGGACATCATACACGGGCAGGAGCGTGGGGGGAAATTGTTGAACCCTAATTTTTTTCCGAGTTAATTCACTCAGCTCAGTTATAGCTGGCAAATAAATATACAGAGAAATAACCAAGGGAGTGATATCTTCTTATTATCCACGTGGACAATTTGAGTTTCATGTGGTCACTCGTGGTTTTAGGGGTCCTGGGTTTAACCCGAGCTAGGGATACGAAGGCTGTGAAGCGTAAGCTCAGAATATTAAAACAGTTGTCGAAGCACGAGCTTGGAGGAGATATCCAGCTCGTGGTAGTTCTAGTATATTGCATACCCGTGGATCCCCATAGACTCGGGATCCCTTTATACGTATATTTATGACCAAGTTGTCATATTTAATATCCCAGATATTAGGAGTACATTTACCTTGTGATCAAATCATATCCCAATATAAATGGGAATTATTTGTATTAAATTTAATAATTATGTAAATTCGTGATTGACTCACGCGGTTACCCAAACCTGCCCATGAAATTCCCTTATAAATACTGGGAATATTGGACAGGAAAGGAGACCATTATTCTGTAACACTGAAACTCTGCCAAAATAGAGAGAGAAACGACAATAATATAGACTCGTGGACTTGGTGGATTTTAACCACTGAACCACGTAAAAATTCTGTTTTCTTGAGAGAATTCATTTATTTTTCATTACAATTTATTAAGCACTAATGTACCTTATTATTTCTTAATACACTATTGGAAAAAAACCGCGTCAACATAATCATATTAGATAAGATTATATTCATGATGAGTAATCATTATCGTCTTTACTTTTTCTATAATTTTAACACTTCTTATACTCTGTACATGTTTGACTGTACAACCTCAAAGACTTAGAAATTGGGATTCACAAGTGGTTATGTTAATAAATTGAAAATTTTCCATGGGGTCATTTAGTGAAACAGTTTAATAATCATAAAAGATTACTTTTGACGTGGTTTTTCGCCAATGAGAAATTAAGAAGTAAAAAGGGCAGATTAGAGCTTCATAGTAAACCGTAATCAAATAACAAAAACTCACTCAAAAGCACCGAACTTTTACGTTGTTAAAATCAACCTAGTCCACGAGTCAATATTATTACTATTTCTTTCTGTATTTTGCAGAGTTTCGGTAATACAGAATAATGGCCCCCTTTCCTGTCCGATATTCCCAGTATTTATGGGAGAATTCCATGGACAGGCATGGGTCACCATGTAAACAAAACGCGTAATTACACATATGGTATATAATTAATATAGATTATTCCCATTTACATTGGGATATGATCAGATTACATAATAAACACGTTCTTGCTATCTTGGGTAATAAATGACATAAATATGATGCAGCCTGGTCATTAATGAACGTATAAAGAATCCCCAAGTCTCTTGGGATCCTTTAGTATGTGTTATATCTAGGTCCTCACAAGCTGAATATCTCCTACGAACTCAAGCTTCACAGCTATCTGACTCAGGGCTCATAGTAAGTCAAGGACGCCTAATACTTGATTTGACCATTTCGAGTCTCAAACTACTCACATGTTGAATAACTAGATATTGTACTTGGTTATCTTTCCATGTATTTACCTACCAGTTGTACCCCAACTAAGTAAGTGAACTTGTGCTAAAGTTATGGTACAACATTTTCCCCCAAAGCTCCTGCTCATGTTTGATGTCGTCACTTTTTGACATACACAGTAGGGGATTTTAGACTTCTGTCATACAAAATCGTGCCTGCTTCCTACTCAAGTATTGGACACGTGGTCTCCTGTGGTTGGCATCTGTTCGGGTTTCGAGGACTGAAATAATTGTCGGGTCTATTTAATCATGGTCTTGGGATCTTGTGCTAACCCAATTGGATGGCCTAGATTAATTTCCGTAGTTTACATATAAATAGGGTGATCAGTCCTCAGACCTCACCACCTTTGTATTCAAAAAATCCCCCTTTTCAAACTTCTCAAGTTTCCTTTCTTCTTCTCCATAATTCCCAGAACCTTTCATCATATCCCAGACCTTTAGGAGGTTTTCATGAACTTCTCGTGGCCGTGTATACATCTTCTTCGAATTATACATATTTCCTATAAGTGCTTTATCCTCTGGTTTGAAAAGTTTTCCTTTTCCTTGTTCTTTATTATCCAATGAGATTGTTTTTAACAATGTTCATTGTTTTGTATCGTTAGGTTGTTTCTAAGTGGTAATAGGAAATAGGTTTTGATTTAGGCTTCATTTGCGAACCCAAACGTATTTTGAAAATAAGACATTCATAAAACTGGGCAAATTTCTGGGTTAATCTGGGGTAGCCCTAATGATAAATCATTTTAAAGAATACATGTTTGGGGTATAGAAACTGATGGCTTCTTAGGTTTAATACCAGGTAGCTTAGGGTTACGATTCCTTAGGCGGTTTTGCACTAAACCGCTTTCCAAAGGAAAGTAGTGGGTCTGACACTACTGACACATGGATCCCAAAGTATCTGGGGATTTTAAAAAACCAAAGTGTGTAGCCTAGGATATCACGTGGCATGACGTGATGAGGTTAGAACCAACTTTAGCTCGTATAAACTTTCAAATGTTGAAAGTACTTCTCTTCGTCCTCCGTATCTCCACGACCATAGTTATAGACCATCTTAAGTCACCTACTAACTAGGCTTCTTTGTCATCAGGTGGTCTAAACTATGGCCCCTCCAAAGAAGATCGACGCGAGCTCATCTACCCAGCACAAGCACAAAGGCAAACAGGTCGTCTCTGAATCTCTTATCCCACTTTTTGGTCCTGTGGTGGAGACGGAGGTCGTTGTCAATCCCAACCCTTTCTTTGAGGTTGAAAACATAGTCTCTAAGATAATGACTCAGGTGAGAGTAAACATAATTCTACTGAGCCATAACATCGAGCTAGGAAGTGGCGGTCTCCTCGCATGACCTGCCTTTGAAGGAGAGCGGAGTTGTGTCCCCTTTCAAGATGATTATGGGGCTTGGAGTGACGAGCACCTGAAGGCTAGTGATTTTCTTCCCCTGGACAAATATTTCGTAGATTTTTTAAACTACGTCAAATTGGGTTCCTTCCAGCTCCCCTCGAATTCCTACGGACGCACATCATTTATGTGGGCTCCGGAAAGTTGCATAGGACGAAATGAAGCATTTCAACGATTTCTATAATTAATATTTCTATACTAGCAGGGCTAAAATATTTCTTTCTAAAGCATGAGTGGGACATCTCCACTCCAGGAGATATTTTATATTTCTTCTGCCTCAAAGCGAGCCCCGACTAGAAAGGGTGAGGTGATGGGTTCTACTACCTTACGTGGTTTTTGAATTCCACCTCCATCATCGCCATCCAAACGATTAGAAAGACTTGTTCTTTATGTTGAATGGGTTCAAGAACTGCGAACATCGGTACTTCAATCATCCTCGTAAGTCCTCTATCTTTTTAATCCATGTACGTAAACCTTTCAAAAATATTCTTTTTTTTAGGCTCTGACTGAGTTTGTTCCTCATGTAGCTATATTTGCAACGACGGGCAAATCTGTAACCCTTGGGGGTCAGTACGAGAAATTATTTAGTCTTTCTCCTGGGGAAAAAGATTATCACCAGGTCGTGAATGATGTCACGATCCTGGCATGTAATTTGATCAGCGAGGGTCAACACTAGCCCTGAGGACCCGAGCTCCGCTCCTAGTTATCCTTGAACTTCCCTCTTCTCAAGAGGCATTGCCAGCTACTGAGGACACTAACGACGAATAGGACGAGGTGCCTCTCATGCAAAAGAGGAGGGCTTCTGAAGCTGAACGGCATCCCGATCTTGACCGAGCTGCGTTAGGGGTAGCAGCCGGCCCCTCCGGCCAAGGTAGCCCATAGCTATTTAGAGAGTTAGATCGGGCTGCTGCTAGCTTTAAGTTAATACATTTTAATCACAACCAGCTAGTTAGCCGCCATCCAACTGATCCAGACCTAAATGTAACTCTCCTCCAATGCATGGATCACTTGGTGGTACGCTACAACCACAACTATCCCAAAGGCACCATTGTAGTTGACAACATGCTGAACTTTAGATCTTGTATCTTTGAAGAATACGAAACCAACCTTAGGACTTGGCCTTCTCTGCTCCAGGGAGAATTTGCTCCTGGGTTTAGGCAGTATGTAGACGAATCCAGCCCGAATGAGAGACCTGAACCCCCTAGGATCCAAGAAATTGTAGCCTTAGACTCCCCCTCCCCTCCGTTAATCCCAGAGCTGGAGGTCTTGCTTAGCCTAGTTCATACACTTGAGCTAGTCATAATAGATTCCTCCCCTAGCTCAGAGGGTAGGATCTTTATTCCCCCCCCCCCCCCCCCTTTTCTATCTTTGAAACATTACTTTTGTGAATTAACCCCCTTTTGTTCTTTTCAGATGAAGAGATGGAATTGACAGGAGCTCCCGACCTAAGGACTGCCTTTCAGGCTAAAAGGTCCAGAACGGGCCCTGTCGTGAAGAGGCCCAGGGTAATGAAGAAGGTCACCCCTAAAACGAGGGATACTACAAAATCCCCCTCTAAGGGTAAAGATGCGAGCACCACTTTGGAGCCAGCTCCGGTGACTACTATCACCATTGGGCAAGTCCTCCCCTCGACACATGCCTCCGCCTCCCCAAGTAATTCAAGCTGAGGCCCCCATTGTCCGAATATCGGTTGAGCCACAAGACCTGGAAAAGATCCCCGAGGCCTTTCGGGGTATAGTGTATGAGACAACGAGTCACATGGTGGGCCACACATATAAAGTTAGTGTGAGGGATCTGAGGGCCATAGAGGAGCGCAGCCTGGAGGATTTCCTCGAATCTACCATGGGGATGAACCTCACTGTGAGTCCTTCTCCCACATCTGATTTCTTTTGTTTACTATGTGTTCTTCCTCTTTTTTTTAAAAAAATTGTTTTGTTATTCTGTAGTCTGTCCTGGGCAAATACCAAAGCATAGCTCATGCTAAGGCGACAAACAAAGAGATCGGAGTTGAGCTGGTCGCTGCCAAGGTCGCTCTAAATGTTGCTCCAGAAAGCAAGGATAATTGCTTAGAAGAATGAGCATGCTGCTAAGGCTACTCTTATCTCTTCCCAAGAAGGCGAGCATACCACAAAGACGACATTGTCTACCTCCCAAGCTCAAGTTGTAGAGGCGAACCGCCGTGCTGAACAACTTCAGGTCGAGAATGGTGAGCTCAAAGCGAAGCTACTCGAGGCCAAAGTTAAAGCCAAGGAGGAAGCGGCATTGTCATCATCAACCATGGAGGAGATGCTTTACCATTGCTTGGCTTTCAACCAGGATAGGAACTTCTCCTTCATGGAGCCCGGGCTGTGGGATCCATACCTTGCTAAATTCAAGGCTCGACTTTTGCGAGAACCCTCGGAAACTTGTGAGGCTTCAGGAGCAGCAAAAGGAGATTGTTAGGAGGTTACTTTGGCGGGGCGAGCAAACGAAGCCCAATGATCTCATTTATGATTTTCTTTTGTAATCATTTTCCAACAATCCCTTGGGATAAAAACAATTGCCTCCAAGCTTAGATCGAGGATTTCTATTGAATATACATCTAACTTGTAATCTATTTGTCTTCTTTACTATTCTCATGTTTATGAATTCTTAGACTTTTCCACATTCGAAGTCTTAAGAATCATCTTTAGATCGAGGTATATTATTTCAATCTTGTGTGTATCCAAGGTTCTGCTCGCTTATTTGCATCGTACCTATTAAGAATCAGGCCTTGGACCGGGTTATGTCCAAGGATTTTAATAAGCTTAATCGAGTTATACCTGTTGAAAATTAGGCCCCAGACTTGGTTATATCTAGGGTTTTAGATTACTTAAACATAGTTCACGCTAGGTAAATTGAAAACTCAGGCTTTAAAAAGCCTTTGAATAATCAATTTTTTCCAGCTTCTAAGTTTCGGACCTGGTTATATCCAGGGTTTTAGATGAACTAAAGCTTAGTTTATGCTAGGTTTATTGAAAACTTGAGCTTTAAAAATCCATTGAATAATCAATTTTTCCAAGATTCTAAGTTATTAATATTATTTGAATAGGCTTAATTTTTTTTTTTTAAAAATTCACCGACCTCGGTTATGTGCCCCCCAAGCAACCAGAATGTATAAACTTTCCTAGTTGATTTTACAATTATGAGAACACAAACTTGTAATAATAAAACTAAGTAGTGGTTATTTAATAATCCATCTATTATTTAATTGAAACGACTTTTATAAACAAGCCTTACAATGAAGAGCATCCCAAGTCCGTGAGACTACTTCCTCATTCAGCCGAGCTAGCTTAAAAGTTCCCTCGCATAACACCTCTTTAATCTGGTACAGTCGTACCCAGTTCGGGCCCAACAAACCATCCTTAGGTTCTTTATTCATCAAAAAGACCCTTCGGAGAACCAGGTCGCCTAATCCCAGTCTACGCCCTTGACTTTTGAATTGAAATAGCGAGTGATCTTTTGTTGATAATGGGTGAGCTGTAATTGCGATTCCTCTCATTTTTCTTTGATCAGATCGAGAGATGCGTTAAGTAGCCTATTATTCTATTCTTGATATCCTTTGCCTGTGAGTAGTTACCATTGCTTCAATTGGAAGCATGGCCTTGCTTCCAAAGGTCAGGGAAAAAGGAGTGTTCCCCGTGGTGGTCCTAAAAGAAGTTCGGTAAGCCCAAAGTACTTGTGGGAGCTATTCGGGCCATAACACCTTGGCTTCATCTAACCTCTTCTTCAAGCTCGCCTTAAGGGTCTTATCTACATCCTCGACCTACCCGTTGGCTTGTGGGTATGCTACCGAGGAGAAACTCTTTGTTATGTCGTATCTTTCACAAAACTTTGTGAAGAGATCACTATCGAATTGCGTTCCGTTATCTAAAATGATCTTCTTAGGGAGTCCAAATCGATAGGTGATACTTTTTACCACAAAATACAGGACTCTCTTTGAAGTAATGGTTGCTAGAGGTTCTGCTTCTGCCCACTTCGTGAAGTAATCGATCGCCACTACCGCATATCGAACTCCTCCTTTTCCCATAGGTAGGGAACTTATTAGTTCAATTCCCCATCATGCAAATGGCCACAGGGAGGAAATCATTGTTAGCTCGACCAGAGCAGCTCGAGCAACTATGGCGAAATGCTGGCATTTGTCACACTTCAGAACATACGAGATCGAATCTTTCGTTAAAGTGGGCCAAAAATTGCCTTGTATTAGTACCTTCAGCGCCAGGTTTTGCCCCCAGCATGGTCTCCACAAAAACCTTCGTGTATTTCTTGCAAAATGGTTTTGGCTTCCTCGTAGGAGAGGCAACGAATGACCATGCTGATATAAGGACCCACCAACAATTATGTACCTTGGAGCTTGATAGCAAGTCGTGGTCATTCGTTGGTGGGACCTTATATCAGCGTGGTCATTCGTTGTTTCAGCCTCTTTCGTGGTAGAAAGTCATGCCAAAGCGTCAGTGTTAGAATTCTGCTCACAGGGTATCTGTTCAATAGAGTTGTACTCAAATTTTGAAATTTTCCCCTTTACCTTAGCTAGGTAGGTCGCCATCTTGATGCCTCAAGCTTGGTATTCTCCCAATACCTGATTCACCACGAGGTGGGAATAACTATAACACTGGATGGCTTTTGCCTTCAGCTCTCTTGCCACCCTCAGTCCTACCAACAAGGCTTCATATTCTGCTTCGTTATTAGATGATTCAAATCCGAATCTTGGAGCTATATGAAACCTATGCCCTTTTGGCGAGATTAAGATGATCCCTGCTTCTGTTCCGTTCTCGTTTGACAATCCATCAACAAAGATTTTCCATAATTCCTACACCGGCTCTCCCATGAGCTTGTCAAAGCTGGTGCATTCAGCCATAAAATTAGCAAGGGTCTGACTCTTGATTCAAGTCTGTAGCCTGTACAATATCTCGAACTGGCTGAGTTTGGTGGCTCATTTTAAAAGACCTCCCGACTTTTCAGGCTTTTGCAAAATGTGCCTTAAAGGTTAGTCGGTTAAGACATTGATAGAATGGGATTGGAAGTATGGCTGGAGATTTCTCGAAGCCAATATTAGACAGAATGCTAGCTTCTCTATCAGTGGATATCGTGACTTAGCTCCGAGAAACCCCTTGCTGACATAATACACTGGTTTATGAGCATGATCTTCTTCTGAAACTAGCATGCCGCTGACTGCATCTCTCTGTGACGGCCAGATAAAGGAACAGTGACTCTCCAGATATTGGTTTAGACAATACTGGGGGCTTAGCTAGATGTGTTTTTAGGTCGTGGAATGCCTGTTCTAACTCCTCACTTCACTCAAATTTCTTGTTTCCTCTAAGCAAGTTATAGAATGGCAAACACTTATTAGTGGATTTTGAAATGAAGAGATTCAAAGCCGCCACCATTCTAGTTAGGCTTTGAACTTCTTTACGCAACCTGGGTTAAGGCATTTCTAACAATGATCTGATTTTTTTCAGGATCTGCCTCTACTCCCCTTATGTTAACTATGAATCCCAGAAACTTTCCAGATACCACCCCAATAGTGCATTTTTGGGGATTCAGCTTCATGTCCTACCTCCTTAATATTCCAAAACACTCTTCCAGATCAGATACATGGTTTTCGGAAGTCTTTGACTTGACAAGCATGTCATTGACATACACCTCCATATTTCTCCTGATCTGGTTAGCGAACATCTTATTAACCAAGCGTTGGTATGTGGCCCCGACATTCTTAGCAGTATACGTTATGCTCAGTCATGAAACTAGTATGCTCATGGTCCACAGGGTTCATCGTGATCTGGTTATATCCATAGCATGCGTCCATGAAATACATGAGCTCGTGACTTGTCGTGGCATCTACCAACTGGTCAATCCTTGGCAGCAGGAAACAGTCCTTGGGACAAGCTTTGTTTAGGTTAGAGAATTCGATATAGGTTCTCCATTTCTCGTTCGGCTTCGGGACTAGAACGGGATTTGCTACCCAGATTGAGTATTTTGCCTCCCGGATAAACCCGCATTTCAATAATCGAGCTACTTTTTCCTCAAGAGCTTCAGCTCAGGCCGTTCCCAAAAGTCTCCATTTTTGGGATTTTTCAGGCACATTCTCGTCTAAATTTAAAGTGTTCGTTATTATATTTGGATTGATTCCCACCATATCCTATTGCGACCAAGCGAAGACGTCCAAATTTTTCTGTAAAAAATCGACCAGCTCCGCCTTTCTTTTGTCATGAAGATTCTTTCCAATCTTTACGACTCTTGAAGATTCCTTGGGATCGATGTTTACTTCCTCAAGCTCTTCTATGGCTTTGAGCTTTGATCTGTCTTCGCTGACCCGCTGGTCAATGTCATCACGTTGGGTTCCCTCACCATCCTTTTCCTGCTAAGGTTCTTCCATCCCATGAGTGACTTCTACTTCCACTTCCTTGGATTCCTCACCTTCGTCATTTATGACCATCACTTGCTGCCCGGGTTATGATTTTCCCTTCATAGAAATGCTATAGCATTCCCTGGTAGCAAGTTGATCGCCTCTGACTGTACATATCCCCGTAGCTGAGGGGAATTTCACTACAAGGTGGAGAATAGAGGTTATGGCTTCAAATGCCATCAGCGCAAGTCGGCCCAAAATTGCATTGTATGCGGCGGGAAAATCGATTAACACAAACTCGAGTACTTTGAAAATAGTTCGTGATTCTTCTCCCAAAGTCACCACCAGTCTGATTGTCCCGATGGCTGCTGACCCTTCACCAGAAAACCAGTACAAAGTCATTGAGGTCGCCTTCAAATCAGTTACGGATAACCCCAGTTTTTCTAGGGTGGACATGAAAAGTAGATTCACAGAGCTTCCATTATCCACTAGTGTCCTTCGGACCCTTTGGTTGGTGAGCTGAATGGTTATCACTAGTAGATCATTATGTGGGAATTGGACATGGATAGCATCCTCTTCTGTGAAAATGATTGCTTGCTTTTCCAATCACTGCTGTTTTGATAATAGTTGCTCCAAGATGAACTCCACCCCGTTATGAGCCATCAGCTCATTAATGTAATTCTTTTGGCCCCCGCTGCTCATGCCCGCCAAATGTGGTCCTCCTGCAATAGTGCTTATATCTCCCCCTACTATCGGAGGGGGTTCGACCTGATTTTCCTGTACTCCGGTTTGGCCTTTCAGAGCTTCAGAGACTGGTTGAGCATTCTACCCGGTGGACTGATTAGGGACTATCTGATTTCAGGCGTATTGGGCTAATGGTCCAGCTCTGATGAGAGTTTCAATTTCATCCTTCAACTGCCGATAGTCATCGGTGTTAGGACCGATGTTGTTATGGAATCAACAGAATTTTGAGGAATCTCTCTTCGCCCTCTGGTTCCTCAATGGTTCTGGCTTCTTCCATGGAAGGCGATTAGAATTTGCCAGAAAAATGTGCTATCAGGTATTCGTTAGGTCAGTATAAGTAGCGTAGACAGGTTTGAATTTTTCCTTGGACTTATTTTTCTTCATCCTGCTCTGGTCGCCCTCACCATTCCCCTTCCTTTTGTTATTCCCCCTTGGTTATTTTGGGAAACGGTTTGAGCCATAGCTGCAACATCCGTTACCACTCCAACAGGTTGGACATGGGTCTGGCTGGTTCCTGCGATAGAAGCTCGCACCTCCTCCAGGTTTATCCACTCTCATTACACCAAATAATACTTTCTACAACACATTAATATAAGCTTATTTAAAAAGTATTATAATTGATAATATAAAAAAGCGTTAAAGTGAAAATTGGAAAAACAAATGGCGGGCCATAAAAAATTATAAGCACCAAATAATACTTTATTTTAATTTAGATCTCTCTTTCTCCTTCTTTTCTCCTCCTTTTTCCTCATCGTTCTCTCTCCTCTCTCTCGGATCTCTTCCTCCCACCAGACCTCTCTCCTTCACTCTTTCTCTCTTGCCTATGTCTTTGTGGAGCTCGACCACTACCTTCCCCTACACGCGTCGGCTAGGGATCTTCAGAGGCCATCGAAGCTTCGACCTACGTGGGCCCAAGCCCTCACACGACACCAGAGGCGAACGACGACACCGAAGGCCAGCTCTTCTTCTCCTCTTCCCTGTGTGCGGCCAAGCCTTCTTCTTCCCTGTGTGAGACCAGCTAGCTCCATCCAACCTTCTTCTTCCCTGCGTGAAGGTGAAGAAAGATTCAACCTTTTTCATTTTTTTTGTTTAATAATAATACTGTGCCAACTTTGGTTTGACCCACTTTCTCTGTTTTGTTTTTTTAATCAACTAAATTCAAATAATAAAAAATTAGGTTCGAGTGGTTTATTGGGTTTTTGCAAGATTTTTAAATTTTTTTTTTTGGTTTATGTGATGGGTATATTTAGATTTCTGCTGTGGAAAGATGCTTGAGTGAAACCAATCGATGATTTAAATAGATCAGAAACCAATCGATGATTTCCTATTTCTTTGCCTGTTTGTTTGAATTTGGCCTCTATCTTGGTTCTCACCACACCCTACTCAGCCATTGTATCATCTTGATGGGATCATAATGCTTTGTTAATTTATAATATACAATTGTTGTACTCTAGCATTAAAACTCTCTCAAAGGTGCTCTGAATCCTTTTGCTTGTTCCAATAGGACGAGGGATTTGAATTTTCCAAAGTAGTGATTCAAGATTTGAAAACTAGAGGCTATTCTACAATAGGTGTTGCAGGCTTTTGTTGGGGTGGTATGTTTGTCGACATACTTCTTTTTTTTCCATTATGATATCTAGATTACATTTTGGCAAATTAGACAATTACTTGGGATAGATTAGAATTCCAAATGTTCATTTCTTTCCATATGATTCATAAGCAGCCGAATGGGGTAATGGCTACAAGTAATTTGTAAAAAATATAGCCACTAAAAAGAAAAGAATCAATACCCACCAATGATATTGGGAATATAAAGGTATACGGAAAGCATAGTTGGTCTGGAAGCAGCTTTCCCGGCCATTCAAACCTTCCACCGTGAGACTAAAACTGCATGAGACACATTGGATTAAACAGTGAACAATAACCCACTAAAATAATCTCGTCATAACCCAATTTCATCGTTCTTTTGATGCAGCACAAATTTTCGAAAAGGTCAAACAAATCAATAGAGCTCATTCTCGTAATTAGAAAATTAATCAAGGTATATTATAATCAATTAATAGAATGAACTAGTAAGATTTGTTCTGTTCAAACTAGTATAATCTGACAATGTTCTTACTGAATTTTATGAGCTAATAATCATCTAATTGTCTTTATATTTGTTGCTAAATTGCAATAAGTTGTGTTAAAAACTATTTTTAATGTTATTAGTATTTAGAAGTCAAGATTTTTTTTTGTTATAGTTTGGAAAATGTTTTATGTGTGTATATATATGTATATTTAGATGCATGAGTTAGTAATATTAATTGCATCTAAGTTTATTCTCCCTAACTTGTGACTTATTGCATGTTACAGTTAAATTTTTTCATTTGGTATTTATTTGCAAGTTTTGTACTAATATTTGGTTATATTGTCTTGTTCAGACATTTTTCCACTCTTAAATTGTTATGTCTGTTTTTCACCTAGTTTTTGATCATTTGTAACAAAAAATATGAACTGAGAAGACCCTTTTTCTCTTTTGGTTGTTCATTGGGTCTATATTCTGTTTTTCTAAATGTGTGGTGGGATGTTCTGTTTTTCTGAATGTGGTGGGTCTCTGTATTGGTGTGGGGGTCCAAAAATGATCCTAATGTTTGTCAATCTAAAAATCTATAATATATAAAAGCTATTCAGTAAAAGACAATGGTCTTGGGTTTTAGTAGGTGAGCTTGACAGAAGAGTTATCATCACCATTATTAAATGATTAATACTTTATGTATATTAATACCATACTGTACACTGCTATTAAATTAACATAATGGTTTGTGATGACTCACTATAGTACAGTAATAATAATAATAATCTTAGTACTATTGGCAGCACAATAGTAGACTATAATTGACCTATTATACCCTTTATTTATTAAAAATGTTTCATGTAGGTTCCAAAGCTGGATTTTGCAGATGCTTGGATTGTGTTTGTTATTTTCCCAAATTAAATACAAAAAAATAAAAACAAAAAAAATTCACACTTGAAAGAATATTCACCATTCCATTGACTATAGCAATAGGTTCTGATTTCCCTTATTACAATGTATGTGTTCAAGACTAATTACAGATTGAATTTACTTGTTAATTCATACAATTGGATTTTGATTTGCCCTTTGTTTTTTTTTGGTTTTGAATTCTTAACTTTGACTACTACAATAGGTTCTGATTTTCCTTATTGCAATGTATATGTTCAACACTAACTACAGATTGAATTTACATGTTAATTCATACACGTTGATGATCTAAGCCTAGTCAAATAGTTTTGCATATCTCATTTTTGGTTAATACTAGAAGTTTTGCATATCTTTGACTTTGTCAATTTAATGCACTGACTGACTACTCAAATAATATATTATCTTGAATCAAGCCTTTTTTCTTTTCAACATATATCAAGTATTGCAGTGAAGCTATTATAGTTTCTATACACGAGTTTGTATGTGTATATTTTGAACATCCTGATTCAGGATGATAAAAAACACTAAATATATTGTACACAATGTCAACTTATATGTATGACAGTAGAAGATTTTCGCATATATGTTTATTACAATTATGCAAAGTGTGAATTTTATGTCCATAATTGGTGTGTGCTACATTGGACATTGATTGAGAGTGAAATTGATTTGCTTGTGGTTTTATTTCAGGCTCTTTATTCCAATTTTAAATTGAGGAACAAAGGGATATTACTTATTTGATCTTTCAAGCCCTTAATTCTGGTTCAAAATAAAGAGAGCAATAACTCTGTTAAAACTAACTACTATAAGATGAAAAACGGACTTATTAGTCTGAAAACTTAGTTACCAGTATTCCTTTGAGTTTTGCATTATTGTTTATTTATATTTTAATGTGATGAGATTAGCTAGTACTTAGATGTTTCTCTCTAAAGAGCTCTGACTAGCAGTGACTAGAGTCAATCTAGTTGTATTTTATCAATGTCACTGCTAAGATTCTTCAAATTAAGTGTGTTGTAAAATCAAGCAGTTGATATATCCTTTCTACAAAGGAAAAACAGCTTTAGGAACTTTTTACCTTCAACTTTTCTGTGCTTGCTGTTCTCATCAAACCTCCCAAAAACCCCATCATGATGATTAAACACAATGCTATGTTTTGATTTGGCTTTCTAATCTGAACAAACACAAAAGAAGAAAACAAAACCAAACATGTTAACATCTACAAACATAATCAATCATTGGATTGTAAAAAGGGTAGTGAAAACTGTTCTCATACCACTAACTCTTTCCTTCTGATTAGTAGTAGAGTCTAAATTGTTCTCTCTTCCCTTTTCCTCAGTTGTTGACTTGTTCAAAAACCATTGAAAAAGCTGGTACAATTAAAGAAGTGTGTGAAAATATAATTTCATGTGAATGCATGAGAAAGAATAATGCATTTTTTTACTGTGAAACTATAGAACTGTCACCTACATGTTTAGGTATTTTCGGGGTGACCTCTTTACATTTGTTATTTGATATGTTTAGGAATGTTTTGTAGACTTAGAATAATATATACAATTACAATTGAAAACTTTTATTCACTGTGTGTGTAAATATTATGCTTATGAATAAAATCTATTTGGAAAGTTTAATATGTTTAAATTATGTTTTAAATATGCCTCTGCAATGTTGTTTATATTCTGATATTTAAGAATGTTTTTTTATTTTTGTTGTGTTTATTTTAAATATTTTATCTTGTTTGTTCCTGATCTGGTTAGTTTCTGGTGTTGTTTTTGGATAGCAAATATATGACATAAATCTAATTTCTTATTGTTGTACTTGAAATGGTTGTTTCTTTAGGAATAGTCTTGTATTTGCCTTTAGAATTCTTATTTTAAAAAAATATTTACCAAACATGTTTTTTATTTTTCTTTTTTTAAACAAAAAATAAAAATAAAAGTTACCAAACACATTTTTATTTTTATTTAAAAAAAAAACAAAAATGGTTACCAAACGCATTTTAATTTTATAAAAATAAAAAAACATAAAAAAAATATATTTTTATTTTTGAGTTTAAAAAATTCAAAAACAAAAATTTTACCAAACGTCCTTAACGTTTTTAGTATGCGACTTCTAGGGGCTGAGGTTTGCTTTCTATATACTTAATTTCTCTGCCAGAACATTATTTTGTTATAGGACATAATTGCTTTTAGGAATATAAATCAATACCATTAATGCTCAATGCCTTAGGTATACAAATGTGTGTATATATATAAGAGAAATTTTAATTGAATTAAAATATATCAATCAGAATTTTGTTGCTGTAGATGAGAATGCTTGATTTTTTTTTTTTTTACTTTTGGTAATTGGAATGATGTGGTACATTTTAAGATAATATTTCAATCAAAATTTTGTTGGTGTAGATGAGAATGCTTGATGTTTTTTTTTACTTATGGTAATTGGAATGATGTGGTACATTTTAAGATGTGGCTTGCAAATGATGGAAATTATATAGAGCTTAGATGGCTTACAACTTGGGAACAAAGACAACATATTGTTAACTTTCAATTGCCATTTGAGATTTTCGAGGTTGTGCAACAAGAGTGAGCACCATTTTGTAATGATTTCATTCAATTTCTTGATGCATATGTCCAAACTTAATCAAATATGTTGAACAAAATAATTTCTTTAAGTTCTTACTTGAAAACTTGATTATGAGATTGGATTCATAGTTGAGTTGCTCATTTTAGTTTGGAACTTTTTGAAGTTAAGAATAAGTTTTATACAAGAATGCTTATGGTTTAAGAGACTTAAAAAAAAACACTGCACTCTATATGTTTTGTGAAATGCCTTAGAGACATAACACTTGGATGAAATAATCTTTATGCATAGGAGTTTGAAAGTTAATTTCTTAATTGTATATCTTTGCATAAAGCTCCAATTGATCCTTTCACTCGTGAAAGTTGCAAGCCATCTGCATCTCAAGGGGTTTCACTTGGAGGCATGGTGTCTGTGGTGTACAAGCTTGTTGCTACAAATTTTTCAACTTTGTTCTTTTTTATTTGATCAAATTGATGTGCTTGTTTGTTTTTGTCTCATACAGAAGTGGCAGCATATCTAGAGGTTTTAGAGGTGAATTCAGGCTTCCAGAATGGTAAATAGTGATTTATGATTATCCTATTATAACTTTCTTAAAAACAATTAGCTAGCTTGTTAGCGTAGAGCAACATTACTAAAGAAACCTTTAAAGTTTAATGTTGCTCTTTTACATTTGTACGTGTTTCACAATTCCAAATGCACTAAGACATTTATGTGGTAATGGAAACTGGAAAATCTTGCTTGACGAGGCTGATCCTTGCATTCTTACCAATATATAATAATCTGTAGGCCCCTGATATTTTCTGCTGCATTTTATTAAATTAGTTTGAAGGGCCCAGCGATTTCAGCATTAAGTTGCCATTTTCATATCGTGTTTGATGGGAGCACTTTTATAAGGCATCTACTTACTACTTTGTTGTTTATTTGCATGTAGAACTAAGCAACACATATATCTGCGTCCTTACAGGGTTTACAATTTCAGAAGTCCTCTGCATTAAGCTCTTGCAAACTTATGGGGTTCAAATACATCATTCTATTAGAGTCTTGTATTGTCATACATTTTTATGTTTAAACTCCATATAAGCCATTTCTTCCCTTTATTTTAATGGATCAGCTGAGCCCTGACCTAAATTTACATTTATATCCATCTATATTATATTACATGTCTCAAATACCAATTCAGTTTCTGTTTTTAAGTTACTTATACACTAGAGCAAGTTATTTCACTGATCTAGTGATCCGGGGCTTGTACTAGTGTTCTGGGTCTCTGTTCTCATCTTTCCTCCAATGATGTTTTTGTTCTAAATTGTTTTCTATCAAAATCAATGTGTAAAATTCCATTTGATGCTTGCAGGTACAAGTTTACATTATTTAATGAGCTCTACTTCTTGGTTGCCAGTGGAACAGTTTGGATTGTTATTCTCTTGCAATCCTGACTTCGTACTTTTAGTATTTTGGTTTCTTATTTGTTTTAGTGCTATATTATCATATGTTTTTATTATTCTGTTAACAAGTAGCATTAACTATCACTTTTTGATCTTGTACAGATTCTTCCTTGTCAGCTAACGTAAAAAATAATCAGCAACAGTTAACAAACGTTGAAGCAGCAGACTGCAGAGCAGTTAATAAGCATGCACCAACTACTAGTTGTTATAATACTGTTGCTAATTTTTGTTTGGAAAGCGATAGTAAAGAATATTCATGCAACGATTATGACAAGAATATTCATGGAAAGCGATAGTAGGTTTTTGTATTTGGAAGGTGTGGAATATATTAACCGATATGCAATCCAAGATTATGATAGCATTATTGACTATTTTAGATGAATGATATGATATTTCATGACCTCATTAGTTTTTATTTTATGTTTTATTTACCAGATTCAACAAGTCAAGTGCAAAAGAAAATCTGATTTGGAAGCCTTTGGTGTGCTGACATTTGGAAGATCATGAATTCCTACCTTTATTTTTGAATATGCAACTGTCTAAGACTATTTTGTTGACTATTGTGAGAATGTTTTATTTATGTTAATTAGGCAGTGTTGAATATCTTAAGACTTTTGGATTATTTTTTATATAATCTTGAATGTATTTTGACACAATTATTTGGTTATATGTGTTATGAACCATATAATTAGTACTCAAAAATATATTTGTACAATGTTAAGGGTGTCTTAAGTATATTAAGTGAAGCGGGTTTGAATTAAAGAAATAAAAAATAATTATAATGTACAGGTTTATATAATAATAATTCAAGCTTATCCAAATATTAGAATAATACAAAAAATGTGTTATTGTATCTTTTACAATAACATTGGATTATAAGCATAAAATTATGTTATGCAAAATATTTTCTATATTGCAGAAAGTGTGTTATTATAAAGTGTACCATAACACTACTTTATAAGTACAAATAAATGTCATATAATTTACTTATAAATAGCATAATGAAATACTTATCTAACTATTAAAATAACACAACAAAAGTGTTATCGTAGGCTATACCATAACACATGTCTATAACAATAGAAAAGTGTTATGCAAAGTGCTCCGACCTACTATAACACCGCTTTCCTTAACACATCAAAAAGTGTTATGGTATATATTTGATAATACTTTTTCAATCTTATTGAAGGTATTTTTTCTTGTAGTGTCTTGAGCTCGGGCCAAGAATTCGTCTACGCTCTTAACTCCTTTTCTTTGGAGTTCCTGCCATAAGTCCCCGACAAGGATTCTCTTCTTCAATGCCATGAGCTTTGAACTGTTATCACCATCCCTAGCTTGTGCAACAACGTTGGTAAATCTACTTGGATATTCCTTCAGTGTCTCGCTAGGTTGCTGCTTCACGTTGACCAAAGAATCAGCCTCAACCAGCGATGGCCGTGAAGCTTGAAATGCATTGTTGAAATTAGAAGAAAATTTCTTCCATGAGCTTATGGAATGCCTCTTGTATTGCTTAAACCACTGCCTGGCAGGCCTGACCAGAGTTGCAGGGAACATGATACAACTTAGATCGAGCCCGACATTGTGGGCCATCATCACGGTGTTAAACATTCTAAGGTGATCGGACGAATCTCCATTTCCATCAAATTTTGACATATGGGGCATCCTAAGACCGATAGGATATGTTGTCGCCGCAATGTTTGGAGCGAAAGGATCGAGCTCCTCATCTAAGTTGCAATCATTCTTTTCTTTTACAGATAAAAGCCTTTTCACCTGCTCTTCCAGTAGAGCTAATCTATCGAGGGCTTGGTCCCTAGTCCCTAGGTTAACTGGGGGCTGTTCAACAGCTCCTGTCCTATCGTACGCATTTGATGAGTTATTGTCCCTCCAAGCTCGAGCTTGGTTCAGTAGGGCATTCCCATTGTCACGTACTATGGACAGACCTCCTTCATGTCGAGTATAGCTAACACCTTCATCCCGAGCTAGATACCTTCTCAGTGAGTTTAGATGATCGCGTAAGTCGTGTTGCGGGTTGTAGCGTCTCAGAATTTTACTTAGCTAGATAGTAGTAGTAGTACCTCAAGATTTTAGTTTTCATGGTTATTGGTTCAAGCCGTGATTTATTTGGAAACTCGTAGAGATAGTTATGAATTTTATAAGTTTAGCCTATAGTTTAGAAATATTAAGTTTAACATAAGGTTTGATTATTATAGCTGGTCCTAGAAATATTATTTATTATAACCTAAGGTTTAGATAGAATAATTAAGAATGTGACACTTGTCACATGCATGATTATTAAAGATTTAAGCAATTTGGATGAATAAATTAATAAAGGATAGATCTAGAAGGTCTAGAACATTCTCTTGTCTATTAGGATTACGTTTTACTCAGTTAAAGTGGTTTAAACAAACTTCAAGTGTGTTGAAAGTGTGCAAAAACTTGTTTAAAATATCAGCGTATGCCGATATATCGCAGCTATAGGGGCCAATATTTCCTATGATTGATATGGAAAACAAGTCGACTTCACACGAACGAAACCACGGACCCCCGGGGTATAGGTAGCGGCGATAAATCACCTAGCGTAGGCGATATATCGGCTCCAGTGGCCATTTTTCAATTTTCGTAGAATCCTGAACTAGAAACAGCCCTCAACAACTTTGACTCATTCTTGAACGTTTTTGACTGAGTTTTGGGCATCTGTTGAATAGATAATTCAAATTTATTCAATTTTTAATCATTTATTTATTCATTTTTAAAGGAGTTAGTTTCACTCCTTGAACTCTATAAATAGGACCCTTCACTCAGCCATTCTATTCATCATTCAAGCACATTTCAGAGCCTCCAAGATGCTAAGTTCATTCTAGAGAGATACACTAGGGTTTTGGGGTTAAAGATTTCAAATCTAAAGCTTTTCTAAACACTTGGGAAGTAAAATTTTTGTGTGATTTCAGTGTTTGAGGTATAGATCAAAGCTCTAAGCTATCTAAGGTACCGTTAATCTTCAGGTTTAGTCCATTTCCATTCTTCTTATTCTTTCCTTTTCTGCAAATGCTAGTTCATCATAATGAGTTTTGGTTAGGTGTTTGAGTTTCTTCAAACTTAAGGTTTTCAGTAAGTTACTATCTTGATGGTTTAGATTTTCTTTTCATCTTCTTCTCTTTAGAGGACTTATGGTTTCTTATGTTTGGCTTTAGGAATTTTCAATCCCACTTTTGTCTCCAATATCTCGATTTTTGGTAAGGAAAATTAGATAGTTTAGCTTATGATTTAGTTTATGTTTTGTATGACCTAACATTTCAGGTACAATAAAGGGGTAAGTGTGTCTGGACCGAAGGTGTCCAATGATGTATGACAGACTTATGTCTGGTAGGCTCGGTTGCCAAAATTTTATGACAGACCTAAGTTGATGTCCGATGTATGACAGACTTTTGCCCGGGGCTTAATTTCCACCCCTTGTATAAGCACTTATATTTTTATTATGTCTGACTTGTTATTATGATCTATGACCTATAGTTACAAATAATGAGTTATGACCTATGATTTATGACTATGATTATTACTTAGATTTTGATTTATGATTATGACTTAGGCTATGATATGACTTATGGTTTTGTGATGTGATATGACTAGTATATTTAAGTTTTTGTTATGACTCTTGGTAATTTAGGATATGTCGATTAAAAGATTATATGACTAACTCTTGCTTGTATTTTCCTTACTAGGCTTAGAAGCTCACCCCCTATGATGTTGTTATTTTAGGCAATTAAGGAAAGAAAGGTCGGTGGCGAGTGGGGACCTAGAAGCTTCGGGATGTACTCGTGGGGACCATATAGTCGAGGAAGATTAAGCAGGCCTATTTTTATTAAAGCATGTTTATTTTAAAAAAATTATTTAAATGTTGCTCATTTTAATGGCATTTATTTATTTTTGTAAAACCATGGATCCATGTATTTATTTTCATATTTTTATTCAATAAAAGTGCGATATTTATGATTATGATCCAACGCTGTGTTCTCAGTAATTTATGAGAAATTAGGGAGGTACAGGTGGTATCAGAGCCACGGCTATATTGGTCATGAATTTTCCCACGAAATACACACAACAACTACAAAGGACCTACTAGTTACCAAGTAAGTGTACACATTGATTTCGAAATATGTTTGTAATGTCTTTCTTGTGTTATTTTCAGAAATTAGCCCAATGGACTCGAGTGTGGTTAGAAAGGTTAAAGCCATAGAAGAATACCAGACCTTGAGTAGGACAATTGATCTGACATGGAGGTTTAGACGTATATAAGATCACATTGTTAAAATTTTATTCTATGCTATCTTAGAATTATTTCACTAGCTTGTAATTATTTTTCTTATAAAACATGATATTTTCTTTTGTTATTGTTTCATTCTTTAGTAAGTGTTAAGAATTTAGAATTCAATTGAAAGTGTAAAGTTTAAATTCCTCTCTTATGGGTTAGCCCATTTGTGAAGGCCCATTATTTTGCATTATTAGATTGGATCTAATTAAAATGAATAACAATTAATAAAGCATGGGTTCAAATTCCTATCTTTTGGTTCCAAGTGTAAGTTAGGGGCCTTAGTAGTGAACCCAGCCCTCCTCCATGGAAGATTCAATTCTGAAGGCCCATTTAACCGAGTTGATCTTAATTGTAATAGGGTAATTTTGATAGATAGATAGACCTAATAGACAGTAGTACGATAGGCTAAGTTGTAACCTCTACTTGTTTTGTTTGTCTTAGTTTTTTTTCAAACTTTTCTCTTTTGGGGAAATAGAAAAGACACATGGAGCAAGAACCAAGAAGAGTTGAAAGACTAAATGGCCAAGGTAGAGGCCGAGGAAGGGGAGGGGGGAAAGGAAGAGGAGTACCCACCACCCCTACATATGAAGAATTTCCTGCAGTCCCGAGAGTGCCAGAAGCACCCAATGTTGTGGAAGAACGGCAATTACTTAAGAGAATTTGGATAGAGAGAATTCCTATCTTAGGGTAGAGCTAAATAGAATGGAAGAAGAGTTCCAAAAAAACTCAAGGCAACAACAACAAGTGGCGCAGCAAGTCATTCCTCTAGCACAATTACTACAGTTGGCAGAACCTCGCTACGACGTAGTGTATGAACGCTTTAGAAAGCAGCAACCACCAAAATTTGACGGCGGATCTGACCCAATAGAAGCAGAAGAATGGCTTCGATCAGTGGAGTCCATTCTAGAACATACGTGGCTAGGAAATGAAGATCGAGTCTCTTGCACTTCAAGCTTGCTAAAGAAAGACACGTGCATCTATCGGAATATAGTGAGGTAGATTAGAGATGTGAACAATATGACATGGGACGTGTTTATCCAGGTGTTCAACAAGAAGTATTATAGTCTTGCCATTCTAACCACAAGGGTGGATGAATTCATTAATCTTACTCAAGGGAATTTGACTACGACAGAGTATGCCAGGATGTTTGATAGGCTGGCTAAGTTCGCGGCAGACATGGTACCCATCGAGACGCTAAGAATTCAAAGATTCATGGAGGGACTAAAACCTATGATAGCCCATGACGTAAAGTTGATTCGGGGAATAACCACTTATGCGGAAACATTAGAGGTATCCTTGGAAGCTGAGCAAGCAGAAGAAAGGAATTGGAAGGAAGGTGTGTCCAGAAGGGACACCAAAAAGAATAACAATGAACAAAACGACCACAAACGAAAACATGACGGTGGTCAAAATAAAAAAGCTGACAAGAAGAACAAGACTATATCAGAAAGTAATGGGAATAAGAAGCCCTGTGTGGAATATCCCCAGTCCCCTATCTACAAGAGGAAGCATTCAAGAGAATGCCGATATTAGACGAGAGGTTGTTTCAATTGTGGAGAAGATGGACACATTAAAAAGGATTGCCTAAAGATGAAATACCAAAAGAAAGATGACAAGCTTGTGCCAGCCAGAGTTTTTGCTCTTACTAGAGGTGAAGCAGAAACTAGTAATACAGTTGTAACAGGTCAGGTCACTATCTCTGGTAAACTATGCAATGTTTCATTCGATTCGGGAGCTACGCATTCTTTTGTCTCTATGAATATGATTGATAGCTTAGATAGACCATGAAAACTTTTTAGAGACAAGTTTGTCACAGAGTTACCCTCGGGGGAAAGAATGCTATCTTGTAGAGGGGTGCGTAGCGTTGTAGTCAAAATCAGAGCAAAAGAATTACTAGTAGATTTGATCGAGTATTATGATGTAATTTTAGGCATGGATTGGTTAGCCAAACATGGGGCAAAAATAGACTGTAAGGGTAAGACAATCAACTTTCAAACAGAAGGTAGAGAACAATTCACCTTCAAAGGAGAAGTTTCTCAAACTCGCATACCGATAGTCTCAACCCTCAAAGCTTAGCGGTTAATCAATAACGGTTGCCAAGCATTTCTAGCTAGTGTGGTGGATAAAACATGAGAGATGCAGCTCGAACCAAAGGATGTACATATTGTATGCGAATTTCCCGAGGTGTTTCCAGAAGATCTACCGAGATTACCTCCAAGTAGGGAAATTGAGTTTGAAATAGAATTGGCACCTGAGACGGCACCAATCTCAAAAGCTCCCTATAGAATGTAGCCTACTGAGTAAAGGAGTTAAACATACAACTACAGGCGCTTTTAGACAAGGATTTCATCCGACCGAGCTATTCGCCTTGGGGAGCACCAGTGCTTTTTGTCAAGAAGAAGGACGGGAGTATGAGGATGTGCATCGACTATCGAGAACTAAATAAAGTGACGATCAAGAACAAATACCCTTTGCCTCGAATAGACTATATTTTTTATCAACTACAGGGATATATGGTATTCTCGAAGATAGATTTGCGGTCGGGGTATCATCAGCTAAGAGTACGAGAAGAAGATATCCCAAACACGGCTTTTCAGACTAGATATGGACACTACGAATTTCTAGTAATGTCTTTTGGATTAACTAATGCACTTGTCGTGTTCATGGATCTTATGAACAGAGTATTTAAGGACTACCTGGATAAGTTCATTGTGGTGTTTATAGATGACATATTGATCTACTCAAGGACAAAAGCAGAGCATAAAGAGCACTTGTGACTGACATTGGGACAACTCAAAAGACATCAATTATACACTAAGTTTAAGAAATGCAAATTCTGGCTAGAGAAGGTGGCATTTCTAGTGTCTGAAAATGGCGTGGAAGTAGACCCAGCCAAGATCGAAGCAGTGAAGGACTGAACCAAACCCAAGAGTGCCACAGAGATGAGAAGTTTTGTGGAATTGGCAGAATACTATAGATGATTTGTTGAAGGATTCTCCAAAATAGCTACACCTTTAACAAATTTGACGTAGAAGCAACATAAATTTGTATGGACGGAGAAGTGCAAAGAAAGCTTCCAAATATTAAAGAACAAGCTTATATCAGCCCCAGTTCTATGCGTCCCAAACGATAAGGGCAAGTTTGTGGTGTATTGTGATGCGTTGAAGCAGGACTTGGATGCGTTTTGATGCAAGACGAAAAAGTGGTCGCATATGCCTCAAGACATCTAAAGGAGTACAAGCAGTGGTACCCGACCCATGACTTAGAATTAGCAGCGGTGGTTTTCGCTTTAAAGATTTTGAGGCACTATCTGTACGGGGAAAAGTACAAAATCTATACGGACCACAAAAGTCTAAAGTACTTCTTTATGCAGAAGGAGCTCAATATGAGGCAACGGAGGTGGCTAGAATTAGTAAAGGACTATGATTGTGAAATCTTGTATCATCTGGGAAAGGCTAATGTTGTGGCAGACGCACTTAGTAGGCAGAGTTACGGAAGTTTATCAATACTTAAGGGGATAGCTCAACACTTACAAGATGATATTAAGAGGTCCGGATTTGAGCTAATAACTGGACAACTAGCTGACCTCACGATCAAGTCAACACTAATGGAGGAAGTAAAGGAGAAATAATAAGAGTACGAGTTTGTTCTTAAGATGAATGCAGCACTACAAAGCTCAGAGAATGTTTATTTCTCCTTGACAAAAGAAGGCATGCTAAGATATAGGAACCGAGTATGTGTGCCAAAAAGTGGAGGATTAAGAGAAATTATTATGAAGGAAGTGCACACTACTCCGTATTCACTTCACCTAGGATTGACCAAGATGTACAACGATGTAAAGAAAATGTACTGGTGGTCGGGGATGAAGAAAGACATAGCAGAATTTGTAGCAAAATGCCTTACATGTCAACAAGTTAAGGCTGAACATCAGAGACCCGCTGGAACTTTGCAACCATTAGAGATTCCTGAGTGGAAATGGGAAGATATAGCAATGGACTTCGTGAAGGGATTACCAAAGACCACCAAGCAGCATGACTCTGTTTGGGTGATTGTAGATAGACTCACAAAATCAGCTCACTTCTTGCCAGTAAGAACAATGTATAACGCTGAGCAGTACGCAGAACTTTACGTGGCGGAGATAGTGAGACTACATGGAGTTCCAAAGACAATAGTCTCTGATAGAGGATCGATTTTTACATCAAAGTTCTGGGAAAGTCTACAACGTACAATGAGAACCAAGTTAAAACTAAGTACAACATTTCATCCTCAAACCGATGGTCAGTGAGAACATACCATACAAATATTAGAAGATATGCTAAGGACGTGTGCTTTAGATTTCTCAGGACAATGGAGCAAGTATCTTCCATTCATAGAATTCTCTTACAACAGCAGTTATCAGGAAACAATAAGCATGGTACCTTATGTGGTGCTATATTGACGGAAATGCCGATCAACACTTCATTGGGATAAGGTTGGTGAAAGACGATACTTAGGACCTGAGGCTATAAGAGAAGCAACTGAGGCAGTAGAAAAGGTAAGACAACGAATGATTTCCGCTCAAAGTCACCAGAAGAGCTATGCCGATGCTAAGAGACGAAATGTTGAGTTTTTAGTAGGCGATCAAGTCTTTCTCAAAGTTTCTTCGATGAAGGGGATTATGCGTTTCAGAAAGAAAGGAAAGTTAAGCCTGAGGTTTATAGGTCCTTTTGAGATATTGGAAAAATTAGGGCATGTAGCATATCGGTTGGCTTTACCGCCATCATTAACTAAAACGCATAACGTTTTCATGTATCAATGCTGAGAAAATATATATCAGATCCATCCCATGTGCTCGATTACAAGGCTTTGGAGTTAAAACAAGATTTCAGTTATGAAGAATGGCCAGTACGCGTTCTACAGCGAGGAACTAAGGAGTTAAGGTCCAAAAGTGTCCCAATGGTTAAAATCTTGTGGAGCAACAGCACAGAAAGAGAAGCCACATGGGGATTGGAGGAATATATGAGGGAGCGGTATCCCGAGATGTTTGGTAAGTGAATTTTGAGGACGAAATTCTTTTAAGTAGGGGAGAATTGTAGCGTCTTAGAATTTTACTTATCTAGATAGTAGTAGTAGTAGCTTAGTATTTTAGTTTTCGTGGTTATTGGTTCAAGCCGGGATTTAGTTGGAAACTCGTAGAGATAGTTATGAATTTTATAAGTTTAGCCTATAGTTTAGAAATATTAAGTTTAACATAAGGTTTGATTATTATAGCTGGTCCTAGAAATATTATTTATTATCACCTAAGGTTTAGATAGAATAATTAAGAATGTGGCACTTGTCACATGCATGATTATTAAGGATTTAAGCATTTTGAATGAATAAATTAATAAAGGATAGATCTAGAAGGTCTAGAACATTCCCTCATCTATTAGGATTACATTTTACTCAATCAAACTTGTTTCAAGAAACTTCAATTGTGCTGAAAGTGTGCAAAAATGTGTTTAAAATATCAGCGTATGCCGATATATCGCAGCTATAGGGGCCAATATATTTCCTATGATTGATATGGAAAACAAGTCGACTTCACACGAACGAAACCACGGACCCCCGGGGTATAGGTAGGGGCGATATATCACCTAGCGTAGGCGATATATCGGCTCCAGTGGCCATTTTTCAATTTTCGTAGAATCCTGAACTAGAAACAACCCTCAACAACTTTGACTCATTCTTGAACGTTTTTGACAAGTTTTGGGCATCTGTTGAACAGATAATTCAAATTTATTCAATTTTTAATCATTTATTTATTCATTTTTAAAGGAGTTAGTTTCACTCCTTGAACTCTATAAATAGGACCCTTCACTCAGCCATTCTATTCATCATTCAAGCACAGTTCAGAGCCTCCAAGCTGCTAAGTTCATTCTAGAGAGAAACACTAGGGTTTTGCGGTTAAATCTTTCAAATCTAAAGCTTTTCTCAGCACTTGGGAAGTAAGCTTTTTGTGTGATTTCGGTGTTTTAGGTATAGATCGAAGCTCTAAGCTATCTAAGGTACTGTTAATCTTCATGTTTAGTCCATTTCCATTCTTCTTATTCTTTCCTTTTCTTCAAATACTAATTCGTTATTGTACGCCCTGGTTTTCCCACGGGCTGTTTAGCAGGACGAGCCTCGGACTAATCAGGTTTAGTCCGAGGCTCCCGCAGGCCGGAGGTCCTATTTCCAGGACGGACCCTTCTCAGCTCGAGGGGGTCCTGTTTCCATCTCGCATTTGTTGCCCAGGGGCTGAGAATGACATCCGAAGGCCACGGACGGGAGCAGCTCGGGTTACGAACTGCTCAGGTCACGAGCTTCTCAGGAAGCTCTGACCCTATGGGAAGTCAACACACGCAAGATAAACGTGCATATTCCTGCCATCACGTGCCCGATATCCCCCTGACTTCTCGGACACGCAGCAGGAACGTGCGTATTCAGACACCCACGGACGGGTTGGGCCGTGCGGCCCATTATCTCCTTCCATGCTGATTAGACCACACTTGTGTGTCAGGTTTAGGAATTAATCATGAATGTCACAGAGTTGATATGACAAATGGTAAGGTCACGGGATGACCTCCCTACCAACTTCCAGGTGCCTTCTCCTATAAATAGGGAGACCCTGGGAGTTGATAGGGGTTGGAGAAAATAGTCTTTGAAGAACTATATATTTTGTAAACCAAATACCCAGAGAATATCAATAATATTGACTAGTGGAGTAGAAGGATTTTAACCTTCGAACCACTTAAAAACGTGTCTTGAGTCACCTAGTTCTTTCCAAAAGATTTCATATCTGTGACGGTTCTACTTTTAGTACTAATCTCTTTCTCTTCTTCTCTTAATTACCTGTTGCCGAAGAACCACGTCAACAGTTTGGTGCTTTCATTGAGAGCAAGTTCGATTAGTACTACCGCAAACATCCAACTATGGTGACCACTCGATCCAGGCATGGCAACGAGACAGAGCAGCATGATGGGCAGGAGGCCCACCAGGTTGCCCTCCCTGGTGAGCAAGTTCCTGAAGTCCAGCAGAGGCCAGGGAAGCAGCCGGCGGGCCAAGACGACACTGGTAGTTCAGCGCCCCGGCCGCCTAATCTGAATCCATGTTATTACACTGCGGTGGAGATGGAGAATGCTCAGCTGAGGAGCCAGTTAGCAGCAGCTGGTCAGCAACTCCAGGATATTCTGAGCCGACTACCCCCTCTCATAACCAACGTTAACGTTGGAGAGAGGCAAGGCGAGGATCCTAAGTCTCGCCGGAGTAATCGGTCCAGGCGTAGCCGTTCGGGTAGACTTCCTGCAGCTAACTCCGCCCCTTCATCACACCATCAAGAGGCGAACTTCAAGGAAATGCCTCGGACCGGACAGCAGCAGTACAGTCGTTCGGTTAGGACGTCAACCCCTAGCTCTTAGCCTTCCTCGAGGACGCCCAGAAGAGGTCGAAGAAATTCCCGAAGAAGGGCCAAGGAGAGCTAGAGACGTCAGCCCGTCCCCGAAGAACGTCCAGTTCCTCGTCCAGCTCGCCCAGCGCGGGACCAGCAAGCTGGCAGGGCCGAGAAGCCCCCACCAAATTTAGTCCGACCGGACGGTACTAGGATCGCCTCCCCGGTCAGGCATCCTCCTTCTCCCATCAGATATCCGCTCCTCAACCCGTCCGAGACATCCCGACCTACGGAAATAGTAGGAGAGACCCGCCATCAGCCGGGCCCTCCTGGCTCAGCAGGGTGCCGGGGGAAGGATCAGGTCAGAGCCGCCAAAGACACACCCCGAGCCTGTCCAGCAGGAGTCACTGGACCGGTAGTGCACGGAGTGATCTCTCGGGAGGAGACCTGCGCCAGCGACTAAGTTCAGCACAAAGTCACCATACTACCCAGGGAGGCGACCTTTGAGATCGCCTCAATTCTCACAGAGAGGATCGAGTTAGGGATGGTAGCCAGGCCCGCTCAGTGGGGGTCCGATCCGAAGTACTTAACGGTGGAAATGCCCCAAATGACCTATCTCAAGATAGGAGGGGCAACAACCCGCCTAATATGTACAACGGGTCCGGAGCTGTTGAACAGCCCCGGAATAACCCAGGATCTCAGGACAAAACCCTGGAGCGCCTAACTCAGATGGAGGAGCTGATGAAGAAGCTCCTATCGGAAAAAGAAAAAGACGAATATGATTTAGGGGATGAGATGGAACTCTTCGCCTCCAATATAGCAGCAACGGCATACCCTTCTGGCTTTCGTATGCCCCACTTATCAAAGTTCAACGGGGATGGAGACCCGTCTGACCACTTAGGGATGTTCAACACCCTAATGATGGCCCATAACATCGGACCAGAGCTTCGTTGCTTGATCTTTCCTTCCACCTTAACTGGGCCCGCCAGGCAGTGGTTCAAGCAGAGTAAAAGGCAATCAATCTGCTCCTGGAAGACATTTTCGGCTGACTTCAAAAGGGCATTCCGAGCCTCCCAGGCCGCCCGAGTCCAGGCCGACTCCCTAGCTAACGTGAGACAGCAGCCTGGTGAGACGCTGAAAGCCTACTTGAGCAGATTTGCAAATGTCGCTGCTCGAGCCAGAGACGCTGACGATAGCTCCAAACTCATGGCCATGAGGACCGGGATCCTAGTCGGCGGAGACCTGTGGAAGGATATTCAAAGGAGGGGGGTCAGCTCGGTTAGCGAATTCCTTAACAGAGCCCAAGAGTGGATAACCTTGGAAGAAGCTGAAGCTTCAGCCGCAGGGACCAGCCAGGTCCCCGAGAAGCCCGCTGGGACGGGAACAGAGATCGTAGTGGCGATTCCCGACGTTGCGCAGAATAACCAGCCCGGTGGTGGCAAAAGAAAATGGAATGGTGAAAACAGCCAGCACGGTCAAAAGAAGAATAAGTCTGTGGATAAATTCAAGCCCGTGTTCACAACATATACCGAGCTCACCCAGACCAGGGAAAATATTTTCCTGGCCAACGCTACTCAGGTCCCCTAGAAGAGGCCGGAGCCATTGAAACACCCTAAGGGAAAGAGAGACACTTCCAAATTCTGCCGTTTTCATAACGACGTCGGGCACAATACCGACGACTGCAGGCACCTCAAAGATGAAATTGAGACTCTCATCCGAGCAGGTCCATTGGTGCAATACTCGCGGAATAGGGTCCCGAAAAGTCGACCCACTCCGGAGGTCCCAGCCAGTCAGCCCGGGCCTCGGGTAGATCAGGACGTCCTTCCCCCCGTGGTCGAGGGAGAGATCTCCACCATCTCTGGAGGACCACACATGGCTGGCACGAGTAGAGGCGCCCAGAAGAGGTATGTGAATGAATTGAAGGCGCACAACAGAGCGGAGTTCGCCCCGGAACAGCGTCAATCAAAACAGCAAAGATTAGAGAAACAACCGATAACTTTCACGGAGGAAGACGCAGGCCATGTCCAATTCCCTCATAACAATCCCTTGGTCGTAGCAGTCCAGCTCGCCAACCGGAAAGTAAGGAGAGTGTTGGTGGACAATGGGAGCTCGGTAAACCTCCTATTCCGGTCCACCTTAGAAAAAATGGGTCTGACCGTCTCTGAGCTGAAGGCAACCTCGATGATGCTATATGGTTTTTCAGGAGAAGGATCAGCAGTGATAGGGACGATCGAGCTGGTGATCACCCTAGGAGACGAGTCCCGAACAGTGTCCAAACTACTCGAATTTGTGGTCATTGACTGCTCCGCTGCCTACAATGCCATTTTGGGCCGACCTACGCTCATTGCTTTCGAGGCTATCACTTCCATCCGGCACCTCGCCATGAAATTCCCTACTTCAACAGGGGTCTGTACTATCAAGGGCGATCAGCTCGCTGCCAGGGAATGCTACAGCATTTCCATGAAGGGAAAATCTAAACCCGGGCAGATGACGATGGCCATTCAGGACGAAGAGGAATCTCAGGGACCCAAGGCGGCTCCTGAGATTGAAAAACCTCAGATTTCCGAAGGCGAAAAGCTTGCCCTAAGCGAGGACATTGACCCTCGAGTAGGCGAGGACAGGTCCGAGCTCCAAGCTATTGAAGAGCTCGAGGAGGTAAGCATCGATAAACAAAACCCGTCACGGACGGTTAAGCTCGGGAAGAACCTCCATGACAAAAGAAAGGAGGAGCTGACGACGTTTCTGCAGAAGAACCTGGACGTATTCGCATGGTCGCACGAGGACATGATAGGGATCAGTCCGAGCGTCATCATGACACGCTCCACCTAGATAAAAGCGTCCCTGCCAAGTCTCAAAAGCAGAGACGTTTAGGGACAACCCGAGCCGAAGCCCTTGAAGAAGAAGTGGCCCGGCTCAAAAAGTGTGGCTTTATCCGCGAAGCCAAATTTCCCATTTGGGTTGCCATTCCCGTGTTAGTTCCAAAGCCCAACGGGAAGTGGCGGACCTGTATTGACTTCTCCGACCTGAATAAAGCCTGCCCCAAGGATTGCTTTCCATTGCCGAGGATCGATCAATTGGTGGATGCCACGGCGGGGCACCAGCTTATGTCCTTCATGGACGCGTACTCAGGCTACAATCAGATCGCGATGAATCCAGCAGACCAGGAACATACCAGCTTCATGACCCCGACTAATGTCTATTGCTAGAAGGTCATGTCGTTCGGTCTGAAGAATGCCGGAGCTACCTACCAAAGGCTAGTAAACAGAATGTTCGCGGACCAAATCGGGAAAAACATGGAAGTGTACGTCGATGATATGCTTGTCAAGTCAAAGACTGCCAGCAACCACGTCGCCGACCTGGAAGAATGCTTTAACATACTGCGAGAATATGGCATGAGGCTCAATCCTCAGAAGTGCACTTTCGGTGTCACATCGGGGAAATTCTTGGGTTTCATAGTCAATACCCGAGTAACCGAGGCAAACCCCGACAAGATCAGGTCACTGCTCGAGCTTCCTTCCCCCAGGTCGCGGAAAGACGTCCAAGGCCTCACAAGAAGAGTGGCAGCACTGAACCGGTTCATTTCCAAATCGACCGATAAGTGTTTGCCCTTCTATAACCTGCTCCGGGGAAACAAGAAGTCCGAATGGACAGTAGAGTGCGAAAGCGCATTCCTCGACCTAAAAGCGCATCTGGCTGAACCGCCTGTGCTATCAAAACCCATGGTACGAGAACCTCTTTTCCTCTACATGGCCGTCACTGAGGACGCAGCTAGTGCCGTTCTGGTGTGAGAAGAGGACCAGGCTCAGAAACCGGTCTATTACATCAGCAAGAGACGCCTCGGAGCTGAATCAAGGTACCCAATGATGGAAAAACTGGCGTTCTGCCTAATCACAGCCTTGCAAAAACTCAGGCCATACTTCCAGTCCCACTCTGTACACGTCATGACCGATCAGCCTGTAAGGCAGGTTTTGCAAAAGCCTGAAGCATCGGGATGCTTGCTAAAGTGGGCGGTCGAACTCAGTCAGTTCGAGATTTTCTATACTCCCCGAACCACCATAAAAAGTCAGGCCTTGGCCAACTTCGTGGCGGAATGCGCGGGATTCCAGGAGATTCCATCAGACGACTTACCTCAGGTCGCCTCCCCACGCTCGTCGTGGAAGATCTTCGTTGATGGCTCATCTAACGAGAACGGCTCCGGGGCCGGAATCATTCTAATATCCCCAGAGGGGCATAGATTCCACTCGGCGCTAAGGTTCGGGTTCAAGGCGTCTAACAACGAGGTAGAGCATGAGGCCTTGTTGGCTGGACTTAGGATAGCTAGTGAGCTAAAGGCGAGCTCTGTCCAATGCTTCAGCGACTCCCAGCTCGTGGTGAATCAGGTTCTAGGCGAGTATCAGGCGCGGGGTCCCAAGATGGCCGCCTATTTGGCAATGGTAAAGTCTGAGCTGTCTGCGTTTGGGCAAGGGTCAATCAAACAGATACCTCGGGAGCAGAACGCCCACGCAGATGCTCTCGCCAAGCTCGCCACCTCGGGAGAGACAGAAACCCTGGGGTTGGTACCGGTTGAGTTCTTGGGGAAGCCTAGCATAGACGGGGATCGGGCAGAAATTGAAATGATTGACATTAGGCCGACCTGGATGACTCCCATTCTTGAGTATCTCGTCGAGGGCAAGTTACCCGAAGGGCGCAACGACGCACGGTGAGTCCTTTATCAAGCTCCGAGATATACGCTAGTCGAAGGGGTGCTGTACCGACGTGGGTATTCCCTACCTCTCCTCCGGTGCGTTCTTCCAAGTGAAGCGAAGGCCATCCTGCAAGAAGTTCATGAAGGATTCTGCGGAGACCACACTGGGGGGCAAAGCCTGGCCTTGAAGGTTCTCCTGCAAGGTTATTACTGGCCGACTCTGTCCAAAGACTCGATCTCATATGTAAAAAGGTGCGACAAGTGTCCGCGATTCGCTGCGGTTGCCCGAGCTCCTCCGGTCGAGCTAAAAATGATTTCATCTCCTTGGCCATTTGCCGTTTGGGGGATAGATCTAGTGGGCGCCCTGCCTACCGGAAAGGGCGGGGTCCGTTACGCCGTAGTAGCCATTGACTACTTCACTAAGTGGGCCGAAGCAGAGCCGTTGGCGACAATAACATCGAAAAAGGTGCTAGACTTCGTGGTTAAAAGAATCATATGTCGATTTGGCCTACCTAAGAAGATCGTCTCCGAAAATGGCACTCAATTTGACAGCGATCTGTTCACCGAATTTTACGAAAGGCACGGAATTGTGAAAAGCTTCTCGTCCATGGCCTATCCCCAGGCGAACGGCCAGGTCGAGGCTGTCAATAAAACTCTAAAGGCGAGCCTCAAGAAGAGGCTAGATGAGGCAAAGGGGATCTGGCCAGAACAGCTCCCCCAAGTCCTGTGGGCATATAGGACCTCACATCGGACTCCCACGGGTCACACTCCTTTCTCCCTAACCTTTGGGAGTGAAGCAGTCCTCCCCGTGGAGGTTAAAGTTCTGTCACATAGGGTCCAGTCCTACGACCAAGACAGGAACGAAGAACTCCTATGCCATTCCCTAGACTTAGTGGGTGAAAGACGAGAAGATTCACAACTCCAGCTCGCCCATTATCAACAGAAGATCACTCGCTACTTCAACACTAAGGTCAAAAGACGTGCCTTTAGCGTCGGCGATTTGGTCTTAAGGAGAGTTTTCCTGGCCGGGAAAGATCCCAAAGATGGGGTTTTGGGACCAAGCTGGGAAGGACCATACCAGGTCGTCGAAGTCATCAAGGAGGGAACTTATAAGTTGGCGCGACTTGATGGAGGGGCGGTCCCGCGGACTTGGAATGCCATCCACCTAAAGAAATACTATCAATGATCCACTTGTAAGGCCTAGAAGGTCACCTTCCATGTATAAATAAAAATCAAATGTTTCTCTTTATTTGCAAGAGTGATTTTAAAGTAACCACGAAAGACCCTTTCCCAATTACTTGGGGGGCATATGGTACCTGGATATAACCAGGTCTCTTTAACGACTTAGGTGTTAATTTTTATCTATGGATAAGGGTTATCACGAACTAAGTCCTATCCTAGTTTTAACCAGGTCCTAAAACTTAGGAGCTAACTAAAATTTATTGACCATGGTTCTTCTGTAAAAAGCCCGGGATATGGATAAAAGTTGACTCAAACTAAGTTTTCAAAATAAGTTCCTGGTTTTAACCAGGTCATAAAAGTTAGGAGCTAACTAAAATTTATTGACCGTGGTTCTTCTGTAAAGAGCCCGGGATATGGATAAAAGTTGACTCAAACTAAGTTTTCAAAATAAGTTCCTGGTTTTAACCAGGTCATAAAACTTAGAAGTTAACTAAAAATTTATTGACCGTGGTTCTTCTTTAAAGAGCCCGGATATGGATAAAAGTTGACTCAAACTAAGTTTTCAAAATAAGTTCCTGGTTTTAACCAGGTCATAAAACTTAGAAGTTAACTAAAAATTTATAGATCGTGGTTCTTCTTTAAAAGCCCGGGATATAAATAACGGTTAACCCGAACTAAGTTCATAAAAATAAAGAGATGAATTGTAGCCAAATGCATAAAAAAAAAATATATATATATGTTAAAATTGCTGAACAAATTGTCTCGAGGTGGAAACACCTCATAAAAAAATAAAATAAAATTACTACAATGGAAAGTAAGATAGTTCAAAATGCCCAAAGAGAAGTATCCTAAGCCCCATCAGTTGGCCCTCTGGAGGTCGCGGTCTCGTCCTGCTCCGCCGCGACAGAGGCCTCTCCAGTCTCTGAGGGAGGTACCTCTTTATTTAGGCGGGCTTGGAGCTTCGGCAGCAAAAACGCCCAGAGGTTTGGTGGCATGAAAGAAAAGTCCGCGTCCGGGTTGTGGGACCAGCAGTGATAGAACAGGTCTTGCAAGGACTGCTCCGAGACGGCCCGCTCGGCTTCCAGGGCGGCCTGGGCCTCGGTCTTCGCTACCTCGAGATCCGTCCGTGATGCGGTCAGGGTGTTTTTAAGCTCTTGGTTCTCGGAGAGGATCTTCTTTAGCTCGGCTTTAGAGGCCACCAGCGCGTCTTTCGCCTCCTGGGCCTCCTGAAGGGCGGTCTGGCGCTCAGCCTCCATACCCTCGAGCTGGGCCTTGGTCCTAGCGATGCCTCTGTATGCGGCAGCAATGCCCTGCAAGAAAGGAAGGATAAATTAACTAACTGGAAGAAAAAAGGCGGCGTGTGAGGGTTAAAGCTTTAAAAGAATGGGGCAATTTACCGTTAGGGTCATGTCCATTGAAGACTCTATAACTCGGACCGGGCTCGTTGTTTCGATGGCCCGGAGCTCCTTCTCCCTGAGCTTGTAGAAATGGCTGACAGCATAGCTCGCCGACTCATATACCGTCCCCCAGAATGCTTCTGGCATCTTCTCCAGATCCTGGGGATCGATCGGGATGCGCACATCCGGGGCTGCTGCGGGCGGATTCCCGATCTCCATTACCCCGTCCTGGACGGCTAATGGAGATCGTTGGGGTGGCGGGAGCATGGGTCCTGTCCTGACAACAGGAAGGATCGCCCCCGCGACCTGGGATGGAGGGTCTTTCTCCTTCTCCTTAGCCGGGGATTTGGTGGAGGTCCCAGCCGAGCTCTTGGACTCTCGGAGCCTTTTTAACCTCGGCCCCGCTGGGGGGTTCCCGCCGAAGACCACACCCCACAGATTACCTCTGGGCTGAGACATCTCTTCTGCCAAGAACAAAAAACATGGTTATTACAAGGTAGCAATCATGCAGAAATAGAGACAAAAGGTTTAAGGGAAATAAGTAAGCGAATACTAAGGGAGCCCTACCCCCCGAGCTGGAAGAGCCTAAGACGATTATCTCACGAACTGGCGCAGGTTCTAGGTCCGGTTCTGACTCGGGGCTGGACTCTTCTACATATTGCCTAGTCCCCGGAGCATAGATGCCCCTCTGGAGCGCTGGCCACGTGCCTAAGTTGGTCCCATACTCCTTAAAAAGGATCGACCTAAAAGCTAGGGTGTTATCTACTACTACGGTACCCCTAGGCCGACTCTCTTGGTTGTCCAGCACGAGCTGGTCAACGCAATGGAGTAAGAGCGTATCCAGGTCCGGATTCCTCTGATGACGATGGACGATCTGCCTAGGATTGAACCTAACCAGCCGGGGGTCTGCGGTGGCCCTATCTACATTCTTAAATAAGTAAGGGTTACCTTGGCCGGAAGAACTCGCGGCTGCTCCGGATTGGACCCTCTCCTCGCCCATACCCTGGACGACCTCCAAGGTCCTCTTCCTGTTCCTCACGAGAGGAACTTTGTCACCCTCCTCCTCACCTTCGTCGTCGGTGATCCCCTCCGCGACGATCGGTCTGTCGTCGCGAGCTGGGGGAGGCCCCCGGAGCCTCTTCAAATTCAAAGTCTGATTTGGGAAAATCAGCTTGTAGAATACCATCGTCTCGTCCGTCACGAGCACGCGGTAGTCTTTCTCACTGGGAGGCAAGTTTGCCAGTGTGTCGTTTTGACCCCCGAGGGTCGCAGACTTTTCGGTCCTTGCGTAGATGGCTGCAAGGTTGGTTGAAGTCAGAAGTGGGATAAGGGAGGAGCTAAAATAAGATAACCTTTAAAAGGAGGGCTAAATCAAGGATCACTTACGAGGATGGTTGAAGTAGTGATTATCGCAGTTGCGGAACCCAGTTGACATAAAAAACTGGTCCTTGAAGTCGTTCGGATGGCTCGGTAGCTCGATGACCGCCGCTGTATTAGGGAAGCGGGTTAAGTAATAGAACCCGTCGCCTCGCCCCCGCTGGTCCGGGCTGGCTTTGAGGCAAAAGAAGTATAGAATATCAGCAGGAGTGGGGACCTCCCACTCGTGCTTTTGAAACAAATACCTCAACCCCGCCAACAGACGGTATGAGTTGGGGGGAGCTGGAATGGGGCCAACCCCACATAGTTCAGAAAATTAGCAAAATATTGATCCAGGGGGAGGAAGGCCCCTGCCTTGAAGTGTTCTCCACTCCAGGCTGCGAACGACTCGTCAAGCGGCATGCAGCTCCGCTCGCCCTCTGCGGCAGGACGAGCAATCACGGAGGCCCTCCCCAGGGGAATGTTATGATTGATGAAGATTTTGGTGATCTTTTCCTGCTCGGTTATCTTCGAGACGATTCTCTCGGCCTCGAAAAACGCGTCAGGGGCCACCTCGGCCTGTTTCTCCACGGCCGGCCCAAAGTGGGGAATTGGCGAGCTGGGCATCACCGCCTTTCCTTTATCTTGCTGGGAGGACGAACTTCCCACATTCTTCTGTGGCAGATTTCTCTTTGGAGCCATCTGGTCGCCTATCGAACAAAAGAAAACACTTTAGAAAAGGCGACCCAAGCAGGAGGATGAAGCAAGTATTAAGTACACGAGCTGGGGTAAGCCCAGTCCGTGGAGAGTGGTGCCACGCGGTCCAAGGAACACGCGCCTATGCCCTCAACAGATCCCAGATTACTCAGAATTCGTGTGTCAGGGGGCTAAGAGTAAAAATTTGCCTTGGGGGGAAAGTTTCAACAGGCAAAACGTTGCAAAACCGCTTTTGAGGCGTATTCCCTAAGCTACCCGGTTTTGCACCCAAAATTCCTAAAGGTCCTTCCCAGAAATTGTCCCTGAAGAAGCACCATGAAACCCATACTCTAAGACGATGTCCCATGGCAGGCGTGCCCTAACCTAAGAAGGGCTGTCACCCTCCGTATCCACGCAACTCAGAAAACCCCTGCATGTGGCTACAGTAAATTTTTTTACCTAAGCTACAGTGGCATGCTTTCAAAGTGAACAGGGTCAGAAGAACTTACAGTGTGTGGCTGGATGGTGAGCGAGATTGCTGCGCTGGTAGGAGCTTCGTTGGTACAGTGGCCTCCAAGGCTTTGAAGAAACTCGTACGCTTAAGCTTCGTGAACGGAGAAGATGAGAACAGCAGAGATGAGGGTTTCGTTCTTTGGAAGGTCAGAGAAAGAAGAAGGAAATTTGAGAATTTTTTGAATGATAAGGTGGCCCGTGCGTGGGATGGCCACCCCCTTTTATACAAGGGAAGGATCACGTGTAAAAGGCTCTTGGGAGACCCTCAACTCGAAATGTGAAACGACGGCTGGACAGTAGGCTAGGCCATTTAATGCGGTTCTCGTAGAGTGTACCGTCGCCACCCACGACGTTCCACGTATCAGACGCCTGTGAAAAGAATGGAATACGAAGGGTTGTGGGGGAAGTCTAAAAGCCCCTACTGTGGTCTCCTATATATGACGTCATAGACCACGGGCAGGAGCTTGGGGGGCAGATGTACGCCCTGGTTTTCCCACGGGCTTTTTAGCAGGACGAGCCTCGGACTAATCAGGTTTAGTCCGAGGCTCCCGCAGGCCGGAGGTCCTATTTCCAGGACGGACCCTTCTCAGCTCGAGGGGGTCCTGTTTACATCTCGCATTTGTTGCCCAGGGGCTGAGAATGACATCCGAAGGCCACGGACGGGAGCAGCTCGGGTTACGAACTGCTCAGGTCACGAGCTTCTCAGGAAGCTCTGACCCTATGGGAAGTCAACACACGCAAGATAAACGTGCATATTCCTGCCATCACGTGCCCGATATCCCCCTGACTTCTCGGACACGCAGCAGGAACGTGCGTATTCAGACACCCACGGACGGGTTGGGCCGTGCGGCCCATTATCTCCTTCCATGCTGATTAGACCACACATGTGTGTCAGGTTTAGGAATTAATCATGAATGTCACAGAGTTGATATGACAAATGGTAAGGTCACGGGATGACCTCCCTACCAACTTCCAGGTGCCTTCTCCTATAAATAGGGAGACCCTGGGAGTTGATAGGGGTTGGAGAAAATAGTCTTTGAAGAACTATATATTTTGTAAACCAAATACCCAGAGAATATCAATAATATTGACTAGTGGAGTAGAAGGATTTTAACCTTCGAACCACTTAAAAACGTGTCTTGAGTCACCTAGTTCTTTCCAAAAGATTTCATATCTGTGACGGTTCTACTTTTAGTACTAATCTCTTTCTCTTCTTCTCTTAATTACCTGTTGCCGAAGAACCGCGTCAACAGTTATAATAACTTCTGGTTAGGTATTTGAGTTTCTTAAAACTTAATGTTGTCGGTAAGTTACTATGTTGATGGTTTAGATTTTTTTTTCATCTTCTTTTCTTTAGAGGACTTATGGTTTTTATGTTTGGTTTTAGGAGTTTTCAATCCCGCTCTTGTCTCCAATATCCCGATTTATGGTAAGGAAAATAAGGTAGTTTAGCTTATGATCTAGCTTATTTTTTGTATGGCCTTACATTTCAGGTATAGTAAAGGGGTAAGTGTGTTTGGATCGAAGGTGTCCAATGATGTATGACGGACTTATGTCTGATAGACTCGGTTCCCAAAATTTTATGACAGACCTAAGTTGATGTCTGGGGCTAAATTTCCACCCCCTTGTATAAGCACTTATCTTTTTATTATATCTTACTTGTTATTATGATCTATGACCTATAGTTACATATTATGACTTATGATTTATGATTATGACTTAGGCTATGATATGACTTATGCTTTTGTGATGTGATATGATTAGTATATTTAAGTTTTTGTTATGACTCTTGTGTAATTTAGGATAAGTTGATTAAATGATTATATGACTAACACTTGTTTGTATTTTCCTTACTGGGCTTAGAAGCTCACCCCTTATTATGTTGTTATTTCAGGCAATTAAGGATAGAAAGGTCGGTGGCGAATGGGGACCTAGGAATTTTGTGAAGTACTCGTGGGGACCATATAGTCGAGGAAGATCATGATTTTATTCAATAAAAGAGCAATATCTTTTATTATGATCCAACGCTGTGTTCTCGGTAATTTATGTGAAATTAGGGCGTTACACGGGTCATACCGAGGCTTTTGCGTTGAGCTCAAGTGATTTCTTTGGTCGTTCTCGGACTTGTCGCTACGAATACTTTCAGTCCAATAAATTTCCTTTGCGAAGCTTATAGCTCAAGGTTGAGATCGACTGGATTCTCAACATGCATTCGTGGAGCAGAAGTATTCACGGATGGGGGAGGATTTCTCATGTTGTCCCCATAAGCTGGAATATCTCGTTGAGGACGAGGTGGTGTCGGATGTCTTACAGGTGACGGAGGATGCCTTATTGGTGAGGCTATCCTTGTTCCATCAGGATTGACTAGATTAGCTCGTCTCTATTCTATTCCAACTTCCTCAGATCTTGGTGCCCGGTGATCCGATCATGGTACGGAAGGATTTGTTGGAGCATTATGCCTTTGCGAGCCTGTCACAGCTCCTCCTCGTCGAATGTCATGGACATTCTTGGGGGCCTGTGAAGAAGGTACCGAACTTGGGGTTGCTGTCTTGACTGACTGACTGACATGTTGATGATCCCTGTGATTGTCACTGGGCCAAGCATTTGGTTATCTCGTCCTGCAGAAACAGAACTTGGAGTGGCGGTCCTGACAGATTGATTTGGTTTCGATCGGTTATTCCCGTGGGACTTATGAGACCCAATTCGCCTCTTTCCGACATTAACGTCGGTTGCAAGAGGGGGTAATTGAGCCAAAGCCTCCTCAATTTTCTTGTTTGCCCTAGCAAGATGGCTCCTCAGCTGCATGTTTTCCATTTCGATGGCAGTCAGATAGCCTAGATCAGGATTTGCAAGTAACGGCGCCGAACTCCTGGTATTGCCCCGATCCACTGCTTCCTTTTCTGGACGTTGTTGAACATCTGGTCTCCTTTCATCGGGAATGCCGGTATGATGGGCCTCCTGCCCACCGGACCGTTTTGTCTCATTATCATGCATTGAGTGAGTGACTACCATGACGAAAAATGGACTGGGAGTTGTGTAGCACTAATTCATTCTCAATGAAACCAATCTGTTGACGCAGTTTTTCGACAACGAGAAATTAAGAAGTAAAAATAGTAGATTAGTGCTTAGTAGCAAACCGTAATGAAATAACAAGAACTCACTCAAAAGCACCAAACTTTTACGTGGTTTCGTGGTTAGATTCCACCTAGTCCACGGGTCAATTTTATTACTATTTCTCTCTCTATTTTGGTAGAGTTTCGGTAATACAAAATAATGGTCCCATTTCCTATGCGATATTCCCAGTATTTATAGGGGAATTCCATGGACATGCTTGGGTCAGTGTGTAAAAAAAATGCGTAATTACACATATGGTATATAATTAATACAGATTATTCCCATTTACATTCGGATATGATCAGATAACATAATAAACACGTTCCTGTTATCTTGGGTAATAAATGACATAAATATGACGCAGCCTGGTCATTAATGAACGTATAAAGAATCCTCGAATCTCTTGGGATCCTTTAGTATGCGTTATATATGGGGTCCTCACAAGCTGAATATCTCATACAAGCTCAAGCTTGACAGCTATCTGACTCCGGGCTCGTAATAGGTCCAGGACGCCTAATACTTGATTTTACCATTTTGATTCTCGAACTGCTCACATGGTTAATAACCAGATATTCTACTTGGTAATCTTTCCATGTATTTACCTACCAGCTGTACCCGAGCTGAGTAAGTGAACTCGTGCTAAAGTTAGGGTACAACAATTACAAAAGAGTTTGTATCTCTTTAATGCTACTTTAATGAAGCATGATTATTATAATCACTATATTTTCTAGTTAAGTTTTACTAGAAATAATGATTGTAGGTCAAGTAAGCAAGTTATTGATAATTAGCAATGATAAAACCAAAGAATATCATAAATTTTGTAAAGCATTGTTGTAGTGTGAGCGTTAGTGAGTAACTACTCCATTACAAATGTAAAGATAGTTAAATTATGTGCAACACATTGTAACTATACTTCATTTACATACTAGTATATGAAATGAAAAAGTTTTTACGGAAAACAATGGTTGAAACACCATGAATCTAGAAATTGAATTTGGAATTCTATGACATCTGGATTCTTCAACATCCAACTAAAGTTCATTGAACTTTAGTTTGGAACGGGATATTCATGATGAAGAGGAGAACAAAGGAAAGTACAGACTTTTCAAAGTTAGGTTAATAGCCTAAGGCTATGAATAGAAAGAAGAATATATTATTTGAATAAATATTTTCTACTATAACCAAAATTAAATCTATTTACATACTCTTATCCACTGCTCAATGCGTGGATTATTAGATTAATTTAAATGGATGTCTAAGTAGTCTTTACTGAATGGCTGACATGACAAAAATCATTTGAAGATCTCGAAGAGAAAGATTTTGTTGTGATTATTATTCTTAATATTCACAATGTTCTAATCATTGGAAATGATGGAGAGAAATCGTCAATAGAAAATAAATGGTTAGCTGAACATTTCTAAATATTGGATTTAGAAAAGCCAAGAATGTTCTATACATTCAATTCTATAGAGATTGAAAGAACAATCATTTGGCATTGCTCAAGTGACTTATATAATAAAAGAAGCTTAAATACTTTAGTTTACAAAATCCAAGAAAGGTGTTTTACCATCTTGGTCAGAAGGATGTCTTATCTAAATAATAAATGTCCATTTATTCTTTTACTAGAAAAGAGAACATGAGACAATCATTCCTACAACTCAGTGATAGACTGTTTAATATATCGAATGTTATGCTTGCGAATTGACATTTGTTAAACGGTGGGAATAGTCAACAGTTGTCAATCAAAATGATGGATTGAGTCATTGAATAATTATAAGGACTTAATTTTGATTATCTTAAATATAATAGAGATTATATGTATGTGCATTTAGGCAGAGACCTAAAGTCCCAAAGGATGAACTGATTTTAAATCTTTAAAGATTGATATCGGAATCAGTTTCCATAACTAAGGAGGAGACACATTAATCTGGAAATGTATTAGAAATTTCATATTTATATCTTTCACCATAAAAGCTGAAGTATAATAGTATGAGCAGTAAAATATACTATTTGATTTAGTTGAGTTCTTTGTTATTCTGGAAAGGTTTTTAGCTTAGAATAAACAACTAGTATCTCATTGCGAAAGGAATGGAGATACAACTATTCTAGAAGAACTAGAAATCATGAGAGGATAAAGCACATGAAATGAAGTATCATTTAATACAAGACAATTTTACAAAATTGATGTAATAATCTTGAAGATAACTTCCAAATAATTTCTTACAAAACTGTTACAAAGACTTTGTTAGAAAAATTCAGTCAAGAGAATGTGATTGACATATTAAAAAGATGCCTCAATTTTCTTTAGGGAAAGTGAGAGATTGTTGGGAATAGTACCCTTAAAGAAATTGTAGCTGACAAATGTTTTAAATGAAATGAATAAATGAATTGAATTGTTTTATATATAGACTATGCCCGATCTTATGTTGATAATATTAAGTAAATATCATAAAATTTCAAAGTTTATCTATGTGGTCTTAATCTCATATTTGTTTGAGAGGATCGAGATTAAGATAATAAACTTTAAACACTTCATAGTAAAATAATGTTGTGGAATCTTTAGATTAATTACTGCTGGTACGGTTCGCTAGTATTATGAATACAAGTGACCTAGTGAAGCTGCTTTATATATAGTGATGTATAGAACTAGACCAGATGATATTTGTTAATACTTGTTTAAACAACATTTCGTAGTATTAATCAAACACATCAAACGATGATCATATACACGATGATCTTAAACCTGAGGTTGCTATGAACTCCTAGATATGTCATATGATCATTTGATTCATGCGTTAAAGATTGTCAAAATGATCAGGTTAAGAACAATAGTTTTGGGGACTGAATGATATATATGGCTGGGGACGTAGTTTAACAGATATGGAATCTATACCTTCTTATAGATTGAATAATGGTTCCCTATTAGGTTGACTTTTGGAACAGAAAAGGTTATGAGCGCTCACATCGCAAACTTGTTGTGACACAACCTTCACTAGTAAAGTCAATGGTACTCTAGGAACAAGATATAGCTAAAAGGGTAAAATGGTAATTTTATTTCCTTTTAATTATGAACCATTAATAGAGGATTAATGTTGTATGTAATGTTTATATCAATGGACACTTTATTCTTTAATAAAGTACTTAGTAAATATATGTCTATATTTATCAAGAGTTCAATCTCATATTTATATTGAAGTAATCATGAGATTAATAAATATGATGATTATTTAATCAAATAGCTTTGATTAATATTCTAATATTTATTGGAGCTTGATATTATAGGTCCATAGGTCTTGAGAGTGGCTCTATCAACACATAATAAGGTAAGAGTTGATAAAAGGGTATAACTGTTATTTGGGAATCTGAGAAGAATTTTATTCTTCGAGTTAAGTATACAATTATATGATAATTAAGGTTAAATAATAAATTTGTAATTAATTATTAATTTTTGAAAATATATTTATTAATTTAAATATATAAATTTTCAAAATTCATATATATATATATAAATTAATTAATTAATTTTTGAAATTAATTATTTTAATTGAGTAGGAGAAAATAAAATTAGTAAGTCAAAAATAGTTTTTGATTTATGGAATTTTAAAAGATGATGATAATGGTGATCATCAATTGGATTTTTGAAATATAGTTGTCATCTCTTCTTTAAAAAAATAAATACCTTATTTTGTGGAAGATTGTTTTTAATTAAAATAAATAAATAAAAAAAAGGCAATATCACTTAAAATGGATATAGCAGTACACACATGACACAGTCCAAGGATTGTGCCATGCATGTATCAATATACTGATATTATGTCAGTGTTGTTTTTATTTTATTTATATATTTAATTAATTAATAATTTTAATATAATTTTTTCAAATGTGGTAAATTAAATATTTACCTAAATCAAATCCTATCATCATTATGATATTATTATTATTATATTACTATTATTATATTGTTATTATTATTAGGAATAATAAGGTAATAGAATGATCTCTATATATATGATATAGAATAAAGAAAAGATACACACATAGGAACAATACAAATACAATTTAGAATAGTTCTGAGAATTTTTGTCAGACAAAAACTCTTTCTTCTTCTTCTTCTTTATTCTATCCATTCTCAGACCATAATCAAAGTTCTCACGTGTTGAGAAATACTTGTGATTCCTAAAATTGCAAACATATATTCTCTATGTGCCCACACACATCTTGAGGTGTAGAGAACACTCTGGAAGATCGTGGTTTGAGTGCTTAAAGTTTTGGATAGGAAGATCGATAAATATACAAAAAGATTCAAGGACACTTGATAGGTTTCAAGAGATAATTTTTCATGTTCTTGAATATTCATATGTTGATGTATTTATATGTTATATATAAATATATTGTATATTTATATATATGTTGCATGATTAATAATATTGTATGATAATGTTTCTGTCTAGATGTTTTCTTGTTCATATAAACTGTTTAATGAATGATGAGAAATTTTTATTGTTGTACACAATGGGCCCACCACGCCCATTCCATTGCGTGCTCTGAATGTTTTTCCAACATGGATCATCTGGTGATACGCTATGACCATAGCTACCCCAGATGCACCATTGTGGTTGACAACACCCTCCACTTTAGGTCCACCATTTTTTAGGACTTTGGGTGAAATCATAGGACATGGCCTTCCTTACGTCAGGATGTATTCTCCCCTAGCTTTAGGCAGTATGTAGATGAGTCTAGCTAGGAAGAAGAACTTGAACCCCCAGGATGTAATAATTCTAGACTCTCCCCCACCTTCAGTAGTCCAGGAGTTAGAGGTTATACCTAGTCTGGTTCATAACCTAGAGCTGATCGTAGTAGATTCCTCCCCTAGCTCTGAGGGTAGGGTTCTTGCTCTGTTCTTGTCTTTGAATTACTTTGACTAATTATCCCTTGTATATGAATCTTCTCCTCGTTGTTTTTTAGGTGAAGAGATGGACTTGCCAGACACCTTGGGTTTAAGGGGTTTCTTCAAGGATGGCGGGGTCGGAGCTGGGCCCGTGGTAAAAAGGCCTAGATTTCCAAAGAAACATGCCTCCAAGGCTGGAACTTCCACTGAGTCTCCGGTCAAAGACAATGGTACCAGCTCCAACCGGGAGCATCAACAGCAGACTCAGCCCCCAGCCTCAGTGACAACAGTCACAGTTCTCAAGGCTCCTCCTCCTCTCCCTCAACATGTACCTTCTTCGGTTCCTCAAGTCATCCAAGGTGAAGCTCCCTTTGTTCAGATCCCGGTAAAGCCACTCGAGCTAGCAAGGATCCTAGAAGCATTTTGGGGGACTGTATACAAGATGGCAAGCTATATGGTGGGCCATGCATATAAAGCCAATGTCAAGGATCCGAGGGCCATGGAGAAGGATACTCCCGAAGATCTTCTCAAGTCTACTATGGGAATGAACCTCACTGTGAGCCCATTTCATTCTTCTAGCATTTCTTTTTCTTTTCTTCTCTATTTTTTTTACTAACCTTGACTTGCCTTTTCCTTTTGCGGTCTGTCCTGGCTCAACTCCGCAGAATTTCCCGGATTCGAGCTAGGAGTGATGAACTCTAAACCACTCTGGTTGCCTCCCAAGAGAGCGAGTAGTCTGCAAAGGCTGCCCTGACTGTTTCCCAGGAAGGCAAGCGGATTTCCAAGAACCAGGTTGTGGAAGTGAGCCATTGACTGGACCAGCTGCAGGCTGAGAATCATGGCCTAAAAAAGAAGCTTGGTGAGGTCGAGGCCAAAGCCAAGGAGGAGGCCAAGAGGGAGAGGTTAGAGATTGCAGATTCATTGAATCAAATGGAGGAAATGCTTTACCAATGTTGGGCTTTCAACCAAGGTCGGAATTTCACTTTCATGAGCCATGGTTTCGGGAAACTTATCTTGCCAAATTCAAGATTCAATTCTCACAGGAACCCTCTGACACCATCGAGGCTTCCGATGCTGCTGAAGGGGATGGCAAGGAAGTGACATCCTCCGAACAAGTCGGAGGAGTTCAATTATGTCCCTTCCTTTATTTTATATTTTGTAACTAAGTCCCTAGGGATTAAAAAAATCGCCTTCGGGCTCAGATCGAGGTTTTTTTTCTCCTCGAGATAACTACATGCTTTTAAATACATATTTAATTTTTGATCTATTCGTGTTACCCTTAGTTTATTGTTTTCTCATGTTTGTGAATTCTTGGATTCTTGTACACTCGAAATCTTAGGGGTTGTCTTTAGATCGGGATAGATTTTTGATGGCTCGACTAACTAATTTGAGTCGATATCTTAGTTGTATCCAATATTTTGCTCACCTAATTATGTTATACATGTTAAGATCCAGGGGTTTTGTTTGCTTAATAGCTTTGTACCTGTTAGGAGTCAGGCCTCAGACCTGGTCATATCCAGGGTTTTAGTCTGCTTAATAGCATAGTACCTGTTAGGAATCAAGCCTCAGAACTGGTTATTCCCAGGGGTTTTGTTTTAGAAATTTCTCAATCATAATTGGTGTTCAGAATTTTGAAAATCTGAGCTTTAAGAAGTCGTTTAATAATCAATTTTTCCAAACTCTAAGTTTCAGATTTCATCTGAATAGGCTGAACTCTTTTAAGAGCTTTCTTTGGTTATGTGCCCCCCAAGCAACCAGGACTTATAAATGTTCTAGGTTGCTTTTACAAAGTGAGCTTGCGATAATAAAACGAGAAAATTGATTACGTAATAATCCAATTGTTTTTAAAATGAAATGACTTTTATAGATAATCCTTACATAAACAATAATTCTAAAAACATTAAAGACAACAAATTATTGATAGTACTTTTTGAGGTGTAGGTCATTCCAGGTCTGTGGAAATATTTCTCTCCATAACTAGGCTAGCGTAAAGGTCCCTTCGCGCAGGATCTCCATGATCTGGTATGGTGCTTCCTAGTTCAGCCCTAACACACCATCCTTAGGATCTTTGCATGCAAAAAGCCCCCTTCGGAGAACCAAATCTCCAAGTCCGAGTCTGCGTCATTTTACCTTCGAGTCGAAGTAACGAGTGATTTTCTGCTAATAATGGGTGAGCTACAATTGTGATGCTTCTCATTTTTCCTCGATTAGATCAAGGGATGCACTTAGCAGCTCGTGATTCTGATCTCGATGAAAGGTCTTCTATCTGTGGGTCATCACCAGCGCTTCAATCAGGAGCATAACCTTGCTTCCAAAGCTTAGAGAAAAAGGAGTATGTCTTGTGGAGGGTTGATGTGAGGTTCTATATGCCCAAAGTACTTGTGGGAGCTACTCGAGCCATATTCCCTTGGCCTCATCTAATCACTTCTTTAAGCACGCCTTTAGGGTCTTATTTATGGCCTCGACCTGCCCATTAGCCTGTGGGTATGCTAGTGACAAAAAACTCTTGGTTATGCCATATTTTTAACGAATTTTTGTGAAGAGATCAATATTGAACGGAGTTTCGTTGTCAGACAGGATCCTTTTTTGGAGCCCAAATCGACATATGATATTTTTTACGACAAAATCCAGGTCTTTCTTCGAGGCTATGGTTGTCGGAGGTTAGAACTCCACCCACTTCGTGAAGTAATCGATGACGACAACTGCATAACGAACTCCTCCTTTTCCTATTGGAAAAGAACCAATCAAGTCAATTCCCCATATTGCAAATGGCCAAGGGGATGAGATCATGGTTAGCTCAATGGGAGCTACTTGGGAAACTATGGCGAACTGTTGGAATTTGTCATATTTCTTGCTTATACGAGATTGAGTCCTTTGTCAGCGTGGGCAAAAATTAACTCTGTCTCAGTACCTTCAGAGCTAGGTTTTGCCCCCCAGCATGGTCTCCATAGAAGCCTTCGTGTATTTCTAGCAAGATAGTTTGCGCTTTCTCAAGTGAAACACATCGTAGGAGAGGTAGTGAATGCCCTCGTTGATATAGAATCCCTTCAACCATAGCATATCGTGGAGCTTGATATAGCAGCTTTCTTTCACCCTTTCGATCGTCAGGTAACTTTCCAGTTGTGAGATACTCAACTATGGGGGTCATCCAGGTCAGTTTTATGTCAATCATTCCAATCTCAATCGTTTCTGCTATTATGCTCGAGCTTTCCAAGAACTCCACTGGAACAAAATTTAGTGTATCCACTTCTTAAGTGGTAGCAAGTCAAGCCAAAGCATCAGCATTGGAATTCTGCTTGCGGGGTACTTGTTCAACGGAGCTAAACTCAAATTCAAACAACTTGCCTTTAACCTTGGCTAAGTAGGCTGCCATCTCTTATACCGCGAGTTTGGTATTCTCCCAATATTTGATTGACTATGAGCTGGGAATCACTATAACATTGGATTGCCTTCTCTTTTAGCTTTTTGGCCACCCTTAACCCTGCCAATAAGGACTCATATTTAGTTTCGTTGTTGGATGCTTCGAATCTGAACCTAAAAGTTGTATGGAATCGATGCCCTTTAGGTGAGATTAAAATTATTCCAGCTCCTGATCTATTTTCATTAGAGGATCCATCAACGAAGATTTTCCACAATTCCTGCACTAGTTCTCTTATCGGCTCGTCCCGAAAACTTGTGCACTCAACCACAAAGTCAGCGAGGGCTTGACTCTTGATTGCTATGTGTGCCATATATAATATTTCGAACTGGCTGAGTTCGATGGCCCATTTTAGTAGACGTCTTGACATTTCAGGTTTTTGCAAAATCCGCCTTAAAGTTTGGTCGGTTAAGTCGTGGATAGTGTGGGACTGAAAATATGGTCTAAGCTTCCTAGAAGCCAAAATTAGATAGAACGCGATTCAGCTTCGAGAAGTCTTTTACTTACATAATAAACCAGTTTCTGCACCCAATTTTCCTCTCGAACTAACACATCAATGACTGCATTTTCTATCACGGCCAGATACAAAAACAAACATTACCTAGATGCTAGTTTTGATAGTGCGGGGGGTTTAGCCAGATGAGCTTTCAGGTCGTGAAATGCCTATTCACATTCTTCAGTCCACTCAAACTTCTTATTTCCTCTGAGCAAGTTGTAAAATGGGAGACACTTATCAGTGGATTTCGAAACTAAGCGGTTTAGGGTCGTCACTTTTTTTGTTAAACTTTGTACTTCCTTGCACGACCCAGGCGAAAGCATTTCCAACAACGATTTGATTTTCTCTGGAATCGCCTCTATCCCCCTTGTGTTGACTATAAACCTCACAAAGTCTCTCGACAAAACTCTGAAAGTGCACTACTGGGGATTTAACATTATGCCATACCATCTTAATACGCCAAATTATTCATCCAGGTCAGATACATAGTTACTGGCATTCTTTGATTTAATGACCATATCATCGACGTACAACTCCATATTTTTCCCGATCTGGTTAGCGAAAATTTTGTTAACTAATCGTTTATACGTAGCACCGGCATTCTTCTGCCCGAATGGCATAACTTTCTAGCAATATATGTTATGCTCAGTCATGAAGTTAGAATGCTCTTGGTCTATAGGGTTCATTGCGATCTGGTTATATCCAGAATAAGTCTCCATGAAAGATATGAGCTCGTGCCTGGCAGTAGCGTCTACTAACTGATCAATTCAAGGTAATGGGTGTAATAACCCAACTAACTTAAAGTCCTCGGACCATTAAAACTATTAAGACGTAACTACTATTTTGGAGTACATACATAAAATAATAGAACTTTATTAGAAAATCCACAAATACGGGATCTCATGGTTATTAAATAAAATCATAAGGAAAAGAATACCTTTAATTAATTGTTCAAATACTAAATGCAAAAAAACATAAATACATAATTTTTAAAAAAAATACTTAAAACAAGACGTCATCCTCGATCTTTCCCATCAATCCATTCATTTAGTTCTCGCCCAATACACATGCCAAAGCTGCTAAGAATCCATCCTGTCTTCCAAGATTATTTTCCTACACCATCTAAAATAAAAAGGAATGAGCCTAATGCCCAGCAAGGAAAATCTACTAAAACATATCATAAATCATAAGTCTAAAAACATAAATCATAAAACGTATGACGTAAAAACGTAAATCATAAAACATAGGACTACAACATTAAAGGCCATTAACTCATTGTCGTAGTATGTGATAGAAACCATCTAGGTCTTCTATCTACTATTAGAGGTAGGCTTAAACACAATATAGTATATGATAAACCATCTAGGTCCTCTTCCTACTATTCGAGGTAGTTTAAATAATAACAATAGTCTACGATAATAATCAAAATCTTGGGATTTGCTTATTTGCTATATAAGCAACTATATTTCTCAAGTGACTACAACATAAAACATATACAAATATATACATACATACATACACTTAGCATATAAACAGAATCATAACACATAAAATCTAACCTATTTTCCTTACCAAAAACAGGGATATTGGAGACAAGAGCGGATTGGGAACTCCTAAAACCAAACAGTAAATATCATAAGTTTTCTAAAGAGAAGAAGATGAAAAGAATATCTAAACCACCAAGATAAGAACTTACCAAAAAACCTTAAGTTTTAAGAAACTCAAACACCTAACCAAAAGTCATTATAACAAGTTAGGATTTTGAAGGAAAAGAAAAGAATAGGAGGAACTATAATGAACTAAACCTAAGGATAAAGAATAACTTGGATATATTAGAAATTTGATCTACACGTTAATACCCAAATATCACTCTATCTTACTTCTCAAGTGTTTAGAAAAGCTTAGATTTGAAAGATTTTAACCCCAAAACTATATTGTTTCTCTCTAGAACAAACTTAGCAGCTTGGAGCCTCTAAAGAATACTTGAATGATGATGCAAATGGCTGAGTGAAAGGTCCTATTTATAGAGTTCAAGGAGTGAAACTAACTCCTTTTAAAATGAATAAAACTTGAATTTCTGCTCAATAAATGCTCAGAACTCAGTCAAAAATGTTCAAGGGCAAGTCCAAGTTGTTGAGAGTTGTTTCTAGCTCGGATTCCACGAACTTTCAAAATATGTGTGTTGAGTCAATATATCGCCCCCTATAGGTGATATATCGCCTCTCCCATATTCCTGAGCCTTCGTGGTTTCGTTCGTACAAAGTGAACGTGCTTTTCGTATCAAACATAGGCGATATATCGGCATACATTGATAAATCAAACATATTTTTGCACACTTTCAGCACACTTGATGTTTGTTTAAACAACTTTGACTGAGTAAAACGTGATCCTAACAGCTGAGGGAAGGTTCTAGACTTCCTAGGTTTATCCTTTATTAAATTATTATTCCTTAAATCCTTAATAAACATGCATGTGACAAGTGTCACGTTGTTAATTATTCTATCTAAACCTTAGGTTATAATAAATACCATTTATAGGACCAACTATATTAATCAAACCTTATGATAACATTAATATATCTAAACTATAGGCTAAACTTATAAAATCCATAACTACCTCTATGAGTTCCCAACTAAATCTCGGCTTGAACTAATAACCATGAAAACTAAAATACTACAACACAAGCTACTACTATCTAGCTAAGTAATATTTTGAAAGGCTACAATTCTCCCCTACTTAAAAGAATTTCATCCCCAAAATTTAGCGACTAAACAATTCTGAATATCGTGCTCAGATGTCTTCCTTCGACTCCCACGTTGCCTCCTATTCTGTACTATTACTCCATAAGACCTTGACTATCAGAATACTCTTAGACCGTAATTTCTTCATCCCCTTCTCTAGGATTCTAACCGATCGTTCCTCTTAACTCATGTCTTTCTGAAGTGCTAAAGTATCATACTTGAGAATGTGGGATGGGTTTGACACATATCTATGCAGCATCGAGATAAGAAACACATTGTGTCTATCTGCTAGAGTTGGCGGTAGGGCTAATCTATATGCTACTGACCCCACCTTGTCCAATATCTCAAAAAGACCTATAAACTGGGGACTAAGTTTTCCTTTCTTCCCAAACCACTTCACTCCTTTCATATGGGATATTCTTAAGAAGACATAATCTCCGACTTTGAATTCCACATCTCATTGCTTGGCATCTGCATAACTCTTTTGTCGACTCTAAGCAGCGGCATACACTTTCTAATCAGCTCCACTGCATCTTAAGCCTCTCTAACAATTTCGGGTCCAAGAAGTCGTCTTTCTCCTACCTCATCCCAATGTAACACCGATCGACACTTCCTTCCATAAAGTAGATCATAAGGCACCATACCGATCATTGCCCGGTAGCTATTATTGTACGAGAACTCTATAAGTGGCAAATACTTACTCCACGATCCTTCGGAGTCTAGTAAACAAGTGCGCAACATATCTTCTAAAATTTGTATGGTACACTCAGACTGTCCATCGATCTAAGGATGAAATGTTGTACTGAGACTTATCTTGGTACCCATGGCTTACTGGAAGCATCCCCAAAATCTCGATGTAAACTTTGATCCTCTATCAGATACTATGGTCTTAGGGATTCCATGCAGTCGTACAATTTATTGAACATAAATGTCTGCGTACTGGTCCACAGTGTACGTAGTCTTGACAGACAGGAAGTGAGCTGACTTGGTGAGTCTATCTACCACAACCCAAGTTGAGTCGTGGTGCTTATTCGTTAGAGGTAATCTTTTCACGAAGTCAATGGCTATGTCTTCCCACTTCCATTCAAGAATACTAAGCGGTTACAATAAAGCTACAGGTCGATGATGTTCCGCCTTTACTTGCTGGCATGTTAGGCATTTGGACACATATTCTGCTATGTCTTTCTTCATTCTCGGCCACCAATATAGTGCCTTAAGGTCATGAGTCATCTTGGTAGACCCCGAGTGAACTGAGTATGGAGTAGTGTGTGCCTCTTCTAAAATCTTCATCTTAATCCCAAAGTCATTCGGCACGTACACCCAGCCTTTATATCTCAAGAACCCCTGTCCTGATATAGAGAAATCCATAGTCTTGCCTTCTTTGACTACAGCCATATGCGAAACTAACTTGTCATCATGCCTTTGCCCAATCTGTATATCATCTAGTAAACTCGACTGGATGGACAAGTTAGCCAGTTGACCCATGACTATTTCTATTATGACGTTAATCAACTCTTGCTGTAGCGACTTTTCTATTACGGATAACGCAGCCAAATTCACGTAACTCTTCCGACTTAACGCATCTACAACTACATTCTCCTTTCCTGGATGGTATAGGATTTTGCAGTCATAGTCCTTCATTAGTTCTAACCACCTGTGCTGCCTCATATTGAGCTCCTTTTGTGTGAATAAATATTTTATGCTCTTGTGGTCCGTATAAATCTCACACAGTTCTCCATACAGATAGTGGTGCCAGATTTTTAATGCGAAGACCACCGATGCCAACTCCATATCATGTGTTGGATAGTGTTGCTCATATTCCTTCAGCTGCCTTGAGGCGTAGGCTATCACCCTGTCATTTTGCATCAACACACATCCCAAACCTTGCTTGGACGCATCACAATATACTACAAACTTGTCGTTGGGTATCAGTACGAATAGTATTGGTGTTGAGAAAAGTTTATCTGATAACAAATGGAAGCTATCTTGACATTTAACCGTCCAGTTGAACTTTTGCAGTTTCCAGGTCAGGTTGGTAAGCGGAGTGACTATCTTAGAAAAACCTTCTACAAATCTGTGATAATCGCCAGCTAGCCTGAGAAAACTTCTAACCTCTGACGCATTCTTACCTCTTGGCCAATCCTTCGCAGCCTCTACCTTAGTTAGGTCTACTGCGACTCCATCATTGGATACTATATGTTCGAGGAATGCCACTTGCAATAGCCAAAATTCACATTTCTTGAATTTGGCATAAAGTTGATGCTCTTTAGTCGCAGCATGGTCAGTCTTAAATGTTCCTCATGCTCGACTTCGTCCTTGGAGTACACCACAATATCGTCAATGAATACTACGATGAATTTTTCCAAGTAATTCTTGAAGACCCGATTCACTAAGTCCATAAATGCGGCTGGAGCGTTGGTAAGACCAAAAGACATTACTAGAAACTCGTAATGTCCGTATCGAGTCCTAAAAGTTGTCTTTGGTATATCCTCTTCCCTTACCTTGAGCTAGTGATAACTGGACTGTAAATCAATCTTTGAAAATACAGTCACTCTTCGAAGTTGATCAAATAAGTCGTCGATCCGGGGTAGCAGGTACTTGTTCTTTATTGTCACCTTGTTCAGCTCGCGGTAATCGATACACATCCACATGCTTCCATCCTTCTTCTTCACAAATAGAATCGGTGCTCCCCATGGATAATGGCTTTGTTTGATGAAAACCAAGTCTAAGAGTTCTTGCAACTGCATTTTCAACTCCTTGAGTTCGGGAGGTGCCACTTGGTATGGTGCCTTTGAGATAGGCTCAATTCCTAGTACTATTTTGAGTGTGAAGTTTATTTCACGAGTAAGGGGTAACCCTGGTAAGTCGTCAGGAAATATCTCTGGAAATTCCTTTATAATGCAGACGTCTCCAACCTTTAATTGTGTTTTTTGTGCCACATCAGTGACACTTGCTAAGAATGTGTGACATCCTTTCTCTATCCTCTTATGAGATTTGAGAGATGAGATAAGCGGTGTTCGTAGTCCTGAAATATTTCCAATAAAACATAGTTTCTAACCGTCAGGAGTTTCGAACGTCACTTGCTTCCGTCTACAGTTGATGGTTGCGCCATGCCTTGCTAGCCAGTCCATGCCCAGTATTACGTCGAAGTCCTTGATCTCTAGCTCTATCAGGTATCCTTCTAGTTTTGTGCCCTCAATTTTGATCGGTACTCGTCATACTATTCGTGATGATAGAACTACTTCACCTGAAGGCAGTTCTGTAACAAACTTAGTTCTAAATCTTTCACAAGGTTTGTCTAATTTTTCTATCATTCCTAACGAGATATACGAGTGTGTTGCTCCTGGATCAAACAATACTGAACATATATTATCGAGGATAGGAAGCTGACCTGTGACCACTTTGTTACTAGCTTCGGCTTCTCCCTGGGTCAAGGCAAAGACTCTTGCTGGAACCATCTTGTTGTCCCTCTTTTCTTCTTGTTTGAGATGTGGACAATCCTTTTTCCAATGACCTTCCTGGCCACAATTGAAACAACCTATGGTGTTTGCATGACACTCCCCAGGATTTCTTTTCTGGCACTTGGAGCACTGAGGGTACTCCACATAATCCAACCTATTATTACCGTTAATAGTTTATGCTCTTTTGTCAGTATCGACTTGCTTATTATCAGGATGCCTTCTTTTCTGCCCATTACTGTTATGTTGGTTGTTGTTATGGTGTCGACCATTCTGATTCTAATTCTTCTGCCTGGGTTCAGACTTTCTTGCCTCCTCCTTACTAACATTTGCTTGGAGCCTTTCCACCTCTATAGCTATTTCTAGAACATCAACGTAAGAAGTGGTTCCAAGATTTTCCAGCTTGACACCTAACTGAATCTTGGGTCCGAGTCCCTAGTAAACTTGGTAACCCTCAAGAAATCGGTTGGGACCAACTTCGGTGCAAACTTGGCTAGACGATCAAATTGTTGAGCGTACTAGACTACCATTAAATATACCTGTTTCAGACTGGAAAATTCTTCCACCCTCGTAGCGATGACAGCCGAGCTGTAATAATTTTTGTGAAACAGCTCCACAAATCTAGCCCACGTCTTGGTTGTGACATCATGAGTCTGCTGTACCAAATCCCACTAGATTTTGGCATCCTTTTTAGTAGAGAGGAAACGCAGGATATGCGATCTGCATTACCGAGGTTCATGAGTGCTAGAGTCTGCTCTACATTCCTGAGCCATTCTTCCGCCTCAAAGGGGCTGGTGGTCCTCTCAAAGTTTGGAGCGTGTTGCTGACAGAAACGCTCGTAGATTGGCTCTAAGTACTAAGCTGGATAAGGTGCATAGTTTGCCATCATCCATCCCCTATACGGATATCCTGCATTCTGCCCTTGCTGGGGTGCTTGAGCCACTGGCTGAGGCTGAGGCTGTAACTGAGGATGCGGCTGAGGTTGTTGTCATTGTTGTTGCAGCAGTTCTTCCACTTGTTGCCATAATTGAGTAATCTCAGCGGTGTGATCAATCGGAGGTGGTGCATTTCTATTTGCAGCAGCATTGGTAACATGCGTTCCTCTTCTTCGGACTAGAGGGGTTTCATTAGTCTCTTTAGTGGTGCTGGAGGCATTATCGTTTGTGCGTGCAGACCTTTGTAGCGACATCTTCAGCAAAGTTCTAACAGTTGAGAAAACACGTTAGAACATACCCTAATAGTTTCTAAGGAAAAAATTAGTCTAAACAAACATAACTACAGTTATGATTTCTTATGAGAAATTATGTAAGCCATCTTTATAAAATTAGGGTATGTTTCTATACTTAGGCTATTAAACCACCTTTATTATTTTCTAAGTTTGTTTCTAACCATGCTATATGAGTTAATTCTCAGAATTGAAACTCATCGCTGTTCTTAAGTTAACCATATTGAGGGAGGGCTGGGATTAGTAAAATCGTTCCCACTACTATGACCCCCTAAACTCTCAATATAGAACCTGGTTCACTAATTTGTATCCACCCTCACCGAACTCAGTCATTATTTATTGAATTTATTCTAAGTTTATTATGATTATAAAAAAAAATCAAACTCATACATGCCATTCAAAAATAAAAACTTTATTCATTTGGAAAAAAATTCACTTATTACAATCATAAATTAAAATTAATTAAAGAAACTATACTAATAATAACTAGGGTAAATCTCTAAAAATCAGGATCTTCTACATGTGACCCTTCATCTAACATATCATCATTTATTTCTTCATAATCATCATTATCATGAGCCTCGAAGCTACCTCAGGGAATATTCATTAGGATATTATGCTTTTGTTCATTAGTGAATTGAAACTCAAACCTATAGGTAAACCTAAGTATGAGAAAATAATATCTCATGGCTACCGGTAAATCATCTTCATCATCCATAGTCTCCCATAATTCTTCCAATTTTGAAACTACAATAGGAAAATCCTTAAAAAGCCTAATTACTAGGACATATTGTTCCATGGCTCTCATCATAATTTGCCTATTGATTTGAAGGTGAACTATCTCCTTGTGAAAGTTGACCAATCTCTGAGTGATCCTTTTTAGCACTCTTATTGTATCCCTTGGCCCTCTAACCCTTTTCAATGCCTTAATGGCCCGAATATCATGATAAGCTCCATTCATTTTGACTGAAAATATAATGACTAAAATGTTAGCTATTAACATAAACATAATATTCATAACATAAACACTTACATTGGCGGTTAGATCCATAGATTTTGTGTGTGTATCAAGGAGAACTTCATGCATATGAACCGTGACTCTGATACCAACTGTAATAACATAACTAACTTAAAGTCCTCAGACCATTAAAACTACTAAGACATAACTATTATTTTGGAATACATACATAAAATAACATCACTTTATTAGAAAATCCAAAAATACGGGATCCCATTGTTAATACATAAAATCATAAGGAAAACAAAACCTTTAATTAATTGTTCAAATTCTAAATGCAGAAAAACAAAAATACATGATTAAAAAAAAAGACTCGAAACAAAACGTCATCCTCGATCTTTCCCATCAGTCTATTCATTCAGTCCTCACCCAATACACATGCCAAAGCTGTCAAGAATCCACCCTATCTTCCAAGTATATTTTCCTTCACCATCTAAATTAAAAAAGGAATGAGCCTTATGCCCAACAAGGAAACTCTACTGAAACATATCATAAATCATAAGTCTAAAAACATAAATTATAAAACGTATGACGTAAAAACGTAAATCATAAAACTTAGGACTACCATATTAATGGCCATTAACTCATTACCATAGTATGTGATAGACATCATCTAGGTCCTCTTGCTACTATTCGATGTAGGTATGAACACAATATAGTATATGATAAACCATCTAGGTCCTCTTGCTACTATTCGAGGTAGGTTAAATCATAGCTATAGTCTACGATAATGATAAAAATCTTGGGATTTACTTATTTACTATCTAAGCAACTATATTTCCCAAATGACTACAACATAAATCATATACATATATATACATACATACACATAGCATATAAACATAATCATAACACATAAAATCTAACCTTACAAAAAACTAGGATATTGGAGACAAGAGCGGGATTGGAAACTCCTAAAACCAAACAGTAAATATCATAATTTTTCTAAAGAGAAGAAGATGAAAAGAAGATCTAAACCACCATGATAAGAACTTACTGAAAAACCTTAAGTTTCAAGAAACTCCAACACCTAACCAAAAGCCATTATAACAAGTTAGGATTTTGAAGAAAATGAAAAGAATAAGAAGAACTATAACGAACTAAACCTGAGGATAAAGAATACCTTGGATAGATTAGAACTTAGATCTACACCTTAATACCCAAATATCACTCTATCTTACTCCCCAAGTGTTTAGAAAAGCTTAGATTCGAAATCTTTTAATCCCAAAACTGTAGTGTTTCTCTCTAGAACAAACTTAGCAGCTTGGAGGCTCTAAAGAATACTTGAATGATAATGTAAATGGTTGAGTGAAATGTCCTATTTATAGAGGTCAAGGAGTGAAACTAACTCCTTTTAAAATGAATAATATTTGAATTTCTCCTCAACAGATGCCTAAAAATTAGCCAAAAACGTTCAAGAGCAAGTCCAAGTTGTTGAGAGTTGTTTCTAGCTCGGATTCCACGAACTTTCAAAATATGTGTGTGGAATCGATATATCGCACCATATAGGCGATATATCGCCTCCCCCATATTCTCGAGCCTTCTTGGTTTCATTCGTACAAAGTGCACTTGTTTTCTGTATCAAACATAGGCAATATATCGGCCCTCATAGCTGCGATTTATCGGCATACACTGCTAAAACAAACATGTTTTTGCACACTTTCAGCACACTTGACGTTTGTTTAAACAACTTTGACTGAGTAAAACATGATCCTAACAGCTGAGGGAAGGTTCTAGACTTCCTAGGTTTATCCTTTACTAAATTATTCATCTAATATCCTTAAATCCTTAATAAACATGCATGTGACAAGTGTCACGCTCTTAATTATTCTATCTAAACCTTAGGTTATAATAAACATCATTTCTAGGACCAGCTATATTAATCAAACTTTATGATAACATTAATATTTTTAAACTATAGGCTAAACTTGTAAAATCCATAACTATCTCAATGAGTTTCCAACTAAATTCCGGCTTGAACCAATAACCACGAAAACTAAAATACTACCGCACAACCTGCTACTTTCTATCTAAGTAAAATTTTGAGATGCTCCCCACTCTAAGATGAATACAGTGCTTAAGGTGATAAGCACCTTAAGGCAGGTGCCTTCCTCCCCTTGGAGCAGTATTTTGTAGACTTCCTGAACTATGTCAACCTGGCTCCATTCCAACTCCCACCAAACTAATATAGATTTTTGGCGAGATTAAATTATTTATTTATGAGGAACGAGTGGGAGGTCCCACTCTAAAAGTCATTATGTACTTCTTTTGCCTCAAGGCCAGTCCCGACCAGAAGGGGCAAAATGACGGTTTCTACTACCTCACTTGTTTTCCCAACTCAGCCTCTATCATCGACCTCCCAAGCCACCCATGACTACAAAGACTTGTTCTTTATGTCAAATGAGTTCAAGTACTGCGTTCAGACTGTGATCACCAATACTTAAATCGCCCTCGGAAGTCCTCTATCTTTATGAATTCAGCATGTGAACTTTCTTATCGCTTTCACACCTTTTTTTTGTTTAAGTATTCTGACTGAGTTCATTCTTTGTGCATCTATATTCGTGGGGACAGAGCAGTCTGTGACCCTTGAGGGTCAATATGAGCTTGTTCTAGTCTTCCTCCGAGGGAGAAATACTACCGTCAACTTGTGAATGACGCCACCATTGTGGCCTGCAACCTGATCAGGAAGGTCAATACACTGGCTCTCAGGACTCGAGTTCCTCTTCCTATCATCCTCGAGCTCCCCCCTCCTCAAGAAGCCTTACCAGCCCATGAAGACATCGAAGAGGAGGAAGACGTGGCACCACTAGTGCGCAAAAGGTGAGCTCCTAAGCATAATTAGGGCCTTGATCTAGAACGGGCTGCGTTCGGGGCAGCAACCGTCCCCTCCATCCAGGATAACCCATACCCACACAAAGAGTTAGATCAGGTTGCTTCCAGTTATAGACTAATTTGATTCAACCCTAACTATCTCGTTAGTCATCATCATACCGACCTAGACCTAAACACAACCCTCCTCTAGTGTGTGGACCATTTGGTGGTACCCTATGACCACAGCTACCCCAAAGGTACCATCGTGGTTGACAACACTCTCAATTTTGGGTCCATTATTTATTAAGAGTATGGGACAACCTGTAGGTCCTGGCCTTCCTTATGTCAGGGTGCATATGCTCTTGGTTTTAGGCAGTACGTAGATGAGTCCAGTCTTGAGGAAGGACCTTAACCCCTAGGACCCAGGAGGACATAATTTTAGATTCTCCCCCACCTCCGTTAATCCAAGACTTAGAGGTTGTGGCTAGCCCGGTCAATAACCTCGAGCTGGTCATAGTAGATTCCTCCCCTAGCTCAGAGTGTACGGTTCTTTCTCTTGTTCTTGTGTTTATGTTACATTCAAAAATTATTTCTTAGATCTGAACCCTCTGTTTGCTCTTTTTCCGGTGAAGAGATGGAGCTGCCAAAGGCCCCGGTTTTGAAGGGTGCTTTTAAGGCTGGTGGGACCGGAGCTGGTCCCATGGTGAAGAGGGCTAGAGTGACAAAGAAATCAGCTCCGAAGACTATGGGAACCAGCAAGTCTCCGACAAAAGAGAAAGGTGCCAGCTCCACCTGGGAGCAGCCACAAAAGAAACTCCCCTTAGTTCTGGTAACAACAGTCACAGTTCATCAAGCTCTTCCTCCTCCTCCTCGACATGTACCTCCCTCAAATCCTCAAGTGATCCAAGGCCAGGCCCCCACCGTCCAGATGTCGGCCAAACCACTCGATCTGGACAAGATCCCTGAAGCAGTTTATGGTACTGTGTATGAAATGGCGAGCCATATGGTTAGCCCTGCCTACAGAGGCAAGACTTAAGGGCTATACAGGAGCATACGCCTGAGGACATCCTCGAATCTACTATGGGGTGAACCTCACCGTGAGTCCTTCTCACTCTTTTGCTTTTTCTTTTTTCCTTAGTTTTTTTTAAACCATTCTTGACTTGTTTCATTCTTTCGTAGTCTGTCCTGGCTTAATTTCAAGGAATTGCTCGGGTTAAAGCAAAGGACGAGGAGCTCTGAGCTACCTTGAGCATGGCTCAAGAGGGCGAATAGACAGCCAGAGCCGCCCTGGTTTCTTCTCAAGAGAGCGAGCGGTCTGGACAAGGCGCCCTGTCTGCCTCCCAGAATCAGGACGTGGAGGTGAGCCTATAACGTCCTGCATTTTCGGGTACCTTTAAACGACTTGGGTCGGGATTTTATCCTGAGTTAAGAATATTATTTTAAATAATATTATATTTGTTTGGAAATTATTCTATGAGTTATTGCTAGCCAAAATATGAATTTTGTGATTTAAAAGTCAAGATAAGACTTTCGGTCTTAGACCGACACAAAAACCCTGATTGGGTAAAAATCTCAGAAAAGAAAATGAAAAACTATGGAAAATATATTTTGGGCATAAAATACATTCATAAAAATTAAATTTTGGTCAAAAATAATAAACCTAAGGGAAAATGGAAATTTTAGGGCATTTTGTGGTAAATGCTTAATTTTACTGAAATAGAGAATTTTATTCCATGAATGGACCTTAGGATAAATTTTATTGTGTGATTAATTAAATTAAATGTGAGAGACATTTAATTTAATTATTATATGTTAAGTTTTGTGTTTAAAACTTAATAAAAGTGAAAAAGGTTATAGGAAGTCAAATTTGATTTTTCTTATTAGGAATTATTTATTAACCTTTATATATAAAAAAATATGATTACAAATCAAACAAATGGGTGGCCGGCCATGTGATATGGTTTATTAGGGTGGACCAATATTTTTTTTAGTTTAATCCCAATTTAAAGATAAGGTTTAAGGCAAGTGGGTAGTAAAACACTTGAGTGTTTTCGGGATAATTTTAGAGTTGTATAAACTCTTCTAACTCCCCCCCCCCCCTAAAACCGATCACTCTCTCTCTCTCTCTCTCTCTCTTTCACTATCATCTTTTGTGAAAACTCTCTCAAGTTTTCTCTCCATCTTCAACCTCAAGGACACTAAGGAGGCTGGGAAGCATTTAAACATTGGTCTAGGAAGGGTTTTCCCTAAGGTAAAGTTTCCATAAACTAGACTTTTGTAAAGTTTAACCATAGATTTTTCATTAGCTAATTATCTATGTTGCTGGGGGGAGTTGGTTAAGGTTTTGAAAGGGTTTTGAGGGAGCCAAAGCTAATAGGAAGATCCAAACCTTAAGTAAGAACAACAAAAAGGAAAACAGTTTACTTTTTTATGGTTATTATTGTATGCTTTTTATTTTTAAGCATTATTTTGTATATTTAATGCTTAAAGTTTCTTTTTAGCGATGTCATAAGGTTATGGTAGTTGTTTTATAATTTTTATGATGCTTGTGTGTTGATTTTTGAAAATAGGGACCAAAACCCCCAAGGGTTTTGTTAGAAACCTTAAAACAAAATACATGTTTTGAGCTATGACTTCCAAGGGGTCAAGCATCCACTGTATATTGATTTTGTAAAATTTAATTATACTGTGATGTTTTTGAGATTGAGTACATTAAATTGAGCTTTTTAAACACTCAAAATATTTAAAAATGAGCGAGTTATGCTATTTCAAAGTTTAGGTAAAAAACTATTTTTTCGTATTCTTAATTTTGGGACCAAGTTTGGACAGCCACTGTATAGGGGAAAGGAACCCAATTTTTTCTAAAATTTGGTGTACATATTATTGGTATAACCTAGTATTCCACTATAAAATTTGATAAGAAAATACTGAACGGTTTGAAAGTTATTAAGTATAAAAGTTTGGAAAAAATAAGGACTTGAAAATAAGGTCATTTTTACCACATTGTCGTAAAATAATTTCACCAATAAAAAATGCTCCTTTTGACCTAAGATTTTACAAAGACCTAAAAGGTATACCAAAAATATAATTGGGAAATTTTGGTAACAATTGGGTAAGTAAATTTCAAGTTATGAACTAACAAAATATGTAGTTAGAAATGTGAAAAATAAGCTTTTTGCACTTAGTGCAAAAATGAGATTTTGGAACTTAAGGTAAAAAGTAAAATTTTACTTATTACAAAGATAAAAACTTGGCGAGTCTTGAAAACATATTTTGACCTAAAATACCACTTTGAGTTTAGTGGGACTTATTTTTATTAAAGATTTTGTATTCTTTCTAAAAATAAAAGAATTCATTTATAAATAAGTTAATAAATTAAAAGAGGATTTAAAACCCTACATTTTGACAAAATAATAAAGTGAATTATTTTTCTAGTACCTAAACTTGATTAATTGACTTCAGAAAATTAACTAGTCAAGATGGGAAATTTTTAACGAGTTTCCTAATTAAGATAAATTAGGAAATTTTCTTAAAAAGGTTTTTGGAGATTAAAACCTTAACAAAAATAAAAGGAAAATTAAGAGTTTATTTTCTTGAAATATAATTAAGGAATTTAATTAGTATTTTCAGGATATAATACCAGCTAAAATCTTTTATATATTTTACCGACTGTTGAAAGTTCGAGTTAATAGAGGAACTTTTAAAGAATAAGATTTTTAGCGGATTGTGGGAAAATAATATTGTGATACCCGAGCCTAGGTATCGAGACCATAGGGTAGGTCTCCCCGAGACTTAGGGTTTAGTCTCAAATATTTTTGTATGAATTTACTTAATGGGTTTAAAATGAAATAAGGATCTTTAATCCTTTCAAATCATTTTTAAAATGACCAAACTGCCCAAAATAATATATACGAATTATAAAGTGCCATAATTAATCTGAGTATACTGTATGGATAACTACAGTATTGGCTAAGCGTAACTGGACTGAACGTTGGAGGGTGATAACTACACTCCAAGTAAGTCAACTTATATTGTGTGGCCGAAACATGAAATTACTATTGTATTGTATGTTAGTATATGGACACATGCACATACACACATTGTCGTAGAAAGTTGCTTAGAGACGTTAGTCTAGCGGGTGTTGATTTGGAAAATATGAACGGTAGATATCCGTTATATCCTAGACGGCTGATCCCTGTCACACTGCTTGATTTTATTATGTCTAGTTCATTACCGCGACGAGTGGTCAAGAAGTGAGGATTGCTGGTTAAACCTAGGGGCACCAAAATGAATGGGACCTAGGGGCCCTCATGCTTACTTAATCAGTGAACGGTTAGAACCCGAGGAAGTGCTCTAATAAGTTATTCGCGGATAGCAGCCATGAATATTGGCCATTAAGTGGGAGTGCCTAGAGATCCTAGGGGTTCCCAAGTTTGAGTGAGGCTGAACACCCTAGGGGCAACTGCTCACCAGCACCACTGATTAACATAGAAGTCTCTATAAACTCGTGTAAATTCGATTACACTCTTGGATAAGTAGTGATGCCCTAGGTAACGTGATAGTTACCCTTGGTGGGGATATTTATTGGCTAGATCTTAGTGTTGAGACTCGGTTCTCTCTTACAGGTTAGCATTTATGCTGGAGGGTGTGTTACGCCCGAATTGTTGGAAATTGTCGAGCCTTGGTCTCGAATTATATTGTGATATAATATATCTGCTTGCTCTGGGATTTTCTGAGTGCAGGGATTTAATTGTTGTTATGAAATAGTTGTGATATTATATAACTGCTTGCTCTGGGATTTTTTGCGTGCAGGGATTTATCTAGTTATAGTAAAAAATTTATCATTGGTTATCAAGCATGACCATAAGTTTGCCAAGACGCTTTTGCATTCTTGAAATTGATTGTGTAGGGTCCGGATGGATCCAGAGCCCTAATTCTCTGCATGCTTTTGTTTTTAAGGTTGAACTTACTAAGCGTTTTCGCTTACCTAGTTGTTTCCTGTTGTAGGTAAGAACAAAGGCAAGGCAGAGCAGTGAGCGCTGGAGTCTACCTTGCGAATGTACATGTGGACCAGCCTTTTGGGAAGCCGTTTTATTTTTGGAAATGTTGTGTTATTTTCATAAACTAGGCTCACTCTACTCTTTATAAAATATGTTTGTATTAAATGCTAAGTATGGCCATATGACTTTTAAAAAGTTTTTTTTATACGGGTTTTTGAGACATTTGGTTAAATGAAAACATTTATATTTCTGCATTATCGAGTCTTAAAAATTTGGATCGTTACAGAGCCGACGCGTGGACCAGCTTCAGGCCGAAAATGAAGAGCTCAAAAAGAAGTTGAACAAGGTTGAGGCCAAGGCCAAGGAGGAAGCTGCAAAGTAATCGACTCAAATAGTGGAGATGTTTTACAGTTGCTAGGCTTTCAACCAGAACAGGAACTTCTCCTCTATGCAACCCGAGCTGTGGGAACCATATCTTGCCAGGTTCAAGATTCGATTAATACGGAAACGGTCGAAGACCACCAAAGCCTCTAATGCTATTGAGGGGGATGGAGAGGAGGTGACTTCTCTAGAGCGAGCTAACGGACCTTAGTGACTTGTTATATATATATTTTTTTAAACTTCTATAATTAAGTCCCTTGGGGCCAAAACAATTGCCTTCGAGCTCAGCTCGAGGTTTTCTCTCCTCGACATGATAATATATTTTTGAATATTTATATAACCTATGATCTATTTGTATTTCCCTTAGTCCATTGTTTTATCATGCTCCCCGAATCCTTAGATTCTTCTACATTCAAAATCTTAGGGGTTAACTTTATATTGGGATAGATTTTATCGATATATTAGCTGTATCTAATATTTTGCTCGCTTAATTGCGCCATACCTATTAAGAATCAAGTCATGGACCTGGTCATATCCAGGGGTTTTAATAGGCTTAGTAGCTTTATACCTGTTAGGAATCAAGCCTCAGACCTGGTTATATCCAGGGTTTTAATAGGCTTAGTAGCTTTATACCTGTCAGGAATCAGGCCTCGGACCTGGTTATATCTAGGGTTTTAATAATCTTAGAAATTTCTCAAACTTAGTTCGGGTTCGGTCTTTTGAAAATTCGAGCATTAAAAAACTGTTGAATAATCAATTTTTCCAACTGTAAGTTTTAATCTTTATCCAAATAAGCAGAACTCTCTTAAAAGCTCTCTCCGGTTATGTGCACCCCAAAGCAACCAAAACACAAAAATGTTCTTGGTTGCTTCTACAAAGTGAGCTCGTAATAACAAAACAATGGAATTGGTTACTTAATAATCCAATTGTTATTAAACTGAAATGGCTTTTATAAATAAGCCTTACATAAATGGTAATTCTGAAAACATTAAAGACAACGGAACTATTGATAATAATTTTTTAAGTGTAGGTCATTCCAGGTTCGTGGGACTATTTCTCCACTTAATTGAGCTAGCTTGAAAGTTCCTTCGCGCAGGACCTCTACGATTTGATATGGTCCTTCCTAGTTCAGCCCTAACACACCATCCTTGGGATCTTTATTTTCTAAAAATACCCTTTGGAAAAATAGATCGCCTAATCTGAGTCTGCGTCCCTTAACATTTGAATTGAAATAATGAGTGATCTTCTGTTGATAATGGGCGAGCTGAAATTGTGATGCCTCTCGTTTTTCTTCTATTAGATCGAGGGATGCACTAAGTAGCTCGTGGTTATGATCCTGATCAAAGGTCTTTTGTCTAATGGTCATCACCATCACCTCAATTGGGAGCATAGCCTCGCTTCCAAAGGTCTGGTAAAAAGGGGTATGTTCTGTGGAGGTTTGATGTGAGGTCCGGTAGGCCCAGAGTACTTGCAGGAGTTGCTCGGGCCATAATCCCTTGACCTCATCTAATCGTTTCTTTCAGCTTGCCTTCAAGGTTTTGTTTATGGCCTCGACCTGCCCATTGTCTTGTGGGTATACTACCTACGAGAAACTCTTCGTTATGTCATATTTTTCACAAAACTTTGTGAAAAGATCACTATCAAACTGAGTTTCGTTTTCTAATACAATCTTTTTCGGGAGTCCAAATCGACATATGATATTCTTCACAAGAAAGTCCAGGACTCTCTTTGAGGTGATGGCTGCCAAAGGTTCAGCCTCTACCCACTTCGTGAAATAATCGATGGCGACTACTGCATACCGAACTCCTCCTTTTCCCATTGGCAGAGAATTAATTAAGTCAATTCCCCATGCTGCAAACGACCAAGAGGATAAGATCATGGTTAGCTTGACCGGTGTAGCTCGGGAAACTATGGCGAAGCGTTAGCATTTGTCACACTTTTGCACATACGAGATCAAGTCCTTCGTCAAAGTGAGCAAACAATAGCCATGTCTCAATATATTTTGAGCTAGGTTTTGCCCCCGAACGTGGTCCCCATAGAAGCCTTCGTGTATTTCTTGCAAAATAGTATGTGCTTCCTCAGGTAGAACACATCGCAGGAGGGGAAGCGAATGCCCTCGTCAATATAGGACTCCTTCAACCATAACACACCGCAGAGCTTGGTACATTAGCTTTCTCGCATCCTTTCGATCGTCAGGTAGCTTTTTGGTTGTGAGGTACTCCACATTGGGGGTCATCTAGGTTTGTTTTATGTCAATCATTCCGACCTCAACCATTTCTGCTGCTATACTCAAACTTTGCAAGAATTCCATCGGAACTACATTCAATGTATCTGCCTCGTTGGTGGTAGCAAGTTGAGCCAAAGCATCAGTGTTGGAATTCTGCTTGCAGGGTACTTGCTCGATGGAGCTAAACTCGAACTCAGACAACTCACCCTTTACCTTAGCCAAGTAGGCCGCCATATTGACGCCTTGAGCTTGGTATTCCCCCAATATCTGATTAACCATGAGCTGAGAATCACTATATTATTGGCTGGGTTTTTCCTTTAGCTCCTTCACCACCCTTAGCCATGCCAGTAGGGCCTCATATTCATCTTTGTTGTTGGATGCTTCAAACCTAAAACTGAGATTTGTGTGGAACTGATGTCCTTCAAGTGAGATTAAGATTATCCCAGCTCCCGATCCATTTTCATTAGACGATCCATCAACGAAGATTTTCCATAATTCCTGCACCGACTCCCTTATCAGCTCATCCTGAAAACCTGTGCACTCAGCCACAAAATCAGCAAGCGCTTGGTTCTTGAATGCCATCCGTGGCATATATAATATCTCAAACTATCTGAGTTTGATGGCCCATTTCAATAAATGTTCTGTCGTTTTAGGATTTTTCAAAACTTTCCATAAAGGTTGGTCGATTAAGACGTGAATAGAATAGGATTGGAAGTATGGCCTGACCTTCCTTGAAGCCAAAATGAGACAGAATGCAAGCTTTTCTATCAATGGGTACCATGATTCAGCTCTGAGAAGCCTCTTACTTAAATAATATACGAGTTTCTGTGCCCGATTTTCTTCTTGAACTAACATAGCACTGACTGCATTTTCTGCTCGACCAGGTAAATAAACAGGCATTCTCTAGATGTCAATTTTGACAGTATGGGGGGTTCAGCTAGGTGATTTTTCAGGTCGCGAAATTCCTGTTCTCATTCTTCGGTCCATTCAAATTTCTTGTTTCCTCTGAGAAAGTTGTAGAATGGTAGACACGTGTTAGTGGAGTTTGAAATGAAGCGGTTTAAAGCAGCCACCTTTCCAGTTAGGCTTTATACTTCCTTACGCAATCTGGGTGAAGGCATTTCTAACAATGATCTAATTTCTTCTGGATTTGCCTTGATCCCCCTTGTGTTGACTATAAACCCCATAAATTTTCCCAACGCAACCCCGAAAGTGAAGTTCTGGGGATTCAACTTCTTGTCGTACTTTCACAATATGAAAAAACATTCTTCCAGGTTGGATACATGGTTACTGGTAGTCTTTGATTTGATGAGAATATCATCGACATACACCTCCATGTTTCTCTCGATCTGGTTAGAAAACATTTTGTTGACTAACAATTGGTATGTAGCTCTGCCATTTTTCAACCCGAAGGGCATAACTTTGTAGTAATATACGTTATGCTCGATCATGAAGTTGGTATGCTCTTGTTCTGTAGGGTTCATCACGATCTGGTTATATCCAGAATATGCATCCATGAAAGACATGAGCTCATGACGGATTGTGGCATCTACCAACTGATCAATTCTTGGTAGTGGGAAACCATCCTTGGGACAAGCCTTGTTGAGGTCGAAGAAATCAACATCAGTTCTCCACTTCCTGTTTTGCTTCAGGACCAGCATGGGGTTGGCAGCCCAGACGTGGTATTTTGCTTCCTTAATAAATCCGCATTTAATTAAGTGAGCTACTTCTTCTTCTAATGCTTCAGATCGTACTATCCCCAAAAGCCTCCGTTTTTTGGACTTTGCAAGAACATTCTTGTCCAAGTTTAAAGTATGCATTATCACACTCAGACTGATTCCCACCATATCCTCATGTGAACAGGCGAAGACATCCAGATTCTTCTTCAGGAATTCGACCAGCTCCTTCTTCCTTCCAATTTCAAGATTTTTTCCAATTTTGACGACTCTTGAAGGTACTTCTGGGTTGATCTTTATTTCCTCGAGCTCTTCTATGGCTTTAAGCTCATATCTGTCTTCACCTACTCGTGAATCAATGTTCTTCTTGAGGTTCTTCCATCCCACGGGTAACTTGGATTACTCGGGACTCTTCACCTAATTCACTTATGACCATCGCCTGCTGCCCGGGTTGTAACTTTCCCTTCATAGTAATGTTGTAGCATTCTCTGGCAACGAGTTGATCTCCTCTTACTGTGCATATCCCCAAGTTTGAGGGGAACTTCATTGCCATGTGTTGGATCGAGGTGATGGCTTCAAAATCCATCAGCGAGGGTCGTCTCGAAATCGCATTATACGTAGCCAGACAATCAATTACCACAAACTCAAGTATTTTAGGGGGTGCTTGGTATGGGGTAAAGTGAAGGTGAGAATGGGAATCTAAAACACTTCCGATGTTTGGTTCAATTTTTTAGGAGGTAAGTTAATAATTTTTGTGGGTCCCACATGTATTTTAAGGGTAAAGTGAACCATTGTATACACTTGAGTTTAATATCACCTCTATTTTAAGCCCCTCTACAATTTCCAAGGTCACTCAACTACTAAAAAAAAACACTCCCTTAGAGATAGTTCATAACTCTTCTCCCAATGTAACCACCAGTCCGATTGTCCCTATGGCTGCCGTTCCTTCACCAGAAAATTCATATAGTCATTGAGGTCGCCTTAAAATCGGTTACGAAAAATCCCATCTTTTCTAGGGTAGACCTGAAAAGCACATTTACGGAACTTCCATTATCAACCAGTATCCTCCATATCCTTCAGTTAGCGAGCTGCACGGTTACCACTAGAGAGTCATTATGTGGGAATTGAACGTGGCTAGCGTCCCCTTCCATAAAAATGATTGGTTGTTTTTCCAATCATTGTTGTTTTGATAACTGTTACTCCGAGACAAACTCCACAGGGTTATGAGATTTCAACTCATTAATATACCTCTTTTAGGCCCCACTGCTCATGCTCGCCAGAAGAGGTCCTCCAGCAATGTAGTTATATCTCCTCCTACTATCGGGGGAGGGTCGACCTGATTCATCTGAGCTCCAAGCTGACCTGTCGGGGCTTCCAGAGCTTAATGGGGATTTTGTCTGGCAGGTTGATTGGGAACTACCCAATTTCTGGCACACTGGGCTAATTCCCCAGCCCAAATAAGAGTCTCAATCTCATCCTTTAGCTGTCAGTAATCATCGGTGTCATTGTAGAATCAACAAAACTTTGAAGGATCTATCTTCGCTGTAACGCCCTGGATAACCAAGACAGTTACACTGTGTGTTTTAAATAGTGCTTAACCTTCTAAGCAAGTCGATTGAACTTAAATGTGTAATTAAAAACTATGTTAATGTCAAGTAATAAAAGTTTTGGTCAACCAAATGATTATTTTTCATTAAAATATTAAGTTTTGGGATCCTAAAAAAAATCAGTTTACGTACTTGTAAAAGATAAACAGATACAATTTAGCCGTCCTAAGCAGCAAATATAGGGTTTAACCCTACTTCCTCCCAAGTTATTCCGACCGTGGCGATCGAGCAGGCTGCATATGTACACACCGTCGTTGAAGCTCTCCAACTCATGGATGGTCCAGCTATCAACTCCCTTACCTGCACCACGTACCACCGTGACCCAAAGCTTAGCAATAAAACTTAAAATAACATGCACAACTAGGCAACAGTATAAAAGCAGTAATTATAATTCACCAGATTCAGCTGATAATAGAATTATATGCAACAATCTCAATAAAAGTACTCGGCTTAATCAAACATATAAATCAACCTCATAAACAAATACAAATAGTCAAGTTTGAACAACGCTTCTGTTTATTGTATAATGTCAAGGCTTCGCACCCTTATGCTGAGTCCACTGGCTTTATGGCCGACCCCGACACCTTTAGGCTGGGTTGCGTTCTGCACGCTTGCTATGGGTCCCTGGCACCCTTAGGCTGGCCTGTAAACAAATATAATCACATATGCACAATGCATAGCAAGTAATCAATGGCAGTGCATACAAGTATGCCCAATCAGATATTCTCAACTATGGATATGTTCATGTTCATAATATATTCATGCAAGGGGTTTAAGTCCCAACCACAACGTGGGTGCAGTTATCTTACCTCGGATCCCGAGCAACAAGCGTATGACGGCCCTGAGCACAATCCTTACTTCTTGAGCCCTTGTAGTAAAACCTAGTCACAAAGCGATAATGAATGACCATAAAATTATAAACCATTTAAAATCTTTGGATTAAAATACTAGCCTCCGGGACCTCAATTTCTACTAAACCGGGTAGTAGAAATCATCCCGAGCGCTTAAGTTTAGATCCCCGACCTGGCTCTGAGGGTCGCAGCGCGCCTCAAGTTAGAGGTGCATCCTCTGCATCTAAGGGAAGGAGGGTCGTGACTTGCACCCCTAAGGTTGCGGTGAGCCTATAAATCGGCAACCCTCCTAGGGCATTATGGGCACGCGGCCCGCAGAGCCCAAGAACTAGGTCGCAGCGCACCCCCGCGAACCCAGAATCCCTAAGTTTTCTCAACATTTCACCCATTCATAACCTCAAAAATTCAATCTAATTATACTCTCAACTCCATCCAATACCAGAAAAGAGTCTAGGACTCCCAACCACAACGTTTAGATACACTTAACCACCACAAAATTCTACTAAGTTTACCACCCCAAATCAACTACAAAGTTGTTAGGAAACTTATACAAGATCTTTATTTATTTTCATGTAGATCTAATATTAAAAAAATTAATATGAGATAACCTAGAACATATTTCTAAAATTGAATTCAAAGAGAAATAATGATAAGAACACTTACATTATACGCAACGGAATAATAGAGTCCTTCCTTCAATTTCTCTAACCCTTGTATCATTTTTGTCGCAGAGTATTACCAAGAAACTGAACCAATCTTCAATTTTCTTCACAGTCTTCCAAAGTATCCCTGGAATCACCTAGAGTAGGGTGGGCAATTCTCAACACAGGAGATAGATACAGAGAGAAGAAGAGAGAAGAACAATAAGGCTTAGAAAAGAACTTATGTTTAGAGAGAATCTAAAACCTATTAGAAAACAAGTGTCTGTCATCTTGTGACATGACTTATATTTTCAACTCTCTCTTAACATTCCTTTTATAGACTCAATTAGGTAATTTATTTAATTGAAAAATCAATAAAATATTAGCCAATTAATAGCCATAGGTCGAAATTATCATGGGCTTTAGGCCCGTGAAATTTCTCATTTAATTATAAGCCCATTGGACTTAAAATCAAGGCATGTATTATTTTCTATTGATTTAATTAAATAAATAATTATTTAAATCCTTTATCAAATTAATTATTTGTAATTTGAACCTTGATTTAAAATTATTTATTAGTTTAGATACTAATTTATCTTAATTAATAAATCTGGCCTAAATTTTCTTTTATACTCAAAATTACATAACTCTGTGAAACTATCCAAAATTGACTTAGTCAACTTTGATAATTAAATCAATTAATTGAGACTATCTAGATGATTTTATCCAAGGTACAGTAGGGACCATGAGCCTGTGAAATCAAGCTCCAATAAGTTATCATAAATCTAACAAATAAATTTACTAACTTATTAATTCCTCGTGACTCCACTAAAGACTCGGAATTGCACTCTTGAATTCATAGAACGCTCTATAACAAATATAGATAGGCTATTAATTATCCATTGTTACAACCATAATTGTCACTCAATCCTCTATAGACGGTCTACAATGAGATGGGACTAAAATACCGTTTTACCCCTCATTGCATTTTATCCTTAAAACACTTTGTTCTTTGTAAATGATATTTCAGTAAACTAATATTAATTACTGAAATGAGATCTCTATCATTTAGCACCTTGAACCAAACTAAAAGGAAACCATCGTTTCACTACTTCATCAGAAGCTATAAATGTTCATATCTATGATTAACACTCCCTCACAATTATACTACCGAGTTCCCAAGATGTAAGTATGGGCTAGTCCGTAGGGTGAGCTGGTAACGAACAAGTCAAAGAACTCAAAGAATACAATCAGTTAAAATACTAACCACTTAGAATTTAGATTGAATTGACCTATGGTCAACTATATGATATGACTAGAATAGATAATAACTGTATGTTTACTCATCCTATCAACTGTCAATATCGATCATGTTCGATGTAACAAATACATCTGATCTTATCTACTTTGCTAATATTCTGGAAAGAACATAACACTACAATGTGTAAGTAGATAATATCGTAGATTGGCAAGTCAATGTAAATCCTGTGCACTGACTAATCTTAGGACTAACTTATTTTGAACATATAATCATATTTATATTCCACTGTGATTACGTCACTATAAATACGATTAGTTATATGCTCGATATTTAATAGAAGTTTATATTAAATAAATAATCATGAAAATAAAACATGTGAGCAAAGTGATTGATCAAGTCAAAAAATGATTTCTATTCTTTTATTGATAATAAATGAGATTACAGAGAAATTGGGTTTTTATTAGGGCATAAAACCCTAATAAAAGTATCACTCAGAACCTAGGCAAATTCATCCTAATCCTCTAAGTTCCCAGCAAAACAGAAACAAAATCCTGACCTCAATTTAAAGCTTCTATCCTCAAAGACTTCCTGCCCTCTACCTTCTTCAATTCCTGAATTCTCAAGCTTCAATTCCAGACTACCCCAGCTCAAAAGATCAAGATCCTCCCTTCAGCACTTCAAAGCCTTCCAGCACAAGAGAGAGAGAGAGAGAGAGAGAGAGAATCGTAATAGAGGGAGAGAAAAAGAGTCTCTTAGATACTTTCTGATTGCTTCCAAAAGTTTCTAGTCCCAGCCAAAACAAGACCCGCCCAATAGTTAGTAAAAGACCGAATTTCCCCCTAAGTATACACTTAACCTTAAATGGCCCCAAGGGCAAAAGCGTCATTTTCCATACTTCCTGCTAATTCCTCGAGTAGTTATATAAATTCCTAATTAATCCTGTCATGTCCAACTAATTACCAAATATTTACCCATTACTCAATAAACTCCAAATACACATTACACTTCCCAAAATACCCCTAGGGTCGCCCCAAGCCGAGTATTAAACCCTGTTGTGACTATTCCGCCAATCCGCTCACTAGGATCGCCTCGAGCCATATACTGCAAATATATTCACATAATAATGTGGTCTCAATCATTTACTCACATATATTAACATTTATGCCCGCAACGAGCCAATATTACAAGTATTCGCTTATTATTGAGAATGGGCCCACATGCATAGTTAATACTCATAAACATGCATCTAAATTTATTCATTTCATCATATACATCATGCCTGCCACATAGTCACGTATTTAGCCAGTTAATCACACATATATCCAATTATGCCTTCTCGGCACGCTAATCACGACACTAAACCTTGTTAGCATTTTTGGGTCGTTACAACTATCCCCTCCTTACTTAAATTTCGTCCTCAAAATTTATTCAAATACTTCGGAATACAAATCTCATGAATCCAGTTGTAATCACAGAGTCCAATCCTTTACCTCTTATCCTTCAGTAACACTCCCATCAGAGTGACAATCTTATTCCATAAGACCTTATCTTCTTATCATAATTATATTAAGTTTTCTTTGCGCAACAACTCCCACTAGAATCCTAGGTTCTCTTTACCTCATCAGTGGTGACTTCATACATTTTTTTCCTTGACATTGGTACCAATAACATTCATAAGCCTCCACCTATACTAGGGTAAGGCTAACCTACAAGCCTCCAGCCTAGTCCTTGGTATGATCTCGGAACCCATATTAAATCGGGAGTCAAAACACCTCTTTCTTTCCAAAAATATCATATTCTTTCGTGTCTTTATTATTTGGAAAAATATAAGTCTCCCCATACTTGAAACTTGCAAACTCTTATGTCCTTTCAGATAGGCAGACATTTCTGCCCTAATAATCCTAATGACTCCATTGGTTTCCTCAAACCAGTACTGAATTACAATATTCTCTGTCTTTTATTTCATTACTTAGAATAAGTACTTCTTGCTCTCTATCTCACTATATCTCATGCCGAGTTACCCTAGTCGTTGACCGACATTCACCACTGTGAATATTCTATCAAGGGACTGTACTTGTCTTAATGCCCCAAACACTTGCACATTCGATGCATAATTCTTCAAAATCTGGATCACTTCTTTAGATTGCCAGTAAATCGAAAGGCAACCAATGGTTCTAGGTTTCAATCTTATACTCTTTGTATTCTATATCCTTTTCCAAAACTTGGAAAATAAAAGGTCTTAACCCAAAATTATCAATTTCGATGTTCCATGGAGACATACAGTCTCCTGTCGCCCAAATGACTTATTGTGTCATCCATTCATATAAACCAAAGTGTGTTAACTCAATCTGTTGAGTCGCGACCTTTCATGTTTAACCTTATTACTTGTTGTCTAATGTGGTCCATTATTACGGTCCACTACTATACCTTTGTACCTTCCAACATACTGATTTTAGATCTTAACATCCATTTAAACTTCCCGGTTATAATATCCATAAGGAGGTAATACAATACTCATCTAGGATCTCAACCTCAACACTAGGTTTCATTGGATCACTCATCCGATCTTCATATCGTAATTCATTCCTACTACAATAGTAGGATCCTGAACCATTCGTACAAGATCTTCTCTCTGAATTTCATTGTCCATAGAAATATATTTGTCCACTGTCAACTGCGGATACTATATCAATCTTGATCTTTACCTCGTCTGACTTTACTATAATTTGTGGCGTCCTATCCAGTTGGCACAAGTCTTTCCAACTCTAGGAGGTCAACTTCCATATTAATCTTCCCATATGCAATCAAGGGTTTCTAATATGAATAACCTATTAATTTCCACTAGGTCTTGGTCTCAAGGTTACTCCTCTACAGATGACCCAACGCTCAAACTCTTTTCGCTGCTACATTCACTCCTATTTCGCAGGTGCCCACACTGCACCTTAACCATGGCTATCTAGCAGTGTTGTCAACTTAATGATCCATGTATAACATTTGTGTTCTTATTCTTTCATCTACCGTGAAGCACGAACAATCATCCTTTCAGTCTATACCTGGGTCGGTCTTAGTCTTTAATGCACCGCCTTATAGTTTCATGTCTTAAGCAAAGACAATACCCTTCTCGTTGCTCTTCCGTATCCATCCATTGTATACAGATTCTAATACCATAGGGTGCCAACCAATACTTATTCTATCTTGTGAATATCTGATACAAAACTATCCATTCAATCCAACCTTAGGTTCTTGTGTCATCCTAATCTTGGGTGTAGCTGTCTTCGAAGATCCTTCGATTAGTAACTAATGTGTCTTGCTGTAATTTTCACCCCTCAGGTGTTCTTTAGTAATTTCTCTGTGAATTCTGATTGAATTCCTCATTACTTGATCCCTTCACTTCCTATAACATGACCTTGAGTACCTTTGGAGAAATCAAAGCTTACAATTTCCAGAGCCTTACCTAAAACCCTACTTTATCAGTCTTGGTATTATCAACATAGTAGTCATTTATGTTCTGCTTCCAACTAGGAGTAGACCAACACATTCCAAACCGACCTGGATATGACTCATCCATGTCATTTCTTTATTCTCTACTTGTCGAACTTACCTGTGTCATTAAAGCATTGGTCAGTTAAGAACCTTCACTGATAATCCATCATATCCTACTTAGTGCAAGAAGTAATTCCCAGAATGTCTCTTTCCTTGATCCTTGGCTGGTAATAACCAGATCGAAGATCAATTTCTGAGAACATTGTCCTCTCTTGCAACTTGGAAATTGAACCCTTCATCCTTCATAGGTGATGTCGACGTGACCCATGATGCGATGCTCCATCTTATCCATCCTCAAATCAAATACTTCTTCAACTGAACCATTAGTTCTTTCTGCTAGGCTAATATCATTCTTCACGATGTCCCTAATACCGAGTCCATCCATACCCAAGCCCGTAGTGTACTCAACAATTCTTTGTGCACCCATCTGCAACCTTACTGGCTAATCCAGTTTCCATTTAGTCTAACTGGTATATTCCAAGTGATATCCACCCCAATGTCTAGGCATCTCGTAGACGAAACTGGGTCCTTCCCTTCAAAATCTAGACATTATTACCATCTCCTATAATTCATGGTTGTCCCTTATTTAATAGAATAGCTCCAACTCAGGCTCATATTAAAACTCTTATATGACGAGCACATTCACCTTTACTATAAACCTTTTACCACTTGTATTCCAATTATTCTCTTGAAAGTTACCAACTCTTTTCCAACAAGCACTAATATCTCGAGCCCCATTTTATAACAACCGTGAGGCATGTACTTCATATCTAAATCCTTTCTAGGAGATACGTAGCACTGAACTCTTCCAGCTCATTATATGATAAAGAACGAGGACTAACAAGTCAACTAGTTACCGTCGAGTGACTAGCCTCGGGCTCTGACTGCAACAGGGCAGCCCAGTACTCCCTTCTCCAATCTAAAGCAATCTACCCTAACATGCTTAACTATTTCATGTAGAAAACATGCCTTCACTTAGCGTTCTCCCAGATGGAATCTCCCGCATCTGTCGCATACTAAGTAACCTTACTAGGCCTCATCGCCACCCTAGCGACTAACCTGTAAACTATAACCCTTCCTGTCAAAACCAGGAATAGTAGAACTATCAAGGGTCCTTCTTTTCTGGTTACAGAGCATCTGCCCTTACTTAATCCCGCAAATGGGAATACCATTGCCTGCACTGCTTACCCTACGGCTTTCACACTCCATATCATATCTCTTATATCTTTAATAACAAGGCTCCCCCCTACTGCTCAAGCATAGATGAAAATTCCATACACTGGAGCGACCCTGGTGCTCTGGGCCATCCCAGAGTTTAGTCTTTAAATAAATCATTTTCTCCGGGCTACATCCGCTAGTACCAAACCTCCAAGCAGATTGACCAACCCATCGAATTCATCAACATACTTCGTCATTGTCTTACCATTCTGGACTGAGTTCATAAACTCATTAGTCTTCGTAGTTCAAACTGCATAACAGTAGTTCCTTTTATCAAATCACCATCTGTATTCCTCCCAACCCATCATGACAACATTCCGGGTCTGGGGTATTATTCCCACCATATCCAGGCATCCCCCTACCGCATGCGCATGATGCAATTACTCTATCATGGCCTACCATTCTCATATCATCAAGGATGGAGCTAATCATGCCCATCCATTAATCAGTTCCTGAGCAGACCCAAATCTTCCTCGAAAACTAGAGGATAATGCTTCTAGAACCTTCCATTCGATAATTCTTATCTGTTTCCATCCTCAGGTTGAACCAACACTAATGTCTTTATTGTTAAGATATATGAAGTAGTTTCCCCCAACGAAACTCGCTGCCTCAACCTTCTAATCTCCTTATCTTGATCTAGGAGCCTTACTCGCATACCAGCAAACGTCTGCTTCAAATTCCAGGAGCAGATGGAGGGTTCCAACCCTAACTATCGTCTACAACCCCCATTCTAGCAATACCAGGTCCAATTAACCATCTTGAGTACATACATTCTGTATCAGTCCGCAATCACCGACTACATCCCTTAGCCCTGATGTTCACAACCAGAATCATCCCATGGGCAGGTCCAAAAAATCACAATAATCACATGCATAATAAGCATATCGAAGCACCAATCTACATTACTCATGCATTAATTATCAAATTCCATTAATACCAAATACACTCATACGTATCATGCTTTCTATACTAACATGCAAATAAGACAGGTTCAATTTTAACAATTAACCAAATATTCATGTTATTAAGTACCTAACTGTGAGTCGAGCTTATTTTTAGCGGCATGTGTACATGCCCAGCTAGTCTTCAAGAACTCTTAAACCTATACCGCTCTAATACAAAGTTGTAATGCCCTAAATAACCAAACCTGTTACAATGTGTGTTTAAAATAATGCTTAACCTGTTAAGCAAGTCGTTTGAACTTAAATGTGTAATTAAAAACTAAGTCAAGGTAAAGTAATAAAAGTTTTGGTCAACAAAAGGATTATTTTTCATTAAAATATAAATTTTGCAGACTTGTAAAAGATAAACACATACTATTTAGCTGTCCTAAGTGGCAAAAACAGGGTTTAACCCTAGCTCCTCCAAAGTTATTTCGACCGTGGCGATCAAGCAGGCTGCATATGTACACACCGCCCCTGAAGCTCTCCAACTCATGGCTGGTCCAGCTATCAACTTCCTTACCTGCATCACGTAGCACCTGTGAGCCAAAGCTCAGCAAGAAAAATTAAAACAACATCGACAACTAGGCAACGTTATAAAAGCAGTAATTATAATTCACCAAATTCAACTGACAATAGAATATACGCAACAATCTAAATAAAAGTACTCAACTTAATCAAACATATAAATCAACCTCATAAACCAATACAGATAGTCAAGCGAGAACCATGCTTCTTTTTATTGTATAATGTCTTGGCCCGACGCCCTTAGGCTGAGTCCACTGACTTTATGGCCGACCCCAGCACCCTTAGGCCGGGCTATGTTCTGCACGCTTGCTATCGGCCCCCGGCACCCTTAGGCCAGCCTTTCAACAAATATAATCACAAATGCATAATGCATAGCAAGTAATCAATGCCACTGCATACAAGCATGCCCAATCAGATATTCAACAAAAGATATGTTCATGTTCATAATATATTCATGCAAGGGGTTTAAGCCCCAACAACAACTCGGGCGTAGTTTTCTTACCTTGGATCCCGAGCAGCAAGTGTATGACGACCCCGAGCACAATCCATAATTCTTGAGCCCTTGCAGTAAAACCTAGTCAAAAGGCGATAATGAATGACCATAAGATTTTAAACCATTTAAAGTCTTTGGATTAAATTACTAGCCTTCGGGAACTCGATTTCTACTAAACTGGGTAGTAGAAATCGTCTCGAGCGCTTAAGTTTAGATCACACAGCCTCCCTAAGCTTTTAGACAAACCTAGGCTAAAACTCTCTAGGTGGGCCGCGACCTGACCCTGAGGGTCGCTGTGGGCCTCAAGTCAGAGGCGCAACCTCTGCATCTGGGGGGAGGCTGGCCATAACTTGCCCCCCTAAGGTCGCAGTGCGCCTATAAATCAGCAACCCTCATAGGGCATTATGGGCGCACGAGTTACGGCGCCCAAGAACTTGGTCGTAGCGCTCCCCAGCGAAATCAGAATTCCCTGAGTTTTCTCAACATTTCACCCATTCACAACCTCAACAATTCAATCCAATTATACTCCCAACTCCATCCACTACCATAAACAAGTCTAGGACTCCCAACCACAAATTTTAGATACACTTAACCACCACAAAATTCTACTAAGTTTACCACCCCAAATAAACTACAAAGTATCACTCAAAACCCAAGCAAATTCATCCTAATCATCTAAGTTTTCAGCAAAACAGAAACAAATATTTACCTCAATTTAAAGCTTCAATCCTCAGAGACTTCCTGCCCTTTACCTTCTTCAATTCCTGAATTCTTAAGTTTCAATTCCAGACTACCCCAGCTCAAAACATCAAGATCTTCCCTTCAGGACTTCAAAGCCTTCCAACACAAGAGAGAGAGAAAGAGAGAAACGTAATAGAGGGAGAGAAAGAGAGTCTCTTAGATACTTTCTGATTAATTCCAAAAGTTTCTAGTAGTAGCCAAAACAAGACCCATCCAATATTAAGTAAAAGACCAAATTGCCCCCCTATATTTACCCTTAACCTTAAATGGCCCCAAGGGCAAAAGCGTCATTTGACATACTTCCCGCTAATTCCTCGAGTAGTTCTATAAATTCCTAATTAATCCCGTCATGTCCAACTAATTACCAAATGTTTACCCATTTCTCAATAAACCCCAAATACACATTAAACTTTCCAAAATACCCCTAGGCTCGCCCCAAGCCCGGTGTTAAACCCCGCTGTGACTATTCTGCCAATCTGCTCACTTGGATCGCCTCGAGCCATATACTGCAAATATATCCACATAATAATGTCCTCTCAATCATTTACTCACATATATTAACATTTATGCCTACAACGAGCCACTATGACAAGTATGCCCTTATTATTAAGAATGGGCCCACATGCATATTTAATACTCCTAAACAGGCATCTAAATATATTCATTTCATCATATACATCATGCATGCCACATAGTCACGCATTTAACCAGTTAATCAGACATATATCCAATTATGCCCCCCTGGCACGCTAATCAAGGCACTAAACCCTATTAGCATTTTTGGGATGTTACATTTGTCCCCTGATGCCTTAAAGGCTCTGGTTTCTTCCACGGGAGGCGGTAAGAATTTTCTAGGAAGATATGTTCCCGGGTATCCATTAGGTCAGTGTAGGTGGCATAAATAGGCTTGAATTTGTACAAAGACTTGTTCTTCTTTGTGTCATTCTGGTCTCCCTCACCATTCCCCTTCCTCTTGTTGTTTCCCGCTTTGTTATTCTGGGTAACAGGTTTAGCCGTAGCCGCAACATCTGTCACTGATAGGGGCCTAGTTATTTCATGCAATAGCAGATCGTGTCTCTTCTAGGTTTATCCACTCCTAAGCTCAGGCAAAGAATTCATCTACACTTTTAAATCCTTTTCATTGGAGTTCTTTCCATAGGTCACCTCCCACCAGGAATAATGTCCTCATTGCCATGAGCTTGGAGCTATCATCCACGTCCCTAGCTCATGCTGTAACATTGGCAAATCTACTCAGATATGCTTTCAGTGATTCAGCAGGTTGTTGTTACATTGGTCAATGAATCGGCCTCTAGACGAGCTGCCTATGAAGCTCAGAATGCTCTCTTTAACCTAAAAGGCAACTCCTTCCATGAGTCTATCGAATGCTTCTTGTATTGTTTAAACCACTGTCTGGCAGGTCCGACCAGAGTCGCAGGGAACAGGATACACCATAGATCGAGCTCGACATTATGGGCCATCATCATTGTGTTGAACATCCCGAGTTGATCGTATGGATCTATGTTTCCATGAAATGTCGACATGTTCGGCATCCTAAAGCCAATGAGATACGTAGCTACTGCAATGTTTTGACTGAAAGGCTCGAGCTCTTCATCTAACCCACAATCATCTGCCCCTTTTCTAGATAAAATTCTCTTCATCTATTCCTCCATCAAGGCTAGTCGCTCAAGGGTTAGGTCCTTAGTCTCTAGGTTAGTTGGGGGTTGTTCAGCAGCTCCCATCCTATTGTACCTGTTTGATGGGTTGTTGTCCCTTCAAGTCCGAGCTTTGTTAGGTGGAACATTCCCATTGTCGCGTACGATAGAAGGACCTCCCTCATGTCGAGTATTACTTACATCCTCGTTACGAGCTGGATACCTTCTTTGTGATTTCAAATGATCGCATAGGTCGGGTTGTGGATCATACTGCAGACTTTGTGCTGAGCTTAGATGATTCCTCATGTCACTTTCATATCTGCCTCCACATTGGCTCCTCATCCAGTAACTTCCATTTGCAAAACTTACAGCCCGCGGCTAAGATCGAGGACTTGGATTCTCAGCACGTGCCCAAGGGACGTAAGTATCTACTAATGGGGGAGGATTTCTCTTACTCTTCCCACGAGCTGGAGCATCTCGTTGTGGGTGAGGTGGTGTAGGATGTCTAACCAGTGATGGTGGATGCCTTATAGATGAGGCAATCCTCGTTCCATCAGTACGAACTAAATTAGCCCCCCTCGACTCTACCCCAATGTCCCGAGTTCTCTGTGTCTGGGGTTCTGATCATGGCACAATAGGATTCGCTGGAACATTTTGCCTTTGTGAACTTGTCCAAGCCTGCCCTGGTGGGTTGTTGTGGGCACTCCTGGAAATCTGTGAAGAAGGTACGAAGCTGGGGGTTGTATTTCTAACTGAACGACTGACATGTTGACGATGACTCTTATGATGACCAGTGGGTTGAGCGCTTCGGTGCTTTTTCTCTGAAGGTACAAAGCTCGGAGTAGCGGTCCTAAAAGAATGACTAGGATTAGATCGGTTATTCCTGTGGGACTTATGAGACCCACTTTGCCTCTTTCCGACATCAACTTCGGTTGCAAGAGAGGGTAACTGAGGCAAGACCTCCTCGATCTATTTGTTTGCCCTAGCGAGATGGCTCCTTAATTGGGTGTTTTTCATCTTGATGGCCGTCAAATATCCTGGATTAGGATTTGGTAGGAGTGATGCTGAACTCCCAGCATTGTCCAGACCCGACGGTTGTTTCCCAGGACGTTGTTGAACATCTAGGCCCCTTTCAGTGGGAACAGTAGTATGATGGGCCTCCTGCCCACTAGGCTATTCCATCTCATTGTCATGCATCGATTGAGTGAGCATCGTGATGAATGTCGACTGAAACTTGTGAAGCTCTAATTTCCTCTCAATGAAAGCACCAAACAGTTAACACGATTTTTCGCCAATGGTAGATTAAGAAATCTTGTAGGGATATTAGTGCTAAATTGTAAAGCATAACGAAATAATAAGAACCCTCTTGTACACACACAACTTTTATGTGGCTCAGTGGTTCAAATCCACCTAGTTCAGGAGACAGTATTATTGCTTTTCTCTCACAATTTCTGCAGAGTTTTAGTAATACAAAAAGGCAGTCCCCTTCTCTATCCATTATCCCTGACATTTATAGGGGAATTTCCTGGACAGGTTTGGGTAACCGCGTGAATAAATAAGGTATACATTTAATAGAGATTATTGACATTTACATTGGGATATGATTTGATAACATAATAGAATATACTTCTGCTATCTCATATAATAAATGATAGATATGTAATACAACCTGGGCATTAATAATCATATAAGGAGCCTCTGAATCTCTTGGGATCCTTTAGTATGTGTTAAGACCTGGTTTCCACGAGCTGGATATCTCACCCGAGCTGGTGTTTAAAGACTATCTAGACCTTAGTTCGTATTAAACTCAGAGCACCCAAATGTGGATATGGCCACTATAAGTCTTGAACTGGATTGTTATCCTAAGAGGCGATCTAATAGTAACCTGTACGTCGTGTACGCAAGCTGTACCTGAGCTGCTCACATCATTGTTAACCAGATATCTTACTTGGCTATTTTTCCACATATTCATCTGCCAACTGTGCTTTTGGTGAGTAATTGATCTTGTGCTAATTTTACAGTACAACAACTAGTAATGACCTAACCCATATCCTAGAAACTACCAGCTCCCCAGCAGGCAATAAAGTCCTAAACCTCGCAGTATAATAATCGCAAGGCCTACACAATATATCAATCACTTTGCTAGAAACAAATGAATGGGTAGCGCTAGAGTCAATCAATACATTATATGAAGTGATAATGCTAGAGTGCTGACCTATCACCATCGAGGGACTAGCCTCAACCTCTACCTGACTCAGGGCGAACACTCGACCTGAAGTCAAGCTGTCTGCCTTCGTTGGTTCTTCCTTCTTCAAGGTTGGACAGTCCTTTTTGAGATGCCCAATCACCCAGATGGCGCTTCCTGCACCAAGCATACTCCGGGTAACTTCTCCATGCCTCACTACTGCCCTGGCGGCCACCCTGAACACCTCGGCCCCTCCTGTCAGGAGTAGTAGTGGTCAAGGTGCCTCTGCCCCTACCAGATCCCACAAATGGAGGCACTGCCCTTCGAACATCTCGTATAGCAGCGCTCTCCCTCCATATCTTGTTTTCTGCCTCCTCAACTATAAGGGTCTTCTAGAAAACCTGGGCATAAGTAGTCTCCCCAGGTATTGAGGATATTCGCACATCCCGGGCTATCATAGCATTCAGCCCCCGGATGAACCTGTCTTACCTGGCTACATCTATAGGCACTGGACCGGGTGCAAACTTTGACAGCCTATCAAATTTCAAGGCATACTCAGTAACTATCATGCAGCCCTATACCAAATCGGTGAACACATTCTCCTTCATCGCCCTAACGGCACTACTATAGTACTTTTAGTTGAACAAGTCTCTGAACTCATCCCAACCCATGACAGAAACATCTCGAGTATGAGATGCCACCTCCCACCAATAGCGGGCATCATCTCGGAACATGTAAGTGGAGACACCCTATCATTACCAGCCGCCCACATGAAGTCCAAGATGGAGGTGGTCAGTCTCATCCACTATTTCGCCTTAAGTGGATCTAGTCCTCCCTCAATGATTGGAGGATGTTGCTTCCTGAATCTCATACAGCGGCTTCCACCTATTCCTAATATCAGGCTGCAGTACGGTTGGTGCCACAACAGGTGGCAAGTTTAGTGCAGCGTTCCCTGGCAAAACCTGTTGTCCCAGAAGGTAGATCTCTTCCTCTTGAATCTAAAGTCTAGCTTGCATGTTAGCAAGCATGTGCTGCCATTTCTCAGGGACTGGCAGAGGGCTCTCGCCTTGGTTATCATCTCTAGCCTCGTTCTCAACACTGGCTAGTCGAACTAATCGCCTTGGAGGCATAACTCTCTAAGTTTATCTACAATCAACGACTCGGCTGGTCAGACAATGATAATAGGTTTCTAAAGTCTCCCCATGGTCTAATACCACAATTAAGCAACAATATGCAGTCACAATGCTAATATGCATTTCAAAAACTATCCACATATAGTAGCAATGCTAATAAGCATGCCTTATCATATACACATAGAAGTCAAGGGCCATGCCCTATCAGTATATCTCATGCTTCCTATTAAACGGGTAGATAAGGCATTCATATTTCATTTCAACAGCCAATCATATAATCACATATTTAGTTACTAAACCCCGAGTCGAGCTTGTCTTTAGCGGCGAGTGTACATGCCCAGCCAGTCTTAAGGAACCCTTAAACCTATACCGCTCTGATACCAAGTTGTAACGCCCTGGATAGCAAGACCATTACACTGTGTATTTTAAATAGTGTTGGACTTGCTAATTAAGTCATTTGGATAAAAACATGTTAGTAAGGTTAATTAACGGATTAGGGTTAAAAGATATTGGTCATAGAAATAATTGTTTTCGTTAAAAGGTTTGAGTCTGTACATGGGATCCCAAAATTAAGTGTTTGCAAGACATTTACAACTTCAAAATAATGACAAGGTAAGCTGGCCTAAGCGGAAAAATTAAGTTTCCTCTAGTCCCTGTTGATCCCTAGGCCGTGCCAGTCGAGTAGTTGCAAATGTACACGCCGCCTTTAAAGCTCTCCAACTCATGGGTGGTCTAGCTTTCCATTTCCCTTACCTACACCACATAGCACCCGTGAGCCAAGGCTCAGCAAGAAAACTTAAATCACAAACACAAATGAATAATAGTATATAAATAATAGACTCAGATCATTCAACTTAAATAATGACAGGACATAAGCAATGAGCTAGGCAGTAATAATTTGCTTAATCCAACATATAATTCAATCTCAGCATTCGATATAGTTAGTTAAGTGCAAACGACACTTCTGATTATTTTAGTGATGTTCAGGCTCGGCGCCCTTAGGCCACTGAGTGCTCTAGATCTATGGCTGATCCCGACACTCATAGGCCAGGTTGTGTTCTACACACTTAACATAAGCCACGACTCCCTTAGGTTGGACTTTTAGATCAAGTATAATTAAACAATTAGATTACATAACACTCAATCAGTTACAACATAAACAAGCATGCCAAACTAGATATATTCAGATATAGATATAATCATAATAATATTCTCTAACAGGGGTCCGAGTCCCAATCACAGTCATCTTATCAGAAGGGTGTTTTCGTAATTTTGACTCGTTAAGGGTGTATTTGTAAATATATGTGTTTTTTATTTAGACCACATTATTATGTGGATATATTTGAGTTATTTGGCAAGGGACGACTCTAATTAGCAAATTAGAGATTTAGTCACAACGAGGATTAATACCCGACTCTGGGTGAGGCTAGAGGTATTTTGGTCATTTAATACATTACCGAGATTTTTTGGGTAATGGGAAGCTATTTGTTAATCTTTTGGGGCTATTGGAATTAATTGGGAAATATGGTGTTAATTGAGGATTATTGGGAAATGGTGGAAAATGACCATTTTGCCCTTGAGAGCATTAAAGAGATAATTTATAGGCAAGGGGCATTTTGGTCATTTCATGCCTACGAAATAGCTTAGTCAAGGCTAGGTGGATAACTTAAGAAAACAGAACACCTAAATAGATCCATCTCTCTCTCTCTCCCTCTCTCTCTCTCTCTCTCTCTCCCTCTTTCTCCCTTTCTTTGTGGTTAAGTTTTTTTTTATTTTGAGGAGAAATGCCTGAATTGGAAGCTTGTAGGAGTAGTAATTGGATTAAGGTGTAGCTTTAGGTTGTAATTACTGAGCTAAGGTAAGGATTTAAACTCTGGTTTTTGGTGAATTTCTTGTTTGTTTTAGTGTTAAGTTTTGAACTCAAGGTTTGGAATTTGAGTTGTGGTGAGGATTTGGCTTGGTTTGGGGGGTTTCTATGCTGTCTATAATGTGTTGTTATAAGTTTAGAACTCAATTCTGGGTTAAGTTGAAGTTTAGGGACTCATTTTAGGGGTTTTGGTTTAGAGAAAATAGCAGGAAAATGTTGGAATTCTAGGTTCGCGAGGTTGCGCTGCGGCGCTGTTATTGGAACATCATGGTCCGCATGAACACACAGGTGTTGGGGTTCTTCTAAACTTCCTTGGCACCACGGCACCTAGTAGGCTACGCTGCGGTGCGTGCCCTGTGGTTTTGGGCTCGGAGCTCTCTTACTTGTGGAGCGTCGCGACCCTTAGTTGGGGTTGTCATAGCTCTAATTGGAGAAATGGGAAAATGAGGTTTTGAGTAGCAAGGACTCAAACCTAAGTGCTCAAGAAGGATTCTATTACTAGGTTTAGTAGAGTTCATGGTCCTAGAGGATAGGACTCTTTCCAGAAGCCTTTATTTGCTCATTATTAATGGTTATTCATTATTATGGTTGTGACTAGGGTTCATCGATTGGTTCAGGAGGAAAAAGGTACAGGCTCACGGTCGTGATACGTGTCTCGTTAAGGACCTAAGGTAAGAAAACTGCACCTAATATATGGTTAGGGCTTGAGTCTGGTCATGGAACATAGTTATAACTATGATTGTTGATGTTTTATTAAACATGTCTGATTGTGTTGAGCATATCTATGATAAATGATTTCTGCTTGTCTGTATTATCTGATTGAAAGGCTTGAATTATGAGTCACCAGGTGACTATAGCACGTGGAGTGCAGGCCGGTATGGTTAGGCCTATCTAGGAGCATGACATCCACTTGAACGACCTAATGGTTGCTTGAAAAACAAAGCGTCAGGTATGCTTGTCTAGACCTATGGCTAGTTATCAGTAAATAGGGCTACTGCCCCCAGTGGGACTCTATAGTCACTTAGCTGGATTGTATGCATGCATGACTAGACTTAGTACTGCTAGGCATCCCAAATAAAATTCTGAAATATGTTATTAACTACTTATGAGCATGTCTATGTTTTTTTGCTGAGCCTTGGCTCACGGGTGCTATGTGGTGCAGGTAATGGAAAGGAGAAGCTAGACCAACCATGAGTTGGAGAACTTCGGTGGCGGCATGTACATATGTAGCCTGCTCGACCGTCATGGCCGGGGATTTAAGGAGGAACTAGGGTCAAACCCTAATTTTTGCACTTAGGCTGACATGTCTTGTATTCACCTTTTTTAAGTTGTAAATAACTTTTTAAATGTTTAGTTTGGGATCCCATATACAAACTTAAACTATTTAATGAATGTAAATATTCCTTTGACCAAAAATTTTAACCCTAACTCGTTAATTACTTCTAGTCACACATTTATGTCTAAATGACTCGATTAGCAAGTCGAACAGTATTTAAATTATACAGTGTAATGGTCTTGTCTATTTAGGGCATTACAACTTGGTATCGGAGCTGACAAGGTTTAATGGTTCCTAAAGACAAGCTGGGCATGTACACTTGCTGCTAAACACACGCTCGACTCAGGTTTCTGTAACTGTTTATGTGGTTATCTGTTTAACTGCTTAGATAAGATATAAATGCCTTATATGCCTGCCTTATTAGGGAGTATAAGATATTCTGATAAGGTCCCCTTGACTGCTATGTGTGTGCTAAAGATGTGCTTATTAGCACAATCACTTTTTGTGAATGCTAAGGAAACGCTTATTAGCGCTGTTATATGCATATGTATGCTAGAAGATGCTTATTGAAATGCTTATTAGCATTATGATTGCATGTGAATGCTTATTTGATTGGTTTGGACCATGTGGTGGCAAGAGGTATTGTTATCATTAACTGATAGGCCAAGTTGTTAACTGCAGATAAACTTGGAAGTACGCTTCCAAGATAGTTAGATTCATTAGTCAACCAAGAAATGCAGGCCCAGGATGATAATCAGGGCCAGGCCCCTTTGCCAGCTTCAGAGAACTGGCAGTAAATGCTTGCTGATATATAAGCTATTACAAAGGCAAGAAGAAGAGATTTGCCTATTGAAACAGTAACAAGTTCCATCAGGGAACGTTCAACCAGTGGTGCCACCTGCATTGGTACTAGTAGTAGTACAACCCCCACATGTTGAGAATAGATGGAAACCCCTTTATGAAATGTTCAGAAAGCATCACTCTCCAATTTTTTAGGGTAGTGCAAATCTGGTTAAGGACGAACAATGGATGAGTATGATGACTGCTATCCTGGACTTCATGAGGGTAGTTGGTAATGAGAGAGTTGCCTGTGCCACGTATATGTTTTGGGAGGATGACTGAATTTGGTGGGAAGTAATATCCCAGACCAAGAACGTGAATACCATGGATTGGGAAGAGTTCAAATTTTTTTTTAAAGAAAACTACTACAATGATGCAGTTAGGGCTGCAAAGGCAGAGGAATTTAATAGGCTGCTACAAGGGAATATGTCAGTGACAGAATTTGCACTAAAATTTGACAGACTGGCCAAATTTGATGCAGACTTTGTGCCGATAGATGGGCAAGGAAGGAAAGGTTCCTTTGGGGATTGCAACCTATGGTAGCTCGAGACGTTCAAATTACCACTGTGTCTGGGGTGATGACATATACAGAGGTGGTAGAGAAAGCCCTTACTGTAGAGGGCGGAAAGAATAAGATCTGGCATGAGAACGTGAAGAGAAGAGATATTAGGAGGATAGGACCTCCATTTACAGCTTTTGGTAAGGGTGGAGGCCCTAGTGACCAGAAAAGGAAGGCTCCAAATCCTTTGTCAGTTTCAGACCCAGGCAGGAGGCCAAGGGGTATACAGATAGGTAGCCAAGGTGGCAATGAGGTCTAAAGGAACTACCCAGAGTGCGCTAGATATAGGAGACGGCATCTAGGAGAATGTTAGGCAAAGGTTGGCTTCTTATGCAAGATAGTAGGACATTTGAAGAAAGACTGCCAAAGAGCAAAGAAAAAGGAACAAAAGAAAGTGGACAGCTTGACTCTAGGCTGAATGTTTGCATTGGTGCAAGAATAGGCTGAGGCTAGTCCCTCAGTAGTGACATGTTAGCTCACTAGTGCTGGAACCTCTTATACTGCTCTAATTAATTCTGGTGCTACACATTCCTTTGTTTCTAGTAGAATAATTGATAGATTGTGTAGACCATGTGACTATTATGCTGTGGGGTTTGGAACTTTATTGCCCACTAAGGAGTTAGTAGTCTCTAGAAGATGGATCTAATCACTGCCACTAGTGGTTGATAGCAGGGAGTTGTTAGTGGACTTGATTGAATTGGTTATGGATGATTTTGGGTATGAACTTGCTAGTTAAATATGGGGCAGCTATAGACTGTAAGAAGAAGATTGTAACCTTTAAGCCTGAGGGTGAGGATTCCTTTGTTTTGTTGGCATTGTGCATGGACCCCGTGTACCTATGATATCAACATTAAGGGCTAGAGACCTATTGCGTGGTGGTTACATAGGATTCCTAGCCAGTGTGGTTACATAGGATTCTTAGCCAGTGTGGTGAATACCAAAAGAGACCAGACTAGTATGTGAGTTTCTAGAGGGCCACATAGAGAGATAGATTTTGTCATTGAATTGGCTCCAGGGACAGAAATAGTGTCTAGGGCACCGTACAGAATGGCCCTAGTAGAGTTGAAAAAGCTGAAGGTACAGTTACCGGAGTTGTTAGACTTGGGTTTTATTACATCCAGTTTCTCTCCATGGGGTGCACCAGTCTTATTTGTAAAGAAGAAAGACGGTTCTCTGAGGATGTGTATTGATCAGGGAACTGAACAAGCTAAATTTCAAGAATAGTTACAGGGCAGGACTATATTCTCAAAGATAGATGATCTTCGATGTTGTTATCACCAGCCTTTCGCACAAGATATGGGCATTATGAGTTCCTGGTCATGTCATTTGGTTTGACTATTGCCCTAGCAGCATTTATGGATCTGATGAACAGGGTGTTCAAGGTTTACTTGGATCAGTTTGTGATCATCTTCATTGACGGTATACAAGTCTATTCTCACTTAGAGGCACTACAAGAAAAAACAGTATTCATAACACTTAAAAACTGCTAACCGGGACTATTGATAACGCTTCTGAAAATGCTAACATAGCCCCTGTTATTAAAAGTCCAGTCTTTTCTATAAAAGTATTTGAATGTTATGTTCAGTGTTATCTTAACTATTCAATAACACATTTTTAGTTGCTATAATATTCAAATAATAACATTTAGATAGAGTTTTTGGTTATAAATTTGAAGTTTAATCTTATACTTTTTTCATAACACTTTTCAACTGTTACATTTGATTATTTTCATAACATTTTTAGTTTGTTATATTATATAAACCATAACGATTTTTTACGCTTATAATATGTTTTTAAATCATAACATATAGTAATAAAATTGTTACTTTAGTGTGGATAATATATTTTTAAAAATTTTTTGATAAGTATACTTGTATGGTTTTTTTTAATTAAAAGATTTTCATTATTGTATGTTGATAAACAAAATCAAAATTAATCATAAAATGTAATTCTCAATAGATTGATAAACCATAAGTATTACATTAAACAATAACTAATTCAAACCATGAATGTGTCTACTTCATGAGATCTTAGTTCTAACTTAAATTTGAAAGCTTAACATAATAAAGTTTTATAATCTTGAACATTTTTTACTTCAAACTATAGTTTGGATGATGCTATTGTTGCTGCTGCTGTTGCTGATGTTGTAGCTATTCTTCAGCTTGTTGTGCTTGACTGTGAACCCCAAATGGTGTACTAGTCCTTCGAGGGTACTTGTTCAAACACTCTGAAAAATAAATAGAGAAAGATAAGCAGCAAATATAAAACTGCATGCTAACAAGAATGAAACTATTCTCATAAGAAATATAATCCAAGGACAATAAGTCTTGGAACCCCTTGTAATTTGGTTTTGGTATCAATAAAGATTCATTCTAGTTATTCAACATACTAGTGTGCATCAGCAATACAAAGACCCATGAACAGATTAGTGGTGTATTCAAGAGACCACTGACACTCTTTAACCACAAAATATAACTCACCTTCAAGAAAATCTTTTACACTACCCACAACTTCATTTATTCATTTTTTTTACCTTTTATTGGGTGCCTAACATCTAGCAGAATTTATCGAAAATTTGAGGCTTTCCAAGTCATCATCCTGTAATAGCATGAAGAATTTAGCCGAAATCAGCATCATTATGAAGTGATAAACCAGATATTTCTAGACAAGTTTAGATCTATTTTGTTCCTTTGTTTACTTTTTAGTTTTAGGATATACACAAATAAGATTTAACAATAAATATATCTTAAACAAAGAAAGAAAAGAATTTAAATGTTATAAATTCTATAGATATAGGTGCATCTGTAATTAAACAAAGAAAACTTACAGTAAAAGTAGTTACAGTTCTTTTGGTGCACAGATCCAGCCTCAAGTCCAGATTCTTTTCATGGAAAGATATGTCTCTGAGCATGTGACGAGTATAGACATGTTCAATCTAAAAGAATAATTAATTGGAGAAAAACACAAACCTCAGAACTTGATGATGAAGGTTAAATATCATCAACCTGTTTTCTTGTTACAAAATCTACTGTGATCAAGTATAGACTGCTCAATCTCGACTGAACTGAAGCAACAAAATAAAAGATTAATCAAATAACCTATATCAAAAGTTAACATTACAAAACAGTGGTAGATTTCCCTTTTTCTGCTAGAATAAACATCATAGGTATGCAAACATTAAGACTAAATCCCTCTGAAAGACTTCGATTGGCAGAGAGAATTAAAACTGGAAACAACATATTCCATCATAAAAAGATCTATTTAAACTATTGAGAATAGTCACATTCACATAAAACGAATATACATAAACTATGTTCCTCAAGCTATACAAAAGCTAAAAATATGCGTCCTCATATCTTACAGGTTGAAAAAATTACACTCAAACATCAGAATCCTGTCATACCAAAAAGTAATTTTAGTGTCCACATCATTATGTCAACATCACATGTTTAATTTATCTCAGTTTCTCCAAACATTTACTCATCAAAATAATTTGAAGCCCTGCATGGATTCTATCCTACATTACCCCCAATTAAATATGTGGAATTTCTAATAATAGGCACATCCTAGGTCAAAAATACATAGATAGAAAGATGTATAAATTACATAAGAGAGAGAGGGAGAAAGCGAGAGAATACATTGTAGGCAAAGGAAGCTCTGGTTTGACTCTTGGTGCCATAGTTACAATGTTTGTCTCAGGACGAGTGGCTTTCCCTGTTGCTCCTGTTACCTTGTCTTTTTTCAGCTTTTTAACTGATGAGCCCTGCTTTCCTCCTTCTGCTGATCTTTTCTGAACACACGAGTTAATATTAAGCATCACAAGAGTGGATGCCAGATAAATATCCTATAACTAGACAGTCACAAACACAGTCTAAACAGAGGTTACACAGGTATGGATAGTAAAATAAAACTTACAAAGTTTAACATAAAGCTTCATACGAACTTCATGCAAAGTAATGAACTAACATCAACTGAAAATAAAATAAGTACAAAATTAACAAACCTCTTGGTGCACATGCACCTCCCTCCTTCAGTAATCTTTCCTCGGCATCCCTTTTAAAACAATATATGCTAGTTAAAAAAAGAAAAAGAAGGAACAATTGATGTTAATCTGCTATAACAAAGTCCAAGAAGATCATTCACAAGAAATCACACCTCAAGACCTCTGCAATTGTTTCGTCATCAGGAGAAACTTCATGAGCCTTGATAAGATCAGAGACAGCATCCTAACAACAAGAATGTCCCCCAATGGTTAGCAGGACAATTGCATAAACATCCTTCAGAAGACATTTATTATAAGCATTATTTTCTGAAACAATTTTTTTATTATAAGATCAGAACTGATAGATTGAAAATGAGAAAATACAAAAGCAATATTAGATAACAAACAGTCCTCTAGCTTTGGTGCTATTATTATAAATGTCTTGATTATTAATCACAGTTGACTGATATATAGTATAATAGAAAGCAAAAGGAAGACAACTCAATACCTCAGAACCTTCTTTTATGCATTCATCAAACTGCTTTGTTTTCAAGTAACAAAAAATGGAAAACTACCCGTCCTCTAAGTCACACTAATAATTTTTTTAAGCTATAAACGAAACTACTATATAGGATTTGGGCCACAGCTTTCCTATCAGTAAGAGGGTTAAAGCTTATGGAAGGTAGTTGTTTCAGTTGAGGCATCTAGCCAACTTGCATAGGCCTCATCTCTACAGAAAGCAATGAAAAAGATTTCCCTATAAATTGCTGAAGGTTTTCCTTTCATCTCTAAAGGGAACCACAAGCGAGTTTGGCAAATAGGTTCCTAATCTAAAGGTCTCAGTTATACATATCCTATAACTATAATAATTGGGTATTCTTTCCCTTTTAAGTACTTTCTGCTCCTTGTTTATCAAAACGAAAGTTAAGATTGCTAACATCCTGTGGTGCTAGTAATTATTAATAAAGTTGGTGTACCAAACAAATAAAATAGTTCATTTCGTTTTGGCAGCACTACAAATGACAAAATCCACACTACCCTCCAAGTCAATAAAACAAAAGTTAATGAATTTAACGTTCAAAATGTATTGAGAATAAAACTTAAGCTTAGGCATACTATCTTTCATCGTGTAGGTGGCCAACTTAATGCAATGCTTACTGAGCCATAAAAATTAAGAATCTCAATGTTAACATTAAAATTGCTCAAAATGCAAAAGTAAAAGATCAGAAAAAACAAACCTGTTTCTTCAGCATCTGAGCTCCATTCAATTCATAAGTGATCTGGGCATCAAGACGTGTACGCATATCTACTATCTCTTCAAGCGTTGAGTTAGCCATCTTACAATAGGATTCGAACCTTTCCTCCCACACAAACTCACACACCCAACCACTTGAGTTAGCCAAGTGACTATAATTAATTTTATTTAAAATATTATTTTTGCAATTTTGTTAAACTAAACTGAGCGCCAAACAAATTAAATTTGGCACCATAGTTATTTACCTTCCATATGAACATGTAAAACGATGTTATTGCAGCCAAAATTGTGTAGTCCAGAGTATTGAAGCCAAAATTGTGTGTCCCAATACCTAATCAAGGAAATACATATAAAAAAATAAACATTCACAGTACTAATCAAGCAGAAAGGGAAAGCACACAACATAGCTCCATGGAAAAAAAACAAAAGTTGATACCTTAAATAATGCTATAACAACTGAGAAGAAGCTCATAAATGCAGTTGCAAAGATGAGAGGCCTTGAGAAGGCAGCTGGCCTTTTAGAGAAATGGGTCTGAAAATCAATGCATATTTCAGTACTTGGAATCATTGAAATCTTTTCAATTTAAAAAAAAAAATTATTGAAATCTGAAACGCATTACTATTATAATTTACATGATCATAGTAACAAATGGCTAAAATATGCAACTATTTGGTAAAACAGATACCCAAATAAACATTATTCCTTCCCCTTCTATTTATATGATACATGTTCCTTTTCATTTACATTCTTAATATCTATGTCATGCATGATTTAGTTATTTTTAGTTTATATCCATACAATAAATGGCATAATGAAAACTTATTTTTATTAAAAGACAATCAGCTTTGGGCACAAGAAATAAGAATGTTTGGATCATGCATAGTATAAGTAGAAAGAGACATCCAAAGTTCAACTTGGCTTGCAACAAGAGGAATAGATATAACATAACCTGCATGTGAAGAAAAAAATCTAGTTGAACAATCACTGCTCGAACTGCGAGAATGCACATTGCTGCAACTAAAGAAAATCTCTTCCATCTCAAAAGGGGCACCTGACATGAAAGGTGTTAAGCTACCAAGTGAGAAACAGATTCTGTAAAGTTTCCACCTTAACCTTTTGTCATTAGGTGACATAAAACTAAGTATATATTTCAAAATATCCGCTGATAAGGCATTGTATATGAAAAATTCTGAGATTAGACAAACTCACATTGATTGAATAAGCAGTTCCCAATGCAAAACTGATGAATAGGGCCCAAAATAATGACCATGACCCAACAATCCATCCAAGGCCAAAACTCTGAAAAATAAAGTGATAGGTAGTCAAAATATTATAGGCTGCAAATACACAATAATAAGTTTACAATAGTTTGCACAATACATTAATACAGAAAGCTAATTCCCATACCAGAACAGAAAAGGATGCGACAATCATGACACCAGTTTGAATTGAATATTCCCCTGACGCCAACGGAAGATATGGCTTGTTAACCTGTGATGAAATACGCCATAGATATCTAGAGTTAGACAATCCTTGATGTATCCCATGTAACCATGTAGAATTGTAGATAGTCTCTCTAGAAGAAAAAAAAATAATTAAGGCAAAGAACTAGGAACTGGTGTAGTGACCTTATGCTCAAATGTAAGAATAAAATATATGCATTTTATTCATTCAAAATTAAGAGAATGTAAGATAGTAAGAGCTAAGAGCTACCTTGTCTATATCAATATCATACAACTGATTCAAACCAACAATGTAAATGTTCATTAAGAGGGTAGCTGCAACAGCCTGAATTGAAAAGATCAAATTCATAAGAACGAAATTCATGGTGTGAATTAAAAAAAAAAAAGCAGTTCACAGTATTTTAAGCTTCACCTCCAACATCCCAGCAAAAAATAATGGTGAAAATTCTGTAAGCTTCTCGACTGCAAGTAGGGAAACTGAGACTATGCTCAATGCCTGCTTCCAGAAAAAATAGGATGAGTCTCCAAAAATTGATAGGAAACAATATTATCAATAAATTGAAGTTTAAATGAATGAGATTAATATAATGACTATTCTGGGACTGCCCCACTAAATTTAAATAACCTACCGTGCCTATGATTGTATGTGGCCGAGAAAACCTATAGAAAGCATCCAAGGAATCTTTAACGGAGTTCAAAACATTTTTTGGCTCTGATTCAAGAGGTTGTCCATCAGCAGCATTAACCAAGAATCTTTTATTTGGTCTCTGGTAGGATATAGATGTTTCAATGAACTGGGTTGTAACCCAACACAACAATGTTTTTCTCTCACATTCCAAGCTATAAACCTTGATACATTATATGCCGCATTTGAACCTGCATTCTCAAAAAAATAAAAAAAGACATAAGAAAAATCTCACAATTAGCATATTGGAAACTGTTAACAAATTATTCCCATGAACAAAACTTTTTTTTCAAAACCAAAGACAAACATATATCAAAAGCAAAACCTTTTGGAAAAAGTTCATGTTTTCAATCAAGGATAACAGAGGACCTGTTCTATTTGACCTGGTTATAGAAAATAACATCATTGAACTTATGTCCCAGCAGTGGGTTATGTCAAAAATCTAATGATTCTAATAAAAGTTTTTAACCAACTAGAAAACCAGTTGATGCAGCACAAGCACAAATGCCAATGCCCTATAATCAGAGAGAGCAACAAAGCTTACAATAAAGCAAGTTTATACGACCCCTTTTACATTGCAACAAGGTTGTCCATTAGTTACATTTCAGCATCAACCATTTTTCAACCCCTTTATTAAAGAATATATATGAACAGTAAACAGAGGAACTCATCCAATTTTATAACATTTTGGCTAAGTAAGATGTGTGAAGGGAGAAACTTAAGTAATTCGATAAAGGTCCTACAAGAAAAAGGGCCTAAGAAAAAAAGACAAATATGATTTCTCTTATACAAGAAAAAGAAAACATAAAAGTGTGTGAAACGATTCAACCACTGAATTAGAACCAAAAATTAAAAAACAAGATAAACTAATAAGAGGGCCTTTCTAATCACATGAAACTAGAACCAAAAATTAGAGAGTTGCACTTAAAATTTACGAACAACAGGGATTTAAAAAGAAACAACACTACTTGTATTCACTTGTACTATTTATATAAAGAAAAAATACAAGGAAGTAGTTACATGATTTATAAGGGCACCAAATTTACCTGATTTCCAGCACAACCAAATTGAATAGATTCGACAGAAGTTTCTTAAAAGGATAAGACACTAAGAAAAAGACAAGCTAAAGATAAATAAAGATAAAGCAGTGAAATATTTTAGCTTCAAAGTTACTGAAATCAATTTGATGATGATAAATTCATTCAATCAAATATGTAATGGCACACAACAATGAATCAAACACTAACAAGCTCGTGGGATGTGTGTTTTTCTAAGTTAATTGCTATACAGAATAAACCCTTTTCTTTTCCAATATGGAACCTTTTTTTTTGTTAAAGTCAAACCAAACTTTCTATGCATGTACATGATATACAACAAGATACCTCAAAGCTGCTTCCTCTGGATATGCTTGATCTCAAAAGATTTAGAGACTCGTCTTCTCCTCTGGATATACAACATGATTATTGTCTTGCAGCTGTTCATGAGGTTCCGAGGGTGAAAAACATAAGATCTTCATCCTATAGACATAACAAGAACAAACAGGGCGATTATCAATACAAGAATCAATTTTTTCAGAAAATTGATGAATTACGTTTTTCTGTGACCCAAATATACAGTTAATATCACAATTACATACAAATTTATAGCCTTTATGATATAACCAGACCAGACATGAAAACCCAGGTGAATGAAACCAACCCTCTTTTTTCATAAATTATAATACATTACTAAATACAGTAAAATTCACATCAGCCAACAATCTGTATTATCAAATACAGTAGCCACAAGGAAGATAATGACATTCTACCAAAAGCAATGTCAAGTTAAGAAATTCAATCAATCTTGTATTCTCCTAATAGAAATACCGTTGAAAAGGGACTGAGAGAGAGACCTAACAGAACCTTGAAAAGGAATGCTTGAAACAGATATGGCTATAGTAATATCAGATATGCCTGAAGCAAATTCAGTCAAGAAAAGACAAAAATCCCACCATCAGAACTCGGGACCAAATTGTTTGAAATATAATCTTCTCAACTAAATCACAACTAAACTAACAATGAAAGAAACAGAGTTACCAATCCTAATAACCCAATAACCAACATCAAATTATGTAGTAAACACTCTTAAATAAGTATCCGAGCAAACAGTTTCAAATTTTCAATCTCCCCCAAATATAAATAAAGTCCCAAAGCTTTCATTTTTAGCAATACAATGGTTTTATAATTATTATGTGAAGAAAAAGTTCTTTCTCAACCATCAGTGTAGTTCAAAGGAAAGACACCATGACTAATACTAGTAGTTACTTAAAGGCAATAACAAAAACTGAGAACGCCTAAACATATAGTTCATCATAAATTATGTCAATGGTTTTCCTCACTAACTGTAATTAAGAAACATGTAACAACAAGGAAGAGTACCCTATTATTATACATTTAGTAATCTATCAAATGTGTTTGATGGTGTTTCAGGGACGAAACCTGAACTCCAATTGTCTCCCTCCTCTGTCTCGCTCTCCGCCAACAAGCCCAGTCCCACGCTCGACCCTGCACACTGCCGAACTTGTAATGATGAAATCAGAGACAGAAATTGTCAAGCTCTTGCACCTCCGAGTCCTCGTCACCACCTCCGTCTAGTCTCCCACGCCAGCCACCTACAAGAGAGAAATGTTAAAAATGATGGAGTTGAGAGGTTAGATAGATGTGAGGGAGATAGGGTTGAGAAGAGAAAAGGTACATCGCTGAGAGAAGAAAGTCGAGAGAGAGAGAGAATGAGAATAAACAATTTAAAATATCCCATATTAAGCCTTCGACTACCATGAACTAACCAAAAGCAACAAAAATAAGTTGAGAGGAAACATACCATATATCGCTTTCATCGTGTGCTGAGGAGAAGAAGGCCCACGCAGCGTCGAACCCGTGACCTCGCCTCTGCCTCCGCCTCCGCCAGGCGCCGTCACCTATTCTTCCAAGAGAGAGTGAAGTGGGGATGGTTTCGAAGTAGGAGGGTGTGAGTAGAAAAGAGAGGCCCCGAGGTAGCAAAGAGAGAGAGAGAACCAAAGAAAAGAGGTTGAGGGGAATTAGGAAACGAAGAAAAAGAAGAATAAAGGATAGGAGTGAGAGGAGGAGAGGGTGGCGGCTTAGGGCTTCTCAGATTAGAGAGAATGAGAGTGTTGAGTAAAATAAAAAAAAATGAATAGTAAAGGCGCCATTACTAATTCACATGGCGCCAAAAAGTTCCCTCCGTATGTTTTAGAGCTAAGTCAATAATAGCACTTTAAAAAATATGTAATATCTTACCGTAATATTTATACAAAATTCTTGTAGTGAGGCATAACATGAGAAGCATCTCAAGTTGGTTTTACAGAGGCTAAGAAAGCCCAGACTGTATTCAAAATTCAAGAAGTGTGAGTTCTGGTTACCACATGTGACTTTCTTTGGTCACATTGTCAATAGAGATGGAATCAAGGTGGACCCATCTTAGATTGAGGCAGTAAAAGATTGGCCAAGGCCAAAGAGTGCTTCAGAGATCATAAGTTTTCTGGGATTGGCAGGTTATTACAGGCGTTTTGTTGAAGGGTTCTCCAGGGTTGCTTCACCATTGACAGAGCTGACATGCAAGAACTTAAAGTTTGTGTGGTTAGATTGATATGAGAACAACTTCCAGGAGTTGAAGCGGCGATTGATTACAGCTCTAGTACTAAGTCTTCCAACAACTCAGGAGAAGTTTGTGGTTTACTGCAATACCTCGAGACAGGGTTTGGATTGTATTCTTATGTAGGCAGGGAAGGTGATTGCCTACGCATCATGACAACTGAAGGATTATGAACAACGGTACCATACGCTTGATCTAGAGTTAGCAATGGTGGTCTTTGCACTAAAGGTATGGAGGCATTACCTTTATCATGAGAAGTATGAGATGTACACTGACCATAAGAGCTTGAAGTATTTCTTCATACAAAAAGATCTGATTATGAGGTAGATACGTTGGCTAGAGTTGGTAAAATATTATGACTGCAATATTCTGTATCATCCAGGGAAAGACAATGTGGTGGTAGATTCCTTGAGTCAAAAAGTTATGGGACAGTTATTCAGTTCGAAGCAAATATCCAAAAAATTTGCAAAGGATATGACCAGAGTAGGGATAGAATTTTTGGTGGGCTAGCTATCCAGTATCATCGTACATTCTACTCTTCTAGAAGGGATAAAAGAAAGTCTGCTTCATGATCCTCAATTGATGAAGATTAGAGGGCACGACTTAACTGGAGTGGCTAAAGACTATATAGTTTCAAAGATGGGATTACTGAGATATAAGGGTCAGATTTGTGTTCCGATGGATGCTACTATTAGAAGGGAGATTTTGGATGAATCTTATACTACCCCTTTTTCTTTGCATCCAGGCACCATGAAGATGTATCAGGATCTAAAGACTTTATATTGGTGGCCTGGAATGAAGAAAGATGTGATTGAATATGTGGCTAAGTGTCTAATGTGTCAGTAGGTCAAGGCTGAACTATAGAGACCAGCGGGGCGATTACAACCTTTGGATATCCCAGAGTGGAAATGGGAGGACATTACCATGGATTTTGTGGTTGGGTTTCCCAAGATGGTGGGTCAGCTAATTCGGTATGGGTTATTGTGGATCGATATAACAAATTAGCTCACTTCTACCAGTGAGGATGATTTATATAATTGACCAGTATACAGATCTCTATGTGAGATAGAAAATACACCTTGATAGGACTCCGAAGTCGATTGTGACAGATCGGGTCACCACATTTACTTCCAAGTTCTGGGGAAGTTTGGAAAAAGCTATGGGTACAATCTTGAAATTCAGTACAGCCTACCATCCTTAGATAGATGGTCAGACTGAGAGGACGATTCAGATGCCGTAAGACATGCTTCGGGCATGCGTTTTGTAATTTGAAAGGTATTTGAGTAAGTATTTTCCTTTGTTAGAATTTTTCTACAATAATAGTTATTAGTCGACCATTGGGGTGGAACCTTATGAGATGCTATATGGTAGGAAGTGTAGATTTCCCATTTATTGGGACGATATGGGTGAAAGGAAATACTTGGGTCCTAAAGCAGTTTAGAGGACCAATGAGGCTATCGAAAATATTATAGCTCGGATGCTCGCGCCGCAAAGTAGACACAGAAGTTATTCAGATCTAAAGCACAGGAACGTGGAGTTCCAAGTGGGAGACTATGTCTTCCTTAGGGTTTAACCATTGAAAGGGGTGAAGAGGTTTGGGATGAATGGAAAGTTAAGCCCTAGATTTGTAGGACCTTTTGAGATCTTGGTGAGGAATAGTCAGGTGGCTTATAGGTTGGCCTTACCTCTGACATTGTCGGGAGTGCATAATGTGTTCCATATTTCGAAGCTTCATAAGTACTTATCAAATGAGACTCATGTATAGAGTTACGAAGCTCTGGACCTACAGACAGATTTGTCCTACGAGGAATATCCAGTTCAGATATTAGACAGGAAAGAAAAGGTCATGAGGAATAAAAGTATACTTTTGATTAAGGTATTATAGAAGAACAGCAAGGTCGAAGAAGTGACGTGGGAATTGGAGTCAGATATATGAGATCAATATCCTGATCTATTTAGGTCGAAATTTCGAGGATGAAGTTCTTGTAAGGAGGGGATAACTGTAACATCCCAAATTTGCTAATTAGGCTTAGTGCTTTGATTAGTGTGTCAGGAGGACATAAATGGATATTATGTGCATTTTATGATTTTATGCATGATTATATGAATTATGTGAGTTATAATATGATATGACAGTTGTAGCATATTTAGGTGTATTAAGTATGCATGTGGGCCCGTTTCTTATAAGAATTGTATTTTTCGTAATTTTGACCTATTAAGGGTGTATTTGTAAATTTATGTGTTTTGTGATTTAGACCACATTATTACGTGGATATATTTGAGTTATTAGGCATGAGACGAACCTAGTGAGAAAATTAGCAGTTTAGTCACAACGAGGATAAATAATCGTCTTGGGGTGACCCTAGGGGTATTTTGGTCATTTAGTACATTACCGGGATTTTTCGGATGATGAGAAGTTATTTGGTGATCTTTTGGGGCTATTGGAATTAATTGGGAAATATGGTGTTAATTGAGGATTTGTGGGAGATGGTGGCAAAAGACCATTTTTCCCTTGAGGGCATTAAAGAGCTAATGTAGGCAAGGGGCATTTTGGTCATTTCATGCCCATGGAATAGCTTAGTCAAGGCTGGGTGGATAACCTTAGAAAAGAGAACACCTAAATAGCTCCCTTTCTCTCTCTCTTATTTCCTTATTTCTCTCTTTCTTTGTGGTTAAGATTTTTATTTTTATTTTGAGGAGAATTACTTAAATTGGAAGCTTGGAGGAGCAGGAATTGGATTATGGTTCAGGTTTAGGTCGTAATTACTCAGCTAAGGTAAGGATTTAAACTCTAGTTTTTGGTGAATTTATGGTTTGTTTTAGTGTTATTGAGTTTTGAAATGAAGGTTTGGATTTTTAGTTGCGGTGAGGTTTTGGCTTGGTTTTTGAGGTTATATGTTGTCTATAATGTGTTGTTATGAGTTTAGAACTCAATTCTGGGTTTGGTTGAAGTTTGGGGTCTGATTTTTGGGGTTTTGGTTTGGAGAAAATAGCTGGAAAACACTAGAATTTTGAGTTGCAAGGTTGTGTCGCGGCGCTGTTTTTGGAGCGTCGCGGCTCGCAAGAACTCAGAGGCATTGGGGTTCTTTTTAACTGCCTTGGCACCTCTGCACCTGGTAGGCTCCACCGCAGTGTGTGCCCTGTGGTTTTGACTCGGGGCTCTCTGACTTGTGGAGCATCGCGACCCTTAGTGGGGGGTCTCACAGCTCTAATTGAGGAAAATGGCCAAATGATGTTTTGAGTTGCATGGACTCAAACCTAAGGGCTCGGGAAGGATTCTACTTCCCGGTTTAGTAGAATTTGAGGTCCTAGAGGCTAGGACTTAGTCCGGAAACCTTTATTTGCTCATTATTATGGTTGTGACTAGGGTTCACCAATTGGCTCCAGAGGAAAAAGGGTCGTGATACGTGTCTCGTTAAGGACCTAAGGTAAGAAAACTGCACCTAGTATGTGGTTAAGGCTTGAGTCTGGTCATTGAACATAGTTATAACTTTGATTTTTGATGTTTTATTAAAGATGTCTGATCGTATTCAGAACATCTGTGATAAATGATTTATGCTTGTCTATATTATCTGATTGAAAGGATTGACTTATAAGTCAAAGTCAACAATAGCATGCAGAGCGTCAACCGGTATGGTTAGGCCTATCCAAGATTGTGACATATGTTTGAATGACCTAATGATCGCTTGGAAAACAAAGCGTTGGGTATGCTTGTCTAGGCCTATGGGTAGTTATCAGTAAATAGGGCTATGGGCCCCAGTGTGACTCTATATTCACTTAGTTGGATTGTATGCATGCTTGAGTAGAGTTATTACTACCAGGCATGCCAGATAAGATTCTAAAATCTGTTATTAACTGATTATGAGTACGTCTATGTTTTCTTGTTGAGCCTTGGCTCATGGGTGCTATGTGGTGCAGGTAAGGGAAATGAGAAGCTGGACCAAACATGAGTTGGAAAGCTTCAATGGCGGCATGTACATATGCAGCCTACTCGACCGTCATGGCTGAGGATTCAAGGAGGAACTAGGGGGGTTAAACCGTAATTTTGAGTTCTAAATAACTTTTAAATGTTTATTTTTGGGATCTCATGTACGAACTTAAACTTTTTAATGAAAATAAATATTCCTTTGACCAAAATATTTAACCCTAACTCGTTAATTACTTCTGGTTAGACATTTATGTCAAAATGACTTGATTAGAAAGTCGAGTAGTATTTAAAATACACAGGGTAATGGTCTTGGCTATCCAGTGCGTTACACTATCAAACATATAGAAGGGGTTAGCCAAAAAGTTCTAAATGTAAGTTTTGGGTGAGGCAAGCTACGTTCTGGGTATCCAAATCCTAAGTGACAGGAAGAACAAGCTCTTGGCAGTTTACCAAGCTAATTATATAGATAAGGTGCTTGAAAGGTTCTCTATGGAGAATTCCAAGAAATGTCAATTACCGACCACACATGGAATTGCTCATTGCAAAGAGCAATGTCCAAAAACACCTCAGGAGGAAGAGGACATGAGAAAGTATTCCTATGCTTCAGTAGTTGGGAGTCTTATGTATGCTATGTTATGTACTAGGCCTAGCATATGTTATGCAGTAGGGATTGTGAGTCATTATCAATCAAATACAAGTTTGGAACACTGGATTGCAATAAAGCACATTCTCAAGTATCTTAGGAGAACCAGAGATTATATGCTTGTATATTCAGGGGGTGAGTTAAACCCTACTGGATACACTGATTCTGATTTCCAATCAGACAAAGACAGATGTAAGTCAATGTCTGGGTCAGTATTCATTCTTGGTGGAGGAGCTATAGTCCGGAGAAGTATTAAACAATCCTGTATAGTAGATTCAACCATGGAAGTCGCGTATGTAGCGGCTTGTGAAGCAGTTAATGAAGCGGTTTGGTTAAGGAAGTTCTACACTAATATGGAAGTAGTTCTAGATATGGATAAGCCACTAATCGTGTATTGTGACAACAATGGAGTAGTCACTAATTCCAAGGAACCTAGAAGCCACAAGAGAGGAAAGCATATAGATAGCAAATACCATCTGGTTAGAGAGATTGTGCACAGAGGTGATGTGACTGTTATTAAGATAGCATCGGAACAGAACCTAGCAGACCTGTTTACCAAGACACTTCATGCAAAGTTGTAAATGGGTCATGTATGCAACATGGGATTAAGGGAGATGCTTCACTTGCTTTGAGAGCAAGTAGGAGATTGTTAGGATTAATTCCCTACAAGCATGTAAAGATATTTTATTGATTAAAAAAATACAATTTTATTATATTTGAATGTTATAATTAATGTTTGAATTAATTATATAATAATATCAAGAAAATTCCTTATTCATTCATATATAATAAAGACAATGGTCAGTAACATATTAAAGTAAGAAATCTTTGATGAATTGTTACTATGAAGTTTACTAAGCATACGAGATGTGAGTGATCTAGATTCGGAATACTTATGTTGATAGACATCTTAGTAAAGGTGTTGTATATAATAAAGATTATATATGATAATACCGATGAGAATTAATTATCTTTATAAACTTTCCGTTTGACATAAAATTTAATTCTTATCATAATAGATGATCATTTCTAGATCAGTCTAAATCATGAGTATTCATGAACTCTTGTTTGTATTTATTAGATCTTTTGATTCACTCGTTAAGGTTTCTTATTATAATGAGGCTAATGACTTTTGTTTTGGAGATTCAATGTCATGAATGGCTAGGAACATGATTTACAATAATGGAATCCATACTTTCCTAATCGATAGAATATTGGTTCCCTTAAGAGTTAATTCTGGAAATGAATAGTTATTGAGCTGAAATCTATAATTTGATTATAGATTAATTATTGGCTAGTGAATTAATGGTACTTAAGGATCAAGAGGTAACTAGAAGGGTAAAACAGTAATCTTGACCAGCTCTAATTAACGAACCAATAAATGGAGGACAAAACTACATTTATTGATTATATCAATGGACTACAAGAGAAAACTCTGTAAATATAATTTTATAAATACATAGAGTGTAATACCATATTTATAGTGGAGTAATCATGGAATTAATAAATAAGATTATTAGATTCAAAAGTTTAATTAATAATCTAGTTTATTGGAGCTTCGTATTATAGGTCTATGGTCCCCAGATCACCTATGTCCTACATTGTCAATGGTAAGGATGTTAAAAGAAAGATTTGTAGAGAAAAAGACTTAATTACAAAGGAATTAATTTTCCAGGGCAAGGTAATAATTATGTGATAATTATGGGCAATTGATTAATTATGAATTAATTAATTATTTAACTACATAGTTTTATTTTGAAAAACTATATGTTAACATAAATATAAATCACGTTTGGATTAATATAAAGAGAGATATTTATAATTATCTTATTTTTAATAAGATATTTATTTATTTATTTAAAATTGATATTTTAAAATAAAGTTGATTTTGAATTAACTGATATTTATTTTGGGATAAATATATTGTCTTAAATTAACAAATAAATGAGAAAATTAAATCGACTCTAATAGTGTGGCGCCACACACAGAGATATTAGTATCCCTGTTATTTGAATTTTAAATTTCTAAATTATTTGTTTAATCAGTTATTTGATTATTCTTTTTAAATATGAATTTAGATTAAATAATTAAATAGGTTATAACTAATTAGTTTTATTTTAATAAAATAAATATTAATTAATTAAGTTAATTATTTTTATAAAACTGAAAGAGCGATACTTTCAGGCTTAAATTATTTTAAGCGATTAAAAAGTTTACACTATCAAATTCTCTATCTGAAAAGAAAGCAATAGTTTTTCCTAAACCTGAAAATCTATTCAATACATTTTCTCTCAATCAAACATCTCTAAATCTCATATGTTGAGTACATCTAGAGAGTTCTAAATCATCCTTTAGAATCCTATGTGGCCACACACGTCCTTCTGTGTTTGAGGATTGGTGTGGAAAATCAAGGTGTAAGCTTTCAGAATCTGGATAGGAAGATCGTTGATTTACACAAAAAGGTTCATGGATTCTTGATAGGCTTCAAGAGGTAATCTCTAATCTATTTTTATGTGATTTAATATGCCTATATATGTATGATCATAAATCGTATTAATAATTTTTTTAAAAAGACCCATTCAGTGCGTAACTCTGATTTATACTTTTCATACCAATAGTTGTTGCAAATAGAGGTATCGATTGATAATTATAAAAACAGATGGTGTAAAAAAAAATTCAATAAAATACAGGATATCAAATGAGTATTTATCCTCATATATTTGTAAACTTTTGTATATAAAGCATAAAAATGAAATTTTATTTTTTTCTTATTAGAAGACATTATGGCTTTTACTTTTAGAGTAATGATATGTGCACACACAAACACTACACACACTTATGTGGAAAATCATTTTTACATAGTGGGACTCATCTTAAATAAATACGATTGGTTGAAGTGATTTGCCACATAAGTGTGTGTAGTGTTTGTGTGTAATATGTGTGTACATATTATTACTCTTATTTTTAAGGCCCTACTTCAGACACAATAATTTTCATAGCATGACTAATTTTTTTGTTGACGCATCAAAAGTATATTGACATTTGTAGCTTCGTAGGTGTCACTATCATGCCAAAAGTGTCATAAATTGAAAAGGCAACATCATTATCAATTCACAATGGAGGCGCGAACAAAAAAGGGATTTTTTTTACAATATACATAATATTATTATTAATTACATAAATACCATTACTTCTTTTATTATCAAAAATTTTGTGACACCTCAGCAATCCTATACCGGATTCCAAACTCCCATACTTGAAACTGGTTCTTTTGAAATTGGAAAGATACCAAAAAGAAAATTATTGAAACAAAGAACATTCCCGATCAAAATGTAGTGTCTCGGAATTTTACTTAGCTAGATAGTAGTAGCTTGTGCGATAGTATTTTAGTTTTCGTGGTTATTGGTTCACGCTGGGATTTAGTTGGAAACTCATAGAGATAGTTATGGATTTTATAAGTTTAGTCTATAGTTTAGAAATAGTAATTTTATCATAAGGTTGATTAATATAGCTGGTCCTAGAAATGTTATTTATTATAACCTAAGGTTTAGATAGAATAATTAAGAATGTGACACTAGTCACATGTATGTTTATTAAGGATTTAAGGACTTTAGATGAATAAATTAATCAATGATAAACCTAGGAAGTCTAGAACCTTCCCTCAGCTGTTAGGATCACATTTTACTCATTCAAAGTGGTTTAAACAAATTCAGGTGTGCTGAAAGTGTGCAAAAACGTGTTTGATATATCAGCATATGTCGATATATCGAAGCTATAGGGGGCGATATATGGCCTATGATTGATACAGAAAACACATCAACTTTGCACGAATGAAAACATGGAGGTTCAGGACTATGGGGGAGGCGATATACTGCCTATAGGGGGCGATATATCGGCTCCACTTGCATGTTTTGAAAATCTATGGAATCCGAGCTAGAAACAACCCTAGAAACCTTGGACTTGCTCTTGAAAGTCTTTGACCTAGTTCTGGGCATCTGTTGAGCAGAAAATTCAATTTTTATTCAATTATTTATTCATTTTAAAAGGAGTTAGTTGCACTGCTTGAACTCGATAAATAGGACCTTTCACTCAGCCATTTGCTTCATCATTCAAGCATTTTTCAGAGCCTCCAAGCTGCTAAGTTCGTTCTAGAGGGAAACACTAGGGTTTTGGGGTTAAAAGCTTTCAAATATAAGCTTTTCTAAACACTTGGGAAGTAAGATAGAGTGTTATTTCGGTATTGAGGTGTAGGTCAAAGTTCTAATCTACTCTTATCTTCAGGTTTAGTTCATTATAGTCCCTCTTATTCTTTCATTTTCTTCAACATCCTAACTTTTTCTAATAACTTTTTGTTAGTTGTTTGATTCCTTTGAAACTAAAGGTTTTTGGTAAGTTCTTATCTTGATGGTTTAGATCTTCTCTTCATCCTATTTTCTTTAGGAAACTTATGGATCTTACTGTTTGGTTTTAGGAGTTTCCAATCCCGTTCTTGTCTCCAATATCCTGGTTTTTGGTAAGGAAAATAGGTTAGATTTTATGTCTTATGATTATGTTTATATGCTATGTGTGTGTGTGTGTGTGTGTATGTATGTATGTATGTCTGTATGTATGTATGTATGTAGGTATGTATATGTTTTATGTTGTAGTCGCTTGGGAAATATGGTTGCTTAGATAGAAAATAAGAAAATCCCAAGATTTTTATCATTATTGTAGACTATAGTTATGTTTAAACCTACCTCTAAATAGTAGCAAGAGGACCTAGATGGTTTATCATATACTATATTTGTGTCTAAACCTACCTCTAAATAGTAGCAAGAGGACCTAGATGGTTTCTATCACATACTACGGTAATGAGTTGATGGCCATTAATATTGTTGTCTTATGTTTTATGATTTACGTTTTTACGTCATACGTTTTATGATTTATGTTTTACGTTTTATGGCTTATGATATGTTTAATTAGTTTTTCCTTACTGGGCATTAGGCTCATTCCTTTTTATTTTAGATGGTGCAGGAAAATGAGCTTGGAAGGCGGGACAGATTCGTGACAACTTTAGCATGTGTATTGGGAGAGGACAAAATGAATGGACTGATGCGAAAGATTGAGGATGATGTTTATATTTTGAGTCTTTTTAATTATGTATTATGTTTTTCCGCATTTGGAATTTGAACGATTAAAATAAATGCTTAAATTTTCTTTGTGATTTTATTTTATAACAATGTGATCCCGTATTTTGGATTTTTATAATAAAGTTATATTATTTTATGCGTGTATTCGAAAATAATTTTTATGTCTTAGTAGTTTTTAATGGCCTGAAGTCTTTAAGTTAGTCGGGTCATTACAGTTGGTACCAGAGCCATGGTTCATATGCATGAAGTTCTCCTTGATACACACACAAAAGCACCGGATCTAACCGCCAATGTAAGTGTTTATGTTATGAATGTTATGTTTATGTTAATAACTAACGTTTTAATCATTATGTTTTCAATCAAAATGAATGGAGCTTTGACTTATCAAGATATTCGAGCCATTAAGGCATTGAAAAGGGTTAGAGAGCGAAGGGATACAATAGGAGTGCTAGAAAGAATCACTCAAAGATTGATCATATTTCACAAGGAGATAGTTCACCTTCAAATTGCTAAGCAAATTATGATGAGAGCCAGGGAAAAATATGTCTTAGTAATTAGACTTTTTAAGGATTTTCCATCAGTAGTTTCAAAATTGGAAGAATTATGGGAGACTATGGATGATGAAGATGATGTACCAGTAGTTATGAGATATTATTTTCGTATACTTAGGTTTACCTATAGGTTTGAGTTTCAATTAACTAACGAACAAAAGCATAATATCCTAATGAATATTCCCCGAGGTAGTTTCGAGGCTCATGATAATGATGATTATGAGGAAATAACTGATGATATGCTAGATGAAGGGTCAGAGGTAGAAGATCCTGATTTTTAGAAATTTTACCCTAGTTATTATTAGTATAGTTTCTTTATTTATTTTGTATTATGATTGTAATAAGTGAAAATATTTTTTCTAAATGAATAAAGTTGTTATTATTTTTTTGAATGGCATGTATGAGTATGATTTTTTTTACAATCATAATAAATTTAGAATCAATTCAATAAATAATGACTGAATTCAGTGAGGGTGGATACAAATCAATGGACAGGGTTCTGTATTGAGAGTTTAGGGAGCCATAATATTGGGAAAGATTTTACTAATCCCAGCCCTCCCTCAATATGGTTAACTTTGGAACAACGACGAGTTTCGAGCCAGAGGATTAAGTCATATAGGGTGGTTAGAAACAAACTTAGAAAATAATAAAGGTGGTTTAATAGTCTAAGTATAGAAACACACTTTAATTTATAAAGATGGCTTACATAATTTTTCATAAGAAATCATAACTGATAGGTCCAAGTTATGTTTGCTTAGACTAAGTTTTGCCTTAGAAACTATTAGGGTAAGTTCTAACGTGTTTTCTCAACTGTTAGAACTTTGCTGAAGATGTCGTTTCAAAGAATTGCATGCACGAATGGCAATGCCCCCAGCACCGCCAACGAGACGCACGAAGCCCCTCCAGCCCGAAGAAGGGGAATACGTGCTACTACTACTGCTGCTAATAGAAATGCACCACCTCCAGTTGACAACAACGCTGAAATTATCCGGCTACGGAAACAAGTAGAAGAACTACCGCAACAATAATGACAACAGCCTCAGCTACAACTGTAGTCGTAGCCTCAGCCTCAGACTCAGCCGCACCCTCAGCCAATGGCTCAAGCACCCCAACAAGGGCAGAACATAGGATACCCGCATGGGGGATTATTGATGGTGAACTACACGCCTTATCCAACTCAGTACATAGAGCCAATCTATGAGCATTTTCGTAGGCAACACGCTCCAAATTTTGAAGGAACAACCGACCCCTTTGAGGTTGAAGAATGGCTTAAGAATGTAAAGCCAATTTTGGAACACATGAACCTTGGCAACATGGATCGCATATCTTGCGTTTCCTCTCTACTGAAAAAGGATGCTAGAATCTGGTGGGATTTCGTACAACAGACTCATGATATCACCACCATGACTTGGGCCAGATTTGTGGAGTTATTTCACAAAATGTACTAGAACTCGGCAGTCATCGCTATGAGCGTGGAAGAGTTTGCCAGTCTGAAGCAAGGCAATTTGAAGATAATCGAGTACACTCGACAATTTGATCGTCTAGCCAATTTTGCGCCAGAGTTAGTCCCAACCGACTTGTTGATGCTCATAATCTCATCAAGAGAAAATATGAGGCCGAGGCAAGGCCCTTGGGCCACCGTCGTCTCGAGAAGCCATCGCACCATCATGACACGAGTCTGGGTTCATTCCTCGTGGAGTCGATGCCAGGTGGCCCACATTGGCAAGGCATAGGTGCCAAGGCTCAGTAGCCTTGCGAGGCCCATCTCGCCCATGCACCTCACCTCAGCCATACGCGAGGCCCCTCACACACCTGCACCTCGGCCATACGCGAGGTCCATCTCGCCCATGCACCTCGCCCGTGGCCCCGCCTCGCCATCTTGGCTCAAGTGGCCTCGCCCCGGAGTGGCCTCGCCCGTGGCCTCGCCTCACCATCTAGGCCCGCGCCCCGGAGTGGCCTCGCCCGTGGCCCCGCCTCGCCATCTTGGCTCAAGTGGCCTCACCCATGGCCCCGCCTCGCCATCTTGGCTCAAGTGGCCTCGCCCGTGGCCCCGCCTCGCCATCTAGGCCCGAGCCCCGGAGTGGCCTCGCCCGTGGCCCCGCCTCGCCATCTAGGCCCGAGCCCCAGAGTGGCCTCGCCCGTGGCCCCGCCTCGCCATCTCGCCCCTGGCCACGCATGAGGAGGAGGGCCTCGTGAACAGCCAGAGAGTCGCGCCACCAAGGGAGCCACACCACCAAGGGGGTCGCTAGGAGGGCGTCTCGCTACGTATCCTTAGACATCCGTCAAGGCCACATGCCTATAAACCAGACTCGTGAGTGATCTTGGAAGGCTTCAGGCATCTCGTGCCAAGGATCCAAGATCTCCACCTCACGCCAGGACCATAGCACATACCCAGGGTCCCATTCCTTACACCTTGAGACCCCTATGCTTAGAGGCTCCAGTACGATTCGAATGGGACATACTTGTACGACCTAGTACTGAGTACGGATACCAGTGCCAGTGAGACTGCTGGGGTAAGAGTCATGGTCCGTACGTCTACGGCCAAAGGTCAGAGCCGACACCACTACCTCCTGCGCCACTACGCCTGCCACCACTCATCAGATATGGGTACAGACAAGTATTGGAGGCATTCTCCTGACATCTGCTCCTGTGCTGGATGTACGACCACAACCTCTGAAGCCACTCCCTTGACATAGTACTTATGTACCCCATGGTCTCCTGGACCACTATGTACCTAAGGACATTAGAGCCTACTATAAAATGAACTCTAAGACCACCTGAAAGGGGGTTGGAAGTTTTACTGTAGCAAAGGCTTGAGAGTTAATGAAAGATTGATTGATTTCTCCATTGTTATTCTGTCATAATTCTTGAGTTATTGCTTTGATTTCTATAGCTTTTTAATTGACGATCCTGACTTGATAACTTCTTCCAACTCAACTTAGTTGACGAGTTCTCACCGTCAACACGACTACTTGAGGGTTATCAAGTTCTCCAGGGGACTCAGACCCAAGATTGAGTTAGGAGTCAAGCTTGCAAACGCTGGAACCACTTCTTACGCCAATGTTCTGGAAACAGCTATAGAGGTGAAAAGGCTCCAAGAAAATGTTAGTAAGGAAGAGGCAAGCAAGTCTTAACCCAAGCAGCAGAATCAGACTCAGAATTGTCGAAACCACAACAACAAATAGCATAACAATAATGGGCAGAAAAGAAAGCATCATGATTGTAGCGACCTGGATTTGCTAATCAGGCTTAGGGCCTTGATTAGTGTGCCTAGAGGGCAATAAGTGGTTTAATATGCTTATATGTGAATTTATGTGTATATATGATTATGATGCATGTTTAATTGAGTTAAATGTGCATGTGGGCCCCGTCTGGATATTAGGGGCATAAATGTGATAAATGAGATATATGTTGTATATGTGTGATATGTTTGTACAGCACGATCCGAGACAGTCCTGGAGAGCGGTTGGCCACAGAGTCACAACGGGGTTGAGATTCGGACTCGGGGCGAGTCGAGGGGTAATCTGGGTAGTAGATAAGTTATGGGGTTATTGGGACATGAGAATAAATATTTGGAGATATATTTGAGGATAGAATGTCTAGGCGGGAATATTTGGGGAATTTACCATTTTTTCCCTCGGGGACGTTTTGGTACCCCGAGCCTTGAGGTAACCCTTTAGACTTAAGTTTTATAAAACAAAAAATAGGAACTGTTTAGAAACTTGTGAAACCGACCCACACTTTCCTTGAACTAAGGATAGCTCTTGCTTTCTCTCTTACTCTCTAAGACAAAACTCAAGAAGGAACTCAAAGGAATTGCTTAGGAATTGAAGGGATTTCAGCTGGGATACTCTAGGAGCTTGAAGCTTTGGGATTGAGGATCAAAATTTTGGGACTAAGCTCAGCAAGGTAAGCTCTAAACACTAAGGTTTAGTCTTTAATTTCTGCTGGTTTTAGGGGATTGCATGTTAGCTAAGCTTGATTAATCTTTGGGTGCTTTAGCTAAGTTTTGGAGCATATTTTAATGAGGTTTTGATGTTGTTTCTGTGCTAGAGTAATCATGCTGGATATCTAGGAATGTTAGCTTGGTTTTGGTGGGAATTGGCTTGAAGGAAGGATGGAAAACTGATGTAGAAATCTGGGTTCGCTGTATAGCGCCGCGGCCCTAGGAGGGGTGCGTCGCGGCCCACGTGCGCGCGGCCATGGAAGGCGAGGGAATTCACGTGCGCCACGGCACCTGGTGGGCGCGCCGCGGCCCGTGTGGGGGATAGCGAAGAGCTAGCCTCTGTTTTGAGGCTAGCCGCGACTCTAGTGGGTGGGGCCGCGGCCCTTAGTGTCAAATTGGGTTTTAATGGTATTTTATGCTTGGGAACTCAAGGGGTAAGGCTCGGGATGGATTTTATCATCCGGATTGATAGAATTCAAGGTCCCGGAGGTTAGGGATTATGGCTCGGAGTTATTTATTGGGTTAGAATTTGATGAGCGGATATTGTTATGTGTTGTGACTAGGTTTTCGGCGAGGCTCACGTTAGTGGACTGTGCTCTGGGCATCGGTGCTCAGGAAGCTCGGAACTCAGGTAAGGAAACCCCTGTTTCCATAGAGCTTGTGTGCAGGGCTGAGCCCAGTGTGTTGAATGGAAATGATATGCAGGGCCGAGCCCTATATGTTAGAATTGCAGAGCGTAGCTCTTTATCTGTTTATGCTTGAATTCTATACTTGTTGGTATACCATGTTTGATATTATATGTGTGATCGGCGAGGGCCGGGAACAGTGTAGACCGAGAACGACGTGGGGCCGGGAACGGCATCAAGGACGTTGAGTGCAAGGCCGAGAACGGCAAAGGGCCTAGAGCAGTGCTGAGCACGTGGGGTGCGAGCTGCCAGGGCAAGTCCCTATCAGGATACCTGGGATATCCTTACGGCGTGGTCCACGGATCCAAGGCTTGGTAAGCGCCTAGAACGGCTAGGCCGTATGTGTTTAGCCATTGGTGGCCTGTTTATATGCTTGTCTTGTGTATTGCATATGTTATCTGTTATGGGTTTTCTTGCTGGGCTTCGGCTCACAGATGCTGTGTGGTGCAGGTAAGGGTAAAGAGAATATCAACCAACCATGAGCACAGCTGGCGTGAGGCGGCGTGTACATGTCCGGCCAGCCTGGCTGCCACAGCTAGGGAATTTTGGGAGATGCTTGTAAATGAACTTAGATTTTGTCGTTTAGTCGACTCTGGTCAATTTTGTGTTGTAAATACTTTCTAAACTATGTTTTGGGATCCCAGGTGTAAACTTTTATGATTTGCTATGAAAAACTACTTTCTCTAATGTTTTCCTTTTAACTATGGCTTAGTTACACGATTTGAAGTAAATCCTCGATTAGCGAGTTGAAAGCACGATTTTAAACACACTTGGTAACGGCTCTAAGGAGGTAGGGCATTATAATGATAATAAGCAAGACGACGTTAAAAAAAGAGCACTGACCAATAACAGTAATAATAGGTTGGGTTATGTGGAATACCCTCAATTCTCCAAGTGCCAGAAAAGAAATCTTAGGGAGTGTTTTGCAAACACCAAGGGTTGTTACAATTGTAGCCAGGAAGGTCGTCGAAAAAGGATTGTCCATTGCTCAAAACAGAAGAAAAGAAGGACAACAAGATGGTTCTAGCCAAAGTCTTTGCCTTGGCCCAAGGAGAAGCTGAAGCTAGCAACACGGTAGTCCCAGGTCATCTTCCTATCCTCGATAATATATGTTCAATATTGTTTGATTCAGGAGCAACACACTCGTATATCTCATTAAGAATGATAGAAAAATTTGACAAACTTTGTGAAAGATTTAGAACTAGGTTTGTTACAGAAATGCCTTTGGGTGAAGTAGTTCTATCATCACGAACAGTATGAGGAGTACCGATCAAAGTCGAGGGCGTGGAGCTAGAAGGAGACCTGATAGAGCTAGAAATCAAGGAATTTGACGTAATACTGGGCATGGATAAGTTAGCGAGACATGGCACAACCATCGACTGTAGACATAAGCAAGTGACGTATGAAACTCCTGAGGATAAGAAACTATGTTTTATGGGAAAGGTTTCAAGACTACGAACACCACTTATCTCATCTCTCAAAGCTCATAGGATGATAGAGAAAGTATGTCATGCATTCTTAGCAAGCATCACAGATATGGTACAGGAAACACCATTAAAGGTTGGAGACGTCCGCATTATAAAGGAATTTGCAGAGATATTTCCTGACGACTTACCAGGGTTACCCCTTGCTTGGGAAATTGACTTAACAATCGATCTAGTACCGGGAATCGAACCTATCTCAAAGGTACCATATCAGATGGCACCTACCGAACTCAAGGAGTTGAAAATGCAGTTACAAGAGCTCTTAGACTTGGGTTTCATCAGACCGAGCCATTCACCATGGGGAGCACCGGTTCTATTTTTGAAGAAGAAGGATGGAAGCATACGGATGTGTATCAATTATCGCAAGTTGATCAAGGTGACAGTTAAGAATAAGTACCCGCTACCCCAGATCGATGATTTATTTGATCAACTCTGAGGAGCGACCATATTTTCAAAGATTGATCTATGGTCTGGTTATCACCAGCTCAAGGTAAGGGAAGAAGATATACCAAAGACAGCTTTTAGGACTAGATACGGACATTACGAGTTCTTAGTTATGTCTTTTGGATGGACTTAATGAATCGGGTCTTCAAGGATTACTTGGGCAAATTCGTCATAGTGTTCATTGACGATATTTTGGTGTAATCCAAGAATGAAGTCGAGCAGGAGGAACATTTAAGACACCCATGCTGCGACTAAAGAAGCATCAACTTTATGCCAAGTTCAAGAAATTCGAATTTTGGCTATCACAAGTAGCGTTCCTGGGGCACATAGTATCCAACAATGGAGTCACAATAGACCCAACTAAAGTAGAGGTTGTGAAGGATTGGCCAAGACCTAAGAATGCATGAGATGTTAGAAGTTTTCTTAGGCTAGTAGGCTATTACCGGAGATTTGTAGAAGGCTTTTCTAAGATAGCCACTCTGTTTGCCAACCTGACCCAGAAATAACAAAAGTTCAACTGGATGGATAAATGTCAAGAATGCTTCCAGTTGCTCAAAGATAAATTATGCTTAGTACCAGTACTTTGCATACCGACACCCAACGACAAGTTTGTAGTATATTGTGATGCGTCCAAGTAAGGATTGGGCTATGTGCTGATGCAAAATGACAAGGTGATAGCCTACACCTCAAGGCAACTGAAGGAATATGAGAAACGCTATCCAACACACGATATGGAGTTGGCAGCAGTGGTCTTCGCATTGAAAATCTGGTGCCACTATCTTTATGGAGAACGGTGTGAGATTTATATGCACCACAAGAGCTTAAAATATTTCTTCACGCAGAAGCAGCTCAACATGAGGTAGTGTAGGTGGTTAGAACTAGTAAAGGATTATGACTGCGAAATCCTATACCACCCAGGAAAAATGAATGTAGTTGCAGATGCGTTAAGTCAGAAGAGTTACATAAATCTGGCAGCATTATTCGAAATTGAAAAGCCACTTCAGCAAGAGTTTCTTAACGCCGGAATAGAAATAGTCATGGGTCAACTGGCTAACTTGTCCATCCAGCCGAGTTTACTAGATGATATACGGATCGGGCAAGGACATGATGACATGTTAGTATCACAAATGGTTGCAGTCAAAGAAGGCAAGACTACGAATTTCTCTATATCAGGAGAGTGGATTTTATGATACAAAGGTCAGGTGTGTGTGCTGAATAACTATGGAATTAAGATGAAGATATTAGAAGAGGCACACACTACCCCATACTCAGTTCTCCCGAGGTCGACCAAGATGACTCATGACCTCAAGTCACTGTATTGGTGGCTGGGAATGAAGAAAGACGTAGCAGAATATGTGTCCAAATGCCTTATATGCCAGCAAGTAAAAGTGGAACATTAGCGACCCGCAGGCTTATTGCAACCGCTTAGCATTCCAGAATGGAAGTGGGAAGACATAGGCACGGATTTTGTGACAGGATTACCACGAACAAATAAGCAAGACAACTTAGCTTGGGTTCTGGTAGATAGACTCACCAAGTCAACTCACTTCCTGCCTGTCAAGACTATCTACACTGCGGACCAGTACGCAGACATTTACATTTGAGAAATTATACGACTACATGGAATCCCTAAGACTATAGTATCCGATAGAGGATCGGTGTTTACATCGAGATTTTGGGGGAAGCTTGCATCAAGCCATGGTGTGTATCTTAATTTCAGCACGGGTCTTTCCCTCAGATCATATGCAGCTGGAAAATAAATGCATGGAAGAAATAGCCAAGGAGTCCATGTACGTTCCACATAGACAGCACGATTTTCATGATGGTTTTACGAGCTAGGGATGCATAAATTGATAAGCGCGAGCTTATAATATTTATAAGGCACGATCTTCATGATACAAGCTCGAAGGTGTGGTCATCTCGGGGTGAATTGAACATATGGCATGTCTGCAGATCCCCAAAGACCCTGATACTTTATACGATCTGTTTACCGAGTTTTTCAGAAACGAATACAAACAGAATAATAAAAAGATAAGAACTGTAGAAGTGCTGAAATGTAACTAAACAAACAGTGTTTTTACGTGGTTCAGGCGTTAACAAGCCCTAGTCCACGAGTCGATGTTCTTATACTTGGAAAGGACTACAGTAAGATGGCTGGTGTACAAGTACTTCACACACTCACAGTGTTTCTCTCGGGTTCTCTTGAAGAAGATGAAGCTAGAGAGATTTTTGTAGAGTTTTTGCTATGTGATCTGTTGGCCGTCCCCCTTCTTGTAAAATGAAGGGGTCTTTATAGCTAGGGTTTCGGATTAGGGTTTTTCTCTACGTCCATGAGTCTTAATTACTCCAGCCATAAATAGGGAATACAATTACTGTAGTAGCATGGCTACAAAACTCTATGTGGGTATATTTACATGAAAGTATGGGGAACACACAAAGTCAGCCGCCTTTTCCAAGTTGTCAGCGGAACAGTAGGCGAAAAGGTACCCTTAGGCGTGCTGGGATGTGTGCGGCTTTGACCTGTCGGGCGTGTCAGGCGGGATCCTGTGTCAGGTGGATATCATTCCAAATATGCCTCCTCCATGACTCGACCGCTTGGTGTTGTTCCGTGCGAGGCACGGAACCGTTTCCGCGAAGAACACTCGAAGAGCTTCTCCTGGAAGGAGCTTCCCCGAAGGATACCCCTTCGGGAGTCCGAGAGGGTTGACGGGTTTCCGTGTTGTGTTTGCTTGGAAGAGTAATCCGGACACTAAACAGGAGAGGCGAAGCCTTTCTGTCCATCCGCGAGCTCTGGTCACCTACCGTGAAAGACATCGATAATTCTGCTTCCCCGAGGACATCAATCTAAACGCTATCCGGAAATCTGGATAACACGATCATTTATGGCCAGCCTATGATAGTTAATGCCCCAGATATTAGAAGTCTATTTTTTTCATGATCAGATCATATCCTAGTATAAATGTGAATATTTCATAATAAATGTAATAAATACACAAATCTATGATTGACTCACGGGGTTACCCAAACCTGTCCAGGGAATTTCTCTATAAATACTGAGAATATTGGACAGGAAAGGGTGCGATTATTCTGTAATACCGAAACTCTTTCAAAATAGAGAGAGAAAAGTAGTAATAATATAGACTCGTGGACTAGGTGGATTTTAACCACTGAACCACATAAAAAGACCATCGTTCTTTAGAGTTATTTTCTTACTTCAGTTTACCATCAAGCACTCATTCAACCTTGTTATTTTCTTAATTCACTGTTGCCGAAAAACCACGTCAACAGTTTGATGCTTTAATTGAGAGGAAAATTATTTCTTTCATAAAAATTCCAATCAAATCTCATCATGGTGGTCACTTGCTTGATGCACGACAATGAGATGGAACAGCCTGGTGGGCAGGGGGCCCACCATATTGCTATTTCAAATGAGCATGGCCCAAAAGTTCAGCAACGACCAGGAAAGCAACCGGTGGGCCACAACGATACTGGGAGTTCGGTGTCATTGCCGCCGAATCCAAACCCAGACTACTTAACTGCAGTAGAACTGGAAAACATGCAATAAAGGAGCCATCTTGCTAAGGCAAGCAGGCAAATCGAGGAGGTTTTGGCATGGCTACCCCCTCTTGCAATCAACGTTAATGTCAAAAAGAGGCAAAGTGGGTCTCATAAGTCCCACAGGGATAACCAATCCAAACCAAGTCGGTCAATCAGAACTGCCACCCCAAGTTCTGTGCCCACAGCGCGAGATCGCCAAAATGCTCAGCCAGGTGACCATCTCAGGGGTCATCGGCAAATTAGTCGATCGGTCAGAACTGCGACACCAAGTTCGGTACCACCATCGCAGGCTCATGGGAATACCCATGGAAACCAACGAGGAGAAGCCAAAGCAGGCTCACAGAGACAAAATGTTCCGACCAATCCTCCTGTGCCATGATCGGATCGCCAGGCGACCACGGGCTAATTTAGTTTGCCCTGATGGGAACAGCAGGAGAAATCCTCCATCACCCATAAGACATCTGACACTGCCTCGCTCTGCACGAGACATTCTGGTTGACGGGAACAGCAGGAGAAATCCTCCTCCGTCTGCTCAGGACAATCCTGCTTATGGGGATAGCATAAGAAATCCTCCTTCGTCTGCCTGTACTTATGTCCCGTAGACCCGAGTCAATAGTTTGAATCCTCGGCCTCAACCGTGAGTAGTGAGCTTCGCTAATGGAAGTTATTGGAATGAGAGCCACCGAAGTGGTAGGTCCAAAGGCAATCTGAGAAATCACCTGAGTTCAGCTCAGAGTCCCCGATTCGATCCATAGCCTAATCTGCGAGATCATTTAAAGTCGCAGAGAAAATTCAGCTCGAAATGAAGGAGTTAGTTCCACTCGTCACGGGGGAGGTCCTTCTGAGGTACGTGATAACAGAAATATCCCACAAAACCTAGCCCAAACTTGGAGGGACAACAACCTGTAGAATGCGTACAATAGGACGGGAGCTGTTGAACAGCCCTAGAATAACCAAGGAACTAGGGACCAAACCCTCGAAAGGTTAGCCCAGATGGAGGACCTGATGAAAAGGCTCCTATTAGAAAAAGAGAAAGATGAGTGTGATTCAGAGGATGAGCTCGAGCTTTTACCCCGAATAATGCGGCGGCTGCATATTCACAGGGTTTCAGGATGCCACATTTGTCAAAGTTTGATGGAGATGGAGATCTGTCTGACCACTTGGGGATGTTCAACACCATGATGATGGCCCACAACATCGGGCCCAAGCTAAGGTGCTTAATATTCCCCTCGACTCTGATTGGGCCAGCTAGGCAATGGTTCAAACTATACAAGAGGCATTCAATTAGCTCGTAAAAGAGCTTTTCCGCTGATTTCAAGAGAGAATTCAGGGCTTCTCAAGTAGCTAGGATTAAAGCTGACTCTTTGGAAAACATAAAGTAACAGCCCGGTGAACCATTGAAAGCATACCTAAGTAGGTTTTCTAATGATGCTGCATGAGCTAGAGATGCCGACGAGAGTTCTAAGCTCATGGTAATGAGAACGGGAATCCTTGTTGAAGGCGACCTGTGGCAAGAGCTATAGAGGAAAGGAGTTAGTACTGTTGATGAGTTCTTGAACCAAGCTCAAAGTTGGGTTAACCTAGAAGAGGCACGAGCTTCCATCGCAAGAACCAGCCAAGTCCCTATCCAGCTCGTTGGAGTTGTAACGGATGTAGCGACTATGACTCAAACTGTTACCCAGAATAACCAAGGGAGGAATAACAAGAGAAAGGAAAATGGTGAGGGTGACCAAAACGAAACAAATAAAAATAGGTCCGTGGAGAATTTAAACCGTTCTATACAGCATATACCGACCTCACGGATTCTAGAGAACACATCTTCCTTGCAAATTATGCTCGCCTTCCGTGGAAGAAACCAAAACCTTTAAAGAATCAATGGGTGAAGAGAGATCCTTCAAAATTTTGTCGATTCCACAATGATATTGGTCATAATACTGATGACTGCAGACATCTGAAAGATGAAATCGAGACTCTCATCAGGGTAGGACCTTTGGCTCAATATGCCCGAAATCGAACAACTCCAAGTCAGCCATTTAGACAAAACACTCCATCAGCTCCGGAAGCTCCAATGAATCAAACCGGAGCTCAGGTGAATCAGGATAATCTTCCTCCGATAATAGGAGGAGATATAGCCACCATTTCAGGAGGACCTCATTTGGCAGGCACAAGCAGAGGTGTCCAAAAAAGGTATATCAATGAGCTGAAATCCCATAATGGAGTCGAGTTTGTCTCAAAGCAACGGTTGTCAAAGTAGCAGCGGTTGGAAAAATAACCAATCAGATTTACAGAGGAAGATGCCAGCCATGTCTAGTTCCCACATAACGATCCTCTAGTGACAACCATTCAGCTCGCCAACCGGAGAGTTAAGAGGACGCTGGTAGATAATGGAAGTTCCGTGAATCTACTCTTTAGGTGCACCTTAGAAAAAATGGGATTGTCTATAACTGAGCTAAAGGCTACCTCTGTGGTTCTATATGGGTTTTCTGGTGAAGGGTCGACAGCTATAGGAACAATCGAGTTAGTGGTAACATTGGGTGAAAGTCCATGTCTAGCCGCATACAATGCAATTTTGGGCTGACCTACGTTGATGGCATTCAAAGCCATAACCTCTATCTGCCACCTGGCAATCAAATTCCCCTCATCTGCGGGAATATGCACTATCAGAGGCGATCAGCTCGCTGCTAGGGAATGCTATAGCAGTTCCATGAAGGGAAAATAACAACCCAGGCAGCAAGCAATGGCCATAAGTGATGAAGTTGAGGAGTCCTCGGAAGTGTAAGTTGCCCCAAATAATGACATCGATCCACGAATAGGCGAAGATAGGTCAAAGCTCTAAGCTATTGAGGAGCTCGAGGAGGTAAAAATAGATCCCACGTATGCTTCAAGGGTCGTTAAGATTGGAAAAAATCTTGGCGATGATAGGAGAAAGGAGCTGGTTAAATTTCTGCAAGGGAATCTAGATTTTTTCACCTGGTCTCATGAAGACATGGTGGGAATAAGCCCGAGTGTGATCATGCACACCCTAAACTTGGATAAAAGTGTGCCTACGAAATCCTAAAAATAGAGACGTTTGGGAACAGTTCGAGCTGAGGCATTGGAAGAAGAAGTAGCTCGGTTATTAAAGTGTGGGTTTATTCGTGAAGCAAAATACCCGATCTGGGTCGCGAATCCTAACCTGGTACCAAAGTTGAATGGAAAATGGTGGACTTGTATTGATTTCTCCGACCTGAACAAAGCTTGTCCTAAGGATTGCTTCCTATTCCGAGAATTGATCAGTTGGTAAATGCCACTGCAGGACACAAACTCATGTCTTTTATGGATGCGTACTCTGGATATAACCAGATTGCGATGAATCCTGCAGACCAGGAGCATACTAGCTTTATGACTCCAATGAATGTATACTGTTATAAATTTATGCCCTTTCGGGCTGAAGAATGTTGGGGTTACCTACCAACGGTTAGTTAACAGAATATTCGTTGATCAGATCGGGAAAAATATGGAAGTGTATGTCGATGATATGCTAGTCAAATCCAAGACTGTCGATAACCATGTTCCCAATCTAAAAGAATGTTTTGAAATCTTGAGGAAATACAATATGAGGCTAAATCCCTAAAAATGTACTTTTGGAGTAGCGTCAGGAAAGTTTCTGGGATTCATAGTCAATACAAGGGGGATAGAGGCGAACCCAGAAAAAATCAGGTCATTATTGGAGATGCCTTCGCCCAGATCGCGTAAAGAAGTTTAGAGCTTGACTGGAAAAGTGGCTGCGTTAAACCGATTTATTTCAAAGTCCACTGACAAGTGTTTTCCCTTTTACAACTTGCTTAGAGGAAATAAGAAATTTGAATGGACTGAAGAGTGCGAGCTGGAATTCCTCACCCTAAAGACGCATTTGGCCGAACCCCAGTATTGTCTAAGCCTATATCTGGAGAGCCCTTGTTCCTATATTTGGTCGTAACAGAAAATGTAGCCAGCGACGTGTTAGTTCGGGAAGAAGACTGTGCTAAAAAACTGGTGTACTATATAAGCAAAAGACTTCTTGGGGCTGAATCATGGTATCCATTGATAGAAAATATAGCATTCTACTTGATATTAGCTTCCAGGAAGCTTAGACCATACTTCCAGTCCTATTCAATCCATGTCATGACCGACCAACCTCTAAGGCAGGTTTCACAAAAACCTGACGCGTCAAGACGTCTTTTAAAATGGGCAGTAGAACTCAGCCAGTTCCAGATATGGTACACACCACGGACCTCGATCAAAATCCAAGCCCTTGCTGATTTTGTGGTTGAATGCACCGAATTTCAAGAGAAGCTTTTGAAGGAGCCGGTGAAGGAGTTATGGAGAATATTCGCGGACGACTCATCTAATGAGAATGGATATGGAGCTAGGATCATATTGATCTCTCCAGAGGGGCATCAATTCCATACAACACTGAGACTCGGATTTGAAGTATCAAACAACGAAGCTGAGTACGAGGCTTTGTTATCCAAGCTTAGAGTGGCAAGAGAATTGAAAGCAAGGGTTGTCCAGTGTTATAGTGATTCCCAACTCATGGTAAATCAAGTGTTGGGGGAATATGAAGCGCGTGGTACCAAGATGGCAGCTTACCTAGCTAAGGTGAAGAAAGAGCTATTAGAATTTGAATATGGTACTGTCGAACAGATCCCTCGCGAACAGAACACTAATGCTGATGCTTTGGCAAGGCTTGCCACCACCAAGGAAGCTGAGACTTTGAACGTAGTACCAGTGGAATTCTTGAAGAGTCCAAGCGTGGCGAAAAAAGTGAAAGAGGTCGAGATTATTGACACAAGGCCGACCTGGATGACCCCCATAGTGCAATATCTTGCAACAGGAAGGCTACCTGAGGAAAGAAAGGATGCGAGAAAGATACTATATCAAGCTCCGAGATATGTGATAGTAGATGGAACGTTATATCGACGTGGTCATTCACTACCACTTCTAAGATGTGTTTTGCCTGAGGAGGCTAAAACCATTCTGCAAGAGGTGCGTGAAGGATTTTGTGGAGATCATGATGGGGGCAAAACCTAGCCTTGAAAATATTAAGGCTGGGATATTTTTGGCCCACTTTAACAAAAGAATCCATCTCCCATGTTCAAAACTGCGACAAATGCCAGCGCTTCGCCACTGTCGCATGAGCTGCTCCAGTCGAGCTGACGATGATCTCATCCCTGTGGCCATTTGCAGTATAGGGCATTGACTTAATAGGATCTTTACCTATGGGAAAGGGAGGAGTTCGTTATGCGATGGTCGCAATTGAATATTTTATGAAGTGGGTAGAGGCCGAGCCTTTAGCAACCATCACTTCAAAGAGAGTCCTCGACTTCGTGGTTAAAAACATTGTGTGTCGGTTTTGGCTTCCCAAAAAGATTGTGTCAGATAATGGAACCCGGTTTGATAGTGATCTCTTTACTGATTTCTGTGAAAGGCATGACGTAATTAAAAGTTTTTCATCGATTGCATATCCACAAGCCAATGGACAGGTAGAAGCTGTGAATAAGACCCTAAAGTCGAGCCTCAAGAAAAGTTAGATGAGGCCAAAGGAGTCTGGCCCAAGTAGCTCCCACAGGTACTCTGGGCATATCGAACTTCTCACAGAACCTCCACTATAACGACCCAAATTTGCTAATAAGGCTTTGGGCCTTCATTAGCATGCCTGGAGGAAAATATGTGAATTGTTGTTTAATATGTGGATTTATGTGAATATGTGATTAGTGATGCATGTTTAGGTGAATTAAATATGCATATGGGCCCCGTCTGGTTATTAGGGGCATGATTGTAATTTTAACCTATTGAGGGTATAAACATGATAATTGTGATATACCTGCGATATATCTGTGTTGCACGATCCGAGACAGTTCTAGGGAGCGGTTAGCTAGAAAGTCACAATGGGGTCGAAAATATGACTCAGGACGAGTCGAGGGGTATTTCGAGTGTTAGTCATTTTTAGGGTTATCAGGTTACGGAAATAAATATTCGGAGATATATTTGAGGTTAGAATGCCTAGGAGTGAATATTGGGGAAATTTACCATTTTTCCCACGGGGACGTTTTTTGTACCTCGAGCCTTGAGGTAACCGTATAGACTTAAGCTACATAAAACAAACCACAGAACCATTTGGAACTCTCTAAACCGACCCACACCCTCTCCCTTACTCTGGTTCTCTTCCACTCTTGGAGGCTTAGTGACATCTTGGAGGTTCTACTTGTGAAAACCAATTGGAAGCTAGGAATCAAGCTAGAGCTTTGGAGGCTAGGAGCTTGGGGCTTAGGAGATCAACTCAGAGACTCAATTCAGCAAGGGTAATTTTTAAATTATAAGGATTGTGTTTGGAATTTTTGTTGGTTTTCTTATAGTATGCATGTGTGTTGGGTGAAGAATTGAATTTGAGTTTGAGGAGGTTTTTGGCTTAAGTTCTAGTTGTGTTTTGCTGCTGAATCTATAGTATGATCTATGTGATAATTGGTTTGGATTGCTGGCTTGATTCTGGGGACAATTGGACTGGTTTTTAAGGTGAAAATGGTGAGTTTTTCTGGGCTCAAGGGGTCAGGCCGCGACCTTGTTCTTGCTGAGCCGCGGCCCCTTAGAACTTAGGGCGTCTAGAATTGGAGACGTGCCGCGGCGCCCTTCAGGAAGGGTCGTACGGGGATTCAATGTTACGATCGCCCGTGATGTGAAGATCAATTTGGATACGGAGTCTACAACCTACGCTCAGGTTGTGGATAAGGCCCTTACAGCTGAGGGGGCCGAGGACCAGATTTGGAGAGAGAGCCCTGTCAGGCGCGATGCTAGAAGGACAGTGCCTCCATTTATTGGGACCAGTCGGTGTAGTGGCTCTAGTGAGTAGAAGAGGAAGGCCCCAGACTCCTTTCTTCCTCCCAATTCAGATAGGAAGGCATGGGGTGGTTCCAGTGGCCTTCAGGGCAGAAGTGACAACTGGAGGAGCTTCCCAGTGTGTCCTCGGTGCAGACGATGACATCAGGGTGAGTGCAGGATTAGGGCCTGCTTTGTCTGTGGGAGTGCCAATCATCTGAAGAATGACTGCCCACAAGCCAGGAAGGAGGAGTCGAAGCAAGGCGACAGTCTCGCTCCTGCTAGGGTGTTTACTTTGACTCAGACTGAGGCAGAGGCTAGCCCCTCAGTTGTGATAGGTTAGATCTCTAGTGTTGGTTCTTCTTATACTGCATTGTTTGATTCGAGAGCTACCCATTCATTTGTGTCTGCTCTGTATGCTAGGGGTTTTCAGAATTTGTTGCTGACTGGGGAACTGGTAGTCTCTAGGAGGTGGATTAGAGCTTTACCAGTAGAGGTAGTTGGTAGGGAATTGTTTGCTGATCTGATTGAACTTGTGATGGATGACTTCAATGTAATCCTAAGGATGGATTGACTATCAAAGTATGGGGCGACAATTGACTGCAAGCGCAAGATGGTGACTTTTGAACCAGAAGGGGAGCTGCCCTTTGTATTTCTGGGGACAGAAAGATGTGAGAACAGTTTCAAATAGTTGAAGCGGCGACTGATCACTGCTCCAGTGTTGAGTTTGCCGACAAACAATGAGAAGTTCATGGTTTATTGCGATGCTTCCAGACAGGGTTTAGGATGTGTGTTGATGCAAGTTGGGAAGGTGATAGCCTATGCATCGAGACAATTAAAGGATTATGAACAGAGATATCCTACGCATGATCTAGAATTGGTAGCAGTGGTATTCGCACTTAAGATTTGGAAACATTATCTATATGGTGAGAAGTGCGAGATATACACCGACCATAAGAGTTTGAAGTACTTCTTTACTCAGAAGGATCTGAATATGCGCTAGAGACAATGGTTGGAGTTGGTTAAGGATTATAATTGTGATATCCTATACCATCCTGGGAAGGCTAATGTAGTTGCTGATGCATTGAGCTGGAAGGGCCCAGAACAGCTGTTCAGTTCGAGGCAGATATCTAGTAAGTTAGCGGAGGAGATGACTAGAGCAGGTATAGAGTTGGTGGTTGGTCGGTTAGCCAACATCACTCTTCAGTCTATGCTCCTTGAAAGGATCAAGGAGGCGCAGGGGAAAGATTCCCAGTTGAGAGGTCACAGGGAGAACGTCTTAGTCGAAATAGCTAAGGACTTTTCTCTCTCGAAGATGGGATTACTGAAGTATAAGGGTCGGATCTATGTTCCGATGGATTCAGATTTCTGGCGAAAGATTTTAGATGAACTGCATACAACTCCTTATTCCTTACATCCGAGTACGACGAAGATGTACCAGGATTTGAGAGTTTTGTATTGGTGGTCGAGCATGAAGAGGGATGTGGTGGATTATGTGGCCAAGTGCTTAACTTGTCAACAGGTCAAAGCTGAACATCAGAGGCTAGCAGGGCTGCTGCAGCCTCTAGGGATTCCGGAATGGAAGTGGGAAGATGTCGCCATGGACTTCGTGGTTAAGTTACCGAAGACCGTGGGACAACGTGATTCGGTGTGGGTGATTGTGGATAGGAACACCAAGTCTGCCCACTTTTTACTAGTCAGGACGACTTATACTGTGGAGCAGTATGTGAAGGAGATTGTTCGACTGCATGGGGCTCTAAGGTCGATAATGTTCGACAGGGACCCTACCTTCACTTCCAAGTTCTGGGAAAGCCTGCAGAAGGCTATGGGCACACAATTACGGTTTAGTACCGCTTATCATCCCCAGATAGATGGTCAGACTGAGAGGACAATTCAGATATTGGAGGACATGCTACGAGCCTGTGTGCTGGATTTTGAGGGATCTTGGAGTAAGTATCTTCCCTTGATTAAGTTCTCATACAACAACAGTTATCAGGCGACTATTAGAGTGGCTCCATATGAGATGCTTCATGGGAGGAAGTGCAGATCACCTATCCATTGGGATGAGACCGGTGAGAGGAGGTACTTAGGTCCTAAGATGGTTCAAAGGACCAATGAGGCAGTTGAGAAGATCAGAGCTCGAATGCTCGCCTCCCAGAGTCGCTAGAAGAGTTATTCAGATCTGAAATGCAGAAGCGTGGAGTTTCAGGTTGGTGACCATGTGTTCCTTAGGGTTTCGCCTTTGAGGGGAGTGAGACGATTTGGTGTTCGGGGCAAGCTGAGCCCTAGATTTGTTGGCCCCTTTGAGATTCTGGAATAGGTTGGAGAGGTAGCTTACAGATTGGCGATGCCTCCACCCTTATCAGGGGTTCATGATGTGTTTCACGTGTCCATGCTTCGGAAGTGTGTGTCTGATTCGATGCATGTTCAGAGTTATGAGAATTTGGAGCTCGATCAAGATTTGTCTTATGAGGAGGAACCAATTCAGATTCTCGATCGGAATGACAAAGTCTTGCAGAGCAAGACCATCGCCTTGGTGAAAGTGCTGTGGAGGAACAGCAAAGTTGAAGAGGCGACATAGGAACTAGAGACAGAGATGCGGGAACGGTATCCCGAGTTATTCAGGTCATTTCGAGGAAAAAATTTCTGTAAGGAGGGGATAGTTGTAACGACCCAAATTTGCTAATAAGGCTTTGGGACTTGATTAGCGTGCCTGGAGGGAAATATGTGAATTATTGTTTAATATGTGGATTTGTGTGAATATGTGATTAGTGATGCATGTGGGCCCCATCTGGTTATTGAGGGCATGATTGTAATTTAAGCCCATTGAGGGTATAAACATGATAATTGTGATATACCTGCGATATATCTGTATTGCACGATCTGAGAGAGTTCTAGGGAGTGGTTAGCTAGAAAGTCACAACGGGGTCGAAAATCTGACTCAGGGCGAGTCGAGGGGTATTTCGGGTGTTAGTTATTTTTGGGGTTATCGGGTTACGGAAATAAATATGCGGAGATATATTTGAGGTTAGAATGCCTAGGAGGGAATATTGGGGAAATTTACCATTTTTCCCTCGGGGACGTTTTTGGTACCCCGAGCCTTGAGGTAACCGTATAAACTTAAGTTACATAAAACAAACCACAGAACCATTTGGAACTCTCTAAACCGACCCACACCCTCTCCCTTACTCTGGTTCTCTTTCACTCTTGGAGGCTTGGTGACATCTTGGAGGTTCTACTTATGAAAATCAATTGGAAGCTAGGAATCAAGCTAGAGTTTTGGAGGCTAGAAGCTTGGGGCTTAGGAGATCAACTCAGAGACTCAATTCAGCAAGGGTAAGTTTTAAATTATAAGGATTGTGTTTGGAATTTTTGTTGTTTTTCTTATAGTATGCATGTGTGTTGGGTGAAGAATTGAATTTGAGTTTGAGGAGGTTTTTGGCTTAAGTTCTAGTTGGGTTTTGTTGCTGAATCTATAGTATGATCTCTGTGATAATTGGTTTAGATTGCTGGCTTGATTCTGGTTATAATTGGACTGGTTTTTGAGGTGAAAATGGTGAGTTTTTCTGGGCTCGAGGGGTCGGGCCACGGCCCTGTTCTTGCTGATCCGTGGCCCCTTAGAACTTGGGGCGTCTGGAATTGGAGGCATGCCGCGACACCCTTCGAGAAGGGTCGCGGCGCGTGTGGGCTATTTTGAGGCAGGGCCTCGGGTTGAGCTGGGGGTCGCGGCATGAGTCCCTAGGGCTGCGGCACTTAGAGCATTTTTGGGTTCTAGAGGAGTTTTAGGCTCGGGAATTCAATAGTTAAGGCTCGGGATGTATTTTATCACCCGGATTGATAGAATTCAATGTTTCGGAGACTAGAATCATAATCTAATGCTATTTAATGGATTAGAACTTGATGGTGGAAATTGTTAATGTGTTGTGACTAGGGTTTCGGCGAGGCTCGGACTAGGGAACTGTACTTGGGACATCGGTGCTTGGAAAGCTCGGGACGCAGGTAAGAAAACTACTGTTCCCATAGAGCTTGTTTTGTAAGGCGCGGCCCTATATAATTGAGTTGCAGGGCTTGACCCTATATGACTGTGTTGCAGGGCGTGGCCCTTTAATTGAATTTATATGTGTTTAGATGTCTGTTTAATTATACTATGTGTGTAAATAAATGATGGAACGGCGATGGCCGGGATCGGCAAGAGCCTAGAACGGTGAAGGTCGAGAACGGCAAGGGGCCAGGAGCAGCGTTTAGCATGCGGAGTGCAAGTTGCCAATGCGAGACCCCAAGGGATACCTGGGATATCCTTACGGTATAGACCACAAACCTAGGGCCTGGTAAAGCGTCTGGGACGGCATGGACATACATGTATAGCCTGATGATGGCATGTTTATATGTTAAGTGTTGTTATGCATATGTTATCTATTTGTGATGGTTTTCTTGCTGGGCTTTGGCTCACGGGTGTTCTATGGTTTAGTTAAAGGCAAGGGGAAAGTCAACCAACCTTGAGTATGGTGAGCGTGACAAGTGGTGTGTATATGTCTGGTCTGCCTGGCTGCCACAACCAGGGGTGTTTTTGGAAGATGATTGTACCAAACTCGAATTTTGTTGTTTAGTCAACTTTGGTTATATTTTGAGTTGTAAATATTTCTAAACAATGTTTTTGGGATCCCAAATGTTAAATGCTTTATAATTTTCAATGTAAGGTTTATTCTCAAGTTTATGACTCTGATTATGGTTTTATTACACTTTTGACCTAAAACCTCGATTAGCGAGCTAACTGCACATTTTAAACTCACCTAGTAATGGCTCTAAGGTAGTAGGGCGTTACATCCACAGGGCACACTCCTTTCTCCTTGACTTTTGGAAGTGAGGCGGTCCTTCCCATTGAAGCAAAGGTAGCCACGCACAAGTTAAGGTCATTCAGCCATGAGCGGAATGATGAGTTGCTTAACGTGTCTCTCAACCTGATTGATGAAAAACGAGAGGATTCACAACTACAGCTCGCACATTACCAACAGAAAAATCACTCGTTATTTTTATTCCAGGGTCAAAGGACGTAGTTTCAGTTTGGGCGATCTAGTTCTCCGAAGGGTCTTTTTGGCAAACAAGGATCCAAAAGATGGTGCTTTAGGTCCGAAATGGGAAGGCCCCTATCAAATCATGGAAATTTTGCATGAGGGAACTTTCAAGTTAGCTCGGCTTAGTGGAGAAGCAGTCCCACGGACCTGGAACGCGATGCACTTAAAGAAATATTATCAATAGTATTATCGACTATCTATGTAAGGCTTAGTTATAATATCCATGAGGGATTGTAATATAGTTTTTCCTGTTCGTATGGTTTTAAATATTATTTCCTTTATAAGGTTATTTATAAATTAGTTCGTGTATTAATATTTGTAAAAGCAACCAAGAAAGTCTTCACATTCTGGTTACTTGGGGGACGTATAACCTGAGGAGAATCAGAGCAAGGTTGCAGACTGAGGTCAAGTTATTTGAAATTTAAAATCCTGGATATAACTAGGTACAAAATATCCTGGATATAACCAGGTTGGAAACTTAGAAGCTTGGAAAATTGATTATCTGATGGCTCTTTAAGAGCACAAGGTGTCAATAAACCTAGCGTGAACTAAGTTCAAATTATTTAAAACCCTGGGTACAACCAGAACTAAAACATAGAACTTAGCAAAATTGAATATTCGATGACTTTCCTAAAAGCTCGAGATGTCAATAAACCTAACGTGAACTAAGTTTGAAATATTTAAAACCCCAGATATAACCGGGACCAAGGCCTGATACATAACAAGTACGATATAAATCAACACATTAAATTTGGTAATAACCAAACTCGAAATATCTATCTCAATCTAATGATCGATTCCTAAAATCCCGAATGTGCAAGTATAAGAAAGCATAAACATGGGGGATAATCAAGGAAAAGACAAATAGATTAAAAGTTAGATATATGAATTAAAATTCAAGTTGTCCCAAGGAGAAAAACCTCGAACTAAGCCCAAGGGCAAATTGTTTATAAACACATACAAAAAAAAAAGAAGAAAGAAGTAAAGAAGGCTTCATCAAGCCCCTCCAGGGCGTTCTGAGGATGTGACCTCCTCAATCTCCTACTCGCCCATAGTGGAAGCACCCCCTGTCTCTGACTGCTCTTGCAGGATCTGGGCTTTTAATTTCTCGAGGTATGGATCCCACGGTTTGGGAGCCATGAAAGAGAAATTACCGTCCTGGTTAAATGCCAAGCAATGGAACAACATGCCTTCCATGGAGGACAGTGAGGCTGCTCTCTCCTCCTTAACGGCGACCTCGGTCTGTAGCCACTTGGCTTTGGCCTCAGCAACCTTCGCTTGAAGAGTAGCCAAGGCAACCTTTGAGGCCTGCTCGCTTTCTTGAGACAATGCAAGGGCAGCCTTGGCATCATGCTCGCCTTTTTGAGCAGTTGGAAAGGCAGCTTTGGCAGTTCACTCGCCCTCTTGAGCAGCAATAAGGGCGATCTTGGAAACCTGGAGCTCATCATTCCTATCCATGGCCTGGGCTATACTGCGGTGCTAAGCCAGGCTCGACTGTAAAAATAAAGAGACAAGTTAGAGGCATACTGGGGAATGAAAAGAAGAAATTCACTAAGGAACGATATCTTACTATGAGGGTCATCCCCAAGGTGAACTCCAGGACATTCTCTGGGCTCCTCTCTTCTATTGTCCTCAGTTCCCTCAGGTTGGCTTTATATATGTGCTCCACCACATGGTTTGCCGTCTCGTAAAGGGTCCCCCGAAAAGTATCGGGGATCTTCTCTAGGTCTTAAGAATTGACTGGGATGCGCACAGTAGCGGTGGGGACAATCGGAGCTGGGGGATCAGCTTATATAACATGATCCCAAGCAGGAGCAGGTGGAAATCGAGGAGGAGGCAGAGGAGGAACCATTTTCTCTGTCACGATGGAAGTCGGAACTACTAAGCTCGTACCTTTCCCCTTAGCAGGAGATTTGGAGGTATTTCTTACTGCAGGAGGCATTTTCTTTGTGTACCGGGGCTTCATTATGACAGGACCCGAGCTGGTTTCTCCCTCCTCGAAAGCTGTGCGGAGGTCGAGAGCTCCTGGTCGTTCCATCTCTTCGCCTGAAAAGAATAAGAATGGAGTTAATACACAAGTAAAGTCATAAATATACATAAAAGAAATAAAGGAATGTCCTACCCTCCGGGCTGGGGGAGGAGTCTATTTTCACGACCTCCGGCCTTGGGACTACTGGAGGAAATGGGGAGTCTAAGTCTACAATTTCTTGGATTATAGGAGGTTCAGGCTCAAGTTCTACCTTGGGGCTAGAATCGTCTACATATTTCCTAAATCTAGGGGCAAAGGCACCCTGGAGTAAAGAAGGCCACGACCTACGATTGGTCCCATATTCCTCAAAAATGGCTGACCTAAAAGTTGAGGTGTTTTCTACAACAACAGTACCCTTAGGATAACTCATATCATGGTGCAACACTAGATGGTCCACGCACTAGAGCACGGTTATGTTACGGTCTGGATTGCTAGGGTGGCGGTGGACGAGCTGGTTTGGGTTAAATTTAACTAGCCTAAAATCGGCAACAGCCCTATCTAATTCCCTATAAAGGTATGGGTTACCTTGCCCGGAGGGCCGGCTGCTGCCCCCAATGCAGCTCGTTCTAGGTCAGGGCCCTGAGCAGCCTCGGGGACCCGCCTTTTTCGCACAAGAGGGACCTCGTCTTTCTTGTTCCTCCCTTTCAGCAGCCTCAGGGTTTCCTTCTTGAGGAGGCGGGAGCTCGTGGACTACCAGAAGGGTAGCCCGTGTCCTTCTTAAGGCTAAAGTTTGGCCTTCACTGATCAATTGGCACGCCAGCATCGTGACATCAGTCACGAGCTGGCGGTAATCCTTCTCGTGGGTCGAAAGCCCGGACATGGTGTCATACTGACCCCTGAGGGTCGCAGACTTCTCCGTCCTCACGAATATGGCTGCACAAATAATGGTAAACTCAATTAGCATAAATACAAAGAGTATGTCTATTAAAAAGAGAGAATGACTTCGTGAGCTAAGAAAAGAAATAAGACTTACGAGGACGGTTGAAATATCGATGCTCATAGTTGCGGAACTCGTGCGACATAAACAATTGATCCTTATAGTCGTTGGGGTGGCTGGGGAGCTCAATAACCGAGGCTGAGTTCGGGAATCTGGTGAGGTAGTAGAACCCATCACCTTGCCCTCTTTGCTCCGGGTTGGCCTTAAGGCAGAAGAAGTAGAGGATATCCGTCGGAGTGGGGACCTCCCACTAGTGTTTTAAAAAGAGGTATTTCAGCCCTGCCAGAAGTCGGTATGAGTTTGGGGGGAGCTGAAATGGTGCCAATTTCACGTAGTTGAAGAAATCAACAAAATATTGGTCTAGGGGAAGGACAGCCCCCGCCTTTAAGTGCTTGTCACTCCAGGCCACGAAGCCATCCTGGAGGGGTGCACATCAACGTTCCCCTTCGAACGGAGGTCGGGAAATGAGGACCCCGGACCCGACCTCTATGTTGTGCCTTAGCATTATTTTATTGACCCTTCCTTGGGTGGTGATCTTGGAGACGATCGTCTCTACCTCGAAGAATGCGTTGGGGTCAATCACGATCTCGCTCTCTACCACAGGGCCGAAATGAGGAAGAGGAGATTCAGAGGCGATCTCTTTTCCCTTGTTGGTTTGTTCAGACGACGAGCCAGGTGCATTTTTCTTGGGTACGTTCATCTGGGGTACGCTCTTCTTGGGTGCCATTAGATCGCCTAACAAACAAGAATGACGAGTCACTTAGTAGGCGACCTATGATTTCGTAAAGGTTATGACATGGATGTACGGGGGAGAATGATATCTATGATATACGAGCTGAGTTAGTCTCAGCCCGTTGCGTGTTCCCACGCATTACCCTATGCTACGCGCCTCAGTTTCCCAACAGATCCCTGACGTTTAGGGATCCGTGTGTCAGAAAATTCGGCCACTACTGTCCTTGGGGGGTGGTTTAGAAAAAAAAACCACCCAAGAAACGTGTTCCCTAAGAAATCTGATTTTTGAACCCTAACCCTTCATCTTCTATAACCCGAATGGGTATTTCCTAAAATTTTCCATAAATTACCCAAATCTACTCAGAAAATACCCAGTTTCATGAATGTCATAGTTTTAAAAGATATTCTAAACCTTCTCAGTAAACCTAAAGTTGAAACCTATGTGCCAGAAACATCGAGAAAACACCCTTATATCCACTACGACAAACATGAATGAACATGGTAAATAAAAGGAAGAAATCAGTAAAGAAAGAGTTTATTTGAAACGACAATACTTACAGTCTGTTCGTCGGTTGAAGAAGTATGTTTCGCAAAGCCTGGGAGACTCACTCCTGAGTAATCGGACAACTGTGATTCGCAGAGACTTTGAAACGAAAGATTTTTGGTTTTCTTTTCTCTAAGAAAGAAGAGGGGTTTGAAAGCGCAGACGAGAGAAGATGGAGAAAGATTTAGAATAAAAGGTGATGAATTGTGGAAATTGTCTACCCTATTTATACGTAAATGGCATAAATCAATTTGAGCCGTCCGATTAGGTCAATACAAGATCCAAGGGCTATGTTTCAAAGGAAAAAACGGCGGCAAAAAGTTGATATTGCAGTCCTCAAAACCCGAATAGACACCAATTGTAGTGTTCGGCATGTCTAGTACTCAAGTAGTGGGCAGGCATGGTTTATTGCTATAGAAGTCTAAAAGTCCCTACTGTCTAGGTCAAAAGATGACGTCATAAACCACGAGAAGGAACTTGGGGGGCAAATGTGTATCCTAATTTCAGCAGGGGTCTTTCCCTCAGATCGTATGCAACTGGAAAATAAATGCATGGAAGAAATAGCCAAGGAGTCCATGTACGCTCCACATAGACAGCATGATTTTCATGATGGTTGTACGAGCGAGGGATGAATAATTGATAAGCGTGAGCTTATATTATTTATAAGGCATGGTCTCCATGATACGAGCTCGGTAGTGTGTTCAGCTCGGGGTGAATTGAACATATGGCATGTCCGCGGATCCCCAAAAACCCGGATACTTTATACGATCATTTATGGCCAGCTTGTGATAGTTAATGCCCCAGATATTAGGAGTCTATTTATTTCATGATCAGATCATATCCTAGTATAAATGGGAATATTCCATAATAAATGTAACAAATACGCAAATCCATGATTGACTCATGGGGTTACCCAAACTTGTACAGGGAATTTTTCTATAAATAATGAGAATATTGGACAGGAAAGGGGACTATTATTCTGTAATACCAAAACTCTGTCAAAATAGAGAGAAAAGCAGTAATAATATAGACTCGTGGACTAGGTAGATTTTAACCACTGAACCACGTAAAAAGACAGTGTTCTTGAGAGTTATTTTCTTACTTCGGTTTACCATCAAGCACTAATTTAGCCTTGTTATTTTCTTAATTCACTGTTGGCAAAAAACCACGTCAACACATGGGTACCAAGCTAAGTCTCAGTACAGCATTTCATCCTCAGATCGACGGACAGTCTGAGGGTACCATACAGATTTTAGAAGATATGTTGCGCGCTTGTGTACTAGACTTCGGAGGATCATGGAGTAAGTATTTGCCACTTATAGAGTTCTCCTACAATAATAGCTACCAGGCAACTATCGGTATGGCACCCTATGAGCTAATTCATGGAAGGAAATGTCGGTCATCATTACATTGGGACGAGGTAGGAGAAAGACAACTTCTTGGACCCGAAGCTGTCAGAGAAGCTCAAGACGCGGCGGAGTTGATTAGAAAACATAAGCTCGCTGCTCAGAGTCAATAAAAGAGTTATGTGGATGCCAACTGACGAGATGTGGGATTCAAAGTCGGAGATTATGTATTCCTAAGAATATCTCCGATGAAAGGAGTGAAACGGTTTGGGAATAAAGGAAAATCTAGTCCCTATTTTATAGGTCCTTTTGAGATATTGGACAAGGTGGGATAAGTGGCGTATAGATTAGCCCTACCACCATCTCTAGCAGATAGCCATAATTTTTTTCACAACTCAATGCTGCGTAGATATGTGTCAGACCCATCCCACATTCTCAAGTATGATTTGTTAGCACTTCAAAAAGACCTAATTTATAAGGAACGAATGGTTAGCATCCTAGAGAATGGGGTGTGTGAATTATGGTCTAAGAATATTTTAATAGTCAAGGTCTTATGGAGTAATAATACAGAACGGGAGGCAACGTGGGAGTTGGAGGGAGACATCCGAGCATGGTATCCATAATTTTTTGGTAAGTAAATTTCGGGGAAGAAATTCTTTAAAGTAGGGGAGAATTGTAGCGTCTTGGAATTTTACTTAGCTAGATAGTAGTAGCTTATGCTGTAGTATTTTAGTTTTCATGGTTATTGGTTCAAGCTGGGATTTAGATGGAAGCTCATAGAGATAGTTATGGATTTTATAAGTTTAGCCTATAGTTTAGAAATATTAATTTTAACATAAGGTTGATTAATATAGCTGGTCCTAGAAATGTTATTTATTATAACCTAAGGTTTAGATAGAATAATTAAGAACGTGACACTAGTCACATGTATGTTTATTAACGATTTAAGGACTTTAGATCAATAAATTAATGAAGGATAAACCTAGGAAGTCTAGAACCTTCCCTCAACTGTTAGGATCACGATTTTCTCAATCAAAGTTGTTTAAACAAATTCAAGTGTGCTAAAAGTGTGCAAAAATGTGTTTGATATATTAGCATATGTCGATATATCGCAGCTATAGGGGTCGATATATCGCCTATGATTGATAGGGAAAACACGTCAACTTCGCATGAACAAAAACACGGAGGCTCGGGACTATGGGGGAGGCGATGTATCACCTATAGGGGGCGATATATCGGCTCCACTTGCATGTTTTGAAAATCCATGGAATCCGAACTAGAAACAGCTCTCAACAACTTGGACTTGCTCTTGAACGTCTTTGACTGAGTTCTGGGCATCTGTTGAGCAAAAAATTCAATTTTTATTCAATTATTTATTCATTTTAAAAGGAGTTAGTTTCACTCCTTGAACTCTATAAATAAGACATTTCACTCAGCCATTTGCTTCATCATTCAAGCATTTTTCAGAGCCTCCAAGCTACTAAGTTCATTCTGGAGATAACCACTAGGGTTTTGGGGTTAAAAGCTTTCAAATCTAAGCTTTTCTAAACACTTGGGAGGTAAGATAGAGTGTTATTTCAGTATTGAGGTGTAGGTCAAAGTTCTAATCTATCTAAGGTACTCTTATCTTTGGGTTTAGTTCATTATAGTTCCTCTTATTCTTTCATTTTCTTCAAAATCTTAACTTATTATAATAACTTTTGGTTAGTTGTTTGATTCCTTTGAAACTAAAGGTTTTCGGTAAGTTCTTATCTAGATGGTTTAGATCTTCTCTTCATCTTATTTTCTTTAGGAAACTTATGGATCTCAATGTTTGGTTTTTGGAGTTTCCAATCTCATTCTTGTCTCCAATATCTTGTTTTTTGGTAAGCAAAATAGGTTAGATTTTATGTGCTATGATTATGTTTATATTCTATGTGTATGTATGTATGTATGTATGTATGTATGTATGTATGTAAATGTTTTATTTTGTAGTCACTTGGGAAATATGGTTTCCTAGATAGCAAATAAGCAAATCCCAAGATTTTTATCATTATCGTAGACTATAGTTATCTTTAAACCTCCCTCTAAATACTAGCAAGAGGACCTAGATGGTTTATCGTATACTATATTTGTGTCTAAACCTACCTCTAAATAGTAGCAAGAGGACCTAGGTGGTTTCTATCACATACTACGATAATGAGTTCATGATCATTAATATTGTAGTCTTATGTTTTATGATTTACGTTTTTATGTCATACGTTTTATGATTTATGTTTTACGTTTTATGACTTATAATATCTTTCAGTAGTTTTTCCTTACTGGGCATTAAGCTCATTCCTTTTTATTTTAGATGGTCCAGGAAAATGAGCTTGGAAGGCGAGACGAATTCGTGGCAGCATTGGCATGTTTATTGGGAGAGGACTGAATGAATGAACTGATGGGAAAGACGAGGATGACGTTTATGTTTTGAGTCTTTTTAATTATGTATTATGTTTTTCCGCATTTAGAATTTGAACAATTAATATAAAGGTTTAAATTTTCATTTTGATTTTATGTAATAACAATGGGATCCCGTATTTTTGGATTTTCTAAGAAAGTTGTATTAGTTTATGCATGTATTCGAAAATAATAGTTATGTCTTAGTAGATTTTAATGGTCTGAGGGTTTAAAGTTAGTTGGGTCATTACATAAAAACACAAAACAATCTCCATAAAAAAAAAACCGATCTGATCAAGCTATCTTCCATTAATTCCCGCGAGTGTCAAGCTATCTTCCATTAAGTCTGGCGAGTTCCAGATTATAATTGCAAAACAACGTTTCCAGAAATTCAGGCGAACAATCCATAACTTCCGGCGAGAAATCTGAAAATTAGAAAAATTTATATCGTAGCAACATCAATCCAATAACTTCAAACCATGTATTTTTAAAAATAAATCTCTGTAGTAAAACATAAAACTAGTGTATAAACTCATTCTAATCAAAGTATTTCACAATACGATCTAATTCAATTAACTACTGAAAAACCTTATCAACGAAATCATGAAGTTTAAATCCTAATTCAAAAATTACTTATTTGGTTGCTTTATTGTTTCCTTAGTTTATCCAAATCATAAAAAAGAGCCAAATCAGTAAATTTTGGAATACAAACTGTACCATTTGGTTGCATTAGAATACTTAAAACAAAATTCTACTTATATAAGAAACCTAATGGTTTATAAAAAAATCTTGAATTTACAACTTTTATGTAAAAATAAGTTTCAAAGAAAATTCTAAAGTTTATATCAAAATTTAAATTTAACTGGTTGGTTGCTTTACTATCTAGTTACTTTAAATTTTACAATTTAGTACATTTTTAAGAAAAGTTGTATTGTTTTGGTTCCTTTAATATAATTAAATCATTAAGCAACCAATATAGGAAACCAATTCGAATATTAAAAAAATTTGAGTTTGTTATGGTTGTTAATGAATCTTGATTTTTCAACCCTTAAGAAAAAAAAGTTTCAAAATAATTATAAACTTTATATCTGAATTTAAAATTTACTATTTGGTTACTCTATTATTTAGTTACATTGAATTACATAGCTACACAATTAAATTTAAACCAGTAAAAAAAAAAGCTTTTGATATGGTTTCCTATTTGTAACAGGATATGGATCCACGAACAGTAATCATTTTTTTACAACGGAAAATGGATAAACAAAAGCTACTATGCAGATTATGAAGTGGTTGGAATATTAATTCCAAGAATTTGTTCCTATGAAAATCTTGTGCAAACAATTTGTGTTGCTTTTGATTGGAATAAGAATAATTTTGACATTGATGTCCAATTTCAAATTGAAGAAGGAATCCCACCTATGAAGATCAAAGACGATAATGGATGCAAATTCTATGAAAAAATCAGAAAGAAAAATGATGATGAGACTACTTACCCTCTAATGGTAAATTTTGTAGAAAAGGAAGCAGGTACAATTGAATACACACACCCATTACATTGCATTGGCAACAGCTCTTCCCATGATGGATGCATTAATTCAGACATAGAAATGACTAAAAAGTTTCCTACACGAACAGAATATGCACATTCCATGGAAAATTTCACACTTAAACAAGTTGAAGAAGCAGTTGCCACAAGCTAAGAAAATAAAACAAAAGTCATTTCTAATCCTAACGTTGATGCGATAGCTGTTGGACAAGCTTTTAGTAACAAAGAAACACTAAAAACTGCCATTAGCCTTTACTCAATAAGAAAAAATCAACCTTCCAAGGTAAAAAGATCATCATCTCTTGATTACAAATTAGCTTGTGTGGATAACAATTGTAAATGGAGCTTTTTGGCATCAAAACATTGCAAAACAGAAATGTTCAGGACTAGAAAAATAAATAATACACATACGTGCTCATTAGACATTACTTCTGAAGATCATCCTTAAGCTACAAGCAACCTAGTTGGGAATGTCATAAAAACAAAATTCATAAAACCAAAAAGAAACTACACACCCAATGAAATTTTTGATGACATGGTTGATGATTATAGCGTCTCAATTTCTTATCAAAAAGCTTGGAGAGCTAGAGAGAAAGCTATAGAGAATGTTAGACGCTGCCCACAAGATTCATATAGTGAAATACCTACAATTTTATACATGATGCAAAAATGAAACCCAGGTATTACTTACTTACTACTCTAAATTTCCTCCTGTAATTTTAGCTAAAAAACTACATAATACTACACTTTGCTTACTTTATAACAAGAATTGTAGTAGACCCTATCACAGATGAAGATAGAAGGTTCAAGTATCTTTTCTTTGCTGTAGAGGCTTCAATCAAAGGTTGGCAACATTGTACTCCAATACTTTTCACCGATGAAACTTTCTTAAAATACCCACATGGAGGAACATTACAAATTGCTAGTGCCCAAAATGCCAATAGACATATATTCCCACTTGCATTTGCTATTGTAGACTCTGAAAATGATGAATCTTGGGATCGGTTCTTCCACAAAATAAAGGAATCTTATGGTGAAAGACAGTGCCAATGCATCATTTCAGATAGACATGAAAGTATTGCAAAAGCAGCACAAGAATCCTTCTCAAACCTTGCGCATGGGGTATGTTGCTACCACTTGCAGAAAAATATTAAAACAAGATTCAAGAAGAAAGGAGACGGCCCAAATGGAGCTCGAGGGGGATGTCAATCAACGAGAAGCTTCCAAGGAAGCCCTCTTCAAGGAGGCTGCCTGGGTTCAGGTTGAACATGAGGAGGCTCTGTCCCAAAGAGATGTCGAAAACAAGAAGTTAATGGAAAACCTGGAGGTGGAGCTATCCCATGATCGCGGCTCAGAGGCTTCTACCAAGGCGCTTTTGGAGGCAGCCGAGGCCTTACTTTGCCAAGAGCAGGAAAAGGTGGTATCTCTCAGGGCACAAAACTAGGCTTTGGAGGCCATGGAGGGAGGAGGCTCACAAGGAGAAGGAGCAGGCTGACGAATTGTTGGCAACCACTTTTGACGAGGCTGTTTACATGGCCTGGCTCCAAGATAAGGATATGAATCTCTTCCTCTATCCAGATCCAGCTGCAAAGAGGGTCGAGTTTAAAGCTAAGGAAAAGGAGGATGCGGTGTATCTTGTTAGGATCAGCAAGATGAGAACGCTCCAGACGTCCCGGACCAGAATGAAGCCCACATCTGAGCCTTTGTACTCTAATTTGGGACTCCCTCTTTCCTTTTCTATGTTTTTGTAAACATGTTATTTCTTTATGGGTGCAAATGCATCTAAGAAAATTGCTTATCTGTCTGTAATGTTATTATATTGGTTTTTGTCTTTGCACAATGATTCATGCTTTTCATTCATTTACTTTTCCTAAAAAATTCACTAAGTGTTTTACCACTATGCATGAATTAGGGTTAGGTGTGGAGTCCTGGTCCCAATGGCTAATACAATCAGGAAAAATTGTAGACGATAATTACTTTGTCCTGAGACCAAACTTCAGGTCTCGATGGCGTGGACCATCTTGGACATACAAAATATAACTTCACTAGTTTAACCAGACTTACGATTCAGGTTCCAACGGCCTGGACCGTTATGGATTTATTAACTGTCGTCTGTTTAATTTGTCCTGACTTTGATGTTCAGGTTCCAACGGCCTGGATCGTTATGGACTTTTTATACATGACTTAATTTTAATGGTCTGGACCATTAAAAATATGACTTAGGTAGAAATTAGTTGATTAACTTATCTCAAACCTAAGGTTTAGGTTCTAACGGCCTGGACCGTTTAAAAGAATAAATTTAATCAATTTAAAACAAAAGATTTAAGTTCCAACGGTCCTGGACCGTTCTAGGGAAACAATGAATAGGGATTAAGCTATCCTAGACCATGCTAGGTCTGGATCAACGAATCCGAATTAGGATTGGGCTTTGAGCCTTGCATCCTTTTTTGGGAGTTGGGTTTTGAACCCTTCAGACCATACAGATCCATATTAGGACTAGGCTTTGAGCCTTGCATCCTTTTTGTTTGGGAGTTGGGTTTTGAACCCTTCGAACCATACAGATTTGGATTAGGACTGGGCTTTGAGCATTGCATCCTTTTTGTTCTGGAGTTAGGTTATGAACCCTTCAGACCATATGGATCCGGATTAGGACTGGGATTTGAGCCTTGCATCCTTTTTTTTTTTAATCTTGGATTAGCATAGATGGTCCTCCTACCCCCCAAGTGATCAAAGAGTGTAGTCTTAGGTCACTTGTTCGTGTAAAAATTAAAGAGGAACGTGAACTTTTTCTTTTCTTATAACATTTTTATGGTGTTTTGTCCACACTATTTTCATTAACTAGGAAGTGGCCCTGTGGCGTACATTACTTGAAATTAAAAATGTTAGAAAGAGCATAATTAAATCCTCTCTACTATTGATAGTACTGGTTTAGGTGTTCAGCGTTCCAGGCCTTATGGACCTCTGTTCCATCTAGCCGCTTTAGGCGATATATTCCCGGACATACTTCATTTTGGATCTCATAGGGTCCTTCCCATTTTGGTCCTAGAACCCCCACTCTCAGATCTTGAGATGCAGGGAAGACTCTTCTCAAGACTAGATCGTCGGTTCCGAACCTTCAGCTCTTAACTTTCGAGTTAAAGTTCCTTGCCATCTTTCCCTGTTACATCTTCAATTACACTTGTGATTCTTCTCGGATCTCTTCGATGAGGTCCATGGATTCTTGTAGTAAGGCATGATTCTGGACGGGATTGTACGTATCACGTCTGTGAGATGGGACCACAGTTTATGCTGGGATGACTTCTTCAGATCCATACACCAATGAATAGGGAGTATGTTCGATCGATGTTCTTTCTGTGGTCTGGTAGGCCCATAGGACATGGGGCAACTCTTCTGGCCACTTGCTCTTGTAGGCTTGTAGCTTTTTCTTTAATGTCCCCTTCAAAATCTTGTTCACGACCTCTATTTGCCCATTTTCTTGAGGCCTTGTGACTGCGAAGAAGCTTTTGATGATGTCGTGTCTTTCACAGAAGTCAGTGAAGTAGACACAATCAAATTTCTTCCCATTTTCGGACACGTTTTTTTGATGGAGGTTGTATCAACACACAATTTTGTTGATGACGAAGTCCAGGGCCTTTTTGGAGGTGATGGTGCTCATTAGTTCCGCCTCGACCCACTTGGTGTAATAGACGATAGCTACAATGGCGTATTTTACTCCGCCCTTCCCGGTCGGGAGGGATCGTACTAAATCAATTCCCCATACTACAAAAGGCCAGGGACTAATCATCAGGGTTATCTCTGTTTGAGGGTCTCGCAAGATCTTCGCGTACCTTTGGCATTGTTCACACTTGCGGATGTAATCTACACAGTCCTTCTTCATTGTTGGCCAGAAATATCCTTGCCTGAGGATCTTCTTGGACAAGTTGAGCCCGACTGTGTGATCTCCACAAAAGCCTTCGTGCACTTCATGCATGATTGCACTCATTTCGGTTCCAGATACCCATCGGAGATAGGGCAGGGATAACCCCCTACGATAGAATCACCATCAATCATGATGTATCTGGGAACTTGGTACTAAAGCTTCCTGGCAACGGCCCTGTCCATGGGCAATTCCCCAGTGGTTAAATACTGAATGAGAGGGCCCTTCCAAGACATAGTGTAATCGATGGCGTTGATGATTGCGAGAGCTTGAATACTGGGCGGGGGTAGATGGTTGATGGGGACTACCCTGGAGAGTTATGCTTCAACATCTGTGGAAAAAATTTCCAGTGTGTCTACAAACACGTTCTATTCCGTGGGGATTTAGCGGATAAAGTATCTTTTGAAAGATTGAAGTAACTCTCAGGTTCACGCCACGTAGGCAGCCATCTTCTCCCCTACATTTGCTATTCTCAAGAAATCTTCCTGTTATCCAGATTTCCGGATAGCGTTTAGATGGATATCCTCGGGGAAGCAGAATTATCAAAGTCTTTCACGGAAGGTGACCAGAGCTCGCGGATGGACAGAAAGTCTTCGCCTCTCCCGTTTAGTATCCGGCTTACTCTTTCAAGCAAACGCGACACGGAAGCTCGTCAACTCTCCCGGAATCCCGAAGGGATATCCTTCGAGGAAGCTCCTTCCAGGAGAAGCTCTTCAGGTTGCCTTCGCGGAAACAGTTCCGTGCCTCGCACGGACAAGACCAAGCGGTCGAGTCATGGGGGAGGCATAGTTGGAATGATATCCGCCTGACACAGGATCCCGCCTGACACGCTCGACAGGTCAAGGCCGCACACATCCCAGCACGCCTAAAAGTACCATTTCGCCTACTGTTCCGCTGACAACTTGGAAAAGACGGCTGCCTTTGTGCATTCCCCATACTTTCACGTAAATATACCCGCATAGAGCCTGGTAGCCAGGCGACTACTATAATTGTATCCCCTATTTATGGCTGGTGTAATTAAGACTCATGTGAGTAGAGAAAAACCCTAATCCAAAACCCTAGCTATAAAGACCCCCTCATTTTACGATAGAGGGGACGGCCAACAAATTACATAGCAAGAACTCTACCAAAATCTCTCTAGCTTCATCTTCTTCAAGAGAACCTGAGAGAAACACTGTGAGTGTGCGAAGTTCTTGTACACCAGCCATCTTACTGTAATTCTCTGCAAGTATAATAACATCGACTCGTGGACTAGGGCTCGTTAACGCCTGAACCACGTAAAAAACCTGTTTGTCTAATTATATTCCTGCACTTCTACAGTTCTTATCTTTTTATTATTCTGTTTGTATTCGTTTCCGAAAAACTCGGTAAACATTTTGGTGCTTTCATTGAGAGCTGTAGGAAGTTGTTAGTCAGCTCTTTTTCTGTGTACATTTTTTGTATTCACTCCGTGCTAAAAAGATGGTGACTACGAGAAAATCCGCGGTTGACAAAAATGCTAGGGTCAACCCCGATACTAAGATGGAAGATGCGGTACAAAACGAACCCTCGGACTACCAAGGTGAAGACCCGACATCCCGCCAGGATCGGGTCAGTACTGAAGATACGACATACTTAGAAGACGAAGAGGAATATGTCCAAGACGGTTACTACAAAGACGGCTGCTACTACGAGAAGGACCCAGAACTGGTCCAAGTAGCCGAAGAACTGGCGGTCACTAAGGCTAAGCTTGCTGAGCAGGAGCGCGTCTCCGAAAAAATGCAACGCATGATGGAGCGCCTCCAAAGCAAGTTCAGGGATCTAGGCGACTCGGACGAGGATGCCTCTGTTCTAGGTGGTGCTGATGCCCCCATGCCGGATCCAGCCACTGCTGAACCATCCAAAGCCGCCCCTAACAAGGGCAAAGAAAAAGTTGGGGAGCCTATGCGCACCAACGCCCCTGCACCTCCTAAAGGCGTGAATCACCAGGCCGACTGCCCCCCCCCCCGCGCGCAGAAGGTCTCTGGCGCTCCTAAGCCCAGACGTCCTTCAGCCCCAAGGGAGCACTCTCTGCCTAAAGGGCCCGGTGCTAAGGCACCCAGGCCTAGGGGAAGGAACAACCGCCCCAGTGATTCCGTCAACCAGGACGGTCGGGCAGCGGACACGCACTCTGAAGATAGCTGGTCCACGGTGGACCTAAGAAGAAGGTTGGAGGCCAAGTATGAAAAGGCCAAAGGAGAAAAGGCCCGGCCTCGTGGAGATGACCTCCGAAATCATCTTAATGACAAGCTCCGTGGACGTGACCTCCCGGAGAGTGATACAAAGAGGCTCGAGGAATAGATCGCTGCCTTGACCAAGCTGGTACGGAAGCAAAGTGGGGCCCTGTCAGACTCTGAGGAGGAAGACCCGGAACCATGTATTCGGAGGATAGCGGAAACGTCCCTCCCGGATAACTTCAAAATGCCTCACATAGAATTATATGAGGGGAGGACAGACCCGCGTACCCATCTAGCTAAATACAACAAAATGATGCAAGTAGCGCGCGTCAGTGAGGACGCCAAATGCATGTGCTTCTCACTCACCCTTACCAAGTCCGCGGAGGACTGGTGGAAAAGATTAGCTACCGGATCCATCCACAGTTGGAAGGAGCTACAGTCCGCATTCAGAAGGCAGTTCATTGCTGCCCGAGACCACGACATGGAGGTTGGTTCCTTAACCAACATCAAGCAGCTACCCAATGAGAGCCTCAAAGCTTTCATTCAGATAATGATGGAAGCTGCTTCTAAGACCAAGGTCAGCGACGACATGAAGCTGATCGCCCTTCAATCGGGCCTTACTGTCGGCTCCCTGCTATGGGGGGAAATGCAAAGGAGACGGGCAGAAACGCTGTCCGAATTCATGTCAAAAGCTCAGGGAATCATCAACCTTGAGGATGCCTACCAGCAGGCCTTTGGAGTTCCCCCAGCTCCGACGCCTTCCGTGACTGCGCCGAGCTTTGCTTCGCAAGCTCCCACGCCAGCCCTCACGCTTCCAGGAGCCCAGTTCACTCCAAGCGTGTATGGGCCTTCCGCGTCTGCTCAGACGCCAAGTCAAACCCATTTCTCTGGGTACGGAGCTGTACAAACCAGATGTAGTATCGCTCCCGGACCGTCGCAACCGCAAGCGGAAGCCCCAGAACAAAATCTGAGCCAATCGCGGAATAAACGAGGCGGAAGAAACTCCAACCGGGGGGACCATTCAAAGAAACCCCGGAAGAACTATGAACCCAAGTTCACGGAGTACACCAGTTTGATAGATTCACGAGAGAATGTCTATCGGGCGACCTGTAATATGGTCAACTACAGGAAACCCCCGAAAGTGTCTCACGGAGGAAGGCGTCCGCGAGACTCCAATAAGAGGTGTGAGTTCCACGGAGATGTGGGGCACACCACAAACGAATGCCTTCAGCTGAAGGATGAGATCGAGTCCCTGGCAAGAGCGGGACACCTCGGTCAATGGGTGAGGATACCCATAATCTATCCCGGATAGGGAGTAGTTCACGGAGCTGCATATTCCCCGGGACAGAGGGGGACCGCTAGCGCTCCTGGAGCCGGTCACCCCCAAGCTCCTGGGTCTCAGTTCCCAGCGCTTCCTGCTCCAACCTCGCCGGCACCCATTGCCTTGTTGGCACCAGGACCTGGCAACCCATATCCGCCCGGCCTTGCTCCGCCACCCGTTGACGGACACGTAGCCACCATCTCCGGAGGACCGCACCTTGCCGGAAGCACACGCAACTCCCAGAAAAGGTACTTGAGGGAGTTGGAACACACCGGGGAGATGTGCGCCTTGGTTCAATCACCTGCTCAACGTCCCCGAATGATGGACCTTCCCATCACCTTCACGGAAGACGACGCCCGACATGTGCACTTCCCCCACAACGATCCCCTCGTGGTGGAAGCCCAGATTGCCAATAAGAAGGTCTCGTGGATCTTGGTCGATAACGGAAGCTCCGTAAACATCCTCTTCAAAGCTGCCTTCCACGCGATTGGATTAACCGAGACAGACCTGACCTCATGCCCCATCCAGCTTCAAGGGTTCAATGGGGATGTACTCATGCCATTAGGCAAAATTCAACTTCCAGTCACCCTCAGAGGAGAAAGCGACGCTTGTGCCTTCAAGCACTGGACATTCGTGGTGGTCGACTGCCCCACAGCGTATAATGCCATCCTAGGCCGACCGGTCCTAATAGATTGTGGGGCCATAACCTCGATACGCCACTTATGCTTGAAGTTTCCATGCGATGATGGGCGTATCGCCACCCTCCGAGGAGACCAACGAAGTGCACGAAGCTGTTATAACGTCTCCGTCCGATCCGTCTACACGGTCCAGGAGACGGTCGCTACCTTTCCTTTGGCAGAAGAATTACCAGAAACTGGGGGTGCTCAAGGGGCATGCTTTGACGAACTCGACCCTAGAGTGGGGGTCGAGAGAGCGATAGAACCGATGGAGGAAGTCGAAGAGGTGATCCTCAACCCGGGAGATGCCACCAAAGTCATTCAGGTGGGGAAAAACCTTCCGTCGGCCATTCGAGAAAAGATCGTGGCCACTGTGAAGAATAATCAGGATATCCTGGCATGGTGCCACGCTGATATGACGGGGATTAATCCTAATGTTGCGTGCCACGCACTCAACATAGACCCATCTGCAACTCCAGTTCGCCAAAAGAGGAGGCCGTTAGACCCAGTGAGGGCCGAAGCAGTCAAAGCTGAAGTGGACAAGCTGATGTCCATAGGCTTTCTCCAGGAGTCACACTATCCCGTGTGGTTGGCCAACCTAGTTCTGGTCCCGAAACCCAATGGGTCCTGGAGAATGTGCATTGACTTCACGGACCTAAACAAAGCCTGCCCAAAAGATTGTTTCCCTCTTCCGCGAATAGATCAGATGGTAGACGCTACTTCCGGGTATGAACTCTTATCCTTCATGAATGCGTACTCCGGGTACAACCAGATAAAGATGCATGTCGCAGACCAGGAACACACCAGCTTCCTCACGGACAAGGGTGTCTACTGTTACGTGGTCATGCCTTTCGGTTTGAAGAATGCTGGGGCGACGTACCAGCGTCTAGTAAACAAGATGTTCAAGGACCAGCTGGGGAGGAACATGGAGGTGTACGTAGACGACATGTTGGTAAAATCCAAGACCTCCGGGGACCACAGTGATGACCTTGAGGAAGCTTTCGCCGTGATCCGAAAGTATGGAATGAAACTGAATCCAAAGAAATGTACTTTCGGGGTCTCGTCTGGGAAGTTCCTCGGTTTCATTGTCAGCTCCCGCGGAGTGGAGGCCAACCCTGAGAAAATTAAGGCGTTCATAGATATGCCTTCTCCCCGGAAACATAAGGATGTCCAAAGCGTTACCGGAAGGATAGCTGCTCTCAGCCGCTTCGTATCTAAGGCCACTGAAAAATGTGTCCCCTTTTTCAATGTGTTGCGAGGAAACAAGAGGTTCGAGTGGACCCCCGAATGCGAAGCAGCCTTCCAACACCTCAAGGAACATCTAACCCAAGCTCCCATTCTGTCCAAACCTATTGAAGGAGAGGCGTTGTTCTTATACTTGGCTGTGACAAAGCACGCCGTGAGTGCCGCTCTCGTCCGGGAAGACGGCCGTATCCAGCTTCCTGTGTATTACGTAAGCAAGAGGTTACTGGACGCCGAGTCCAGATATTCAATGATCGAGAAACTCTCCCTCTGCTTGCTAATCGCTTCGCGGAAGCTAAGGCCCTATTTCCAGGCGCACACCATCAGAGTACTCACCAACCACCCTCTCCGACAAGTCTTGCAGAAGCCCGAGTCTTCTGGCAGATTGCTTAAATGGGCCATGGAACTGAGCCAGTTTGACATCCACTACCAGCCACGTGTTTCCATAAAAGGACAAGCTCTCGCAGACTTTATTGTGCAATGCTCGGGAATGAATGACCTCCCGGAAGATCCTGTCCCGGAACTTCCCACATGGAAGGTCTATGTAGACGGAGCCTCAAATGAAAAAGGAGCTGGATCAGGGGTCATCCTAATTTCTCCCCAAGGACATCAGCTCCAGAGCGCCATCCATTTCGCGTTCCCAACATCCAACAACGAGGCAGAACACGAAGCCATGCTAGCTGGATTACAACTGGCCAGAGAAGTCGGAGCCCAAAAAATCGAAGTATACAGCGACTCCCTACTTGTGGTAAACCAAATATCCGGGGAATACCAGACGAAAGGCGAAAAAATGGCTGCCTACGTGTCTCTCTCCCGCGGCCTCCTGCAGCATTTCAAAGGCTACCAAATCCGCCAGGTCCCCCGGGACCAGAACTCACTCGCAGACACACTGGCCAAGCTTGCAACAGACCCGGAGATTGAACAATACGGCCTAGTGCCCATCGGGCACTTAGAAGCACCTAGTACCGAGACACAGAGGGTAAATGCCATCATCGACCATTCCCATTCCTGGATAGGACCCATCCTCAGATTTTTCACCACTGGAGAGATCCCCACTGATAAAGCTGACGCAAGAAAGCTCCAGTATCAAGCTCCCCGATACGTGGTTATGGATGGAAAGCTTTACCGCAGGGGGTTGTCCATACCCTTCCTTAGGTGTGTTTCCGGAACCGAAATCAGCGCCATCATCCATGAGATTCACGGAGGCTTCTGTGGCGACCATACCTCCGGGCTGAGCCTCTCCAAAAAGATCCTTCGACAAGGATACTTCTGGCCCACCATGAAGAAGGATTGTGTGGATTATGTCAGAAAATGTGAGCAGTGCCAGAGGTACGCCAAGGTTCCGCGAGCGCCGCCTACAGAAATTACCTTAATGACCAGCCCCTGGCCGTTCGCCGTTTGGGGCATTGACCTAGTAGGTTCCCTTCCGACTGGAAGGGGTGGAGTGAAGTATGCCATAGTCGCGGTAGACTACTTCACCAAATGGGCTGAAGCTGAACCTATGAACACGGTCACGTCTAAGAAAGCACTGGACTTTGTCATCAGGAATATAGTGTGTCGTTTTGGGCTTCCACGAAAAATTGTGTCCGACAACGGGAAGCAATTTGATAGTGAACATTTCACGGACTTCTGTGCTTCGCATGGAATCATCAAAAGCTTTTCCGCAGTCGCCAGACCTCAAGCTAATGGGCAAGTGGAAGCAGTGAACAAAATCTTAAAGACCACGTTGAAGAAAAAACTCCAAGCATGCAAGGCTCACTGGCCGGAAGAGCTTCCGCGAGTACTTTGGGCCTACCGCACGACAGAGAGGACTTCGACGGGGCACACACCTTATTCCATGACCTTCGGTTGCGAGGCCGTCATCCCAGTAGAAACTATGATCCCATCTCATAGGCAGGACACCTACGACCCTACCCGGAACCACGCCCTTCTCCAGGAGTCCCTGGACATGATCGAAGAGCTCCGGGAGCAGTCACAGGTCCAACTCAAAATGTACCAAGGCAAGATAGCCCGACACTTCAACACAAGAGTCAAGAGCCGTACATTCGAAGTTGGGGACCTTGTCCTACGGGGAGTATTTCCTGCTACGCAGGACCCGGGAGTGGGAGTCCTCGGACCCAACTGGGAAGGCCCCTATGAAGTACAAGAAAAAGTGGGCCATGGGACGTATCACTTAAAGAGACTCGACGGATCTAAAGTCCCGCGCGCCTGGAACGCGGAGCACCTCCGCCGTTACTATCAGTAGGCCCCGGACTATCTAGTCGAAAGTCCTTGGTGGACGTAGCAAAAGTGTAAAATGTGGAAATAATCCTCCCTGCTGTAAAACACGTGCCTAACAGGCTAATTTAATGAAACACGGAGAGAGTCACTCCGCTTTTACTGCATTTTTTATCCCTGTGCTCAAAGCTGCGTTTTAACAAGTGACCACGCGGTCCGGAGACGTCCGGACCCCACGCTCACTTAGGGGGGTATACATGGCTAAAGCATAGCCATACGCCCCTTGAACAAAACATACACAGAACACCACTTATGTGCTAGCATTGTGTTTGAAATTTTTAAATTGTTAAGCTTAGGTTAATTTGTTGCCATGAACATGCTTGCATTACGTGTCATGTGTGCATTACGTGTTTATGTGAAAATTACCATTGAAATGTCTGCCATTATGCATCATGAAAATTATCTCCTGTGTAGCCCAGCGATGAACAGGACTGGGAGTTGGGGCACATTCAGAGAGCTACGCCGAAACATCCCCAAATTCTGGGCAAGTCCTTCAAAAAATACTCCGCGACCGCTGTAGAGCTTTGCTTCGCAAGCTCCAGCTCCAGGTCCCGCAAGGCGAAAGATGGCAAGATCCGCGACCGTTGTAAGCCTTGCTTCGCAGGCTTCAGCTCCGGATCTCACAAAATAATGCGTGGCGAACTCCTCGACCACTGCAAGCTTCAGCTCCAGGAGCAGATATGGTCGATCCCCCACTCACAGCAGGCCTTGCTTCGCAAAGCCCCTGCTCCGGGATCGCACATGGTGGGCGTGGCAATTTCCCCGACCGCAACGAGCCTTACCTCGCAGGGCTCCATGCCAGGTCCCTGAGGTCAGCCACCATGAGGTTCGCAACGACAGTTAGTTTTGCTTCGCAAAGATCTAACCTTAAGTCTAGCGATGCTCACCAAAAGAACTCCCGTTCCTGCGCCATGGAACGGCTCACCTTAGCAATCCCAGCGAACAGTATAACTACAAGTCCTGGGATTGGCTATTTGCCTTAGGAAAGCTGAAATACGGTGAAAGGAGTCTGGCCATTGGAACCAAGAATCCTCCGCAACCTAGAAACTACGTGGGAAAAGACATAAGCTTTTGGAGCTTCAAGTTGGAAATGCTTAGGTCCTGGCCGTTGGAACCAGAACCTCATGCGCCCCTACGGCAGTTTCTATCATATAAAAGTATCTATGCTAAACGCAAAGCTAAACAAAGAACTCGGCAGAAAAAGAATGAAAAATGCTATAATTATGGAAAATACGTCTGCAATGAGAAAAGATTACAGGGAGCTGCGCCCCAAAAAAAAAAAAAAACAAGTGAAAAATGATAATCAGTAAAGAATATTTTTTACAAATGATAAAACCCCTTCAAGCATTGGGGGTGGCTGCGGCTTCCACGACCGCGGCCTCGGGGACATCGGTTTCAACTGAGGACAGCGGAGTCGGCTCTTTGGAAAGAAGAACGGCATCACGGGCTGGATCAGAGGTCCCCGCCCCTTCAAGGACTTCTGCCTCAGGGGCTCCAGCAGGCTCGTCAATGTTGTAAGTTTGGACGTACACCTCTAGGCCTTGATCCCACACCTGTAGCTTCTCCCTCATGGCGTCAGCATCCTCTCCCAGATAGCCTAATACCTCCGGGTTCACTTTCCAGAGTTGATGCATGAGGACCACATGCGATATATTAATCGTCATATTCAGTACCACCTCGGCATCCTCCTTCTCCTTCAAGCGCTCCGCCTCAGAGGTTGCCAGCTGTGCCTCCGCGACAGCTAATTGAGTCCTCAGTTTTTCCATGTCGGCCTTGGAGGCATCCCGCTCTCCCTTAAGAGAATCAATCTCCTTGCGCTGCTCCTTATTCTGGTTCAGCACGGATTGCTTCTCGGTCACATGCCCCCTGGCAGTGAATTGCAAGGCTCCGATCTCTTTATCCTTCTCGGTGAGCCCCAACTCCAGCATAGACACGAGATCCCTGCTCCTCTTATGAAGTTGCTCCTCCTCGTGCAGCTTATTCTGAAGAGTGGAATATTCCTCTTGCTGCTTAAGGAGGAGATCATTTTTCGATTGCAAGCGGGCTTCCAAGGTATCCTTCTCCACCCTGGCTTGGGATAGCTCTTCCCGGAGCTTGGAGTTTTCGGCCTTCAAATCATCCGACCGCTGTTTGAACTCATTCTCTGCGCTGGCCCAGTACTCTCGATATTTGGCAAGATATTTCTTGTCCGCCTCTTCCTCAGATGTGCGCCGGGCCCGGTCAGTCTTCTCCGAAGCCTCCCCCCTTAGGCTCTCGACCTGTTGGGTCAGTTTCTGCTTCTCCGCCTCCAAGGCCTGGCGAGCCACCTGGCTCTCCTCCAGCTGAACCAGAACTGCACCCACCTCCCGGAACGAGCGTTCCGCGATGAGAGAGGCCTGCTAGGAAAGACAACATAATAAGTTAAGCAGAACCAAATGCACTAAGACAGATGATCCCAAAACACAACAACTGACGGCTTACCCCGGACAGTTGCTGCTTCACGGCATGTGGCAGCAACAGCAGATCCTTACTGCTACTGATGGCCCATTTCTCATAATTGAGCTCGCACAAGCTCAGGGCCATGTCCTCCATCATCTCCGCTCCGAACGGCGCCAATGCACGTCCGAGCCTAGGCACCAGCCTCTTCTCCAAGGCTGGGCCATCCAAAACTGCTCCAGCCGGGTGAAGGGATCTCACCCCCTCGGCCAGCTCAGCTCTCTTCACGGCAGACAAGTTGTCTGCCCTTCCCTGAGTAACAGCCTTCTCGGCCTCCAACCGCCTCTTCAAAAAATTATCGGCCCGTCTTACACCCTCCAGGAGGGCAGCGGGGAAACGGGTTGGTTTCTGAGGGAAGTGGAACTTCAGGCCAGGCAGAGGAAGGTTTGTTTGCTGAGAAGAAGGAGACCCCGAAAGGGTGGACTCCCTTTGGGCTAGAGGAGGAGGAAGACGGGGTATTAGGGACGGTAGCGAAGACACTACCGCCCCGGTCTGTTGTTGCAGCTGATGTTGCTGTTGATTTTGCTGCTGTTGTGGCGGTGTTAGTTGCCTGTGTTGTTGTTGTTGTTGTTGTTGCTGTTGGGGTTGTTTTTGCTGCTGAGTGGGGGTAGTCTGGTGGTGACTGCGCGCAGTCCGGAGATCTCCATCACCTCCAGGTGGAGAATGTCTAAGGCGTTTTCTCTTGTCGCCCTCAGCCTCCCCTCCGGGGCGTTTGCTCACCCCGGCCTTCTTCGCGGGGAACACAAGACCTTCCCCATCGCTGCTGCTACTCGAGACCATCATGGTCTCGGAAGGCCCATCGGCAGGAGACTTCTCTACCCCCGGCGACACTTGCGCTTCGCCACTTGTCTTCTTGGGAGTGGCAGCTTTACCTCCCCTACCAGCTTTGGCCTTTCGTCCTTTCCCCTTGGACGGGTCTTGGCTAGTGGAAGCCTTCTTAATAAGCGAGGTAGCTCTCCCCAACATTTTTGCTTCAGGATGTTCTGCAAGAAACGTATGAAACAAGGTTAACGAACCAGCAAGCAATGTGAAAGAAGATAAGCAGAAGACAAGGCAATCAACAACATAAAAGCACAAGCAAGTCCGCCAGCAGAGAACAAGGAATAAAAAAAGAGAAACGTTTGAGAGGGACGACCATGCACGAGAAACGTGGATGGCCTTCCCCGAGCGAAACAAGGCACCGCTTCCTGCTCCAGGAAGCTCCCGTACTCCTTGAAGTCCGGGAATGACATGCTGAGGGAAGAAGGGTCAACCATGATGACACCTTCTGGCAAACTACCGTCACTCAAACACCCGAGGAGCTCATCTACCCTATCGCAATATCTGTCAAAGGGTACCCTACGCGGATCTAGCCTAAGGAAGCGGGGATTGAACCCCATCTAAGAGGTCCGGGAAACCTCAGATAGGCTGGGGGTGTGAATCAATCGAAAGCTAGCCTTACCTATCCCGGAGGTGCCAGCTCCCGGAGTCCCTTCATTGGGGTAAGTCGCGGCGTAGCGAGCCTCAATTTCTTCTTCCTCCGACTGGGGGTCGGGAAACCTCTCCACCCAACTGGGGGACAAATTATTCTCGTCCTGGACTGCCTGGCAGATCACCTTGGACAGTTCCAGGGCAATCTGCTCCCGGACGTCAGCGGACACCTGACTTTGCCCCTTGCCACTCACTGGCCCAATATTTTGGAAGGAGGCGAGCAGCCCATACTCTCTCAGAGATTCGGTGGTCACAAGTCCTTCCACCTTCAGCTCTTCCTCCGAGAACCCCTCGTAGAATTGCGACCTCCTTATCATCTCCGCACAGCGAGGCGTCCGCGGGATGGCTTCTGCAAAATTCAAACATGGGTGTCAAAGATCCTCCCGGAAGGCAAATCAAACATAAAGAAACAAAGTTGAAAAGGAGAGGAATGACCACTTACCAGGGACTTTGAAGTCCAAAGATAGGGCTGGCACCCTCTTCAGTGGGAAGCCAGTCGTCAGGAACCAGTACTCCCGGAGGTCTGGAACCCTCGCAGTATGACAGGTGGGACACATCACGTCCGGATGCCTCTCCAGCCTGTAAAATCCCACCTTGTCTGGATGACCTCTCATGGGCTGAGACTTCAACCCGTAGAAGTACAGCACCTCCTCCAGGGTAGGAGCCTCCAGGTCCCGGGACTTGCAAAAGATGTACCACCCCGCTAGGAGCTTGTAGCTGGGGGGAATCAACTGGAAGGGGGCAATCCCCGCCTTCACACAGAAATTGGCAAAGTAACTTTTTAGGGGAAAGTGCGCCCCACACACTATGTGTGCCCAGCTCCAGGCACCAAAACCCTCGTGGCTCTGACTAGCAGACTCACCCAGCACCGACAGACGGTGCCACATCAGGCCTGGGATGTTCTTCAGGCCTGCCTCTGAGGAGTACAGCTCCAGCATGCCGTAGTTCCTGAACAGGTTCGGCTTCTGGTCCATCTCCCAGATTGAACTGTTGGTAGTCGGTGGGCTAGCCGCGACCACTTTTGTCTTTCCTTTCCCCTTTGCGCCGGCGACAGGGGAACCTCGCTCCTGGGCGGATTCAGCCTCTACCGCAGCGATAGTTCGTTCCTTTGAGGTGTTCGTCACTGAACAAAAGAAACAAAGAAGAAAACACTCTAAGCAGTCAGCACCCTTGTCATACCCTAACGGTATCAAAGGCATCGGGGAGACCCTCCCCGAAAACTGCTTGGAGAGGCTCCCACCGAGCTTGCCGAGGGGTTGGCACCATGCCACCCGAAGGACAGCAAGGAACCAAACTCAGACTCCGAGCCTAAGCCCGCCGAGAGAAGTGCTTTTCCAGAGAAAGACACCCTAAAGGCGTTCACGCTTATGCCCTAAAACAGTAAACCAGAACAGCGCAAGCAAAACGGGGAACAACTTTCCAAACGCCAATCGTCAAAGCATGCAAAAAGATTACTTATTGACTCACATCAGTCACATGCCTATCAAAGCCCTATTCACGCATGCATAAAGATGACACCGGCAGAAAACTCAACCCTAACAACTACCAACGATCTGAAGTTTAGAAGGAAATTTCAAAGTAAAAATACTTACTGGTATTCGAGTATTTGACGATTGAGGGAGTAACCGGATCACTACACCGCACGAACACGTGAAGCGAAAGCTGCAAAGACAAGCAACGATTCAAACCTGGAACCTCGGCGAACAAACCTACTGCCCAAAACGAAAGAAAAGTTTCTGGATTTCTTACCAAAAGAAGTGGCGAATCCGAAGGAAAGGAAGCTTGGAAGCTTGAGAGTTCGAAGATGTGGGAATCTGAGAATCTGAAAGCTCGAGAATTTGAAAGCGTAAAGAGGAAGAAAGGTCCGTTCCCTCGTTTTTATAGCAGGAAAGAAGTCATTTTGAATTCCTCAAATGGACGGTCTCGATCTTCCCATTCCGTGTGCATCAGATCCAACGGCTGGGGGTAAAGGACCGGTCCTATTTATGGCTCCTCGGATAGGAATAAAGTATTTATTTCCCATCATTGCACCATCTCGGGCCCAGCGTACCATTAAATACCGTCAAATCACCACTCAGACACCTGACGCACGCGAACTCAGCCAATCGCCTCACGCACACGTCTTGGTCACAGAGCCATTCCCGGCATGACGCGTGGCCCTTGCCACACTTGAGTACTTGAGTTCAAACAGAAGAAATTTCCTTTCTTTTTCATACTAACACTCAGGCAGGAAAAAGGAACCCTTCCAGGAACACAGGAGGTGACCCCTCGCCTAATCTAGAAACCAGAATACCCAGAGGACTGTACAAGCTCCCGGATCTATCAAAGCTCCGTGACCTTGGGGGGTAAATGTTATCCAGATTTTCGGATAGCGTTTAGATGGATATCCTCGGGGAAGCAGAATTATCAAAGTCTTTCACGGAAGGTGACCAGAGCTCGCGGATGGACAGAAAGGCTTCACCTCTCCCGTTTAGTATCCGGCTTACTCTTTCAAGCAAACGCGACACGGAAGCTCGTCAACTCTCCCGGAATCCCGAAGGGATATCCTTCGAGGAAGCTCCTTCCAGGAGAAGCTCTTCAGGTTGCCTTCGCGGAAACAGTTCCGTGCCTCGCACGGACAAGACCAAGCGGTCGAGTCATGGAGGAGGCATAGTTGGAATGATATCCACCTGACACAGGATCCCGCCTGACACGCCCGACAGGTCAAGGCCGCACACATCCCAGCACGCCTAAAAGTACCATTTCGCCTACTGTTCCGCTGACAACTTGGAAAAGACGGCTGCCTTTGTGCATTCCCCATACTTTCACGTAAATATACCCACGTAGAGCCTGGTAGCCAGGCGACTACGGTAATTGTATCCCCTATTTATGGCTTGTGTAATTAAGACTCATGTGAGTAGAGAAAAACCCTAATCCAAAACCCTAGCTATAAAGACCCCCTCATTTTACGATAGAGGGGACGGCCAACAAATTACATAGCAAGAACTCTACTAAAATCTCTCTAGCTTCATCTTCTTCAAGAGAACCCGAGAGAAACACTGTGAGTGTGCGAAGTTCTTGTACACCAGCCATCTTACTGTAATTCTCTACAAGTATAATAACATCGACTCGTGGACTAGGGCTCGTTAACGCCTGAACCACGTAAAAAACATGTTTGTCTAATTATATTCCTGCACTTCTACAGTTCTTATCTTTTTATTATTCTGTTTGTATTCGTTTCCGAAAAACTCGGTAAACACTTCCTGACCACCAGCTGGGAGTCGTTGTAGACTTCGATGTTCTTTGCCCCTACTTCATGGGGCAAGTGTAATCCGACCAGCATTGCCTCGTGTTCAGCCTCATTGTTCGATGCTTCGAACTGGAAGCGTAGGGCACTTTGTAGCTGGTGACCTTGAGGGGATGACTCTGGCCCCGGCCCCATTATCATTTGAGGCTCCATCCACAAAGATCTTCCAAAAGGGCACTATGGGATTAACAAGTTCTTCGTGCTCGGTTATCCTGGTGCATTCTAGAATGAAGTTGGCCAAAGCCTGCCCCTTGATGGAGACTCTGGGAACATAAGCGATATCGAACTGGCTCAGCTCCATGGCCTACTTCAAAAGTCTTCCCAGTGATTTGGGTTTTTGTAATACTTTTCATAAGGGATGGTTCGTTAGAACCTTGATGGCATGGGCCCGAACTAAGGTCTTAACATCCTGGAAGTGGTCAGTAAGAAAAATGTCAATTTCTCGATCAGAGGGTATTTGGACTCTATGCCCAACAATTTTTTGCTTATGTAATAAACCGTGAGTTGGACCTTTCCTTCTTCTCGCACTAATGCAGCGCTAATGGCATGTTTTGACACTGCCAAATATAGGTACAGTGGTTCCCCATCCACCAGTTTCGACAAGATTGGCGCCTAGGCCAAATGCTCCTTTAGTTTTTGGAAGGCCTCTTCGCATTTGGACGTCCACTCAAACCATTGGTTTCCGCGAAGTACGTTGAAGAATGGGATGCACTTTTCTGTTGACTTCGATACAAAGCGGCTCAAAGCTGCTATTCTTCCAGTTAGGCTTTGAACATATTTGTGATTTCGCAACGATGGCATGTTGATCAGTGCTCTGATCTTATCTGGGTTGACTTCTATCCCCCTTGCTTACTATGAAGCCCATAAACTTCTTGGATGCCACACCAAAAGTGTACTTCTTGGGATTCAGCTTCACCCCCTACTTCCGGATAATGGCAAATGCTTCTGCCAGGTTGTTCGCATGTTGGGCCGATGTCTTGGATATGACCAACATATCGTCTATGTAGACCTCCATGTTCTTCCCGAGTAGGTTCTAGAACATTCAGTTGACCAATCTTTGATAAGTGGCCCAGGCATTCTTTAGCCCAAAGGGCATGGCAATGTAATAGTATATACCCTTGTTCGTCTAGACACTAGTGTGTTCCTGGTCTGCTACATGCATCGAGATCTAGTTGTAGTAAGCATCCATGAAGCTTAGCAACTCGTACCCAGATGTAGCATCCCCCATCTGGTCAATTTGGGGCAGGGGAAGAAATCCTTTGGGCATGCCTTGTTGAGGTCTGTGAAGTCGATGCAAGTCCTCCACGCTCCATTTGTCTTTGGCAACAACACCGGATTTGCCAACTAAATGGGATACAAGGCCTCCCGGATGAAGTTGATCAAGGACAATTTTCGATTTCCAGCTTGAAGGCCTCTGCCCTTTCCGTGCCCAAGGGCCTTCGCTTCTGCTGGATGGGAGTTGTTTTCTCATCAATGTTTAGGACATGACAAATGACGTTGTGGTCAATCCTAGTCATATCCGAGTGGGACCATGCCACGACATCTTGGTTTTCTTTTACCCAGGAATTATGGCAGCCCTGACCACTGAGTTCAAGTTCCTCCCTACCTGGATCACTTTGGTCATGTCGATGTCACTGATGCACACTTCCTCCATGGGCTCCAATGCCCTATCTGCCTCTATTTGCAGATCCAATTTGTCACCCTTCTGGACCACCCTCCGTGCTAGCTGTGGTGGTGGGATTGGGTCGGTGTTTTCCCCTTCGAGAGGCTCTTCGCGAACCATGAAGATTGGTTGGGCAGAGATGTGATAACATTTTCGGGCAATCTTCTGCTCTCCCCATACAGTTCCCACTTCATGCATTGATGGCAGATGGAGGTGATGGCGTCGAAGTCAACCAGAGCGAGGCGCCCAAAAATCACATTGTACGTAGTGGGGCAATCCACCACTATGAAGGTGTAGTACTTGAACAAGCTCTGAACCTCGTTCTCCAACGTCACGAGGAGTTGAATTTTTCCCATCAGGGAGGAAAGGCTGAGGGATTGGCTGTAAATTTCTGTGCAATAATAAAAGCTTGAAGAGCCAGGAGGGACTCTTGCATTTGGCGGGTGGTCTCCTGTTGTTCAGCCATCCTGGCTTCTTGGTCCAGGACCTGTTGCCTTAGACTAACCACTTTTGGATCCTCCTATTAAGGTTCCACCTCTTTCTCATCGGGATCAATGGGATTCTCGGCCTCGTGGCCTTCATATTCCCCTCCGTCTTCCTCTTAATAGTCTTCATCATACTCACCCCTTCCCCGAAGTTCTGGGAGTCGTCATGCAGAGGCCCATTGTACGACACATCCTTTGGTTGGTCTTGAGGAAGTGGTTGGTTTTGCAATGGTTCTCCATTGTCTTGTTGTTGCTAGTGAGCAGGATTAAACATGATATGTCTGGTGTTCACTATTTTCATAGATGACAAAGGTTGATTCAAGGTTTCTTTAGCTCTCAATGAAAGCACCAAAATGTTTACTGATTTTTTAAAAAATTATAAATATATTGAAAGATAAGAGCTAGAAAGAAAGGCTAGGAAATAAATAAGATCATGGTTTTTACGTGGTTGGGGCCTTAATGAGCCTTAGTCCATGAGTCACTAGTATTAGGCTTTAGAGAGTTTTGTCAATGGAGGTTTTCTGCAAGTTCAACAGCATTTTGCTTACAAGATAAAATCTGGGATCCTCGCTACAGTGCACGACTGACCCTATTTATAGGTAGTCATGTCACTTGGGTTGGACTAATTTGGGCCCAATAAGGATATAATTACAATTGCTCACTAACAGAGCCATAATAAAAGAAATGTAACATAATTAAGGGTTGTTAATCTAGGCCTATTTGGTTGGCTTAGGCGTAGTGAAGCCTTACAACTATCCTTTATACGTTAGTACGGACTGATCTGCATGGGCTACCAAGGAGATCCTGAGGACAGGATCTGTCAGAGTAGTGGCAGTACCATTTCCTAGGAACAGTGTATGTTCCTTGTGTACCCCATTCTGCAGGTTAGTTAGGGAGACCAACTGCCGGATTTGTCGGGGACACGTCTGTTGTAGGAAGGACTTGGTTTATTCTATCCGGCTAGGTGATCCGGGTTCATTTTCCTAAGTTCTGGTTCGTGTACCAAGTCTCGAGTTCATTTACCAAGGCAGACATCTTGAGGGCGGTGTCTTCTCCTGGATCCCACTTGATGAGATTCGTCTCTTGGAACGAATCATCCACCATCATAATTTACATCCTGGAGGATATACACTGAGTATGATCAGGAAGGTGATTTGGGTTTGCACCTTAGTTATGGCCCCTTCGCTATGCTCGTGCTACTTGCCACTAAGTGGGTATGGTATGGTCCGGGCCAATGTGGTTTCCTTGTTTATTGTTCACTAGGCCCAGGTTGGGCCCCGGCCTCTTCAATGGGTCCATGGACCCGTTTGGCCATGCCACATGTCATAGGTGGAAAATATGGATAACAGTTACATAGTTAAAAAAAAAAAGCATCATCCTAAAACAAAGTTCCAAATTAAAATTCTTTTATATTGTTTATAAACGTTGTAACCAAATCTTGGTTTAATCAAATTAGAAACTAATTAGTAACTTCTAAAATAGTTCATATAAATTTGTCACAAAAACTTCATGTAACCAGGTAACTAAATTACAAATTGATATACTATTTAGTTGCATTAATTAAATATTATTGACAGTAATATTTATTTTACTATTTGGTTACTATATTTTATGAATTCATAATCTTACCATATATTTTTCATCACTCTGATTATATAAAATTTTCTATTTAGTTACCAAAAATCGTGACTTGGGTATCTCTTTCATTAATTTGGTTTACAAATTAGTTAACTTATTCATTAATCCCTAATATCATGATTTCCATTATTCAATATACTATTTAGTAACAAAAAAATTGACATTAAAAACAATGACAAAATATATATGATTGTTAAAATTTTAAAAATTGAAATAGAAAAAGTTATATAAAATCATTGATTACATAGTTAAAAAAAGAAAAAAAAACTAACATCCTAAACAAAGTTCCAAAAACTAGCGTCTCCAAAAAAGTTTCAAAAATGAAAAATTTTGGTAGATAAAACTAGAAACTCCTAAAATGGTTACCAAAAACACCATAACAGAACCATTCACATATAACCAAAAAGTTGATTCGCAGGTTTGGGGCCCACACTACTTTCGGCATCTTTCCAGGAAACTCATCATAAAAAATATATAACCATTCAACTCCTTTTTCTTTTCGTGCACAAAAAGCTCCACACACAACTTGTTTCAGAAGAACTCTCATCCAATGGATTTGGAATCTTGTCGAGTAATCCATGTATAAAGTATTCAACATACTTTATAATAAAAAGACCACAATCACTACACACAAAAAACACATATAAAAACAAAATCACTTCAATAGTTGAAAACTAAAACATTTACTATATAAAAAGAAACCATAAAGTTACCTTAAAGTTTGTTGTGGCAAACCATCAACAAGAAGTATATCCAATGGACCCATGGCACTCTTGCCTTTAAAGTACCCAGTGATCTGATCAATATCTTTCCTGCATTCATAAAACTCCACATGTGACAGTAGAATAGGCAATAATAGTAGCAAATGAATTCACAAAGTTGTGAAAGTTCCTAGATTTCCCAGACCCCATGGAATTACACGCTTTTAGACACCTTAACCTAAATCAAAAATGCAGAAAACCCAATGTGCAAAAACTGAAACATTAACAGGAATCAAAACATAGTCTAGACATAGCCAATGGATAGAAAAACACATACGATACCCAGAAATATATTCAGCAGTCTTACTATTCCTAGGTACAGACTTAACATCTTCCCCCTTACTCACAAACTCCCCATACATGTTAAAAATTTGATTTGAAGAAAAGCAATCAGTGGTGTTTACTGACATATTGACACTCTTATCATAGTTTATCTTCTTCCTCAGGTACTAAAAACACACTACTTGAAGAAGTCAAGGGTTTCCTTCTCATCAGCAGAAGGAACAATAGACACTACTTTCAGCAAAAGCAATGGTACAAAAAAACAAAAAAAAAACCAATTAGTGTATAAAAAATTTAAAGAACAGAATATTCAAACAACAATCGATAAAAATAACCCAATTACCTTGGTTGATGAAAAAGCTTTACTCTCCAGCTCTTTAGAATTGGGATTTCCAACACTAGAACATCTACAAATCCGATGAAGTGCTTCATCATCATACTTACATATTAGCTGCTTTTTTAAAACTGACATGATCTCATACAACCAAACCTGAAAGGCACAAGGAAATCCAAACAATTTGTAACTTCTAACATGATTTTTCTCTTTTTCCTTTCCTTTCCCTTTTCCTTTTCCTTTATCACCAGAATCCTTAGAATTTTTTTTCTTATTTTTCACCTAAGACCTAGCCTCAAATTATACAGAGTCATGTCATAAACTATATTCCCTCATGGAAAACTATCATACTCACCAAGACTAACCATATTAATCAACTCATACTTCACTTTTTTGGTAAGAGGCTTACTAAGCAAACAATTTATAGCAAAGTACAAATTAACCATTTTAACAACAAAATCATATGTCTTGAACTCACTGTAGCAAAACCTCTAATCCACAACACTATTAGTAACTTTTTGGTCACTTAATTTTTTTTCAACAAAAGCATTCTCCTTATTTGCAAACTTTGACATATTTGAATCACCTACACACTTTAGTCCAGTTATAACAGCAAACTCTGCCAAACTAAATCTGACACTACTCCAAATATAGGCTTTCTCTGCGGTTTTTTTTCAACCTTAAAGAAAAAACGCAGACAAAAGGTTCGAATGAGTCTAAAATATTATATTTAATACCCGCGCCCTATTTTATTGCGGTTTTAAAAAAACACAGTAAAAAGTTTGAAGTGGGGAGTTTTCTCCACGGTACTTTAGTAAGAACCACAAAGAAAAGTGTAAGGGCTTTCTCCGCGGTTATATAGTCAAAACTATAGAGAAAAGTACATTTTTCTCCGCAGTTTCGGCCATATAACTGCGAAGAAAGCCCCTCCCCTTCAGTAAAAACACCCTGAGACCCTACTTCTCCCCTCACTTTTCATTTGGTAGAAAACTTCTCTCGATCGCACGACTCCACTTTCGTCCCCAGCCGCGAGTAAGTCTCATTTTCACCATTTTAGTTTTTTTTTTTATTTTCTTGCATAGTAAAGCTTTAAATCATGTAAATATACTTAATATTTTTGAAGTTTTATGGAAAAAATGAAGAAATATTTAGTGAGTTTAATGGGGTTTCAATGTATGTTTATAGGGTTATTTTTTAAAAAAAATCTAACATTTTTTAAAGTTTATATAGGATTAGAAGACATTTTCATTGTTCAAAACATGTATTGATCACTAAAACTTGATTTTTTTAATATATATATATTTCAGTTTTAGGGTATTTTTATATTATAATAATGTTATTTACATAATTTTTTATATTATAATATTATTTCTTACATAATTTTTTATATTATTTACGTAATGAATTTTTTTTAAAAGTATATTTTTGTTAATTATATTATTTTAGGATCAATTCAATTACCATATATTTACTAATGTTTAAACTTTTATTGTATGAAATATTTGTTTGAATTTGAGGTGTGTTGAAATTGTTGAAGATTAATTTTGAAGGTGAGTAATAATTACTACTTAAATTTTTTTTTTTTTTATAATTACAAACTATTGTTAGAGGAGTTTGAATATATTAGATATTCATCCGTAGTGAAGTAGGTTCTGAGATAAAAGTGTGTGTTGCGGAGATAACAGAAGGTTGAGAACATGTGTGTCTTAGTGAAGTAGGCTCTACGAATTATGTGTGTGCTGCGGTAACTTATGGTTGAGAACATGCATGTTGTTTGTTATATGTTTTGTTTGATGTGAATGTATAGGTAGATAACTTGGGGTATGCTATAAATACAGAGGAAATTCTGCTCAATTTTTTTTTTTTTTTTGATGATATTAATTGAATATGTTTTATAGGTTAATATATGTAATAATCATGTTTGTTTATGTTGAAATTGTAAATACATATGAATTTTTTATATGTTATAGAAATAAAGGAAACTCTGCCCATTTCATTTTAGAATTTATTAATTAAACATAATTTTTTCAATTACAATATTAATTTTATTTTCATTATTGACTTAGGAATTAGGTAGATATTATCATTATGGATAAGTCATGGATTCTTGAGAATAGAGAAACACAACAATTTCAAGACGGATTCAACCAATTTTTAGAATTCATTGTCCATGTATAGATTGTTGTAATGGATCAAAAGGAAATATTACCATGATAAAGAATCATGTATTTTGTCAGGGATTTTATACAAGTTATCGTACATGATATTGGCATGGGGAATCATTGAAAAATAATAATCCATATCCATTCAGGAGGCGAGGGATTGATGATTTGGGTTATAGTTAATTTGACGATCATCCTATGGAATTGCTCGATGAAGCACAAGAAGAGTTTGTTGATGATCCTTCAAAATTCAATGAATTGGTTAGAGATGTAGATAAACCATCATTCAATGGTTGTCTAAAACAAAGATTACCAACGATTGTAAAATTTTACAACATAAAAGCAGAAAATGAAGTTAGCGATAAATGTTTTAGTCAACTTTTAGCTGCTTCAAAAGAGATTTTGCCGTCAGATAATTGTTTCCCTGAGTCTACGTATGAAGTGAATAAAACTTTAAATTGCATAGGGTTGAAGTATGAGAAGATCCATGCATGTCCGAACGATTGTGTGTTATATCGTAAAGAGTATGCAGACATGGACACTTGCCCAGAATGTGATTTACCCCGCTACAAACCAAACAAGAGTAAGGAGACTACGAAACTTATTCCTCAGAAAGTGATGTGGTACTTGCCTTTGATTCCGCAGCTTAAGCGATTATATTGAAGGGCAGAACACTCTGAAAACTTAATATGGCATGAGACTACTCGAGTGAAAGATGGTAAACTTTGACATCCTGCAGATTTGCAGGCTTGGAAAAAAGTTAATAACTTAAATCCAGAATTTAAAACTAAAGCAAGACATCTTTGTCTAGGTCTAGCTGTCGATGGTGTAAATCCACATAAATCTCTAAGTGGTAGGAATAGTTTGCGGTCTGTCTTCCTTGTTATGTACAATCTTCATCTTTAGTTAGTGATGAGAAGAAAGTTTTTGATGCTCACGTTAATGATTTCAGGCCCAAAACAACCAGGACACGATATAGATGTTTATTTGGCACCATTAATTGATGATTTGAAAGATTTGTATGAAAATGATGTTGAGGCATATGACGGTTTTAAGAAAGAAGTATTTAACTTAAAAGTTGTTTTGTTGTGGACTGTTAATTATTTCCCAACTTATGGTAATCTATCAGAGTTAAGCACAAAAGGTTACTAGGGATGTCCAATATGTTGCACTAACACAAGGGCTCTTCGTCTGTCGAACGAGCACAAAATTTGTTATATGGGTCATAGACGATACTTGCCCCTAAATCATCATTATAGGGGAAAAAAAAGCATTTGATTATGATAAAGAACAAGGTGTTGCTCCTTTGCCACTTTCGACGCAACAAATTCTATAAGAAGCAGAGAAAATTGATATTAAGTATGGAAAAATGCAGAAAAATAAGAAAGTAAATGCATGTTTCCAAAGGAAATCAATTTTTTTCGTCTCCCTTACTGGAAAGATTTACTTGTTCAACATTGTTTGGATGTCATGCATATAGAAAAAAAATGTGTGCGAAAGTATTATAGGTACATTACTTGATATTCCCCATGAAACTAAGGATGGTTTAACTAGTTATTTAGATCTTGTTGAAATGGGTATACGAACTAATTTAGCACCTGAACAGAAAGGTAAACGCACATATTTACCTCCTGCTTGTTTCACGTTGTCCAGAGAAGAGAAAAAGGTTGTATGTAAATCATTTGCAGAGATGAAAGTGCCTGATGGCTATTCATTCAACATTCGAAACTTGGTATCCATGGGAGATTTGAAGCTGGTGGGTATGAAATTACATGATTGTCATATGTTGATGCAACAATTACTTCCGATTGCTATTCTGTCAGTCTTACCAAAAAAAGTTTGAGATTGTTTGATGAATGTTTGCATATTCTTCAATCATTTATGCAGAAAAGAATTAGAAATGAAAATTTTTGATGCATTGCATTGTAAGATAGTAGAAACTCTATGCAACCTTGAAATGCTTTTCCGCCATCCTTCTTTGACATTATGATACATTTAATGGTTCATCTAGTAAGGTAGGCCAAGTTATGTGGACTAGTTTGGGCGAGATGGATGTATCCATTTGAAAGGAGTATGAAAGTGTTGAAAAGTTATGTGCGTAATCATTATCATCCTGAAGCTAGTATGGTTGAATGTTATATATCGGAAGAGGCAGTAGAATTTTGCTCAGAATACATGAGTGGGGTTGAGGCATGGACTATGAGGGAATGGAACAGTGATCACCGTATCTAGGGCAAAATTAGATCTAGCTCAACTAGTTGTGATACAAAATAATCATGAGATTCAATCATATATAATGTAAGTAGATAATATATTTCAATCATATATATTAGAGTAGTGATTTTCTTTTTGTTGTTTAAACTTTTTTGTACTTTATTTTATGTTTCAGTGATCACATGGAGTTATTACATTCGATGATTCCAAACAAGGTTAAAAATAAACAAAAATGGGTTATAGATGAGCATAATAAAATATTTTTCCAGTGGCTGAAGAATACAATTTTGACGAAGTTGGGAGAAAAAAATCATGGAGTGCCGACTGAGTTGAAGCGCATATCTCTTGGAGCAAGCATTGATGTAATAAAGCATCAAGCTTACATTGTCGGAGGAAAATGATTTCATACTAAGTCAAGAGATGATGCTTGGCTGGTTCAAAATAGTGGAGTAAGTATAGTTGCAGAAGCTATACATTTTTCCATTGCAAAAGATAATAACCCAATTTCAGACACAATGACATACTATGGGATTGTTGAAGAATATGGGAGCTATATTATTCATTACTTTGTATTCCTCTTCTTAAATGTTCTTAGGTAGACAATAATACTGGAGTTAAAACTGACGAACTTGGATTCACTCTGGTTGATTTAAGCAAGAAGGAAAGCAAGAACGATCCTTTTATCATGGCTGCCCAAGCAAAACAAGTGTTTTATATACTTGATCCAGTTAATGATAAACAGTCCATCGTTTTATTTCCCAAGCGGAAGTTCTCAGAAAAAGAAGATTACGATGAAAATTATGATTTATATCATGATTGTTATATTGTTCGACAGCCGATACATGAACAAGTTGAGAATATTCAGGATAATGATAATGATAGCGATAACGATAACGATACCGATGATTGTGATTATCTTAGAAACGACATCGAAGAAGGAATATGGGTTGATTGTGAATCGACCAAAAAGAAAAAAAAAACATGTTTAGTAAGTTATATAATACTTGTGTTTATTTATTTGTGTAATTCATTAATACTTGTGATTATTTATTTGTATAATGCATTAACACTTGTGATTATTTATTTGTGTGTTGTAGATGGCAGATAAAATAAATGACAATGAGAAACATCAGGGTCATGGTAAAACAAGAATGAGTTACATGACCCAACAAAAGCCAAATGAATCAAGAAAAATCTTCAATGGAACAATTTGGGACAACCAATAGGTGATGTGTATACAAATATGATATCATATCTTGGATCTAGAGTATGGGCCACGATTTCTATCAACTCAGATGATTGGAGGAAGGTCCCACAAGATCTGAAAGACAGTCTATGGGAGGATATCATTGTAAGAAATTATCATTATGATATTTATTTATGTGTGATATCCAAATTTAATTATTACTTTTCTTAATTATATTCTCAGGGTGGTCACAACATTCTTCAAACATGAGATTTTGAAAAAAGCTGGTCATATAATGAGGGATTTTAAAAGTGAACTCACTACCGAGTACATCAAACCTTTGGCTGAAATGGGTATGATGGAAGAACTCAAATTTCCCCCGAAGAAGTATAGCAATATACTTGATGAGAGAGAATGTTTACAATTTTTATCTAGTCTTCTAAGTCCAGAGTTTCAAAAAGTGCATCAAGAACAAAAAGCACGTCCATTACAAATGAAGTCAAGGCATCGAACCTCTCGTAGAGGAATGGCTAATATAAGAGAAGATTTGGTAAGTATAATTGATATTAAAGTTTAAATAATGGTTGATATTATCGCAACATATAACTATAATTATCTTGTGCATTGTAGAAAAAAGAATGAAATATTCAAAATCCTGAGAGGTATCAAGTTTGGCTTAGATCACGTGAAAAAAGTAAAGTTCTCGTGACAGAGTTGGACCGATAGATTTCTAAAAAGATAGTAAGTTTTCTATGGTTTTATAATTAATATATTGATTTTATTTATATAAAATAATTTGACCAAACAATGTCTTGAGTAGGAGGACGTCAAAGAAAAATTTAGTCGTGGCGAAATTAAAGCTCAGGGTCAAGATGACATCTTAACTCAAGCATTAGGGACACCATAACACCCAGGTCGTGTTCGAGCTGGCGAGTATGATACATTATAATAGTTGTTGTGGATGCTAAAAATTCGACGCCAGTGAAAGACCCACATCTCATGTTTATGGTGCTATGTAGGTCCAAAGCCACCATGACCAACGCCTCGTTGGTCTATTGGAGCACTGACTTAGTGAAAAGGGGATCAATCATGGTATCAGCATTACCACCATTGCGGCCTTGTGTCATGCCTAACACAGTCGTTTCACACGAGTGGTCCTACAAGGCGCTTGTCTCGTGGTTGACTCAAAGGTCTCGCTCGGGTGCCTAGAAGCCATGATGACCTAACATACCTAGACACGTCCTACTTCACCCAAGTGCCCAGATACAACGCACCCATGTTGAGCGTTCAGCCCAGGTGCCTCGCGCCACCTGTCACGCACCCAGGTGCCTCACGAGATATCACACCCCCGCGCACCCAGGCGCCTCGTGCCACCTGCCTCACATCAGCCACCTCGCGAGACGTCACGGCCCCATGCACCCAGGCGCCACGCACCACCTGCTACTCAAAAAGGTCATACAGATACGAAGCATGTACGGGGTACGACCCTTAAGACCCCAGATGACTGATTCTAATATCCACACCAGGCAAGTAGTGATCATACGAGTGAGGTACCTGGTATGGTCCTCACCAGCCAATCTCTGACACTCGTACTAAACAAGTAGTGGAGGCACATTCAAGTACTAAAGTGGAGGTGCTCCCATAGACCCTGACCATGTACTGAAGTCGACACCACAACCATCTGCTCCACTATGAGCTGTGCCATAACCCTAACAATGTACATATGTACAATCTTGTCCCCTAGGATCACAATGTATCAGGAGCCATTAGAGCCCCACTATAAATGGATCTTCTCCTCTCCATCTTAGGGGTTGGAAAATTCTTGTAATATCAAACTATTCTAAGAGCAATATACAAGTTTTTCTTCTATTGTTCACTTGCAATCCTCCCTCATATTTCTACAAGTTCTTTTGCATTCATTAGGTTTTGATTAATTCTTTGAGTTTTCCATCCATATTTCGTTGATGAGTTTCTGTTGTCAACTGTTTTTTTCTTTTAAGAATTGTTTAGATTGATTTATTGATTGGCTTGATTGATTATTTTGTAGGTTCACTACAACCATTTCCAAAATGTTTGGGAAAAAACATAAAACAATGACTGCAAAAGAGGAGATTGCTCAGCTAAAAGCTGAGATTGAAGAGCTGAACAGACATAAATTTAGAACTATTGAGGAATTAGCTCAAAATGAGGAAAACGATGAGTATGGATACTATGATGAAGGACAATTTGAGAATCCAAATGATGAAGGACAATATTATGAGAATCCAAATGATGAGTGGCAATGCTATGAGAATCCAAATGAGGAAGTCTATCGACCTGCCTCCTACACAGATGATCATTTTCATCAAACTGAAGACTATCCTATAGGTGAATTCTACCAAACCACAACGAATCCTTTTAATGAAGATGATCGATCATCAATTTATGAGTCTCTGCCACAGCCGAGCTATGAAGTTCATTTGTGTTCTGATAATATTGACAATGTAGTGGCTAAGGGTGTAATCATTGTACCAAACATGGGTAGTCAAATTACCATCCATAGAACTGTACTTGATGATTCAGTTGCGAGGGTTTGGCTTATATATGTCTTACAAGAAGAAGTTGAGATCCCTATTCCCTTTTGGTAACATACGATATGTCGGGGACGCACGAGATACATTCCTACCTTGGCGAAAAAATTTAATTGTCACTTGTTAGGTATAAATTTATTTGCTCAGATATTTAAATTTTATTTTTAAATTGGTACACTATATTGATGTGTTAAATGATATTATGTAGGGCCCATCTTCATCTAAACACAAATCCCTATCACCAAGCCCACATTTATCATCAGTTGGATCTCATGTAGTCATCCCTACTGAAATAGCTCAATCAAAACCTTCAAATTGGTTAACTGATAACCAATGGGACAAAATTGATTAGAGTCTAAAATTTATAGTGAAGGAGTATTATTCCATTAAAAGAATAGATGGGGTTGTACAAGTTCCCGTTGACCCGGAGTTTATAGGAGAACGTGAGGCTATCTTCATCACTTCGGAAGACGTTTATCAAGCAGCCTCCATGGATACTATTGGATCCTCAGCTGCTGTTTGATATGAGGTATGTATCAATTCAAATTGAACTCAATCCGTTATGTCATTACAAACTATTAGAAGAGTTTGAATATATTAGATATTCATTTGTAGTGAAGTAAGTTCTGAGATGAAATTGTGTGCTGTGGAGATAACAGAAGGTTGAGAACATGTGTGTCTTAGTGAAGTAGGTTCTACGAATTTTTTGTGCTGCGGTGGCTTATGGTTGAGAAAATGCATGCTGTTTGTTGTTTGTTGTATATTTTTTTCGAATTGAATTTATAGGTACTAATAATTTTGGATATGCTATAGAAACAAGGGAAACTCTGCCCAATTTTTTTTTTATGATATTAATTTATTAATTGAAAATGTAATATGAATGATTAATTCTACAGATGCATTTGGGAAAGCAAGCACCCAAATTCACGACAACTTTACAAATTTTTTGACACCGAACATCTTTCTATTGGCAATGATGAAATAAAAATTATACGGTGGATCTTATAGCCAAATGGATGATGACTATGGATAGACGAGGCCAAATATATTTCATTCCTTGGATTGTTGAGTAAGAACGAACTACTTAAATATTATCACTACTATGGTTGGATTTTAATCTTATAATAATCATAATTAATTATTGTTTTATTCAACATTGGATGTTGGTGCTCGTGATGATGTGGGGGATGACCATAATTTTGGACCCTTTAAAAAATCATAAATCTCCACCAATAATTAAGGAGGTTATGGAAAAGTAAGTTCTTCAATTAAAATATATGCATTGTTAATTTTTAAAAGTTGAGAGTATAATATGTATTTAGTTACTTTTAATTTTTGTAGAGCATATGCACAATGTTCAGAAAATGAATACATTGGCACATTTACAAAATTCCTGAGAGGTTCTTGCCCAAAACAACCTGAAAGTCATGAATATGGTTATTATGTACTAAGGTATATTTATGATCTTGTAAATGCACCGAATCCGGCATAAGTTATCAAGAAGAAAGTATGTTATATTTTACACTCTTTTTTGCTTAAGAAAAACTAGATATAGTATTTAATTATCTAATCTATATTGCCTTTTCAATTTTGTAGTGGTTTGATAAAAAAATAATACAATGTCAAAGAGGATCTACTACCACTACAAAGTGATTGGTTAGCAAGATTATTGCCATTTATTTATGAAATCTAAGTTTTCATATGTATGTAACTTGCTAACTTATTGACTTATTGGTTAGCAAGATTAAAGCCATTTATTCATTAGCCAGTTCTTTTGTATTAGTTATGAAATCTATAAATAATAATTTAACAAATTAGGTTATAATATTGAAAATATATATATAATCGAAATTGAAAATTGTTTACCGAAAAACAGACTACATGACGACGTGGCAGGATTAGCCTACACGTGGGATGCATGTGGCAGTTTAAGTGAGTATAATCTGTTTGACCATCAACCAGAAGAGATTGGCTCATCAGACATCATAGTTATGAGCGACCAGCCTGGTCGCATATATTCATTTATTTCCTTCAGATATGTAATCTTGTAATTACGTATTAATTGTAATTTCCATTATTATTTAGATACGTCTGTATTAAATGTAATTGAGGCCCATTGGCCCATGTAGAACTCCTTGAGCCTATAAATAAGAATTAAAGGGCTTAAGAGAGGGGACTTTTCGAAACGGAGGACTTTTGGATTTTAACTTTGGAGCTTCAGAATTCTAAGATAGAGAGAGTGTTTTTATCCACCACAAGTGTATTCAACTAAAAGCTTGTGAAACTCATGAACCCTAGTTCATTGATCACAGTTCTTGGAATTCTACATCAATAAGAACACTAAGTGGACGTAGGTTATTACCATTTTATTGGGGCCGAACCACCATAAATCTTTTGTGTTATTTATCTTTACGTCTTGCTTTCATCTCATTTTCTATCGTTTTATCTGACTCTGTGATGTTGACCAATTCGAGGTTCAACATTTTGGTGCTTTCATTTGAGAGTGAAATTCAAGACTTCCAACAAGATCAAATGCCGAAAACATCCAGAAAGACTAGACAAACTTTAGGTGCCAGGCCAACCCATCCTCCTCCACAAAATGTGGCTGAAGATGAACCACAATTGGAATTTGAAGAGGAGGAAATGGATTATGAGACCTTGAGGACAACACTGATTATGTTGCTAGAGGAGTTAGTCAATCTGAGGGCTAATCAGGATAATGTGGCTGAAACGATGGCGTTGCAGCGATAAGTTGACATGGACCGCCGACACAGGGATGTTACTGCCGCTCTAGAGGTAGCCATCCAGTTGGCCCAGGGACAACCTACGCCAGCCTCTCAACCGGATCAGCCACCGAGTGTACCACCATAATAAGGTCCACGTCCAAATCATCCACAACATCACCACACTCCGCCTCAACTGGCAAGCCCTCATAGGCCGGAGCAACCTCCTGCTGCTCAACAGGATATTCTGTTTCAGGATCCTGAGCAGCAGCCTCCTTCCCACGCTGGTCGAGATAATCCCCAGCATCAAAGGCAGAATAGGGTTGGGCAGTCTCCCCGAAGCCTTTGACGCCAAACTGTTGAGGAGCCAAATCCACCAATCAAGGGACAACATCCTTCTGCTGGCAAAAGGAAGGTTGAGTCAGGCTCTGCGGTCAGGGGCCCCCCACGACATAATAATGCCCGAGGACCCACCGACCAACGCAGGCCTCCACCTGACGCTCGGAACGTGCCAACAAGAGAAGGGGGAAATAGTGTGATTAGCAGGTCGCGCCATAGTCGGTTGCATTTTAGGGATGGCCATGACTACAATGAAGATGATTCCCTTAAAGGAAATACTGGTCGTAGGCAGGGAGAGAAGGGTGGAGAACGGAATCCCCCACCAAGAGAAAATCGGTCGACGAGCCAGAATGCTAGGGGGCAGCCTAGGCAACCTAACGTCTTTGATCGACTGGGCGCTAGCGAGCAAAGACATAGGAATGATGACTTAAGAGACATACTCAATGATAGACGAGAAAGGCAAGACGAGTATGCCCCTCCAGCACCGGTCGCCCCAATAGTTTGACACGTTGTACAAGCCCAGCTTGATGTGTTGAACTAGGCTGTCCAGCAGCTAGTGGGGAGCCGAACATCCCACATTGAGTATGACCAAAGAAGAGGCACTCCATTTATACAAAGAATAGTGATGGTCAAGACCCCAAGTAAGTTTAAGATGCTGGTCTTACCCAACTTCGATAGATTCGGAGACCCAGTATCTTATGTGAATAAATTCGAGATACAAATGGACATCCAGAAGGTGTCAGATGACGCTCGATGTAGAATCTTTCTGGCCACCTTATCTGACACTACTCAGGAATGGTTTTTCAAATTCCCTCCTGCTAGCATAGTGTCTTGGGAAATGTTCGTGAAAGAGTTCTACGGACAGTTTTACGCTGGTCAAGTACATCCAACCGAAGTCAACCAACTGGTCGAGATACGCCAGAAGGAGGGCGAATCCTTAAAGGAATACATCCAACATTTTATGCAAGCCGCCGCAGGGGCTAAGATATTTGGCGATGAGGGGAAGATGATGTCACTTACTGCTGGAGTACGGCACCATTCATCCCTATAGAATAGTTTAAGGAAGAATGGGGTGAAGAGCACCCAAGAATTCCTGGACAGAGCAGACCGGTACATTAAGCTCACAGAGGAAATTTCCAATGAAGGAAAGGCGCCCGCAGATGACCAAGGTTCGAAGGAAGATCCCGCCAAAGCCGCCAATGGGTCGGGGAAACCCAATGGCAACGACAAAAATAACGGGAAAAATAGAGGAAAAGGGGCAAACCATGAGCCGTCAACATCTAAGAATAAGCACCCTAAAAGTAACAGATACAAGCCAAGGTTCACCAATTACACGGCCCTAGTCGAAACCAGAGCAGAAGTGTACCAGGATACTAGTACCACTGTTCCCTTCAAATGACCAGCCCCGATCAGGAAAGATATCTCCAAAAGAGATACAACCAAGTTTTGTCGTTTTCACAACGACTATGGTCATGACACCAACGAATGCAACCAGCTCAAAGATGAGATTGAGTTCCTTATCAAACAAGGACACCTGAGAAGATATGTACGAGCCACTGGAGGTTCCCAGCAAGAGACTCAAGGAGGCAACAAGCTGGCACCTGTACGGCAACGCTCGCCCCCTTTACAGCCAGCTCCAGTGGTGGGTACATTACTGACCATCTGTTGCGGCCCACACTTATCAGAGGATAGTGGGAAGGCAAGGGAGCGATACGCCCGAACCTTGTGCCACGACCAGGACATTGAAATGTTGAGCATAGAGGAGCGAACTCCCAAAAGAGCTCGAACAGAGGAAGAACTGATAACTTTCTCTGAGCTTGATGCACAGCATGTCTGATTTCCCCATTCGGATCCTCTGGTCGTGGACGTCCAGATTGCCAATATGATGGTTAAGTGGGTGTTAGTGGACACAGGGAGCTCAGTAAACATTCTGTACAAGTCTTCGCTGGAAAGGATGAAGTTGTCAGTAAAGGATTTAGAGTCATGCAACTAACCCATTTATGGTTTTTCTGGCGAGGGGCTCGCGCCAACGAGGTCAATCAGGCTTCCAGTCACAGTAGGAACTGCACCTGCGAACAGGACATTACTCACTACTTTTATAGTAGTTGATTGCTCTTCTCCATACAATGTTATTATTGGAAGGCCTATTCTAGTCGACCTGCGAGCCGTGACCTCAGTATGACACCTAGCCATGAAGTTTCTGACCGACACAGGGGTAGGATGCATGTTGGGAAACCAACGAGAAGCACAGGAATGCTACAATTCCTCGATTACCAAGGTGAAAAGGGGTGGATCAAGAGAAGGAGGTGAGAAAGGGTTGTTATTGGCCAATGAAGTACAAGCCCAATCAGGTGAGCAGGTCACCAAATAGGGTGTTTCCCAAAGTGAGGATAGGGATTGAGATCCTCACTTTAGGGATTTTGAATAATATGTAGGACCAGTCGAGGACCTCGAGGAGGTCCAACTCAATGAGGCAGATCTGACCAGGGTTGTGAAAGTCGGTAAAAACTTAGAGACAACAACAACGCAAAAATTGGTGGAATTTGTAAAAGAGAACCAGGAGGTGTTTGCCTGTTCGCATAAGGATATGGTTGGGATTGATCCAGTAGTTATCAACCATGTCTTGAACATAGATAAAAGTTTTCCACCAGTGCAACAAAAAAGAAGGTTGCTCGACAAAGATAGATCAAAAGCGCTAAAAGAAGAAGTCGAGAAGCTAAAGGAAAATGGATTCATCAGGGTGGCGTTTTATCCATCTTGGGTCTCTAATCCCGTTCTGGTTCCCAAGCCGAATGGCAAGTGGAGGACGTGCGTGGATTTCACAGACCTCAATAAAGCCTGGCCGAAGGATTTTTTCTCACTCCCAAGGATCGACCAGCTGGTCGATGTCACTTCAGGGCATGAGATCATATCATTCATGGATACATACTCTGGATACAATCAAATTAGTATGCACCCACCTAATGAGGATCACACTAGCTTTTGAACTGATACAGGGCTTTACTGTTACAAAGTAATGCCTTTCGATTTGAGAAACGCTGGTGCGACTTACCAGCGACTAGTCAATCACATGTTCAAAGAGCCGATCGGTGTTAACATGGAGGTATATGTTGATGACATGCTGGTTAAGTCGAAGAAGGTAGAAGAACACATCGAGGACCTGCAAAAGTGCTTCAACGTCTTGAACAAATATCAGATGAAGCTGAATCCCCTTAAGTGTTCCTTCGGAGTTGGATCGAGGAAATTTTTGGGATTCATAGTGAACTCACGAGGTATTGAAGCGAATCTCGAAAAAATCAAGGCCCTGGTCGAAATAAAGTCACCAACTAAAATTAATGATGTTCAAAGTCTAACTGGGAGGATTGCCGCTTTGAGTAGATTCATTTCCAAATCAACGGACAAATGTGTTCCATTTTTTAATCTACTTAGGAGCAATAAGAAATTCGAGTGGACGGAAGAGTGCGAGCATGCTTTCTAGGCTCTAAAGTCTCATATGTCACAACCGCCAATTTTATCCAAGCCGATCAAGAAAGATACTTTGTTCATCTATCTGGCAGTCACCGAGTATGCTGCTAGCGCTGTCCTGATCAGAGAGGAGGAACATGTGCACAAGGTTGTGTATTATATAAGCAAGAGGCTAGTAGGAGTAGAGCTGCTATATCTGCCCACTGAGAAATTAGCCTATTGCTTAATTTTAGCCTCCAGAAAGTTGCGACCATACTTGCAAGCTCACCCCATTGTAGAACTCGCCGACCAACCACTACGGCAAGTCCTGCAGAAACTAGAAGCCGCCGGCTGATTGTTAAAATGGGTAGTTGAACTTGGACAGTTTGATATTTCTTATTCGCCATGAGTAGCTGTGAAGGGGCAAGCTCTAGCAGATTTTGTCGCAAAACTTACTGGGCTCCAGGATACCGAGACAATAGAAGAGCTTGAACTCCAAAGCCAAACTCCTTCCTAAAAGTTGTTCGTAGATGGCTCTTCCAATGAGTGCAATGCTGGAGAAGGTTTGATCTTAATCACGCCTAAAGGACATCGATTCCACTGTGCAATCAGATTCGACTTCACAGCATCTAATAACGAAGTCAAATACGAAGCTCTGCTCGCAGGAATAAGATTAGCCAAGGACATGGACATAAAGTCACTTGAAATCTACAGTGACTCCCAGTTAGTGGTTAATCAAATTATTGGAGAATATCAAGGTCGGGGTCTGAAGATGGTTGCTTATTTGAACAAAGAAAATGACTTATTGGCACAGTATGAAAAATATACTCTCCAGCAAGTACCTCATAACCAGAACTCAAACGCTGATGCTCTGGCCAAGTTAGCAAGCACGATGGATGTTGACACCCTGAATATAGTTCCCGTCGAACATTTGTCTGTACCGAGTATTCGAGCAGAAGAGTCTTCCCTGGTAATCCAATCAACAGACACATGGACGATGCCCTTCATTGAATACTTAGAGCATGGAGTGTTGCCGGCGGATAGAAATAAAGCAAGAACCTTCCAAAGGCAGTCAGCTCATTTTATTCTGGCCGATGGAAATGTATATAGGAGAGGGTACTCGATGCCACTTCTAAGGTGTGTTTCAAAGGAAAAGGCCAAAGAATTAATGCAAGAAGTCCATGAAGGTTTCTATGGAGATCATGCTGGGGGCAGAGTTTATCAAAAAAGATCCTAAGGCAAGGATACTTCTGGCCAATGATGAATGAGGACTTTGTGGATTTTGTTCGGAAGTGTGATAAGTGCCAAAGGTTCTCCAAGATACCGCGAGCAGCCCCTAATGAGCTAAAATAGATGCAAAGCCCGTGGCCATTTGTAATGTGGGGAATATATTTGATTGGGTCTTTACCCACGGGAAAAGGCAACGTCAAGTATGATGTGGTCGTTGTCACTACTTCACAAAGTGGGTCGAAGCTGAGCCACTTGCAACAATAACGACCAAGAAGGTGATGGATTTTGTGGTCAAATATATCGTGTGTCGCTATGGGTTGCCAAGAAAGATTGTCTCAGATAACGGCACACAGTTTGACCGCGACCTGTTCACAGACTTTTGCGAAAGGCACGGGATTATCAAGAGTTTCTCTTCAGTAGCTCATCCGCAGGCAAACAGACAGATTGAAGCTGTCAACAAGACACTGAAGGATACCCTGAAGAAAAGGCTTGAAGAGGCGAAGGGGGCATGGCCAGAGCAATTACCTGAAGTCCTTTGGTCATATAGAACATCCCATCGAACAGCAACGGGCCATACTCCATTTTCTTTGGCCTATGGATATGAAGCCATGTTGCCTGTTGAATTAGATCCACCATCGCACTGAAGTTTGGTATACGATCAAAGTATTAATAGTCAGTTATTGATGGAATCTTTGGATTTGGTCGATGAAGGGCGTGAGCAAGCTCAACTTCGAGTAGCAGCTTATCAGCAAAAAGTCGCTTGGTATTTCAACTCTAAAGTACGCGAAAGAAAATTTAACGTGAGAATTTGGTACTTAGAAGAGTTTTTCTTAACACCCACAATCAAGCTGCTGGACCTAATTGGGAAGGTACGTATCAAATTGAAGAAGTCCTTCAACAAGGCACCTATAAACTTGCTCGCTTGAATGGAGATCTTACTCCTCGCTATTGGAACGGAGAACACCTGCGCAACTATTATCAATAAACAGTTACTTTTAAAGAATTGGCTTGTATTAATTTCACTTTTTACAAGTTTATGAACAAGGGCTACTCAGTCATATGACTAGTCGCTAATAAGTGTAAGATCAATTTTTTGATCACTCGTACAGACACGATTGTCCATTTATTACGATAAATAAAAGGAATTGTGCGTAGCCAGTTATTCTTGTCAATTATTGTATTTATTACAAGTATTTTCTCATTACGTGTGTTGTTTTGCTATATATTCACTTTTTATAAGTATTTTTATGAGCAGTAATGTTCGAGCAAGTCTTGGTCTTGGCAAGTGACCGAGGACCTTAAGCTCCTCAATCACTTGGGGGGCATATAAGGTACTAAGCAAGAAAAGCATATCAACAAGTATATGTAAGCACACGAGAAAAATAAATGAAAGCATACTACGGTACTTAGAATATTTTTCAAAAATTTGTTTAAATTTTATTAAATCAAAAGAAAGTGATATGCTAAGTTTGGTCATGCGAACAGATGTTATAATAAATTACAAATATTATAATTTCAAAAGTAAATGTTTTACAACGCGAGCATTGCTACTCGGATGTAATTTTTAATTAAAAGGAAATCTGCCCTACGCAGCAAAAAAATTGTCTTAACATCACAAACCGTGGTTCGTGTGTCCCAGTTACAAATTAAAATAAAAGAAACATAAATTATGAAGCAGCAGGATTAGCTGAAGGGTCTTGCTGAGGCTGCTAGTCGATGGAGGTCCCAACTTCCTCATCAATGCCGTCAATGCACATCGCCAAAGAGATCTCAGGGGAAGCCTGAACTTTCTCCTCTTCTTCAAGGTGAGCAACTCATTTTGCCAGCTCAGCTTGCTTCATAAGCTCTGGTAAATAGTCAAAGTTTGCCTCGCGATTGTTCTTCCAGAACATATAAAAGTAGTTGAAGGTTGCTCCCTTGAACCACTCCAGATCACCGGCGTTAGTCTCTTCGAGAAATGTAACTCGTTCCTCCAATTCAGCAGTTCATATTGGAGTTTAGAGGCCTCTTTGTAGTTAATCAGTGAAGCCTCCTTGTACTTCTCTTTGGACTCTGTGACATTGGCTAGGGCATCCTTGTGCTGCTTTAACTCCTCGCCCAGCTTGGCAATTTTCTCCTCAGCAGCTCTTAGCTACTCGGCATGTTTGGCCTCGGCCACTTTGAGCTACTCGCCAAGTCTCTCCTCAACAGCCTTAGTCTCCTAAGCACATTCGGCAGCCATCGCCTCCGAGCAGCGCCAACTAGTACTTAAGGTTAGAACTCCCTGTGATTAGAGAAAATATAAGGTTGTTAGTGGAAATAAAAGGACAATGTAAAAAATTAAAGCACAGCAAAAAATGACAACTTACACTGAGTACTTTGTTCAGCCCGCGGCTGAAGATCTGGTCGACCTTCATGGTGCTAGTGCTACTAATGGCTTCTCGGCTGCGTCGATGCCTTGATAACTTCTTCAGTTTGTCATTGGTTGAGTTGAAGGCTATGTTCATGATAGCGTCTCCTTGAGAATTTCCTGACTAATTAGGAGGAGTTGGGTCGACGGGGGTTGGTGGAGGAATCTGGTCGACAGAAGCTGGTGGAGGAGTCTGGACGATGGGAGCCGGTGGGGGATTAGTTTCCTTGGAAGGAATGGGTGCAGGAGGATCCTTAGTCTGGCCCCTTTTCTTCAAGGGATCGTTGTTGCCTTCCCCAGAATGACTTCTACTTTCCTTCTTCCTGCTCGCAGAAGCATTGGCCTTGGGTAGGCTGTACAGGTCGAATGCGTCGTCGGAAGGCATGACTACAAGATAGAAACAAACGATCAGGAAATATAAATTGAGGCACTTACTAAAGCAAGGAAATAAGAGTAAGAAACATTCTAAGTAATATACCTGAGTTATTATTACTGGTCGATACATTATTTATTGTACTACTGCTACACTCACTCTCTGCCTTGAAGAAGTCTGAATTTAAACTAGTCGCATATTTAAAGTTGTCGTCCCTGTCAAATAAATGACAGGGAATGGGAAAACTGTCTAAGAGTGAGAAGTTAGTACCGTTCTCATTCGAGGACTTGAGTATGGGCTCGAGGTGTTCAGAAAGTTTCTGCTTGCCCTTCCCATGTTCAGTAGGAACAACAACAACTCGTGGGGTGTTGCCAGGTTCCCTGATGGTCATTCCTGTAGCCTGCCTCCTCAGGGGCTGTGACACATCCTGATGTTGCTCGAGGATCTCTCCACTAGTAGCACTCCCTACTGTGGATTCCCTCACATCCTGGTGGACGAAATTTCTATAAGGAGGGGATAGTTTTAATGACCCAATTTTCCTAATAGGGTTTAGGACCTTGATTATGAGGTCGAGAGGGCCATAATTGACTTATTATGCCATTAAATGATTATATGCATGTTTATGTGAATTATATTATTATATGATGATAAATGCACATGCACGTGGGTCCACATTTCATTATAAGGGAATTTTGGTAATTTGGTCCATTGAGGGAATAATTGTGTATTTTCATGCATGTTGGTGAATTATGAGTGAGACCACATCATAATGTGGATTTGTTCGAGCCATTCGGCATGAGACGATCTTTGAATGCAAGTTATCGGTTTGGTCATAACTGGTTTACTTTCGGGGCTCGGGGTGAGTCTCAGGGTAATTGAGGATTAGTACATTACCGAGAATTAAAGGGTAATGGGATATGATTTATTAGCATTTGAAAATATTGGGAGTAACGGGAATTGGAGGGTATTAATTATGATTAACGAGATAGAGGAGAAATGACGATTTTGACCTTGGTAACCTTATGGGTTTTATTTAAGCCTAGGGGTATTATGGTCTTTTGTCCTTAAGATATATGGATTAAGAAGGCTATAGAACTGAACCAAAATAGAGCATTCATCTTCTTCATCCGTTCATCTTTTCCTCTTCCTTTTCCTTTGAAATTTTGAGCTCCATTTGAGGAACCAAGCTAGGGAGTTGAGCTTTGATGGTCTAGGGTTATGTTCTCCCATTGAAGAGGGTGTGATTCTAAGATTGAGGTGAGTTTCTAGCCATTAAAACTCTGGTTTTGCTCTGTTTTATGTTCAGTTGGGATTTTGATTGGGATAATGAGAATTGATGGGAGTTTTTGGCAAAGGTTGCTTGGGTTATGATGCTTAGGACATGTAGAGTAGATATTTGGGTTCATTTGGAAGTTTGGATGAGGTTTGGAAGCATGTGTTTGAAGTTTGGAAATGGAAAACTCGAAGGAGGAAGAACCAGGGCTGGTTCAGCCTGGTTCTAGCGTTATAGCGCCCAAGGGAGGGCGCTACAGGGCTAGCCAGGGCAAACCAATAATAGTTATAGCACTGGGGTGCTAGGGGGGCAGTGCTGTAGCGCTACCCTGCTTTTCCTGATTCATATTTTGGGCACTTTTGAGGGTTTTTGGCTCGAGGTTTCAATTCCTAAGGTTCAGGATCGAGTCTACTAACCGTTTGAGTACGATTTGAGGTTCCGGGAGTGAAGTTTTGGTCAGTAACCTTTTATTGTTGATTTGATTAATTAGATTCTATATTTGGTTATGACTAGGTGACCGCTAAGGATTTAAAGGATCGATCGTTCTCAAGGGTCGTTCATTTGTTATTTCTCGCTCAAACCAGAGGTAAGAAAACTGCACCCAGTATGTGATGCATGAGAATCATGAGATTAGGAAATGACATGAATATTTAATATGAGATTGATCAGAGTTTGAGTCTCAATAAATGTGCATGATCATATTTATGCTAGTGATTGTTAAGTAAGCATGCTAAATGCCCTACATTTGGATATTTGACATATGATATATACCTAGTTGCATTGCTTACTTGTGTATGGCACTGACCCATGAGTCAGAAATCAGCACGAGCCGTATGGTATTGGCTTAGAGTCAAGAACGGAATTGATGTGTTCAACACAAGCTGAAAAGATTAGATCTAATCAACATAAGCATTGAATGACTCATCACGAGCATTAATGCTTGACCGACCTCAAGTTCGATGAAAACTAAAAGCTCTTGTCTACCCTAATGGCTAGTCACTTAGAGCCAGGGCCAGAAGGCCTAGGTGACTGGATCATCTGATGAGGACATCAAGACTAACGATCCAATTCAAGTTCCAGTTGGTCCGGTGACGGAGGCGCGAGCTAGGAGATTCAAAGAAGAGCTTAACAACTTAGTCCGGAGAATTTTACAATAGGAAGAGGTAGAGTTCACTAATGAGGGTGAACAAAGGCTTGTGCTGCTCATCAAAGTTGATTCAGTTTAGGAGCTTGATTCCTTTAATTATTTATTTTAGTTTGAACTATATTTTCATGTTTTATTAGAGTTTTTGTTGGAGTCAAAGACATGTCGTTTTGGGCTTTTTCATTATGGGTATTTTAGGGTTTTTTATTTGTCTAAAAACCCTCTTTGTAATTTTCACCTATATTAGGCCTTGTGGACAACTTGGAATTCAGATAGTTTTGGTTAAGGAAAAACATTGTGAGTTTTCTTCTTGAGTTCTTGAAGAAACTTTCAAACTTTTCAAGGGGTTTCCTTGTGGCGTTCAAATCTGACTTATCAAACGGATAATCCATTCCCGTTTGTGGCGTCTTCACCATACCAAGATTCGTGCTTTACTAAGCATTGGGTCGCAGTTTCCATTCCAAATTCGAGTGTTCTTGGGTTGTTTATCCAGATTTGGTTCGGGTTTCGTCACATTTGTTGGCGTGGTTCATATTAGTTGGTACCAGAGCCTAGGTTCATACAGTTTGGCATATCATTTTCCTTGTTTTCTTTTCGTTTCTTTGTTCAAATCGTGCAATTGAATTAGGGTTTCTGAAAATCGCCCTATTTTTTTTTCTTTTCTTTTCTGAAATCGTGAATTAGGGTTCTTATTGTGAACTCTGAATTTGCATTGAGTTTCTCTTATTTTTATTGTGCAATCAGAATTTGCATTGAGTTTCTCTTGTTCTTATTGTGAAATCCGAATTTGCTTTGGGTTTCTCTTGTTCTGATTGTGAAATCCGAATTGGCATTGAGTTTCTCTTGTTCTTATTGTGAAATCTGAATTGGCATTGAGTTTCTCTTGTTCTTATTGTGAAATCTGAATTGGCAGTGAGTTTCTCTTGTTTTTATTGTGAAAATCCGAGTTTGCATTGAGTTTCTCTTGTTCTTTTGTGAAATCTGAGTTATTTTGTTTTCGAATCATTCTAGTTCCACCAAGTGTGATTTTTTTTCTTGTGTCTTGTACTTGCGTTTGAGAAATCAAAAAAAAAAAAAAAAAAGAACGAAAGAAGAAGAAAAATCAAGAGGAACCGAAAAAAAAAAGAGTCTGGAAACCTCTCTTAAAATTTTTTGTTCTAATCTTGTTCCATATGTCCTAGAGGCTCTTTTGCCAAATCCTCACGCAAGTGTATCAGAAATCATCAATTTTGCTATATTCGTTTGGTTTGTTGTGGTTTGATTTGCTACTAGAATCCTTCATCATATTGTTTGATTAGTTTTGAAAGAGCTTAAAGAAGAATACGAGTGGAAAAAGGCAGAGGTGCGAGCTTATTTGAGGGTAAAAACCATTGAAATTGAGTGAAACACGAGTGGATTTGAGTGAAAATATTGTTCGAGTGAAACCCGTGAGAGAGTGTGGTGAGGTCTCTTCTCCATATTGTTCTAACCTTATTTTGCAGATTTCCATCATGGCACAAAATCCAGAGAAAAATGCAAGCAATGAGATTCCACCACCTGAGGTTCCTAATCTAAAAATTCAAGCATTAATGGGGGAGATGCAAAGGATGATGAGGGCGGAGTGTGAACAAATACATGAGAGGTTGGATAGGGTAGAAGAGGGAACGCAATAGAGGGCACGGAGGAACAGGGTGCAACAACGGGATGTTGAGGGTGAAAGAGAGTTTGAAGGGGGAGATTTAGAGGAAGAGTTTGATAGGATGTCAGAGGGTAACCATAGGAGGTATGGTCGGGATAGAGAAGCTAGGAACTGGGTAGATAATAATTTGGGAAATATCAAGATGAGAATCCCCACATTTCAAGGGAAGAGTGATCCCGAAGCATACCTTGAGTGGGAAAAGAAGATGGAGTTGGTTTTCGATTGTCACAACTACTCTTAAGTGAAGAAGGTAAAACTTGCTGCAATTGAATTTACAGATTATGCTATTGTTTGGTGGGATCAGTTGTGCATCAACAGGAGGCGAAATGGAGATTGTCCTATTGAGACTTGGGATGATATGAAAAGGGTGATGAGGCGACGTTTTGTACCAGCTCATTACTATCGGGATCTATACCTTAAGCTGCAGGGTCTTCGCCAAGGTTACAAGAGTGTTGATGAGTATTACAAAGAGATGGAGATGTCTATGATTAAAGCCAATGTGGAAAAAGATCGGGAGGCGACAATGGCAAGGCTTTTGAATGGGTTGAACCGAGAGATTGCTAATACAATTGAGCTACACCATTATATGGAATTGGAAGATTTGGTGCATATGGAAATGAAAGTTGAGAGGCAGCTCAAGAGGGGTAGTACAAGTTCAAATCCGAGACAAATCCCACAAAATCCAAGTGCAGCACCTTGGCGGTCGAACTATCCAAAGAAAGAAGAAAACCCTTATACTCACAAGCCTAAAACCGAGCCAAAACCAGCCACCACAACCACAGCCTCTCAAGGTAAAACAGCCCCTACTTCGTCCCATTCTAGTGAGATTAAGTGTTTCAAATGTCAGGGGAGAGGACACATAGCTAGCCAATGCCCAAACAAGCGAGTTATGGTAATTCGGGATAATGGGGAGATAGATTCTGAAGATGAAGATGATCTTGATGACATGCCACCATTGGAGGATGCTTATATGGCTGGTGAGGAGTTTGGGGCAGAATATGGTGAGATGATGGCACTAGTCACACGGCGAGCCTTAAATTTGCAAGCAAAAGAAGAAGA